>NC_142367.1:20155937-21398437 GCF_059441175.1 Urocampus carinirostris | reverse complement strand
TGTTACGAATCGTTATGCTTTGTTTAGAAAAGCCTTCTACTCGATTAATTGCTACGTTCCCGTCTGCAGTGTCCTGTCTGCTGAGGCACAGTCATATTTATTTGATTGGCAGGGCGAGCAAGCTGTTCATAAACCGTGGCGTAGGTTTTAGTGTTGTACCTTAACGTATAAATAGATAGTGTTAGGAAATAAATATTCAAATGTACCGTTTACCAAATTGTTCCGGCATTTACACACAGGGGCAGATTTCATTCCTTAAATAATTTAACTAAGTGAACTCCATCGAATTAGCCGAATTAGCCTTGCTCGAGTCTCTATCAAGCCTCCTCTCTCGATCTTCTGCCTTTCTTCTCCCGGCCCAGGTTTTTTCCCCCTGGTGTGCCGGCTCCTCCCATGGGCGTGCCAGGAAAGCCCCCTCGCCTCGATGTCTGAAATGGTCAAAACATCCCCGAGCGTTTCTACTTCATCAGGGCCCCTCTGTGTCGGGAAGTGCTGATTATCTTATCAGCCCTTCATACCAGGTCAGGGTGCCCTGAACTTTCACTGCTCATTGAACTTAAGCCTACTCATTGAAAATCTTCATTGCACTCAATAAATGTAACTTGTATTCAAACGTATAAAATCTTTTATAGTCAAATGTATAAAATCCTTCAATAGGTAAGCCTCCATTATGAAAAAAGTCCATGAAACAAGTAAAAAATGATGAATTGCTGACGTTGCTGTTAGCATGCTAATGCTATCACTCATTCTATTGTCTTGAGCTGAGGTGTGTGTCAAATCAGAATCCTTCATCTCACTATTGCCCTCTACAACATGGCAAGAGTAATGCATGCTTCACAGATGTAAGATCTGACTCATAATTTTTGTGTTTTAAGTCTGCCAAAATCATACCTCCTTCTTCCGAGTCCTCAAAAGAAAAATTTAGGTTTGAATAAATATAACCATTTCATAGGCTTCCAATGTTATATTTCATGGATGACAGGTGAGTGTCACGGACCAGGAACGGAGACGGGACGCAATTGCGTTCGTTTTACTCAGTGAAGGATTTTATACATTTGACTATAAAGGATTTTATACGATTGAATACAAGTTACATTTATTGAGTTCAATGCTATAGTTATTTACTGACTGTGCCTTTTATTCAATGAGAAGTGAAAGTTCAGGGCAGGCATAAGTGGTGGAAGAGGTTGTTTACTGGACTGGGACGTACTGCTGATAAGATAATCAGCACACCCAGACGCTGTTGACGCAGAAAGGCCCAGTGTTGTTTTGAGGAAGCTAGACATCAAGACGCTCGTCTATGGGATTGTGAAGCCCATGTTGGGCTTCCTTGGCACGCCCATGGGAGGAGCCGGCACACGATTGTACGGGGAGAAGATGGCCAATAGGAGAAAAGCTACTTCTTCAGCCGTCTTCGATGGAGTTCTTTTGTTAGGGAAAATAAAATAACTAATTCGAACAATTTGGTAAACGGTACATTTTGATATTTAATTCCAACATCAGTTTTGATCAAGAAGGAGAACAGGACTAGCATCCACGATCCGATGATCGTCGGTCACGGGTGGCAGATAGCAGGAACGCGGAAATGGCACTACCGTGTCGAGCGAAGGTAGTCGTTGACAGCGAGAACAAACAGGGGCGGAAGAGCAAAAACATAAACGGGTCCAGAAAATAGGTCGGCAACAGGTATCAGGCAGGAAACGAGGCAGGATAGAGTCAGGAGTGACAAAAGTTTGCCTAGCGTGTAGCGTAGGTTCAAAACGAGTGTTGTCAGGAAGGCGGGGATTTCAAAATGAGGAAGCAGCCAATCGGTGTCCACGGCTGCAGACTCAATAATCATGACAGTGAGGCACGGTCTCACCTGCCTCCCCTGACTGCACGTCTCCGCCATGGTGTAAATATTTGACATTTCGAGACAAATGATAGTGTACGAAAGCTACTTTAAAAACAAAAGCGGTGACTCATATCAGACATTCAATGGAAAAGAAACGAAAATCACTGACCACTGGGATTTTCAAAAGCAGCAGAACAAACATGGCAAGGGTGTCTCCTCTTGTTAGCATCCCGATCGTTATATCCATTTCTGCAGCACACAAAAGGAGAAAGCACATGATTGAGTCTATTATAGTACTCTTCATTCGGGAAATCAAAGACCCGGATAAAAATTGAGTACACGGTCCTCTTAACCCTCGGATGGGGTATCATGTCACAAGCCAGAAACGGAAACAGGACAAAATAGCGTTCGTTTTACTCGGTTTTATTGATAAAGAGAGAGCAGTGCTTGATTCCACCATCCGATGATCGTCAGACACGGGTAGCCGATGGCAGGAACGCGGAAGCGGCACATCCGTGTCGAGCAAGGATAGTCGTTGGCAGCAGGAATACCGGTCGATAGCCGGGACGGGAAAACAAGGGCAGTAACGAGTCCAGGAAAGAGGTCGGCAACAGGTATCAGGCAGGAAACATGGCAAAACAGGTCGATGGCCGTGACGGAGGATCGAGGCAGAAACGGGTCCAGAAACAGGTCGGCAACAGGTATCAGGCAGGAAACAGGGCAAAACAGGTCGATGGCCGGGACGGAAGAGCGAGGCAGAAACGGATCCAGAAACAGGTCGGCAACAGGTATCAGGCAGGAAACAGGGCAAAACAGGTCGATGGCCGTGACGGAGGATCGAGGCAGAAACGGGTCCAGAAACAGGTCGGCAACAGGTATCAGGCAGGAAACAGGGCAAAACAGGTCGATGGCCGGGACGGAAGATCGAGGCAGAAACGGGTCCAGAAACAGGTCGGCAACAGGTATCAGGCAGGAAACAGGGCAAAACAGGTCGTTGGCCGGGACGGAGGAGCGAGGCAGAAACGGGTCCAGAAACAGGTCGGCATCAGGTATCAGGCCTGAAACAGGGCAAAACAGGTCGATGGCCGGGACGGAGGAGCAAGGCAGAAACGGGTCCAGAAACAGGTCGGCAACAGGTATCAGGCCTGAAACAGGGCAAAACAGGTCGATGGCCGGGACGGAGGAGCAAGGCAGAAACGGGTCCAGAAACAGGTCGGCAACAGGTATCAGGCAGGAAACAGGGCAAAACAGGTCGATGGCCGGGACGGAGGCAGAAACGGGTCCAGACAGACCCTCTGTGGTGGAGTTGTCACGGCAACCTTTGATGCCCAAATGCAAGCTAACGCCCCCTTCCCTAACTTCCCATTCCACCACTATATCTATGTGATTGACTTAAAACACAGTGTCTGTTTGATAAAACGGCTATGGGCTCCAATAGGTCCTACTATTTTCAGCCAGTAGTAACCGAATCGAATGATGATAGACACATTTGTCAATGTATATTGAAATCAGAGCCGAAATTAAACGTGCGCAAAGCAACTTGTGATTCTTTTTTACGTGTAAGTGTAAACTATCATTGATTTGACTGGAAGGAAGTCAAACTCTTACAACTCTTTCACAATGTCTAAAAAAAATTGGCAGAAGTAAACGCCTCAACCTACCCTTGGAAAAATGTGTAAAATACAATGTTTTGTTTTTCAGATTGGGATCAAATTTGTCAAGGTACCAGGTTAAGCTTCAAGCTATCGTCTCACCTGTTTTCGAGCTAAGATACCCACGCTACACTCATCCACAGCCATTTAAGTGCAAAAACAATGACAGAAGAGAATACAAGCCTTCTTTTTCTGTGTGTTCTAATTCCGATTACTCCATTTTAGTCGCATTTACAGTGAATATTTCAAAAACAGCATTTAGCTTGGTTCAGGTAGGCCTTGGATTTGGATTTCAGGTGAATTGTACAGGAACTTGAATCCATATATTACGAAATATCAGGTAACATTATACACCAAATGACTTAAAAAGGGGGAGAATACGGCAAACAAAAAAGAAAATACAAGAATGAAAAAAGAAACAAGAGAAGAAGAAAAATCAAAATACAACAGTTAAAAGAAAATAAAGAAAAGGAAAACATAATAAAGGCATAAAAAATTAAGTAGAAAGAGATGGAAAAACAAAAAAGCCGGAAATAAAGAAGAAAAAGGAAAAAGAAAATTAAAAAAAGTTAACAGAAGAGGGTATGGTAGAGGACAGAATTAGAAAAGAAGCAAGAGAAAAAGGAAAAAAAAAAACTAAAACTAAATTAGAAGAAAATAGACAACAAAATAAGAAAGAAAATAAAGATAAAGAGAAGTGAAAGGATAAGAAAAAAATAAGCAGAAAAGGGGATAATAGAGATTAAAACAAGAAAAGAAGCAAGAAAAAATGACAAATGGTGGAAAAAAGAAACAAAACCAAATTAAAACAAAAATGGGAAAAGAAAATCAGAAAAAAAGCAAGAAAAATGAATAAAAAGCTAGGATAAAAACAAACAGAAGAAGGAAAACACAAAAGGGGAAAATAACCTAGAAAAAAGAAACAAAGAAAAACTAAAAAACACAGAGAAGAAAAGAGAAAAAACTAGAAAGAAAAAAATGATTAAATATCTACTAGAAAGAAACAAAGAAAACGACAACAAAATAGAGAAGAATATAAGGAAAAAAGCGAGAGAAAAAGAATTAAAAAGCTGGGGAAAGAGAAACAGAGAAAACATATTTAAAAAAAAGAAAACATCGAGAAAAAGAAACAAGGAAGAAAGAAAAAACAGAGAAATATTAGCAAGAAAAAAAGAGTTAAATATCTCGTAAAAAGAAAACGACAACAAAGTAAGGAAAAAAACGAGAGAAAAAGAAACAAGGAAAATCAAAGAAAAAAACGAAAAACAAAAGAAAAAAAGCGAGAGAAAAAAACAGTAAAAAGCCAAAAAGCTAAAAATCCAAAGAAAAAAAAACAACAAAAAGCACTGATAAAATCTTGTGCCCACCCCTCATGCATGTGTCACACTCCCCCCGAGACTCATGTCTGGTCACGCCACTGTTGACAACAATAAAAAAAGAAAAGAAAAAGAAAAAGAGGGACTACATTGACTTACCTGTAACCGCGGAAGAACACAGCGTGGAAAGTTTCCCGGTGGCCGCGATGCAGCGTCGCCTGCGCAATCCGCGAGCTAGATCGCGATCGGCTACTACTACGCGCTATGCCGAGAAGGAAAACCGCGCTACCTGCTTTTACTCCCTCACACCACAGCGCCCCCCTCTCTCTCTCTCCTCCACCAGAGAGTTAAAGGGACAGTGTGTATCGTGTTCCCGCGAGATGTTGCCGTAAAGGTGTGCTGAAAGCACAACGGACGACTCAAAGCGGCCAAAAACAGGGGAAAAGAGAAAGGAGAAAAGAAGAAAATAAAGTAAAAAAGGAAAAATACATTTTCTTTAAAAAAAATGAAAAAAGGACCCAAACAAGAAAAGAAAAAAGAGAAAAATAAACAAAAGAAATAAGACCAGAAGTAAAAGTGAAGAAAAAAGAAGAAAAACGAAAAAATAAAATAAAAGAGAAAGGCTTGGGGGAAGAAAAAAAAGACCCAAACAAGAAAAAGGAAAAGAGAAAAATAAAAAAAAGAAATAAGACCAGAAGTAAAAGTGAAGAAAACGAAGAAAAACGAAACAAATTAAAAGAGAAAGGCTGGGGGAAAAAATGAAAAAAGGACCCCCAAAAACCAAAGAAGAAAATACAAAATAAAAAATAAGACAAAAAGTAAAACTGAATAAAAAAAGAAGAAAAATGACAAAAATTAAGAGAGAAAAAAAAGAAAAAAGAGGAAATTTTCCCCTTCTTTTCGTTTTTCTGTCAGAAAGGCTAGGGTAAAAATAAAAAAGGACCCCCCCCCCCAAAAAAAGAAAAGGGAAAAATAAAAAAAAGAAGAAATAATAAAAAAGTAAAACTGAAGAAAAAAAAGGAAATTACTTTTTTTTTCTTAATTTCTTACTTTTACTTAAGTAAAACTGAAGAAAAAAAAGAAAAAAAGAAGAGAAAAAAAAGAAAAAAAAAGAATTTTTTTTTGTGTGCCATTTTTATTACTTAATTACTTACTTTTACTAAAGTAAAACTGTAGAAAAAGGGAGAAAAAAATTAAAAGAGCTGTGACACTCAAAAAGGAAGATGTTGAATGCAACCTTGTCTCACAAGTCCCGTTTAATCATTTATCCCTGAATCACAAAAAGTCTCAAAGGTTAGCACAGAACACCATTACAGCATCCCCGGATCTGAAACCTACACCGGGGAATGGAAAACCTCAGCTTGGGGAAAAAGGATTGGTCTCTTGTTGCTGAGATCCTACCTCTCACATAGGATGCATTGTGCTAAATATATGGTGATATGACCTCTAAGCCTTTTAGTATTACCTGTGGCGTCCCACAGGGCTCTGTACTCGGTCCCCTCCTTTTCAGTATCTATATGCTTCCGCTAGGTGATATAATTACAGGTGTAAAGTTAGCTTCCATTGCTATGTAGGTGACGATCAACAGTATCTATCGAAGTATTTGTATAAGTAGACGTGACTCACCGCCAAAATAAAAGCATCTCAAATTCACTTCCGCGGTGCATCGTTTCCGTTCTCGCTCTTTCCGTTCTCGCTTATTTCTTTTTGCGTTTTGATTAATCACACAGACAAGAGAAGCGAGACCTCCGGATCTGTTTTTCTACTTAGCTCCCCCCCGTTGGATGTCATTTATTTTGTTATTGGTTGTGCTTGACCTACACCCAACTCATATTAGCGCTGAAATGGAATATGACGCCGCTTTCGCAGGGCCTGGCCAAATAATTGGATCGGTTTTTCAAGAAACTCCAGGCAAAAAACACTGCTGGGGACTAGTAAACAAAAATGTCGGTTAAAGGTGAACGAATATTTGTGTAATTTCCTTTATTCTTTGTTTTTTTTAGATGAGGTGCTGTAAAGTAGGCTTAAACTGTTTCCTAAAAAGTGTGTATTTCTAAACAGATGGTATCACGTTTCTGTTTCAAATATTAGTACCGCCCTTTGTCTTTGTTCTACTTAAATGAAAAAAAACAGTTTGGTGGGGGAAGGGCCCCCAGAGTTAAGGAGCGCAGCCTGGAGACGGACGTGAGTAAGTTCCTCCTCACCTGGCCCCTCGGAACGGATTAGCACATTTACATTCAAAAGGCGTCTCTACTTACGAACGTTCCGGTCACAAAGCTACTCCCAGAACCACACATTCATAATTATAGGTACCACTGTATGGGCCAAGGAGTAAGTGAACTAAGCGACCACTAGGGGGCCCCAAAGAGCGTTTAACTTTTTTTGTAGCCAACTCTGTCCCATTTGTGTGTCAAAAAAACTTCTACAGAATGCTCCCCTCTGTTTTGATATTAATGCTCCAACAATACTCCAGAAGATGTGTAAATATCACGCAGTCTTGTATTTAAAGGATTTCACACATTTGATTATAAAGGATTTTATACGATTGACTACAAGTTACATATATTCAGTTTAATGCAATAAAGATATTCACTGACTGGGTTTTAGTTCAATGTACAAGGTCAGGGCAGGCTGTGTGGAAGATGTTTTGTCTAGGACATTTCGGATAACAGGAGGCCTGTGCTGAAGCGGGACGACCAGACCTCAAGGCGCGACAACAACTGCTTGGCACGCCCATGGGAGGAGCCGAGACGCCATCTTGCGGGGAGACGTGAGCCGAGAAGAAAAAGTTAAAGGAGTTGAGAAGAAGGCTTCAGATTCCGACTCTATTCTTAGTTCTGCTGTTAGGAAAAATAATCATCCGCCTCGTGTGAAATGTCAGCCTTCCTGGTCATTTTTCTCTCAAGAAACGAGCGTGCATAATTGTTGGATGAATGTGGGTCGTGTTTGGTTAATGGAGTCAGATAACTAATTCGAACAATTTGGTAAACGCTACATTTTGATAGTTAAATTCCAACATATTTCATTCTTGCTTTGAATCATTCTACAACGTCATTCCGGACCTACCAGGTTTGTTCTTTAGTCTTCATCTTGCTGTCTGTTCTCCAGTGTCTCCTTTCGCAGACCTTTGAACCCATGTTGTGGATTATTGGAGTCGAGCTTGACATAAGGAGAACGCATTAGCTCAAAACGGGAAATTCCAGGCTTGTTTCTCCCGAGTGTAAATGTCAGCGAATGTTATTATTAATCGCCTTGGGCTGCCAAGTAATAGCATTCTTCTTGGCGTGGAACACGCGGTCAAGCCGACCCCAACGAGTTCTTGGAAATTGAGTAACTGTGGAAAATCGAAAGAGGACAAAAACATTCTGTCTGGTAGCGTGCATTTTTGGGGCGAGGCAATAAGGTCTGCTCCGAAACCCATCACAGAGCGGGTGCGTTTAAACTGAGACTTGATGACACACAGGTCCACCGTGTTTGCCAATGTTAGTCGTTCAGGTCGACATTGGATGAAATGAAATGAAATGATCTGCATTTCTATAGCGCTTTTCAAGTCAAGACTTCCCAAAGCGCTTTACAGTGTGCTTCACATTTCCCAATAGCGGCCGTGCAGCCATGTAAGGCGCCAACCTGCTTTTGGGGGTATAAGGGGTTCAGTGTCTTACCCAAGGACACTTCGACATGTAACACGGAGGAGCCGGGAATCGAACCTGCGATCTCTTGATCCCAAGACGAGCACCCCTCATTCAGAAGGCGTCAGGAAACTTCTGGAGTCAATCGGTTGAGTTGAGAGAACCGGGGGGGGGGCAATAGTTTTGCAACACCTGCTTTTTATAAAATATTGAAATAGTCCTTGGTGATGGGGGTTTTACTTTCGCTAGGAACAGTAGATTTAAAGTGCTACATGAAAAGGAAAAGAATTGCTCGTGGAAATTGGTGTTCACAAACGTAAAAAACAGAAGGAAAATGAATCAATTTCATAGTCTGTTCTCCAGTGTCGCCTTTCGCAGGCACACTATAGAGGGGGTGCATTTAAACTGAGACTTAATCACACACAGGTGCACCGTGTTTGCCAATGTTAGTCGTTTAGGTCGACATTGGATCATTCAGAAGGCATCAGGGAACTTCTGGAGTCAAGTTGAGAGAACAGGGGGGCAATAGTTTTGCAACACCTACTTTTCATAAAATATTGTAATAGTTCTTGGTGGTGGGGGTTTTACTTTCGCTAGGAACCGTAGATTTTAAGTGCTACATGAAAAGGAAAAGAATTGCTCATGGAAATTGGTACCCACAAAATTAATCTATTCCATGGTCCTGAGCATCCATCGAATATATTAACGTTCAATAAAACAAGGTGAGATAACAGAGGAAGTAATAAGAAACAGGTCTCGCTTTGATTCCAGGGATGGCGTTGAATCGAGGAAGGGGGACGGGCCGGACCAATTACTGCCCGATAATGACAGATTTCGAGCCGATACTTGAGGAAAAATATTCATCTCTGTTCTGAATTCTTAAGGACAGAATAAAAATGGGCACATATTGAATAAGAGAAGTGTTAATGGACGGAAACCGATGTAATAGAAATGTTTCTATACACAAAGAACTATTATCTAGAATAGAATAGAATAGAATAGAATATACCTTTATTGTCATTGTTACAAAATGGGTTGACGTATTGTGACAACAAAATTGGGCATGACACTCCAGTTTCACACATTCACAGTGAGGTAACAAAACCCAAGAAGATAAAGGAACAGAGAAGATAAGGTTATAAAACAAGGCGGATAAGGTTATACAGTAGTTATAATTTACACAAGATTTACCCAAGAAATGTCGGCATACAGTTTGGGGTTTTTTCGTAGGGTTTTGTGCAATATGCATTTGGTGCAAAAAATAGTCATGTATTGGGTTTTTATCTATATTTATTCGGAATATTTATGGTCCTTTGTATTTTTTTTAACAGTGAATGCATGACTTTGTTGATCCTTGACAATGACAATATATTTTCTGAACTCTGTGTCATTAAAAGAGCCTGTAGTTGCTTCACCTTTTCTCAGTGTTTCTTCTTCAATTTGCTTTTTTTTTGTCCACAGCGTTTCTTATTCAGTTAGCTAGCTAGTCAGCATGTTTTGTCTTTGAAAACAGTCACAGTCAAGTCAAGTCATTTTTATTTTGTATAGCCCTTAATCACAAAGAGTCTCAAAGGGCTTTACAGGTTATCACACAGACTATTATTAAACCATCCCCTGATCTGGGACCAACATGAGGGCAAGGAAAAACTCAAAACCTCAACATGAGGAAAATGAAGAAACCTTGAGAAGGGACAGTCTCACGGCATATTAGGCAGTTGCTTTGGATTTCGGTGAAGCAATACTCCAATTTCTTCTTGACCTCAGAGCGACGGCCCTCACAGTCAACTTTCATTTTTTTATGTAGTTGCCCTGTCGGAAATACAGGGTGGGCTAAAATTCTTGCGGAAAGTAGAGGACAAGGGCTACCTCCACCATCTGGCGAAATGTTGGTACTAAATGGTTTTAAACGGTGGTCAACATTAGTGACGGGCCATTATTTTTACAGACAGAAGCTGCAGTTTGGTAAAATTTTCATCATGAGCCGTGACTGGCCCCCGGGCCGGACTTTGCGCATCCCTTCCCTAGGCACTACGTTGTAAATTTATTTTTTCTGCCTTTGATCTTTTATTTCCTCTTCAAAGTCTTTATTACATTGTGTGGTTTCGAACCACCGTCTGTGTGAGACAAGGTTGCATTCAAGATCTTCCTGGAGAAGATCATGTCAGAAGCTCTGGAGCATCCTGAAGGTACAGTCATTATTAGGGGGACACAACATCACGGACCTCTGTTTTGCTGACGCTACTGCTGGATTGGCAGGAGACAAACAGGAACTCAGAGATCTGGTCAACAGAACATCAACCCAGTATGGGATGGAATTTAGCACAGACAAAACAAAAGTCGTGACCAACTATCCCCAAGGTACCACCTCAAACATCAGAGAACCATCCACCAAATTGAAACATCTGGGAGCTGTCATATCAGAACAGAATCATGGCCAGGACAGCTCCAACCACAGCCTCCAATGCCAGATTTAAACCCATCTGGAGGGACAGGAACCTCGCAGTGAAATCAAACATCAGACTCATCTAAGCGCTAGGTTCTTGCATCTTCCTCCATGCCTGAGAGACATGGACTCTCACAGCAAAACTGTCGCAACCCCGAAACGGAGACAGGACCCAATAGCGTTCGTTAAACTCAGTTTCATTGAAATAGACAGCAGTGCTTGCTTCCATGATCCAGAGATCGTCGGACAAGGGTGGCTGATGGCAGGAACAGCGAGGATAGTTGTGGGTGGCAGGAAATCTGGTCGGTAGCCAGGACAGGGGAGCAAGGGCGGTAATCGAGTCCAGACAAAAGGTCGGCAACAGGTATCAGGCAGGAAACAGGGCAAAACAGGTCGATGGCCGGGTCGGAAGAGCAGGACAGAAACGGGTCCAGAAACAGGTCGGCAACGGGTAACAGGCAGGAGAAAACAAAGCAGGAGATTGTCGGAGGGTACGGTGCTTGCCTAGAAAAACTGTAGGTTCGCAGGACGGTCTGACCGCTTCCTCTTGGAAGCCGGGGGTTTAAAAAGAGTCAATGAGCCAATCAGCGCTCAGGGCTTATGGTGCCAACATTCGCAGGTGCCCCGAATCAGCAATCATGACAAAAACTGGAAAATAAAATCCAGGCCTTGGAGATCCGATGCTACAGGAAACTTCTAGGCATCAGCTGCGGTGGATTTCTGACGTCATGGGTTCAAATCCAGCTACCAGCTTGCCATTGCGGAGTTTGCATGTTCTCCTGCGTGGGTTTCCTCTGGCTATTCACTCCTACGTTCTGTCTGTGAGCCCTGCAACCAGTTCAGGGTGTCCCCTGCCTATTCCCGGAAGCCAGCTGAGGATGGATGGATTTCTTCCCATGTTTTTAGCCATTAAGCCCTAATTCCAACCCATGATGCCGAGCGCCAAGAACGGAGGCAATAGGTACCAATGTTCTAAGTCTTAGATACGACTTGGCCGAGACTCGAACCGGCGACCTACCTGTCCCGAGACGGGCGCTTTGCCCCAAGGGCAAGTCTTATCTTACTTTATTCCCCCCTTTATTTTCCATTAAGACCAACCATGTCAAACATGAGGCTTGCGGGCCAGATTTGGCCTGTTGTATGATTAACACCATAAATTTCCGAGGCTGTCAAAAAAAAAGAAAGTATGTCAGTTTTTTTCTATCATTGGAAAAAATCCCGCAGGACACCACCAGTCGGCGCTGTTGCATCTCAGATCAAAGTAAATCCAAACGAAAAATAGCGAAGGCACACGAATTGAATAACTTCCCATGGCACAGTTCGACAATAATTACTGTAAGTGTGCCGTGGTTGAAAAACACTGTTCTAGGTCATTCCTATCAAAAGCTATAATTTATTTTAAATAAATGCAAACCCAACCGTCCCTCTGTCCGCTAGGGGGCAGTAGAGGATATACAATGAGCTTCAGTGGACCAAGCTTAATAGTTTGATTTGTAATCTTATTGCTATGAAATTTTTATTCCGTATTTCTTTTTTTAATCATCTCAAACCGGTATGACTATCCATTTCCTGCACTGCTCATCCTCACTAGGGCCACAGGGGGTGCTGGAGCCCATCCTGGCTGATTTAGGGCAGTGGGCAGTGGATCACAGGGCACACTGAGACATACAACTCAATTTGGACCGGCTAATTCACCTGACATGCATGTTTTTAGAATGTGGGAGGAATTGTTTTGAGAACAAGACCCCGATGACGTAGAAACGCTCAGTGTCGTTTTGAACATTCCAGACATCGTGGCGAGGTGGTGGAGCCCATGTTGGGCTTCCTTGGCACGCCCATGGGAGGAGCCGGCACACCATCTTGCGGGAGACGTGGGCCAATAAGAAGAGAGCTAAAGGACTTGAGGAGAGGGCTTCACAGAGACTCCAACGACACAAATTCGGCCGTTTTTCGATAGAATACACTTCTTAATGAAATTAAATCTGACCCCGTGTGGAAATGTCTGCTTCCTGTTCATCTTTTCCCTCAAGAAACGAGCGCGCATAAATTGTTTGGTGAATGGAGTCAGATGACTAATTCGAACAATTTGGTAAACGGTACATTTTGATATTAATTCCCGACATCAGAGAGGCGACCAAAATGCATACTCTGACTAAAGCTGCCCTTTATAGAAGAGTGGCAAGAAAAACGTTATAAAGAATAATAAGAGGATTTTGTTAAGTAAATGACACACATATGATTTTTTTCTCAGTAAGTAAGGAAAAATTGAGCCGTTCGTAGGTTCTCGCAGTTTGACAGGTATGCAATTATCTCATCTCATTAGCTGCACCGCTTATCCTCAGTAGGGTCGCGGGGGTGCTGGAGCCCATCCCAGCTATCTTCGGGCAGTGGGCAGGGGACACCCTCAACCGGTTGCCAGCCAATCGCAGGGCAGACATCAATTATGTTACCTCCTAAATTTCCAAATGGACCTTTTGTAGGGAAATTTTCCGCTCAATTTTCAAATTCCTTTCCACTTTTCGGAGTTTTACTAAATACAATTCTAGTAAATTTAAGGGATGGAGGATTTTATACATTTTACTATAAAGGATTTTATACGATTAACTTCAAGTTACATTTATTGAGTGCAATGAAGATTTTCACAGAGTAGGTTTAAGTTCAATGACAGGTCACGCTGATCTGAATGCGGAATGTTTTGTTTGGTTCTGTTGAAAACAGGACTCTGACGCAGGACGGCAGGCATCGTTTGGAGAAGTTGTTTTGGTTGGTCCAGACATTAGAGGTGGAGCCCACGTGGGGCCTTCCCTGGCACGCACATGGGGGGAGCCGGCACACCAGCTTGCGGAAAAAGGTGGGCCGGGAAAAGAAAGCGGAAGAAGATCGAGAGAGGAGGCTTGACAGAGACTCGAGCGACATTAATTCGGCTAATTCGATGGCGTTCACTTAGTTAAATTGGTGAAGAAATTAAATCTGCCCCCGTGTGGAAATGCCGGTCTCTTGGTCATCCTTTCCATCAAGAAAGGAGCGTGCATTGTTAGGTGAATGTAGGTTGTGTTGGGTTAATGGAGTCAGATAACGAATTCGAACAATTTGGTAAGCGATACATTTTAATATTTAATTCAGGGAAAACCCCAATTATGTTTTTATTTTTATATATTTAACGTACGACTCAATATTTCAACCAAAAATAGAAAATGTTGTTCTAAAATACAGAAAATGAAATGCTCAAGTGTTATGAAGGCGCTAATGATGAAAATCGGCCGAGACGGTTCCGCTCGTCACGGCGAGAGGCGCTGGTAAGCCCAGCCTCCCTCGCCGCGACGCTGATGGTCTCCAAGCTCGGCTTCGGGGCTCATCTTGGTGAAGGCGATGCGGTCGTGCAACCTCGTGGTTTGACCTTGCCAGAACTCGATCATATGGGGCTTCACCAGGTAGCCCCCCCTGGTGGGCAAAAGAACAATAAGTGGCTATAGACCGCTTTACGGCCTATGCCATCAGCAGAGGATGCATATTCACAGCGGGAGTAGCAGTACGAGTTTGAATGGAGCGGGAGAAGATTTGTATGTTGGTATGCTTTTTGGAGTCGCAATATGAGAAAATAGGTCTTCAGTACACAGCGCCACGAAAAACTATTTTCCCCCTTCCTTATTTCTGTATTTTTTGCATATTTATCACTCACAAAAGGTTTCAGATCATCAAACCAATTTTGACATCCAATGAGAAATACAAAATGCTGTTTTGAAATGTAGATTCCATTTTTTAGGACGCAAAAAAAAAATCACCTTCAGAAGTGATAACAGAAATCAACAGTTAATTGGTAATTTAATTAATTGATTAGTCATTCACAATGCTTTTGGCCCACTCGTCTTTGCAAAATCGTTTCAAATCTGCCATTTTGGAGTGAAGGACTATAAAGGATTTTATACAATTGAATACATTACTGCAGTAGCTCAGGAGGTAGAGCGCTCGTCTTGGGATCAAGGGATCCCAGTTCGAATCCCGGCTTGTCCGTGTTACATGTCGAAGTGTCCTTGGGTAAGACACTGAACCCCTAATACCCCCAATAAGCAGGTTAGCGTCTTACATGGCTGCAATACAAGGCCGCTATTGGGAAATGTGAAGCACATTGTAAAGCGCTTTGGGAAGTCATTGATTTGAAAAGCGCTATAGAAATGCAGATCATTTGGTTTCATTACATTTAATGCTAAATATATTCACTGACTGGGCTGTGGTGCGAGGTCAGGGCCCCCTGGTGAAAAATGTTGTTTACAGGAACGGCGGGAATGGGACGTACGGCTGATAAGATAATCAGCACACCCAGACGCTGGTGACGCAGAAGGACCCAGATGACGTAGAAACGCTCGGTGTTGTTTTGAGTACCCCAGACATCGGGACTCTTCTACGAGATGGTGAAGCCCAGGGGGCTTCCTTCAGACATGGGACCAAGTCACACATGTGCAAGTCTCAAGTAAGTCTCAAGTCTTCACCTTCAAGTCCCAAGTAAGTCCCAAGTATTTTTTTCTTGGGCAAGTCAAGTCACAAGTCAAGTCCCGAGTCTTAGATTGCCAAGTCCAAGTCAAGTCACAAGTCATAAAAACAGCGACTCGAGTCGACTCGAGTCCAAGTCACTAAGTCTCAAGTCCCCATGTCTGGCTTCCTTGGCGCGCCCATGGGAGGAGTCGGCACGCCATTATGCGGGGAGAAGATGGCCAATAGGAGAAAGCTAAAGGACTTGAGAAAAAGGCTTCCCAGAGACTCCAACGTCACTAATTTGGCCGTTTTCGGTGGAGTACACTTAGTTAAATTGAATTAAATCTGCCCCCGTGTGAAAATGTCGGCTTCCTGATAATCTTTTCCCTCAAGAAACAAGCGCGCATAAATTGTTGGGTGAACGTAGGTTGTGTTTGGTGAATGGAGTCAGATAACTCATTTGAACAATTTGGTAAACGCTACATTTTGATATTTAAATTCCAACAGGAGGGTCTTCTAAAATGAGCAACTCTTGTCCTGAGGCATCAAAACAGCCCGAGTTAAGGTCAGGGTTCATGACTCCACTATAAGAAAGGCACTGGTCAAAAATGGCATCCAAGTTCCCAGTCAAAAAACACTATTGTCACAAAAAAGCACAAAGCATCTTTACACGTTCGCCAAAAAGCATCTTGATTATCCTCACTACTTTTGGAGAAACATTCTATAGACTGACGAGTGAAAAATTGCACTTCGCAAACCCATGTTGGCGTGAAAATGGACCAGCATTTCACAAAAAGAACATGATGCCAACAGTAAAGCATGGTGGTGGCAGTGGGGCTGCTTTGCTGCCTCAGGACCAGGACCAGGACAGCTTTCTGTGGTTGACAGAATCATGAATTCTGGTGTTTACCAGAAGATCTTGGAGGAGAACGTCCGGTCATCAGTGCCTTCAAACTCAAGCGCTCTTGGATCATGCACCAGGGCAACAATCCGAAACAAAACAAGTCCACTATTGACTGGCTCAAAATACAAAAACAAAATGAAGGTTCTGGAGTGGCTAAGTCAAAGTCCGGATTTAAATTGGATTCAGATGCTGTGGTGTGATCTTAGACGGGGAGTTCATGCTTAAAAAAAATTCCTATTATAGGGCAGATGTCAAATATTATTGCAAAGAAGAATGGGCAATATTGCAAAGAAGAATGGGCCAAAATTCCTCCACAGTGTAAATACTTATAACCAATTTCCACAAACGCTCTATAGCAGGGGTGTCAAACTCATTTGAACTCTGGGGCCACACGATAGAACAAATATTCTCTCGGGGGCCGGACTACTAGATTAGAGAGAAAGGAAAAAAAGAGAGAAAGAAATAAGAGAAAGATTGAGAGAGAGTGGGAGAATTAAAGAGAGAAATGGAGAAAGAGAGAAAAAAAGACAGAGAGAACATGAGAAACAACAGAGATAAAAAGAGAAATAGGAAAAAGAGGAGAGAAAAGAGGAGAGAAATAGAGAAGGGAAAATCAAGAGAGAAGGAGAGAAAAGGAGAGAAATAGAGTAGGGGAAATCAAGCAAGAAAGAGAGAAAAGAGCGAAGAGGAAAAAACGAAGAGAGGAAAAAGAAGGTAAAAAGACAGAGAGAGAGAAATAGACAAAGAGGAACAAAGAGACCAGAGACAGAGAGTGAGAGAAACACGGAAGAAGAGAGAGAGAGAGAGAGAGAGAGAGAGAGAGAGAGAGAGAGAAGGAGAAATAAATAAAAGTACAGCATGTGTGAGAGGCACCTGGCTTTGACAACATCAAGTGGACATATTTCAACCTACAGCTCGTTTTTCTCTTGCGCTTCCATCAGCATTGTCTAGCATTGTTTGAAACCCCTGGTTTAGAAAATAGTTTTTTTTGTGTAGGATGGAGACGGAATAATGACATTTTTGGAATTATTTGTGAAATCACGCACCAATAGTCTGGCATGGGTACTTCTGTGTCTTTGTACTTCTCCTCAAGCTCTGCATTTTTCTCCATCAGGAACTGTGAAGACAAAGTATAGAAGATGTACTGAATGTGGAACTTTGTTACTCTCCGCCTCCATCTTCTGGCTGAAAACCATGATTGCAGCCTTAGACAGCGTATCCATGATGCACGTACTCGTACATGCATTTCTTAGATGAGCTCGAACTAGATTTTTTTTTTTCATCTTTCTTGGGTTCGGGTTAGCAGACTTTACAAGAAGCTGGATTTTTCCTACTATTACTTTATTAATGCTAAGCTAACAAATACTAACAATAGAAACCCGAGGGGACCGTCCCCTTCAGGAAGTGAACGGAATCCCTGTAGCAATGACTAAGACCGCCCCTCAAGTTGTGAAGTCACACCCTCTCTTCCTGACTATAAAAAAACGAAAAAAGAATTAAAAAACTGAAAGAAAAAAAGGAAGGCAAAAAGGGAAGAACAATAGAAAATAATGAAAGAAAGAATGGAAGAAAAAAAGAAAAAAGAAAAAGAAAGAAAGAAAAAATATAGGAAAGAAGGAAAGAAAGGAGGGAAGGAAGGAAGAAAAGAAAGAACGAAAGACAGAACAAAAGAAAGAAAGGAAAACAAGAGAGAAAGAAAAAGAGGAAGTAAGGATGGGATGAAGGAAGGAAGGAAGGAAGAAAGGAAAAAACTAAAGAATAAAATAAAAGAAAGGAAGGAAAAAAGAGTGAACAAAGAAAGAACAAAAAAATGTAGGAAGAAAAGAAAAAAGAAAAAACAAAAGAAAAAAGAAAATAAAAAAGGAAAGGAAGGAATAAAAATGAGTGATAAGAGAAAAAATTAAAAAATGAAAGAAAAAAAAAGTAAGGAGGAAAGGGAAGAACGAAAGAAAAAGAAAGAATAAAGAAAGAACAAAAAGAAAAAAGAAGGAAAGAAAGATAGTAAAATAGAGGAAGGAAAGAAAGGAAGGAAGAAAAGAAAGAACGAAAGAAAGAACAAGAGATAAAATAAAGAAAAAAAATAAGGAAGGAGAGAAAGGAAGGAAGAAAGGACAAACATAACAACAAACAGAAAGAACAAAGGAAGTCAGAGAGAAAGAGAAAATAGAGAAAGAAAGACAGTAAGGGAAAGAGACAAAGAGAGGGAAATTGAGAAATAATAAAGAGATACAGAGACCTCAAAAGAGAGTGAGTGGAAGGAAGCGAGTAAAAGATCGAAGGAAAGAGAAAATGAAAGAGTGAAGAAAAAGAGGGAAAAGAGAGAGGAAGTTAGAAAATGAGACAGAGAAACATAAACAAAGAGAAGGTGAGCGAGAGAAAGAGAAAAAATGAGAGAGAAAGAAAGGAGCGGAAGGGAGAGAGATAGAAAGGGAGAAAAGAAACAGCTCAAAAAAGAAAGAGAGAAAGTAATCCAGCTTGTCCTATCGTGGACATTTCAAAACCATTCGCCTCGAATTTTACCCGCGCCCTCGGCGAGCCCGATCGGGGCCGCACACCGCCCCTTTCGCACCCCCGTTTCAAGCCTTCGACTCCTTACATCTCTGTTGGGAACCGGCGTACTCTGCCGGCTCACCACCGCCCCGATTTGGCTGCTTTTTGGCCGGGAGTGGAAGTACTCGCAGGAGGTCTGGTGGGGGACCTTCTCCACCTCGCCTTCGATACGGATCTACCGGGACAAAGGAAAACCGCTCCAGATCGTGAACAAATAGGCGCATGGTGTTCGTCCTCACTTGTCTGTTCAATGGCTCCCAGTAGAAAACCAGGCTGGCGCGAGGGTTGCTCTCCTGCAAATGGAATTTATAGTTAGGGGCAACTCATGGATCCTAAGGCGATTGTTCTCGGCCAATCAGAACGCGAGGGCGTCCATCTTTCTATCACGGTACAGTGTTCATTTTACCTCTGAAAAGTGATGGGTCCCGGGCAATTGCGCACTGCTCGCACATTCTCAGCGCACAAGAAAATCTAGCCAGCTCACAAAAATCAGGGCTCAAAATTACTAATTAAGAAGCGACTTAAGTCAAAGTTACAGTGCATGAAGGTAAAAATACACGGGTTCCCCTGACGTTGTGTCCTAAATGTGGTATTTTGAAGTCGAGTCGAAGTAGAACAAAGTTGAGTAAAGTTAGTAGAGTTTGTCGGGGAACCGGCTTCTTTGGCTCGGCTCACTAAAAGGAACCGGCTCTTTCGGGTCCTAAACGGCTCTTCGGGTTATTTTCGCTTCTTTCATCCCTATATGGCTAAATATTATGTAAAGTTATGCACAAAATAACTTAAAGGAAGGGGGGAATAGAACAAAAAAGAAAAAAATACCAAAATGAGTAGTGAAAAGCTGAGAAAAAAAACAAAAGGAAGAGAAAAAAGAAGGAAAAATTTGGAAAAAAACAGAAAAAAAGAAAAGAAAGAAATGTAGGAAAAAAGTAAATAGGGAACAAAAAGAAAAACGTAACAGCTCGGAAAAAATAAACACAATGAGATTTTTTTTGAAGGAATTTAAAAAAAAGGAGAAAAAAACACGAAAAAAAAGAAGAAAAAGTTCAAATAATTTCCATATATATCAAGTGAATCTTGTTGCCAACATTGTACTTCCACTAAAAAATGTGATTAGGTACAGGTCTGTATCTTACAACCGACTCAATAAGCCCCCAAAAATGTTAATATTATGCGACAAAATATATCAGGAAAAAAACAAAATGGAAATCTTGTGAAAGAATTGTTAAAAACAAATGACAACCTTTGCAATCGTACATGAGTCAATTCATTCAAAAGTGAAACAATTTTTTTGCATTGCCGGAAACTCAGCAAAATGTCACTTGATGTCAAGTTTTGGACATGTTTGATAATGACTCAGTTGCCACACTTGGGATTGCTGTTGCTCACTGTTGTTTCAAGCGTTGCTCACTGACTTTGTGTGAACGCTCAGACCCGTAAGGAAAATTACAGGGAACATTGGTCCCAACAGAGATCTATGGGTCCCCAAAATTTTGTGTAATAGGGGTTGAAATTGTAAATCGGCGACAAATATATAATATAAATCTATATATTCATTCAGTTTTAATCATCACAGTTTATTGGTAATACAAATCAGTTATCACTTCAAGATTTTTCAGTTCACAACAATATTGTACATTATACAAAATAATATCGCTGAAATAATTATATTCATCTATATTTTCATTCAGTTTTAATCATCACAGTTAATTGGTAATACAAAGCAAGTTATCACTTCAGATTTTGCAGTTCATATATTCTTCGCGGTTTGCTGTCCCGCCACAGTTGTAATGCCTTCTGAAGGTCCAATCCATTATCATCCTCCTCATAGCGTCACCAGGAATATAATTGAGTCCATTTTGGCAGAAAAGTCTTTTTCTTGCTAGTATTCTTTTATTTTCTTTCGTCGAATCGTTTGCTTCAACACACGTGTTTTCCTTGCCTCCGCGATCTTCCGAAGAATTTCTCCGCTGTTTTTTCATGACGGAATTATTGCCGTTGTTATCACTTTCTTCATCATGTTTCGACTTATTACTGACACTGAAGAAATGACCAATTTTGTGTTGATTTTCACCTTCCCTCGACAACAAGCACCACAACAATGACGTCATATCGAAGCAACGAGATCTCGTTTGCCTAGATCGGCGAGCAGACGAAAACTCGAACCGCGAGACCAAAACAACAATGGCGGATCTGCCTGACGGAAAGTGTGGATTGCGGTAAATCTTTGTAAAAAAAAGCAATCGGGTAATAATGACAATTTTGTGTCAAAACGGTTGCGTCCCGGGGACGCACATTGATTTGAGACTATGCGTCCCCAGCAAAAATGATGCGTCTAGGACGCAGGGACACAGGCAAACGAGAACACTGACAGTACAGTAGAACCTCTACTTACGAATTGATCTTATCCTGGGAGTAACTTTGTAACATTTGTGAGTAGGGTGTTTTGTATCAGAAGTGGTTAGGAACTGAGGTTCGTCCCGTCTCCTCAGCCAAAAACTCAGGGAAGTGTTCGAAGTGGATAAAGGCATGAGTTGCCCTTACGTTTAACTCATTGTAAAGACGATTAATGGGAACTGGAACAAAGTTGTTTGTTCTAAAGGATTTTATACATTTGACTATAAAATATTTTATAAGATTGGATACAAGTTACATTTATTGAGTGCAATGAAGATTTTCACCGAGTAAGCTTAAGTTCAATGACAGGTCGCGCTGATCCGAATGCGGAATGTTTTGTCTAGTTTTGTTGATAACAGGACTCTGATGAAGGACGGCAGGCATTGCTTTGATAAACGCTCTGCTGTTTTGAGTTTTTCCAGACATCGAGGCGAGGTGGTGGAGCCCACGTGGGGGCTTTCCTAGCACGCCCATGGGAGGAGCCGGCACACCAGCTTGCAGAAAAACGTGGGCGGAAGAAGAGAAGGCAGAAGATCGAGAGAGGAGGCTTGACAGACTCGAGCAACACTAATTCGGCCCTATTCGATGGAGTTCACTTAGTTAAATTGTTTAAAATATGAAATCTGCCCCCGTGTGGAAATGCCGGTCTCTTGTCTATCTTTTCCAACAAGAAACGAGCAGGCATTGTTAGGTGAATGTAGGTTGTGTTTGGTTAATGGCGTCAGATAACTAATTTGAACAGTTTGGTAAACGGTACATTTTAATTTATTCCCTAACAGTTCTACAGTGTTTTATTTTTATTAAATTGAAGTCTATGTTTGCTGTTGGGTCGGTTATAGCACAGCACCCTATTAGCCTCACAGCATGACGTGTAGCTCCTCTCTTCCACAAAAATTTGGTATAAAACCATGAAATAGAAACCTGGACACGCCTAAAACAATTCCGGAACGGGTTCGTTCTGTCACAGGTTATGAACTGAAGTTCGTCCCTTCTCCGCTAAAAACTCATTTGAGAAAGTGTTCGAAGTGGATAAAGGCATGCTGTTGCCCTCGTGTTCAAATTTATTTGGATTCAGTGATTCTGAGTTAAAGTTTGGTAAGCATTTTCTTTATCAAATAATTACTTGAGTAAAAGTAAGGGCATGCTGCTTAGATCCAACATGAAGGGGAATTTGTTTAAAAATTTAAAAAATATATAAAATGGCAAGAGAGAAGCCCGACCGTCCCGACTGAATGATTGACATTTTACACCCGGTCCCAAGTTCTCACCTCTACAGAGTACCCACCAGCTCAGTTGCTTTGCGGCTCTCGTAGTTGGTGAAGAACAGGAATCCCTTGTCGCTGTAACCTTTGAGCAGGACCATGCGGGCCGACGGGCGTCCGTCTCTATCGGACACAAGGAATCGAGAAGAAATACTTAGTTGAAGGCGCAGTGTGTAGTATTTGAACACGGGGTAATAACAAGGATAGTATCAGTCTCCATTGCTATGTAGATGACACTGAACTGTATCTTCTCATGGAGGAATCCACTCCATTAAATTGTGGAAATTTGGAGGCTGAGCTAAAAAAAAATGGACGTCACTTAACTTCTTGCGCCTCAACCTTTAAAAAAATTCAAATTTTAATCATTGTTCCATCTAAATGCCGTGATTTGTTCTCAAAAACTGCTCTGAACATTGAGAAATAACAGCCAGAACCACACAAGACGAGTTGGTCAATGACCTGAAAAGAGCTGGGACCACTGTTTCCAAGGTTACTGTAGGTAGTACACGAAAACGTCTAGTTTTGAAATCATGCATGGCACGAAAGGTTCCCCTGCTTAAACCAGCACATGTCAAGACCCGTCTTAAGTTTGCATATGACCATTTGGATGATACAGAAGAGTCATTGGAGAAGTTTTGTGGTCTTATGAGACCAAAATAAACCTTTTTGGTCATGTTTCCACTAAGAGTGGTTGGAGGAAGAAGAATGAAGAGTGCAATCCAAAGAACACCGTCCCTAATGTGAATCATGGGGGTGGTAGCATCATGCTTTGGGGTGTTTTTCTTCACACGGGACAGCATTTTTCTACATCAGGAACTGTAAAGACATAACTTCCTTCCCTCAGTCAGAGCACTGAAGATGGGACGTGGCTAGGCCAACGCGACAACGACCCGAACCACACAGCCAGGAAAACCAAGGAGTGGCTCCGTAGAAGCATATCGAGGTTCTAGCAAGGCCCAACCAGTCTCAAAACCTGAACCCAATCAAAAATCTTATCAGCGACAGCCCAGAAACCTGACCGATCTAGAGATGATCTGTGTGGAGGAGTGGGCCAAAATCCCTCTTGCAGTGTGTGCAAACCTGGTGAAAAACTACAGGAAATGTTTGACCTCTGTAATAGGCTACAGTACCAAATATTAACATTCATTTTCATAGGTGTTCAAATACTTATTTGCAGCTATAACACTCAAATTAATTGTTAAAAAAATCATGCATTGTAGTTTCTGAATTTTTCTTTTTAGTTTATCTCTTTCACAGTGGACATGCAACGACGATTAGAAATTTCAGACCCCCCATGATTTCTAAGTGGGAGAAATAGCAGGGTGTTCAAATACTTATTTTCTTCACTGTATATATAATCTGCAATTGGCTGGCAACCAGTTCAGGGTGTCCCCTGCCCGGAGATAGGCTCCAGCCCCCCCCCTGCGACCCTAATAATGATAAGCGGTACAGCTAATGAGATGAGATAAGATAGATAGATGTCTAGATAGATAGATGTCTAGATAGATAGATAGATAGATGTCTAGATAGATAGATAGATAGATGTCTAGATAGATGTCTAGATAGATGTCTAGATAGATGTCTAGATAGATATCTAGATAGATAGATAGATATCTAGATAGATAGATAGATAGATATCTAGATAGATAGATAGATAGATATCTAGATAGATAGATAGATAGATAGATATCTAGATAGATAGATAGATAGATATCTAGATAGATATCTAGATAGATATCTAGATAGATAGATAGATAGATAGATAGATAGATATCTAGATAGATAGATAGATAGATAGATAGATAGATATCTAGATAGATATCTAGATAGATAGATAGATAGATAGATAGATAGATAGATAGATAGATAGATAGATAGATAGATAGATAGATAGATAGATAGATAGATAGATAGATAGATAGATAGATAGATAGATAGATAGATAGATAGATAGATAGATAGATAGATAGATAGATAGATAGATAGATAGATAGATAGATAGATAGATAGATAGATAGATAGATAGATAGATAGATAGATAGATAGATAGATAGATAGATAGATAGATAGATAGATAGATAGATAGATAGATAGATAGATAGATAGATAGATAGATAGATAGATAGATAGATAGATAGATAGATAGATAGATAGATAGATAGATAGATAGATAGATAGATAGATAGATAGATAGATAGATAGATAGATAGATAGATAGATAGATAGATAGATAGATAGATAGATAGATAGATAGATAGATAGATAGATAGATAGATAGATAGATAGATAGAGGCATGGATGACTGATTTAAAACACTTCTGAATGTGAGAGGTTTCCAGGTCTAAAATTTCCATCCATTGTTCGATCCATTGTCCACATGAAACAGTTCTTTCATGAGCTTCATTTATTCATTCCATTTTACTCTGAGACACTAAATAAGACACACTGTCCCTTTGATCCACTCCTGTTATAGGCGTGTGTACTTATTACTTTTCGTGTAGCGCTCGTGTGAAACTAATTGAGGTATTACTTCGAAACCACATTGTAGCCGTAGGGCCCATTTATCTTTTATGAGAGTTTGCGCTAGCTTGCGTTAGCGTATGTTTGTGCCGAGGAATTTAACGTGTGAGGCTGTCTACGGTCTTTCAGGTCGCACTGGTTCAAGAACTATTGGGCTAACATACCCTCTGTAGACAAACCATCTGCACAAATATTTGCAAAGGCGTCCATTTTGTTTGATACTATCGTTTAAAGTACTTTACTGCTAATTCGAGGCATTTGTCGTTGATTACAAGCTCCAGAAAATGGTGTATGCGCGATCACGCTGTTTAAAATAAACCAAGAGAGGTAAAGGAAACTGTGGTTGCGTTTTTTTTTTAGATCTCGCACACTTTAAAATTAAATTCTTGCGCCTTAACCGCGGAAAAACCGAAATGTGGACTGTTGATCCAGCTGCCCTGAACCTCGAACAATGTAATACCACCCGTAGTGACACGGTCCGAAAACTAGGTGTTAGATTTGATCCTAATCTGTTGTTTCAGTTACAGGTGAAAAATATGACTAGACCAGCTTTCTTCCATCGCCGTAATATTGCGAAGATTTGCCCGATGCTGTCTCAATCGGATGCGGGAATTATAATTCATGCGTTTATTACTTCTGGGCTTGATTACTGTAATGTATTGCCATGGTTGGGTAGGGTTACTTTAACTGGATTACTTTTGGATTACTCCAATACCAAATATGCTAATAAAAGACAAAAGAAGCTAAATATGAATAAAATTATGACTCACAACACGTGGTAAGCTTTCTCTCCTGGCTTTGATCTCTTTGATCTCCGGCAAAACTAACATAAAATGCGACAGAAAATGAAAAAAAATCCAAACAGCTTGCCAACATCATTTTTGCCGTTCCATGTATTCCGTTACTCCCCAAGCCTGCACAAAATTTAGTCATTTTATTCATATTTAGTTTCTTTTGTCTTTTATTAGCATATTTGGTATTGGAGTCATCCAAAAGTAATTGAAAGTAATCCAGTTAAAGTAACCCTACCCAACCCTGTGTATTGCTTTATGGTCTCCTGAAGTCTAGCATCAAAAGAAAGTAGTTTGAGCATATTACTCATCGATTAACTAATTTGCATTGGCTTCCAGTCCGCTTAAGATGTGACTTTAAGATTCTCTTACTAACATACAAGTATTTGTCTGGACTTGCCCCCTCTTTTCCCTCCAATTTGGTCTTCCCCTATGTTCCTCCACGAAGCCTCCGCTCACAAAATGCCGGTGCAATTGTGAATCCAAAAGCCAATTTTTTGTATTTATAAGTGTTAAAATGAATGTGTTATTTTCTTTATCTTCCCCCTTTTTAAATCATTCATAAAAATACATACTTAATTTTAATATACAAATTAAACAACAAAAAAAACCTAAAGAGCCATCAAAAACAGTTCTCTAAAGAGTCGGAATTCCCATCTCTACAACAGACCATTAGAGTTAGCTTTAATTTATTAAACTCACTTTGTATTGTTTAACTGCTGATTGTTATTTTATTGTATTGAAAACTGTTTATTTTTGTTTTACCTCTTATGGATGACCTATATTTCACGTTGACAATATATGTGTATTATTTGTTATCGTTGCAGCCTGGTCATCCTGGAAGGGGGATGAACTCACGTGCGGTCCCTTCTCAAGGTTTCTTCATTTCCTCATGTTGAGGTTTTTGAGTTTTTCCTTGCCCTCGTGTAGGTTTTAGATCAGGGTATGGAGTCATAGTAGTCTGTACAGCCCTTTGAGACTCCTTGTGATGAAGGGCGTCACAAATAAACATAACTTGACTTGACTTATCCAGCTTTTTATTTCTCACACACAATTCCACAGAGTTGAATCACACACCAAACAACAACACAAATATATATATATATATATATATATATATATATATATATATATATATATATATATATATATATATATATATATATATGAATATACAATTGACATTCCCATGACAAACTAAGGAAACAACGGCAAAAAATGATAGTAAAAGAAATCAAATTAAAAGGTGAGGCGTTTAGACATCAAGTCGAAGTTGTGTCATAAATAGGCTTCCATCTTTTCTCAGACCGATCCTCTTTCAATTAAAGTCTTGCGGTTTTTTTTTCCCCATAATGTACATTTTCTTTCATTTGTCTCTTGATTATGACATACCTAGTTGTATTGACCAGTCAATAATTTTCCTGGCATAATTCCTAATACATAAGTCACTGGGTCCAACCGCAACTACCACCCAATAATTAATTCGATTTCTCTCTGAATACTTCTCCAGAAATGTAGTAAATATGTCTTTAAATGATTACTACTCGTTTTACGATTGGTATATCGTAATTGCCAGCTTTTTGACATTAAAAATACAGAATATTGAAAAAAAAAAAGGGAAGTGGCAAACTTTTACCAAACGGAAATCGATTACGATCGTTTGAGCGGTTCACCCACGCACAGAGACTTTAATCTCGTTTCAAAATAAAGCAGCCGAGAACTAAAACAATCTTCACCGGTGAATATTATTTTCTTTGGTTTGAATTTGAAAAAGCGGTCGATTTTTTTTCTATACGGAACTCGTTTTTAAGGGTCGAAAAGCGGTCGTTTATTACGTAAAGCGGTACTATTGGCAGGTATGGTATGTTTCAGTCTTGACTGCTTGTTTAGGGTGGTGATGGCCCTGGGGAAGAAACTGTCACTGAGTCTGCAATTCTTTTCTTCTTTCAACCTACAGCTTAAGGCTGGTTATATTCAAAACTTTTTAAGACTTTTTAATGCCTTTTGAAATAAAATTAAAGACCAATTTGACAAAAAACAACACAACTATTTCTTGCATACAATACATCGTGCCTCATACACATAGGAAAACGTTCATTGGACAGCAATTTCTCATTAAATGTCCACTTTCCTGATCCAAAATGGCTATTTGGATTGTGAGTGGACCCAAAACATGAGTCTGCTCTGAAAGGCCCGACTGAAACCACATCACCGTTTTGATAGTCCCGTTATTGTGGTCACGCCATGTTGTCAAGCGATTTAATTGGTGAATTATTAAAAAAAAAAAAAACCACAATGGATAAATGCTACACAATCTTATTATCCATCCATTATCTGCACTGCTTATCCTCAGTAGGGTCGCGGGGGTGCTGGAGCCCATACCAGCCGTCTTCGGGCAGTGGGTAGGGGAGACCCTCAACTGGTTGCCAGCCAATCACAGAGACAAACAACTCACTCGCTCATTCACACTTAAGGACAATTCAGACCGGCCAATTAACCTGAAATGCAAGTTTTTGGAATGTGGGAAAGTGCTCGGAGGAAACCCACGCAAGCACGGGGAGACCATGCAAATTCCACACAGGAAGGTCTGATCCCATGACCTCAGAACTGTGCCGCTAACCACTGCGCTACCCACTAAATCTTATTAATGTATTCATATTTT
The DNA here is from genome assembly GCF_059441175.1 of Urocampus carinirostris. Lineage (NCBI taxonomy): Eukaryota > Metazoa > Chordata > Actinopteri > Syngnathiformes > Syngnathidae > Urocampus > Urocampus carinirostris. Next base: position 21,370,010 of record NC_142367.1, on the reverse strand, counting down.
TAAGACTTCTGAAAATTGGATTTAAGACATTTAATAGCCTATTAAGGCCTTATTTAGAGAATAATGAATTCAATGCCTTTCAAGACTTTTTAAGGGACCTGTTTTGCCTAAGAAATGGCAGTAGGTCAAAGAGGTGGTGCCCAGGGTGAGATGAGTCCTTTATAATGTTGCCTCAATGTCTTTTCTGTGTTGATGACACCCCAAATGTGAGTATTGAACGAGGTATCGAACATCCAGAGCAGCTTTTTGCTAGTTATTTTTTAATTCTTATAATTATTTTGTTTTATAACCAAAGTAAACATGCTTACTTGGTCGCTGTGGCGATACACATCGCGTTGGCCTCATAAACTTGCGGGCACTTGGTGGCTTCATCGAACCAGTTTCCAAACTCCTTGATTGGGTCCAAGGAAGTGAGTTGGTTCTCCTCAAAACACTAGAGTGAAAAAAAAGCAAGTATGAGCTATAATACGAAACAAGTTGGAAATTTATGTGAAGTCACGTGAGTTTGCTGGATTTACTTTGCTCTCAACATCTGCCAGACAGGATACAAATGACTGACATTTGTTGTTTTGTGAACTCATTCAGTGCCATAATGCATGTATGGCATTGTTCTAGAATTGCCCAAAGTAAAAATATGTTTTTTTTCCCCCGTTTTATTTTAAAAAGCTATTCTAAAGGCTTTGACACTGCTGATCTGTAAGTATCAAGCCTCTAGGAATGAGTTCAGTATGAAAAATAGCCAATGGATCGTAGGAATCGCTTTGATAAGATCCACACATTAAGGAGCCCCCACTTCCTCATGTTGCTTTGTTTCTTCTCTCGAGCGAACGAGAGTGTTTGGGCGGCCCCCGAGTGACCGAAACGATGTAATCAGGTCACCGGAACACCTGAGGCTGAAACATTCTTGCAAAGTTCATTGTTGAGATATTGAAATGCATCAATTCACCAAAAAAAGATATTTCTCTGAAGTGTTTCAAGGGAGTGAGCAATGTTCAACTGCTGTTTCGTAATTTATGGTAAAAGCTAGAAACAGACTTGTTTTTTTAACACAGTAACACAGGAGGTAGAGCACTCGTCTTGGATCAAGGGATCCCAGTTCGAATCCCGGCTCGTCCGTGTTACATGTCGAAGTGTCCTTGGGTAAGACACTGAACCCCTAATACCCCCAATAAGCAGGTTAGCGCCTTACATGGCTGCAAGGCCGCTATTGGGAAATGTGGAGCACTTTGTAAAGCGCTTTGGGAAGTCATTGACTTGAAAAGTGCTATATAAATGCAGATGATTTCATTTCATTTCAGTATAAGGGGTTCAAGCTTTCTTTTGAAATGTTTATGCCTATATAGCACAGGGATGTGATTTGACCAAAGTGAAATTATCTGAAAATTAGCGGGGGGGGGGGGGTGATTGCTAGCTGGGGGGGGGGGGGGAAACCAGGTAGGACCAGGGCAGTAAAAAGTACAATAAGTATAGGCCCTACAGTAAAGTGTTGGTGTAATGTACACATGAAAATCTATTATTGTAATTGTTAAATATTTATGGCCATTTTTATTACGTTATAATATTTTCGAAAAAAATGGGAAAACTGTCAAATAAATTTGAAAAGTTTACCACCTACCTCAAAATTCACGACTCTATCAGCAACTGGTACAGGTTGTTGGGGTGGATCACGTCTCTTTATTACCGCTTCCGATTGTGATGTCAATAAGGGATGGAGGCCGTAAAGTTTTGGAGTTTTCGTTTGGGCACCGAAACTTCCAGCGATGGAATAATTTGTCGTTCTTGACTGGAGTTCTTTCACGTGTTTTTTGCTCTTTGCGTGACTTTCAAGAGCTTTGAAACCTCTCCCACCATAGTCGATGGTATCATGACACCAAATGCAAAGTGCTTTCCCGGCACGATCGATCTTCCGAATAAAGTCATTGAACAAATTCGTCACAGTCTTCTTTCCAACATTCGTAGATAATTCCTTCTCCAACCAGTCCCATCGAAACTTGTTTTTTACAATCTTATCAATTTCTTTAGCTCGCGGAGCATCTTTGCGTTCGATCACGGACATCTTTCTTTAAACACCCGGCAAAAACGTGTGAGAAATGAACAATGGCACACTCCTATAACAAGCGCGTTTATTGGTCAACACGAGACTTCAACCAATCGCAAGTACGTTTCATTTCAGTTACGGAAACACTCAAATGGCATGCTGTCGAGACGAAATCGTTTTTTTTTACCAATTAAAACACCGGAAATTTTAAAATTTTATTTTTGGAGATAAAAAAAGCGGAATTCCGCGAATTAGCGGAAAAATCACATCCCTGATAGCAACACAACAAAATTGTTTATGCAAACGTCTGGCATTGAATGAGTTAATTATTCTGTTATTCTATTTCTTTCAGAAACAGGCTGATCATTTCAGATTGTTCGATATTGAACGGTTGCACGTGCAAGGCTTAAAATTTAAGCCTTAAATGATGAAAAAATGACCACGATATGATTTTACATCCCGGTAATTACGATGCACGAAGCATTGAAATCCACATCTCGTGTTGCTCACCTCCTCGTTTCCTTTATACTTCTTCCTCATGTTGCTAAGGTCCATGTTGGAGGTGTTAGGCGTTTGCTGTCTGCAGGGAAAGTGAGAAAGGACGAAGCGATTGCACGAAGTCGAAATGGAAGCGCGACCTGCAGCGATTAATAAAGCGATCGGTCCCAATGACAGTATACGTCTCATGGTGGGCAAAAATCGTGACGTAAGGGCAGGTTTGCGTTACGTGAAAAAAATACATTATGCAAGTTTTGTAACTCGTGTTAATGCATAACTTTAATTGTCAATAATTGATAGTATCTCCCTGACCCATAGGTCCACAAATGCCCTGCGGCATTAGAAAACAACAAACCATTATCGAAAGAACACGCGGAACCATTACTGATGGTGCGTTCAATGTTCAATAATATTAGCCCGACTGATTAAAGACCCCTGAATTATTTTCAAGTGATTTATATCAAGGACAACCTCGTTACATTAAACTTAAGATTACCTTATATTTCAGTTTTATCGGGCATGACTTGTTTTTTCTCTTGCTAATAATAAAAACAACAATTCTACTAAACGAACACTACTGCTCTTATACTTGAATGTAGCATATGACGTCACTTCCGGAAGCCAACCCGAACATGGCGGCGACCTTGTGTGGAAGATTATTCCATAAAAAAGGTAAAGCGGTAATAGCCTTTAAAGTTATACTAATTCATTTGTTAAAAAAATTACGTAGTTATTAAAATCTCTTCTTAGGATATTTAAAGCTTCTGCACACGAAGCATGAATACGTTAGCGCGTCATGTTACAGTGGGCGTCCGTGTTCAGCCTCATACAGAATAATAGGTTGTTTTTTTTACATATAACTGCCCTATAAAGGTACTATGTATTTCATTTAAATAGTGTACTATATCATCCTTTAGTTATTTTTGAGTTGCAAAAAGTTGTCCGAAAAATGCTATACAAATTTGTTTTGAATTTATTGAAACGATAGAGCACCTCGTTAAAACGTCACTACCGTCGCACAGGAATGACGTCAGTCATATTTTATTATCGTCTATTTGAAATATGAGTTTCAAATGAATGTCAATGAATGCGTTATTTTAGGCTGACTTCATTGTAGGAAAATAATATTATTATCTCCAGACAGAAGAGCAGTTTCAGCGACAGACTGCTGTCACTGTCTTGTACTACGGACAGACTGAAGAGATCTTTTCTTCCTCATGCCATGAGGCTCTTTAACTCTACCCGGCAGAGTAAAAGCCCACAGTAAACCACACCACCTATATTGCATATTACCGAATCTTATTGCAATATGTATTCTGTGTAGCACTATTTAGTTATTCTGTATAACACGCTACAGTGGGCATTTGCACGTCACATTGGGTATTTGTATATTGTATTCTTTTTGCTTTATTATTGTATTGTTCTCAGCTCAGGGATGCTACTGGAAATGTAAATTTCCCTTCGGGGATGAATAAAGTATCTATCTATTTATCTAATACAAACGGAGCCCGTTATTTTAATTCACATTTTGATGTTTTGTTTTTAATTAAAGTTATTCTCTTCTTGCTGCAAAGGATAGTGGGATGTTTGAACGTTTTCTAAGGGATGGGCTATGATGCGGCAGGGGTAAACATGTGAAAGCTGTCAGAAGAGTGTGTTGTGTCACCCTGACCCGGGTGACATGGCCGCTTTCTTATGTCCCATTTCATGACCAACTTGAGTGCCGAGGTGCCTAACTTGTTTGGGTTGGCCACGGTCAAATTTTTTGGGTGGTTTTTGCTACTTTTTCCTTTTCTTTGTTTTTGTGTATGTGTTTGTCTTGCTGTCGGACACCCCTCTTGAGGGATAAGACCAGGGTAGATAGATAGATTCCCTCCTGAGCTCATATAATGTTGGGTAGGTGGGTGGATCCCTTAACCACTAGGGTCGTAGGGGCATGTTTTTCTGTGTCTTAGGCAAGTACAACCTGGTGGCGCCCTCCCTCTCCAGGCCATAATAGAACCCACTTCTATTTCGCAGCCTTAGTACATATACTGCAATCCATTATCCCCAATCAAATATTGCTGCAATCGTGTGCCAGTTCAGTGCCTTTTTGTATGGCCTGGTGGCTTTTTTTTTTGCTGCTCTTCCACAAAAAGTGAACTGCGCTAATGTGGCCACGATCCCCAATCCCATATTTCTGCGAGTGGAGACCGGGAGAATAAACTTTTGTCGGGAGGCGTGGCGTTCCGGTCTGCCTTAAATGGAATGTACGGTTGTGGCCGTGGTCCATTATCCCTAGTTGTTTCTGTTGCTGACAGCTGGGGCTAGCAGAGCCCATTTTTTACTTGGTTAGGACAGCTTAAGCTTGCTCTTGTTGCTCGCCCAAAATTAACCGCTCTGTTTGGGCTGTGATCCATTATTTCCAGTCGACTATTTTCTAAATTAGGTGGCGAGAGAATGAATCTGTGTCATGAATGGCGGCTGTTTCCCCCCGTTATTTACTCGTGATCCATTTTACCCAGTCAACTTTTGGGGAGTTGCAGAGCGCATATGAAAAACAAGAGAATTACTCTCCGGGGTTTCCGCATTTGACAGCGTTCTGGACACCCTTGACCACAATAAACGAAGGATTATAGTGTATACATTCAGTTTGTTAGGAGAAGACATTTTAATTCATGTGATATTTTTCTTCTACTCAAAGAGTGCCTGTTTCTTCCAATGCCGCCACTCATTTTCAAACAATGCAAATATAATGGATAAAAGACCATTATTTGGCTTGAATATGATTGTGTATCTCTTTTAGGATGGCTTCCTTTGGCTCAGAACATTCGGCACGGCTCCAAAGCGGTGACCCGCCACCGGAAACCAATGCACTTTGTTAAGCAGAAGCTAATGGCTGTGACAAAGTACATTCCCCCCAACCCAGGGCCTCCCCCTGGCGCTTACCCGCCAAAAATCACTGCAGTCCAAGAGGAGGTTGGTACCAGTTTGACATCTTGTCACACTTCAGTATAATCAATATTTTGGAGACATCGAGGGAATGAATTGAACCACATTTCATTACAATACAATGCAATCCAAAAAGGTGAAATTGAGAAATAAAACAAAACATATGTGTTCAGAGGAGCCTGTTGTTTGGGCTGCTGAAGCGAGACTTGGAAGGCCTCTTCCGGGATTGCAAGATGATTGCCGTGGCGCAGAACAACAGCTCCAACTCAGACGATATGGTGATGCTCCAGAATAGGCTCCACAAGCATGGTATTAAGGTCAAGTTCTACCCCAACCAGGTAAACAGGGAAAAATCAGGAAGGATTATATTCATTTACGAATGGTTCGATTTATATACCTGCAATTCTATTCTCGATGCAGGTTGTTCGTTCTTTCCTCAACGAGAGCATCTACATCAACATGGCTCCTCTCTTCATCGGGCCCACTGTGCTCATTGTCTGTAAAGAACCCAAAGTGAAGGAAATGCTTTTCACGCTACGGGCCAGTCCGCAGATGATTGTGATCGGTAATTTCCATTTATTTCCATGATCGACTTAGAACAATGGTTTTCAACCCATTTTACTTGATGTACCCTGGATTGTTTTCTTCATATTTTTTATTGTTTTGCTATGTATTTTTGGCTTTTGTTTCTGGCGAATTAAGCAATATTATTGGCTCATTTTGTTTCCTTATTTTTTCATATTGGTTAAAAATTACATTATTTTCCTACAGTAGAAGGATTGATGAATCGTTTCATGGTTTTACCACTGTTCATCCAAACATCAGGTTATAAAAATAATCCCGATAAAAAGAAAAAAATAATAATAATCGTCCTTAAAACAAGAAAAAATATCCTCCATCAACCATACCAGATTATTTTGCTCATTTAAAGATTGTATTTTTATATTATTTTACTTCAAAAATAGGGGGGAAACTTGGTTTTGAAATTTGAAAAAAAAAATGCTATAATAGCAGGATTATCCACCATATTCCATATTTTGCCCAAGTATTATTTATTATTATGGTAAAATATGATTTTTTTCCCCACTAAGAACAAAATGATCATATAATTTTCATCATTAAAGTTATATAATCTTTTGTTCATTTTTAAGGATTATTCTTTTCAATTTATCGTGTAAAATAAGTTAAAAAATATGAAGCAAATTCATGGGACAACAGGATTTTTTTGCAGTGAAGGTAAATGTGCTTTGCTATTACACTAATGCTATATTTTTGGGTTGGGTAATTATAATACATTAAAACATATTGCATAAATAAATACATTATATATAAATATATTTTAATTAGTACATTTACTTAGCACATTCATCAAAATGATATATTTGTTTAAGTATTTCATGCAAAGCCATCCAATTCTCTGAAATACTGAATTTTCTGCATACAAAAAGCCATATTTGCAGATTTATTTATGATTTTGTAATTATTGCATACAGGTATTGATGTTTATCATTTGAAAATAGCGGAAACTTGTGAGTTTGAATGTGTAAAACAATTATTTGTTAACCATATGATGCATTGAGAGAGTGTTCAAATATTTGTAACATTTTTAAATGTTTTTAATCGCATTGTTTTTAACTTTTGTCATATTCTATGTTTAATACTCTGGTTTTAAGTGCAATATCCCAGTTGTTTATAGTTTTTTAATTATATTACATGTGAATACATTACACGGGCTTCATACAGGTGCTTGAAATCCTTAAAAATGTTTTAACTGTAATATTGTGTTTTCAAGGATCAAGCAGTGATTTTGGGTGAAACACTTTTAAACGTTTGAATTTGTTGCCATGCTTAAAAATGACGCTAACATTGCTCTCTGGTGGTTTCGCTTTGCCATTAATTAATGGCAGTGGGCATTTGTTTGTCTTATGAAGCATCATCGCCCCCTACAGGTCGCGCCAAACAGGCAGGTGCATGCTAAATCCAAACCGGGCACTATGAATTGTGTATTATTGCAAGGATTGTGTATCAGTGATGGACATTTATTATGGAAATAAGGAAGCGTTTCCCAGTGGAGAATAATGGGGAGAACTTCCTGCAACTGAAAATATAAGCAACATATTACTGTCATTTGTACCCACCACCCATATGGGGAGAGATTTGTCTAAAAAACAAATATATTCCAGATTTACTCATGATCTAAAAATCATATGTCTTGATAAATGCACACACAAAATTAAAAATCACATATTAATAATAATAATAATAATAATAATAATTTCCTTGTATTGTCATTCTGTGTAACAATGTACACAGAACGAAATGTCGATTGCACCTGACCCGTTGTAGCGAGCCGATGCAGCCGCAGCCAACAGAGGGCGCCGCCGACCACTTTTTAAGTCTTAGGAATGACTCGGCCGGGGCGCGAACCACCGACCTCCCAGTCTCAAAGCGGGCGCCTTTGCAGACATATTTATGGCTCTGCAGAATACATGATTCCCACCGGATATCTCCTTTGATAAAACTGGAGTGACTGAAAAATTGGCCTTGAAAGTCCTCAAAAAGTGCTTGAATTTGGTCATGAAAAAGATGTATGAACCCTGTTTATATTTCCTATTTGTTATTATTTTGTACCATATACTTTTCCAACCGGAGGAGTAGCAACACGATAATAACAAGGCGATTCTGATTCTACAGGCGCCTGCATAGAAAACACGCTTCTGAGCGTGCAAGGCCTGACAAACTACGCCAAACTGCCGTCGGTCACCGTGGTCCAGGGCGAGCTGGTGAGCGGCCTCAGCGCGCTGGCCTCGCAAACCAGCGCCTTGCTACGGAGACATCCAAGCCACTTGGCGGCGCTGCTGCAGCAGTACGTTACGCAGCAGACCGAAGCAGACAAAGCCACGTGAGACATCTTGGGACAATGAGGACATTTGCACCGGGGCGAGGAAAGAACACGTACATTGGAATGCTGCCTGGATATACTGTAATAAGGTCTTAATTATTAGTTCCATTAAAGGAGTTTTCGTAAGGTCCAAAATCTTCTTTTTTTTGACTGAAAGCTGCATGCTTAATGTTTTAAATAAACATTTCTTCTTAGAATTAACCTATCAATTGTATACATAAATGTCCCATGGCTTTTTTCAAGGATAATGGATCTATGGTTGACAGAGCCTTTTCTAGCCCCGTCCCCTGTAACTTTAACATAGCAATAACATAGTTATAACATAAGTCAAATCATATTTGTTATTACAGAAATTCAAATGAAGTTCTTTTGCACTTTATCAGTAACAAATGAATAGCTCGCTGCTTCAAAGGTTTTGGTGATCCCTGCTCTAATTAATTCCTACTCTTCTCAGCAAATGGGTTTCAAATCCACATTGTTCAATGCAGAAGATAAAGACTGCTTATAAGGTGGGGATATTATTCAGGGTTGATCTTGGGTCTCCAATGTGGTGCCTGCGGACCTGTTTTGAAAAGGGCTCACCAGTGCTGGGTCATTGTGATTTTATAGTCAAAGGATTTATTTTGTGGTTGACAGAGGCTTTTTAACCCCAATTTCAATAATTAACTCAAGTCAATTCAAGTCAAGTCAAATTTATTTATATAGCCCTTAATCACAAAAATGTCTCAAAGGACTGCTCAGGATTACAATGACACAATGACCTGATCTTAAACCAACATGCGGGCAAGGAACAACTCAAAACCTCAGCGTGAGGAAAAAGAGAAACCTTGAGAAGGGACCTCACAAGTGGTATCCCCCTTTCAGGATGACCAGGGTGAATTACATTTAGCATTACAGTACACAAACATCGTAAACACTAGGTAACATGTTGAAAATTTGTCCGGAAAGTGCATGACAGCAGCGACGCCCCCAGCCTGTAAACTAGTCCAGAAAGTCTATGACGGCCACGACACAGCTTCCCATTTCTGCCAGCTGGTCCATGCGTTCACATGCATCGGGTCAAACGCTAGTCCGCTGACTCATCTCAAATCGTCCTTCTCCTTCGTATCACCACCAGGCAGGCAGTCAGGAAAAAGACAGGACAATACAGAATATGAGGTGGGCATCAACTATAAGCTTTGGAATAGAAGTGTGTCTTAAGCCTTGATTTAAAAACTTTCATTGAGGTTGCAGATCTTATCTCCGGAGGCAGGGCATTCCATAGCACCGGGGCCCGGATGGAGAACGCTCTCGAGCCTGCAGACTTCTTGGCTCTCGGAGTCACAAGTAGACCGGCATTTTCCGAGCGCAGACTCCTTGCAGGAAGATAGGGGGAAATCAAATCAGAGAGATAAGAGGGTGCAAGTCCATGCAAACATTTATATGTTAATAAGAGAACCTTAAAGTTACATCTTAAGTGGACTGGGAGCCAGTGCAAGTTGGCCAATACAGGAGTAATATGCTCAAACTTTTTGGTCTTAGTCAAAAGTCTAGCTGCTGCATTCTGAACCAGCTGCAAACTTTTGATGCTAGACATCGGGAGACCAGAAAGCAATGCATTACAGTAATCAAGCCGAGAGGATTTTAGATATCAATGGTAGGTTAGAGATAGGGCGGAGATTGTTGAAGTTGTTGGGATCTAAACCAGGCTTTTTCAGAACGGGCATGACCATAGCAGTTTTAAGGGCAGAGGGGACAGAATCGGTGGAAAGTGAAGAATGGATAATGGCAGAAATGAGGGGAAGCAGAGAAGAGAGGCATGGTTTTAGCAGGGAAGAAGGAATAGGGTCAAGCAGACATGTGGAGGGCTTGGATAGAGCGATTACATCCTTTTTATTTATTGCCTTTTTGTTTTTTCTTTCAATTTTGTTTTTTTGTCAACTTGGTCTTAAATTTAAATTCAAAAGGCATGAATAAAGTCTTAAATTTAACTTGTCTTTAGCTGGAGGAACCCAGTATGCCAGGATAGTCTTCAATATGATAATAAACTAGATGAAATAAAAGTAAAACAAAAATGGGAACTACGCATTTCAGTCCATTAAATTCCTAACACCGTTTTCACCCTCTCCCCACTTCTTTTTCATTGGCTAGTGTCACTTGCGGCATAGCGGCGGAGTCTGTGGAGGCTCCAGTGTATGACGGTAAGAGTATGTTTTACTAAACAATGAAAATAAAACGATATAAAGTGTTGAATAGAATGCATCATTGCCTAATACGTTCCATGCTTCCTCTTCTTTATGCATATGTGTGTGGAGAATTGGGAAAAAAATGAGTAACAACTGTAATGTGATGTTCACAAATGGTAAGTGACACTCCTGAACGGTATAGAATGATTCTAAATCACTTAAAGTGAAAAAAAAAACACATATTTGGTGCTCAGCACCCCAAAAACTCAAACTAATATCGCTCCTGGCCACAAGTGATGCAATGCATATTGTACAACGCAGAGCCGACACAAGGCATTAGCGAGCCAAGCGGCTGCTTAGGATCCTGCAACCACTAGGGGGCCCCAAAGAGTGGTTCACTTTTTGGGTTTGTCACTTTGTGTGTCCACTCCAAAATACTTCTACAGAAATACAACAAAAATACTACACAATTACTACAAAAGTAAATATCAAATATTGTGCTTCAAAACAGCGACTTTGCTTTCATCCTAAAAAAAAAAAAAATAGAATAGAATTACTGCAAAAAATACTACTCAAGTAATACCATGATACAAAATACTGCTGCAGAATTATTTACTCCAAGTATAATACAATAATACAACTGCAATAATACAAGGGGAAAAAAATGACAAAAGACTCCTATGAAAATTCTACAAAAAAATCTACAAAAATACAACTAAAATACTGGTTTGAAAACACATCAATTATACTTCTACTGAAATACTAAGAAAATACAAATACATACCATAATATGAAAACACTACAAAGAAATATGAATACAAAAATACTATAAGAGGATTACTACAGAACTACTGCAAATTACACCTATAGCGATACTCCCAAAAAATCTATGGAATTATCACAAAAATACTACAAAAACAAAACTACAGTAACACTGTACTACAAAAATACTACAGTTCTACAGTAACCAATCTTATATGGGAATACTACAAAATACGGCACAGATAGTACAAAAATATTAAAAAAAAAATAATACTAGACAGATAGATAGATCGATACTTTATTCATCCCCGTAGGGAAATTCACACTTCCAGCAGTATCCTTTTGTTGTTTATTAACAGATTAACAGGATGGCCTCGGGGTGCTGTGTTGTAGTTTAGCAACAGCGGAGTGGATGACGTCACACGCTACGCAGAAAGTTCTTGCAGCAGATGGAAATCTTTGTGCCCAGGGTTACACCACCTCGTGTTCACGTAGATAACGAGTCCACCTCCTCTCCGCTTCCCGCAGGCTTTTGTGTCTCTGTCTGTCCTAACAGCGCTGAAGCCAGGTAGCTCCACGTTAGCGTCCGAGATGCTAGACGTGAACTACGTTTCCGTAAAACACGGCAAACTGCACTCAACGTAAGCTTTGATATTTTTCACTAGCACAGTCAGTTCGTCGGTCTTATTTGGTTGAGAGTTCACATTTACCATGATTTCGGATGGTATAATACTACAGTAATACTACAAAAATACTATAATCATAAAACTACTGTATTCATACAAAAATACGACAGATATACAAAAAAAAAATCTACTTTCGAAATACGACTAAACCACTACAGAAATACTAAAAAAATATCACCATGGAAATACTACATAAATTTAATTCAGAAATACTACAAAAATAGAACTATAGTAACACTACAAAAAAACTACAGAATTTAAATAAAAATCCAACTATAGAAAAAAGGAAGTGCTTAAAATATGGACCAAATATACTATTTTACTGTCATTGTTTCAAAACCAATTTGATGAAACTATTTCAAAAGAGGTATAACCTTGTCACATGTGGCCCCCGACTCTAAATAGTGGCCCACCCTTGGAGTAGAACATGGTATGAGTTTTAGTAGGTAAGCAAATGATCAAGTAATAGGGGGCCCCTAATCTAATTTTGCTTAGGGCCCCATGAAGGTGCGGGCCGGTCCTGCTACAATGTGATCCTCAAAATTTCAGAACGTGTACTGTTTCATGTGAGGAAGAGAAACCCTACCCAGAAAAAACGCCCTGAAGAGTGATGAGCGCCACCAGGCTGTACTTGCGCACGACACACCACAGGTAATGGTGCCCCTAAAACCCAGGTACAGGGGAACCTCGGTTCTCGACCATAATCCGTTCCAGAACCCTGTTCGAAAACCGATTTGTTCGATCACCGAAATCATTTTTCCCATTAAAAATAATGTAAATCGTTTTAATCCGTTCCAACACCCTGAATGTTTACCTTGAATGTTTAACGTAAACATAAAGCTAACCCAGGCTAATCGTACGTTCGCGTTATCGTAATCTTCCGTACGAAAGATTACGCTAACATGAACGTGTAAAAATAAAAGAATCAGGTCGTTTACAAGTCATTTAGCACCACAAGTGGCTAGCGCTTCATTGGAAAGGGGGCTCCGTTCCAACACCCTGAATGTTTACCTTGAATGTTTAACGTAAACATAAAGCTAACCCAGGCTAATCGTACGTTCGCGTTATCGTAATCTTCCGTACGAAAGATTACGCTAACATGAATGTGTAAAAATAAAAAAATCAGGTCGTTTACAAGTCATTTAGCACTCGGGTCTCCACAGCAAGTGGTGAGCGGTTCATTAGAAAGGGGGCTCCCTTCCAACACCCTGAATGTAGGGCTCCGTTCCAACACCCTGAATGTTTACCTTAAATGTTTAACGTAAACATAAAGCTAACCCAGGCTAATCCTATGTTCGCGTTATCGTACTCTTCCGTACGAAAGATTACGCTAACATGAACGTGTAAAAATAAAGAAAAAGGATAAAGAAAAGAATTATGAATAGGATTTCTTACCTTTGTGGTGGTCAGCAGAAGGCGCAGGTGGACAGTGGGGTATTCCCTAGCAAGATCAGCACACCGTCTTCATATTTTGCTATTATTTCTTTCTTAAATGCAATAGTTGTACGCACTACTTTTCTTTTTTGCTGCTTGCACTGACTTTCTTCGGAGGCATAATAAGGGGCTAAAACACTTCGTACACCTATATTAAAAGCGAAAGCAAAACGAAGCACGTCCGCACGCGATAACAGTCGGTCAGGAAAAGAGCCATCTACACCCGTACGCCGCTCAGCATCGCACCCTAGCGTACGCACTCACGCATTACCGGCGTTCAAACTCCGATTTTTTGACCGAACAGCGAAGCAAGAATTTCTCGAAATTTTTGGTCGGACTCCGATTTGTTCAAACTGAGAGGCGTTCGAAAACCGAGGCTCCACTGTACCTCTGAATTGACCTGTAATCCCACCATCTGCCCCATAGATGGCGGTATCCCACACGCGGTAAGTGTTCCTGTGATGGCTAATCCTCAGATTATCGTGAGTTAATCTGAGGTGCAGAAAAACGAAGAACCTGGACTCCAGTATATCCCCCCCTCGTCATCAGCAGCCCTTTGCCCACTTGCTCGCTGTAATTCCCGCTAATCCGGATCACGTCCAGGTTGTCCCGGTGCGCGCTTCTCTCGCGAACGCGCATCCCCGTTTGGACAAGTGATTGACGCGTGCGTGGAAGCGGTCGGCAGGTTCTCCGGATTTCATCCTGCGCTTCTGCAGAAATTGGATCCTCCCGAGATTCGTTGAAGGACGGATCATGGTCCACGCAATTGACACGCAGGTAAAAGTTATTCGGGGTTATTTTGTTTGTTTGTTTTACTTTTTTTTTTAAATAAAATGGGAAAAAATACAAATTTAGCAGCTCGACACTGAAGTCATATAAAATAATCCAGGGTGATTTCTATAATCCAATCCACTCAGCATTGACACAATCAAGAATCCTGTGCCTTTTCTTTCTTATTATTTTACTTTTATTTTGTTCTACACTGGAATTGTCCCGTTTTCTTGATTAAACCCCCCCAAAAAAACATTTTGGTCGAAAACAGTGACATTGATTCGTAATACTTGCAAATATGTTTAAGTATGCATTAGCACAAAAAATATATAATAATAATAAACCTGGTTGTAACCAAAGCAAATCTTATAGAAATAAATACATGTGAAATCTTTAAATTTGTTCATTTAATTTCAAGCTCTTAACAGTGTAATGACTGGCATTAGTTCAACATTGCATACTAAATAATATTTAATATTTAGGTAATTCCAAGCATTGGCTTTACAATAGAATAAAACAATGTATTTTATTGGTTGGAATTCTTTGTGACTATTTAAAATATCGTCTTCAAGAATGTATTTACTTGATTTGAGACATAAATCTCACAAAAATATAAAAGCACATCATGGATAGTCAACTCATGTGACACCCGTAATCAAATGGCTCCACAGACTACTACAGACCATCCCCTGATCTAAAACCTACATGAAGGAAAGGAAAAACTCAAAAACGTCAAGTCCTGTTAATTTTTTTGGCCCTTACAAGGAATCTCAAAGGGCTGCACAGACTATTGCAAACTACAGACTATCGTGACATCATCTCCTGATCTAAAAGCTTCCTGAGGGCAAGGAAAAACTCAAAAACTTCAAGTCAAGTCCTGTTAGATTTTTTGGCCCTTAATCACAAGGAGTCTCAAAGGGGTGCACAGACCACAGATTATTGCAAACGTCAGAATATTATGACACCATCCCCTGATCTAAAACCTACATGAGGGCAAGGAAAAACTCAAAAACCTCAAGTCAAGTCAATTCCTGGTAATTTATTTGGCCCTTAATCACAAGGAGTCTCAAAAGACTGCACAGGCCACAATGACTCCATCCCCTGATCTAAAACCTACAGGAAGGCAAGGAAAAACTCAAAAACCTCAGCATGAGGAAAATGAAACCTTGAGAAGGGACCGCTCATGATTTAAAATGATATTTAAAACCATAAGATCTACAACAATATCATATTATTTTCGATAATCATTCAATAGTTAATTAAAAACACATTTTCAATCAAGTCAATTTGACTTAAAAGGAATAATATTTAAAAAAATTGCAGTAGTTTTGAATCTGGACTCAACGAGTTTTTAATTCATTAGGAATCGTTTAATTGGAAAAAAGTGGATGAGGAATTAATTACCGCAGTTACATTTTGATACAGAATCTCTTACTCCCCCTACTGGTCAGGTAATATAAAAGTAGAAGAAGAATCATGCAGCCGAAATTCCTCACAACACTGTAATGATAATTGTAACTTCCTCATATTAGCAAACTGGAGTCGTTTGAGGGGGAGCATGCAGCGTCATCTTAAAGGCTTTAGATCAAATCCTCTCCTCTGACATCGTGTCAGTCCGACTTAATCTCGCAAATATCGGCAAGGGTGTACAAGGAAGATGGTCTCGTGAGATTTATCTTCGAAAACTGCGCATCGGAAAAAGCTGAGGTCTTCCAAAAAGTTGCCAGAGCAATGGGACACACTTCATTCGCTGTGTGTTTGGATGAAAATCGATTTTTAATTCCAATTTTTAGACTTCTCTGAAGGGTTGGCAGTGCTTGGAGCTCGCCTTTGTAGCATTTTCATTTGACTGGCTGGGTCTCGCGAAAAAGCGCTGTTATGCCGTTAAAACAGCTTCCGGTGGCTTCACCTTTCCACAGCGTTCGTTTCCAGTTAGCTGATTGTAGTCTGCCTGTTTGGTCTGGCAATGCCTTTTGATATTATATTCTTTGAAAACAGCCACAGTCTCTTAGTGAATTAGGCAGTTGTTTCAGATTTCGGTGAAAAAATTCGCTAGCTGGGTGGTGAGCAAAAGCCCAACAGTGCAGAAGTTCAGGGTTCAAGTCCAGGATGGATGTATACATTATAGGCGGCACAGCGGCTGGGTGGTGAGCGGACAGCCTTACGATGCGAAGGTCTGGGGTACAGGTCCAGGGTTCAATTCCAGCTGCTGCTGTCTCCCCGTGTGGAGTTTGCATGTTCTCCTCCTGCCTGCGTGTGTTTCCTCCCATATTCCCAAAAACATGCATGTCAGGTTAATTGGCCGGTCCAAATTGTTCCTAGGTGTGAATGATTGTCTGTCTCTGTGTCCCTTCGACTGGTTGGCAACTAGTTCAGGGTGTCCCCTTTCCACTTATCAAAGACGACTGGGATGGGCTCCAGCACCCCCGCGACCCTAAGTGGTGCAGATAATGGATTGATGGATGGAATACTCCATTTTCCACTTGTCCTGAAAGCTGCGGCCCTCACAGTCAACTGTCCTTTTTTAATTAGTTGTCATGTTGGGATTAGGGCTATGTGGCCAAAGGGTTACTGCCATCATATTGTAAAATGCTGATTTTGTTTTTTGTTTTGTTTTGTTTTGGTAAATATTTAGTTTCTACCGCGGTCAACAATACATATTATTTTTCTTATGGCCAGTAAAAATGTAATCACTGACCGTAACTGGCCCCCAGGCCGGACTTTGGACATAGCTGGTCTAAGTTTTTGTTTTACAATGGTTATATTCATGATCACTTCTTCTGGGATGATTTGAGGTCATTGATATCCCTGAAAGCAAGACCTTGTCAAAATTGTCCATAGTAATCATTTAATTTTGAACCATTCTATCCTCATTTCAACATTTTTTCTTCTTCTTCTGTATTTTTCCTTCCGCTTGTGCGAGTCCATTTCAGCATGTAGTTACTCGTGTTGCTAAATAAGGTCCGCTTGAAAAACCAATTAAGACAAAGTTAATAATCCTTCTGGCAGGCGTGCGGGGAAACGCTCGCTACGTGCTGATGCCGCGAATAGCGCCACGTGTCTTTGAGCCGGCGCGTCACTGGAAGCGAATCGCTGATAAAGTCTTCATTAGTTTCCATATTCTAAGTGTTTCTTACGCTCGCTCACTTCAACGGGGCACTCTAAAGTAGCCACAACAGTCCTAAATTCAATTCCTCATGCTAACTGGACGATAATTTGGAGAATTTACTCTAGACCCCAGGATACAGCGACTCCGCCTTAAGACATTTTCACATTATGGTGTGGATTAAGATCTCATCTCATTAGCCGTACCGCTTATCCTCATTAGGGCCGCGGGGGGGCTGGAGCCCATCCCAGCCATCCCCGGGCAGTGGGCAGGGGACACCCTGAACTGGTTGCCAGCCAATCGCAGGGCACACAGGGACAGACAACTCATTCGCTCATTTACACCTAGGGACAATTCGGACCGGCCAATTCACCTGAAATGCATGTTTTTGGAACGTGGGAGGAAACCGGGGTGCCCGGAGGAAATCCACGCAAGCACGGGGAGAACCTACAAACTCCGCACAGGTTACAAACTCCGCACAGGTTCCCATGACATGAACTGTGCCGCACAAGCGCTAACCACTGCGCCGCCGTGCTGCCTTGGATTAAGATCATCAACGAATAATCACACGTAGTTACGTTTCTAAGATGCCTGTGTACTATTGGTCAATGTCATATAAGCTGCTATATGTTTGCTATTGGTTGACTTTTTTCCCACTATGCCTTTCTCTTGGTTCAGTTCCGAATCTCCTGTGCTCTGTCTAAACTTACTGTGTTTTTTTGTACTCTGTTTGATAACTATAGGTCCCAAATCTTGCAGTGATGCTAAAGAAAGAAGGAAACAAATGATAACCTTTAAATTGAAGCCTATGATTAGTAAGAAATACAAAGGCACACGAATGGCTACCTTCGTTAAGTCTCATGGCCATAACCAATTGACGATCGATACAATTAGTGAAAATAAGCAAGGAAATCTTCTGAGGGGGTTGTAATCCTCACTAGTGAATGTTTTGAAATCAGTTTTAACTCTAAGTCGGCTTTTCCTCCACCCTCCACATCCACCCGTTAACTCCACCGTACCAACTCAAGTCATGTATCACCAAACATAGACAAAATTTCATTTTTCCTATACATGTATATTATTTATGATATTATTGTACCTGTATATGACGTATAAGTAGTACTTTTTATGTTCTCTTTTATTATTTTGATATTTCTATCAGGGGTACAGGGGGTTGGAAACACATTAGCTATACATTAACATAGATCTCTCTAGCTGATGCTGCTATCGGTAAGTTAGTGTGTAAAAGGGAAAAGTGTGAAGCACATTGTAAAGCGCTTTGGGAGGTCGTCATTGACTTGAAAAGTGCTATATAAATGCAGAACATTTGATCTAACCATGGAAACGATTAAGAAATACTACCCAGGCACACAAATGGCTAAGTTTTATGACCGTAACGAATCGACAAATTGGACTATCGAAAAAAAAAATAAGTAAGTGATTAAAGCAACATAATCTTCAGAGGGCATGACAATCCTTGCTAGCTCATGTTTTAAAATCAGTCCCACATTTTTATCTGCCATCTCTCCTCCCCCCTGCATCCACCCGCTTCTCCACTCAACCAATTCACGTCCCACCAAGAGTATATAAATTACATTTTTCCATTACGTATATATTTGATTATAATATTAATAATCATTTGCACATACTTACTACTTATTGTTTGGTTATTTTGTTGTTTTTATCTGGGATACCGGGTGTTTGCAGCTAAGTAGCATAAGTTTCTATCCTCCATTATACTGCAATTTACTTTGCGATCCCAACCTGAGAAGGGAATGATGTCATATTTCATGGGTCGACTGTATTTATATATGTTTTCCTTCTACAGCGATTGCATCCTTGCACACACTCGTGGCTTAATACATGGCACTCTGATTATCTCCAACCATACTTTTAATTCTCTTTCAAATGTCTTTTATATTAAGAATTCAAGGTGGGGTGTGTTGTTTGAGATGTCATTAAAAAATAAAGTAGAATATTTTCTGTATTAAGTATTAAGAGTTCAAAGAGCCTTTAGAATGATCTTTTCTCACCCTGCAAATCTGTTTTCATCCGACTTTTAGCAAAGCAGTTCGGATCGCGGTAGGAAGAAGAGGTGAATTGAGGATTTTAGTGCGAGTCAATGCAGTTTTTTGTTAGTGTGGCTTCAAAAATGGTGAAACGTCAACCCAATCCCCAAGAAAGAGGGTAAAATGGTAAAACCGCATTTATTATGTAGCACTATTTAAATACTCTATATCAACCAATATATTGGGTATTTAGGTATTCTATTTATTTTATTATTATTTTCTTTTTCAACACAAGGATACTGCTGGAAGTGTGTATTTCCCTACTGGATGAATAAAGTATCTATCTATCTATCTATCTATCTATCTATCTATCTATCTATCTATCTATCTCTCTCTCTCTCTCTCTCTCTCTCTCTCTCTCTAGACATCTATCTAGACATCTATCTATCTAGATATCTATCTATCTATCTAGGCATCTATCTAAACATCAAGAGATCGATCTATCTCTATCTATCTAGACATCTATCTCTATCTATCTAGACATCCATCTATCTATCTAGACATCTAGACATCTATCTATCTAGACATCTATCTATCTCTAGTGCCTCACAATATTCTTCAGACTTTACTCATTCACACACACACTTGCACCCCAATGGGGGAGTCAGCCATGCAAGGTGTCCACCTGCATGTCGGGGACTTTAGGAGTTCAATGTCAGGACACTTTGACATTTAACCCGGGAATCGAACCTGCGACCGTTTTGGTTCCAAGACAACAACTCTACCGCCCCAGATGGGAAAAGGGATTTATTTGAACACATCTAGTAAATGCTTGTACTTGCATGCGCGAGATAAGGAACTTGACAGAAGCTGCAATAACGACACAAGCCAGAAGATGGCATCAGCGTGTAGAGAAGCTCCAAATTCCGTACCTCATCCATAAAACACATCGTTGTTCCCCATGTCAGTGTATTGGCGTGAGATCGTAAGGGCTCCACGATGATTTCCCATGGCTCGGTCCTCAATCGAAGCCAATCGCTGGCCAGCGGCCTGGAGAAGTCGTCCCCCACGTGGACCAAAGGGCCCCACTCCAGGAGCAGCAGCACGCTCTCGTCTCGACACTCGCGACAGGTGAGGACCCGACCCAAAAACCTCGTTACTTTATTTCAAAACGGGCATCTTTTTCTTCTCAGCTCATCAAAGACTGGGAAGTGGTCGAGGATGTCCAAGTAGAAACGAGCGCTGCAGGGGAACTTACGTTGGAGATGAGTGCTCCAGGCATCTGTGAGGGTTATCTTCTCAAGAGGAGGAAGTGGCCTCTTAAAGGATGGCACAAGGTAAAGGCTTTTTTTTTTTTCCAAAATGTCCAGCAAATATGAACTTAGTTTTTTTTTTCTTACAGCGATACTTTGTACTCGAGGGAGGAATTTTGAGATACTGCAAAAATCAGCAAGATGTAAGTGCATGTGATATAAATAGATATCCTCTTAAAAAACAACGATAATGTTAGAATTAGAATTTTCTTAGTGATCTTTGTTTACAAAGAGATTATACGTGGCACTCTAGGATAAACATGCAATACAGACTTAAAATAGGAAGTTATACGTTGAGCTTTAAGATGAACATGCAATGCAGACTTAAAACAGGAAACTCTACATAGAACTTTGGGATTAACACGCAATATAGACTCAAAATAGGAAATTATACATGGCACTCTAGGATAAACATGAAACCAAGACTTAAAATGGGAAATTATACGTAGAACAATAGGATAAACATGCAAAACAGACTTAAAATAGGAAATTATACGAAGAACTTTAGGATGAACATGCAATAAAGTCTTAAAATAGGATTTTATACGTAGCAATCTAGGATAAACATGAAACCAAGACTTAAAAATAGGAAATTATAATTGGTACCCGAGGATAAACATGCAATACAGACTTAAAATAGGAAATTATACGCGGCACTCTAGGATAAACATGCAATAAAGACTTAAAATGGGAAATTATACGTAGCAATCTAGGATAAACACGCAATATAGACTTAAAATAGGTAAATTTTACATGGCACTCTAGGAGAAACATGAAACCAAGACTTAAAAATAGGAAATTATACGGGGCACTCTAGAATAAACATGCAATAAAGACTTAAAATAGGAAATTAAACGTAGAACTTTAGGATGAACATGCAATACCGACTTAAAATAGAAAATTATACGTGACACTCTAGGATAAACATGAAACCAAGACTTGAAATAGGAAATTATACGAAGCACTCTAGAATAAACATGAAACCAAGACTTAAAATACGAAACTATACACGGCACTCTTGGGTAAACATGCAACAAAGACTTAAAATAGGAAGTTATATGTAGGATAAACATGAAACCAAGACTTAAAAATGGGAAATTATACATGGCACTCTAGGGTAAACATGCAATACAGACTTAAAATAGTTCTTTGAGTTTAACTTACTCTTTGAAGATGCGCTTCAAGAGGTAAAAAGTGGCCGACCATTTTCTCAACAGCATCAAGCTTTCTTATTCCACTTTCATTTCAAATGAAATAGCTCGCCCTTCTTTACACTTTACACCAACCATATTAAATGGAGACACGAGATATTAAACAATAAAAGTTTCAAAGTTGGCGATACAGTATAGAATGTTTACACACAAACTAGGAAAAGGAAGCCGAGTTTTTTCTTCGGGGTGGATACTGGGTGAGCTCTCACAGCGCCACACGCCGGTAGTGGCGAAAAGAAGCACTACCGTACTGTCCTGTACTCGGAAAAAGTTGACACAATACAAAATCTAACTTACAGCAATGTCGGGATATTTTCCGACATCCTGAAAAAAAGTTTGTATCTACCCTTTTTCGTAACTCAAATGTTCGTAAGTAGGGGAGCGTTTGTGCCAATAAATACTTGACTTGATGTGATTTCTCAAAACTAACAAAAACTGCTAACAGGTGTCTATAGGAAGAGTGCAAGGCTCTCTGGACATCAGCAGTGCCGTCATGTCCATCAACAAAAAGTCCAACCGGATCGACCTGGATGCCGGGGATATTCTCTATCACATGAAGGTAAAAAAAACCCCAGTCTTATTGACTTATTGTCCGATTGACGTACGGTTTTTACACCCTAAGGCAAAAAGCCATGAGCTCTTCTACATCTGGGTGACCAAGCTGCAGGCGCACCGTTCGTATAAAAAAAACGAGACTGTCTTCCCGGGACACGGCGTCAACAACGGACACCCGCTAACGCTAGCGCCCGACGAAAGCGGACGGCTGAGGTTCCCGCCGCAGACCTCCGCCAAGGCAGCCGTCGACAGCAAAGTGTCTGATTGGCTACGGCAAAATCCGCCTCCCGACACGTGTACTCAAGGTCCTTCGGAGTTCACGACTCTACCGTAGGAAATCGCATGGACTCCTTCTCTGCCAGTGACGTCCGTTGTCGTCAGCGGCGGGGAATGAGTAAATGCCATTGACGTACACTACCGTTCAAAACCTTGGTTTTGCTTAGAAACTGTAAGGTTTTAACATTTCTTAAACTGAAATCTGACTCCGAACCCTTCCAGTTGGAGCATGCCCAAAAATTAGTGAGACGAGTATAGTCCACATATTAATTTATTGAGCCGAATCAAAGAGTTAAACACATCGGATCTCTCGTCCTTGCCAATTACAATCGTGTGTAGAAACACAAAGGGGGCTTCCGGGTTGCCCACTTTTATGACACATGGCGATGAAATATTCACGCCCCATGACCAAGCCTCTGGCTGATTGGTCCGCGCCGTCGTTGATGCCAATTTCCCAGTAGTACTTTGAAGCTTGGGAGAAGGGTGATAGGTCATCACCCTCTGGACAGAATGGGGCACGACATACACATACTAACTCCCCCCAGGCAAAGTGACAAATCACCGCCATCTGCACAGACCAGATGGCACAGACCAAAACAAAGGAAAACGTTCCAAAGCACAGGCGTTTTACGACATCCTTCTAAAAAGTTGACTCAAGGCTGAGATCAAACTCAGGACAAGCACCCTGGGTATAAGTGGAACAAAACAGCTTATAAAATAGTATATAACTTCAAAACAGCCTTATTTTTTTTTAAAAGGACATGAAACACATCCTATACATTCTTAACATGGTAAATGACTATTTTAGCTCCAAATTTCAGGATTTTTTCAGAGTCTCAGTCTTTTTCCGGAGTCTCACGAGAAAAAACGCTTCTCACACTTAATCTCAGAAATCATAAAATACCGTATATATCGTCAAACAATGTTTTCTCAATGGATTAACGAATGATTCTTATAAAATAGATATGCTAATATGTTTGCATGATTGAGTTATTTTGGGGATGGGTCTCTTATAATATGCCATGGGCTTTGAACCTGTCAAACCTTTATTCTTTTCAGATTTTTTTTTCCCGGAGATTTGAAAAGAAAAAACACAAGCAAGAAAATATCAAAAATACAATGTATACATAGGTTTTTAGAGGCCAATTTCCAGCAACAAACACTCCAATGTTCTAATAGTCGATAGTGTTTACTAATTGCATTTAAAGGCTATCGGATTATTAGAAAACCCTTGTGCTATGCGGTGAGCAGAGCGAAAAACAGTTTAGCTGGTTAGTGAAGCTGTAAAACTGACCTTTCTTTGAGCTTGGCTAGTATCCGGAGAATCACATTTGTGGGTTTGATTAACTCTCAAAACTTTCATGGGAAATGTATTCGTGTTTTAAGAACTGAAGATCTTCTACAACGGTGGGTACTGCTCCCCAACAGGCTCAAACCTGAGTAACTGGGAGGACAAATACATTAAAGTCTTTAGTTTGAGAAATAGAAGCCTGATAGGTCTTCAACTAGAAGTTTGGTTGAACACTAGTTTCGGAGCAGACCTTATTGCCTCGCCCCAAAATATGTAAAAAAAGATGCAGGGAGAAGTCTTGGCAGGAGAGGGAGAGCTTGTTTATTTATTTTCATCAGCGTACAAAACAGAGATCTCATTCGTCTAAGAGACAATTGGCTTTTTATATCCTCAGACAACATCTCGTATTACTTAGCACGTCCCCCTCGCGATGACTTACGTGTTTATCTCAAAATGCACGCTATCAGACAGAATGTTTTCGGCCTCTTTCAATTTTCCACAGTTACACAATTTCCAAGAACTCGTTGGGGTCGGCTTGACCGCGTGTTCCACGCCAAGAAGAATGTTATTACTTGGCAGCCCAAGGCGATTAACAATAACGTTCATTGACATTTACACTCGGGAGAAACAAGCCTGGAATTTCCCGTTTTAAACTTAAGTGTTCTCCTTATGTCAAGCTCGACTCCAATAATCCACAACTAGCCGCAAAACACTGGTATCAACATCTTCTGTGAAGAGGCATCTCCGAGATGCTGGCCTTCAAGGCAAAATGGCAAAGAAAAGTAATATCTGAGGAATGGCAAATAAAAGAGATATAGGCCAAAGAACAAACATTGGACAACTCATTTAATAAATAAAAGTGAACGTTTTTTGGGGGGGGAAAATACCAAATTTTCAGACTGACCCCAAAACTTTTGAATGGCAGTGTATGTCGCCATCAATGACAGTGAATGAGTCAATACCATAAGCAGATACTTTACCTTCTCCTGCGTGTTTCCAGAACTAAATCGTTGCACTTTGGACCTTTCCGAACTGAACCGGATGATCCAGAGGCTGCAGATACTGGAAGCGGGACAGACCTTCTCAAACGGAGAACTGCAACGAATCATCAGCTCACAGGTGACTCCTTTATCATTTATTTATCATACAAAAAATAATCTATTGTTTTTGTGTGTGTGTTTGAAGAATCTTTCGTTGGAGAAGCCCAAAAAGCAAAAGCCGGGGAAGGTTTGGGGTCATTCTAGGACCTTATCCAGAGTGGAAGCCCTTGGAATGGTAAGGACTCACTCATTGAAGAAGAATTTGGGGCATTTTTCATCCATTTGAGTAGACCACCGGGATACGATATTAGTCTGAGTTTAGCTGTTATTATCTATTGCATTTTAAATCCCTGGAAAAGAGCAAAAACATGTTTTCGCCTGGTCTCGACTAGTCCCTTCCCTAATTCTCTTAACCACGAGCGTCGTAGGGGCACCATTTCCTGTGGTGCGTCTTGGGCATATACGGCCTGGTAAGCTCATCCCTCTCCAGGCCAACATATGTTTCCAGCCGTCCTCGAACTGGCGACCCGTCGCGTGCTAAGCAAATGTTCAAACAATTGGACTACAGGACACAAAACTGAGTACCTTCCCTTAATCTCTTGACCACTAGGGCCATACGGGCACCATTTCCCGTGGTGTTTCTTGGGCAAGTACTGCCTGGAATGTTCATCCTTCTCCAACACATTTTTCTACCAGACCTTTCGCGTGCTAAGCAAATGTTCTAACCACTGTACGACAGAAACACAAAACTATAATACTTTCCCATAATCCCTTGATCAATATGGTTGTAAGGGCACCACTTCCTGTGGTGTTTCTCGGGCAAATACAGCCTGGTGGCGCCCATCCCGCTCCAGGCCATATGTTTCCACCCGTTCTCAAACCGGAGACCTTTTGTGTGCTAAGCGAATGTTCTAACCACTGCACTACGGAAACACAAAACTAGTCCCTTCCCTTAACCTCTTAACCACTAGCGTCATAGGGGCACCACTTCCTGCGCTGTCTCTTGGGCAAATACAGCCTGGTGGCGCCCATCCCTCTCCAGGCTAACATATGTTTCCACACGGTCTCGAACCGGAAACCCCTCACGTGCTAAGCGAATGCTCTAACCACTGCACTACGGAAACACAAAACTATAGTCCCTTCCCGTAATCTTTAAACAATAGCGTCATAGGGGCACCACATCCTGCGCTGTCTCTTGGGCAAATACAGCCTGATAAGCTCATCCTTCTCCAGGCCAACATATGTTCCCACCCGTTCTCAAACCGGAGACCTTCTGTGTGCTAAGCGAATGTTCTAACCACTGCACTACGGAAACACAAAACTAGTCCCTTCCCTTAACCTCTTAACCACTAGCGTCATAGGGGCACCACTTCCTGCGCTGTCTCTTGGGCAAATACAGCCTGGTGGCGCCCATCCCTCTCCAGGCTAACATATGTTTCCACACGGTCTCGAACCGGAAACCCCTCGCGTGCTAAGCGAATGCTCTAACCACTGCACTACGGAAACACAAAACTATAGTCCCTTCCCGTAATCTTTAAACAATAGCGTCATAGGGGCACCACATCCTGCGCTGTTTCTTGGGCAAATACAGCCTGGTGACGCCCATCCCTCTCCAGGCCAACATGTTTCCACCCAAACCGGGGACCTTTCGCGTGTTAGGTAAATGTGCTAACCACTGCACTATATTCAAATCACATACCAACACCAGTTACTAAGTAAGGATGGGTTGGTTGGTTGGATCCCTTCACCAATAGGCTTGTAGGGGCACCGTTTCCTGTGGTGTGTCTTGGGCAAGTACAGCCTGGTGGTGCCCATCTTTCTCCGGGTAAACACATGTTTCCACCCGGTCTTGAACCAGGGACTTTAAGCGTGTTAGGTGAATAAACTCACCACTGCAGTACGGACACACTAAATATTAGTTGAATCCCTTAACCACTAGGGTGTTAGGGGTACTATTTCCTGTGGTGTGTCTTGGGCAAGTACAGCCTGATGGTGTCCATCTTTCTCCAAGTAAACATGTTTCCACCCGGGCTTAAACCAGGGACATTAAGCGTGTTAGGTGAATAAACTAACCACTGCACTACAGACACCAAGGGGGCACCATTTCCTGTTGTGTGTCTTGGGAAAGTACAGCCTGGTGGCACCTATGCCTCTTATATATATGTGTATATTATTGAATGACATAAATAAAAATACAATATTTTCTGGGGTACAAGACGCACCATCCAGGAAATCTGGTATCACCGAATTTAATTGAATAATTTGTAAATAGAACAGAATGTAGAAGCAATTCATGCTAATTATGCATTTTTAATTTAATGTATCCTATTTTCTGGTCTATAGGGTGCGCTGGATTATAGATTATATTAGATTTGTGCCAAATTTGGTGTTTTTAGGTGTGCCTTATGGTCCGGATAATATGGTACATAAAACGGTTAAATGAAAATTGTTTTACATTTGTTGTAATGGGATTTGAGCTGGTGCAGTAGAGTGGTGGGAGGATGCTGAGGGGGGGAGGAGACAGTGATGGCGGATTAATGCAACACATTTTAAAAACTTGCACGAATTGTCTCCTTATTTTTGATAATAGTTCAGATTGAGGATCGGTTTTGGCCATGCAACTTAGCAATGGTAGCAATTTGTGTTCCCTTTTCCATGGTTATCATGTTTTTCTTCTTCTTTAAGCATCAGTGCAAACTTTGAACACGGATCAATACAGCAGAAATTAGAGAAAGGCATTGTGGGAGGTAGTTCAGCCGAACATATTATTGTATTTTCATGATGCGGGACGCAAACCAGTAGCGGAACAGCATTTTGAATGATGTCAACTGATAGAAGACAGTCATCTTAGAGCTTAGAGCTGTATCTTGTCACATACACAAAGACCTCGAATTTGATATGAAATCATTTGCTGTACATATCACAAAACGTCGTAGGGCGGGGACGACGTATCCCGGGGTCTACTGTGCGTAATTTCACTTGAATCCATTTTTTACATAGTATAATAGTCCAAACAGGATTTTTTTTCTTTTGAATGTTTTCATTCCAAAAGCCTGTTCGTAGGATGACAAAATCGGTGAGTTTTTTTAGATATCGTGGGCGGAGCCTAAGATGCACGTAGTTTTGTGATTGTGTTCCGTGTTGGCCATTAAAAACCACTCATGGTCTAGCTCCGCTCCTTTTAGCAACCCAAAGAAACGAAAAAAAAAAAAAAGATTTCGAAATGGAAACACGTTGACCGTCGTGCTGCCGACTAGTTCCTGTTTTCCGAGTCCTCAAATTGAGTTTTGTTCAGTTGTCCTCCGGCCCCCTGAGTGGCTCCACCCACTTCGGAGCATCCGTTCCGTCCATCCCGGACTACGTCTATTCTCAGCTGGCCCCGCTCAATGGCGGATCTTCGGCAGAAGGAAAGAAGATCCAGCAAGACATCTGTGCCGTGTCGCTGCGAGGTATTGCAAAACTATTGCCCCCCCCATAACTATTTGACATATTGCCATATTTCAGGCTTCAAACTGAAATTATTGCGCCCCTCCCCTTTAAGATAATATCATATTAAATACAGTAATCCCTCGGTTATCACGGTTAATGGGGACCAAGACCACCCGCGAAAACTGAAAATCCGCGAAGCGCCCCTTCAAAAATGCTTAAAAAAACGTATACAGATATACAGTATACCCCCTGTATACAGTACACCATATAGAATATGGGTAGAGTGAGAGAGGGAGTGAAATTCATGTTATAACAAAAAAAAAAAACTATAAAATATGTATGTACACGAAAAAGGACTGCGGCGAAACCACTACGAACCATTCAGTATGATTGTATTAACCGCTCTCAACCACATGCAGCCATCGCAGTTTATTTCGCTTGTTAACACTACCGGTTACATATTGAAATTAAAAACAGTGAAAATGTGATATTTGACGAGTGTTTGTGAAGCGTTTTGGGAAACAACAGTTAAAAAAATGGTCTGTGTTCATTTTAAAGAAAGTGAGAGAGCTACCTTCTGACAATAACAACATACCTAACGTCTTCTACAACAAATACACGAGACCACACACAATTAGCCGTGTTTAGGTAGTACAAACAACCGCTCGCTTTTGGTATAATAAAGTCAAACTTGATGAAATGTGACAGAAGAGAATATACTTACGTCGCGTCGCCGAGTACCTCCATGATAAACTGAGCGCCACATAAGAAGGGGGTGAGGTGGGAGGAGTTAAAAGAGGGGGGGTGAGCGAAGCGGTAACTCATCATGACTAGGCATTGTGTCAGGGCCTCCCCCTCCCCTTCACAATAAGAGTGTCCACACTGTGTCCTCAGTTGACATAAGCTCGCGCTCAATAGCGTCAAGTCAATAAATGCTTTTATTGAGAAGGTAAGGTCTATTTTTTAGACCTGCGAAGCTCTGAACCCGCAAAAGTGGAACCGCGAACTAGCGAGGTTCCACTGTATAGACATCATAGGAGGCATAGGAGGCAATTTTAATGATTATTATCATATTATTAATTATTATTTCCCATTTCAATTTTTCACATTATTTTTTATTTTTTTACTCTGAAAATAGGTTAACAATGTAAAAAAAAACATACATAGGTGATATAACTTTTATTCTTTTTTTACTTTAAAGTATTTTCCTCATTTTTATTAAAACATTATTTATAGAAAATAAATGAAAAATAAGAAAACTAATATTTGAAATGATAAAATGAAATCTTATTCATTTTAGGTGTTATTTTTCTTCTTACTATTAGTATTAGAAAAAAAAATATTAGAAAAAACAGTGAATAATGAATATTAATATTTATTTCTAATTATTTGATATTAGTTTTGCTCATTATGATATTGTATTATTTTTCTGATTTTACACTGAAAATTAATTCATTAATTTGGACGAATAAAATCATACAGGAAATATAACAAATTTGCAATGTTTTCATTATTTTTAATAAAAATATTATTCACAGATTAACCATAAAATAAGAAAACTAGTATTTAAAATGATAAAATGATAATTCCCGAGATACTGATACGGATAGTTGTGGTTGCTAGTGATTTATATATTTTGTTTAACAAATATTTGTTAATCATATTTTTCAAATAACTTAAATATTGCTAAAAAATGTAATTTTATTATACAGATTATTAAAATAACATACTAGATACTGTATATTTCTTTCTTCATGGTAGGGTTATCTTGGGTAACTCTTGAAATGATGTACTGTATAGTTGAACGCTTGAGTTTAAGATAAAATAAACATATTCATTTTAGATAGAGTGAAGTTTAGCTGAATAACTGAGTATAAAATTGTATACTTTCTCCGGATCTCCAGTGCTGGCTACACTCCAAACGGTCCACCAGTCTCTGAGCCAGGAGAGGCAGAAGCTACTGGAAGTGTGGGAAAACAACAACGTCCACCAGCTCCTCGGAGAAGAGGTGAAACCCTACGAAAACCCCTCCGAGCGCGCAATAGTTCCATCCGCTCTTTGATATTTCACAGATAGGAGCAGGGAGGCGTCCGTCTCAAAGGGCTCCCTCCGTGGCGGAGTCGACGGCCGAGTATTTCGACGCCAGCGACGACCTCCCGTTTGGGAGTTCATCGGACGTGTCGGATGAGTCGGGACTGAGCGACGGAACAACGTCTAACTCTGAGCCCGAAGAGGGACATTGTGAGTCCGCAACATTCGGTTTTGAATCCCGGGACTAGTCGGGTTACGAATACTCTGTAAATTCCAGACTACAGAGCTGCATCGCCACATTTATGAAAAATTTCAAGCTGCAGGCTTAAACAGCCATATAAATGAACTCATTCAAGTCCTTTTCTTATTTTTTTCTAAAAATCAGCGGGGAAATGTCTAGTAAAGAAAAGTTACACGTGCAGTGATTAGGATTTAGACTAAGACACTTGTTTGCAGACTGTGTTCACAGCTTTCACTCTTAATCAATTAGCGGAAAAAGTCAATATTTATTAGATAGATAGATCGATAGATACTTTATTCATCCCCGTAGGGAAATTCACATTTCCAGCAGTCTCCTTTGTTGTTTATGAACAGATTAACAGGATGCCCTCGGAGTGCTGTGTTGTAGTTTAGCCACAGCGGAGTGGACGACGTCACACGCTAGTCCAAAAGTTCGACGTCCCTGCAGCAGATGGCGTGCCCAGGGATACTCCACCTCGTGTTAGCGAGTCCACCTCCTTTCCGCTTCCCGCAGGCTTTTGTGTCTCTCTCTAACAGCGCAGAAGCCGGGTAGCTCTGGATAGCTCCGGGTAGCTACACGTTAGTGTCCGGGATACTAGACGTGAGCCACGTTTCCGTAAAACACAGCAAACTGCACTCCTTGTACGCTTTGATGTTTTTCACCAGCACAACCAGTTCGTCGGTCCTATTTGGTAGAGAGTTCACATTTTCCATGATTATAGACGGTACCGAAGACATATAACGCCGCTAGCCGCTTAGCTAGCTCCGGCTCTCCATCCACGATAGGCCCCCCATCACGCCGGCACGAGAATTCTTCAGGGCAAAGAGTTGATTCCTTGAATAAGCGCATTTTTGTGCGTTAAAACCCATAACGATAGGATAGAAAGTAATCCAAAGTGTAGTTGTCAAACAGGACGAAGAACACCAAAGATAGAAGCAGACATTAAAACAATAAATCACAAAAAGTGCGAATTAACAAGGAGCCGCTGGAAAGGCTGCCGCTCGCGGCAGCGCCGCTTTGATTTTGATTTTATTCAACATTCTCAAAAAAAAAAACTCAATGCACTGCACTGGCTAAAATTCAGAAGCACGTGCAATCACAACAGCCTGGACACATGCAGAGCCATGCGACTGATCTTAAGCTCTCCCATCCCTTGCGAATACTGATATGTAGGAGACCAAGTATTGCTGTTACTACTACATAACAAGTATTATACATAATCTTTCTAACAAGCAGTGTCAGCTGATTGAATATTTCAGTTTGGCAGCAGTTGACGACTAGTTATCGGGTATATTTTCCCTATCGGGCCAAAAACTGTGACATACTGTCGGCCAATACATTTTGGGTACCCCTCCTTTGGCCTGGAGAGGGATGGGCGCCACCAAGCTGTACTTGCCTAAAACACACCACAGGAAATGATGCCCCTATGACCCTAATACTTATGGGATCCAACCAACGAACCCATCCTTACTTAGTAACTGGTGTTGGTATGTACTGGATAATGATTTGAATATAGTGCAGTGGTTAGCACATTGGCCTAACATGCGAAGGGATGAGCGCCACCAGGATGTACTTGCCCAAGACACACTACAGGCAGTGGTGCCTCTACAACCGTAGTGGTCAAGGGATTAAGGAAAGGGACTATAGTTTTGTGTTTCCGTAGTGCAGTGGTTACAACTTTCGCATAGCACTCAAAAGGTCTCCGGTTTGAGAACGGGTGGGAACATATGTTGCCCTGGAGAGGGATGGGCGCCACCAGGCTGTATTTGCCCAAGACACAGCACAGGAAGTGGTGTTCCTACGACACTAGCAGTTAAGTTAATAAAGGGAAGGGACTATAATTTTGTGTTTCCTAGTGCAGTGGTTAGAACATTTGCTTACCACGTGAAGGGTCTCCAGTTCGAGGACGGGTGGGAACATATGTTGGCCTGGAGAGGGATAGGTGCCACCAGGCTGTATTTGCCCAAGAAACACCACAGGAAGTGGTGCCCCTACAACCGTAGTGGTCAAGGGATTAAGGAAAGGGACTATAGTTTTGTGTTTCCGTAGTGCAGTGGTTACAACTTTCGCATAGCACTCAAAAGGTCTCCGGTTTGAGAACGGGTGGGAACATATGTTGGCCTGGAGAAGGATGAGCTTATCAGGCTGTACTTGCTCAAGACACACCACAGGAAATGGTGCCCCTACAATGCTAGTGGTTAGGAAAATAAGGGAAGGGACTATAATTTTGTGTTTCCATAGAGCAGTGGTTAGAACATTTGCATAGCGCTCAAAAGGTCTCCGGTTCGAGACCTGGTGGAAACATATGGTCTGGAGAGGGATGGGCGCCACCAGGCTATATTTGCCCGAGAAACACCACAGGAAGTGGTGCCCCTACATCCTTATTGATTAAGGGAAAGTACTATAGGTTTTTTTTTTCCATCGCGCAGTGGTTAGAACATCCGCTTAGCGCGCGAAAGGTCTCTGGTTCGAGACCTGGTGGAAACATATGTTGGCCTGGGGAAGGATGAGCTTATCAGGCTGTACTTGCCCAAGAAACACCACAGGAAATGGTGCCCCTGCAATCCTAATGGTCAAGGGATTAAAGGAAGGGACTATGGTTTTGTGTTTCCGTAGTGCAGTGGTGAGAACATTCGCTAAGCATGCAAAAGGTCTGCGGTCGAGACATGGTGGAAACATATGTTGGCCTGGAGAGAAATGGGTGCCACTAAGCAGTGCTTGCCCAAGAAACACCACAGGAAATGGTCCCCCTATGATCCTATTGGTTAATGGATACATCTACCCATACATGTACACATAATGTATGTATAAGTATGTATTTTCAAGCTTAAATATAAAAAGGTAACATGAATATTGTAATGCAAAAACGTTAATATTATGCACCGGCACACTGATTGACAAACACTGCTCTAAAAGACAACAATAAACGCCTCACGCCCTTTCCTCTTCTCAACAGTGTCCGCCACCCGAAAGTACCGCGCCAGCATTTCTCGATGTCCCGAGAGCGCCACCCCGAAGACCAGCGGGAGACGAACCAAGCTCCCTGCGCCGTGTCCGGACAACAGCCACGTGGGCCTCATGGCCATCCTCTACAATAACATCGGTACACCCAGAACCGAGACCATCTCATGAGCGTAGTGGAAAATTACCCCCCTGTCTCTGCGGTTTCAGGCAAAGACCTGGCTCGGGTGTCCATGCCAGCCGCCCTCAACGAACCCGTCAACCTTCTGCAGCGTCTGTGCGAGGAGCTGGAGTATAGCCAGTTGCTCGATACTGCCAGCGCCACGCCGGATCCCTACCAGAGGATGGTACCTGACAACCATAACAAAACCTCCAGTCCAAGAACTGGACCCCGACAACCTCTGTCCGTGTCCCTGTCAGGTCTACATCGCCGCCTTCGCCATCTCCGGCTACTCCACCGCCACTTTCCGGAGCCGTTATAAGCCTTTCAACCCGGTCCTGGGGGAGACCTACGAGTGCACGCGGGACGATCGCGGATTTCGCTTCGTCAGCGAGCAGGTCTGGTCCAAAAAATTCAGGAGAAACGTGAAAAAATGGGTCCCGTCGTGTTTTGTTTTTGGAAAGTACAAATGGGCCATGCTACATAGGAAAACGAACAAAATATCTCGGCCGTGGTTTGTTGAAATATGCGTCTAAGAAACAATTGCATCAATCAAGGTATTGAAAGATCGGATTCCGCTGCTTGGAATGGTCGTTAGTTGGGAGATGTAGTGCCCAATTTGGCCACCAGGGCGTTAGATACTCCACTGAAGCAGATGTTTATCAATTTTGTCTGTGCCTCAACACGAAACCTAGCCAAAGACCCTCTCGGAGGTCTAAATACAACTGTGTAAATTTTAACAAAAATCAGTTTAGCCGTTTCGGAGCCTATACCTTACACACAAATCAGGATTTATAAAGTAGTCTTAGGTTATATAGATAGATTTAAATGGATGTTTTATATTTATAATTTTTTTGTCTTCAATTAATCTTATTTAATTAAGCATTCATTGTATACAATTTGTGATACACTAACTGAATAAATCTTGACTTTCCATTGTCCATTTAAAACAAAATAACCTTTTATTCCTTTTCTTCTTTCCTTCCTTGCTTCTACCTTCCTTGCTTCTTTCTTTCCTTCCTTCATTGCTTCCTTGATTCCTTCCTTGCTGCCTTCCTTCCTTGTTTCTTTCCTTCCTTGCTTCTTTCCTCCCTTCCTTCATTGCTTCCTTGCTTGCTTCCTTGCTATCTTGCTTCTTTCCTTCCTTCCTTGCTTCTTTCCTTCCCTGTTTCTTTCCTTCCTTGTTTTTTTCCTTCTTTGCTTCTTTCCTTCCTTGCTTCTTTGCTTCTTTTTTCCTTCCTTGCTTCCTTTATTCCTTGCTTCTTTCCTTCCTTGTTTCTTTCCATCCTTCCTTCATTGCTTCCTTGCTTCTT
This sequence comes from Urocampus carinirostris, assembly GCF_059441175.1. Classification (NCBI taxonomy): domain Eukaryota; kingdom Metazoa; phylum Chordata; class Actinopteri; order Syngnathiformes; family Syngnathidae; genus Urocampus; species Urocampus carinirostris. The sequence continues at coordinate 21,334,887 of NC_142367.1, read as the reverse complement.
TCCTTCATTGCTTCTCTGCTTCCTTGCTTCCTTACTTCCTTGCTTCTTTATTTCATTCCTTCCTTCCCCCCTTCCCTCCTTCCTTGTCTTCTTTCTCCCTTTCTTCCTTTATTCCTTGCCTTCTTCCTTCCTTACTTCTTTGCTTCCTTGCTTCTTTCCTTCCTTGCTTCTTTGATTCCTTGCTTCCTTACTTCCTTGCTTCTTTATTTCATTCCTTCCTTCCCCCTTCCCTCCTTCCTTGTCTTCTTTCTCCCTTGATTCCTTTATTCCTTGCCTTCTTCCTTCCTTACTTCTTTGCTTCCTTGCTTCTTTCCTTCCTTGCTTCTTTGATTCCTTGCTTCTTTCCTTCCTTGCTTCTCTGCTTCCTTGCTTCTTTGCTTCCTTACTTCCTTGCTTCTTTATTTCATTCCTTCCTTTACCCCCTTCCCTGTCTTCTTTCTCCCTTGCTTCCTTTATTCCTTGCCTTCTTCCTTCCTTACTTCTTTGCTTCCTTGCTTCTTTGCTTCCTTACTTCCTTGCTTCTTTATTTCATTCCTTCCTTTACCCCCTTCCTTGTCTTCTTTCTCCCTTGCTTCCTTTATTCCTTGCCTTCTTCCTTCCTTACTTCTTTGCTTCCTTGCTTCTTTCCTTCCTTGTTTCTTTCCTTCCTTGCTTCTTTCCTTCCTTCCTTTCTTCCTTCTTTGCTTCCTTCCTTCCTTCCTACTTATTCATTTATGACATTTACCTTTATATTTCGATGATACAACAGCGTTTGTGAACAAATTCGTCATTGTTTTTGTTGGAAATGTGATATTGGCGACTACTGTACTCAATGGCCAGAGTACTGGTAGAATATTTTGGTTTATCTGTATTGGGCCTGGCCATTTGTAGAAGTAATTAACTGTATTTCAGTCATTTAGATATTGATATTGAGGCTACTTAATTAAGCTTGTTTTTGTTTATATATTTTAGATAAACAAAAACCAAATAATCAATTACATCAATGAATAAACGCTGTATTCTTAGTTTAATTCGACAGTAAAAACTGGTTGAAAAAGGGTTTTATAGATTTTTTTTCTAAAAATTAATGATGTTATTTTCTACTATTATGCTAGTTTTAATCAATTCCATTTTGTTTAAACTGCTTTTGCATTGTTTTATCAACCAGGTGTGCCACCATCCACCTACCTCCGCCTGTCACGCAGAATCAGAGAACTTCTCCTTCTGGCAAGGTAATCCATCGTAATCTTGGATTTATGCCGCGTTCCAGAAAATGGGGGAGTCGGATTTAAACCCACTCGGATGGTACCGGATAGGACCTCAAAGCGTTCCAAGCGAATGTGAACTGCAAAGATGGCTGATCACGTTTGTTTTGTTTATTAAAAGACAACACAACCTGTCGTTGTGTTCAAATTAAGAACGAGTAGATTCATCGGTCCATCTATCTATTATCTGCATCGCTTATCCTCAGTAGGGTCACTGGGGTAAAGGAGCCCATCTCAGCTGTCTTCAGGCAGTGGGCAGGGGACACCCTCAACTGGTTGCCAGCCAGTCGCAGGGCACACAGAGACAGACAACTCACTCGCTCATTCTCACCTATGTACATTCTGGACATGCATGTTTTTGGAATTTGGGAGGAAACCCACACAAGCACGGGGAGAACATGCAAACTCCACACAGGAGTATTCGATCCCATGACCTCAGAACTGTGCCACTGACGCGCTAACCACTCAGCCGCAGTGCCGCGGCACAGTTCTGAGGTCATGGGATAAAATCCAGCTACTAGCTTTCCTGTGCGGAGTTTGCATGTTCTCCCCGTGCTCATGTGGGTTTCCTCCCACATTCCCAAAATGGTTAATTGGCCGGTTGAAATTGTCTGTAGGTGTGAATGAGCGAGTGAGTTTTCTGTATTAGCTGGCAACCAGTTCAGGGTATCCCCTGCCCGCTGCCCGAAGATTTCTGGGATGGACTCCAGCACCCCCGGGACCCTACTGAGGATAAGCGGTGCAGATAATGGATGGAAGGATGTATTACCATTCATTGTCTTGTGTTTCTATGGGCATTGGCATTTCATAAAGTGACGTCTGATGCAACTCCATAAAGTCAGGGTACATATCTTTTCCCCGACTTCGCGGCTAGCACCTCTCACTTTCCGTGTCAATCCAATGATATTTTCCTGTTCGGAGTATTAGGAATTTGATATTAAAATGTATCGTTTACTAAATTGTTCGAATTAGTTATCTGACTCCATTAACCAAACAACCTACATTCTCCTAACAATGCGTGCTCGTTTCTTGATGGGAAAATATGGACAAGAGACCGGCATTTCCACACAGGGGCAAATTTAATTTCTTAAATAATTTAACTAAGTGAACTCCATCGAATTAGCCGAATTAGTGTCGCTCGAGTCTCTGTCAAGCCTCCTCTCTCGATCTTCTGCCTTTCTTCTCCCGGCCCACGTTTTTTTCCCCGTAAGCTGGTGTGCCCGCTCCTCCCATGGGCGTGCCAGGAAAGCCCCCTCGCCTCGATGTCTGAAATGGTCAAAACATCCCCGAGCGTTTCTGCGTCGAGAAGTGCTGATTATCTTATCAGCCCTTTGTTCCCCGCTGTTTTCTGTAAACATCATTCTCCAACAGGTCGCAATTACCTGCCCCACAGCTCAGCCAGTGAATATCTTTCGCATTTAAATGTCATTTGTATTTGATCGTACAAAATCCTTTATAGTCAAATGTATAAAATCCTTCAGGAGGTTGGGAAAACTCCAACTTCCCACTATTCTGGAACGCAGCATTAGAAACTTCTTAAAGTCCCTTTGTTATTTTTTTCCCTCCAAACCAGACCAGAGGTGGAAAAACAAATTTTGGGGAAAGTCGTTGGAGATAGTGCCAACCGGAATGGTGAATGTCACAATTCCGAGGTGAGCCTCGAAGGGAAAATCCACGGAACTTTGACTGGTTTAGTCGACTCTCTGTTCGCAATCCTCAGGTATGGAGATCACTACGAGTGGAACAAGGTAGTCACGTGCATACACAACGTGCTGAGTCAGCAACGCTACCTGGAGCATTACGGCGAAGTCTCCATCCGCAACTTGAAGAGCAACGTGTGCACCTGCAAGATCACCTTTGTCAAGGTGAACAAAGGTTTTCACACAATATACAGACACTCCGATAAACACAAAACATATTTTGTCAAGGACACTCAAGGTCATGTAGAGGCACGATGCAGAAGCAGGGAATAATACAGTTGTTTTTATTTCAGGCAGGGTTCCTCACACGGGGAGTCGGGTTTTAGGGCAAGGGTATATAGAACACCAGGGTTGGGTAGGGTTACTTTAACTGGATTACTTTGAATAGAAAAATACTACAAGAGGATTACAACAGAAAATACTGCAAATTACACCAATAGCGATACTCCCAAAATTCTCCTATTGAAATATCACAAAATTACTACGAAAATAAAACTACAGTAACACTGTACTACAAAAATTCTTATTGGGGAATACTACAAAATACAGCACAGATATTACAAAAATATTATACGAAAAATGATACTAGATAGATAGATGGGTACTTAATTCATCCCCGTAGTAAAATTCACACTTCCAGCAGTATCCTTGTGCTGAAAAATAAAATAATAAAATAAAAGATGTAAAATACAAAAAGTAGCCAATATAACGTGTTGATATAGAGTATTTAAATAGTTCTACGGAAAATACACACTGTAATAACAATAGGGTAATATGCAAATGTGGGGGTGGGGTTTAATGTGGGCTTTTACTCTCCCGGGTGGAGTTAAAGAGCCTCATGGCATGAGCGAGAAATGATCTCCTCAGTCTGTCCGTGGAACACGACTGTGACAGCAGTCTGTCGCTGAAGCTGCTCCTCTGTCTGGAGATGATGCTGTGTAGTGGATGTGATGAATACTACAGTAATACTAAAAAAATACTATAATCATAAAACTACTGTATTAATACAAAAATACGATATACAACTTAAAATCTACTTTCGAAATACAACTAAACCACCACAGAAATACTAAAAAAAAATACCACCATGGAAATACTACATAAATTTAATTCAGAAATACTACAAAAATAGAACTATAGTAACACTACGAAAACTACAGAATTTAAATACAAATCCAACTACAGAAAAAAGGAAATGCTTAAAATATGGACCAAATATACTATTTTACTGTAATTGTTTCAAAACCAATTTGATGAAACTTTTTCAAAAGAAGTATAACATTGTCACATGTGGCCCCTGACTCTGAATAGTGGCCCACCCCTGGAGTAGAACATGGTATGAGTTTTAGTAGGTAAGCAAATGATCAGGGTTGGGATGGGTTACTATAACTGGATTACTTTCAATGACTTTCGGATTACTCCAATACCAAATATGCTAATAAAAGACAAAAGAAACTAAATATGAATAAAATGATGACTCACAACAGGTGGTAAGCTTTCTCTTCTGGCTTTGATCTCTTTGATCTCCGGCAAAACGAACATAAAACGCGACAGAAACAAATAGAAAATAAATCCAAACAGCTTGCCAACATCATTTTTGCCATTCCATGTACAGTGGAACCTCGGTTCTCGACCATAATCCGTTCCAGAACCCTGTTCGAAAAGCGATTTGTTCGAACACAGAAATCATTTTTCCCATTACAAATAATGTAAATCTTTTTAATCCGTTCCAACACCCTGAATGTTTACCTTTGTTTACTTTTAAGACACAAATAACATAAATGTAACCCAGGCTAATCGTACGTTTGCGTTAGCGTAATCTTCCGTATGAAAGATTACATTTACATACATTTAATAATAATTACAAAAAATACAAATTACTTACTAAAAATACAGAATCTATCTATCTCTCTATCTATCTCTCTATCTATCTATCTATCTATCTATCTCTCTATCTATCTATCTATCTATCTATCTATCTATCTATCTATCTATCTATCTATCTTGGTCAAACACCCAAACAAGTTAGGCATCTCGGCACCTGAGTCGGTCATGCTTTCGTCCCTCCAGATGGAACGAGACACAAGAAAGCGGCCATGTCACTCGGGTCAGGGTGACACAACACACTGTTCAACAGCAGGGCCCGACAGCTTTCACTGGTTTACCCCCACCGCATCATAGAACGCATCCAAACATCCCACTACCCTTTTACAACACCTCTCCACTCATTCCTATCACCAACAAGAGCTCTAGCTTCCACTACATTTCGACCTCTTTCCTGCAGTGCCCTCATAACACCATCCATCCACGTCAATCGCGGCCTTCCTCTTGGTCTCCTTCCATTTACTACTGCTCTGTAGATCCTCTTCAACATTCGCTCCTCATTCATCCTCTCCGTGTGTCCAAACCAACCGAGTACTCTCTTATCCACACGCTTGCTCAGTTCCACTACTACTCCAGTTCTGGCTCTCACAATTTCATTTCAATTTCATTATCCTCAAGCAGGACTAGAAAATTCTATTTAATGGGACAGTGTGTCATATTTAGTGGCTCCTAGTGGTAAAAAAAAAACAACCTTTAATTGAATCCTAGGCAAAGTAGATGAACTATCATACCAATGTTAAAAAATCATATGTCAAGATATTTGTATCTCTTTTACATAGTGGAATCCTTGCTTAGGTCGCCGCCATATTTGTCTGCTGTCTTGTTGCTTGCTGTGGCAATGGTTTTTGTTCCATGAGACAACAGTGACATCTAGTGGTCACGTATTTGACACTAGGGCTTTAAAACACATTACTTTAATACAGATATTGCAGGACGAGTTTATAATGAAGAGTAGGGATCAGACATGCTAAAGGCCCATTGAGCTTAGCATTAGCCTATTGCACCTGTTCCTTGTTGGTGTTTTTCTTTCTTTTTTTCAATTTTAAAAACAAGCTACTGTCAACACAGTCTCGCTACTGGGGATCGGAGGCCAACAAAAATGAAGTCCAGGGCACCGTTTTGGACCAGAGCGACAATGTCATCCACCGCTTTGGGGGTTTATGGCACGAAGGGATCTTCTGTGACACACTGCCTACCCCCAAATGCATCTGGAAGCCAAGTGAGGTTTTCCGGTGTAGATCTTCTATCTTAGCATGGATCCTGTCCTGATCTCAGAGTTTTTCCCCCACCCTGCAGATCCACAACCCAAGAACCACCTGATCTACTACGGCTTCTCGGCCTTCGCCATGGAACTCAACGAGCTCACGGAGGACCTCAGACCACTGCTGCCCCCTACTGACTCTCGCCTGCGCCCCGACCAGAGGTCAGAGAAATTGTGACCGAATACGGTTTGAGTACTGTTACTTTAGAGAGGGTTCCTGCGGATCCTTGAAAAGTCTTAAAAGGCAGTGAATTCATTGTTCTTAAAATAAGGCCTTGATTGGCATTCAAATGTCATAAATCCAATATTCGAAAGTCTGAGATTTACATTGCTTTTGAACAGATTTGGTAACATTTATCAATAGTCGACTTTTTATTTATTGTTTTTCATTTCTAAAATTTTGGAGAGTGCTTTGTTGTTTGACATGGGAAGTTTTCAATTTCAGCAAAATGTGATTTTTTTTTATTAATATAATCATTTGTTTAAAATTGCTTTTATTTTTTTTATTTTTGCTTTTTTTGTTCCAATTTTTTTTTTTTTTTGACTTGGTCTTAAATTCTATTTCAAAATACATTAAAAAGTCTTAAAAAAGTCTTGAATTTAACTTGCCTTAAGGTGTAGGAGCCCTTTTAGAATAGCATGACTTAAGCAATCCATGCATAAAAGTATCCAGTAAAAAAATACTCAACGATAGAATGACTGGGAAAACTGCGACTATTTTTAAAAACAAAATGAAAAACTAGTTCGGACCTCACAATACTATGACTTGACTTTGAAAAGATGATAATGTCTGGTATTGAATAACCCAAACTAGCATAAAAGACTAGCACGATGCAGAGGTGGGTAGTAACAGAGTACATTTCAAAAGCTGACCATGCGCCTTATAATACAGTGCGCCTTATTTATGGATCAATATCAATTCGCAAAGTCTTGCAACTAACTTGCAGCCGCCAACTAGATTTCCCCCCCGAACGCCAAGTAGTCTGCGGTGTATGCTGGGATTTATTTACCGGCGTTTCATTGGCTAACCAATGTGTCAATCATCATTTGAATCGATCACTATTGGCTAAAGTTATTTGGAGGTCAAGGGGCGGATACTTTTTATCATTTACAGGCTGGCATTGGCTTAAACGGCAAAACAAAGCCTGCAATTGGCCAAAAAAGATGTTATATATCTTGTTTCAGACTGAACTCGATGTTTCTGTGATAAGCGGTGCAGATAATGGATGGAATGGAGTGTCTATTTTTAAATTAAACTCAATTCCAAGTGTTTATTGTCATATGCACAGCAAAGTTGCGAGCGAAAATAGAAACTAAGGAATGGTTGGCATTTCTTGAATCCCAAGACTTTAACCTTCCGAATGATGGAACGATGCATTTGAGTGACATCGTACGGACACCGCATCCGCACGTGTTCTCGACACGTATTTGCGTCTTTGCAAGCTTTGGGAATGTTAAGGGGGTAATAAGTTGGACTGAACTAACTGACTGTTTTGTCCACGTTCCCATTGCAGCGCCTTATAATCCGGTGCGCCTTATCTATGGAAGATATAGGACCAAAAACCATTTTTTCGGGGTGCGCCCTATAACCCGGTGCGCCTTATAGTGCGGAAAATACGGTACTTGAGTAAGTTTTGGGAAATTTTATACTTCTAGGAGTATTTATAAATACACTATAACTTTTACTTGAGTAGATTTGTGAAGAAAAGCAGTACTTTTACTCCGCTACATTAGCCAACATCAAAGTCGTTACTTGGTTACTTAATAAATCCCCTCCACGTGACTAGGTGTCTGTCTGTCTGTCTCCGCTAAGGCACATTTATTTGCCAGGCTTTACCATGTTAAACCAATCAAACGTAGCGGCCTCGTCACGTGACTATATTCAACTTTAGCGGTGGCTAAAAGTTGTTTACGGATGAAACAGATCGAAAATGTCTTTTAGCAATTCTGAAAACACAGAAGAGGAGGAGCACCCCATTCAATATGCAATGTCTCCTTTGTTTGAGTTCATGGGCTAGCTTGTTGGGGCTTTAAATGTGTTACTTGCTGCTACATGTGCTTGATTTATTTATTTGGTTTACACTATTTTTATTGTATTGTTTATTAAAACACTTGAATTTACGTAGATTATTTTAATCCACTTTTAAATCAAATGTTTTTTTTTGTTTATTCAATGGACTTTGATAAGTTTTTTTTTTTTTTTTAATGAATAAATACGGCGTTGCTGCAGTTACTCAGTACTTGAGTATTTTTTCACCTTTACTCAAGAAAGTATTTGGATGACTACTCGACATCTACTTAAGTAATATTATTCGGAAGGAACAGTACTTTTACTTGAGTACATTTTTGGCTACTCTACCCACCTCTGGCAGAATGGGACTTCAATACAGTAATAGTTTGATGAAACGGGAAATTCGAAGCTCAAGCAGAAATTTAGAAGCACAAACGGGTGATTTGGAGCACAGACCTAAAGTCGGATGCATAAACAGTAATTAGGAAATAAAAAAGGAAGTTATATAGACTGACTTAACACTAATCGGGAGTCGTAAGGACCACCAGGAAGTTGGAAACTCAAACAGGAACTTCAAAACCGGCAATTGGAAGCATTAACAGAAAGTTAGAGCGTAAAAAGGAAATTTGAAACACAAACAAAAAATTAAAAACACAAACAGGAAGTCCCAAACCCAAACATGAATGGAATTAACAATGATAGAAGTGAAAAAGTAAGCACTAACAGGATGTTACAAACACAAATAGAAGGTTGAAAGCTCCCAACAGGAAGCTACAAACACTAATAGGAAGTTAGAAAAGCACCAACAGGAAGTTAAAAGCTCAAACACTGGGTTGAAACACAAACAAGAATTTACAGACAGAGAGTTGGAAACACTAACAAGACGTTGAAAGAACACAGGAAGTCCCCAAAAAAACTTCACAAGTGAAAACACACAATTAAAGGCACAAACAGGAAGTTAAAAGGCCAAACAGGAAGTTACAAACACATATCGGAAAGGTAGAAGCCCAAACACAATGTTAAAGCACAAATCGGTAGATGCAAATACAAACAGGACGTAGGAACCACGAATCGGAAGTCCCAAACACAAACAGGACATTAGCAATGTAAACAGAAAGTTACTAGCACTAACAGGAAGTTGGAAGCTCCAACAGGAAGTTCTAAACACAAATAGGAAGTTAGAAAGGACAAACAGGAGAAGAGTTAACAGTTAAAACACAAAGGCTGATACAAACGGGACGTTAGAAGCATAAACAGGAAATCATAAACAGGAAGTTAGAAAGAACAAACAGGAAGTTGGAAGCTCCAACAGGAAGTTCTAAACACAAATAGGAAGTTAGAAAGGACAAACAGGAGAAGAGTTAACAGTTAAAACACAAAGGCTGATACAAACGGGACATTAGAAGCATACACAGGAAGTCATAAACAAGAAGTTAGAAAGAACAAACAGGAAGTTGGAAGCTACAACAGGAAGTTCTAAACACAAACAGAAAGTTAGAAAGAACAAACAGGAAGTTGGAAGCTCCAACAGGAAGTTCTAAACACAATTAGGAAGTTAGAAAGGACAAACAGGAGAAGAGTTAACAGTTAAAACACAAAGGCTGATACAAACGGGACGTTAGAAGCATAAACAGGAAATCATAAACAGGAAGTTAGAAAGAACAAACAGGAAGTTGGAAGCTCCAACAGGAAGTTCTAAACACAAATAGGAAGTTAGAAAGGACAAACAGGAGAAGAGTTAACAGTTAAAACACAAAGGCTGATACAAACGGGACATTAGAAGCATACACAGGAAGTCATAAACAGGAAGTCAGAAAGAACAAACAGGAAGTTGGGAGCTCCAACAGAAAGTTCTAAACACAAATAGGAAGTTAGAAAGGACAAACAGGAGATGAGGTAACAGAACACAAAGGCTGATACAAAGGGGACGTTAGAAGCATAAACAGGAAATCATAAACAGGAAGTTAGAACGAACAAACAGGAAGTTGGAAGCTCCAACAGGAAGTTCTAAACACAATTAGGAAGTTAGAAAGGACAAACAGGAGATGAGGTAACAGAACACAAAGGCTAATACAAACGGGACGTTAGAAGCATAAACAGGACGTTAGAAAGAACAAACAAGAAGTTGGGACCTCCAACAGGAAGTTCTAAACACAAACAGGAAGTTAGAAAGGACAAACAGGAGATGAGTTAACAGTTAAAACACAAAGTCTGATACAAACAAGACGTTAGAAGCATAAACAGGAGATCATAAACAGGAAGTTAGAAAGAACAAACAGGAAGTTGGAAGCTCCAACAGGAAGTTACAAAGAACAAACAGGAAGTTGAAAGCTCCAACAGGAAGTTCTAAACACAAATAGGAAGTTAGAAAGGAAGCAAAACAGGAAGTTCTAAACACAAATAGGAAGTTAGAAAGGAAGCAAAACAGGAAGTTCTAAACACAAACAGGAAGTTAGAAAGCACAAACAGGAAGTTCCAAACAAAAACCAAACATCATAAACCAAACTAAAGTGGGATATTGACGAGAAGTTTGGTGTCTGGCGTTTAGGATGCTGGAGGAAGGCCGAGTGGAGGAAACGGACCTGAAGAAAGACCAGATCGAGGAGCTTCAGAGGGAGCGAAGGAAGGAACTCGCCAAGAAAGGAGAGGAGCACGTCCCGGCCTTCTTCAAGTCAGTTCTCCTTCCTTCCAGTATCACAAAAAACGAAAATATCCTTCGCATGATAATTCCCAACGATACGGCGAATGTCTGTATCGTTCCAGAAAAGCCAAGGACTCTTGCGGGCGGGACGTGTGGTTGAGCAACGGGACCTACTGGAAACTCCGAGAGGATCCCGGTTTCGCCACCCTGCCGTGTTTGACATTGTGGTGACCTTCAAGAAAAAAAGCAAAAGGAGGAAGAAGCACGTTTGATTCGCCGCGGAGCTGCGATGATGTGCGAGCCGTGACTGGATCATGGCGGACGATCGCTCATTTTTATAAATTTTCTCTCGGTTTATTTAGAGTTTACTTTAAAGCAGGGGTGTCAAACGGGCGGCCGGACGACACTCAGAGAAGCACAAGGGGAAAACGAACTGCAGGTTGGAATATGTCCACTTGATGTTGCCAAAGCCACAAAGACGCTGTACTCTAAATTTGTTTCTCTCTCTCTCTCTTTTTTCCTTCCTTTTTCTCTCACTCTCTGTCTCTCTCTCTCTCTTTCACACGCTGTGTCTCTTTTTCTCTTTCTGTGTCTTTTTACCTTCTTTTGATCTCTCTTACTTTTTTCCTTTTCTCTCTTTTCTCTCTGTCGCTCTTGCTTTCCCCTTCTCTCTTTCTCCCCTTCTCTCTTTCTCTTTTTCTCTCTTCTCTCTTTCTATTTTTCATTGGATTTATTTCGTTCTCTTTCTCTTTCTTTCCCCCTCTCTTACTATTTTTCTTTTTATCTCTTTTGTTTCTCACCTTGTCTCTCTCTTGCGCTCTCTTTCTCTCTCTCCCTTTCTCTCTCCTTCTCTCTTTTCTCTCTCTCTCTTGCTTTCCTCTTCACTCTTTCTCCCCTTCTCTCTTTATCTTTTTCTCTTTTCTCTCCTTCTCTCTTTCTATTTTTCATTGGATTTCTTTCCTTCTCTCTTTTTCTCTCTCTCTCACTATTTTTCTTTTTATCTCTTTTGTTTCTCACGTTGTCTCTCTCTCACACACTCTTTCTCTCTCTCTCTCTCTCTCTCTCACTCTCTTTCTCTCTCTCTCTCTCTCTCTCTTTCTCCCTCCCTCTCTCTTTTCTCTCTCTTTGTCCTTTTTTCTCTCCCTCTTTTTCTCTTATTTCCTTCTCTTTTTTTTTCTTTCTCTCTCATCGACTAGTCCGGCCCCCGAGAGAATGTTTCTTTTATCGTGTGGCCCTTGAGTCAAAATGAGTTTGACACCCCTGCTTTAAAGGGACAGTATTTCACCACCGGATGGTTACTTTTTTTTTTGTTATCCAAAAAAAGATCGGATCTCTAGTGGACATTTTGGCAGTTTTGTCCTTAAAGGGACAGTGTGCATTCTAACGTATACTTTATTTGAGTGATCCAAAAAAATCTCCTATCTTTAGTTGAAATCCTAGCAATTTTGTCTTTGGCCACTAGATGTCACTGTATTGTGTCACGTGACGGGAAACAAGTGCTACGAAACACAATGAAGAATAAAGACAACAGAAACTCAAAGTGACTTTTCATTGAGAGGGACAGGGTCTAATATTTGACCACTAGATGTCCCTGTATTGTGTCCTGAAACAGTAGACGAGTGCTGAAAAGCGAAGCAGATACAAACTACACTTAAGGTGACTTCAAAACACAATTTTCCTTCTTTAGTCGTTTTAGGTTTTCGGGTACCCTTAGCAGCAAGATGGCTGACAACCATGGCAGCTCCCCCAAGGTGAGCCTCATGTTAATATAATACTAATTCAATTCTTTTGGTCCCTTTCGGGATATTCATTATTACAATATATACCCTGAGTGATTTACAGTAAGTGCTGTTGCAGTAGAGCGTGCGCCAAATGACCGATTCACAGTACCTGTTATTCCCTGAGATCTGGCTTTCTCAGGCTGTAAACGTAAAAATTAATAAATACAAATTTCTCAACTCAAGAGTATTGTAGTTTATATATAGTTTATATAATATATGATGTATTATATAATGTATTTTGACTTATTATCCAAATCAATATTGTTTTCTACCACTAGGGGTCACTAAAGAGAATACGACGTCACCAGCAGATGGGCGTGTCGGCTTCGTCCAATCAGAGAACAAATAATTAGTGCTGTCGTTGAAGAGTGGCCTTGAGAGGACAAACGTGAAATTCGAGTCATTTTAAAACCATATTTGTATTTAAAGGGACAGTGTGTAATATTTAACCACCAGATGTCTCTGGATTGTGTCGTGCAACAGAAAACGAGTGCTGAAGAAGCGAAGGAGATACAAACTACGGACACTCAAGGTGACTAAAATGCGCTAGTATACTTCTCTTTTTGGAGGCCAGCCTTTTTGAGGTTTCTGGGGACCCGTAGAAGCAAGATGGCCGATAATTTTCACGTGTTCCTCATGTTAAGTATAGTGAGTACCCATTTCTCAACCTAGGAGTATTTGAAAAATGGACTTTTATATGATAGTTCATGTATTTTTGATGGAAGTTATTTTTTTTCACCACTAGGAGGCGCTAAATATTAGACGATGTCCCTTTAATTTGTGAAAATAGACTGGACGAAACTATCTTTTTGTGTTTGGGCCACGTGGTGGAAAGACTCCCTGGGGGGCTGGACTCGTAGATCAGAGACAAAGAAAGGGGAAAACAGAAAGAAACAGAAAGAGAGAGATACATAGAAAGGAAGTGGGAAGAAAAAGAGTAAATGTGAAAGAGAGAAAACGAGAAAGAAAAAGGAAGAAAAAGAAAGAAGATATTGAGGAAACGAGAAGAAAAACAAGAAAGAGGAATAGGGAGAACGACAGAGAAATGGAAAAAGAGAGAGAGCAAAAGAGAGAAAAAGAGTAGGAAAGAGAGAAGAGGAAAAAATGCGAGAAGAGAAGAAAAAGAGACGAAGAGAGACAGGGGAAAACAGAGAGATACAGAGAAAGAGAGTGACACAAAGAAAGTAAGTGGGAAGGAAAAGAGTAAACCGTGAAAGAGTGAAAACGAGAAAGAAAAAGAAAGAAGAGATATTGAGAAGAAGAAACGAGAAATAGGAAAAGGGAGAGAGACAGAGAAATCGAAAAAGAGCTAGAGGAAAAGAGAGATAAAGAGTTGGAAAGAGAGAAGAGGAAAAAATGCGAGAAGAGAAGAAAAAGAGGCAAAGATAGATGGGGGAAAACAGAGAGAAACAGAGAAACAGAGAGATACAAAGAAAGGAAGTGTGAAGAAAAAGAGTAAACCGTGAAAGAGTGAAAACGAGAAAGAAAAAGGAAGAAAAAGAAAGAAGAGATATTGAGAAGAAGAAACGAGAAATAGGAAAAGGGAGAGAGACAGAGAAATCAAAAAAGAGCTAGAGGAAAAGAGAGAAAGAGTAGGAAAGAGAGAAGAGGAAAAAATGCAAGAAGAGAAGAAAAAGAGGCAAAGAGAAACAGAGAAAGAGAGAGATACAAAGAAAGGAAGTGGAAAGAAAAAGAGTAAACCGTGAAAGAAAGAAAACAAGAAAGAAAAAGGAAGAAAAAGAAAGAAGAGAAATTGAGAAAAAGAAACGAAAAATAGGAAAAAGGAGAGAGACAGAGAAATTAAAAAAGAGCTTGAGGAAAAGGGAGATAAAGTTTAGGAAAGAAAGAAGAGGAAAAAATGCGAGAAGAGAAGAAAAAGAGGCAAAGAGAGACAGGGGAAAACAGAGAAACAGAAAGAGAGAGATACAAAGAAAGGAAGTGGAAAGAAAAAGAGTAAACCGTGAAAGAAAGAAAACGAGAAAGAAAAAGGAAGAAAAAGAAAAAATATTGAGAAAACGAGAAGAAAAAACGAGAAAGAGGAATAGGGAGAACGACAGAAAATTGGAAAAAGAGAGAGAGAGCAAAAGAGAGATAAAGAGAAGAAAAAAGGCAAATAGAGTAAAGGATTTTATACAATTTACTATAAAGGATTTTATACGATTGAATACAAGTTACATTTATTAAGTGCAATGAAGATTTTCACTGAGTGGGCTTCACGTCACGCTGTTCCAAATTCGGAATGTTTTGGCTTGGGAATTTTGATAACAGGACTCTGACGAAGGACGTCAGGCATTGTTTTGATAAACGCTCTGCTGTTATGAGTTTTTCAGACATCGGGGCGAGGGGGTGGACCCCACGTGGGGGCTTTCATTGGCACGCCCATGGGAGGAGCCGGCACACCAGCTTGCGGGGAAAAAAAAAGATCGAGAGAGGAGGCTTGACAGAGACTCGAGCGACACTAACTCGGCTAATTTGGCCATTTTTCCATCAAGAAATGAGCGTGCATTGTTAGGAGAATGTAGGCTGTGTTTAGATAATGGAGTCCGATAACTCATTCGAACAATTTGGTAAACGATTCATTTTTAATAATTAATTCCTCACAAGAAGAAAGATAGAGAAAAATAAAGACAGGGAGAGACGGAATGGAAAAGGGACAAAAGGAGGCAAGGAAAGGGAGAAAAGAGAGAGATAGGGAAAGAGAAAGAGAGAGAGAAAAAAGAGAAAAAGTAGTTTGCAGTAAGGTCTGTGCAGCTCTTTGAGACTCCTTATCGTTAAAGGGCCAAACCAATAAACATGACTATTTCATTTTATAGCAACGCTAATTCTAAATTAACCCCCAGTCAGATTACATTGTTAAAACACGATTGGATTAAAAGAAATCACTTACCTTTGACCTTTGTGTGAAAAAAAATGTCACTTTGAAGCTTTATTCGAATAGAAAAAAATAACAACAGTACAACAATACTTCATTGCGGCACCTCGAATAAATAGCTCGGACTTTTCCGACATCTCAGATCCATTATTGCTAAAAGTCACGTTTCTATTACGTGCAATGGGAAATACGCCCCCCCCCCCCTCTTTCTGAAAAAAAAAAAAGTAGTAAAACACAGAAAAATAAGGAAATGATGCCGTATTATATTCTGTGGCGTCTCTGCGGCCATTTCCCACTTCCTGTTCACGATAGCGAAGTGTCTGTCTCCAGGTGTGTAACCGACCCCTTTTTCGTTTTGGAACCACAGAAGAAGAAAGGGGGCTGCATCCGGCAGTCGTGGTCTTTCCAACGGGCCTCAAACGCAGCGTGAGAAAAAGCGAAATGAACCGGTCCTTGAAAGCCACCTTCCCTCCACCGACTCTACCTATAATACGGTAACCGTTCGTCTCGGGTTTTTTCGGAGTTTTCATACTCGATCCGATTTATTCTTTGTGCTTTTGTTTATTCGAGTTTGAGTTTCGCACGAATTCCGCCATGATTGTCTGGTCGCAAATATAAAAAGATACAATATTACAGTATTACAGGAAAAAAATCCAGTTTTTCGAACTAAAAGGAGAATGTATCCTCTATTCTCAGTATCCGTCTTAAAATGTCTACCAGTACACACTTTGATTTGACAAAAAGTACCAAAAATTCAGCAGAAACTCCTCAATTCACTTCGGCATCCCGCAAAAAAAGAGATTCATCTGGTTCGATAATTCATACCTGTCAACCTGTACGTTTTTGCCGTCAAGTCAAACGAGTTCGCCGCGGTAGCCTCTATCTCGGTATCGTTTTTTTTCCGTTGCAAACGAAGCGACAGTTTGATGCTACTGTGCGCATGCGTCTGCCGCCTGGGGATTTCCCATCATGCATCATTCAACATCGGATCCCCTGTGGTAGTTGTGTAGTGAAAGGAAGTCCGTCTCTTTTTAGAGAACCGGCTTTTTCGGCTCAACTCATTAGAGAGAGCCGGCTCTCGAACGGCTGATGGATTTAAACTGTAAATAAGTTATTCTACTGTTGCATACTGTGTATATTCTCGCTTAGTGTGCCATTCTCGCCGAGTTCAATAGTAGTAATATTGTTGATACGATAACATGTTGTTGTAAGTTAAAACAAGTGTTGACACGATAAGATGTTGTTGTGAAAACAGATCTCAAACTGTTTTTTTTGTCACTCCCCCTCCCTTTAGCAGAAGAAACATGTAAATTAGGGCGTTCCTAGTACAATAAAAAGGACGAAATAGACTTTTTCAGAGTGTCTAGTAGACTGTAATAGGCAGTCTATGGTCAGTTCTCCTTGCAAGTAAGTCATACTTACGTCTCTGTGTCTTCTTTGAGTGCAGGTTTTTATTACAAGTGTTGGGGTTAACCTAACAACGGCTCACTTGCTTTGATGCATTATATTACGAATGATTATGTTGTATCAAGAAGTTAAGAAAAAAGGAAGTTTAAAAGGAGAAAATGAAAAAAGACAGGTTTGTGGTGAAATAAATTCATAATTTGAATAAGAAAATGTATTATTTTACTTAAATATATTTGCATGTATTTTTTTCCTTCTACAGTGAACGTCCAAGCGACTTCATTTTTGAACTCTTATAATAAACCTCATTCATGTCGAGCGACTCAGTGTCTCACAAGAAAATGTTCATTAACAATATATAATATAACGAAACACATGTACATGATAACATGTTAAACTACATAAATAAACACGTTTGAAGAAAAAAATATGGTGTAAGATTATTTTGTATTTAATAAAGGAAAATACGACAGTTTGTGAGCCCTGGAGATTGACAGGTATGATAATTATAACTATTAATTATCATACTGTAAATGCTGTTATAATTTAGCTCGTTTCTAAATAATTAATTCATTTTGTGCATAATGTTAGATTATTATTATTGGGCGGCTGTAGCTCAGGAGGTAGAGCGATCGTTTTAGGATTAAGGGATCCCAGTTCGAATCCCGACTTGTCCGTGTTACATGCCGAAGTGTCCTTGGGTAAGACACTGAAACCCCAATACCCCCAATAAGCAGGTTAGCGCCTTATATGGCTGCACAGATCACGGCCGCTATTGGGAAATGTGAGGCACAATGTAAAGCGCTTTGGGAAGTCATTGACTTGAAAAGCGCTATATAAATGCAGATCATTTCATTTCATTTCATTTCATTATTGGTAATTCACACATTAAAGGAGACCCCCCCAAAACGTGTCTTTTTGATTTTCTCTTTTTTTTCTGCAACTTTTTTTCACACGATTTCTTCGAGATAATGGGCTAACTTGCTGTTCTGCCTAGGGCTCTAGATGTGTTATTTTTGCTTAATTAATTTCTTTGATTTTTATTATTATAGTTTCATTGTTTATGTTTCATGTTAATTCATACCTGTCGCACTCCTTGTTTTCTTAACTTCTTTATACAACATCGTCATTCGTAATATAATACATCAAAGCAAGTGAGCCGTTTGAGAGCCGGCTCTCTTTAATGAGTTGAGCCGAAAAAGCCGGTTCTCTAAAAAGAGACGGACTTCCTTTCACTACACAACTCGAACTCGTTTGACTTGATTGATTTGCCGTTTGTTGATAGTCGGCGTATACCGGATGGTACCCGTCATTGAGAAATTTGCGTTTTTCCGTACGGATTTCCTTGTACGTCGTACTCGTCTTAAAATGCATAATAAACGTACTTTGTACGGCAAAAACGTACAGGTGGACAGGTATGTCAATGATCTTAATCTGTTTTTAAGTATAATTTATTGTTGATTTGATGGATTTTGAAAATATTTGCTTTCGCTTTGCAAAGTACCTGTAAAAACAAAGAGTGTACTCGTCTTAAGACGAATATAAGGCGAGGCAAGGTCCAGGGAGGGAATAGAGGCTCAGTGGGCATAATAGCCGAAGTAATCGGAGTCTTTCTCGGATAAAGTTGCCCCGCGATGAGTCGGAGGCGAGTTTTCCGTGCTCGACGTGTACGGCGACACTCTTCGTTTCTTGATCTCCCCCTCGAAAGGGGCGGGGTCCGCCGAGTCGGGGGACTTCAAAGAGGGCGTTTCCAACCAATGTTCCACCCCCGCCCCGTCCTTCCCTTTGTCCGGCAGGGGCAGCGAAGACAGGGGGCGAAACCAGGCCAAACTCGGGGTTGGTTTACTGGTGAGGTACTGGGGCGGGGTCCGGGCGGCGGTCCACGATGCCGTGGTGCACCCGCCGTTGGAGGCGAACGGGTTCTCGGGGTAGTAGTTGAGAGCCGGGTGGGGCGGGGTCTGCAGGGGGAAGGGCTTGTAAAGGGCATTCCCGGAGAAGTCGCCTTCGAAGGGGGGCATGAACTCCAGGCGGTTTGAGGCCTGCTGAGACGGTAGGTACCAGTGGGGCCCTTGGCTGGAGGGGGGGTCCTTGTGCTGCTGGGCCCCTACACTTTCCCTGCCGTAGTAGCGATTCTGGGGCAGGGGGCTTATGTACGGCTCCGACAGGTACCCGGCGGCGTAGCAACCCCCGGGGAGGAGGGGTTGACTCTGCGTGGGGGAAGGGGTGAGGCGCTCGGTGTCGGGCGGGGCGTACAAGCTAGGAGGGCGACAGAAAACGTGTTACTTCCTGCCTCAAAACCTCAAACAACTTGCGACTACCCGATTTCCTGGACTATGAGGTGCGACTAAAAACCCCAAAATGGCCAGAAAGTGCGCCTTATACCCCTGTGCGCCTTGTGTACCACAGTATACAACTAATAAGCTTGGAAAAACATACAATATTCACAGGGTTGGGTAGGATTACTTTAACTGGATTACCTTCAATTACTTTTGGATTACTCCAATACCAAATATGCTAATAAAAGACAAAATAAACTAAATATGAATCAAATGATGACTCACAACACGTGGTAAGCTTTCTCTCCTGGCTTTGATCTCCGGCAAAACGAACATCAAATGCGACAGAAACAAAATGAAAAGAAATCCAAACATCATTTTTGCTGTTCCATGTATTCCGTTACTCCCCAAGCCTGCACAAAATGTAGTCATTTTATTCATATTTAGTTTCTTTTGTCTTTTATTTGCATATTTGGTATTGGAGTAATCCAAAAGTCATTGAAAGTAATCCAGTTAAAGTAACCCTACCCAACCGTGAATATTCATAGGGGCGCGCTATGGTATTGATAATCGCAGGCCATTCCAGTACAATGTATGCAACTGGGATTTGAACCTGAGACATAACACTTAGGGTCAATGTTCCCTCTAAGCACATTCTCAGCGCACAAGAAAATCTAGCCAGCGCACAAAAATCAGGGCTCGAAATTGCTAATCAAGAT
The DNA here is from genome assembly GCF_059441175.1 of Urocampus carinirostris. Lineage (NCBI taxonomy): Eukaryota > Metazoa > Chordata > Actinopteri > Syngnathiformes > Syngnathidae > Urocampus > Urocampus carinirostris. The sequence continues at coordinate 21,315,094 of NC_142367.1, read as the reverse complement.
GCGAATTAAGTCAGTTACATTGCATGAAGGTGAAAATACACGGGTTCCCCTGACGCTGTGTTCCAAATGCGGTATTTTGAAGTCAATGTCGAAGTAGAACGAAGTTGAGTAAAGTCAGTAGAGTTTGTCGAGAACCGGCTTCTTCGGCTCGGCTCACTAAAGAGAACCGGCTCTTTCGGGTCCCAAACGACTCTTCAGGTTGTTTTTGCTCCTTTAATCCCTACACGACCAAATATTATGTAAAATTATGCACAAAATGACTTAAAGGAATGGGGTAATAGAACAAAAAAGTGAAAAGCTGAGAAAAAAGAAACAAAAGGAAGAGAAAATAGAAGGAACATTTCAGAAAAAAAGCCAGAAAAAAGAAAAGAAAGAAACAAAGTAAAAAAAGTAAATAGAGAACAAAAAGAAAAAAGTAACAGCTAAGAAAAAATATGTTTCATTACTTTTAGTACTTTTTCCGTACTTTTTACAATGTTTCATTACTTCTTAGTACTTTTTCCAAACATTTTACTATTTTTTACTACTTTCACCACTTTTAGTACTTTTTCCATACTTTTCACTATATTTCATTAGTTCTAATACCCTTTCCATACTTTTCACCATTTTTCACTACTTTTCACGGGGGCTTTTTCACATTTTACAATGTTTCACAATTTTTCACTACTGTTCAGTGTTTTTTTTCCATACTTTTTACAATGTTTCGTTACTTCTTGGTACTTTTTCCAAACATTTTACTGTATTTTACTACTTTCACCACTTTTAGTACTTTTTCCATACTTTTCAATAGTTTCATTACCCTTTTCAGACTTTTCACCATTTTACACTACTTTTTAGTGGGGGTTTTTTCACATTACACAATTTTTCACTATTTATCACAACTTTTCCGTACTTTTTAGAATGTTTCATTACTTCTGAGTACTTTTTCCAAACGTTTTACTACATTTTACTACTTTTTTCGTACTTTTAACACATTTTCACCACTTTCAGGACTTTTTCCACATGTTTGGTTATCTTTCATTACTTTCAGTACTTACTTAAGCAAATAAGATTGATTTATTGAATTACATTTGTGGTTAAACTTCACAAATTCGACTAAAATCCATGCAATATAACTCATTTTAAATGAGCATAGATTCAATAGTGTCATTTAATTATTGTTTTACCGAAACAAAATCAATAAAATTATCCTAAAAATGGACAAAGTTACTTGATTTTATTGAATAAACGAACTGAAGATAAGAGAATTGGCTCATGACCGAGTAAGCGTATTTTTTCTGGCGTTATCTCGTTTCCCGCACGCTTTGCCTGGTTCACCGCGAAGAAAGCAAAAAAACCTTATCTTGTATTTCATCTTATTTTTTGCGCTTATTATGTCAAAGTAGAAGAATCGGTTGTTGGTTTTTAGCACTCAATCGCGAAACACTTTGCGTTCTTGGTAAAAATGAATACATGAATATATTCATCTCTGCTTACAAAAGTTTTAGGTTACGGAGTCCCTCAACAGGAAAATATTGCCTCTAGTTCCAAGGTCTAAAATACACTACAGTACAGTGAAATCTGCCCTGAAACCCAGTGTGCATGCATGCTCTTCGTATCACCGTCACAGTTCAGAGTTCAGAGACCCGAGAAGGAGGAGGGGGTCCGGCAAGATAGCGGGAAGAGGGACCCAGCCATTATCCAATCATCCCAAATTAAAGACATTTTAGCAATATTCAATGAAGTCTTAGAATTTGTGGAAAGGAATCACCCAGACAAGGTGTCGAAAAGTCAGACTGTCCCCCATTATTGTCAAATGTCGGCAAAAGCAGACGTCGTTGGATCAGTTTTTCAAGAACGCGAGGCCAAAAGGTAAATGAATATTTTGATTACTTCCTTCATTCCTTGTTGTTTTACATGATGTGCCTCTCGTTTTATGTTTATTGTGCTGTAATCTAATCCTAAAATGTATTTGTTGCATGTTCCGGTGCTCTTTTATGATTTATTAAAACGATATACTGTACTTTTGCGGGGCTTGGAACAGATTACATTCAAACATCCAGAACAAATTCAATTCGTAAGTAGAGGTATTACTGTATATATAAAATTTCATTTGTTCTGATCTCATCGGAATTTCAAACCGCTCGTAACTTGTATTTCGATTCAAACGCAACAAAGACTGTCCTTCAAACCACATCTCGGTGGTCTTGTGGAACGCTCTTACCCCTGAGATTCGATCTGCAACCTCAGTAGTACTGTTTAAATCTCGGCTTCAAATACTCTTATATTCCATAGCTTATGAATGATTTTGACCTCAGGAAGCTGTCAACCAGTCTGTTATTACCTATATTTCACGATGATAATGATGTCTGTGCATAGTCTGAAAAGCCATTTTGAGTCTTCTTGGGATTAAGAGCTATACGGATAAACAGGACTTGACTTTTAGACCTTTTGGCACCTATCTGACTGTACTCACGTGTCGTAACTGTCTCGGAAGCCTTTGGCGAAGGGGTTGTGGTCGATTTTCAACTGCGTGATCTGCAAGGCAAAGAAGGGAACGTGAAACGTCGCCCAATAGGTTCAGGGCGTCAACTTGGGACCCACGTCGGCGTTCTGGTAAGCGGTGACGGCGATGAATTGCGTCTCGGGGAAGACGAAAGTCTGCGCTTTGGAGGCGGGGAAGGGGTCTTCGACCCCGTCTTCCTTCACCTCCACTACGTGCAAGCGAGGCTGGTACTTGTGCAGGGATTGGAGAACGATCATCTGTGGAGTACGTCAAAATAAAAGCAGATAAATGAGAGAAAATAACCAGTTAATGCGGTGCTTCTTGATTATTTTCTGTCACGGCCCCCCTCGGAAGAAGAAATCCTCTCCCATCCCTTTTTTAATTAACTCATCGCGTAAGTTTGGTGGGGAGAAAAACAACAATTGCTCGATATTGGTCGTAACACGTGAAGGATTTTATACATTTGACTATAAAGGATTTTATACGATTGAATACCATGTACATTTATTGAGTTTAATGCAAGATATTCACTGACTGGGCTGTAGTTCAATGACGTGTCACGCTGTTCCAAATGCAGAATATTTTGACTAAGGAATTTTGATAACAGGACTCTTGACGGGGGACAGCAGGCGATGTTTTGAGAACAAGGCCTTGATGACGTAGAAACGCTCGGTGTTGATTTGAGTTTTCCAGACATTGCGGCGAGGTGGTGGAGCCCACGTTGGGCTTTCTTGGCACGCCCATGGGAGGAGCCGGCACACCATCTTGCGGGGAGACGTGGGCCAGTAAGAAGAGAGCTAAAGGATTTCAGAAAAAGGCTTCACAGAGAGTCCAACAACACTAATTCGGCCAACTAATTTTTTTTTATTATTCTATACCACAGCCATATCCCCCCTAGTGGGAGGTGGCTAGAGTCATTTCTGACTCTTTTTGGGAGATTGATGCAGAGGAGGGGATTCCCAGCCCCCTCGCTCAGTCATTAGGTGACCAGATAACTAATTCGAACAATTTGGTAAACAGTAAATTTTAATATTTAATTCACACGGCAAATCTTATCGGTGGGATTCGGTTGTAATGTCTTCATCAAACTTTCTCTTGGGAAGAGACTTTTGCTTGTCCCTTTACCCAGTCGCGATTCGCCTCTGTATGTATAGAACTACTCAGAGGGAAAAAAAATCAGTCTAAAATAGGGGTCTACAGCCTTTTACAAGCTACTTTTTGTGACGAATTAGCGCTAAAATGGAGAACTTAATGAAAGTAGCCTTAAATCGCCTCACTAGAAAATCACAATGACCCAGCACTCGTGAGCTGTTCTCAGAAGAGGTACCCCAGCTGTCCCTAGGGGCCACCACATTGGAGACCCCTGGTATTAAAAAAATCCTGAGTAAAAACAAACTAAAAACGACTTTAAAGCAATAAAACTGCCAATCGGTATTTGTACCTGCGCCACATTGTTACTTGCGCCCTTATTGTTGGTGAGCTTGAGTTTGCTGAAGGACACTTCCTGTCTCATCCAATGGGCGCCCGTGTTGGGGGAATCGGGGTGCATGTATGTCCTGTTACCTGCACCGACAGGGTTGGGAGGGTTACTTTCAAAAAGTAATCAGATACAGTTACTCATTGTGTGTGAGTAATGATGTATTCCGTTCCTCCCGGATCACTGCATGAGTAAAATGTCACTTTTCGCATCCACTGTACCTGGCATGTTGCCCTCGGCTTTTCCGCACTGCACCCACTTTCCGCCCTGGTAGCGCCAATGGTGCTGGTCGGCCAGAACCACGTCCACGTACACGTTGTAGTGGGCCGAGGGGTCCAGCGAGCTGATGTTGAAGCTGAGGAACGGGAACATCCTCCTGGGAAAACCAAATCAAGATGGTACGTCTCTTTATTAGTATTATCTGGCGGCTCATTTTTGCCCCTGTTCTTTACGCCTAAAATGAACTACACCTGGGATCTGGGATCTGGCTTGGCAGAACTTTAATGCTGCACTGTCCACCACAATGTGAACTGCACTCGTGCAGCAGTGATCCACTATTACCATTCGTATATTTTTACAGGCAGGTACAAGTAGAGCGCTCTTTGGTCGGGCCTGGTGGCTTTTTTTGTTGTATTTCCACCTAAAATGAACTGCACTCTAGCAGTCACCATCCTTTATTACAGATTGCATATTGGTGCAAGCAGGAACCACCAGCAGAGCGCTCTTTGGTCGGGCCTGGTGGCTTTTGTTTATTGTACTTCCGCCTAAAATGAACTGCACTCTGGCATTCACCATCCTTTATTACCGATTGCATATTGGTGCAAGCAGGAACCACCAGCAGAGCGCTCTTTGGTCGGGCCTGGTGGCTCTTTTTGTTGTATTTCCACCTAAGACTGCATATTAGGAAGCATGTCGTCCTAATCAGCCTAAAACAAAATGCACAGTTATGGCTGCGATCCGTTATCCCTGCTGGACTATTTATAAGGGCAAGCATAGAACTGTTTTGGCCAGGATCTATTTTGTCCACTATTGTTAGGGGCGTGGCCTGAGAAAGTCAATTTGTATCATGCGTAGCCGTTTTTATCCAATGATTTCGCCTAAAATGAACAGCACCCGTGTGGCCGCTATCCATTATACCTGGTTGAGTGTTTCTGTGAACGGGGGTCGAGGGGTGGGGGTGGGTAGTTGGCAGATTATTCATATTTCAGCAGTAGTTTTGGTCCCCATTAGAGGTAAGATTGGGTATGAATAATCCAGCCCGACCCGACCTGGCCCCTGGGTATAAAAGCCCGAACCCCAAAAAATGTGAACTGTGGCGCGGAACACCAAAGGGACACTTTAGGCCAGTAATGTGTACTTCAGCACTAGGGTTACTTCAGAGTATTACCGCTCAAGTAGAAGTAACATGTAGTCGTCCCAAAAAATACTCGAGTATAAGTAAGTCCATGCTGTGCAGATCCTCCACGAAAAAAATAAAAATAAAATAAAATTGAAAAATGGTGAGAATGAAGCCCAGGTTGGGCCTGACTTAATGATAGATAGATAGATAGATAGAATCTATCTATCTATCTATCTATCTATCTATCTATCTATCTATCTATCTATCTATCTATCTATCTATCTATCTATCTATCTATCTATCTATCTATCTATCTATCTATCTATCTATCTATCTATCTATCTATCTATCTATCTATCTATCTATCTATCTATCTATCTATCTATCTAGACATCTGTCTAGACATCTGTCTAGACATCTATCTAGACATTTATCTAGACATTTATCCATCTATCTAGACATCTATCTATCTAGACATTTATCCATCTATCTAGACATCTATCTATATCTAGACATCTATCTATCTATATCTATCTATATCTAGACATCTATCTATCTATCTATCTATCTATCTAGACATCTGTCTAGACATCTGTCTAGACATCTGTCTAGACATCTATCTATCTATCTAGACATTTATCTATCTAGACATCTATCTATCTATATCTAGACATCTATCTATATCTAGACATCTGTGTAGACATCTATCTAGACATTTATCTAGACATTTATCCATCTTTCTAGACATCTATCTATCTAGACATTTATCCATCTATCTAGACATCTATCTATATCTAGACATCTATCTATCTATATATATCTATATCTAGACATCTATCTATCTATCTATCTATCTATCTATCTATCTATCTATCTATCTAGACATCTGTCTAGACATCTGTCTAGACATCTGTCTAGACAGATGTCTAGACATCTAGACATTTATCTATCTAGACATCTATCTATCTATATCTAGACATCTATCTATATCTAGACATCTATCTATCTATATCTATCTATATCTAGACATCTATCTATCTATCTATCTATCTATCTATCTATCTATCTATCTATCTATCTATCTATCTATCTATCTATCTATCTATCTATCTATCTATCTATCTATCTATCTAGCTGTATCCATCTAGCTGTATCTGCATCTGTCTGTCTGTCTGTGTGTATTTCTTTATTTATTAATTTATTTTACTTTGATTTGAGTGTATTGGAGTGTTCAACAAAACGCTTTTACTTAACATTCTGGAAAAAAAGCTACTCCCATCAATTTAAGTTGAGCTAAAGGCTAACTTGGTTTAGCTTGAAGCTAAAGAGGCTAACACAGCCAGCTAGCATCCAACTTAAAAACAAAAAGATGTTTTTTTTGGGGATTACAGAAACTCAAACGAACAATTGGTACGTTGTTAGGAGGAGCATTTACTCGTTGCTTTTTAAAGTTAAGCTAACCTGACTAAAAGCAGGTTAGCGATGATCAAAATCGGTTGTGTGCAAACTAAGGCTACATTTTCAATCAAAAGAGGAAAAATGAGGTGAACTCTCATTCTATACAATGACCAATTTTATTAATATAATTATGAACATATCTTCACTTGATAATAGCTTCTTATTTTTGTTTTCTTTTGTATTTACCACAAGCAAAATTGACCCATTATTTAGCTAGAAGATTTTATGGAATGACCACCCTCCGCTTAGTCCTTTACCTGTGACTCTACCGCGTTTTGACAGTGCTGCTTAGCTAATTGTGAATGGTGCTTATGCAAATGAGAGTAATTGATTCCTCGGGCGCTTCGGCGCCATCAAAACGAGTGAGCTGCGTAAAGATGGTTAAACCCTTCCGAAACACCTGAGGGCCGACCGTTCTAAAGTCGGCTAGTTTTAGTGTTATTTCGTCGCCAAACTACAGATTAAGTCGGACTCTGTTGTTCATAAGTAGGATTGGAAACGAGGGATACAGTAAATCAGATAACGCCAAATTTTCAACCGTTTTTAAAATGCGCTCAGTGGAAGAGTCAACTGGGTTTAGAGGATAGCATAGGTGCTGTTCATTATAAATGGAAAGAACAAAGAAAAAGAGCCACCCCTTATGCCATAGATTTGCTTGCTCTCATGAACAGTCAACTGGGGATAATGGATCACGGCCAAAACAGTGTCGTTCATGCTAAAAGGGCCAAAATGGCACCCTTCAGCGTCCCGAACGGTAAAACAATCCTCACAAATAATCCTTGCTCTCGGTAATAGTCGACTGGGGATAATAGATTATCATTATATTTTAGCCAGGCCAGAACCACAAACCTCCAACCTATTGCCTTCTGCCTGTCACCACTCCCAGTGATACTGGAATAGAGGTAATGGTTCAGGGTACTTGGTCGCTCTCACTAACAGTCAACTGGGGATAATGGATCGCGGCCAAAACGGTGTCGTTCATGCTAAAAGGGCCACAATGGCACCCTTCAGCGGCCCGAACGGTATAGAAATGCTCCTAACAAATAACACTTGCTCTCTGTAATAGTCGACCGGGGATAATAGATCATGGCCAGAACCGCGCATTATATTTATATTTTAGCCAGGCCAGAACCACAAACCTCCAACCTAATGCCTTCTGCCTGTTCCCACTCCCAGCAATATGGGATTAAGGGGTAATGGTTTAGGGCACTTGATTGAGTGCACTGGATTTAAGGCTGAGATGCAGTAATGACTGACAAACACGCACTCTGCTGGTCCCCACCCTCAAAAATTTGCAATCTGGGATAATAGATTGTGGTGGTAGGATTGCAGTTCAGTGGCAAAAAAAGACAGCAGTCACAAAAATGTGCTCCGTTGGCCCCCGCTCACAGCAACATGTGATCAGGATAATGGATTGCGGCCTCATGAGTGCACTTCATGGGCGTAAATACATTTAAAAAAGAGAGCGCCAGGAATGACGAACGTGAGCTATGCCAGTCCCAGCCTGCATATACGATCAGGGATATCACATTTATGCCCGCTCAAGTGCAGTTCACTTTTTTGTGAACAGGTGGCAAAAAAGAGACTGGGGATAATGGATTGTGCCATATTTTTCAACCCGCGATGCACTGGGGTCCCAAAGTACCTAGTAGCAAGGGATACAGTATTATAGCTACTAATGTATACAGCTGTTACAAAAGAGTGATAACTATTTCTTAGCCAAGGCATGCATGACACTAAAGGGACAGTGTCAAATATTTAGTGCCTCCTAGTGGTGGAAAACCAACAAACAATAATTTGAAAAGTTGGCTAAATAACATGAACTATCATACCAATCTTATTTTTATGTAAAAAAAAAATAGGCCAAGATATTTATCGCCACCATGTTTGTCTGGCACTGGTTTTCTGTCCCATTAAAAAACACTGCCCTCCAGTGGTCAAATACTACACACTGGGGCTTTAAGTACCAAAAAAACAACAAATCAATTAATTGATATATTTTAAAGCAACATTCACTATCTTAACTCCCCTCAGACCTTTGAATAAAAAAACTGAAATACCCATAAATCACCAGCTTGAAGTAACAAAAACCAAAAGCGTGCCCATAGAAATAATAAGAGTCAAACTGGAGCAAAATGAAGGTGGCGTTTCATTTTGCACGCTAACGTTTCAAGTTCTCCTAACTCAAGCTCTGATGCACATTCAATTTTAAATCCCGGAAGCGCAGTTGTTTCCGTTTTTTTGTGAAAAAAAAAAAAAAGACTCAAATTTTCACTTGTCCTGGAAGCCCTCACAGTCACTTTCCTTTTTTAATTTCCAGTCACCAAGTCGAAAAATGGGGACAGTGCTAAGGGTTACTGCCACCATCTGGTGAAATGGTGATATTTTGTAAAGTAGGCTTGGGTGTATTTTCTCAGGGGTGTATATTTCTAACCGGATGGTATCATGTTTCTCTGTTTCAAATATTGGTACCGCCCAAAGGGGCGTTTCGTTCTTTCTTTGTCTTTGTCTTACTTAAATAAAATACAGTTTAGTGGGGGAAGGGCCCCAGATTGAAGGAGCGCGGCCAGAGAGACGAACGCGGGTAAATTCCTCCTCTCCAACTAGCAGTTGTAAAAAGTAATGCCTGGTGTATCTTTTAGCGTTAGCCAATTTTTAAATAGCTCTCCCACATGTAAGAAGTCAGTTTAGATCCCACATACAGTGTTCTCGTTTGCCTGCGTCCCTACGTCCTAGACGCATTATTTTTGCTGGGGACGCATAGTCTCAAATCAATGTGCGTCCCTGGGACGCAACTTTTTGGACACGAAATTGTCACTATCATTTTTTAACAAAGATTTACCCCACTCCAAACTTTTCGTGAAGCGGATTTGCCATTGTTGTTTTGGTCTCGCGGTTCGAGTTTTCGTCTGCAGAACCGGCTTTTTCGGCTCAACTCGTTAAAGAGAGCCGGCTCTCAAACGGCTCACTTGCTTTGATGCATTATATTACGAATGATGATGTTGTATAAAGAAGTTAAGAAAAAAAGGAAGTATAAAAGGAGAAAATGAAAAAATTTGTAATATAATGCATCAAAGCAAGTGAGCCGTTTGAGAGCCGGCTCTCTTTATTGAGTTGAGCCGAAAAAGCCGGTTCTCCAAAAAGAGACAGACTTCCTTTCACTACATCAAACCGCTTGCATTGTTCGCAACGAAAAAACAATACCGAGATAGAGGCTACCGCGGCGAACTCGTTTGACTTGATTGATTTGCCGTTTTGTGGTTTTATATTGCGATCAACATTACTAGCGGATCACGAACCGTATCTTGCCCGCGGGCCAGACTTTGGACACACTCAGGGTAAAATCTCTAGCGAACACATCGGAAGTTTGTAGATAGCGTTTAGGAACGATCCGGGCGGGGACATAGCGGCCGGAACGTAGGACAGAGGGAAGTGGACGTCCAAGAGAGGTAGAAAAGAGTCTTCCGCACGGGTAAACTCGCTGATGCGTGTGGACAGGAGCTCAGGTCGGGTTCTTGTCACCGTGTACGCTAGCCTGATCGTCTGTGACCGCAACGTGCCACTCTGCAGCTGCTGCCACCCGCCAGCTCTATAAATAGTCCACCCAAACCCTAAAGCGGCGGTATCCAAAGGCCGGCCCGCGGGCCAGACGCGTGCCGTGTTTTGAAATGTACTTAATAATTAATAATGGCTGCGGTATAAAATCAATTTGTGTGGGAAAAAAATCACCCTTTTACCAGGCAGTAACCCTTTAGCCACTGTCCCAGTTTCTGACGTGGTGACTGTAAAAAGAAAAAAGAAAAAAGAAAAAAGAAAGCTGACTGTGAGGGCTGTCGCTTCCAGGAAAAAATAAATGTGTATTGGAGTCCGAGTTAAGAGAACTTTAAACAGTAGTGAATCTATTTTAGTTGAATTTTGCAGTTAGCAATTTAAACTCAGCCCAGTCACGTAACTGCCCTCCTGTGGTGCAGTGATTTATGGGTATTGTAGTAGTTCTGCGAAAAAGTCCGTAGGGAGTCAGGGTAGTAAATATTGCTTTATATATAGCTCAGGAGCTCAGATCGGGTTCTCAGTTCGGGCAGTAGATCAGGAGGTAGAGCGCTCGTCTTGGGATCAAGGGATCCCAGTTCGAATCCCGGCTTGTCCGTGTTACATGTTGAAGTGTCCTTGGGTAAGACACTGAACCCCTAGTAAAATTAATTAAGTTAATGTAAAGTAGGTTTATAACCTACCTGACTGCTCGAGATTTTACCCTGAGCGTCCCCAAAGTCCGGCCCGCAGGCCAGATACTGCTCGTGATCAAATTTTTACTGGGCCGCGGCATCTGTCATAGAATTATTAATATGCGACTCGCCAGGAATGTTGATGGCAATATAAAATCAATTTGTACGAAAAAAATATCACTATTTCACCAGGTGGTGGCAGTAACCTTTTGACAGTGGCCCCATTTTTCGACATGGTGACTGTAAATTAAAAAAGGAAAGTTGACTGTGAGGGTCGCCGCTTCCAGTATAAGTGAAAATGGGAGTATTTTTTTCACTGAAATCCGAGACAACAGCGCCCCCAGAATTTAAAATTGAATGCGCATCGGAGCTCGAGTTAGGAGAACTTAAACTTTAGCGTGCAAAATGAAACACCACCTTCATTTTGGTCGAGAAAATTCGATCGGCCCTCACACATTTTCATCTTCCCAAATATGACCCGCTTTCTGAAAAGTTTGGACACCCTAAAGGGACAGTGTTTATTATTTGCCCTCTAGATGGCGCTGTATCCTGCCGTGCACCTGAAAGCAAGTGCTAAAAAGCCCAGGAAGATTAGAGTACTAGAGACATTTAAAGTTTTTTGTTGAAGGGACAGTGTGCCTCCTAGTGGTAAAAAAAAAAACTTTCATTAATTTGAATACTAGGCAAAACCACACTTATTTATAAAAAATAAATTCTTGGTCGAGATATGTGTATTTTTTTTTTTACATAATGGAATCTCTACCCATGTTTGTCTGGGATCTTGCTGCTACGCTGTGCTCTGTGGCACTGGTTTTTGTTCGCATTATATAGTGCCATCTAGTAGTCAAATATAACACACTCTGGGTTTGAAGGAACAGGGCATTTATAAGCGAAGGTAAGACGATACTTTGAACGCATAAAACTCACTTTTATAGCGAAATATACATGTATTAAATGTATAATACATGTCATGAAAACCGTATAGGCTGGAATGTTACTCGGATATACCGTAGAAATTTGTACTTTTTCTAAGTAAGCCTCATGAATGAACGAATGAAAACTTTTATTTCGAACATTAAAATAAAAACAGGACATAAACAATGAGTCAACAACAAAATAATATATAAAATGCATGTACATTTTTTTCGAGCTATAATTACGTTTGTGTATTACTTGTGTTTTTTCTTATTGTTGAAATTAATATTTTTATTTTTATTTTATTTTTTTAAATACTGAATTTCCCTCTAAAGTTGATCCCATAGGTGTCAAACTCAAAAACCGCGGGCCACACCTGTCCCGTGAAATCCTTATAATAGTCGGCTTTATGAACCGCAGATAACGCTCCAACTACAGATCCCACAATGCAGCGCTTCACCTGCCGCCACAAGACTACCCGGAAATGTTGAAAAAGTAGACCAACAAATGCATTCATAGTGAGTCTTTAGTTTCAGGAACGCCCAGAGACGAACTTATATCTATTAAAATTGTTGAGGAAGGCTAAAGGGAAAAAAGCAGGGTGACGTTTCTGTGTCTGTGGATTACGAGGATGCTAAACCCTCAAAATGGCCGAAAAAAAGGTTGGTTTGGAGCCTTTCAAAAAAAGATGAATAAATGTTTACTGACATTGTTGGTAAACCTATGTGCTAATATGGCCGTCATTAAGGAATATAATGTAAAACAGCTCTATGAGACCAAACCTGAATGCAAAGCAGAAGATACAGAAATTTGAATGGAGTTCAAGAAGAATATGAAGATCAAGTTGTTCACTAAACAAAATCCCAAAGTGAAAGCACAAATTGTATTTATATTTCCATTTTTTTCATATTTTGAATTTCTATAGTGACTTGGGTAAAAACAGGAAGCGGATTTCAAGAAAAGCCTGTTTTCTTTTACCTCTGTAATCCTGCTTTTTAGAGATTGAGATGGAGATAAAGTAGATCTCTATTTGTCATTCTTGTACACGTGTATACAAAACAAAATGGCGATACATCTGACTAGCACAGTTTCCGTGAATATATAAGTCAAGTCATGTTTTTTTGTATAGCCCCTAATCACAAAAAGTCTCATTGAGCTGTACTGATTACAGACTATTATTAAACCAATACTATTTAGATAAATGACAGGGGGGTGTAGTAACTACGCAAAAATCAACATAATTTAGACGTTCTCCAATTTAGGGTATCCCAAATCCATGGGTTTGTGCTAAAAGCACTCGTTGATTCTTAAAGATTAGAACTCCACAGTCAAGACCAAAGGGAATAATCCAATTCCTACCGCAACCTTGATGTGGAGCTCTATGAAGAATCAGATCCTAGTTGGATTCAGTGAACTGTGAACGCGATGTAGTAATGGTGCTTTTGTACTGCAATGGTTAGCACATTCGACTAACACGCGAAAAGTCCCCGGTTCGAGCCCGGCTGGAAACATATGTTGGCCTGGAGAGGGATGGGCGCCACCAGGCTGTACTTGCCCAAGACACAACAGAGAAAATGGTGCCCCAACAACCCTAGTGGTTAAGGGAGCCTCCCACCAATGTAGAAATGAGTTGGGGTATTTTGAAGAAGGATACTGTACAACAGTGCAAATGACTTGAAGAGTGAAACAAGCTATTTGGAGGATCATAAAATTTACAAACTATATGGATGTGAGGAGTAAGTAATAATCATAGCTATGAGTACTGTGCAGTAGAGCAAGTATGAACAGATTTCCAAAATGGACAGTCAGGCAAACATGTTCACCATAAGAATTCTGCCGTGCAATGCGATTCAAATTCCCCTGAGGTTTTGAGTTTTTCCTTGCCCTCATGTAGGTTTTAGATCAGGGGATGTTGAAATAGGTTTCTTTATTTACCTCGTGTTGAGTTTTGAGTTTTTCCTTGCCCTCATGTAGGTTTTAGATCAGGGGATGTTGTAATAGGTTTCTTTATTTACCTCGCGTTGAGAGTTTTGAGTTTTTCCTTGCCCTCATGTAGGTTTTAGATCAGGGGATGGTGTAATAGGTTTCTTCATTTACGTCATGTTGAGATTTTTGAGTTTTTCCTTGCCCTCGTGTAGGTTTTAGATCAGGGGATGGTGTAATAGGTTTCTTCATTTACCTCATGTTGAGGGTTTTGAGTTTTTCCTTGCCCTCATGTAGGTTTTAGATCAGGGGATGTTGTAATAGGTTTTTTATTTACCTCATGTAGAGGTTTTTGAGTTTTTCCTTGCCCTCGTGTAGATTTTAGATCAGGGGATGTTGTAATGGGTTTCTTTATTTACCTCGTGTAGAGGTTTTTGAGTTTTTCCTTGCCGTCGTGTAGGTTTTAGATCAGGGGATGTTGTAATAGGTTTCTTTATTTACCTCGTGTTGAGGGTTTTGAGTTTTTCCTTGCCCTCATGTAGGTTTTAGATCAGGGTATGTTGTAATAGGTTTCTTTATTTACCTGGTGTTGAGGGTTTTGAGTTTTTCCTTGCCCTCATGTAGGTTTTAGATCAGGGGATGTTGTAATAGGTTTCTTTATTTACCTCAAGTAGAGGTTTTTGAGTTTTTCCTTGCCCTCGTGTAGGTTTTAGATCAGGGGATGGTGTAGTAAGTAGCCTGTACAGCCCTTTGAGACTCCTCGTGATTAAGGGCTATACAAATAAACATGATTTGACTTGACTATAAAGTAACAAAATAATTTAAATTTTTAAATTATTTTCCATTCAAAACATTTAAAAGCAGATGTGCGAATGAGCAGTTGAGTAGGCTTGCTGTGTGGGATCACCCGTTTAACAGTCTACCTCTTCAGAAAATGATAGGGAATTTCATTTTGTAATTAGGATTTTTTTTTTTAGAAAGACTAGTAGCACTTTTCTAGTTTGTTCTTCTATTATATTCCACGTGTTTTTATTGCTGTAAATTCAAAGTAAACCTGGCAAGCAACGTCACTCAGTTCAATTGAAGCAGGTCTGACAATTTGAGTGAATTTTTGTGCATTATAATTGGAAATTTTGTGTTGTGAATACGTTTTTGCCCATCCGACCCGTGAACTGGAAATTCATCTAGCACTTCTGTTTATTTTAGAAGGAGGTTAAAACCAAGTTAAATAAGACTTCTTAATATTCAATCGAATATTTATTATCATCAGTGATAACGTGAAAATAATATAAAGAGCCTACTTTATTTTCGCCATTTTTAGGTTGAAACTCATGCGAAAGAATTCCCAAACAGTAAGTTTCTTTCTTTTCCATTCATCACACATAACATGATTATGAATTTTGTCCAAAATTGGTACGATTGGTTATTTTTTGGACAAATTTTACTCTTCCTTTATTAATTCTAATCCCACTTTCTTCAATCTTTATAGCGATAAATAGCGGTTTAAAAACACAAAGATCTGACTAGCATTTGGATGACACAATACACGACTGGCCAAAAAACCACAACGTTAAACGTAACATCAAACAAAATATGCACAATAAAATAAGATACCAAAGAGGACAAAAGAAAAGACAATAATATTTAAAAAAACAACACATGGACTACAGACAAGAAAGAAAACAAAGGACTGAACAAATCAATAAACATAATTAATAACAATCAACACACAAAAAAAAGGCAGCACGGCGGCGCAGTGGTTAGCGCTTGTGCGGCACAGTTCATGTCATGGGAACCTGTCATGGGTTCAAATCCAGCTCCAGACTTCCTGTGCGGAGTTTGTATGTTCTCCCCGTGCTTGCGTGGGTTTCCTCCGGGCACTCCGGTTTCCTCCCACATTCCAAAGTTATGCATTTCAGGTGAATTGGTCGGTCCAAATTGTCCCTAGGTGTGAATGAGCGAATGAGTTGTCTGTCCCTGTGTGCCCTGCGATTGGCTGGCAACCAGTTCAGGGTGTCCCCTGCCCACTGCCCGATGATTGCTGGGATGGGCTCCAGCCCCCCGCGACCCTACTGAGGATAAGCGGTACGGCTAATGAGATGAGATGAGACACAAAAAAAAATAAAAACACAAAATAAAACCATAAACAACAAACTAAACAAAATACGCAACACAGAAAACAAAAAAACCCACAAAACAATACAAAAACTCCCAAAAAAATTAAAAACACAAAGCACAAAACAAAACACTTAACAAAAAAAAAACAACAACTTAACAAACGGACGAGAGACCACAAAAAAACACAAAATAAAACAGAATAAAACTCTAAAAAAAACTAACAAAACAGAAACAAAGTTAACAACACCGCAACAGAAGAAACAAAACAAAAGACACGAAAATCAAAACGCTGTACAAATCAGACGACAACACGCAAACAAATATGATACAAAGCAAAACAGAACACGAAACACTAGTAAAAAAAAAAAAACCCCAAAACTAAATAAAAAAACAGTTAACACACAAAACCAACAACTAAAAACTAAATAAAACACACATTTTGTTGAGAATAAACCTTTTCAGCATACTGTACACACACACACACGGTCTTAAATCCCCCTACCCCCAGTTTTGAATACATATTAAAAATATCTCCTATGCCGGCATTAAAAAATATAAAAATCTATGTACATTTACTTCAATGACATCACAGAAATTGCGACGATGATTTCATGTGTCGATTATTTTTTTCAAATGTGAAATTCCGCTGCATTTTTCTACACACACAACTGATGCATTAGTCTCTTGCAAATTAGTCATGATCCTTGATTACAAATTATTATTGTTATTATTATTGTTCCGATACAAATTGAAAAACGAGTTTGAAGAAGTCCGTTGGGGAAGATCAGTCGGCATTGCAACGGGAGAAGAACCACAACCGTCCGTGTTGGACTCACAATCTATTTCTCATTTTTTTGGGGGGGGTTATTAAAAATGCGCACCAGTGTCAAAGTCCAGTCGATAGACCAGCAGCCTGCCAGCCTCAAAGAACCATCAAAGGCGCTTTACCTTGTGAAGAGCTGAACTTTCAGTCTCGGGTGGAGTTTTTTTTTTTTTTTTTTTTTTTAAATCTCACAAGTTTTTGAAGGAACACACAGTTGCGTCAAACTCAAGGGAGAAAAATGAAAATTTGCTTTTAAAAAATTCTGGTTAGGTGTCTTTGACATGTTTCCTGTAACTATTTTTCCATTGTAGAATTTTCAACTAAATACAATAAATAAAGATGTTTTTCTATAAGGTTTTATTTGTATTTCATTACGACAATAACTTAGCCTAACTGTATTGTTTAAAATGTATATCTCGCTTTTTCAAGTATTTTAATTACTTTTATTTTGAAAGTTTAGAGTCAAATATTTCCGTACAAGCCTTGAATCGGTACAGATAACATAAAACAAAAATAAAATATACAGATAATAGATATAATGAAATTAGATAAACTCTCACGTGAGCAATAATATTATATTTGTACATTTTTAGTCACAATATAACTGATTTATTCTTTTACATCTTCATTTCAAATACAGGCGGTACTCCGAACTTGATCAATTAAATTTCAAAAAAATTAAATATGTTTTAAATTAATTATTAAATTAGTTGTGATAAATTAGGGAAATGAAAAGAGATGTACATAAAACAAATTTATTCTCAGAATTTAATTTCTGAATTATTTCAACGATCACTACATGGAAAGGTTATTTCCCTTTGGGAGGTATTTTTCTTTTGCTCATTTAAGTACTACTTCTCTAATGTTATTTTAATGTACTTTTTGGGGTTGAATAAATAAAATTAATATTAATCATGTAAGTTTGAAATAGTATGTTGGGGAAGATGAGTCGGCATTGCAACCGGAGAAAGAAAAAAAATACTAATAATGTATGAAATTATCTGATATGGCGGCCATTATTGCTCGTCGAAAAATAATAAAAGATTTAAAAATAAAACATTAAAATAAATTAAAAAGTAATAATAGAAATATACTTCCATACAAAATGTAATACTTGAAATTAACAAAAGTATCTCATAAGCATAAATCTTTTCTCATTCATGTTGTGTTTACTATTTTATTTGCTGAAATATTTTTATTTTTAAAATAACTTATTTTAAAAGCTGATACAAATTAATAAGAATATCGCTTTAAAAGAGCGGCTTGGTCTTATAATTTTAAATGGTCATGTTAATTGTTATTTTCAATTATTTATTTTTGTTTAACTATATCTGAAAACAAATAGAATACCAAACCGGGAAGAAAACCAAATGATCTAATACAGCAGAGAATGAGATTTTTCATTGTTTTTTTTTGTAATTTTTACGAGCATACAAAAACAATTTTTGTTTTTGCTATCGTTATTTTTATTTTTAAAATCTGCTGGCATTACAGACCATTTTTCTCATTTTAACTGTTTAAAAAAAACAACTAAATGAAAAAATCCATTAAAAATGAATTAAAATAAGAATAATGATACTGGAAAATCTTAAATGCAAGAGTGACATTTATTAGTATTTTTTTGTTTTGTTTTGCAGTATGACAGGTGTATAATGATCATATTAAAATTATGTTTACAAAAAAACACAGAAAAACGGAATTAAAAGAAAAACATTAAACACTAATTTAAAAATCAAATTAGTGGGGAAATGAGGAGAGACGACACGTAAAACCAAACAGAATGTAATAAAAAACACAGAACAATACACTAACTTTAGAAAACATAAATATCAAAACAATAAACAATTAAGACATAAACAAACTAACTAAATGGACAAAAAAACAACTCACGAAAGAAAACTGAATAAAACAGAAAACAAGACACTAGGCGGAATAAAACACACACTAGAAAAACATAAAACGTGAACTATATAAAAATTAAAACAGCAGTCATCACAAACTAATGCGTAGATATAGATCTAGCTAGATATTTTCTTTTAATCAGCAAGCTACCTAGTTATTGAGCGTCTTTCTTGCTTGCCATTGATTTTGGAGGTTTTTGAGTTTTTCCTTGCCCTCATGTAGGTTTTAGATCAGGGGATTTGTGTCATAATAGGCTTTAGTTTGTACAGCCTTTGTGATTGAGGGCTATACTAATAAACTTGACTTAGAAAAAGAATATAACACTAAACACTACACCAGGGGTCTCAAACTCAATTAAACTAGGGTCCGCTGGAGATAGGGTCCGGGTGAGGTTGGGCTGAATCGGGTTTTCCACAAAAAGTTTGCATAGAAACATAAACCCTTTTTTCGAATATCATTTTTTTCTAATTCCCTATAAAATAATAATACTATGAAAATCCATCAATCGGTAATATATGAATCCATAATATGCTAGGGCTGCACTTAAAGGGACAGTGTGTTTTATTCGGTGTCTCCTAGGGGTAATAATGTCACTTGTTTAAAAATAATTATATTGTTTTAATTATTCGCAAAAATACATGAACAATCACGAAGATGTGTATTCTATAAAATACTGTTAAGTTAAGATATTGGCATTCATTTTATTTACTATGAGCTTCCCCTGTAGGGAGCTGACATAATTCTCCGGCATCGTGCTGCCCAAAAAATCTGTCTAAAAGTTTTCTTTAAGTCTTTGTAATTTTTTATACTTACTTGTATTTTCTAACACTCACTTTAGGTTGTACAAGAGAATCCTACTACGTCCCTTTAACTTCCTCGGTAAGGCAGGGACCTGAAACTATCATCCTGAGGGCCACAAATGCCCCCTGGGCCGCGATTTTAAAAACCCTTGCACTATACTCAACACCATAACAGTGAAAAAAGAAGAGAAAACACAAAACTCAAGGCAAAAACAACCTAAACTACATTAAAAACAGACTACACACGGAAAACCAAACAAAAGACGCAAAAAGTAGATGAAAAATCAGATAAACCAAAAACAAAAATCAACAAAAAAGAAAGATTTTTAAAGTCTTTTTTTAAGCGTAACAGAAATGTATGATCTTTATATTAATGTTATGTTGACAAAAAATGTTGTTTTTTCTGATTAATTTTATCTTCATCCAATGTACGGTAGTTAAAAGAATAGAATAATTTGCAGTCATTTTATTTACTATGAGCTTCCCCTGTAGGGAGCTGACATAATTCTCCGGCATCGTTCTGCTAAAAAAATCTGTCTAAATGTTTTTTTTTTTAAGTCTCTGTAATTTTTTTTATACTTACTTGTGATTTAAAACACTCATTTGAGGTAGTACAACAAAATCCTACTTCATGTCAAATAACACCCTGTCCCTTTAACTTCCTAAGTAAGGTGGGGACCTGAAACGATCATCCTGAAGGCCACAAATGCCTCCCCGCGCCGTGAGTTTGAAACTATGCACCATAATAATGAAAAAAAGAGGAGAAAACACCAAACTCAAAGCAAAAAACAACAAAAACTACATTAAAAACTGACTACGCACGGAAAACTGAACAAAAGACAGGAAAAGGAACTGAAAAATCAGATAAACTAAAAACAAAAATCAACAAAAAATAAAGATAAAAGATTTTTAGTATTCGGGTTCGGGTTAGGGTTTTAGTATTTTAAGTATTTTTTGCAGCGTAACAGAGACATATGATGTACATATTAATATTATGTTTAGAAAAAATGTTAATTTTTTTCTAAATAATTCAATTTTCATCCAATGTAGTTAAAATAATGGAATAATTGGCATTCATTTTATTTACTATGAGCTTCCCTTGTAGGGAGCTGACATAATTCTCCAGCATCGTGCTGCAAAAATCTGTCTTGAAGTTTTTTTTAAGTCTGTAAGGCGGGGGGGCTGAAACTATCATCCTAAGGGCCACAAATGCCCCCCTGCGCCGCGAGTTTGAAACTATGCACCATAATAATGAAAAAAAGAGGAGAAAACACCAAACTCAAAGCAAAAAACAACAAAAACTACATTAAAAACAGACTACACACGGAAAACTTAACAAAAGACAGGAAAAGGAACTGAAAAATCAGATAAACTAAAAACAAAAATCAACAAAAAAGAAAGATAAAAGATTTTTAGTATTCGGGTAAGGGTTAGGGTTCTAGTATTTTAAGTATTTTTTGCAGCGCAACAGAGACATATGATCTACATATTAATATTATGTTTATTTTTCTAAATAATTCTATTTTCATCCAATGTAGTTAAAATAATGGAATAAAAACGACAAATTTTGATCGGTATTCAGAACAAAATCAAAAATGTCTTAGACTGATTGTCTGTTTGTGAAGCTCACCTGCCGTGCTTGGTGATGATCATCTCGGTGTGGAACTTGTGGAACTTTGCCCACAGCGGAAAGTTATTGAGCAGCGCTTGGGTCTTCCCGCACATCTGCAAGCCGGGCAGCGGGTAGAGAGCGCCCCGCTGGTAGCCAAAGCCGTCCGGCGAGGGCGGGTACGCTTCTTTCCCCGTCACCGGGAATCCATCGCATGGATAACCCGGCCGCGCTGCGCTCCCCGGCGGCGAGCTGGCGCCCGCGTACGCGCAGCCACCGAGCGTCTGTGCGTAAAAGCGCGCCGGGTTGGAGGATCCCAAACCGCCGCCCAGCGCCGTCTTCGAGTGGTACTGCAGCGCCGGGGCGTCCTGACCCCCCGCCAGGGGGTCCTGGTAGTAGAAGCGCGGGTCCTGGAGGCCGGGTTTGTCGGGGTTCTTCGGCGCGTTGTGCGCTTCGGTGGCGCCGGTCAGCATGCTGAGGAAGAGGTTGCCACCCGTGCCGCCCATTTGCAGCCCCCCACCAAAGTCATAAGGCTGGCGAGCGCATCTGAGAGCGGGAGGGAGCGCTTGGTCCGGAGCTTTTCCTCTACAGGGGGGGCGTCCGGACTTCTCACTGACTGATTCGGTAAATGAGCGCGTGAATGAGTGAGTGAGTGACTGCTCTCGCGCGAAACCAAGTGTGCGTTGTGTACATTTATTGCGGAGGTGTGTCCCCGCACGTTGCACGTGCGTGCGCGTCACGCATCGGTTGTGACAGTTGGCCTCTCGCATTCCCCGAATTCTTTCACTTTTACGCACTAAAACGACCAAAGTCTTTGCTAAAAAACCCAAAAAACAAAACAAACCAAGAAGTATTTAATTGCTGTTAAAAGTGTTGATAAAATTGTTAAAACGTCATATTGTCAGATATAACGAAATTCATCTCATCTCATCTCATTAGCTGCACTGCTTATCCTCAGTAGGGCCGCGGGGGTGCTGGAGCCAGTCCCAGCAATCATCGGGCAGTGGGCAGGGGACACCCTGAACTGGTTGCCAGCCAATCGCAGGGCACAAAGGGACAGACAACTCGCTCGCTCATTCACACCTAGGGACAATTTGGACCGGCCATCTCATCTCTCATCTCGTCTCATTAGCCGTACCGCTTATCCTCATTAGGGTTGCGGGGGTGCTGGAGCCCATCCCAGCCATCTCCGGGCAGTGGGCAGGGGACAATTTGGACCGGCCAATCCACCTGAAATGCATGTCTTTGGGATGTGGGAGGAAACCGGAGTGCCCGGAGGAAACCCACGCGAGCACGGGGAGAACATACAAACTCCGCACAGGAAGTCCGGTTGCTGGATTTGAACCCACACAGGAGGTTCCCAAGACCTTAGAACTGTGCCGCACATGCGCTAACCACTGCGCCGCCGTGCTGCCCCTATAACGAAATTGTGAATAACAAAATTGTGAATATGCTTAATTGCTGTTAAGATTGTCGAGAGAAATTGTTTATTGTTTATTTGCTGTTAATAGTGTCAATAAAATTGTTTAAACCAAAAAAAAAAATACAAACAAACCATGATCTATTGCACATTAATAGCCAATTTAGGCTAAATCAATATAAGAAACTAGAGCACAGGTGTCAAACAGGCGGCACGCGGGCCTAATCAGGCCCGCGAAGGGATTGAATCCGGCCCGCGAGACAACACTCGGAGAAGCGCAAGAGAAAAACAAGCTGCAGGTTGAAATATGTCAACTTGATGTTGCCAAAGCCAGGTGCCTCTCACAAAGTCACTGTACTTATTTTTATCGTATTTATTTTTTACTCTCTCTCTTTCTTTTCCACCCCTTTTCTCCCACTCTGTCTCTGTCTCTTTCACTCTCTGTGTCTCTCTTTTTCTCTTCCTTTGTTGCTCTTTGTCTCTTTCACTCTCTGTGTTTTTTAACCTTTTTCTAACTTCCTTTTTTCCTTTTCTCTCTTTTCTCTTTCTCTCTTCATACCCTTTCTTTTTTCTTTTCTCTCCTTCTTTCTGATTCTTTTTGGATTTCTTTCTTCCTCTCCCTTTCTTTTCCCCCTTTCTCACAATCTTTTATCTTTTGTTTCTCACGCTCTTTCCCTCCCTCTCCTTTTCTTTCTTTGTCCCGCCCTCTCTCCTTTTTCCTCCCTCTTTCTCTTATCTCTTTATCTCTTTTTCTTTCTCTTTAATCTACTAGTCCGACCCCCAACAGAATGTTTGTTCTATCGTGTGGCCCCTGAGTTAAAATAAGTTTGACACCCTTGAACAAGAATGAACATTAGAGCATCACTTGCGTTGAAATGCAAAACCATTTTCGGGTGGCATTTCGTTCACCTCCGGGGTGACCTACCCGATTGCCTGGAAAAAATGTGTCCCAGCCTGAGAGAGTAGAAAAATGCTGAGTCAACAAAACCAAAAGGGCTGAGTCAGCTTTTTCACATCTTAGGTAACCTAACTAACTGTAGAGATATTGTTAAATTTACAAAGGATTTCATGGATTTCTAATATGCTTTTAAACGATTACACGACAGGTGATTTGTTTAACATTTAGTAATGGATTTTGAACTTGCAAGGAGGAGGGAGAGAGGGGGGGGGGTGTCTTCGGAAATTCCAACAAGCTCTAAAGCAGGAGTGTCAAATTCATTTTAACTTGAGGGCCACACGACAGAACAAACGTTCTCTCGGGGGCCGGACTAGTCGATTAGAGAGAAAAAAATAAGAGAAAGACGGGGAGAGACAAGTAGAGAGGGTAGGACAAAGAAAGAGAGAAAAGGAAAAAGAGGAGGAGAGAGAAAAGAGAGAGAGAGAGAAACAAAAGAGACGAAAAGAGATAGTGAGAGAGGGAAAAAGAAAGAGAGAGAAAGAAAGAAATCCAAAGAGAAAAAAAAAAGAGAGAAGAAGTGAAAAGAGAAGGGGATAAAGAGAAGGAGAGAAAGAGACAAGGGGATAAAGAGAGAAGAGGAAAGGAAGAGAGAGCAAAAGAAGGTAAAAGGACACAGAGAGAAAAATGTACAGAGAGTAAAAGACAAAGAGGAACAAAATGAGAGAGAGAGAGAGAGAGAGAGAGAGAGAGAGAGAGAGAGAGAGAGAGAGAGAGAGAGAGAGAGGGGCCGCAACTCGTTTTGAACCTCATAGCCCCCTGTCCAGTACTGTTAACCTGCTGATAACCTAACCTACTGTCAACTACTCTTAACCTACTGGTACCCACTGTTATCACACTGTCAATCCACTGATAACTGTAACTCTACTACTAAAACTTCCATCACCATCTTAAACTTCAATAAAAACAAAGAAAGTAAAAAGACTTCATTTTTTCTTTGCCTGACCAAAACTCTTGCAAGTTGAAGGTCAACCACAACTGGTTTTCAACCTCATAGCTCCCTGTCAACTACTGTTAACCTACTGGTACCCACTGTTAACACACTGTCAACCCCCTGATAACTGTAACTCTACTACTATAACTTTCATCACCATCTTAAACTTCAATAAAAACAAAGTAGACAGGCTTCATTTTTTTCTATGCCTGACCAAAACTCTTGCAAGTTGAAGGTCAACCACAACTGGTTTTCAACCTCAGAGCTCCCTGTCAACTACTGTTAACCTACTGGTACCCACTGTCAACCCACTGATAACTGTAACTCTACCACTATAACTTTCATCACCGCACTAAACTTCAATAAAACCAAAGAAGGGAAACAGACTTGAGTTGTTCCTTGAGCGACTGAAACGTTTCCAAGTTGAAGGTCAACCGCAACTCGTTTTCAACCTCATAGCTCCCTCTCCAGTACTGTTAACCTACTGGTACCCACTGTTAACACACTGTCAACCCCCTGATAACTGTAACTCTGCTACTAGAACTTCCATCTGTCAAGAAACGGACCGGAAAGCAGGAGGTCGGAACTCATATGAGTAGACGATCTGAAATGAAAATGAAATGAAATGATCTGCATTTTTATAGCGCTTTTCAAGTCAATGACTTCCCAAAGCGCTTTACAATGTGCTTCACATTTCCCAATAGCGGCCTTGCAGCCATGTAAGGCGCTAACCTACTTATTGGGGGTATTAGGGGTTCAGTGTCTTACCCAGGGACACTTCGACATGTAACACGGATGAGCCGGGATTCGAACTGGGATCCCTTGATCCCAAGACGAGCGCTCTACCTCCTGAGCTACTGCCGCCCCTGTCACTTTAACTGGGAAATAAAAGTTGTCCAACACACAAACGGACCAAAGACAAAACAAAACAGGTTTAAAGGCAATCAAAATTACAAACTAGGTATTACTCAGATCAAACAGGCATGAACAGGTCTTCAACAAGGTAAAGCAATGGTCTGGCAACGGGCAGTCCCAAAAGGAGGGTTTAAGTACTCCACAAGCAATCAGTTCAATGCGTCTCAGCCGGTGTCAAGGGGCGGGGCCAGCTGGGTGCCATGACAACCGTGTAGGACACCATCACCATTTTAAACTTGAATAAAAACAAAGAAAATAAACAGACTTCATTTGTTCCTTTCCTGACCAGAACTCTTGCAAGTTGAAGGTCAACCGCAACTGGTTTTCTACCTCATAGCTCCCTGTCAACTACTGTTAACCTACTGATAACTGTAACTCTACTACCACCACCTTAAACTTCAATAGAACCAAAAGAAGGGAAACAGACTTGAGTTGTTCCTTGCATGACCAAAACCTTTACAAGCTGGAGTGTAAACTGAGGGCAACATCCAATCACAACTAAACAACTTGTCAGCTATCATCAAAGACTCAAAGGCTATCGGTCTTGACCACAATGATACCAATGATATCCCTCGTGGTTCTTCAGTCATGTTTTTCAGCTTCTTCAGACGATGGAAAGTCTTTCCCTGAGTCACTCAGAACTGGTATCGTTTTCCTCACTGGGGGCTGAAGTCAGCTGTGCCTTCAAACTTCTTCCATAAATATCCACGTCTTGACACTGTGCCAACATGGGTGGGCACGCCACGCTCGAGACGAGGTACGTAAATCAAAGTCAGTGTGCTTGGCGCCAGTTTCAGGGTTGGGTAGGGTTACTTTAACTGGAGTACTTTCAATTACTTTCGGATTAGTCTAATACCAAATATGCTAATAAAAGACAAAAGCCTTTTCCGACCCTGACTCCCAACCTGTCCCGTTTTTGCTCCCGTCTGTCTCTGGCTACGACCCGTTTTGATCCTGACCACGTCTGCTCTACCGTCCCGACTTCTGACCCGTTTCTGATCCCGACCTCGTCTGCTCTCCTGTCCCGGCTATCGACCTGTTTTTCCGTCCTTGACACCGCCATTGCTCCCTACAGAAGATCCACTTCCGTGTTCGGATCACAATCAGAGTACGAGACCGACTTCCCTTTAATAAAACTTGTGAGAAACACAACGCAAGTGGTTCATTTTTCAACTTATCTGCTTAGTAAAATAAGAAAATTAGGAATTGGGGTTCCATTTGTTCCTCAAATGTCAAAATGTTTGTATTTTTGACTTTTTCACTAATAAAAAAAAAACACTTTATAATTCTGCATATTAATTAGCATTTCATCTTCAAGCTCTTCAAATGCCCGTCTTTAGAGTTAGCAATGTTTGTTAGCATCAAGCTAGCAAAAGACAGTCGTTTTGAGGTTCTTGGTCGTCGATGAATATATACAGGGTTGGGTAGGGTTACTTTAACGGGATTACTTTTGAAAAAGACAAAAGAAACTAAATACGAAAAAAAATTTGTGCAGGCTTGGGGAGTAGTAGTAGTAGTAGTTGTTTCTGTCGCATTTTATGTTAGTTTTGCCGGAGATCAAAGCCAGGAGAGAAAGCTTACCACGTGTTGTGAGTCATCATTTTATTCCTATTTAGTTTCTTTTGTCTTTTATTAGCATATTTGGTATTGGAGTAATCCAAAAGTCATTGAAAGTAATCCAGTTAAAGTAACCCTACCCAACCCTGGTAACAAACCAGTCAATCGATTCAGACTGACACTCTCAAACGCAATAATTCAATTTATCAAGACTCCATGAACACTTTTACAAACAAATCTGGACCAATTTCATGCAATTACGTCGAGAAGACTTGTTTGTTTTTTTCAGCAGGCAAATCTGACGGGTGCTATGCAAGGGTCCTCAGTAATTTGTACAGCATGGGAGTAGAGTTAGCAAAACAACAAAACAGAAGCAAGAGTCGCGACGATATTGAAAGAATTTCACCTCATTAACTTCAGGTAAAGCTATATGATGCCTCGCTGTTACATCTATGTTAGCATGCTATGCTAAATATGGTTCTGTTTTGGCTTTGTGATTGACTCAAAAGAACATTTAGTCAATTGTAGTCCAATTTGGTTAATCTTGACATCAAAAAACAAAACAAGCAATAGTTATCTGATTAGGGTTTTAAAAGGCCTGATAAAACACAGGATAAAATCCATGATGTAAAAAAGTAAAAAAATATATATAATAACTTCGTGATTTAGTTTCTTTACTCACAAAAGCGATTTGTAAATAGTCAGGTTACAAGGATGTTACCTTTCACAATGTGGGGAAGCAGGAAGTGTAATCACAGTCTCTTAGCAAATTAGGCAGACACGGTTGTTTTGGATTTCGGTGAAAAAAAAATACCACTTGTCCTAGAAGCGGCGGCCCTCACAGTCAACTTTCCTTTTTTATTGACAGTCGTCATGTCGGAAATTCGGTGGGCTAAAATTCTCAAGGTTTCCAAAGGGCTTCTGCCACCATCTGGTGAAATGGTGATTTATTTGTTTATATTTTCTACCCGCATTCAGCCTAACTGGCGGGGCACATATGATTATTTTCATCACAGAGGCTGGGGTCCAGTTATGATTTGATTAGGGGACGCAACGGGGCCCCCGTGCCGGACTTTGGACATACTTGCTCTATGCACAACATACAGCAAAACTGAAATTGCTTCCACTTCTCTGCACGCAAACATGAAAATAGATAGATAGATAGATAATTTATTCATCCCCGTAGGGAAATTCACACTTCCAGCAGTATCTTTTTGTTGAAAAATAAAATAATAAAATAAAAGATATCGAATACCAAAATACCCAATATAACGTGTTGATATAGAGTATTTAAATAGTGCTACAGAAAATATACACTGTAAAAAAATAGGGTAATATGCAAATGTGGGCTTTTACTCCCCTGGGTGGTGTTAAAGAGCCTCATGGCATGAGGGATAAATGATCTCCTCAGTCTGTCCGTGGAACCAGACAGTTTTTTAGTTATTTTTTGGCCTTTTTTAAAATCAAATAATATTAAACTACATTAGTTTCTAATAATAAATGTGTCAAGTTTAAATATAAGTAACTGAGTTACTTAAAGTTGAAAACCTAAGCCTGCAATCATGACCAGGAGATGGCAGCAGAGTAACACATGTTTTGTGTTTATTTCTTAAACGCGCTTGAATAAACTCTACTTTTTTCATCTTTTGGGGGGTTTGTTCCGCCCTGCACAGGCCTGATTAAAGTAAAATAAAAGCAGATAAGCGCAATGGAAAATAAAGCATAAGGGCTCTTTGAACTCAGTCGGGCATTGTTAACACATCCTTAATCGATACCTCAAACTTCGCACCCCTCCTTTAAATTTCAGTTTTTTATAGTTGGAGCCAATGTTCCTTCTAAGCTGCGTGTGTGCGCAATTGCACACTACCCAGAGCTTTTCCGCGCACAATAATATCTAGCCCGCTCACAAAAATCAGGGCTCGAAAATGCTAATTAAAAAGCGAATTAAGTCAAAGTTACAGTGCATGAAGGTAAAAATACACGGGCTCCCCTGACGCTGTGTTCTAAATGCGGTATTTTGAAGTCAATGTCGAAGTAGAACTAAGTTGAGTAAAGTCAGCAGAGTTTTTCGAGAACCGGCTTCTTCGGCTCGGCTCACTAACAGAACCGGCTCTTTCGGGTCCCAAACGGCTCTTCAGGTTGTTTTTGCTTCTTTAATCCCTACTCGACCAAATATTATGTAAAATTGTGCACAAAATGACTTAAAGGAAGGGGGTAATAGAACAAAAAAGAAAAAAACACCAAAATGAAAACATAGTGAAAAGCTGAGAAAAAAACGAAACAAAAGGAGAGAAAAAGAGAAAAATGAGCAGGAAAATTTCAGAAAAAAAGCCAGAAGAAAAGAAAGAAGCAAATAAAGGGAAAAAGGTAATAGAGAACAAAAAAAAGCAAGAAAAAACTAACAGCTCGGAAAAAATAAACACAATGAGATTTTTTAAAGAAACTAATTTAAAAAAAAGGAGAAAAAAACAGGGGAAAAAGAGGAAAAATTTTGTACTTATATTCTGTGACAAAAGATACCAGGAATAAAAGAAATGGAAATCTTGTGAAAGAATTGTAAAAACAAATGACAACCTTTGCAATCGTACATGAGTCAATTCATTCAAAGGTGAAAAATAATTTTGCGTTGCCGGAAACTGTAACGTAATGTCAAGTTTTGGACATGTTTGATAATGATTTAGTTGCCACACTTGGGATTATGGTTGCTCACTGTTGTTTCAAGCGTTGCTCACCGACTTTGTGTGAACCCTCAGACCCGTAAGGAAAATTACAGGGAACATTACTTGGAGCACTGTCCTTGTCCCAGTAAAGGGTACGTTGTGAATCTCTGGTGGTATCTCCTGTACATAGCGTTCGGGCCTTCGCCCGATCCACGTCCTAATGGGTCGTTGAAAGTATCAGGAATCCCTGTCGGAGTGTCAGCCTGGCACGGATTCATCGTTAACGCGGCATATGTTTGTAGCGATCCACAGGTCGGGTGTGAAGAGGGCTTGAGGAGGCTGCGAAAAACGAGGACCGAGGTTGCGGGGGAGGTGGAACCAGACCGCAGATATGTTAGCAAATGTGCAAAAAAAAACGTAACACTTAGCAGAGTTCACACAAAGTGCAGAAGTATTCCTTAACAACTAACAAGCCGCCACTTCTCGCGGCTATTATTAGCTGCTAATCGATGCTTTACGCCACAATTCCTGGATCTGGTCATTCTGGACTTCAATTTGAACTTTGCCATGTAAATCAAATGTCCTTCAGGAGCTTTTCACTGTATTGCCACACAAAAATAATCCTTGAAGAACATTTATTTAGAGTTTTAAGAGAATACTCATCCAACATTTGTCCACCCAACCATTATCTGCACCGCTTATCCTCAGTAGGGTCGCGGGGGTGCTGGAGCCCGTCCCAGCTATCTTCGGGCAGTGGGCAGGGGACACCCTGAACTGGTTGCCAGCTAGTCGCAGGGTACACAGAGAGAGACAACTCACTTGCCTCTGATGTTTTGCACGAGCAAATGAGAAAGAAGGGGCGGGAAAAACGCGGGCTGACAGGAAGTGGAGTAAAGGTGAGACGTGTTTGTGGACGCGGCCGACAATAGTGGATATATATTTTTCCCACCCTTACCTTTGGAAATACACACTTTTTTCCTTGGATTACTTTCAACGGGCACCCGGACTCTGCAGGTCTGCATTAAATCTTAAGCACCGGTATCATTTTCCGTTCATTTAGCCGGCTGTGTTTTTTGGACTATATCGGGTATGGGTTAATTCCGTGTTTGTATTGCGTTTTTTCAATGTGGGCGCATGCGGCTAATATACAGGTGCGGCTTGTGTATGTACAAAATAGGTTTTCCTCCCGAAATGTGGTGGGTGCGGCTTATAATCAGGTGCGCTCTATAGTCCGGAATTTACGGTAAAAGCCCTTTGAACTGAGTTGGGTATTGTTAACACATACTCAAAGGAGAAAATATTCTACTTTCATATTTTTATAGACAACTCAGAGATGCACCCCACCTTTACGGTAAGACAAGAAAACATGTTTTTTTTCCTATGATAGAAATCCAACCAACCATCCATCCATTATCTGCACCGCTTCTCCTCAGTAGGGTCGCGGGGGTGCTGGAGTTATCTTCGGGCAGTGGGCAGGGGACACCCTGAACTGATAACTCACTCGCTCATTCACACCTAGGGACAATTTGGACTAGCCAATTAGCCTGACATGCATGTTTTTGGAATGTGGGAGGAAACCCGTAGGCTGTTAGCTGGATTTGAACCCATGACCTCAGAACTGTGCCGCGGACGCCCTAACCACTCATCATTTGGTATATTTAGGGCTGGGTTCTTGTCTGATGCCGTGGTCATTTTTGTTGTTGGCTCATGGTTATCTTGGCTGTCTACTGCATGCTTTTGGGTGGCCAGCCTACCGTTTTTCCGCCAATCGGTCCCGGTTAGCCCTTTTTAGCAGAAGGCTAGCCTGCCTGGTTTAGCCACTGTTAGCTCTGCGTGTGTTACTTTTGCCAGTCAGCCCCATTTTGGCCAATCAACCTGACTGCAAGTTTTTGGAATGTGGGAGCAAACAGGAGGAAACCCAGGTAGAACATGCAAAGCCCACAAGGGAGGGCTGCAGTAGCTGGAACTGAACCCTGCCTTTGCCCATGTTCTTTGGCCCTCCAGGCCTGGAAGGGAAAAGCGGACCCTGACTGAGTTTCAATGAAATCTAGCTTTTAATTGTTGGTCCACAGATTTGACTCCAGCAAGTCCATATCCTTTTTCAATTTAAAAATTGTTTCGCCTTAGCAAAGACCGTAGGACTTGAAGGATTTTATATTTTATTTATTCGTCGATAAGGGATTTTATACAATTTTATACAAATTAGAGTTATTGAGTGCAATGTAGATTTTTCACAGAGGAGGCTTAAGTTCGATGACAGGTCGCGCCGTTCCAAGTGTGGAGTGTTTTGGCTGGGGAATTTTGACAACGGGGCGCTGACGAAGGACTTAGGCCTTGTTTTGAACAACGCTTGGCATTGTTTTGAGAAGCGCTCCGCTGATACGAGTTTTCCTTAGACGTGGCGGCGCCTTTCGGCGAGGAGGTGGTGAAGCTGGCACCTGACCCGCCCCAAGGGAGGGGCCTTCGTGACGCACCGGTCAGACGAGGTGGCGACTAGGTGGAGGCCACGTGGGGATTTCCTGGCCCGCCCATGGGGGAGGAGCCAACACCCCAGCTTGTGAAAAGACGTGGACAGAAGACGGAAGAAGAGATGGGAGATCGATCTTGAGAGGGAGGCTAGACGAACACTAATTAGACTAATTTCGACAATAATTCGGCTAAATTCGATGGAATTCACTTAGTTAACTACTTTGAGAAAATAAATCTGCCCCCATGTGGAAATGCTGGTCTCTTGTCAATATTTTCCCTAAATTAAGAAAAGAGCATGCATTGTTGGGAAAATGAAGGTTATGTTTGGTTAATGGAGTCAAATAACTAATTCGAACAATTTGGTAAACGATACATTTCTAATGTAGTTTTTTTCCCTAACAGACTGTAAACCAAATGTACTTGAAGTTTGATTAGAACAGAGTGAAGCTGAAGTGTCCTTTTGGAGGTTTTCCTCAAGATATCGCACAAAAAAATCATCGTAGAAGATAAACTATTTAAAATATTACGTTGTGTCAAGTACTTAGGCGGCAGTAGGTCAGGAGGTAGAGCGGTCGTCTTGGGATAGAGAGATCAGAGTTCGAATCCTGGCCCCTCCGTGTTACATGTCGAAGTGTCCTTGGGTAAGACACTGAACCCCTAATACCCCCAATAAGCAGGTTAGCGCCTTACATGGCTGCACGGCCGCTATTGGGAAATGTGAAGCACACTGTAAAGCGCTTTGGGAAGTCATTGACTTGAAAAGCGCTATAGAAATGCAGATCATTTCATTTCATTTCATTAAGGAGGTTAACTTCGAATCCTGACTGATGACAGAAGGGTCAGGTCTAGAAATTGTCCATAAACCAAATAACTTTGTCATGATTGCTGATGCGGGGCACCTGAGTCTGCTCCGTTGGTGCCAACAGCCGCGGACGCTGATTGGCTGCTTCCTCTTTTTTAAACACCCGCCTTCCTGACAACACTCGTCGGATCGTCTGTCAACCTACGCTACACGCTAGGCAAACTTTTGTGACTCCTGACGCTATCCTGCCCTGTTCTCTGTCTGTTCCCCGTTGCCGACCTTTTTCTGAACCCGTTTATGTTTTTGCTCCTCCGCCCCGGCCATCGACCTGTTTTTTCCCGCTTTCAACACTGCCTTCGCTCGACACGGAAGTGCCACTTCCGCGTTCCCGGTGAACTGCTACCCGTGACCGACGATCCCCGGATCGTGGGTGCAAGCCAAAGCTGAGTACGACGAACACAATTGGGTCCCGTCTTTGTTCCTGGTTCGTGACAAACTTTTGATTCTTTTGATATTTTGGGACCTTCCAAGTCTAGATCCAACAATCCGGCCCCAGACTGTGACATTTTTGGATGAGGTTAACAATGAAATTTACCTTTTAATTGTCGGTCCACATGAGTGACTTCAGTAAGTCTTTTCATTTCTTCAATTTTGGAAAAATTAGTAAGATTCACAAAAGGTTTTCCCTAGCAAGGGCCGTAGAACCGTAGAACTGATGCGCTTGAAGATGGATCAGGACACAATAGAGCATCTTTCCGGAAAGGTTATTGTGGGATCCAATAAAGACAGATCGGGGCAGGCCTTTCCTTTACATTTCCCCACCTGCCCTAACCTCTTAATGGACACTTATTGATAATCTCAAATTACCGTATTTTCCGCACTATAAGGCGCACCGGGTTATAGGGCGCACCACCAAAAAACAGTTTTTGGTCCTATATTTTCCATACACAAGGCGCACCGGATTATAAGGCGCTACAATGGGAACGTCGACAAGACAGTCAGATAGTTCCGTCAAACTTATTATCCCCTTAACATTCCCAAACCTTGCAAAGAAGCAAATACGTGTCTCAGACATATACGGAAACAGTGTCTGTACGATGTCACCAATCACTCAAACGCATCGATCCAAATATCATTCGGAAGGTTAAAGTCTTGGGATTCAAGAAATGCCAAACATTTCTTAGTTTCCATTTTATTTTTTGCTGGCAACTGTGTGGACAGCAAAGTAAGAATTTGATTGTGCAGGGAAACGGGGTTCTTTACTGTGCATATGACAATAAACACTTTAAAATTAAATTGAGTTTAAAAAAAGACTCATCACAGAAACATCAAGATCATTCTAAAACAAGATACCGGGAAAATATAAAGCCGTGTAGCTCACCTAAGTTCTCTTGCAGCCATCACGTTCAATAATGATACGTAACCATGGTTTTCTTACAATCGTGAGTGTAGTAAATCCAGGAGAGTCAAATATTTACAAACACAGAATAGTAAAAAATGTTTTCTCTATGCCGTAGTGCAACCCAACGTGTGATTCACATTCATCTTTTTCAGCCAATAGCAGGCTTTGTTTCGCCCCTTTAGCCTATGCGAGCCTGTAAATGATAAAAAGGATCCGCCCCCTTTACCTCCGAATAACTTTAGCCAATAGTGACTGATTCAAATGATGATTGACACATTGGTTAGGAAATGAAACGCCGGTATATAAATCCCAGCATACACCGCGGACGACTTCGCCTTCGGGGGAAAATCTAGTCGGCGGCTGCTTGCCTTAGCTGCAAGACTTTGCGACTTAATATTGATCCATATATAAGGCGCACTGTATTATAAGGCGCATGGTCAGCTTTTGAAAAAAATAAAGGCTTTTAGGTGCGCCTTATAGTGCGGAAAATACGGTAACTTGAATCCAATACCCTGAGGGACGGTATGTCCAGTTTTACTTGATCACGAGTAAAAACCCATAACCTGATGTGCTTAGAGTTCCATTAGAACACAGTAAAGTGTCCTCCCAGATGTTTTGTTGGACATAATGAAGACACATCAGGGCTGGTCTATTTTTAACTCTTGTCCATTTCTAAAACCTTTTTATCGACACTTTATTACTCCGGTTTTTCCAGTTCCACTTGCTCTTGAGTAGAAACCCAGAAAATAAATTAACAATCCTGACAAGTCCAAAGCTCTGAGCGAGAATGTTCCAATCAATGTAATAACACATCTATTGATTGATTGATTGATTGATTGTTTGAGTGGCAGTCGACCCGGACACCGATTCTGTTCAAATACTCGTTAAGCAGAAGGCATTAGCATGTTGGGTGCTGGTCCGAATCTATTCCGACAGGCAGGCCCCTCTAAGCAACGTTTCGATCGCCAACAAGTTGCCAACCGGAGGTCTGGCTAGCCAGAAGCCTTCTGATTCATCCGACGATCAGTCGACCGCGATCTGAATCAATCAGGAGAAATGAATTATTTTTAGAGCGATGCGGCCTCTCGTCCTACTCGCCGCCCCCTGGCCCCCGCACAT
Source organism: Urocampus carinirostris (assembly GCF_059441175.1). Lineage (NCBI taxonomy): Eukaryota > Metazoa > Chordata > Actinopteri > Syngnathiformes > Syngnathidae > Urocampus > Urocampus carinirostris. The sequence goes on along the minus strand of NC_142367.1, from coordinate 21,279,789 downwards.
GTAGCTTTGAGCCCCCTGCTAATGAGTGTCAACATGGAGGGCTTTGGCACTTTGACTGCAGACACCTTGCCTGACAAACGCAGGGCTTCCGTCAACACTGATCATGCCGATGGATGCTAGCCAAAGTGACAACGTTTGCTCTGCAGTAAATTTCTTCATCAACTGCTGTTTAATTATAGGCCTTTGCTTTTTCAGATACCCTTGTGGCTTTCCCAACCTAAACTCCAAGACACTCCGAACCGGTTTCCTTGGCCGAGGTACTGACACCAGGTCCAGATAGAAGTTACTGACACACTTTAATCCCAGGTACAGTGGAACCTCGGTTCTCGACCATAATCCGTTCCAGAACCCTGTTCGAAAACCGATTTGTTCGATCACCGAAATCGTTTTTCCCATAAAAAATAATGTAAATCGTTTTAGTCCGTTCCAACACCCTGAATATTTACCTTGAATGTTTAACGTAAACATGAAGCTAACCCAGGCTAATCGTACGTTGGCGTTATCGTAATCTTCCGTACGAAAGATTACGCTAACATGAACGTGTAAAAATAAAAAAATCAGGTCGTTTACAAGACATTTAGCACCCGGGTCTCCACAACAAGTGGTGAGCGGTTCATTGGAAAGGGGGCTCCGTTCCAACACCCTGAATGTTTAACGCAAACATGAAGCTAACCCAGGCTAATTGTACGTTCGCGTTATCGTAATCTTCCGTACGAAAGATTACGCTAACATGAACGTCTCTCATCTCATCTCATTAGCTACACCGCTTGTCCTCAGTAGGGGCGCCCATTCCAGCAATCATCGGGCAGTGGGCAGGGGACACCCTGAACTGGTTGCCAGTCAATCGCAGGGCACACGGGGACAGACAACTCACTCACTCATTCACACCTAGGGACAATTTGGACCGGCCAATTCACCTGAAATGCATGTTTTTGGAATGTAGGAGGAAACCAGAGTGCCCAGAGGAAACCCACGCAAGCACGGGGAGAATATGCAAACTCCGCACAGGAAGTCTGGAGCTGGATTTGAACCCACGCAGGAGGTTCCCAAGCCATGAACTGTGCCGCACATGCGCTAACCACTGCGCCGCCGTGCTGCCTAACATGAACATGTAAAAATTTTAAAAAATGATAAAGAAAAGAATTATGAATAGGATTTCTTACCTTTGTGGTGGTCAGCAGAAGGCGCAGGTGGACAGTGGAGCTATTATTTCTTTCTTAAATGCAATAATTGTACGCACTACATTTTTTTTCACCATAACCATAACCATGCACTTTTAAAAAATCTGTTTAGGTATGAGAGGCTTTGAGGAGCCAAAATACAAAAGCAGGCCCCCTTGAACATGTGGTTAGCAAGACTATGCTTTGTCACCACTGGGTGAGACCACCCTTTAACAAACCCTCCCCACCGTTGACTCTCACACAGGTGAGTTACGCCCAATTTAAATTATTCATTCAAAAACACAGTGGTACTATTATATCCACCCATGTAGTATGAGACCAGAGCTAGGATTCTGATAACAATGTACCGTAAATTCCGGACTATAGAGCGCACCTGATTATAAGCCGGACCCACCACATTTTAAGAGGATATCCGCTTTTGTACTTACACAAGCCGCACCTGCATATAAGCCGCATGCGCCCACAATCAAACACGTAACACAATCACAAAATTAGCCCAAACCCTACTTTGAGTCCCGCGATTTTGACTGAGGGGGGGATTTTGTAAGGTTTATTGTTCTATATTCTTTATCAATTATCAATTATCCATTATCCGGTATCGGTCAAATCATAATACGCTACAAAGCCAAGGGGCCGAGACACTTGCTCTCAGCCAAGAGGCCGAGTCAAGGTCCTAGCCACAGAGCCATGCAGTTATCAGTGCGAATGCACCGTTCCCGGATGTACTGCAATACCGGGCCGATGCGTGGAGTGGACAGAGCAAGCTCTTATTCCATCTCCGAAATGCAAAAATCAAGCCGACACATGCCGACGAGTCAAGGTACTGACCTGACCAATACATGCCGACACTTCACATGCCGACATATCTAGATTCTCGTGACCGTCGCATGCCGATACATTTGGATTTTCATAATCGGCTTGCTTAGTTCCCGGTGGTACTGCACTAACTGAACATTAAGTGCACAGTTCTAAAACCACAGCCGGCAAAATGAATGGAAAATGATACCAGTACTTAAAATTTGATGCAGACCTGCAGAGTCCGGGTCCCTTTAAAAGTACTCCAAGGAAAAAAAAGTGTATATTTCCAAAGGTAAGGGTGGGAAAAATATATATCCACTATTGTCTGCTGTGTCCACAAACACTCACCTTTACCGGTCCCCACTTCCGGTTATCCCCCGCGTCTGTTACTCCACTTCTTTTTAATTGGTCAGTGCAAGACTTATCAGAGTAAGTGTCCAAAATAAATACAAATAAATACATTACAAAAATATACAGTTGCAAATACATATTATACATGGTTACACATATTTACAAAGAAAGACGGTACACCGAGAGAGTTTTCAAAGCTTTAATAATAATATTATAACTTTCATCCCAAACCGTGCCTGTGAAGGGTAGCAAAACGCTACTAACAACACGCTCGCAATACAGTTATCGGTTCTGTCGAAACAAACATACCGTACATGTAGAAATCACGGTAAACCATTCTCATCTTCCTCCCTGTAACTGACATCATCAAAGTTGTCCTCCTTTAGTATGGGAAAGAGACTTTGTCATATAGACGTCGTCCCACGCTCCCTTATTCATAAACACGATAGCCGTTAGAAAAATGACATAAATTGGCCGCATCACTGAATAAGCCGCAGGGTTGAACGTTTTGGGAAAAAAGTAGCGGCTTATAGTCCGGAATTTACAGTACATCAAATATGTTCCACTGTCAAAAATGCAAACTAACTGAGAAGAACATTTGCAAAGATTAAGACTCACCATTACTATGTTCCTCAAATATTTAAACAAATCTGTGAAATTCACACTTGTGATACATTAAGTGTTTTAGATTGGACACCAAGGCTTTAAGATGTCTCCTTTCGAATCAACCTTTTGGTGGAAGCCCCCTTGTTGGTCTGTACACTTTTGTGGACATAGTAACGACACACATTACCATACAAGGAACTTCTTCAAAGTGCTGAAACTTAGGTGGAGACATATTGATACAAGGTTCTGACTGAGGTGGTAACAAAATTGATTGATATAGTCCTTTCAAACAGTAGAGACATACTTTGGACGAAGGAAAAGATCTACCACAAGTGTCTGACTTTTGACTGACATGAAGTACCAGGACAGACACAAAGACCTGATGTAATAGGTTGACACATATTACTCGTGCCCAGTTTTGACTGAAGGTATTCAAGGAAATAACAGTCCATGGAGGTGACACGTGTCTAACTTCATGGACTGACACTAAGACGGACTAGAGTACTGATGATGGACCATTTGCACGTAAAGCAGGGGTCGGGAACCTGTTTGACATTAAAAGCAAAATATATTAATTTTATTTTGGGAAAGAGCCACACCATATATTATGAGACAAATTGACTAAATTGCTAAACCCGCGCCCCAGACAAAAGCTTAGTCTTCAGCACATTTATTTTTGATGATTTGATAAAAATTATGAAAAGAGAATAATGCCAGAGCCCGTGTCCCAAAATCAACAAACATACCACTTTAAACTTGTCTCTTTCTTGCAATTACTCAAGATCGGTTAAACTCATTTTGACCCTTTTTTTTCATACATAATGGTTTCAAAACCAGATGCAAGCAGTTATTTTGTAAAAACGTCACAACATTCTGCAAACAGGGAGCCTGATGTGCTTACCTTTGGCGCAGACGGTGTAGGGCGAGAGATGGGATGCATAGCTCCACCCATCCCACTCACCCAATCAAATAACTTTAAAGTTCTCTACCGGTGTTTTGGCATATTTACAGTTTGTTCTGTGGATTCATCATAAGGTATCTGAACACTGAACATAGATTATATAGTGAGCTTTTATATAAAGGATTCTTTAGCGTTGTACAGCCAAAATGAGGTGTTTTCTTTTTGCCCTATATATTCTGCGAAGTACTGCTTAATAATTCAGTTTTGGTTTGGCTTTGCGTGTATCTGAACAGGATTAATGGCTCAAGTTTTGAACGAGATGGAGAAAATTTGCACGCAATCAAATTAGCCTCTGAGCCACAGGCACTCATAGAAAGAGCCATATATGGCTCGCGAGCCATAGGTTCCTGACCCCTGATGTAAAGTAATGGATCAAGGAACAGACAATCATGAAAAGGGAGTAAGGTACCAATTTGGATGACTGCAGGGAGGTTGTGCCTTCAATTGGATAATTGTGATTGATAGGACAAATTACCAGTGGGGGTCAAGGTGCAGTCACAATCGAAAGTAGCTATTTGACACTCTACCTCTCTTAGCCTCCAAAGTTCCCTTACACTAGTGTGTGTTTCCTGGTTGTTTTCTAGTAACCTCAATGACGTCATCGCTCTATTCTGGAAGCCGTACCCGACAGCCGGCCGGCAAACGGCAGCAGGCGATTCTGCCGGAATGCGAGAACATCCGGGCTAAGTGACTGCAGAGTATGGCAGAGGAATCGGTGGTGGTGGCTCTTCTGTTTCAATGTGAGCAGCGGGCTGGGGTGTGGGGTCTGAGGCATTTTGGTCTGGTGCCAGTGGAGCTTGATCACTGGCAGGACTGCATTCCAAGAGATCAACGCTGTGGTTTTTCCTTTCACCGACGACCAGCCTAGGTCATAAGAAACTTTATTGGATCACAACTAAGCAGTGATCAGCTGTGTAAAGTCTGTTTTGTTTCTTTTAAATTACAGCGTTAACCTGATTGAATCTTTTAATGTGGTTTTAGATCAGTAAACCTTGAAAAATATCCCCCCAGTCAGAGGTTCAAGACCCAAAAGTTTGAGAACCTCTTGGTATCATAGTACCCAGTCTTGGCTATTTCTACGTCTCACTGCGATTGTGTGTGCGGTTGTACGTCGGCAAAAGCCGTCTGTCAGCTCGGGTTAACCTGATGCCGAAAGGCTGCACCCCCCAAGGGGGGGTTCTCAGGACCTCCAGGCGGCCTCTTTCTCATCAGCGGCATTAAGCCGGCTGCGTGTGATGGCTGCCGACCGCCGGCGCAGCGGCGGCCACCGCTGCCACCGCTGCCATGATGCCAGGTTCCAACTTCGTGCCAGGAGCCACGCTCACTCGCCTGCTGTGAAATAGTAAGTGGCGCCGGCAAAGATAGCGCTAATTTACGCCGGGCCTCATCAAAAGACAGCTCGCTAAAACCCCCCCACCACCCTGAGTCATACGCCAACCAGCAGATGAACACCAGGAAGATCAAGGCTCAAGTCATCAAACTTTTTAAGATCTGCTGCTCTTCTAACCAAAACCAGGTATATCTGGATCAATAAATAAACCAGAAGGATTCAGAGTAATGCTGTTGTTTTGGGGGGGGGGACCCCCGGACCGCAACAACGCAAAAGCCTTGAAAATGTGAAGTGACAAAGGCTGCCCTTTGTGGGGCACTTGACGTGGCAGCAGGCTGACACGGCGCACCCTCTAGGGGCTGATCTTCCAGTCGGGATCAAATGCCCGAACTAGGTCAGGGGGTGGAGACACACGGTGGAGGTAGAGGTGGGTTGAAAGGGTGGGGTGCGAATTTTTCTGAAAAACGTGTCAAAAATGTGTCACACTATTGACAAACTCTATTTGTCTTCTGACACCTGATGTTCTATGTCAAGTCAAGTCGAGTCATTTTTATTTGTATAGCCCTTAATCTCAAAGAGTCTCAAAGGGCTGCATAGGTTATTGCACGGACTATTATTTCAGACTATTATTACACCATCCCCTGATCTGAAACCAACATGAGGGCAAGGAAAAACTCAAAAACCTCAACATGAGGAAAATTAAGAAACCCAGGCTGCAATGAATGTTGCAATTACAAATAATACAGAGATATTGTCAACAAAAAATATAGGTTATTCATATGCTATAGAGTAGAAGTGTGTTTTAAGCTTGGATTTAAACATTTCCACTGAGGTTGCAGATCGGATCTCAGGGGGAAGGGCATTCCACTGCACCGGTGCCCGGATGGAGAACGCTCTCCAACCTGGGGAAATCTTCTTGGCTCTTGGGATCACCAGGAGACCAGCGCTTTCAGAACGAAGGCTCCGGACCGGAACATAGGGGGAGATCAGATCTGAAAGATATGAGGGGGAAAGTCCATGTATGATTTTGTATAATAATAAGAGAACCTTGAAATCACATCTTAGGTGAACAGGGAGCCAATGCAGGTTAGCCAAAATTGAGGGTGATGTGATCGGACTTTTTTTCCTAGTTAAAAGCCTCGCTGCAGCTTTTTGTACTAGCTGAAGACTCTTCATTTTGGACTTCGGGAGATCGGAGTGTGACCTCCCTTTTTTGACTATGTTGTTTTGATCTAGAACTCTAGCGGTTGGGTCCACTGGTCTTCTGTACTTTGGCTCGGCCAACTGGAATGATTGATGCCCACCTCATATTCTGTATTGTCCTGTCTTTTTTCTGACTGCCTCCCTGGTGGTGATACGAAGGAGAAGGACGATTTAAGATGGGTCAGCGGACTAGCGTTTGACCTGAAGCATGTGAACGCCTGCATGGACCAGCTGGCAGGGATGGGAAGCTGCGTCGTGGCCGTCATAGACATTCTGGACTACTTTACAGGCTGGGGGCGTCGCTGCTGTCATGCACTTTCCAGACATGTTACCTAGTGTTTACGATGTTTGTGTACTGTAATGCAAAATATAATTCACCCTGGTCCTCCTGAAAGGGGGATATCGCTTGTGAGGTCCCTTCTCAAGGTTTCTCTTTTTCCTTTCGCTGAGGTTTTGAGTTGTTCCTTGCATGTTGGTTTAAGATCAGGTCATTGTGTCATTGTAATCCTGTGCAGTCCTTTGAGACATTTTTGTGATTAAGGGCTGTATAGATAAAGTTGATTTTACTTGACTTGGAATGGACACAAACCAGCAAAATATTGTACAGCTTCATAAATACCTGGAAAAAAATTGATTTACACCTACTGTGCTTGGGCCAAACCAATTGGAGAATGGTTTGCCAAATCCTGACCATCTTTGAGGGGAGTTCATGAACTTCATTATTTTAGCTCAATGAAGTACAAAGAAACTGTTGAATTCTGCGGCTATTTCATCCGCAAAACAGGAAAAACAAATACTGCAACAGCTGGACACATCTCACCATGGAAAGGGGCCGCCTCCACCCCTCCTCAAACGCTTCTTCTCCCTCTGGCCTTAGTTCATCACAAGCTGACCCTTCCATTTAATTAATTAAAATTAGCATCTGTCCCCTTGGCATTGACTTGTTACGTCGGATGAAATCACCCTTTGTGTCTTCGGAGCCCGGGGGCGGCGACCCTAACGAGGCCCGAGATCCTAATTAGACGACCGGGGAAGATGGAGGTGATTGGAGGAGGCCCCAGTCAAGGATCTGGACAAGGAGATCAGGGAAGGTGGTCGGGGGTGCAGGAGAACGGGGGCTTTGGAGTCTTGCTGTGTCGAGTTGAGACCCTGGGGGTATGGATAGAAGGCATGGGGCCGGTGTTCCCTCTAAGCTGGGCGCGTGTGCAATTGCGCACTGCTCGCACATTCTCAGCGCACGAAAAAATCTAGCCGGTGCACAAAAATGAGGGCTTACTAATTAAGAAGCAACTTAAGTCAAAGTTACAGTGCATCAAGGTAAAAATACACGGGTTCCCATGACGTTGTGTCCTAAATGCGGTATTTTGAAGTCGAGTCGAAGGAGAACGAAGTTGAGTAAAGTTAGTAGAGTTTGTCGGGGAACAGGCTTTTTCAGCTCGGCTCACTAAAAAGAACCGGCTCTTTCGGGTCCCAAATGGCTCTTCAGGTTGTTTTTGCTTCTTTAATCCCTACACGATTAAATATTATGTAAAATTGTGCACAAAATGACTTAAAGGAAGGGGGGAATAGAACAAAAAAGAAAAAAATACCAAAATGAAAAAGTAGTGAAAAGCTGAGAAAAAAGAAACAAAAAGAAGAGAAAAAAGAAGGAAACATTTAGAAAAAAATCCAGAAAAAAAGAAAATAAAGAAATGTAGGAAAAAAGTAAATAGGGAACAAAAAGAAAAAAGTAACAGCTCGGAAAAAACAAACACAATGAGATTTTTTTTAAAGGAATTTTTAAAAAAGTAGAAAAAAAAACACGGAAAAAAGAAGAAAAAGTTTGTGTTGCATTCAAATAATTTCCAATTATATCAAGTGAACCTTGTTGCCAACAATGTACTTCCACTAAAAAATGTGAATAAGCACAGTTCTGTATCTTACAACCGACTAAATAAGCCCCCCAAAATGTTAATATTATGCGACAAAATATATCAGGAAATAAAAAGAAATGGATATCTTGTGAAAGAATTGTAAAAACAACGACGTTTGTAGGCAATAGTACATGAGTCAATTCATTCAAAAGAGAAAAATAATTTTGCATTGCCGGAAACTCAGCAAAATGTAACGTGATGTCAAGTTTTGGACATGTTTGATAATGACTTAGTTGCCACACTTGGGATTGCCGTTGCTCACTGTTGTTTCAAGCGTTGCTCACCGACTTTGTGTGAACGCTCAGACCCCTGCAAAATTACAGGGAACATTGCATGGGGCTAATGTCAACACAACGTAACACAAGGCCTTCCATGTTTTTGATACGAGGGTAAGGTTTTGAAACCAGGAAAACCATTATCCCTGGCATCAGAAATGGGGAAGGAAATCGGCTAGCTAACATCATACCCAACCCCTTACTCCGCCATTAAACCAGGGGTCTCGATGTCAATTAATTTGAGGGCCCCCGGAGCAACATTTGGCCAAATCGGGTTTTCCCCAAGAAAACTTCTGATTAAAAAAAAATCCCACTGTTCTCAAAAATCTCTCTAAAAAAGCTACACAAAATAAGATATAAAAATAAAAGAGCGCTTTTCAAGTCAATGAAGACGGAGGGACTGGGAATCAAACCTGCGACCTCTTGATCCCAAGACGAGCACTCTACATCGAACTTAAGCCTCCTCTGTGAATAAATCAATCAGTAATAAATGAATCCATAACTTGTCTGGGCTGCACTAACATTCAAGGGACAGTATGTAATATTTGTCCACCAGATGTTGCTTTATAGTGCCGTGCCACTGAAAACGAGTGCTAAAAAGAAAGAAGACAGCAAATGTTTCCCCCCCAGTCTCGAACCTGAAACCTTTTGTAACTTAATGTCAGAACCCAGAACAGATACAGGACCCAATCGCGTGACGTTCTCACACAAGCCTTTAATTTGATGGGAAATGGGGAGTCATGCACGTTAGGAAGCCGGTCTGGCGTGGAAGGACAGCAAGCCAGAGACCGACGAGACCGATTCCAATAGCCCGAGTCGATAGCGGACAGGAAGGGACAGACAGGAAAGATAACAAATCAGGATATCGAAAATTAACAGGAGAAACTAGACCGGAACGAAAACTGGAGAAAATAATAAACAGGACAAAAACCTACGGAAACTAAACTGGAACCCAAAATTAAACAGGACAAGAATAAACAGGAACAATACCAGACTGAAGATATCACAGGAAAACAGGACCAAGTCAGAACCCATGTCTTGTGGGGCAGAAGTTCGTTTGACGGGCTGACAACTGAAGCGAGAGAGCACTGAGCTCGATAGAAAGTCAATCTCTCAAAGAGCCACACGGGCGGGGCCGATTGGGCACCATGGCAATTGTGACACACACGGGCGCAGCCAATTGGACACCATGGCAACCGTGACACACACGAGCGCAGCGCAGCCAATTGGGCGCCACGGCAACCATGACACTTAAAACATTGAAAGAAAACCGCAAACGATGCACCCCACCTTCAAGGTTCCAAGTTTTTACATAAAGATTTTTTTGAATGTACAGAATATTTGGTAGTTAAAAAAAAGGCTTTTGAGCTAATGCAATCATTGACCAAGGATTAGCTGTTAGCCGTTAGCCCAGGGAAACGGAAATCAACAAAACGATACAAGTAGCGATACCTGCTCTCATGTTCCTCACATAAATAGTTTAAAACGTTTTTGTCGGGTTTTTTAGGTGTTAAACCGTGAGCAAAACTTTGTGGGCGGAGCCTCCACCGGAAAGTGACCGGGAGTCCCCGCGGGTCCGGTTCCGCCCGCGTCTGCCGGTGTCAGTCCCTAACGTGCTTCCAGTCGGTACAAGACGGCGGCCCGTCACGGGAGACCTGTCGATGCGAGAGGACAGAAACTCGCGCCGTGCCGGACGACACGGGGAGACGTGCGAGAGTGTGCCGCGTGTGTGTGTTGTGTGGGAGATGTTGAAGCTTTGTGAAAGTCCTGTGAGAAGCAGAAGGCGCCTGAAACGCACTCAAGCCTCAAACCTGTTACAGCTTGACGTTGGGGCCGCCAGGGACATGGTGCGGGATGACCTCTCACACACTATTTGAGGCGCATCACCGAAATGACCCTCCCCTCATTTACCCAAAAACGCTGTTACGCACACTACTGAAACACGATTTCACACAACACGGAAAAACTCTCACACATAATTCTCATTCAACCCTGAAAACAGGATTTTATATATTTTACTATAAAGGATTTTATACGATTGAATACAAGTTACATTTATTGAAATGAAAATGAAATGAAATGATGTGCATTTATATAGCACTTTTCAAGTCAAGATTTCCCAAAGTGAAGATTTTCACTGAGTAGGCTTCAGGTCACGCTGTTCCAAATGCAGAATATTTTGAAGAGGGAATTTTGATATCAGGACTCTGACGGAGGACGGCAGGCGATATTTTGAGAACAAGGCCCGGATGACGTAGAAACGCTCGGTGTTGTTTTGGTTAATTCCAGACATCGCGGCGCTCTTCTCCGAGGTGGTGGAGCCTGGGGGGGCTTAATTGGCACGCCCATGGGAGGAGTCGGCACACTGTTGTGCGGGGAGAGGATGGCCAATGAGGGAAGAAGCGAGAGGACTTCAGAGAAGGCTTCACACAGACTAATTTGCTAATTCGGCCATATTCGATGGAGTTCACCTAGTTAAATTGCTAATGAATTAAATCTGCCCCCGTCTGAAAATGTCGGCTTTTCTTTTTCATGTTTTCCATCAAGAAACGAGCGCGCATTGTTGGGTGATTGCTGTGCTTTGCTGGAGCATTTGTTATACTATCTCTATTTGTATCTATCTATCTATCTATCTATCTATCTATCTATTTATCTATCTATCTATCTATCTATGTCTATTTGTATCTGTCTATCTATCTATCTATCTATCTATCCATCTATCTCTATTTGTATCTATCTATCTCTATCCATCTATCTCTATTTGTGTCCATCTATCTATCTATCTATCTATCTATCTATCTAGACATCTAGACATCTAAACATCTATCTATCTATCTATCTATCTATCTCTATTTGTATCTATCTATCTATCTATCTATCTATCTATCTATTTCTATTTGTATCTATCTATCTATCCATCTATCTCTATTTGTATCTATCTATCTATCCATCTATCTCTATTTGTATCTATCTATCTATCTATCTATCTATCTATCCATCTATCTCTATTTGTATCTATCTATCTATCTATTGATCTATCCATCTATCTCTATTTGTATCTATCTATCTCTATCCATCTATCTCTATCTGTATCTATCTATCTATCTATCTATCTAGACATCTAGACATCTATCTATCTATCTAGACATCTATCTCTATTTGTATCTATCTATCTATCCATCTATTTCTATTTGTATCTATCTATCTATCCATCTATCTCTATTTGTATCTATCTATCTATCCATCTATCTCTATTTGTATCTATCTATCTATCTATCCATCTATCTCTATTTGTATCTATCTATCTATCTATCTATCTATCGATCTATCCATCTATCTCTATTTGTATCTATCTATCTCTATCCATCTATCTCTATCTGTATCTATCTATCTTTCTATCTATCTATCTATCTAGACATCTAGACATCTATCTATCTATCTAGACATCTATCTCTATTTGTATCTATCTATCTATCTATCTATCTATCTATCTATCCATCTATTTCTATTTGTATCTATCTATCTATCCATCTATCTCTATTTGTATCTATCTATCCATCTATCTCTATTTGTATCTATCTATCTATCTATCTCTATTTGTATCTATCTATCTATCTATCTATCTATCCATCTATTTCTATTTGTATCTATCTATCTATCCATCTATCTCTATTTGTATCTATCTATCCATCTATCTCTATTTGTATCTATCTATCTATCTATCTATCTATCTATCTCTATTTGTATCTATCTATCTATTCATCTAAGATATATCGGACGTATTTTTTGCAGGGCTTGGAACAGATTAGCGCATTTCCATTCAAAATGCGTCTCTACTTGCGACAATTTCAGGTTACAAAGCCTCTCCCACAAGGAATCAAATTCTTAAAGTGAGGTACCACTGTACCTTGCATTCCTTTAACCTTTATAGGTGTGTGATATCCATATGTGTGAGTGAGTGAGAGTCCTGGAGCCATTTTTTGTCATCTGGTGAGCGTTCTCAATATAAGCACTCTAATTGCTCAGAAAATTACAAGTAACGTTGATTGCCCCTGACACCATCTGACATGACGGGGGGGCTTGGCCCCAGCTACCGGCCCACCCCGCCCCTCTTGCCCCTGTTGAGCGTGGCCATGGCCCCCGGTGACCGCCGTATGCCCTCCACTGCTTGGAGTGACGTCAATCTATTTGAGCGACCTTTTATCCAGCGCAAACAGGCGGCCCGCGGGCCAGATCAGGCCCGCTAAGGGATTGAATCTGGCCCGCGAGACAACACTCAGAGAAGCGCAAGAGGAAAACGAGCTGCAGGTTGAATTATGTCCACTTGATGTTGCCAAAGCCAGGTGCCTAGAACAAAGACACTATACTTGTATTTATTTCTCTTTCTCTCTCTCTCTCTCTCTCTCTCTCTCTCTCTCTTTCATTTCCACACCTTTTCTCCCATTCTCTGTCTCTATCTCTTTCATTCTCTGTGTCTCTCTTTTTCTCTTCCCTTTTTGCTCTTTGTCTCTTTCTCTCTGTGTCTTTTAACCTCTTTTGCCCCAACTTCCTTCTTTTCCTTTTCTCTCTTTTCTCTTTCTCTCTTCATACCATTTACACTTTCTTTTCTCTTTTCTCTCTTTATGTCTATTTCTCTTCGGATTTCTTTCTTCCTCGCCCTTTCTTTTCCCCCTCTCATGACTTTTTATCTTGTTTCTCATGCTCTCTCCCTCTCTCTCTCTTTTCCACCACTTTTCTCCCACTCTGTCTCTTTCACTCTCTGTGTCTCTCTTTTTCTCTTCCTTTGTTGCTCGTTGTTTCTTTCTCTCTCCGTGTCTTTTTAATTTATTTTGCTCCAACTTCCTTTTTTTCTATTTCTCTCTTTTCTCTTTCTCTCTTCCTACCCTTTGCACTTTCTTTTCTCCTTTCCCTTCCTCTGTCTTTCTATTTCTCTTTGGATTTCTTTCTTCTTCCTCCTCCTCTCTTTTCCCCCTCTCTCATGACCTGTTATCTCTTTTCTTTCTCACGCTCTCTACCTCTCTCTTTCTTTCTTTGTCCCGCCCTCTCTTCTTTTCCCTCCCTCTTTCTATTATTCCTTTATCTCTCTTTTTCTTTCTCTTTAATCTACTAATCCGGCCCCCGACAGAATGTTTGTTGTATCGTGTTAAAATGAGTTTAACACCCCTGCAATAAACTGTGATGATTATAACTGAATAAATATATAGATTTATATATTTATTTATATATTTGTCGCCGATTTACAATTTCAACCTCGATAACACAAATTTTTTCCCTTTATTTGCTTCTTTCTTTTCTTCTGGCTTTCTTTCCTGAATTTTTCCTGCTCTTTTTCTCTTTTTCTCTCCTTTTGTTTCATTTTTCTCAGCTTTTCACTACTTTTTCATTTTGGTATTTTTTTCTTTTTTGTTCTATTTCCCCTTCTTTAAGTCATTAAGTGCATAATTTTACATAATATTTGGTCGTGTAGGTATGAAAGAAGCAAAAACAACCTGAAGAGCCGTTTAGGACCCGAAAGAGCCGGTTCTCTTTAGTGAGCCGAGCCGAAGAAGCCGGTTCTCGAAAAACTCTACCGACTTTACTCAACTTTGTTCTACTTCGACCTTGACTTCAAAATACCGCATTTAGAACACAGCGTTAGGGGAGCCCGTGTATTTTCACCTTTGTGCACTGTAACCTTGACTTCATTCGCTTCTTAATTAGCAAATTCGAACCCTGATTTTGTGCGCTGGCTTGATTTTCCTGTGCGCTGAGAATGTGCGGGCAGTGCGGGAACATAGATCTCTGTTTACGGTAGCTTAGTTTTTGGAAAAATCCAGCGCAGTACAACGACAAGGTTACTTTGTCACTGCTGCCTGTTTCGAATAATAATAATAACAATGGTGCAGGTGTGAGCAGGAAGCTAGCGGCGTATATCGGGGGTCCCCGAAGGCTAACACGTGTCACCTCTCGGTCTCGTCAGTGTTAACGTGCGCATGGTCACTCGGCCGTGGACCCGCCACGGATCAAATGGAGCCGTTGCCCCCACCTCAAAGACCCCCCCACCTCAAACCCCCGCCCCGTTTCATCTCCCCCCCAGCGACCTCGCTTGCTTGCACAGCGACCACGTATCCATTACTGTCCGGGCGCCACCTCTGGCGTGAAGACTTTTCGGTTAATTTCAGGTCAGAACCTGCCACGTCGTGCCCGGCGGGCGGCAACGTGGCCGTGGCACAGAAAATCAGCGGTGACGGCTGCCCGGCACCTTGAGCCACGGTGTCAGAGCGGCTCCGGGCTCGGACCGTTGGACCGTCGCGACAGCGGTGCGTGAACGTGACCTTCGGTGTCAGGCGCCATCTTTGTGGCGTTTATGATGACAGTGGTGTGCGTTGGTGGGACAATGTTCCCTGTAATTTTCCTTACGGGTCTGAGCGTTCACACAAAGTCGGTGAGCAACGCTTGAAACAACAGTGAGCAACAGCAATCCCAAGTGTGGCAACTAAATCATTATCAAACATGTCCAAAACTTGATATCAAGTTACATTTTGCTGAGTTTTCGGCAACGCAAAAACATTTTCCACTTTTGAATGAATTGACTAATGTACGATTGCAAAGGTTGTAAGGCCTACAAACGTCATTTGTTTTTACAACAATTCTTTCACAAGATTTTCATTTCTTTTTTTTTCCTAGTATCTTTTGTGGCATAATACTAACATTTTGGGGAGCTTATTTAGTCGGTATCTCTCTCTTTTTCTTTTTCTTTGTTCCTCTTTGTCTCATTCTCTCTGTTGTCTTTTTAGCTTCTTTTGCTCTCTTTTGTCCTTTTCTATCTCTTTTCTCTCTTTCGCCCTCCCTCTTGCTTTCTCTCTTTCTCTCTCTCTCTACGTCTACTCTCCTGTCCTGTCTTATGACTCGTTTTCGACCCCGACAACATTTTTGCTCTCCTTGTCCCGGCTATCGACCCGTTTTTTCCGTCCCAGACACCGCCATCGCTCGCTACGGAAGATCCACTTCCGTATTCGGATCACAATCCGAGTGCGAGAGCGACTAGCTTCCTGCGTCCTGCAAACACCGGATCGCCCTTCCTCTTTCTTTCAATAAAACTTGTGGTAAACGTTACGCAATTGGGTCCTGATTCCGTTCTGGTCCTGACACTTATTGGCTTTTCATAGCATCATTGCTTTATTTTTATTTGTGTGTACTTGTGTATATGCTTACTCATTTGTGCTCTTCTGTATATATCTTCATAGTACTTTGGCCAATTACGTGTATTTTCAAATCAAAGCTGACTCAAGTAGTCAGGAAACCAATAGAGGTGAAAAACATGCAAAAATAAGTAAATACATTTAAAAAAACAGTTCTGAAAATTTTAAATTTAACTATTGACTAGAGCAACTATCCTCCACATGCGACTAAAATAATCGTACACACAACATTGAAATATTCTAATACACAAACAGAAACACACTGAATCCAACCGTTGACCATAGCACTTATCCTCAAAAGGGATGCACGTGTACCTTTTCTATATGCGACTAGATTAATTCCACTCACAATACTTAAATCTTTTCATAGGTGAACAGAAAACCATGCATCCAACCACATGGGACACAGGTGTACTTCTTCTATATGCGACTAAAATAATCTGACACACAATACTGAAATCCTCTAATACAAAAACAGAAACACCTCAATCCAAACATTGTTTATAATAAATGATAAGAAATAAAATGTAGTTGGAAAATGAAACTTAACGGACGTTAGATTTCCCAGTTCAACTAAGGGAGTGACATCTTCACAAAAACCTTTGTTAATACCGGACCCAGATGGATTTCGAATATATGATTTTGGCAGACTTCTCAGAACACTACTTAGAAACGTTGCTGGGAAAGTACTGAATGATATGATTCATTGAAACATCTAATGGATACAGCAAGAAAATGCTTCATTCAATTTAGAAGTAAGATCTGAAGCCCGAGCCCCAACCCGAGCCTGAACCAAAATTCAGGTCAGGTCGGGCCTAAAATGCAATTTGGTCGAATTGCCGGGCTACTCTTTCACTGACTTTTTTTTTAACCAGCCATCTGTTATTCATTTTACTTTATTTTTCTTTGTGGAATATCCTTCGAGATGGATACCATCCCCCTTTTGTGCCGAAAGCACGGACACCTGCCAAGCCGAGTAAGAAGGCGGGCTTTGTTAGGTGCAAACGGGGGGGACGGAATCTATCTCGCGACAGGATCCTCTACAAAGAATAATGAACTAAGAGCAATGATCGATGGCTAATTTGAAAAAAAGTCAGCAAGAGAGAAGCCCTCTTCCTCGTCACAAAAAAAAGTCCTCACTAATTAGATATAAAATATGGGGTTTGTTTCGAGCTCGTTCCCTTAAATCAATTAAATTGGTGGGGCTCTGGCGGGTTCGGGCTTCAATATCCACGGTGAAAGATTTTATACATTTGACTATAAAGGATTTTATATGATTGAATACAAGTTACATTTATTGAGTTTAATGCAAGATATCCACTGACTGGGCTTTAGTTCAGTGACTGGTCAGGCCGTTCCAAATGCAGAATATTTTGTCTAGTTCTGTTGATGACAGGACTCTGACAGAGGACGGCAGGCGTTGTCTTGAGAAACGCTCGCCATTGTTTTGAGGAACCACAGACATCGGGACGCTCGTCACGTTGGGCTTCCTTGGCATGCCCATGGGAGGAGCCGGCACACCATTTTACGGGGAGAAGATGGCCAATAAGAAGAGAACTAAAGGACTTCAGAAGAGAGGCTTCCCAGAGACTCCAACGACACTAATTCGGCCGTTTTCGACGGAGTACACTTAGTTAAATTGTTAATGAAATTAAATCTGCCCCCGTGTGGAAATGTCGGCTTTCCTGTTCATCTTTTCCGTCAAGAAACGAGCGCGCATAAATTGTCAAATCGGCCTGATCCTACCTTTCATTCAAATATATGGAAAATCATCAGGTGCCTTTATTAAAAACAACATTAAATTGTCCTATTTTAACAAAAAGCTGGCATATGTTAGCCGACTTGATTGTTGACTACACTCTCTCAGTGTTCATTTTACCTGTGAAAAGTGATGGGTCCCGGGGACTCGCATGCTCAAAAATCCATGGGTCCCAACAGAGATCTATGGGTCCCCAAAATTTGGTGTTATCGAGATTGACATTGTAAATCGGCGACAAATATATAATATAAATCTATATATTCATTCATTGAGTCCATTTTGGCAGAAAAGTCCTTGCTACGAGTATTCTTTTGTTTTCTTTCGTCGAATCGTTGGCTTCAACACATGTGTTTTCCTTGCCTTCACGATTTTCCTAAGAATTTCTCCGCCGTTTTTTTCGTGCCGGAATTATTGCCGTTGTTATCACTTTCTGCATTATGTTTCGACTTATTACTGACACTGAAGAAATTACCCATTTTGTGTTGATTTTCACCTAATACTAACTTTTTTCGGAGGCATACTTAGCCTTCACCTTCCCTCGACGACAACCACCACAACAATGACGTCATCTCGAAACAACGAGATCTCGTTTGCCGAGATCGACTTGCAGACGAAAACTCGAACCGCGAGACCAAAACAACAATGGCGGATCTGCCTGACGAAAAGTTTGGAGTGCGGTAAATATTTGTTTAAAAAAAAATGTAATCTGGTAAAAATTACAATTTTGTGTCAAAAAAGTTGCATCCCGGGGACCATGTTGACTTGACACCAGTGTACCCTCTAAGCTGCGCGCGTGCGCAATTGCGCACTGCTTGCACATTCTTGGCGCACGAGAAAATCTAGCCAGCACACCAAAATGAGGGCTCAAAATTACTAATCAAGAAGCGACTTAAGTCAAAGTTACAGTGCATGAAGGCAAAAATACACGGGTTCCCCTGACGTTGTGTCCTAAATGCAGTATTTTGAAGTCAAGGTCGAACAAAGTTGAAAAGTAAAGTCAGTAGAGTTTGTCAAGAACCGGCTTCTTCGGCTCGGCTCACCAAAAGCAACCGGCTCTTTCGGGTCCTAAACGGCTCTTCT
This sequence comes from Urocampus carinirostris, assembly GCF_059441175.1. NCBI lineage: Eukaryota > Metazoa > Chordata > Actinopteri > Syngnathiformes > Syngnathidae > Urocampus > Urocampus carinirostris. Next base: position 21,261,151 of record NC_142367.1, on the reverse strand, counting down.
GGTTGTTTTTGCTGCTTTAATCCCAACACGACCAAATATTTGTAAAATTGTGCACAAAATGACTTAAAGGAAGGGGGGAATAGAACAAAAAAGAAAAAATACCAAACTGAAAAAGTAGTGAAAAGCTGAGAAAAAAAGAAACAAAAGGAAAGAAAAAAAGAAGGGAAAATTTAGAAAAAAGCCAGAAAAAAAGAAAAGAACGAAAGGAAAAAAAGTAAATAGAGAGCAAAAAGAAAAAAGTAACAGCTCAGAAAAAATAAACAAAAAGAGATTTTTTTAAAGAAATTTTAAAAAAAGTAGAAAAAAACACAAAAAAAAGAAGAAAAAGTTGCGTTCAAATAATTTCCAATTATATCAAGTGAATCTTGTTGCCAACAATGTACTTCCACTTAAAAATGTGATTAAGTACAGTTCTGTATCTTACAACCGACTAAATAAGCCCACAAAAATGTTAATATTATGCGACAAAATATATCAGGAAATAAAAAGAAATGGATATCTTGTGAAAGAATTGTAAGAACAAACGACGGTTGTAGGCCGTACAACCTTCGCAATCGTACATGAGTCAATTCATTCAAAAGAGAAAAATTCGGAAGCTCACCAAAATGTCACGTTTTGGACATGTTTGATAATGAATTATCTTGCCACACTTGGGATTATGGTTGCTCAATGTTGTTTCAAGCGTTGCTCACCGACTTTGTGTGAATGCTCAGACCCGTGGAAAATTACAGGGAACATTGCTTGACACGATGCATCCCCAGCAAAAATGATGCGTCTAGGACGCAGGGACGCGGGCAAACCAGAACACTGCTCTCTGTCGGTTTCAACTCAAAATTCTTTCAAGTTTTTGGGGTGGAAATAGAGCACCCCCGGCATCAACGCCCTTCGGGTTCGGCTGGTGACGGGGCAGCGGTCGGGGACGCCTGATGTGTTTTGACAGCGGCAGCCGGGGCTGGCGGGCGGTCACCATGCGGCACCATATTGCCCGGCTCCCCGGGGACGGGGGATCAGCGTGCCAGCCCGGCCAAGAAGTGCTAATAGGCGCAACACGTCTTGCTTTCACACATTAAGGCGGGCACGGGGTGACAGATCGGAGCTGTGATACCGCCGCCTGCGAGCAAGAAAGGGGAAGGCCCCGGCACCCGATGCCAACCGGCTAATGATGACGGCTCCGGTGGCAGTGGACTGACATCCGTCAGGGGCGTTCACCTCTGTATCGGCGACGCCATGGATTTCGCCGCTCGACTCGAAGGGGGAAGGGCTCGGTCCGACTTCCCCGGGGCCTCCTAACGCTCGATTTGACAGATCGAGTACCTGCCGCACTGGCTTTGCGTCAAAGGTGATGCACCAGCGCCGATTTTTATCAACTGTCTCGGCAGTCATATGTAATGTAATGTTTATTGAAAGTACCGTATTTTCCGCACTATAAGGCGCACCTAAAAGTCTTAATTTTTTTCAAAAGATGACCATGCGCCTTATAATACAGTGCGCCTTATATATGGCTCAATGGTGTGTCGCAAAGTCTTGCAACTAATGCAACAGCCGCTTACTAGATTTTCCCCCGAACGTGAAGTAGTCCGCGGTGTATGATGGGATTTATATACCGGCGTTTCATTGGCTAACCAATGTGTCAATCATCATTTGAATCGATCACTATTGGCTAAAGTTATTCGGAGATAAAGGGGGCGGATCATTTTTATCATTTACAGGCTCGCATAGGATAAAGGGGCAAAACAAACCCTGCAATTGGCCGAAAAAGATGTGTCAATCATCAGTTGAATCGATCACTATTGGCTAAAGATATTTGGAGGTAAAGGGGGCGGATCCTCTTTATCATTTACGGGCTTGCATAGGCTAAAGGGACAAAACAAAGCCTGCAATTGGCCAAAAAAGATGAATGTGAATAGCAAGTTTGGTTGGTTGTCTACGGCATAGAGAAAGCATGTTTTACTATTCTGTATTTGTAAATATTTTATTCTCCTGGATTTACTACACTCACGGATATAAGAGGACCATGGTTGCACATTATTATTGAACACAACGACTTCGGTAAGCTACTCCGGCTATATATTTTCCCAGTATCTTGTTTCAGAGTGATATCGATGTTTCCGTGATGGGTCTTTTTTTAAATTAAACTCAATTCCAAGTGTTTATTGTCATATGCACAGTAAAGTTGCAAGCGAAAAAGAAAATAGAAACTAAGGAATGGTTGGCATTTCTTGAATCCCAAGACTTTAACCTTCCGAATGATATTTGGAACGATGCGTTTGAGTGACATCGTACAGACACTGTTTCCGTATATGTCTGAGACACGTATTTGCTTCTTTGCAAGCTTTCGGAATGTTAAGGGGGTAATCAGTTTGACTGAACTATCTGACTGTTTTGTCGACGTTCCCATTGTAGCGCCTTATAATCCGGTGCGCCTTATCTATGGAAGATATAGGACCAAAAACTATTTTTTGGGGGTGCGCCCTATAACCCGGTGCGCCCTATCGTGCGGAAAATACGGTATTATTAGATGCATGAATCAAAACATGACACAAAACTAATGATGAGAGTGAGCATGGCCAAATTTGGTCACCTTACGCCCCCTCCCCTAAGAAAATTTGAAAAATCTATCTCTGCCAACCTTTGCTTAAAAGTTTGCACCGAATTTGCACTAACAACCCGGTCAGGCAAAAAATTCCAAAGTTTTGGTATCCTGAAAGAAATAAAGTTTCCATGCAAGTTGCTGGTAGGTCTAGGCACCTGTAACTTATATCTGTGGCCACGTGAAACCATCAACACGACAGAACTCGAAAAATTGATCAAAGGGAACATTGATCATTCCATGTAGTACAGTGGAACCTCGGTTTTCGAACGCCTCTCAGTTCGGACAACTCGGCGTTCGACCAAAAATTTCGAGAAATTCTTGCTTCGCTGTTCGGTCAAAAAATCGGAGTTCGAACGTCGGTATGCTAGGGTGCGATGCTGAGCGGCTTACAGGTGTTTTAGCCCCTAATTATGCCTCCGAAGAAGGTCGGTGCAAGCAGGACAGGTGAAAAAAGACAAGTTGTTCGTCCAACTATTGCATTTAAGAAAGACAAAATAGCTAAATATGAAAGAGGTGTACGAATTTCCGATCTTGCTAGTGAATACAGCATGGCTAAATCTACTATCTGTACGATAGTAAAGAATAAGGAGGCTGTGAAATCAAGTGATGCGGCTAAGGAAGTTAGCGCTATAAGCAAGCAACTGCCGCAAGTTTTGGAAGAGGTTGAAAAACTTTTGATGATTTTTCTCTCCCCACCGTCCACCACAAAGGTAAGAAATCCTATTCATAATCCTTTATTTTTATTTTTACACGTTCATGTTAGCGTAATCTTTCGTACGGAAGATTACGCTAACGCGAACGTACGATTAGCCTAGGTTAGCTTCATGTTTACGTTCTTGCTAAACATTCAGGGTGTTGGAACGGATTAAATCGATTTTACATTACTTTTAATAGGAAAAACGATTTCGGTGATCGACCGAATCGGTTTTCGAACAGGGTTCTGGAACGGATTATGGTCGAGAACCGAGGTTCCACTGTACTTTGAACACAAAAATTAAATCAAATCGAATTCTGCGGAGCTCCAAAAAGTCCAAGTTCAGCCTTTGTAGTCTTTCCGGAAATGACAAATTGTGCATCCCAGGTATCCGCTTCGTGTACCGACGTTGAACTCCTTCGAGTAGGTTCATGTCTTTGAGTAAGTGAGTAAGTACGTTTACCTCAAAGAATACTACATTCCAGGTGTCTGGAACGTATGGCTCGCAAGCTTTCAGTTACTTTTGGATGACTCCAATACCAAATATGCTAATAAAAGACAAAAGAAACTAAATATAAATAAAATGACTGCATTTTGTGCAGGCTTGGGGAGTAAAGGAATACATGGAACGGCAAAAATCATGTTGGCAAGCTGTTTGGATTGATTTTCATTTTGTTTCTGTCGCATTTTATGTTAGTTTTGCCGGAGATCAAAGCCAGGAGAGAAAGCTTACCACGTGTTGTGAGTCATCATTTTATTCATATTTAGTTTCTTTTGTCTTTTATCAGCATACAGTGGGACCTCGCTACTTCGCGGTTTGTCGTTCGCGGGTTCAGAGCTTCGTGGGCCTAAAAAAAAATAATAATAAAACTAAATAATTAAAAAAATAAATAAAAATAAAAATTGTCCCCCTGATGTTCCTGCTAGGAGCCTTCACTAGGATAACAGTGCTCTCCTAGTGATCCCAAGAGCCAAGAAGAAATCCCCAAGAAGAGTTATTATTATTTATTTTTTTTAAAGCATTTTTGAAGGAGCGTCGCTACTTCGTGGTTCCACGTTCGCGGGTTCAGAGCTTCGCAGGTCTAAAAAATAATAATAATAGAATAAAATATTTTTTCCCAAAAATAATGTTTTTTTTTAGCATTTTTGAAGGGGCGTCGCTACATCGCAGATTTTCACTTTTTGGTTTTGGTCCCCATTAACAGCAATAACCGAGGTCCAACTGTATTTGATATTGGAGTAATCCAAAAGTAATTTAAAGTAATCAAGTTAAAGTAACCCTACCCAACCCTGCTCACAAGCCAGAGTTAGCGCTTTTCATGAGTACTTCTGGCTCAGAGTTGAAATAGCCTTAGTTACCTTCTTTATAACGTTTCTATGTTAGTGTTTTCAAAGCCGAAGCCACAAAGAAGGACGGTGGTTTGGCCCAAAATATATAGGACAAAATTAAACTACTCAGTGTGCTACACCAACAGACCCCGTTTTGCCTACAAGTCTCTAATGAATCTGTTGTGTTGGGAATTAAATATCAAAATGTACCGTTTACCAAATTGTTCGAATTAGTTATCTGACTCCATTAACTAAACACAACCTACATTACCCCAACAATTTTTGCGCGCTCGTTTCTTGAGGGAAAAGATGAACAAAAAAGCCGACATTTTCACACGGGGGCAGATATAATTTCATTAACAATTCAACCAAGTGTACTCCATCGAAAACGGCCAAATTAGTGACCTTGGAGTCTCTGGGAAGCCCTCTCCTGAAGTCCTTTAGCTCTCTCCTATTCACCATCTTCTTCCCGCATGATGGCGTGCCGACTCCTCCCATGGCCGTGCCAAGGAAGCCCCCCCTGGGCGTCGCGATGTCTGGAATACTCAAAACAACACAGAGCGTTTCTACGTCATCCGGGCCTTTCTGCGTCTGGATGTGCTGATTATCTTATCAGTCTTACAGCCTTATCAGCCTCAAAGCCAGGAGAGGAAGCTTACCACGTGTTGTGAGTCATCATTTTATTCATATTTAGTTTATTTCGTCTTTTATTAGCATATTTAGTATTGGAGTAATCCAAAAGTAATTGAAAGTAATCAAGTTAAAGTAACCCAACCCTGGTTATAGATGTACAAAAACTATTAAACCATGAACGGGGAAAAAAATATGATAATAATAAGCAAACAAACAAACACAAAGAACATACATAGACTCATTAATCAAAATTGCTTTGGTCTAAATGCTTTTTAATTTCTATTCGAGCATTAGCTAAACATTTGGACTGAGGGTAATAGGAAGTGACATTTCCCGTTGATGTTAGCGATGCTGCCATGGTGTTCATTATAGCAGCTGGCTCAAGGCCGGGATACCGATCGAAGGGCCAATCAGAAGAGGCCCTCCACAGTAAACACGCCATGCAAACAGTAACGGCTATAGTCTTAATAGTAGCATCATGCTACACTCTGTCACATGTCCCTATAACATAGCGAGGGGCTCGGTAGAGGGTTGGGGGTGGAGGGTTCTTGTTCTCTGGCGTCGAACTGAAGCGTTGAACTGTATTTGAACCGGTGACCTTTGTAAGGAACCCGTATTGATGACTGGCAGCCCGCACTTGCTACAGAGAGCGTGGCATTGCCTGAGGGGGAGTAGGGGGCGGTGTTGATTACTGCGAGGGAGGGATGGGCCCCTGACAGATGAGTTTTTAGGTTAGCTAGGGGGGTACAAAAGTGTACAACACGGATTTTCAAGACATTTATTGAGCGATCAAATTTTAGTAGCGAGAATTGCTTGTGAGACGAGTAAGTTTTCGCGATATAGATAGATAGATACTTTATTCATCCACGAAGGGAAATTCACATTTCCAGCAGCATCCCTGAGCTGAGAACAATACAATAATAAAGCAAAAAGAATACAATATACAAATACCCTGTGTGACGTGCACATGCCCACTGTAGCGTGTTATATAGAATATCTAAATAGTGCTACACAGAATACATATTGCAGTAAAATTCGGTAATATGCAATGTAGGGGGTGTGGTTTAATGTGGGCTTTTACTCTGCCGGGTAGAGTTAAAGAGCCTCATGGCATGAGGAAGAAAAGATCTCTTCAGTCTGTCCGTAGTACAAGACAGTGACAGCAGTCTGTCGCTAAAACTGCTTTCTGTCTGGAGATAATGCTGTGTAGTGGATGCGATGGATTGTCCATGATTGACCGCAGCTTTTCCAGTGCCCGTCTCTCAGCTACTGTTGTCAGGCTGTCCGGCTCTTTGCCCACAACAGAGCTCGCTTTCCTAGCCAGTTTATTGAGACGAGAGGCATCCTTCTTCTTGACGCTGCCTCCCCAACACGCTGCCGCATAGAAGAGGGCGCTTGCCAGAACTGTCTCATAGAATATTTTCAGGAGCTTTTTGCAGATTTTGAAGGAGGCCAGCCTTCTGAGGAAGTAAAGTCGGCTTTGCCCTTTCCTACATAGAGCTTCTGTGTTGGCAGTCCAGTCCAGTTTGTTGTCCAGCTGCACACCCAGGTATTTGTAGGTCTGGACAAATTCTACACATTCTCCCTTGATGGTTACAGGAACCGGGTGAGTTCTAGTTCTCCTGAAGTCCACCACCATCTCCCTGGTCTTGGTGGTGTTCAGGTGCAGGTGGTTTGCGTAATATAAAATCATTAAAAACGAATGTGCCCGTTCACTCCCCAAAAGCATCAAAGTTGACGCTAAAAAGCTACAAAACTTATCTTCCTAAACTCTAAAAACAACTTAACCCAGACATGTCCAAAGTCCAGCTCACATTCGGCCCGTAATCAAATTTTTAGTGGCCTGCGGCCCCTGTCATAAAATTATTAATATGTGATCCGCTAGCAATGTTGATCACAATATAAAATAAATGTGTACGAAAAGATGATCACCATTCCACCAAAAGGTAGTAGCAGCCCTTTGGCAACTGTCCCCATTTTTCGACGTGGTGACTGTAAATAAAAAAAGGAAAGTTGACTGTGAGGGCCGCTTCTTCCAGGACAAGTGGAAATTGGAGTATTTTTTTCACATGAATCCAAAACAACCAGAATTTAAAACAAGAGTGCGCATGTTAATGTGCGTTGGAGCTGAAGTTAAGAGAACTTATAACTTATAACTTATAACAGGTCGTAGCTTATTGCCAACATTGCACTTCCACTAAATATGAATAAAACGATGACTCACAACACGTGGTAAGCTTTCTCTCCTAGCTTTGATCTCTTTGATCTCCGGCAAAACTAACATAAAACATTTTTGCCGTTCCATGTATTCCGTTACACCCCAAGCCTGCACAAAATTTTGTGATTTTTTTCATATTTAGTTTCTTTGGTCTTTTATTAGCATATTTGGTATTGGAGTAATCCAAAAGTAATTGAAAGTAATCAAGTTAAAGTAACCCTACCCAACCCTGTCTATAACCGGTGCAAAACTATGGAGCAATCTCAATGAGGACCTGAAGCAAAGTCAAGTGTAAATACATGTATTTAGCGTGTCTGTCCCACCTAAATGTTCCTCTCCTCCCTATCTATGCTTCCTCAGAAATACACTGCATCACTGTTTAGGCTTACCGTAAATAATTACCTCTCGCAACAGGAGGGCTATTCTTTATCTTCCAAGGTCAAATAGGCAACTGGCCGGATACTTAAACTTTCGTTTCTCATTCATTATGATAGTGTTACGCCTAGCGACCAGCATTATATGGTTTCATGTAATCATGTGTTCTTGTTTAAGCCAATCAGATTGCGCCTGTATCGGATTTGTGCGATTCCTCTCTGAGTCGATCTTGGAAGCAGATCTAAAGGACATTTCATGTAGGATGAGCCTCTGATTATAGGGCTACCTAACTCTATCTCCGACTCAGAGTGTGTTTCTTTCTTTACCTGAAATAGTTTCTTAATTTTTAATTCTCAAGTTTTAACCTTGACAATTAGTAACTCTCATGTGGATATGAATTTCATGATTATATATTTTTCTTCCGAATTATATGTACTTTATTTTGTTTACATTTAATTATAACTATAAGTTAATTTATTGTTATTAAAGGTGTTGTCCGCAACTTGAAAATTTGCTACTGTCTGCCGCCATCTCCTGGCTTAAAGTCATAATAGCAGCCTCAGTCAGCTCATGACTCGTGTACTAATAAACTCTTCTTTTTTGAGGGTTTGGGTTGGCGTTTTGAAACAGGCCTTTTCTTACTTTCACAATTTTCAGGCTTTACTATCCAAAAAAACCCCAATAACGAGCATAAAATCACTCTCCACCCGATAGATAGAGGTAAGATCTTAGGTCAGGCCTAAAATGTCAATCAGTACCACGGGTTCCTGTCTTGCTTCTCTCTCTTATCCACTCCCCATGTGTTCTGTGTTACCTTTGGTGTGTCAGACAAAGAGGAGCGGGGGGCGAAGTCAGCCAGAATCAATGTTTCCCTCTTCCTCCCGAGTCCTCACCGATAAAATGTGAAAATTCGGGCTTTCTTTGGACTTGGTCCCTCTAATCAAGTTCAGTTTTTGGGCTTTAATAGCCCCAGGCCGCGTCGGGTCAGCCTTAATTGTTTTAGCCCCGATCTTACCTTTAAGCGTGGTGGAGCAAAATTATAAAGGCTCTTCGAACTCATTTAGGCATTGTTAACACATCCTTAATAAAGAAAATATTCTACTTTCAACTTTTTAAAGAATCAACAAATTACGCACCCCCACCTTTAAAACCACATGATGCAAAATCCTTTGGCCCCGAAACAGATCCCTGGGGGACACCACAATTAAAAATACGAATTTAATTATGCTGGGGAATCCATTTTTATAATTATTTAAGAATTATTGGAGGGTCGTATTTTACAAACAAAGGTTTCTCTTTCTTCAAAGCCGGTTGTATTGTTGTGTGATGTTGTGAAGTGTGCAGACTGCGGTCCATGTGGTTTATGTGGCCACCTAGTGGGCGGAGGAACATCAACCTGGACTAGGTTAAACGAAAGCAACCAGCAAGGCGTCCTGCGGTTTGTCATCATTGACGGAAACACACAACGAAAACAAAAGAAAGAATACAAATTTGTTCTAGACGTCAAAGTTCTCGGAAAGTATGAATGTTTTTTTTTTTTTCATGGTGCTTTTTTTCCTCACTTTGTCTTTTTAATTTGTTCTCTATTTCCTAATGTTGACTCTTGCTTTTTGTTTCATCCCATTATGTATTTGACTTAAAATATGATGATAATATAACAAGTGACACAATATAAATTTTAGAAAATATATCTTATGAAATAGTTGTCCAAGTAATGCCAAATAACTAAAAGTATAAAAGTATTTTTATAAGAATACTTGACGGGATTTGCATTTATTTCATGCATGATTTTTATTTGTCCTAGTAAATACAATTATAAACTAATAATCTAGTTTTTTTAACAGTGATTGAAAATTTATTTAATATTGTATTATTTTTTTAACCACATAGTTCATTTTAATATATATAAAAATAGATATAATACTCTCTCTCTCTCTCTCTCCTCTCTCTCTCTCTCTCTCTCTCTCTCTCTCTCTCTCTCTCTCTCTCTCTCTCTCTCTCTCTCTGCTGCACCGCTTATCCTCAGTAGGGTCGCGGGGGTGCTGGAGCCCATCCCAGCAATCATCGGGCAGGGGACACCCTGAACTGGTTGCCAGCCAATCGCACATGCACACGGGGACAGACAACTCACTCGCTCATTCACACCTAGGGACAATTTGGACCGGCCAATTCACCTGAAATGCATGTTTTTGGAATGTGGGAGGAAACCGGAGTGCCCGGAAGAAACCCACGCAAGCACGGGGAGAACATACAAACTCCGCACATATATATATATATATATATATATATATATATATATATATATATATATATATATATATATATATATATATATATATATATATATATAGAGAGAGAGAGAGAGAGAGAGAGAGAGAGAGAGAAAGAGAGAGAGAAAAAGAAAGAGAAAGAGAGAGAGAGAGAGAGAGAGAGAGAGAAAAAGAAAAAGAAAGAGAGAGAGAGAGAGAGACAGAAGAGAGAGAGAGAGAGAGAGAGAGAGAGAGAGAGAGAGAGAGAGAGAGAGAGAGAGAGAGAGAGAGAGAGAGAGAGAGAGATGTTGCAGAGACTAGTACTTTGTTTAGGAGTATCTTTTGGTTTGGTTTTAAGTACCTACTTCAAATGTGTGTCGTGAAACTACTTCATAAGAGTTTAGCCTGACAATTTTTTGGGGAAAGCAAATTTTGATTTCATGTTACTGATACTGTACATAGGTAAATATGTTTGCATCTATATCAGAATCTTTACGTAATTTTCCTTTGAATTAAAATGGTCAAGTCATTTTTGTTAATTTACCGTATATCTGAATTTATTCCCAAAAAATGCATCATAAGAGCTTGCTGCTGTTCCAACTATTCAAATTACTCCTCTAAGTCAAAATCAAACACTGCCGAGTTTCAGTGCAAGTTTATTGGTTGGATTATTTACAGACACACAAAAAAGAAGGGAAAAAGCAACATCGAAATGTCCAGTTACGTCTCCGTTGGCAGCATTGTGTCGTGTTGCGAAACGACATCACAATCACGTGAAAAGCCGTTTTTGACTCCTGAGTTGGAGGAAACGCTAAAAAAATAAATGGTCGTTCCTCGGCTAGGGTTGTTTTTGCGGTTCTCCTGAGTCAACGTAGAAAAACTGAAAGAAAATAGGGAACAAAAGCCAGAAGGTACGCGCAGATCTAAGGATCCGAACACTCCGTGGGAAAAGACAACTGGAGTAAAATAAGTGAAATTAATAAAATATTCTACGCTTCCCCAATAATAAAAACACAGCATTCTGATTAAAAGTGTTTAGGATGATTTCAAAAGCACAATTAATCCATTTTTACCCTTTTAGGGGGCAACAATTTTGCGACTTTTTGTCAGGTCATGATGACATCATAAATGCAGAGGATGACAACCAATCAAGACTCGAGTTCAGATACAAGGTAAGCTGTGATTGGCTGATCAACAGGGAAGTAATTCTCAGTGGGCTGGTGACAAAATGGCGCCCTAATGTGATAAATGTGTGGATTTTTCTTCCCATTGTGTTTTACGGGTTAATATCATATTCAGAACTTAATTATATTTGCTAAAGATTTTTTGGACATATTTTTTGTATTATGTTGCATGAATACTGACAAATAGCGTGGTATTTTCTGATATTGAAAACTATCGTTTTCTTCTGCGAAGAGAATTAGGATCGTCTTTTCCCGTGGAAAAATTGCGTATTTTGCCTCATTATTGATTTTTGGCCTGGTGCAATTTACAGTGAAATATTTTGTACTGTAATCCCTCATTTATCACTGATTATGGGGACCAGAACCCAGAGTGATGTAAAAAAAATAAAAAACAGCAGACCAGGGATAATGGATTGCGGCTGCCGAGTGCCGCTCATTTTAGGCGTAAATGATGGAAAAAAGTAACCAACACACATGGCTCAAATTTGCTTTCTACTTCCCGGTTCTCAGCAATAGTTGACCTGGGATAATGGGTTGCAGCTAAAGCAGTGCAGTTCATTTTAGGCGGGCCACAATGCCACGCTTCAGCAGACCGAGTTGAAAATAAAATACGCTCCGCCGGTCCCTGCTCTCAGCAATAGTCGCCTGGCGATAATGCATTTAATTTTTTGTGGGCAGGCCTTCCTACAAAAATTCCTTCCGCCAGTCCCAGCTTGAAGCAATATGGATTGGGGATAATGGGTTGCGGCCTCATGAGAGCAGTTAACAATTTGATTAATAGAACAGCAAAAAAGAGCCTCCAGTCCCGACAGAACTGCGCTCTGCCTGTCCCAGCTTGCAGCAATACTTATTCGGGGATAATGGATTGCAGCCGCACATGTGCTGGTCACTTTTTCTTGGACCAGAATAGCAAAAAATAAGCCACCAATATCGATAAAAATGCACTCTGTCGGTCCCCACTCACAGCATTATGGGATTGGAGCTAATGGATGGTGGCCTCATGAGTACAGTTCACGTATTGGTGGACAGAATGACTAAAAGAGTCACCAGGGCTGACAAAAGTGCACTTTGCTGGGCCCTGCTCGCTGCAATATGTAATCTCTCAAGTCAAGTCATGTTTATTTGTGACGCCCTTACTCACAAGAAGTCTCAAAGGGTTGCACAGACCACAGACTTTTACCGACTAGACTATTATTACACCATCCCCTGATCTTAAACCTACATGGGGGAAAGGAAAAACATAAAACCCCCAAAATGAGGACTCAGGGAAAATGGATCGCAGCCACAAGGTTGCAGTTTACTTTTTGGTGGTCAGAACATCAAAAAAGAGCCACCTTGTCCGACAAGAATACAACTTGTCCGTCCCTGCTAGCAGCAATACAAGATCGGGGTCAGTGGATTTCAGTTGTGAGTGCAGTTCATTTTTGGGTGGATAGAACATCAAAAAAGAGCCACCAGGCTTGACATAAATGCACTCCTACGGCCCCCCGCTTACAGCAATATGCAATGTGTGTTAAAGGGACTCAAAATAATGAGATCGGGGTCAGTGGATTGCAGCTGTATGAGTGCAGTTCACTTTTTGGCAGACAGAACATAAAAAAACACCTTCTCCAACAAAAATACACTGCCCGCCCTTGCTTGCAGCAATATGCAATCTGTATTAATGTATCGCAGTAGCACAAGTGCAAGTCACTTTTTCTCGGACAGAGTGACTCTGAAGGCCCTCACTCACAGCAACTTTTTGGAACGGGGATAATGGATCGCGGAACATTTTTCAGCTCGAGATGCATAAAGTGGAAAGTACAAAGCGAGGGATTACAGTAATTCATATTTCAGCATTTATACAGGTGAGGTTACTGACAATTAACACAATAAAAACAAAATGCTTCATAAATTCGTATCTCAATCTTGATATTTTTATAATGTTATTGATATTATGTATACAACCAGATTTATTTATTTTTGCTTTGGGGTTTTTAAAAAATATATAAACCTTAAATAAGTGACCTCATGATGTCATCATTCTGCGACGCGGACGGCAGCAAAGTAGCCCTTTTGAAAATAATTGTTTTCAGTATTTTTTACTTTGGGAGCTTCACAAAAACGAAGCCAGTTCTTGAAGCTTTTCTTTCTTTTTCTTTTCTAAAAAACGACAACGAAAATGTCAAGCTTCGACGAAGAGGCGCCCGTCATCGTCCGGAAATGCTCAGCGTGAGTCAAAACCTCAGATGAGTTGACATCGGTCTTCTTATCTTATCGAGGTTCACCAGCACAAATTTCTCTCTTTTTTCACTTTTTTTCTTTTCTTTTTGTGGTTTGGCCGACAACAGACAAAAGTAATAGGACACTTCACGAAATGTCCATTTAAATTTGTACCCCCCCCCCTCCTCCTAGTGTTACCAATGACGACTAAAAATAAGGTCCGAATTAAGTGCCATTGACGTTTTTAGACGTCAATTCTCCGTTTTCAATTTAAGTTTTTTTAATAAAGACTTGAGTGACAATCTATTTGTGCATCATGATTTTCCCTTTCTTAAATGAGGTAAAAAAGTGTGATTAACATACGGCATGACGCCACTAAATCCTTGATTCAACCTATTTAAATGAAAAAGGAAGAATGGACATTTGAAGCTGTCTATGGCATCAATTTTAGAACAGATTTTTCACATTTTTAGTTATAGGATGAGTTAAAGTAAAAAACATTTGAATTTGAGGACTTTTCATCAACTAATTGACTTCATGCACAGTCCCTTTATAAGCCAGCCTACTTAACTAGAGGGTTGACTTCTAAATCCGTCAATGGCGCTAAATTCAGAACAGATTTTCGAAGTCTTTAGTCGTCATTAGTATCAAATAAGTTAAAGTCAAAAATGTTTGATGAAATTTCAACAAAATTAAACCTCGCTCAACTCCTTGACCTCATGCACAGTTCCTTCATAGCCCGCCTACTTTAGTGGAGGAGTGACGTCTAAATTCGTCAATGGCACTAAATTCAGAACCTATTTTTGACGTCTTTAGTTAAGATCTAAAAAATATTATTAATTAGAACCTTTAACAAAACTAAACCTCGCTTAACTTATTGACCTCATGCACAGTTTCTTCATAGCCAGCCTACTTAAGTAGACGAGTGACGTCCGAACCCGTTAATGGCACTAAATTCAGAATTGATTATTAATGACTTTAGTTATGGAATGAGTTAAGATCTAAAAAATATTATTAATTAGAACCTTTAGCAAAACTAAACCTCGCTCAACTCATTGACTTCATGCACAGTTCTTTCATAGCCAGCCTATTTAAGTAGAGGAGTGACGTCTAAATTCGTCAATGGCACTAAATTCAGAACCTATTTTTGACGTCTTTAGTTAAGATCTAAAAAATATTATTAATTAGAACCTTTAACAAAACTAAACCTCGCTTAACTTATTGACCTCATGCACAGTTCCTTCATAGCCAGCCTACTTAAGTAGACGAGTGACGTCTAAACTCATCAATGGCACTAAATTTATAACAGACTTTTGACGTTTTTAGTTATGAAATGAGTTAAGGTTAGAAAAATATTAATTAGAACTTTCAACAAAACTAAACCTCGCTTAACTCATTGACTTCATGCACAGATCTTTCATAGCCAGCCTATTTAAGTGGAAGATTGACATCTAAATCTGTTAATGGCGCTAAATTCAGAACAGACTTTCGAAGTCTTTAGTCGTCATTAGTATCGAATAAGTTAAAGTCAAAAACATTTGATGAAATTTCAACAAAACTAAACCTCGCTCAACTCATTGACCTCATGCACAGTTCCTTCATAGCCAGCCAACTCAACCAGAGGGTTGACGTCTAAACTCGTCAATGGCACTAAATTCAGGACTAATTTTGACGTATTTCGTCGCCATTGGTGGTGAATGTGTTGATGACCCAATACTTTGGTCCCTAACAAGTGTTTTTGTGTTTTGAGGAAGACTCCCAGTGCAACCCACCTTGTGTGTTATCTGTAAGGCGTGTGAAAAGGATCCCACCACATGCTGCAAAAATAGAAAACTTTTTTCTTTTTTTGCCTTTAAAGATTCACAATAGAAATAATCAAATGTATATAGGTGGGTTTTGGACAGACAGACACTGCAGAAGCTAAAAACTAGCGTAAAGTGCTAATATCCTTTTTTGTTTTTTTCGTTTTTCAAAACAGGCCGCAAGCGCGAGGAGTACAAATGTGTATGATTCATGCCGGGCGAATCGTTTTTTTGTTTTTTAAAGCTTAAAATGTGAAGGTGACATCGACATGCAGAGCCACTGAAAAAGTCTCCCCCCACCCTTAAAGATACAGTGTGTAATATTTGACCGCTCGACTGCCAAATGCACAAGGAGGATAAAAAAAAACGAGACTCAAAGTTGCCAAAACACAACAGTAGTTTCCCCTCACTAGCCTTTCGTGAAGAACGAAAAAAATCAAAAAGGGAAAAAAAAAGGAAAAACATGTAAAAACAAAAGAAAAATGAAAAAAAAAGTAAAATGAAAAAGAGGAGAAAAAAGAATAAAGGGGAGAAAAGAAAGAATAAAAAATGGAAACGAGGAAATACATGTAAAAATGAAAGTAAAACAAAAGGAAAAAAATAAGATAAAAGGAAAAAGAGAAAAAAATAAAGAAAATGTGAAAAAATGAATAAAGGAAAAAGCCAGACAAAACGGTGGAAAAAAAGAAAAAAAAAGATAAGAAACAAAAAGAAGTAAACATGAAAAAGAGGAGGGGGAAAAGGAAAAATAATACTTTGAATTAGCGAGAATTATTTTTTTATTATGTTCTATTTTTTTCAGTTTTTGGGGAAAAAGAAACAATTAAAATGATGTGGAAAATAAATAAATAGGAAATAAGTCAGGTTTTGAGGATAGGCAGCAAGATGTCGCCCAATTTTGTCAACTCTAGCTAATCAGCCTATTTATTTTAATCTCAATTTCCATTAAAATTAATGTCATTCTGATAGAAAATGTCCAATTTGGGACATCTCAAAAACTGAAAACGTTTAAATTGTCTGAGAAATATAACAGCGTCTTTCCGACAAATTTCCAAACCCTACTTTGGTTGTTCAGGTTTAAAGGGACAGGGTGTATTATTTAGTGCCTCATAAAGGTACAAAAAAACTACATTCATTACCCCAAAAAACAATAGTGATTTTAAATAACACATAGTAGTACATCAACTAACATGTAGCATATTTATTTTTATGAATTGGGTGCGCATTATACAGGAGGTTTTACGGTAATGTATTACTGAAATTATGCGATTTATCATTTGACCACAATCGGGATGCAACAAAAATTGAACCTGGGTAGCGGGGGTGAGAGCACAGAACCCTAAACACTAGGCCACAAGTGATAAGATGACTTATGAAAAGGCATTCGATTTTATCTCCTTATCACACTATTTTTATTTGCGTTACCAAAGATGAATGGTGGATGGTTAGTGGGTTAGGGTTCAAGTTAGGGGGCTAAGTTTAGTGGGTTAGGAGTTAGGGTTCAGGTTATGGGTTTAGGTTTAGTGGGGCAAGGGGTTAGGGTTAGGTGTTGGGGGTTTAGGGTTCAGGTTAGGGGGTTAGGTTTAGTAGGTTAGAGGGTTATGGGTTAGGGGCTTGTGTTGGGGTAGGGTTCAGGTTAGGGGGTCGGGTTTAGGGGGTAAGGTTAGGGGTTAGGGTTGGGGGACCTTGCTAATGGGTACCCAAAAATGTCAAATGATGCGTTTTGGTCATTTTCAGTCTCTGTTGTTTGTCTTCTTTGTGCATTTTAGGACTCGTTTCCAGTTGAACTATACTATAAAGCAACATCTAGTGGTCACATAATACACACTGTCCCTTTGGAAAACAAAATAAACAAACACAATCTCCACAACCCTTTCACATGGGTCCCACTCTGCTCGCCCTGGCGATTAGATTTTGCTGTTCTCCAAGTGGGAGTCTATGTGCTTGATCAGGGCGTCGTCGGGGTAACCCACAGGGAACATCAGCTGGCATAGCGGGCAACTCCGTACTTCGCTTTCTTCGGTCTCCATCCAGAGCTGCGGAACGACAAGATTTAGCTAGTTAGCGTGCGTCCTTCAGTCTTCTACAAGTCTACCTGCTGGTGAACTCAGACCAGATGAGTCGAGACTGACTCACCCAAGATCTAAATGATCCGTTTGAGGTGCTGTCAGGGCCATAACCCAGAATTGGTTCTCACCCTTGCGCCCGAAATGCTCTCATACACAAAAGTAAAATGTTTGTGTTCATAAAGATAGGTCAAAGACACCGCATGTTTGACATAAACCATTGCGTTTGGAAGCATTTCAGTACTGTTTACGTGCATCTCCTTCCTGTGTTTGAGAACCAAAATGTTTGACCAGTGCGTATATAAGTTTTGACATGCGTTTATGGGACCATTTCAGTACTGTTAGTCAGTGTATTTGACTTGTCTTTATGACGTTTGCCCAGGTTGTATGGAACCATTTGACCAGTAAGTACGGCATGCAAACCTTTGATATGTGTTCAAGAGACCATGTTAATTACACGTGTCTGACCTGTCTTTACAAACCAAAATATTTGACCAGTGCGTTTGGAAGTATTTCAGTACTCTTCACGAGGATCTTTTACCTATGAACCAAAAGCTCTGACCAGGAGTATGTAAGCTTTTTACATGTGTTTATTGGACCATTTCACTAATGTTAGAGAGCGTGTCCAAACCCTACTTATGAACCAAAATATTTGACCAGTGCCTATGTAAGTTTTGACATGTGTTTATGAGACCATTTTAGTAAAGCTAGTGAGGGTGTTTGAACACAAACATCTAACTGTTATGTATGAGAGCATTTTAGTTGACAGGGTGAAAGCCAATCCTGACCCAGACAGCTTTACATTCGTTGCTGCAACCGAATCGCTTTGTTAGCATTCTAGCATGCAGAAAATGCTAACACAAAAACACTCACATTAATAGAGGGCCAGGACTGGGCTTGCTCGGCTGATATGTAGCCGGACTGGGTGTGGCAGCCCAGGGCGTTGGAGCACTGGGAGGTGGGGAAGGCCGAGCAGGACGCCGGACCCCTCATGGAGCCGACGGGCACGGCGGCGGACAGTGTGCCCAGTGTCCTAGGCGGGCTGATGGGATGGGGGCAGGTCCACTCTTCTTCGTCTTCGGAGGATTGCGGCGGTTGGGAAGGGGCCTGCATGGAGGGCGGCGGCGGCGGCTCAAAACGCAAGGGAAACGGCATCTCCCTGGGGTGACGCAGGGCGTTCTCGTCCCCGCCGCCGCCAACCGGATGGGGCACCGACGACCCCCTGTGAGACTGTTTGGAGTACCCCTCGACAAAGGGGCGAGGCTTAGGCAAGGTGGACACCGGATCCAGAGAGAAGCGAGTCGAACACTGGTACGCCGAAGGGTCAGTCACTTCCGAGTAGCTGCGACGTCCCTGGAAGCTGGCGCGAAGGTGCTGGCTGGCAGGGCGGCAGGAGTACGAGGCCGGGCCGGCATCGCCGACGTCCAGCAGGGGAGAGCGGCGGTGCGTGTCGGGCGACAGGCGCTGCAGCACCGGCGAGCGACGTTGCTGGATGGGCGAGTGGTGCGCGGGAGGTTGCGGAGCAACCGGGGAGTGGCGCTGGGAGATGGGCGAGTGGCGTTGAGATCCGGGCGAGTGGCGGTTGTGGTGGATAGGAGAGTGCCGCTGGACTGCAACAACAGTAGAGGTGAGACCCAACTTCTGACCCAGGTCGGGCTTATAATGTCAATCATTATATTCGTGTCGAGACGGGCTTCTCTCTTGCTGACTGCTTAATGTATGTTCATAAAGAGGTATACGAAAACAATGTGTAGATACTTAACTTATACGTTTATTCTGCTTTTAATATTGGACGAATGTAAAAGAGATTTCATAGGATGCCAGTTCCCTGTTTTGACCATTACTGCACACTGTTTTTTTGATGTCGTGACTATTGATTACATAATTGTCTCTATCGGCCGATCACGTTGCTGTTCTTTGATATCTTTGGTCTGTTTTTTTCATCCTCGAAGATTAAACTAAAACAAGGAGCTCAGGACAGGATTTAATTCTCTTATCTTAAGGCCCCTCCCCTGGTCCTCCGTGCATGTTCAAAATCTACTGATGTCCTTTGTCCTACGAAAGTTTAAACTTAACATTTACTAAAAACAAAATAATTCATTAAAAATATATATATTTCAAATAACTCATTAATGCATTTTTCTTCTTTGTCTCTCTGCCTCTCTCTCTCTCTTAAAGTGCTGTGCTAGATTCTAAGGGACGTACTACTGTCGTTTGTTACTCGATTTTGACTCTAATAAAATGAGGGAGGCTTTAACATTTTTCTGTCGACTCAAATTGTCGCTTTATGTAAGCTCTGAAGACACAGACATATAAAAGATGTCCATGTTTATACAGTCTCGTTTATTATAATAATAATAATAATAATAATTTCCTTGTATTGTCATTCTGTGTAACAATGTACACAGAACGAAATGTCGATTGCACCTGACCCGTTGTAGCGAGCCGATGCAGCCGCAGCCAACAGAGGGCGCCGCCGACCACTTTTTATGAACGTTTGTTGCAAAAGACAGGCTTTAATCCTGTGATTACATGTTATTTTAGTAATGCATCTCAAACTGTTAGCTAATCAGTAACCAAATGTAGCTTTTATTTTTAAAAAGGTTGTTTTTTTTGCCAATTTCTAAACCAATTTTCATTTTGATTTATTGCAAAAAAATTACTTTCCAAGCTAGTACTCCATTTTAGATATTTATAGGCTTTCAAAAATGTCACATTTCGTCACCAAAACTTGTCTTTCACTTATAAGGAGGGTTGTTCTAAGCCCAGAGTCAGAGTATCCCTTTGTATTCACTTATTCCAACAAATGATTGTTTTTTTTTTACTCTTTTAAAGTTTCAAAATTCCAGCTTAGAGACAAAAAATCTCACTAGTTTTCCCCCCTTTTTTCCTGCATTTTTTTAATGATTCAAACATATATTTTCACACTGTTCACCTTCCCTAAAACAAATTAGAATGTCAAAATGAAACTCTTTATTTTTAGCCGAGTCAAATCGTTCCAACGTAAGTGTTCTTACGCTGAGTTATTTGAACTTCCCTGCTTCCAATAATTGTATGGAAATATTAAAATTTAATACATTTTTGTGTATCTAATCAGCCTAAGAGCTTTCGAATACACAGTATTACTATATGTGATCTCTACATTCTCTAGAAGTTAGTAGGATTTTGGTTGATTTGGGTAATACTGTTTCAACCAACTTAAACAGGATATATGTATATAATATATACATACAGAGAATCATTATATATATATATATATATATATATATATATATATATATAATTATGATTCTCTGTTGTTTTTTAATGTAATTGTATTTTATGAAAACAGTACCGATTTTGTGTGGTAGTGAACATTTCTATATCTGTTATCTGATATTTCCTGTAACATTGATGGCAGAAAAAGGAAACTTGCAATCAGATGGGTGGAGGTGTCAAAAATGGAGGTGGTGACTGTTTAAACCAAGGGTCTCCAACATTTTCCGAGCTACTTTTTGTTACTAATTGGCGCAAAGGGCGCCCGGTTTGATGGGGATTTTCTTAAATAGCAACTTGATAAATATTTAAAAAGGTAGCTTGATAGTTAGTGATAAAAATGATTAAAACACTAAAAGGGAGGTAAAAAGCTAGCTAAAAGTGAAAACGCCAACTAACTATGCTGATAGAAAGCTAAAAACTAGAAAGCTAGCTAGAATGGAGATCAAAATGTAGCTTGATAAGAAGCAAAAGACGTAAAATGTTAGCTTGATAGTTAGGTGGATATATAAACGTAATAAAAATCAAAAGGAAGGGATACAGTTTGCTAAAAAAATAAAAGGGAGCTAAAAAGTGAACTAAAAGAGAAAACCCCAACTAACTATACAGATAGAAAGCTAAAAACTAGAAAGCTAGCTAGAAAGAAGGCCAATATGTAGCTTAATAACGAGCAATAGAGGTGAAATGTTAGCTAGATAGTTGGGAGTTAACTGGTCAAAAAGGGAGCTAGATAGCTGGCTAAAAGAGTAAAACAACAACTATATAGGCAGATAAAAAGCTAACAACTAGATAGCTGGCTAGAAAGGAGGTCGAATTGTAGCTTGATAACTGGAAAAGGAGGTAAAATGTTAGCTTAATAATTAGCTTGAGAGGTGAACAGGTAAAAAACTAAAAGGGAGCTACATAGCTAGCTTAAAGAGTAAAAGGCTAACTAAATAGTCTGATAAACTAAGATAATCCTTTATTCGTCCCATTTTGTTACAGCAGTAAGACGATGAATAACAGCTTAGAATATCAACAGTGTAAACAAGTATTTAAATATATAAAAAGTAAATACCAGAATATAGAAAACTAAAAACTAAATAGTTATCTAAAAGGGAAGCCAAAACCTAGCTTGATAAATAGCTAAAAAGGTAGGAAGATATCTAGCTAAAATATCACGTTATCTGCTCATTCGCTTTATACAACCCATAAATTGGAATAGTTTGTAGTATTTCCTGTAAAACAAATCAATAAAGAGATGAATAAACAAATTTGTTAATACACATAAATTCTCATTCTAATTTCTTGATTGCTTAAAGTAATTATCAATATTGGAATATTTTTCATTCTCCATGAAGCCTTTGAACTGGAATTTATCTATTTGAATTTCTAAAATAACAAGTTATTATGTTATTACTATGTTATTACCAGGTTAATTATTAAAAATAGGGTTAAATAGATTCAGTTAACCAATACAAAATCACCCAACTCTGATGAGCTATTTTCAGAACAGGTGCTGTTTTAGGGGGCACTATGTTGGAGACCCCTGGGTTTAAAACAATATATTACTTTCTATGCAGATGTCGAATCAATATGATTTACTCGATATAATGGCATTGTGTGTTTGCAGATGGCCTCACCAGGACTGTGCTGCTCTTTCCTCAAGATTTCCGTCTGCTTGGAGCTCAGGGCCCGAAGGCGACTCAATTCCTCCGTCAGCTCCGTGTAGGCGAGTGCCAAATTGACCCTGGCAAAAGAAATCATTCCTCATTGCCTTCCTTTAAAACTTAAAGAACCCTGTTAAAAAATGATAATATATTGCAGTTTATTCATCAAAATATGAAAAAACTACATGTCCCTACAAACGCGGAGTTAACACCGCTCAAAAGGAAAAACATGAAAATAATATGCGGTCATAAATCTAGTGTTTGTCATAGATGAAAAAAAGAATAATTGGTCACATATCCAAGAAAAAAATAAGCAAAATAAAATAAAACACTTGAAGTTGTTCTGTTAAAAACACATCCGGTTGTTCTTTTTCATGCAATTCTTTTTAGGGTATGTTGTTTCCGAGGCTTGTTTTTTTCTTCATTGTTTTATTTTAAAAAGTATTGTTGGATCTCCTTTGACCTTCAAATTAAAATCCCCAAAAACTGATTCGATACCCAAATCTTGAGTGGTTTGGATGCAACAGATCATGGGCGTAACCAACCCATTTTGGGGGGTGCTCAACACCCCCAAATTCAACCCAAGACCCCCCTAAAAATTGTCATCCAATTCCTTTCAGGGTGTGACATTTTTAATTTTTTGTTTTTTATTTATTCGGTCTAAAACGTTTTGTACTAGCCCTCTTTGACCTTCAAAATAAAATCTCCCAAAACGGATTCAATACCCAAGTCTTAATCTTTATATGGATGCAACAGATGATAACTGCTCAAGAACCCCCAATTTCAATCCAAGCACCCTAAAAACCTTTTTAATCCAATTCTTTTAAGGGTATGCCACTTTAAAAAAAAAATTGTTGTCAAAAGTCTTGTCGGGCACACTTTGACCTTCAAAATAAAATCCCCCAAAACAGATTAGATACCCAAATCTTGAGTGGTTACTCATGAATGTGGATGCAACAGACCTTGGTCGTAACCAGCCAGGGCTGCACAGACTATTGCAAACCACAGACTATTATGACATCATCCCCTGATCTAAAACCTACATGAGGGCAAGGAAAAACTCAAAAACCTAAGCATGAGGAAAATTAAGAAAAGCATATAAGGTGTTCCCCCTTCCAGAATGAACAGGCTGCAATGGATGTTGCATTAACAAACAATAAAAAAAAAGATAAAATAGGAAATAATTTAAGTATAATATAAAATAAAAAGGATGACTAGGTTGCAACGAATGATGCATTAACATTACCTTTAACCCTTTATTGTCATTTATTTTATTGTCGTGAAACAAAATAATACAATAACGAAATTGGTATCTGTTTACGCTCATTTCTAAATATATATATACTACTTCAGGCTATATTCAAAATTTAAAGAAATGAATGAATTCAGTACTTAAGTAAAGGAATTTGAGGGGCTTACGTGAAGAAAACATGGACAGCAGTGTGCAAAAACAAAAACTAAATTTGGTAATCTAAGCAAAAAATAATTGCAGGAATTGCACACACACACAAATCCATCTCTGTTCAGATTTAAATTGGCATCAAAATAATTTCCTGCTCACTTATTTTATCTTCCAATTCCCATTTGCTTCAAAATAAAGAGAAACCTTTCTCAAAAGTGTCATCATTTACACGAAATGCTCCGAATTACAAGAAAGTTTGAGGGGTGTTCTCAGTGGGTGACTTGTGAAAACGCTGAGTAAAATTCAAAACCTTTCTTGGCTTTCATCATTGGTGAGTCACGGAGTGGCTGTGGTCTATTTTACTTTCTCTTCCACCATTTTCCAACCTATATTTTCAATTATTTCGGGGGGCAAATTCAGAGAATTGCCTCACATTTATTGTCTCCTCTCCCCCCTTCCTCACTTACTGCTCGTCTCCCACCTTCTTGATCCATTCAACGTCGCATTGCTTGCACGGCGACGACATTTCCTGCAAAAAATATGAGCAGCACATTTATTTCAGGGTGTTTGCAACGCAGCAAAACAGGCCCAAAAATGAGACGTTTGTTGGTTTTGTATGCTTATCCAACAGGAATATAATGTGTTTTGCCGCCATCTTGTGGCTTGCCAATATCCCAGTAAGTCAAGTCATGTTAATTTGTTTGGCCCTTAATCACAAGGAGTCTCAAAGGGCTCCACAGACCACAGATTATTGCAAGCTACAGACTAATATGACACCATCACCTGATCTAAAATCTACATGAGGGTAAGGAAACACCCCAAAACCTCACCATGAGGAAAATTGAGAAACTTTGAGAGGGGGCCACACATGAGTTAACCAGGATGACCAGGCTACAATAGATGTTGAATTAGCAAACAATCAAAATAAAATATACAATAATTAAAGTATAAGAAAGATTCATAAAAATGTATCATTGCTTGATGTATAAAAAGGCGTAAAAATATATAATTGCTTCCATTAGGAGGCATGCCTTACAACATATACGAATCATAGAGATATCAAAAGCTCCTTTTTAGTAGATCATGGGTAGATAACTTATATTAAGTACTATTAAACAGAACTGTTATGACATAATAATACATAAAAAGTAGATAACTGCTACTATGAGGTCTGTCTTACAATAATACAGATATATACTGCTCATGTCTCAATAAGCAGTAACTTATTGATCTGGCTTATTCCTGTCAGCCTGTTTTTTCCTTCTGTTTGGTCATTTGTTATTTAAAGCTGTTGATCTTGAAATAATTACAACCTTGTTTATGATAATCAGTGGGAAAAGGCAGTCAGTCCAGTCAACCCCAACCAACCCCAATAAACAATCATAGTTGAAGACACATGTGTCAAAGTCAGTTTTTCTACTGCACATGACACAAAATGTATTCATTATTGTATCATACTCCCAGAATTGTGTATTTTTTTCCACTGTATGTTTTCTGCAAACAAAAATGACAGTCAAAAGGAGCTTTCTTAAATTACTGTGGCAGGGTGACAAATACATGCTGTATGTTTATATTGCTATAGGACAAAGGCTCTGACATTAGTATTTCATGAATGCAGACATGGGGACTTGAGACTTAGTGACTTGGACTCGAGTCGACTCGAGTCGCTGTTTTTATGACTTGTGACTTGACTTGGACTTGGCAATCTAAGACTCGGGACTTGACTTGTGACTTGACTTGCCCAAGAAAAAAATACTTGGGACTTACTTGGGACTTGAAGGTGAAGACTTGAGACTTACTTGAGACTTGCACATGTGTGACTTGGTCCCATGTCTGCATGAATGTGATCAAATCCATCCATTATCTGCACCGCTTACCCTCAGTAGGGTCGCGGGGGTGCTGGAGCCCATCCCAGCTATCTTTGGGCAGTGGGCAGGGGACACCCTGAACTGGTTGCTAGCCAGTCGCAGGGCACACAGAGACAGATATTTCGCTCGCTCATTCACACTTAGGGATTGGACTGGCCAATTAAACTCACAGGCATGTTTTTGAATGTGGGAGGAAACCGGAGTGCCCGGAGGAAACCCACACAAGCACGGGGAGAACATGCAAACTCCACACAGGAGGTTCAATCTCAGCACACGCGCTAACCACTGCGCCGCCGTGTGATCAAATCATCAAACGTAGAATGTCATAAAATCCGCCAAAGAATTAGGTTTTGTCTGGCGTGTTTGGCAGTTTTGTTGAATTTTGTCTTAATATATATGGTGTCTCTCTGTCTCTGTCCCTATCTCTATCTCTATATCTGTGTCTATCTTTATCTCAATCTTTATCTCTATGTCTATCCCTCTCCCTCTCTCTATATGTCTCTCTCTCCCTCTCTCTCTATGTTTATCTCTCTCTACTGTATGTCTATCTCTCTCTCTCTATGTCTATCATATATATATATATAAAAATTCTAAATATTTAGCTTTTATGGCTCTTTGGATCAAAAAGATTCTTGAATCCTGAGTCAGGCCCTCTGTCCATTTGACTTTGACACCCCTGGTATGGACCATTCTAATGAGTACTGATCCCTTAAAATAAAGCGGGTATAGTTACCCATACCAGATACGATGCAATGTTTTAGTTATTGTTTTGTACAGCATTTTATTATCATTTTTTATAAATTACAAAGTTAAGGCGGGAAAAGAAAGAAGTCAAACTTTGCGTCTCTCACCCTGTCCAGCTGTCCACCCTGCAGCTGCCTGACGTCCTCCTTGAGGCGCTCGCATTGCTCCTTAAGATCCTCCTCCCGCTGACAAGCCCCCTCCGCCTCGTGCCGCGCCCCTTCAAGCTCCGCCTCCAACCTCTGCACCTTCAGGTCGGATAAGGCGTCCAGGCTTCGAGAGCTCTGCAGCGTCATGGCGGGACAATCCAGCACTGGACCCAAAAAACAGACCTGCTTGGAATCCAAATCTAGACACAAACGCTTACACTACTGTTCAAAGGTTTGTGTACTTTTCCTGATATTTATCATTTCTTTTTACTAGCCAGTCTGAGATACGGCTTTTTCTTTGCCACTGTGCTTTAAGGCCAAGCATCTTGGAGTTGTAGATGTTGACACTGATGTTTTGCAGGTACTAGTTGACTAAGCTGCTAGTTGGGGACCTTTAAGGCATCTATTTCTCAAACTACAGACTCTAATGTACTGTATTTCCGGATTACAGTATGTCACAAAAGTAAGTAAATACCTAACATTTCTGCACAGATTTTATTATAATAGAACATCACTTTGACACAATGAAAAGAAGTCTGTCAACAATGGCCATGACTTATTGGAAAGATATTCTCTGGTCTGATAAGACAAAGATTCATTTATTCAGCTCAGATAGAATAGAATAGAATTTACTTTTATTGTCATTCTTTGTAACCATGCACACAGAACGAAATGTGGATACACCTGACCCGTACAGTTAAACTGTAGCGAGCCGATGCAGCCGCATCCAAACAGGGCGCAGCCATTTTAGACCCAACTCCTGTGTTGGGAGTCATTAGGCGACCAAACCCCTCAATTCCAACCCTTAATGCCGAGCGCCAAGCAGGGCAGGGCTTGAACCAGCGACCTCCCAGTCTCAGAGCGGGCGCCCTACCATCTAAGCTACCAAGCTGGTAGACGGTGTGAAGCATGTGTGGTATCAACCAGGGGAGGAGTACAATCATGTTTGTGTAGTGGCTAACGTCAAGCATGGTGTTGGGAATGTCATGGTTTGGGGCTGCATGAGTGCAACTGGAATTGGGGAGTTGCATTTCATTAAGGGAAACACAAACTCGAGGATGTACTATGGAATACTGGTGCAGACCCACCAAAAACTGGGTCGCAAATACACTTTTAAGATGACCAAGGCTTTTCTAAAGGGGCTTAGGGTCTCCAGATCTAGAACATCTTTGTGGCATCCTCAAGCAGAAGGTAGAGAAGCACAAATATTTTTGTATTATTACTGTAGTTTTATGTTTATAGTATTTTTGTAGTATTACTGTAGTATAATTTTTTTATTATTTGGTACCATCTTTTTTGTATTTTGTAGTACTTCCATACAAAATGTTTGTTGTTTATCTGCAGTATTTCTATAGTATTATTGTAGTACAGTGCAACTGTAGTTTTATTTTTGTAGTATTTTTGTGATAATTCCATAGGAGGATTTTTGTAGTTTCGCTGCATGTGTAATTTGCAGTATTTCTGTTGGAATATTCTTGTAATCGTATTTTTGTAGTAATATTTCTCTAGTAGAGTTTTATATTATAGTTTTTTGTTTTGGTATTTTTTTAGTATTTCGGTAGAAGTACAATTGACGTAGTTCCAAAGCAGTACAGTATTTGAGTAGTATTTTGAAGAATTTTTGTAGTATTTCGAGTAGTAGTATTTTTATTATATTTTTCTAGTATTTTCGTAATATTACTGTAGTTGTCTTTTGTAGTATTTCAGGAGTAAATAATTCTGTAGCTGTATTTTGTAATGTAGTGTTACTGTTGTAGTATTTTTGTAGTAATTCTACACAATTTTTTATTTTCAGAATGACAGCAAAATAATATATGAGGTCCCTGTTTTGAAGCACTATATTTGATATTTACTTTTGTAGTTATTGTGTAGTACTGTATTTTTGTTGTATTTCCGTAGAAGTATTTTTGTAGTGGACAATGTGGGCACCCAAAAAGTGAACCGCTCTTGGGGGCCCCCTAGTGGTGGTGGGGCCCTAAGCAGCCGCTTGGCTGGTTTATGCCTTTGGCCTGGCTTCTGCAAGTAAAATATTTTGAAGTTATGTAAGCAACCTTTAAAAAAAAGATTTTGAAGCGACCCCGACTTACTGTGGGCGTCAGGTCCAGCGTGCAGCTGCAGATACTGCATGTCTTTGCTGTGCATCTGCACGTTCAGCTTGTGCAGGGAATTGTCCCGTTGCCTTAGCGCGGCCTCCAAGCCCAGGATGCGCTCCACATGTTTCTCCACCAGGCCCGTCTGAAAGCGCACAAGTCACAAGATCAACTTTTAGGGAAAAAAAAACCAACCACCCGCCCCATAGAGTCAAAGGGACAGAGACCATCTTATCCAGGTCCCTTTGGAGGTTGCTCTTCTCCATATGGATCTTCTCATAGGCCTGGATCACATCCTCCAGCTGCTCCTCACGCTCTTTCCTCTTCTGCAGCTGAGAGAGAAAGGAAACTTTTTACTCCACTTTTCCGAACTTTTCCACTTAGAACAAGGGAATAAAAGAGGCCATGCGATGCAACCGGGGAGATGTTGCGTAACAGGAGGGGGTTGGACGGTTGCTTTTAGGACACGGAGCAGCTCTAACATGTTCGGCAGATTCTTCACTTAAGGCATCCCTCTGGATGCTTTGTTTGCAGCGCGCCCTCGTTAGAAGACTCGCTCCTTTGTCTTTCTTAGTTTGCCTCTTTTGGGTGATATCCTAAAATGGATGACGTCATTCAAGTCATGCCACTAGAGGAAGTTCAACAAACCATCCTTATTAGTGAGTCAGGGGAGGAACAGCCTCATCTGTCATCATGGAAATATAAACCTAAAAATATATTCAATGTTTAACTTCCAAGTCATGTTTGTTTGTGACGCCCTTGGTCACAAGAAGTCTCAAAGGGCTGCACACACTACAGACTATTATACCACCCCCTGATCTAGAACCTACATGAGGGCAAGGGAAAACTTAAAACCTCAGCAATGGATGTTGCAAGGGTATCAACAAACATCATAAGCTGTTGAATATAAGTGTGTTTTAAGTCTAGATTCAAACACTTCCACTGAGGTTACTGATTGAATCTCAGAGGCCAGAGCATTCCACAGCACAGGAACCCGAATGGAGAACGCTCTTGAACATGCGGATTTCTTCTTGGCTCTTGGGATCACTAGTAGACAAGGAACATATTTCCCTTTTCAAATGTGCTGAATTTTCACATTATATTATGTGTATTATTAGTAACGAATGGTTATAGTGCCGGGAGTCTGCAGATGCAGAGTGAGGCACGCGATTCTCTTGCCTCATGGCAGAGGGCGATAGTGAGAACAAGGATTCTAATTTGGCACACGCCTCCCCCCTCCCCCCTCAAACAATTACATTTGTAAAAGTATGAGCAAGCTAACAGCAAGTCAAGCCATCCAGCATTTATTTTCTCCTTGCACTGACTTGTTTTCCATCATGGAGGATTACTTCTCTATTGATGCTTTTAATCAAAAAGGATCAGCGCATAGGCATCATTTATGAGTTAAAGGGACAGTTTGCTTTAATTAGCGCCACCTAGTGATTGAAAAAACTGCCACTCCTGTCAAAACATAGCACCGCCCACTTCATGGCGTCATAACCAACAAACATTAAAAAACACTATCGATTTAAGTAATAAACAAAAATGAATCTACTATCATTCAAAGGTGCATTTCTATAATTGCTTATAGGTTGAGAAGAATGCATTTATTTTCCTTAACATGAGCCAGTTACCCCGAAATAAGTAAAATTGCACATTTTTGGTCACTTTGAGTCTCTAGTTTTGTATATTTCCTTGTTCTTAGCACTAGTTTCCAGTTGCACTTCACCATACAGTGGCATCTAGTCTTCAAAATAATACACACTGTCTCTTTAAGGTTAGACAATACAACACGTAGGTTCATTTATTTGTATGTACCTTTGCCTCATCAGTTACAGAATTTCACCGCAAGTCATTGACGCTCATCCAAAATATTTACGCCGCTCTCTGTCGCCCTCAAGTGGTTAAAATATTCACACCACGCTGATTCCAATTTTCCTCTTGAAACTCGTCCAGTTATTCGGTTTATTATTGCATTTTAAACCAACCTCTTGTGCTAGGGTCACCAAAGACTTGATAAGATATACATTTAATTGCATCAAAGCTTCTCGACTTTGCAAGTAAGTTCAGGCATTGAGAATACAAAAAAAAACCCGATCTCATTTTCACTAAGACATTGCCCAGAAACCTATGGCTCTAGACTAGAGCCTCACAAGACATTTTACTCTTTACTCTACCCTAGTGGCTCCCAGGAGCTTTTTCCAGATATGTTTTATGTCGTGGTTTTCTGAAAGGGGACAAACATGACACAAATATTAGTTATGTTTTGGTGAAGCGGACCCAAGCGCAAACACATGAGCTGACTAGGGAAATAACTAAATCTGACATGCGAGGGGAGGTAACCAAGAACACAATCTAGAAAACTCACAGCTAGCAAAGTCAAAGAAGTCTGGAATCAACTGACATGTATACTTAGGTAGAAGATCAACGACAGTGATGAAAATCTGACAGCTTTTGCTGTTGGCACAGTCCTTTAATACTAAGTTCCTGATTAAAGTCGGGTGCCGGTTCGTCTGCCGATTGGCGCCATCTGGAGGACAGTCGATCCTAACGACTGTAATTTTTCCCGACGCTTCAAAAATGTTTAGAATATTTAATATCAAATGACTCACTTTGATTTGTAAATCCTCTTTTTCTTTTAAAATTGGGTTTACGTATATAAGTCGTTTAATTTTTTGTTTTCGGGTCCGTTAAAGGTCTTTTAAAATTTTGGGTTGCGGACCCCTGCTGGAAGGCAAATACTCACATTATTGCCATATCTCCCTATTTTTCTTTCTCCTTTGAACCATGTTTATTTTAACTTGTTTTATCGAGTAAAATAAGAATAAATGCTTCTATAATATTTTTATTAGGATTTTCTGATAAAGAACATGTGATATACATTTAATTATTTTGAGTATTTTTTTTTATTTTATTTTACAGGAGAAATTAGTTGTTAAAAACATTTAAAAAAAATAAAAAATAGATCACCAACTAATTAAAATACAGTTTGTATAAGTGAATCAATCCTTAAAATGAGCAAAATTTTCTGCTAACCAGGGAACTTTTTCACTCCACATTTGAATTGTTTTGCAGTGTGTCCTGAATACTGCGTGCCAGACCCTTGACTATTATTCATTCAATTCAAAACGAGGTATTTCCTTCTCTGACCTCGTGCGTGAGGATGTTGACCCTCTGCTGCAGGTTGTCGTTTTCCGAGTGCAGCAGCGCCGTTTCTTTGCTCTCGAAGGAGCAGTACGAGTTGGCCTCCTCCCCGAATTCACTGATCATTGGAAACTGAAAAAAAAGAAACGAAAATAAACGCAACATCCCGGCTGTTAGTTAGCTTAAGCACTCCATAGTCTGCCCACAAGTGGAACAGACGTCCTGCTAAAGATGGTGAAGAAAGGACCTATAAAGAACCGGAAGCATATACGAATTTTCCGGACTATAAATCACAGGTTTTATCATCGTTTGCCCGGGGTGCGACTTATACTCCGGTGAGACATACAGTGAAAAAAATAACTATTTGAACACTCTGCAATTATGCTATTTCTCCCAATTAGAAATCATGGAGGGGTCTGAAATTTCTAATCGTAGTTGCATGTTCACTGTGAGAGGGATAAACTAAAAAGAAAAATCCAGAAATCACAATGCTTGATTATTTTTATTTGAGTGATACAGCTGGAAATAGGTATTTGAACACCTGAGAAAATTAATGTTAATATTTGGAACAGCCGCCTTTTATTTGCTATTACAGAGGTCAAACGTTTTCTGTAGTTTTTCACTAGGTTTGCAAACACTGCAGGAGGGATCTGGGCCCACTCCTCCACACAGATCTTCTCTAGATCAGTCAGGGTTTTGGGCTGTTACTGAGAGAGATTTCCGATTGGGTTCAGGTCTGGAGACTGGCTGGGCCATGCTAGAGCCTTTATGTGCTTCTCACGTAGCCACTCTTTGATGTTCATGACTGTGCTTCGGGTCGTTGTCGTGTTGGAAGACCCAGCCACGACCCATCTTCAATGCTCTGACTAAGGGAAGGAGGTTGTTCCCCAAAATCTCACAATACACAGCCCCAGTCATCCTCTCTTTAACACAGTGCACTCGTCCTGTCCCATGTGCAGAAAACCACCCCCAAAGCATGATGCTACCACCCCTGTGCTTCACAGTAGAGATGGTGTTCTTCGGATTGTACTCTTTATTCTTCTTCCTCCAAATACGCTTAGTGGAATTATCACCAAAATGTTCTATCTTGGTCTCATCTGACCACAAAACTTTCTCCCATTACACCTCTGTATCATCCAAATGGTCATATGCAAACTTAAGACAGACCTTGACATGTGCTGGTTTAAGCAAGGGAACCTTTCGTGTCGTGCATGATTTCGAACCATGACATCTTAGTAAACTACCTACAGCAACCTTGGAAAGGGTGGTCCCATCTCTTTTCAGGTCTATGACCAACTCCTGTCGTGTAGTTCCGGGCTGATTCCTCACCTTTCTTAGAATCATTAAGACCCCACGAGGTGATATCTTGCATGGGGCTCCACTTCGATTGAGATTGACCATCATGTTTAGCTTCTTCTATTTTCTAATAATTGCTCCAACAGTAGACCTTTTTTCACCTAGCTGCTTGGCAATTGCTCCGCAGCCCTTTCCAGCCTTGTGGAGGTGTACAATTTTGTCTCTGGTGTCTTTGGACAGCTCTTTGGTCTTTGCCATGTTACAAATTAAAGTCTTACTGATTGTATGGGGTGGACAGGTGTCTTTATGCAGATAACCACCTCAAAGAGGTACATCTGATTTAGGATGATACATCGCATGCAGGTGGATTTTTTATGGACGGACTAACAGGTCTTTCATGGTCAGAATTCTCGATGATACACACGTGTTCAAATACTTATTTGCAGCTGTATCTCACAATAAAATCATGCATTGTGATTTCTGGATTTTTCTTTTTAGTTTATCTCTCTCACAGTGGACATGCACCTACAATGAAAATGTCAGCCCCTTCCATGATTTCTAAGTGGGAGAGGTAGTAAAATAGCAGGGTGTTCAAATACTTCTTTTCCTCACTGTATTACCGGTATATCACTTCACATGTTATTTTCACGCTAAACCACAATAGGGCGCTCTAAGCCTGTGTTGATCATTTCAACCTTGCCCTGATGTGTTTGTGTGTGTGTGTGGGGTGGTATTTTTCACCGTTTTCTTTTTACACCGGTAATTTATAAAAACAACTGAGATGTGCGGAAAGAAAATGGCCCTGAAAAGGAAAGCAAGACAAAACTTAATCCTGTCGGCAAGTATGCTCAAAGCCCACAGAGACCGTTGATTATTTAGGGGAGTGGTCCAAGAGAGGGGCTCCGTCTGAAGTATCCTCTTAAGAAAAAATGAATATATAATTTTGCATTTCGCGCTCTAGATGTTCTCTCGTTGTACTTTTTCTTACTTGGATCTGAGCATTTCTGCAGGGGCGGGTCTCCGGGGACCCTCAGTGCCTTTTGCTGTTTAACCGAGCAAAGACAGGATGGAAGCCGTTTGGCTAAATGGAAAAAGGTAGTTAAACTCCGTCCTCACGCAGCCGTCGCACAAAACGGCTATGGGGAAAATAAATAAATAAAAGGAAAACAAAATGCCTGAAGCTGATGGAAGGCATTCTAAATGCAAATGCGCTCGTTTATGTCGCTTACGTAACGCGTCTCTCATGTCGAGTCGGCTTCGACTCGTTGACTGCGCTCGTTGACGTGTTTCGAACGGCACTCTGATGCACAGGAATATATATGCACTGGACAGGGTGTTCTAAAAGGCTTGGGCACGTTTTGACATGGACTATCTCGGAAACTATTAAGGATAAGACACATCTAATTCAAAGATTTTCAATGCGACAACCATTGGTCACAGGTTCCATCAAGCCAATAGTCAAATTTTTGCCAAACATGTCCCTGGCTAGGTTCACAATGCTATTTAGGGTTTACTCTTTTGTGCCATGTCCAATGAAGCTGGCCACGGAACATTCTTCTTTGAAAGAGCAACAGTCAATAGGGAGACGTACCTCAGCATGCCGGAAAACCGGCTAATGGATACATTGAACGAGATAGAGTCTGGTGACTTAATTTTCCTAAAGTATAGAGCAGCATCACTTTAGAGCAGGGATGTCAAACCTATTTTAACCCGGGGGCCACACGATAGACAAAACATTCTCTCGGGGCTGGACTAGTTAGATTAGAGAGAAAGAGAGAAGGGGAAAGAAATATGAAATAGAGAGGGAGAAAAAAGAGAGATTGTGGTACAAGGAAAGAGAGAGTGAGTGGTGGAAGAAATTTGCTATAAGTCACATCAAAAGCTTGGGCAAAAGTAATGACTCAATGAGAGAGACAGAGGAAGAGCAAGGGAGAGAGACAATAGAGAGAAAACAACGACAGGAAGAGCAACATAAAAAGGGAGAAAGGGTGAGCGCAAAAGACACACACACACACAGAGAGAGAGAGAGAGAGAGAGAGAGAGAGAGAGAGAGAGAGAGAGAGAGAGAGAGAGAGAGAGAGAGAGAGAGAGAGAGAGAGAGAGAGAGAGAGAGAGAGAGAGAGAGAGAGAGAGAGAGAGAGAGAGAGAGAGAGAGAGAGAGAGAGAGAGAGAGAGAGAGAGAGAGAGAGAATGTGAGAAACAAAAGAGATAAAAAGATAAATAGTGAAAGAGAGAAGGAGAAAGAGACAAAAAGGAACAAAGAAAAAGAGAGACAGAGAGAGAGAAGAGAGAAAGAAATCCAAGTACAGTGTCTTTGTGAGAGGCAACTGGCTTTGGCAACATCAACTGGACATATTTCGACCTGCAGCTCGTTTTTCTCTTGCGCTTCTCTCAGCCTTGTCTCGGGTGCCAGGGTGAGACAGCTTCTGTACACAACAATGTCAAACAGATGGAGGCCATCTCAGCTGTTCCCGGGCAGTGGGCAGGGTTGCCGGCCAGTCGCTGGGAACCCTATTATTATTTTTATTATTATGAAATCCCCTCCGTGTAGTTGTATTTCTCTCTCTTCCTCCCTTTTTCTCTCAATCTCTATCTCTCTCAGTCTCTCTTTTTCTCTTTCTTTGTTCCTCTTTGTCTCTTTCTCTCTCTGTGTCTTTTTACCTTGTTTTGCTTTATCTTCCTTCTCTTTCCCTCCCTCTCTGTTTTTCCCTTTTCTCTTTCCACCATTCTCTCTTTCTCTCCTTCGCTCTCTCTCGCTTTTAATTTCTCTTTGGATTTCTTTCTCTTTATTTCCCTCTCTGTACTTTTTCTCTCTTTTTTTACTCACGCTCTCTCTCGTTCTTTCTCTCTCTCTCCCCCTTTTTTTCTTTCCTTGTCCCACACTCTCTATTTTTCTAGCTAGCTTGTGGTCTGGCGTGCAGCAATTCCAGGGGGGCGACAACACAAGTGAGCGTAATGGATTGGCGTGGGAGGGAGGAAACCGGCTAAAAGAAAAGAGTAAAAGGAAGGATGGGGGGGGGGTCCTATTTTGAGTGTGGGAATGAAAAACCAACCAAAAAGAAGACTCTTTGCTTTTCCAGGAAGTCTTCAGGAAGAAGACGTTTTCATCTGTGAGGGCACCTTGGGCCATGATGATGAAGTGCACAAGAAGCCCTCTTTGGTCGATTAAGACTGGCGTTGCCACAGCAACCACCTACATCGTCAGACCTGGGCACTCCGGTCCTGGAGGGCCGTATGTTCTGCATGATTTTTGAGGTTTCTCTGATCCAATACAGGTGATTCCAATCACCAGTATCGTTAACGAGCACTTGCTAGCTTGCTAACGAGGTTATAATTTGTATCACCTGACTTAAAGAAGAGCAAACTTCAAAATCTGGCAGGACGTATGGCCCTCCAGGACCGGAGTGCCCAGGTCTGTACATCGTCACCATACAGTCGCGGTGGGCGGATCGATCCAAATATCGATATCATCGATACTAAGCAGGTATTTGGATCGGATTGATACCATTGCCCTGGGATCCATTCTTTGATCCTCCACCAATTCCCGCAAAGGGCCGCTATTCTACGCAGATATGGCCATCACTCTCTCTCTCACCTAGCACTCTCGACAACTCTTTAGGTCTGAGACTGATGGCACACTTGTAACCACTCTCCCTACCTGGCCTTCTGCTGCATCTTGCCTGCCAGGCAGAAGAGAGGGCAAAATTTATGCAAAACCCCCGTAAATTTAGAGCCAATGAGATAAAATTGATAATATATTTGCATCGCTGACTTTATCTTCAAAATAGATAGATAGATAGATACTTTATCCATCCCCGTTGGGAAATTCACACTTCCAGCAAATGTGGGCTTTTACACCCCTGGGTGGAGTTAAAGAGCCTCATGGCATTAGGAAGAAATGATATCCAAATTTTGTGCAATGGAAGGTACTGTAGTTGTCTTGTTGACATTGTATTACGGTAATTGCATTTTCGTTACCTTGTTACTTTTTTGGCTGGGGTCTCTTAACCTTTGAACCTGGACCTGTCTAAAAAGGGTTGTATTTATTTGTAATACTTTTGAAGTTCGCAATGTAGTCTGCATTTATGTAGCACTTTTCAAGTCAAAGAAGACCTCCCACAGCGCTTTACAATGTGCTTCACACTTCACACACAATTTCACACAGCGTCAGCCAAGCAAGGCAAGTACCACTAGGGATTCAGTGTCTTGCCCAAGGACACTTCGACATATAACACTGAATCGAACCTGCGATCTCTTGATCCCGCGATCTCTTGATCCCGCCCTGGAATTTATCCAATAAAAAAGTTAAACATTTTCAGTACCTAAGATTTTTGAGCCGTGTTTATGGAACTTAGAAACTAACTCAAGGGGGGAAGGGTTCACGAAGAAAACAAGTATTTGAATACCCTTCTATTTTGCTATTTCTTCCACTTCAAAATCATGGAGTGGTCTGACATTTTCATCCTAAGTGCATGTCCACTGTGAGGGAGATAAACTAAAAAGAAAAATCCAGAGATCACAATGCATGTTTTTTGTGTGTTAAAGCTGCAAATAAGTATTTAGTATCATCTAGAATTCTGACCCTGAAAGACCATTAGAAGTCCACCTACACTCCATGTATTATCCAAAATCAGATGCACCTGTTTGAGGTCCTTAGCAGCATAAAGACAACTGTCCACCCGATACAATCAGTAAGATTTGAACTTGTGACCTGGCGAATCCCAAAAAGCTGTCCAAAGACACCAGAGACAAAATTGTACACCTCCACAAGGCTGGAAAGGGCTACGGAACAATCGCCAAGCATCTTGGTGAAAAAAGGTCCACTGTTGGAGCAATTATTCGAAAATGCAAGAAGCTAATTTCTAAGTGGGAGAAATAGTGAAATAGCAGGGTGTTCAAATACTTATTTTGTTCGCCGTAATTATTCAATAGCCTACACATTTCCAAGCAAAAAAGTATCAGTATTGAATTGGTATCGATCGATATTACCCCTGCATTTACATGGTTCAGATTGATACCAAAACATCCAGTATTGCTAACCCCTACGATACAATAAGAGGAATGAAAGTTGAAAAAAACTCAAAGGTGGCTCTGTCCAGGGTGCTGAACTTTCAACATTTCAATCGGAATGAAGTGGAGGCAAAACCTCGAGGCGCTTGACATATGCTCCATTCGAAAAGGCCGCACCGTCGAGCCTTTTTCATTTTCAAAAACCCGAATTTCAAGTAGTTTCTCCATGTTTGAATATTTCTTTAAAAAGGCGCTAACCAAAAAGTTACGGTGAGTCACGAGAGGCGAGCAAGTAGCTTCCATCTGCTGTGAGTCATGTGACGACCCGCCAGCTACTTTGGGTTCGTATTTTCTTTTTTCGCCTCCGAGTCGAGAGAGCGTGATGGGTCACTCGGCTAAAAAAACAACCTGAGAGATGCAGAGGTCAGAGAGCACAAGTTCACTCTCGGAAAAACAAAACCCTCCTTATTTCCAGAGAGCTTTCCTCAATTTAAGCACAGTATTGTAGGACACAGTACATATTCATGATACGAAATTAATCTATTCTGAGGTGGGATCACAAAATTAACTTTTCTTGTTGTGGGGGTTAGAAAACTATGGCAATAAGCTCAGGTACCCGAAATTAAAACAATAAAATAACAAAATATCATACAGTAATCCCTTGTTTTTGGCAGGGGTCGTGGTCAAAAACCACATAGTAGAAACCTTTTTTATTCGAGACTATAATACATGAAAACTAAAGAACAAACCCTATTTACAGGCTCAAGCATTTCTATTACAAATAAAAGTAATGTAAAAGATATTTTTTGTTCTAAAAATAAGTGAAATTCGCCAATAGTATGGCTAACATTGTTGTACTTGAGCCCGAGCGTGTACTCGCCCAGGACACACCACATAAAGTGGTGGCCCTACGACCTAGGTGTTGAGGGGATCGTGTCTCGTGAACCACAAACTGCGATTGATTTTTTTAATTTTACTGTATTTTAATTAGTTTTCCAAATTGAATAGGACAAGTAAATGTAAAAGAGCAAAATTGTTTCATTACAGATGGCAGAAACAAATTCTCATTTTATGAACGAGATCATGTATCTACCATCTGGTGTATGAGCTATTTTAAGCATTGTTTCCGTTATTTTACTTGACATAAGAGGGAAATACATCCCAAAACAAGAAAAACAATACCTGAAATGTGCAGCATTGTCTGCTAATCGAGTAAGATTTAAAAAAAAAACAACAACATCATACCCCACTGTCAGAAAATGTTGCTTCTTTTAATAATTTTTAAATGTCATGCTATTTTAGAAAATGAGACAAACAAAAAAATAAAAATTGTTTATTATGGGAGATTATTTTTGTCATTTTAATAGTTTTTCATAATCTAACAAAAGACTATCATTGGAAACATAAGTAAATATATGTTTCTAGTTTAGCAACTTCAAACACCGTCATCCGATCCTGGTGGCATCAGATCTCTGAGACCACGCCCAAAGAGGCATGATCTGGTCAAGTGTCCCTGGTCTATATAAAAAGAGTAACCGATCGATAGTTTGTCCTCTTTTTCTTTACATGCTTGTCTCATCGCACGTTGGACGCTTGGCGCCGCCGTGCAGGCCCGCACTGCGGCCTTGAGTTCAGCACGTGGGCCATACGTTGTGACCATCCGGAGCACGAGGCCAAATCTCTCCACAATGCAATTAAGGTAACGACTTCAGATTTAACTCCATGTTTGTTGGTTCTTGGGAATGAACGTTTTTTTTCTGTACAAGGGAATCTCCCTAAATCGAAACTCTCTATTTGTGGTAGTAACCTCCAGACTTTCAGGGGACGAAAACTCCCATAATCTCCAGTGCCCCCCCCCCCCCCCCCCCTTCCCCTTTATAAATAATTCTCTGTATTATTACATTGTGTGTTATATTTCAATCTGCCCAGTTCATTGAATCCATTTTCTTGGGATTAGTAATTATTATCAGAACTCAAAGAACTCAAAGTAATAATTAGCATCAGCAAATTTTAGCATCCTTCAGAGAAAAAAGATTTATGATGGAGCACAAGCAACACCATTGGGAAATTCGTTTACTGATTGCAGTAAAGAGTAATTTGTTCGTTCAATCCTAACGATTTTCAAAATGAAAGCTAGAAAAGTCCCAAAAGTAGATATATATGCGTTAATTTTAGAGTGTGTAAAAGTGTGTGTAACTTGAGTATTTTTTTTTTACATTTTGAGATAAATATTTGAGATATGAGCAATTTGGACCGTTGCGACTAGATGGTGGCATTAATATGTGAAGGTATCAGTGCATAGGCTAGTTTTCCAAGCTCCAAGTAGACACCAAAAAGGGCAAAGAAAAAAGTGCCCTAGGTACACTTGTGCGTGTTTCTAATATCGACACCGGCGCAACAAAAAAATGGATGACATATTTGCAAAATTCACCTTGATCTCGTAGAGTTTGAGCTTCCTCTTGATGCTGCTGTTCTCTCGCTCCAGGCCTCCCAGCCGGCTCTTGATGTCCTGGTAGGCGGCGATCAGGGCAAAGTGCGGTGCCGAGTAGACGTCGGCGGGTAGCGGCGGTGATCGCCATCCGACGCTACCGCAACCGTCTTCTTTAAGAGCGCCATCGCCGGACCCACCCAGCAGGCCCAGTTCCCCGCCGAAAAGAGACTGCATGGCCTCAACCTGCACACAGGGAAGAGAATCATTAAATATGAAACGATTTTTTCCTTAAGAGGAGAGTACCCTACTAAATTTGGTAGAACAGACTTGATAGACCCTGCTGTTTTGAGGAGAAGATGGAAAAAGCCCTGCTCTGTATTTGAATGTAAGTAAATAGTAACTTTTTAAAGCAGTCCATAAAACTGGAATAAAAAAAAAACAAAAAACATTTAAATCCATGTATTTACCGTAAATTCCGGACTATAGAGCGCACCTGATTATAAGCCGCACCCACCACATTTTAAGAGGAAAACCGATTTTGTACATACACAAGCCACACCTGTATATAAGCCGCATGCGGCCACATTTAAACATGCAACTCAAACACAAAATTAACCCAAACCCGACTTCAAGTCCCGCGATTGAAACTAAATGTCCTTCATTAAAGTCCACAGTCCAAAAATCACAGCCGGCAAACTTAACGCAAAATGATACCGGTACTTAAGGTTTGATGCAGACCTGCAGAGTCCGGGTCCCGTTGAAAGTAATCCAAGGAAAAAAGTGTATATTTCCAAAGGTAAGGGTGGGAAAAATATGTCAGATGAACACATTTACTCACGCAACTCCTTTTTCTTTTACCAACTTTTTACCCCCTCTTCTTTCCTTGTCTGTCCCTCACCTTTAGCGGTCCCCGCGTTTGTTCCGCCCCTCATTTTTCGCTTACCCGTGCAAAACATATCAGAATAAGTGTCTAAAATAAATACAAATAAATACATTACAAAAATATACAGTTGCAAATGCATATTATACATGGGTTACACATATTTACAAAGAAAGACTGTACACCGAGAGAGTTTTCAAAGCTTTAATAATAATAACATAGCTTTGACAGGGCAGTTAATGGTAGCAACACTCGAGCGCGGCTAGCGGCTGTTAGAAAAATTACATAAATTGGCCGCATCACTAAATAAGCCGCAGGGTTGAAAGTTAGGGAAAAAAGTAGCGGCTTATAGTCCGGAATTTACGGTGCATTAACGCCCCTTTTATATCAAGTCAACTCAAGTAATTTTATGAGCTCTTAATCACAAGAAGTCTCAAGGGTTGTACAGACCAGAGACTAACCATCTCCTGATCTAAAATCTACATAAGAGCAAGGAAAAACTCAAAAATCTCAGCATGAGGAGAAGGAACAGATGGTACACAGACATCATCGACATAAAATAGAGATAATAACAGAATGTCCGGTTAATAGAATCCTGAAGTCAATATCATTCATAAGCTATAGAATAGAAGTGTGTTTAAAGCTTAGATTTAAACACTTCTACTGAGGTTGCAGATCGAATCTCAGAGGGCAGAGAATTCCACAGCACAAGGGCCTAAATGGAGAACCCTCTCAAACGTGCGGATTTCTTCTTGGATCTTGGGATCACTTTTAGATCAGTGTTTTCCGAGCAAAGGCTCAGAGCAGGAACGTATAGGGGAGCTACATCTAAAAGATATGACGGGGTAAGTCCATGCAAAATTTGGTCACCACATCTTAAACTGACAAAGAGCCAGTGCAGTTTAGCCAAAATCCAGGTACTGTGAGCAGCATTTGGTACCAGCTGCAGGTTTTTATATCAGACTTCGGAAGACCAGAGAGTGATACATTACAGTATTGAGACGGGAGGTAATAAAAGCATGAATTAGAATGTCAGAATCAGACTGAGACAACATAGGGCGAATTTTAGCAAGGATGCAAAGATGAAAAAAAGCACTTCCAGTTATATTATTCTCGCGTAACTGAGGCAACAGATTAGGGTCAAAGGTGACACTAACATTTTTGACTGAGTCAAGTGTTCGAGAACAAAACACGGCATTGAGATGGACCAATGATTAACACTTCAATATTTTAAAGGTTGAGGCGCAAGAAGTTAAGTGACATCCATCTCTCTGTCTTAATGAGGCAGTCCTCCAAATTTCCACAACTTAATGGTGCTGATTCCTCCATACAAAGATACAGTTGAGTGTCATCTGCATCGCAATGGAAACTCATTATATTTGCGAATAATATTGCATAACGGAAGCATATAAATGATTAAAAGTAGGGGACCGTATTGTTCTATGAGGCAGACAAGAGCAGCCCTCCCCTTTTCACCTCCACATTCCTCTCCCTGTCTTTCTCTCCCCCTTCTCCAGATAGAATGTAAGATAATGACTTCAGCTGGCTCCACACACGAGAAGAACTCATAGATATACCTGTTGCAATGTCAGAAAATGATCAAACAATGTCAATACATGCAAATTGAATCCTGTGTTGTAAATCGATTACATTGATTTAATTATCTGGCAGATACTAGGTGAATGTAGGTTGGTGGTCAGAGAAGTAGCTGTGAGCTGAGAAACTGCAATTCAGTTTTAAAGAAGCCAGCGCGCTGACAAAAGGTCTGTCTTTCAAGAGGCCACCAAATAGTTATTTTTGAGCCAGGCAAAGAGTTCCAGCCAAACAAGTAGCACAGGTCAAAACCCTGGCCCTCACACAACCAAAATGGTTCTGACCCAGTCCCAGCTTAATGAGCAACCTAAGCCTGATCAAGCCAGCGACCTCAAAGCCTCCAGCCACCCACAGTCGACCACGGCTTCAACACACTGCATCCCGTGGTCCTGTTCCCGACCTGCAGGGTTGGGTAGGGTTACTTTAACTTGATTACTTTCAATTACTTTTGGATGACTCCAATACCAAATATGCTAATAAAAGACAAAAGAAACTAAATATGAATAAAATGACTAAATTTTGTGCAGGCTTGGGGAGTAACGGAATACATGAAACGGCAAAAATTATGTTGGCAAGCTGTTTGGATTTATTTTCATTTTGTTTCAGTCGCATTTTATGTTCGTTTTGCCGGAGATCAAAGAGATCAAAGCCAGGAGAGAAAGCTTACCACGTGTTGTGAGTCATCATTTTATTCACATTTAGTTTCTTTTGTCTTTTATTAGCATATTTGCTATTGGAGTATTCCAAAAGTAATTGAAAGTAATCAAGTTAAAGTAACCCTACCCAACCCTGCCGACCTGGTCTCCATCCTTGAGGGTTCCTCACCGCTCGACCGCCACGAACATCCAGACTGGGCCTTCACCTTCATCGAACCAGAAGAACAGTCCATCTTGTGGTTCTAGGTATTTGGTACTCTAGGTATTTGGTATCAGATTATGATAACGAAGTAAT
This sequence comes from Urocampus carinirostris, assembly GCF_059441175.1. Lineage (NCBI taxonomy): Eukaryota > Metazoa > Chordata > Actinopteri > Syngnathiformes > Syngnathidae > Urocampus > Urocampus carinirostris. The sequence continues at coordinate 21,217,347 of NC_142367.1, read as the reverse complement.
TAAACTTAGTCAGCTTCTTTCCCAAAGCTGTCACACTACTAAGTTCTAATTTACACTGGACTAAACTCCACCTATTTGTAAATAACCAATATTATCATTGATCACTGCTATCTCATTTGCTACCTACTGGGTTTTTATGACTTTATTCTTTGATTCCTAGTATAGTTCTGATAATTGGCATACATAGATCAGATTTAAGAAACATTTCTGATTGGTTGGATGAAAAACATCTGAAGTTTTTTTGTTATTTTTTAATGCGAAAGTTAGCAAACTGGCCACACGGCGTCCTCGACTTACCCCTCCCCAGCCACTCAAGCGCTGTGACTCAGCCGTCGCCCTTTGAGCTATTTTCATTATTTTCATCTGTGGCTTCCTCCATGCCGGTGCAGCATCAGACCATCTGTGCCACTTCAGCCCCCTTTGTCTCCCTCTTTGTCCCCCTCCTCACCCACAGGCCTGGCTACAGGTAAACAGGTGGCGGCGGATGGGGCTCAATAAGTAGATATCGTATTTTCTTTAGACCCCGCCTTGAGCGTCGAACCCTACCTCGAAGTCCATTTGGGTGTGGCAAGTGTCGAGTCCACGTTTGTAAACATTAGATTGTCAGGGCAAGAAACAGAATTTAGAACCCACTCGCGTAACGTACTCACCATTTATTGGGGAGAGGAGGAATGCGCGCACACTCGATCCGGGGATCAATGGTCGCAGAAGTGGATTGAAATCCAAACAAAAGGGTAGTAAAAATCAAACAAATCAGGCCAAGAACAAAACAGGATCAAACACAGGCAGATTCACAGAACTAGGCATTTAACACAGAGTTTAACAGGAGTCTTGCAGAAGTCTCACAGATGTATCACGGACGCTCAGACAACTAACGGCTCAAAGGACCGCGTTTAAGTACTCCCAAGGAGCAATCAGTCAATGCGTCTCAGCCGGTGTCCATGGGCGGGGCCAATTGGGCGCCGTGGCAACCGCGACAGAATCCGGCGCCACCCGGCTGAGACCAACTGAGCGCCATGGCAACAGTGAAAGAGATCAAATTGTATATATTTCTAAAGCACTTTTCAGCCAATGAATTGCCACCGAAAGCTCTGTATTAAAACATTGAGTGCACAAAAAAACAAAATAGAATCCCCTCGTTTTTCCCTACCCAACAACCCCGAATGTTTATTACACAGACAAACACAACAGGTAAAATAAAATGAAATAAAAACTAAGAAATAGCATTATGAATAAAATATGTAGCAACATGGGGTGGTCAATACATGATTTTAAGGCAATCCTTTTTACCGTTTTTGACTTCTTAATATACGGATTTATGGAGTTTTCTTTGACTAACAATCAACCCAAGAAACTTGAATACCACAAAAACAAAGAGAAAAAAATGAAACCGAACAATAGGATTTGGGATCTTGGCTGGTACCATTAATATGTAAGGCAGTTACTCCAAAACATTAAGTTATTGATTTTGCAGTCCATGAAAATAGATGATCAGTCCAAGGGAAAAACGACAAACGAATGAAGATCTTGCGGTGTGAAAACGTATTTAAAGGACCGGGAACTCTTTCATGGCATGTGAGAAAGGAAACAGTATTTGCCCCTGCTCCCAAAAAACAGTCTGCTGCGTTTCTTTTCTTGGATTTACCTCACGAGAACAAAAGGCATCTTGTTGGAAGAGTGGGGAACAATGGCGAAGCAGAAGACGCCGATCTTCATCTTACAGTCCTTGGCTGCATGGCGCCAACTGACTCTGGAGTCTCAATGAGAACAAAGGCCTGTCCGCCTCCCCTGGTCCCCCCTCCTAGGACCCACCTTTTTGGGGTCTCCTGGGCAGAAGAAGTGCCAAGAGCTTTGCCCATTCATAAATAGTCAGGAAGATGGGGTGTGACTTCACACCTTTAGTGGCAGTCTTAGTCATTGCCCTGCAAGTCCTGTAGATTCTAGTCGTTTTCTAAGAGCGGTTTTGTGGTTGGGTCATCATCTCGACATACATAATTTTGAAAAGTCAGACACTAACTATGTGAGGAAAGAGACCCGAGAGGGGCTAATTCACATTGATATGAAAGGCAGCAAATGGCCTCAAGAAATAATTTTTCGCCGTTAAACCACAACTTACCAGTGTAAAATAATAAACGTGAAAAAATTAAAAAAAAAAACTGCAGAACAATACTGTGTATAAATCTGAAACCTTTTTTGTACCCCCACTTCAGGATTTTTGTCTACATCTGGATTCAGTTTGACTCTTTGGGTTTTCCATTATTGCCTGGGAGAGTTGAATGTCTTTCTGGGGAAGCTGTTGGGTCACCAAAATCCAAAAATGCCAAGTCAGCTTTTTTTGGGCATTTTTCAAATTTGGGGTAACCCATCTGAGAGGGTAATGCCGAGTCAAAAAAACCTAAAGTGCTCAATCCACTTTCCTTTGGCATGTTTCACATCTAGGGTAACCTACCTGTTTCTTGGTGAACGGAGTCCTGGATAACTACACTTCTTTTTTTGTAGTTGCTGTTTACAAACAACTCCTGCTAGCTTGCTAACGATACCGAATTTAAATGCTAACAACCATTCAAACGAGAGTACGTAATTTTGTACAAAATATCTCCAAAATCTCTATTCAAGTAATCGCAATACATTTTAGACTTACAGAAAATTCAAAACAACATACTTACAAGAGGACACTCAGAGACCACTCTATATGTATCTCAAAGGCAGAACAGTTACCGTGTGTGCTTTCACTTAACTGTCACTATGCATTTCCAATTTCATCTACCGTATTTTTCAGTATATAAGGCGCACAGGAGTATAAGGCACATTTTCAAATCTCTGGCCAATTCGGGAGCTTTAGGTGTGCCTTATAGTATGGAAAATACGATAGTTTTAAAGGCGACTTTTCACTTAACAGAGCGTATAACCCGAATTAACTCCACATTGGTTTCCCAAATATTTGAACTGCACGCTTGTATTCAGAACACAGAGGCTCCAGTATTGATGCAACAATCCAATCGGGCGGATCGAATACGCTGCGCCTCTCTGACCCTATTAAGTGAATCCGTCAAATGTTGTTTCTCAGCTTGCGGGCAAATGTGTCAAACAATTCCTATCTGTTTTTCTTTTTTTGGCAAGCATGTCCTACCTAGCGGGGTGCAACCTGGGCTGGTTAGTAGAGGGTTGAGCGCTAATAAGCTATGCTCCTGCTCACTCCTTTCTGATTATGTATTTTGTTTACTCTTCCTTTGTTTTCATGGAAGGGGGATTACCATTTGTGAGGCCCCTTCTCAAGGTTTCTTATTTTCCTCATGCTAAGGTTTTCAGCTTTTCCTTGCCTGCATGTTGGTTTGAGATCAGGGGATGATGTCATTGTAACCAGTACTTTGAGACTAAGGGCTGACTTGACTTGGTTTATGTAGCTTCCTTTGATTTTGATTTTCTATTTTACATGTTAGTGTTTTGAGACATGGTCTGGCAATAATCAGGAAGCCAGTACTTGCAATGCATATTCAGAATATGACAACAACAACAACTCCTGGTATCTAATGATCATTTTTTGTACTGAAATCATTCCCAGATGCTTGATACTTACTGATAAGCTGCACCAGGCCCTTTTAGATGGTAAAAAGATGATAATGACGATAAATAGATACATATATTACATTTTGGCAGTCACCGACCATGTTTCTGAAAACAAATAAACACATATGGCACTGAATGCCACCCTTTGAGCACCCCTGCCTCAGTCCCTGCTTTTCCTTCCTGCTTCGGTCCACCTGCAAAACCTAGCAATTTCCAGCACTGCACTAGACTCAGTCAAGTCAAGTCATGTTTATTTGTGACGCCACAGATTATTGCAAACTATAGACTGTTATGACACAATCCCCTGATCTAAAACCTACACGAGGGCAAGGGAAAACTCAAAAACTTTAGCATATGGAAATTTAAGTCAAGTCATATTTATTTGTAAAGCCCTTAATCACAGAGTCTCAAAGGGCTACACAGACCACAGATTATTGCAAACCACTGACTATGATGACACTATCCCCTGATCTAAAACCTACACAAGGGCAAGAGAAAACTCAAAAACTTTAGCATAAGGAAAGTCAAACCAAGACATGTTTATTTGTATAGCCCTTAATCACAGAGTCTCAAAGGGCTGCACAGACCAGAGATTATTGCAAACCACTGACAATGATGACACCATCCCCTGATCTAAAACCTACATGAGGGCAATGGAAAATTCAAAAACTTTAGCATAAGGAAAGTCAAGTCATGTTTATTTGCCTTAAATTTCCTTATTTGCCCTTAATCACAGAGTCTCAAAGGGCTGCACAGACCTCAGATTATTTCGAACCACTAACTATGATGACACCATCCCCTGATCCAAGACCTACATGAGGGCAAGGAAAAACCCAAAAATCTCAACATGAGGTAAACAAAGAAACCTTGAGAAGGGACCCTATTCAATGTAATGGTTTTGTTTGCAACAACAGTTATTTTGTTTAGGCTAAAACTACAAAAAACACTGCACATCAGTCCGACACAGACGTCACCCCTCCACAATTTTACACTCTGAGGCTTCCACGCATGTGCACCTTACATACGTGCTTCATATATCAGGCATCTGCAGTCATCGGGCATGCACACGACCGATGTCCCACGGTAGGAAACCACACGTCCTCACACAAAGGATACAAATCGCTCTGCACGTGCGCCTTTGTGGTTAAAAGTCCACGACCTTGTCCAAGGGCGCAGTTCGGTTCTCCGTGTATGTGTGTTGAAGAGGAGGTGGCGTACTATAGAGAAGGAATCTAAACCATACACGGGATGCAAAACCCATTTCGGATTTCGGTTCTGTCCGATCGGATGTCATTTACTGTTATCGTGGTAACCATGGCAACCCCTGGCCGTCTCCCTGGGCCCGCTGTGTCTTTATTGCCAGTTCGGCGTGAGCAATCAGATCGACGGCATCGTGACGGGGTAGCACTCGAACGCCGTGTTCTTCTTGCCTTTTATTCGTGGGAGCTATTTAAATCAGGATAAGGAATTCTTGGATATTCGACAGTGTTATCAGTTACTCCTTGTTATATTTTATCTCGGATTTTAGGACCAGGACGTGATTTGAATTGAACTGAATTGTCTTTATCATCAAATCAGTTAAATTATTCTTGGGTTTTGTGTTCTTTTTTGGGTGGGGGTGTCACTACTATCGCTTCATTTGACTTATTTTACTTTTCAAGAGTTATTTGAATTAAATAGTCAAATAATTTAAACATTATATATGTTCTTCCGTCCTGGCTAATTTGGGTATATTTTATGTATGATCCTCCTTAAATGTGAATTTTTTTGGGAAATTTTTGCCCACGGAAACTGATTTTTTTTTTTAAGTCAAGTCATATTTATTTGTATAGCCCTTTATCACAAAAAATTCTCAAAGGGCTGTGCAGAGCACAAAAATGTGAATGTGAATTTCTCTCCGGGATGAATAAAGTATCTATCCATCTATGTATCTATCTATCTAGTAAAATATAACATGTAAAGATTATTTGTCACACCCTTAATCACAAGGAGTCTCAAAGGTCTGCACAGAGCACCGATTATTGCAAACCACAACCTATTATGACACTATCCCCTGATCTAAAACCTACATGAGGGCAAGGAAAAATTTAAAAACCTCAACATGAGGAAAATGAAGAAACCTTGAGAAGGTACAGTCTCAAAGGGCTGCACAGACCACAGATTATTGCAAACTACAGACTATTATGACACCATCCCCTGATCTAAACCCTACATGAGGGCAAAGAAAAACTCAAAACCTCAACATGAGGAAAATGAAGAAACCTTGAGAAGGGACCACACATGAGGTAATCCCCTTCCTATATAAAAAACTTTTTGGGTAAATGGGAATATTTTAAACAAAATATGGAAAAAGTCAAAATGTAACTTTGTTTACATAGAATTCAAATGGCAAATATGATTATACCAATGATAATAATATTGTTATGTAAAGTTCAACGCTAGCTAAAAAAGTTAAAACCATCTAAATAGCCAAACCAAGAGCTAACTTGTTTAACGTGCTTGGAAATTATCGGACTATAAGCAAGTGCTCCTCAAATCGTGGGGCGCCATTGAACTCACCAAATATTTTGGGTCCTTGAATAAAGTGCAAATGCACCTCCAGTAAACATTAAATTGTTTAAGTATTATGTTTCTAATCATCAATGAAAACAAAAAGAATACTAGAATTAGGAAATTCATCTCATCTCATCAGCCGTACTGCTTATCCTCAGTAGGGTCGCGGGGGGCTGGAGCCCATCCCAGCAATCATCGGGCAGTGGGCAGGGGACACCCTGAACTGGTTGCCAGCCAATCGCAGGGCACACAGGGACAGACAACTCATTCGCTCATTCACACCTAGGGACAATTTTGGACCGGCCAATTCACCTGAAAATGCATGTTTTTGGAACGTGGGAGAAAACCGGAGTGCCCGGAGGAAACCCACGCAAGCACGGGGAGAACATACAAACTCCGCACAGAAAGTCTGGAGCTGGATTTGAACCCACGACAGGTTCCCATGACATGAACTGTGCCGCACACACGCTAACCACTGCGCCGCCGTGCTGCAGAATTAGGAAATTGATACTCAAAAAAATTGCTAAAACATAGTAACATTTGAAAAATATACATATTTAAAAAATCTACAAAAACTTTGCATTGTGCCACATTTTGCCCATTTTATTATTTCTAATTGAAAAAAAAAACGTAAAAATAATAAAATTGTTTTAAGTCCTTTTTTCTAATTGCGATGGAAAAAACAGAGTATAAGTATCAAAAAGAAAATTAACACTAGAATAACTGATACACCTAAAGTATATGCATGTGTTCAATTCCGGGGGAACCCCATGACATTAAAATTTTAGAAATCCACCTCTTTTTTTTTTTGCACACATGAAATTATCACTGTAAAATGACTTACCTATAGTTCATGGTGAATTTTGATTTCACTCTTTGTCTAAACACTCCCAGTTCTATTTTCTTTTTAAATTTCACTCCTCATATTAGACCAAGACCATATCATCAATTAGCTCCAGTCTAATGGTTGTCAACCTTTTTAGTATTTATTTATTTCTAATTTTATTCCAAAAGAATATTTTAAAGGAACATTTGATCCTGTTTCTCAACTATTTTGTGCTAGGATCCATCATGCCTGTCATGAGCTCTCGCTCTCCCAGTAACCAGAACCAATCACCCCCCTGCTCTGTCACTGCACCCTGATCTGTTCTACCTGTCTGTTGTCGTTTACCACCACCTGTTCTGAATTCCCTGCCAATCAAACTCTGTATTTAAAGCCCTGCCTTACAGCCTAACTTTGTCAGATCGTCTGCAAAGCCTACACCCGGAACCTGTTTGTCTGCGCTTCTGACTCAGAACCTAGACCTGTTTGACCCTTCTGCCTTCTCTTCTGCCCCGGTCTTCCAGGCTCATGTTATACCTACTCCAAGACCTGCCACACCAGCTTTGTTGCTCGGTTTTCTCTTCGTTCCATCTTTCAAGCCATCTTCCTTCAAGGTAGTCCCAGATCTCCACTTTAAGATTTCTCTTCACTCCAAGACACTCTCTCCCGTTTCCCCCATCCCTAAAAAAACTTTCTTAATGTGACAAAATTGTGTTCCTCGTCTGTCTGATCCGTGACAATGCCACCTTCCTCCAGAGGGTTCCAAATGGCAGATGGACTGGATGACCCCACATTTGTTCACCATCACCGCACCAGATTCAAATCAAAAGAGGGGTACGTAAGGGCTGTGCCGACAGCAGAAGCTGTCAGATCGCTGCTTTTCATTTTTACGTTTCTGCCTGTGTATGCTCATTGACTCCTGTGTAGATTGACGTTGCACTTCCTGAATTTCACCAGCAGTGAGCTTTTTCTGGACTGTGTTTTTGTCAATTTGATTAATAGATTAAAAAAACATGAATGGTTAAAAAAATATGTATATTAAATATATAAAAATAAATTTTTTACAAGTCCTCCATAAGTGTCAAAGTAAAAAAAATTGTAAACAATGATAGTAAAATCAATAGTATAGCAGTCTCAATATATCATTTGTTTTATGTAGCCTATTGTAGTATTTACCTAAAGTTAATACATGCTTTAATTAGTAATCCTCAACCATTGTAATGTTCTCCAAACACTGGAATTCATTCCAGGTATCAAAGAGATAATAGACTTATAATATTTTGTACAGGTATCGTACACATTTTTCATGACCAAATTTAAGGACTTTTTAGTCTTGTACAAACTAATGTCAGCTGCAGTTAATCACGAGGGAAGAAGAAATGCAATCGTAAAAGTCACTCGAGAGCAGCGTTGGCGTCATTTTTAAGCAGACTTGTTAAGAAGCATGGCAACAATTTACAAGCACTTCAACCAAATCATAAGCACTTTTCAGTCCTTTAAAAAACAACATTGAAATTCAAGCGTTTTCAAGGATTTCAAGCACCCTGTTTATTGTTTGAAATGGTTGTGTGTGTGTGTTTTTCAGGATTCATTCTAAGGTACTGGACTGAACCAGCTCGCACTGGGACCGACTGAAATGTGAGAGTGGATATTTTAAGCCGCCCTACTGGGAATGCAGGCCTTCCAGCAAACGGCGACAAGAAAATGGGTAACCTGTCTTTTTTTCCTTTTTTTTAAGGTGTAAAAAAAGAATAGCGTGGATCCCTGCTGAGCATGGATTTTCTGGAAGCAAAAAAAAAACTTTGCGGGCTGGCACAGGGTTATAAAAGCGTTATAAATAATGGCGTTATAAATAACGTTCTTACGTAACTGTTATTTTTTTCACTAACGGTGTAATCTAACTAATTATTAGAACACCGTCACCGCTACTGTTGGTCAAAAGTGGTGTGGTAGTTTGGCTGCTGAACCCCACAAACCTAACGCAGTTTTCTGCTCTCCTCCGAGTTGTTTACATCACATATTCTCGGATACCGTCACCATTCAAAATAACAACTACCGTATAGCTAATTAGCAATTACTGTTATAGTATTTACTAAACCGCCGAAAGAAAAGGCGAATAAGGGCTGAGTGGACTCGTGTCGTTCGCGAACGAAACGTCTCTACGAGCCAGCTCTTAGAAGTGAACGGAGGGAGCCGGCTCCCCAACAGTTCGCCTTTTTGATAGGGCCAACATGCATTTTTTGATAATTCTGTTTACTTTAAATTTGTTGAGCATAAAAAAGGTTACATAGATTTGTATATTCATAAATATTTTAAATGTATTTTCTGTGTGTTTTTAGTAGTAATGCATTTATGTAAAAATGTAAGGTTTATTCAGTCAAACCCGTGAACTCATGCCAGCTGATCTTTCTTCTCGTCTCATAGTTACACCCTAGTTGAAATGTCGTATTTATTCTACACATTTCTAAAGCATTGGAAAACGTTGTTAGTATTTGCGTCCTACTACAGAAACTATTTTAAAACGAATATATATTTCCCTCTTCCATATTTTTCCATTTGTAAACATTTTAGGAAAAGAGCCGGACGCAAGAGCAACGGGCTGACAACCCTGTCCTAGGGGCTAGGTCGGGGGGCCATTTATGGCCCTTGATCAAATTTTTGCTGACCCATGGCCGCTGTCATAAAATCAATAATAGCCCTTTGGCCACCGTGCCTTAGGCTTTCTGTGAGAATTATGTCTCACCCTATTTCTGACATGGCTACTGTAAATAAAAAAAGGAAAGTTGACTGTGAGGGTCGTCGCTTCCAGGTCAAGAGGCTCCTTCTCACGGTTTCTTATTCCCCCTGTGCTGAGGTTTTGAGTGTTTCCTTGCCCGCATGTTGGTTTAAGATCAGGGGATAACGGAATTGTAACCCGTTCAGTCCTTGAGGATATCTTGTGACTAAAAGGGTCACAAATAAATGTGACTTGGTAATTGGAGTATTTTTTTTCACCGAAATCCAAAACAACTGTGATTGTCAAATTTGCCAAGGAACTGCTGCTGTTTTCAAAGAATAGAATATCGAAAAATCCTGACCACAAAAAGCTAACCTGAATGCAACCCTGTATAAAGGTGAAGCAACCGGAAGCTTCTTTAACAGCTTAAACCCCGTGAGTCAAATGAAAATGCCACAAAGGCGAGCTACGAGGTCTGCCAAATACTGCAGACCTTTGACGGTAGGTGAGTTTATTAAAGACAGTTTAAAGAATCCCAGGCTTAAAAACTCGTCCTCACGCGTTTTCAGCTAACCAAATCTGGTTCGCTTTCTCAAAAGTTTGCACACCCCTGGGCTAGGTCCTAGGGTTACGATGCAGAACATTGTGGCTAATTATGAACACGGTGTACTTTTTGAACAGGCTTTAGAAATGCATCACAAGTCATTGTGATACATCAGGCTGTCTCCTTGGCAACCTGTTGACCTCCAACATCAATATCATATTTATTTATCTCCATATATATTTTTTCTGTCTACGAGTCATTTCAGCTTGTATAATAAGCAAACTCCTCCTTCCAAGCGGGACGGAAACGTCTCTTTCGGTCTTCGGAGCTTCTCCACCGAATGATGGATGGCCTCTCCTCTTCTGGCTTGTTTCTTTGTCTCGCCTTCTCCTCTTTCCTCCCGCCCCTTGAGTGCCCGTATCGCCCACCACCCTGTCCCCCCCGCGCCTGCTCGGATGCCTACTTTGTCCTCTTTTCAGGTCGCCATGGCGACGGGAGGTTGCACCGCCCGACGACGGCCGGTCGTAACTCAGGGTGATGTCGTCCTCGAGGATGCTTTCGGGAAGAGCGGCTGACGATACGAGCCGGCGGAATAATGGCCGTGTTGCTAATTTACGACGGTGTTGTTTTATCAGTGCTTCTCAGATGTGGGTACTATAGTACTCAGATGTGGGTACTATAGTACTGGAGGCGGATCAAGAGGGTATTTGAGATTTGAAAATATAGCTTAAAAATGAGAATTAATTCAAAAAACATCTCAATGTATAATAATTCATCATTATTGTTATGCTTCTATATGTTTTACATAAGGTAGTAAATTATCAAAATATATTAAAATAAGCGTAATTTCCATTTTTCTTTTCTTCACAAAAAAAAAACAATGATTCAAAGTATTGTTTTCTTAAAGGGACAGTGTGTAATATTTCGTGCCTCCTATTTTTGTCCAGTAAAAAATAAACATTGATTTAAATACTAGGAAAAGTACAACCATCATACCGATGTAAAGTTGTATTTAAAAAAAAAATCAAGGGTCTAGATATTTGTATTTTTTTTGACATGATGGAATCTCTACTTAGAAGTCGCCACCATGTTTGTTTGAGTCAAGTCAAGTCAGATTTATTTATATAGCCCTTAATCACAAAAATGTCTCAAAGGACATCTTGCTGCTACACTGTGCTCGTAAGGCACTGTTTTTTGTCTGTAATTGACAATACTGTCACATCTGGTAGTCAAAGATTACACACAGTGGGCCTTTAATTTACATGTTTACCTATTATGACGGAAAATTATCTGGTATTTTTAAGAATTAAATAAAAATAATTAAGAATAAACATTATTTGAAATGTATGTGATATACCATTTTCCTTTTGTACCATTTGATTTATTAGAAAAATAATAGTAGTTTTTTAAAGTATTAACGTCATGATTTGCCAATTGCCCTCACCTGCGCTCCCTCGTTCAGCCCCAGCTGCCACTCGTTCCCTAATTATGCCTATCCCCTATATAAAGACATAATTCTCGTTCACTCTTGGTCAGTCCGTCTGCGAACCTAAGCGCATGCAAGGCAAGCACTTTTGACTCTGGTTCCTGTTTTAATCCCGACCTGTTTCCTGTATTGATACCCCGATACAAGCTCTGTTCTCCTGTCCCAGCTACCCGTATCCTGATTCAAAATTTTGTCAAGGGACTTTGAAGGGGTGCAGCAAACTATCAAAGATCCTCAGTAAGCACTGGTAACTAGGGGGCAATAGCACGGATTATTATGACACCATCCCTTGATCTAAAACCTACATGAGGGCAAATAATACACAGATATTGTCAACATAAAATATAGGTTAGTCTGTGGTTTGCAATAATCTGTGCTCTGTGCAGCCTTTTGAGACTCTTTGTGATTAAGGGCGTCACAAATAAACTTGACTTGAGGTTTTTGAGTTTTTCCTTGTCCTCATGTAGGTTTTAGATCAGGGGATTGAGTAATAATAGTCTGTGGTCTGTGCAGCCCTTTGAGACTCTTTGTGATTCAGGGCGTCACAAATAAACATGACTTGACTTGAGGTTTTTAAGTTTTTCCCTTGTCCTCATGTAGGTTTTAGATCAGGGGATAAAGTAATAATAGTCTTTGGTCTGTGCAGCCCTTTGAGACTCTTTGTGATTAAGGGCGTCACCAATAGACTTGACTTGAGGTTTTTGAGTTTTTCCCTTCTCCTCATGTAGGTTTTAGATCAGGGGATAAAGTAATAATAGTCTTTGGTCTGTGCAGCCCTTTGAGACTCTTTGTGATTAAGGGCGTCACCAATAGACTTGACTTGAGGTCTTTGAGTTTTCCCCTTGTTCTCATGTAGGTTTTAGATCAGGGGATAAAGTAATAATAGTCTTTGGTCTGTGCAGCCCTTTGAGACTCTTTGTGATTAAGGGCGTCACCAATAGACTTGACTTGAGGTTTTTGAGTTTTTCCCTTGTCCTCGTGTAGGTTTTAGATCAGGGGATAAAGTAATAATAGTCTTTGGTCTGTGCAGCCCTTTGAGACTCTTTGTGATTAAGGGCGTCACAAATAGACTAGACTTGAGGTTTTTGAGTTTTCCCCTTGTTCTCATGTAGGTTTTAGATCAGGGGATAGAGTAATAATAGTCTTTGGTCTGTGCAGCCCTTTGAGACTCTTTGTGATTAAGGGCGTCACGAATAAACTTGACTTGACTTGAAGTTTTTGAGTTTTTCCCTTGTCCTCATGTAGGTTTTAGATCAGGGGATAAAGTAATAATAGTCTTTGGTCTGTGCAGCTCTTTGAGACTCTTTGTGATTAAGGGCGTCACAAATAGACTTGACTTGAGGTTTTTGAGTTTTTCCCTTGTCCTCATGTAGGTTTTAGATCAGGGGATAGAGTAATAATAGTCTTTCGTGTGTGCAGCTCTTTGAGACTCTTTGTGATTAAGGGCGTCACAAATAAACATGACTTTATTTGGTTTATTTACTTTAACCGGTATCTCTAGCGAACATTAGAATTCTGCCGGACGGAATTGGGCCGGTGGGAAGGCCGACCTTCTCTCGAATACGCCGGAGTGTCTTCCCACTCGAGCTGCCGAGAGCGGAGGTGTTGTTTCCGCAAATCATCAAAGAGTGGTTTTTGGCACAGGAGTCGCTCTTAGACGCGTGCGTCAGCGTTTTGCACAACACGGGCCGCCAGACGGCCACTGTCTGGCACCTGCACACTCAAAGACACGTGTCTTGGAGACGGAACACTGGTGACAGCGTGAAATAGAAAAGAAAATAGTAATAGATAGGTAAATTAATACACAATAAAAGACACTTCCCACCCTGGCCACTGTACCCTCTGGTGGTCACTACAGGTCTTGCAAACAGCTACTTCCTCAGGGTCATCAACACCCTAAACCAGGGATGTCAAACTCATTTTAACTCGGGGGCCACGCAATAGAACAAACATTCAGTCGGGGGCCGGACTAGTAGATTAAAGAGAAAGAAAAAAGAGAAAGAAATAAGAGAAAGAGGGAGGGAAAAGGAGAGAGGGCGGGACAAAGAAAGAAAAAGAGAGAGAGGAAGAGAGCGTGAGAAACAAAAGATAAAAAGTCGTGAGAGAGGGGGAAAAGAAAGGGAGAGGAAGAAAGAAATCCAAAGAGAAATAGAAAGACAGAAGAAGAGAAAAGAAAGCGCGAAGGGTATGAAGAGAGAAAGAGAAAAGAGAGAAGAGGAAAAAGGGAAGTTGAGCAAAAGAGGTTAAAAGACACAGAGAAAGAGACAAAGAGCAACAAAGGAAGAGAAAAAGAGAGTGAGACAGAGTGGGAGAAAAGGGGTAAAAGAGAGAGAGAGAGAGACAGAAAAAGAGAGAGAGAGACAGAAAAAGAGAGACAGAGAGAGAGAGAGACAGAGAAAGACAGAGAGAGAGAGAGAGACAGAGAACCAAAAGAGATTAAAGAGAAATAGCGAGAGAGGGGAAGAGAAAGAGAGAGAAAGAAAGAAATAAAAAGAGAAAGAGAGAAGGGGAGAAAGAGAGAGTGGGAAAGCAAGAGAGAGAGCAAAAGAAGGTAAAAAGACACAGGAAGAGGAAGAGACAAAGAGGAACAAAGAAAAAGAGAGACAGATAGTGAAAAAAAGAGAGATAGAAAGAAATACAAGTACAATGTCTTTGTGAGAGGCACCTGGCTTTGGCAACATCAAGATGACATATTTCAACCTGCAGCTTGTTTTTCTCTTGCGCTTCTCCGAGTGTTGTCTCGCGGGCCAGATTGAACCCCTTAGCGGGCCTGATATGGCCCGCGGGCCGCCTGTTTGACACCTGTGCCCTAAACCAAGGGTCTCCCTGCGAGCACTAGAGTGCCCCCTAAGGTCAGTTCAAGTGCCTGCAGTCCTGTTGTGAAAATAGCTCATCAGTGATTTTTTTTTTTTTTTTTTAGTAAAATATCTTTTTTTAACCCTAAGTCTATTTAACCCTATTTTTAAATCATTGGCTTGGTAATAACAAATTAATAACATCATATGTTGTTATTTTAGGACATCAAACCAAACTAAAACATCCATTTCATCGGTTTCATGGCCAAAAATAAATCTATTCATGTTTTGAAAATTAAAAAAAAGAGGGAAAAAGAAGAGAAAGAGAGAAAATGTGCCAGAAAGAAAGAGAGAGAAAGAAAGACAGAAATTTAAAGAAAGAGAATGAGAGAAAGAGAGGAGGAAAGAGAGACATATATTTAGAGAGAAAAAAGTGGGTCAGAATGAGCGAGAGAAACCGTTTGAAAAAGAAAGAGAGAGAGAAAGGAAGATAGAGATTTAAAGAAAGAGAAAAAGTGTGTCAGAAATAGTGAGATAAAAACAGTTTGAAAAAGAGAGAGAGGAAAAGAAGAAGAAAGGGATAGAGATTTGGAAAAAGAAAGAGAGAAAGTGTCCGAAAGAGAGAAAGAGATTGAAAAAAAGAGAGAGGAAATGAAAAAGAAAGACAGAGATTTAGAGAAAGAGAGAAAGTGTGTCAGAAAGAGAGAGAAAAAGAGTTTGAAAGAGAGAGAGAGAGATTAAGAGTAGGGAGAAAGTGTGTCAGAAAGGGAGAGATAAAAAGAGTTTGAAAATGAGGGATAGGGAAAGAGAGAGAGAGACAGTGATTTAGAGAAAGAGAGAAAGTGTGTCAAAAAGATAGACAAAATAGAGTTTGAAATAGAGAGATTTAAAGAGAAAGAGAGAAAGTGTATCAGAAAGAGAGAGAGAGAGAAATATGTTGGAAAAATAGAGGAGGGGAGAAAGAAAGAGAGACAGAGATTTAGAGAAAGAAAAAGAGAAAGCGTGTCAGAAAGAGAGAGGCAGAGAGAAAGAAAGAAAGATAGAGATTTAGAGAAATTGCGTCAGAAATAGAGAGATAAAAAGAGTTTGAAAAGAAAGAGAGGAGGAGGAGAGAGAGGAAGAGAGAGAGAAAGTGAGTTAGAGATAAAGAAAGAGAGACAGTCTGTCAGAAAGTTATGAATGATTTCGTAAAATGTGAGAGCATGAGAGGAGTGCGTGACACGAATTTCTGTAGTTTGTGTTTTTTCACTACATGCATGATTATTTCAGACGTTCATAAAGGAGTTTTATGTGAGAGTGTTTTATTGGCATATGAGAGGGATAGTGTCTGTGGCTTGCGTGTGAAATTTTCAGGAACGCGTGAGCCGGTGTTTACATTTTCTATGGCATTTCAGTAGTTATGATTTTGGATTTTATGTGAGAGGGATTGAGAATTGTTTTCAGTAGTACATGAGCATGAAACATCAGTCATTTGTGAGTGTTTCTCATCATTTGAGTCCTGTGCGATAGAAATTTTCAGTAGTGCGTGCCAATGTTTAAATTTTGTATGAGAAATTGTCAGGCGAGTGTGTGTTATAAATTCAGATGTATATGAGAGAGTGTTTCTGGATTGTGGTCATAAAACTGAGATTAATTCAGTGGTGCATTTATAAGCGGCAAAAAATATTTGTGAGAGTGTTTCATTGGCCAATAAAAGGGATAATTCATGTAGCAATGTGTGAGATTATTTCAAAAGTACGTGAGCTGGTGTTTACATTTTTAAATAGTGGTTGTATTATGGTTTCAGATGTGTATGAGAGAGGGGTTTGGGATTGTGTCCGTGAAATTTAGATTATTTCAGTAGTCTGTGTAGGATTATTTCAGTAGTTGTGTACAGGTGATTAGATTCCGTTTGAAAACACTTAAATCGTGGGTGTATTTTGATTTCATATATTTATGAGAGAGTGTTCTAGAATCGTGACATGAAACTCAAATTATTTCAGTAGTGTGTAGGGTATTATTTCAGTAGTGTGTTTTCAATTTTGGATGAAAAAAGCTGGTTTATGTGGGTTCTAATTTCATATGTGTATGAGAGAGTGTTTTGGGATTTCGTTTATATAACTGAGAGGATTTTAATAGTGCATAAATAAGCGGAAAAAATATGCGAGAGTGTTTTATTGGCCAATGAGAGTGATCATTTAAGTATTGTGTGTGAGATTATTTCAATAGTGCATAAACTGTATACATTTTGGAATATTTAAGTAGTGGTTGTATTAATATTTCTCATGTGTATGAGAGAGGGTTTTGGGATTGTGTTCATGAAACTCAGATTATTTCAGTTGTTTGTGTGCCGGTGTTTGAATTTGGTATGGAAACTTTCCGTCGTGGGTGTACTATGATTGCAGATGTGTATGAGAGAGGGTTTCAGGATTGTGTTCATGAAACTCAGATTATTTCAGTCGTTTGTGTGCCGGTGTTTGAATTTGGTATGAAACCTTTCAGTCGTGGGTGTACTATGATTGTAGGTTTGTATGAGAGAGGGTTTCAGGATTGTGTTCATGAAACTCGGATTTTTTCAGTAGTTTGTGTGCCGGTGTTTAAATTTGGTATAAAAACTTTCAGTCGTGGGTGTACTATGATTGCAGGTGTGTATGAGAGAGGGTTTCAGGATTGTGCTCATGAAACTCAGATATTTCAGTAGAATGTGTACAGGTGATTAAATGTAGTTTGAAAACACTTAAGTCTTTGGTGTATTTTGATTTCAGATATTTATGAGAGAGGGTTTCGGGATTGTGTTCATGAAACTCAGATTATTTCTGTAGTGTTTGTAGGATTATTTCAGTGGTTCGTGTGCCGGTTTTTACATTTTGTATGAAAACATTAAAGTCGTGGGTGTATTATGATGTCAGATATTTATGAGAGAGGGTTTTGGAATTGTGTTTATGAAACCCAGATTATTTTAGTAGTGTTTGTAGGATTATTTCAGTGGTTCGTGTGCCGGTTTTTACATTTTGTATGAAAACATTTCAGTCGTGGGTGTATTATGATTTCAGATGAGTATGAGAGAGGGTTTTGGTAATGCGTTGAAACTGAGATTATTTTAGTAGTGTGTGTGGGAGTATTACAATCGTGCTTGCACCAGCGTGTAAATTTTGTGCGAACTCAGCTTTCGACTGTTGTTGAGGCCATCACAGATTCTCATGAGTATGTGAGAGGGATACTGTTTATAAAAGTGACATTATTTCAGTAGTGTGTGCTGCTGTTTCCTTCATCTCTCAGTTCCCTTTCGCAGCGAGTCTCAGTGTTGCGACCTCACATAAAAAGATGCTTTTTTTTTCTCCTTTTTGAGTTTGTCAGAGCGTCTTACGTAAAACTCACACATCATACCGAGAGAAGAGCGCAGCGGAGTGAAATCAAAGGACGGCAGCCATACTCCTCAGCGCTCGTGTAGTATGTGTGAGAGTGTGTATCCAGTGGTGATGCTACCACAGAGTGAGACAAATGATCTCATACGTTGAGTCAAAGCTTAGAGCACAGGTGTCAAACAGGCGGCCCGCAGGCCGGATCAGGCCCGCTAAGGGATTGAATCCGGCCGGCGAGACAACACACAGAGAAGCGCAAGAGAAAAACAAGCTGCAGGTTGAAATGTGTCAACTTGATGTTGCCAAAGCCGGGTTCCTCTCACAAAGACACTGTACTTGTATTTGTTTCTCTCTCTCTCTCTCTCTCTCTCTCTCTTTCTCTGTCTGTCTGTCTGTCTTTTTAACTTCATTTGCTCTAACTTCCTTTTTTCCTTTTCTCTTTCTCTCTTCATACCCTTCGCACTTTCTTTTCTCTTTTCTCTCCTTCTGTCTTTCTATTCCTCTTTGGATTTCTTTCTTCCTCTCCTTTTCTTTCCCCCTCTCTCACGACTTCTCTTTTGTTTCTCACGCTCTCTCCCTCTCCCCTTTTTTTCTTTCTTTGTCCCACCCTCTCTCCTTTTACCTCCCTCTTTCTCTTGTTTCTTTATCTCTCTTTTTCTTTCTCTTTAATCTACTAGTCCGGCCCCCAACAGAATGTTTGTTCTATCGTGTGGCCCCCGAGTTAAAATGAGTTTGACATCCCTGGCTTAGAGCCAAGGTTCGTCAATTAGCCGGCTAGCTGACGTGTTACTAGCGATAGTCGTGCTCTGTTTACATCATTCTCATTGACCAATCATGTTGCTGTTCCTTGATGTCCACACCCTTTAGGGCAGATCTGCTTTTATAACCTAAGAGATTTGATAAAAATAAGTGCTTCTGTTGGGATTTCCTATCTGAGGTTTGTGTGCTCTCCTGTTCTCCTTGCAAGTTAAATGTCCACCGATGTATATTTTTCTTATTTTGAATGTCACTAAACTATAAATGTATGACATTTTAAAAAATATCTTTGATTTTCTTTGGGTTCGTATAAAAAAATGACGATATAAGACAAAATCATAATGTTTTTGAGGTTGGTTTATATCGGTGGTTCCCGGAGTGGGCGGTACCGCCACCTGGGGGCGGTGGAAAGATCTGGGGGGGCAGTGAGGAAGAAGGGGGGCGGTAGGGGGGCGGCAGTCCGAAGTCAGAAGTTTGAACATTTGTACACAACACGTTCGGGCTGCACGATTAACCGAAATCGAATCGACATCGAGATGTGACGTAGTGCGGTTGTGAAACCGCAAAACACTGCGTTTTTTTTCAAGATTTTGTAGTGAGGGGCCAACCGCAATTGTTCCAGTTTTGAAAGCGCCGACCAATCACAGGCAGGTTTTAAGAATAGCACAAGCCAATAAACGCGATTCAAAGTTTGCAAGCACCACACTATACCACACCCACCGCGTGAGCTCATTGAGTGTCATGGCGGACTCCGTAAACATAGTCCCAGAGTCAACAAACGAGAAGGAAACGAAGATTGCAGTGAAGAAGGGCGGTACATGACTTGTTGGGACCTATTTTGGTTTTGAGAAAGCTGACGTGGAACAGAAGAAAACACCCGTTGCAGAATTTACTTTTGCATAGTCTCTAAATCCAGAGGGAACACAAGTCATTCGTACCAGCATCTTGAAAATGATCACGGCATGTAAAAAGGATTACAAGTAAAAGACGAAGAAGGTGAATCTACAAGTGGGGCGGCAGTAGCTCAGGAGATAGAACGCTCGTCTTGGGATCAAGAGATCCCAGTTCGAATCCCGGCTTGTCCGTGTTACATGTCGAAGTGTCCTTGGGTAAGACACTGAACCCCTAATACCCCCAATAAGCAGGTTGACGCCTTACATGGCTGCAAGGCCGCTATTGGGAAATGTGAAGCACATTGTAAAGCGCTTTGGGAAGTCATTGACTTGAAAAGCGCTATATAAATGCAGACCATTTCATTTCATTTGACATTGTTTTGTTATGAAGACATATCAAAAGAAATAATTGGAATGTTATTTTGAGATGTTTTATTTTGAAAATTCTCCAGACCACTATTTTAATGAGCTTGAAGTGATATTGAGGGCATTTCATAGGTGGGTGGGTACTTCTATTGATGGAAGAATTGAAAAATAAAACATGGTCAACAGAAAGCAACGCTAACAAAGCTCGCCAGAAGATGGTGCTGTTTTCTCTAGGTTAAGCATTTCAATATGGGGCGCTAGGAATTCAACAGGACGCCAGACTGCAAAAGTTTGGGAACCATTGGTTAAACAGGGTTGGGTAGGGTTACTTTAACTGGATTACTTTCAATTACTTTTGGATTACTCCAATACCAAATATGCTAATAAAAGACAAAAGAAACTAAATATGAATAAAATGACTCCATTTTGTGCAGGCTTGGGGAGTAACGGAATACATGGAACGGCAAAAATGATGTTGGCAAGCTGTTTGGATTTATTTTCATTTTGTTTCTGTCGCATTTTATGTTCGTTTTGCCGGAGATCAAAAAAATCAAAGCCAGGAGAGAAAGCTTACCATGTGTTTTGAGTCATCATTTTATTCATATTTAGTTTATTTTGTCTTTTACTAGCATATTTGGTATTGGAGTAATCCAAAAGTCATTGAAAGTAATCCAGTTAAAGTAACCCTACCCAACCCTGTGGTTAAAATACGTGACTCAATATTTTGCGTTTAATTAGAACCCGGTACCGTGTTAGCTGGTTTCGATTAGCCTTAAAAATACGCTCAAAACAATAAGTTAGCATTTGAATCGTTAATTTCAAATGATTTATATATTCCTTTAAAAGGTATTTTACAGAAAACTCACATACCCTTGGAGTACCTTTACATTTTAGAATCTTTTCAAAGCCGAGAGCTACTCTTTGTTATTTATGAGTGCAAAGGTCTACCAGTATGGTTGCCAATGTTCCCTGTAATTTTCCTTACGGGTCTGAGCGTTCACACAAAGTCGGTGAGCAACGCTTGAAACAACAGTGAGCAACGGCAATCCCAAGTGTGGCAAGATCATTTATTAGCAAACATGTCCAAAACTTGACATCAAGTTACATTTTGCTGAGTTTCCGGGAATGCAAAATTATTTTTCTCTTTTGAATGAATTGACTCATGTACTATTGCCTACAAACGTCGTTTCTTCTTTCAATTCTTTCTCAAGATATCCATTTCTTTTTATTTCCTGATATATTTTGTCGCATAATATTAACATTTTTGGGGCTTATTGAGTCGGTTGCAAGATACAGAACTGTACTTAATCACATTTTTTAGTGGAAGTACATTGTTGGCAACAAGATTCACTTGATATAATTGGAAATTATTTGAAAGCAACACAATCTGTTTTTTTTCTTTTTTCTGTGTTTTTTTTCTACTTTTTAAAAAATTCCTTTGAAAAAAGTCTCATTGTGTTTATTTTTTCCGAGCTGTTACTTTTTTCTTTTTGTTCTCTATTTACTTTTTTCCTACGTTTCTTTCTTTTCTTTTTTCTGGCTTTTTTTTCTAAATTTTACCTTCTTTTTTTCCTCAGCTTTTCACTACTTTTTCATTTTGGTATTTTTTTTTTCTTTTTAGTTCTATTCCCCCCTTCTTTTAAGTCATTTTGTGCATAATTTAACATAATATTTGGTCATGTTGGGATTAAAGAAGCAAAAACAACCTGAAGAGCCGTTTAGGACCCGAAAGAGCCGGTTCCTTTGTGTGAGCCAAGCCGAAGGAGTCGGTTCCCCGGCAAACTCTACTAACTTTACTCAACTCTGTTCTCCTTCGACTCGACTTCAAAATACCGCATTTAGGACACAGCGCCAGGGGAACCCGTGTATTTTTACCTTCATGCACTGTAACTTTGTCTTAAGTCGCTTCTTAATTCGTAATTTTGAGCCCTGATTTTTGTGCGCTGGCTAGATTTTTTTGTGCGCTGAGAATGTGCGAGCAGTGCGCAATAGCACACGCGCGCAGCTTAGAGGGAACACTGATGGTAGCTAATTATAATTTTGCTACGTCATTATCACGCTATTACTGTAAGTATTAAGACCAGCCTTGGGGGTAGGGCACCAGCCCCTGAGACTGGTTTTGAGCCTCGGCCGGGTCATACCTAAGACTTACCTACTGGTGGTATACCTCCCTTCTTGGCGCTCGGCATTAGGGGTTGGAAATGGGGGTTTGGTCACCAAATGACTATCAGATTTTGCCACACTTCAGTTGGGTTGAGCAAGGGGGCTGGGAATCCCCTCCTAGAAAGAGTCAATAATGTGAATGTCTTCTTGACTCTAGCCACCTCCCGCTAGGGGATATGGCTCCGGTATAAGTATTAAATGTAGGGTAAAAATAGCCGCAGTCAACCACTAAAACATTTTGGGTACTGAGTGATAAACATACAGTATGTAAAATATAAGATAGATTTGGAAGAATTTATCATATATTTAAAGGCATTGACACGTCAATAATTTCTCATGTCAGTTTGAAATCAAAATTCATAGAAAATTGCCATGACTGGTGAGCTATTTTCAGAACTAGTCTGCAGGCTACTCTGCTGTTCTTAGGAGACACCATTTTGGTAACCCCTGTTTTAAAACCACCAAAGAAGAACACTAATATTTGGTTGTACATACGCTCCCTTTCTTACGAACATTCGAGTTACGAAAAACGGTAGATACGAACATTTTTTTCGGGATGTCGAAAAATATTCGGACATTGCTGTAACTCAGATTTTGTATTGTGCATTTTCCGAGTACAGGACATGACTGTCGTGTTTCTTTCCGCTGCTACCGGCATGTGGTGGCGCTGTGAGAGCTCACCCAGCATCCACCCCAAAGAAGAAATCCACTTCCTCATCCTAGTTCGTGAGTAAACATTCTATACTGTATCTCCAGTGCACTAAGAAGTTTGACATTTTTATTGTTTAATATCTCGTGCATCCATTCAATATGGTTGGTGTAAAGTGTAAAGAATAGGTGAGCCGTTTCTTTTGAAATGAAAGTGGAATAAGAAAGACTGACGCGGTTGAGAAAATGGTTGGATCACTTTTTTCGGCCACTTTTTCCCAGGGAGGAGGAAGTCACCTAACTCTTGAAGCCCGTCTTCCAAAAGTAAGTTAAACTCAACTTTATTTATCTTTGTATAGCATATTATTTAATGAAATGTTTATGTTTAGTACAATACAATACAGGTTACTTATACTAGCCGTAAACATTTTTGGTACGGTTTTGCTGTATAGCTTCTACTCCAGCTTTGACTCTTTATTTCATTCAGTTCTCCTCAGCAAAAAAATCGTCCTTTTTTTGGTTTTTGCTTAGCTTGCAACACCTTGCAAAGATGCACAAAAAAACACCTGCACAAAGAGAACAAGGCTTGCTCGTTGATATCCGAGCTGCCGCCGAGCATGGCAGCACATCTGCTGCTCTTGGTGACAATTTTCTCCTTCCGATTGCGTCAATGCCATGCTGGCACTCCCCAAAACGGCCAAACGGCATCCAGCCTCTCAAAATAAAAGGCTGACAAATCCTCCTTGATGACAACACCAGAAAAAAAAAACACAAAACGCAGTGGTAGTGTGATGCTACGCTAACTCACCACGAGTAGGTGGTGACTACACGACAACACAATGCAAAACAAGCAAGGTGTAACAGAAAATCACTCCACGGAAACACTTGTGTATAGGGATACTAGATCATTTCTCAGCCCATTGACTTTTGTTTGTTACTTTGTTCCTGTGTTTTGTTATCGTCATCTGTTTTTCAAGCCTCCCAGCCTCTGCTCATGCTTCTCTGCGTTTGGGTCCAACCGAAATCTTAACAACTGGGCCAGCACGAATCACGTCATACAAAGTGGTAAATAAAGCTATTCTTTATACGTATGTGTCACGTTTAGGTAGTACTACCTATATACTATCTTTTGGGTTTTTAATGTTTTTATCCGGGGTAGCAAGGGTTCGAAAGATATTAGGTAATTACCATAGGTTTTTATCCCCTGCTATATGGCAATATATTACAATCCCCACCTCAGAATTGATTAATGTTGTATCCTGGGGGTCTACTTTATTTAAAAAAAATTAAATCGTAGAGAACGAGTTTGGGCAAAATCAATGAAGAAATGGTTATCCGATTATTATCTATTATCTATTTTTATATTCAATAAATCACGTAAAAAGCCAACATTGTCCATATTTTGGGAATGTATAAAGATGCCAGTGATTCGGCGATCGCTGGGCAGAAGAAGTGAGACAGAGAAGTCAGGGACGGGAAAACAGGAAGTCAGGGGTAGACGAGATCGAAACCAGATACAGGATACACGAGCAGATACCGGACACGATGGGACAGGCAGGATGGATACCTGATACAGGATGCACGAGCAAGATACCAGACAGGACGAAGAGACGGGATAGATACCGGATACTGGATACACTAGCAGGATACCGGACAGGACGGGACAGACGGGTTCGATACCGGATGCTGGATACACGAGCAGGATACCGGATAGGACGGGACAGACGGGATCGATACCGGATACTGGACACACGAGCAGGATAGCGGACAGGACGGGATCGATACCGGATACTGGATGCATTAGCAGGATACCGGACAGGACGGGACAGAAGGGATCGATACCGAATGCTGGATACACGAGCAGGATATCGGACAGGACAGGATAGATACTGGATACACTAGCAGCATACCGGACAGGACGGGACAGATGGGATTGATACCGGATACTGGATACACGAGCAGGATACTGGACAGGACGGGATCGATACCGGATACTGACAGACTGACAAGAAGTGAATGGGAGCACTGAGTTTAAATAGGAGGGGAGCCAATCAGGCAACGAACAGTAACTGGCGCCAAACGAGCGAACCCAGGTAAGGGCAATCGCGACAATCCCCTGATCTAAAACATGAGGGCAAGGAAAAGCTCAAAAACCTCAAGTCAATTCATGTTTATTTGTGATCCCCTTAATCACAAGGAGTCTCAAAGGGCTGCACAGACTATTTATGACACCATCCCCTGATCTAAAACCTACATGAGGGCAAGGAAAAACTCAAAAACCTCAACACGAGAAAAATGATGAAACCTTGAGATAATCCCCCTTCCAGGATGATTAAGTAGTTTTCTTTTAGGTGGAGCTTTACTCATGATTTTAGTTTTAGTCAAGTCCATTGTTTGTCGCAAGTAGGGCTGCAACAACCGATTATTTTCCCAATCAAATTAATCAATGAATCGGATTTCTCAAAGACATTTCCAATTTCCTCGTCTTAATTCAAATATCGAAGTTTTCGACATATCGTGCACAAAACGTTCGAATTATGTCCCCAGCCTTGCAAAGTTCATATATTATCAGCTGTCATTTGCAAAAAGCAGGTTGCTTCAAATTGTTTGCTTCCTTTTTTTGCCTCCTCCCTAAAATGACTCCAGCGCCAAACGTGGGCTACTTTTGCAGATAGCTTCCATGCTTTATCCTGATTATTGTCGCAAAAACGCGTCTGAACGTTGTGTACCATGCGCGCGCGCGTGAGTTACAGCCGAAATGCGCGTCCACGAGCGAGGTAGAGGTGGAAAAACTCGACGAATCGTAACTCACGTTGTGCCGTCGCCGGGCGATCCACCGTCGGGGACATGGCCGCGTCCGTGGGAAGGGGGAAAAAATGAAGGAGTCAAAAGGATCCTTCTCTCGGGAGCAAGCGGGAGAGAGGATAGCGTCGAGCCGCTGGAAGTCGCCCGTGCTCAGCCTCGTATCGCGCTGTGTGGATGGAAAGGAGGAGGAGGAGGAGGATGCTGATGATGTCTCGTGAAGAGCAGCGTCAGTCTGTCTCTTCTTCTGGCTTGTGATGACGACACTTTACGAGAGATGACGCTGGGAATATTTTCTACCCAGCCAGGTCAACTCGGAGTTTTCTTAGCTGAATTGTATCTGGAAACATTGTAATTATTACTTTGACCATGGGAATGGTATCGAAGAAAAACAACAAATTTTGTTTTTAGAAATATCCATGCAGTGTAATAAATGGGGGTCTGGGACATTTTGACCCCAAAAAACAGAAAAGTAAATATTTTTGACTCTTTCTTGTTTTTTAAAGAGATTTGAAAACCACCAAACCGGCTCCCCAGACAATTCAAGTCAAGTCATGTTTATTTGTGTGGACCTTAATCACAAGGAGTCTCAAAGGGCTGCACGGACTAGACTACTATTACACCATCCCCTGATCCAAAACCTACATAAGGGAAAGGAAAAACTCAAAAACCTCAACATGAGAAAAATTAAGGAAACTATGACATCATCCCCTGATCTAAAACCTACACAAGGGCAAGGAAAAACTCAAAAACCTCAACATGAGAAAAATGAAGAAAACTATTACACCATCCCCTGATCTAAAACCTACACAAGGGCAAGGAAAAACTCAAAAACCTCAACATGAGAAAAATGAAGAAAACTATCACACCATCCCCTGATCTAAAACCCACATAAGGGCAAGGAAAAACTTAAAAACCTCAACATGAGAAAAATGAAGAAAACTATCACACCATCCCCTGATCTAAAACCCACATAAGGGCAAGGAAAAACTCAAAAACCTCAACATGAGAAAAATGAAGAAAACTATTACACCATCCCCTGATCTAAAACCTACATGAGGGCAAGGAAAAACTCAAAAACCTCAACATGGGAAAAATGAAGAAAACTATTACACCATCCCCTGATCTAAAACCTACATGAGGGCAAGGAAAAACTCAAAAACCTCAACATGAGAAAAATGAAGAAAACTATTACACCATCCCCTGATCTAAAACCTACATGAGGGCAAGGAAAAACTCAAAAACCTCAACATGAGAAAAATGAAGAAAACTATTACACCATCCCCTGATCTAAAACCCACGTAAGGGCATTATGTGCAAGAGCATTCCACAGCACCAGGGCCCGAATGGAGAACGCTCTCGAACGTGTGGATTTCTTCTTGGCTCCAGTAGACCAGCATTTTCGGAACGAAGGCTCCAGACCAGAACATAGAGGGTAATTAAATCTGCAGCACATTTTATTTCACTTTGTGGTTTTTAATGATTTGATCAAATCTATAAAATAATAATAATGCCTGAGCCTGTGTCCCATATGAAAAATAATAGGGATGCTCCCCTACCTACGACCTTTCGACTTAGGATAAACGATAGATAGGAAAAACAAATTCGGGATGTCGAAAACTATCCGGACATTGCTGTAAGTTAGAGTTTGTATTGTGTGCACCTTTTTCCGAGTACAGGACAGTACTGTAGTGCTTTATTCCGCCACTACCGGCCTGTGGAGCTGTGAGAGGTCCCCCAGCATCCACCCCGAAGAAGAAATCTACTTCCTCTTCCTAGTTCGTGTGTAAACATTCTATACTGTATCTCCAGCGCTTGACATCTTTATTGTTTAATATCTCGTCATCCATTCCATATGGTTGGCGTAAAGGATAAAGAAGAGGCGAGCTGTTCCTTTTGAAATGAAAGTGGAATAAGAAAGATTGATGCGGTTGAGAAAAGGTTTGGATGGCTTTTTTTCGGCCACATTTTACCACAGAGCAGGACCTCTTGACGCGCATATTCCAAAAGTAAGTTAAACTTAACTTTATCTTTTTAGATCATATTATTTTATGAACTGTTTATTTTTTTAGTACCAAACAATACAGGTTACTTATGCAAAACTTAAACATACAAAATATAGCATTGGAGCAACTTTCGAACATATTCAACTTCAAGTACGATCGTCCGGATATCTCGTTCGTAAGTTTGGCAGCTTCTGTAAACCACAAAATGTTAACTCCCAGGAACTATTTTTCAGTGGCCCATTACAAATGGAACGCCATGAACAAGTTGCCCTCTAGTGGGTGCTCTAACTCCACAAACGAGCGTCAATCTGATCTTTGTAACAACACCATTATGAGTGCCCTTTTAATGCTGTGTTACTGCCATTGTCACAAGCCAGGAACGGAAACAGGACCCAGTAGCGTTGGTTTACTCAGTTTTATTGATACAAGGGAGAAAAGGGCTTGCTTCCACGATCTGAGGATAGACGGACACTGGTAGCAGGTGGCGGGAAACGTGGAAGTGCTACTTCCGTGTCGAGCTAGGATGATCGTAGACTTGCATGAATACTAGTCGTTAGCCGGGACGGGAGAGCAAGGGCGGTATCAAGTTCGGAAACAAGGTCGGTAACAGGTGTCAGGCAGGTAGTGGGGCAAAACAGGTCGGATATCGGGAAGGCAGAACAGGGCAGAGTCAGGTCCGGAAACAGGTTGGCAACGGATATCAGGCAGAAGAAAACTGGGCAGAAAAAATGTCGGACGGAATGAGCTTGCCTAGCTGGGAGCATAGGGTCGTAGCGATCAGACGGTTTCAAAAGAGTCTCTTAGCCAATCAGCTCTCAGGGCTATTGGCGCCAATTGGGCAGTCACAAGTGCCTTGAATCGGCAATCATGACAGCCATGTTACAAGCACCATTTCGAGAGAAGGGTCTGTTAATAAAACCTTTGCATTTACTGTCTTTATTGCTAAATGTTTAATTCCACGATGTACAAAATGTATTTTCTTTCGCAAACGTAATGGGTGTGGTTTATTCATAAACCAGTTTCTACGGTACTTGATTCTGCTCAAAGAAATTGTCATAGATAGAGAGATAGATACTTTATTCATCCCCATAGGGAAATTCACAATTCCAGCAGTATCCTTGTGTTGAAAAATAAAATAATAAAATAAACATAGAATACAAAAATACCCAATATAACGTTTTGCTATAGAGCAGGGGTCGGCAACCTATGACACGCGTGCCACTGCTGGCACGCGTGTCATAGGTTGCCGAGGGATTAACCAGTGGCACGTAAGCGTACGGCAAAATAATAATGATTTTTTTTTTTTAAAGCGCATTTACCTGAAATTTAGACATTTGCACTTGCGCACCGTGTTATTTAGAAGCTTTACTTGAAAAGCGCTATATAAATGCAGACCATTTACCCTTTACGTTAGCGCCCCTCCGTGTGTCAGCGCGTGTTTGCGCGGCGCCTCGCAAAGGAGAGCTCCGTGTCTTAACCCAGCCAACGAAACACACGAGCGCGATAAATGAACGAATCATGACGGCTCCTCGAGCGAAAACATCGCGTTCTTTCCAGCCAGCTTGGACAGATGACTGGGGCTTTGTGCAAAAAATGACCGTGCTGTTTTGTGCATTATGCCTCGAGAGCCAAGTACCTCGCGCATCAAGTGTTAAACGTCATTACAAGACGAAACATGAACACGAATTCAAGGCGGAGACATTAAAACGCGCTGTGTTCAGGTAGCAAACAAACACAGACCCTAAAAACCTTTGTCGCTGCTAAAAACACCACCACTGAAGCAAGCCATCACAGTGCTCACTGCATATAAATGCACAGAAAACCATTGACTGATGGCGAATACTTTAAAGAAGCGTGTGTGTGCATTCTGTTGCTGAAGCTGCTCTTCTGACAGCGTAAATTTCCAACTTAGCTTTCAGAACTATCCGTAAAACGGCGTTATTGAACAAAAAAATGCCTCTTCTGTGGAGTTTTGCCCGCTCTTCCTAATCTACTCCTTGCTTTATTTTGGTGGGGCAAAATCGAACAGAACGAGCCAGCCAGCAGCGGTGTGCACAATAAATAAAACCCTGGTGGGTGTTTCTTACGTAAGCGCCTCTATATAACCTGCTGGCTTGTGATGTTCCTCAGCCCTTTTTCTTCACTGATTCATTCCTGAACCTCGTTGCTAAGAAAAGATCGATTTTACACGTACAAAACGGTGCCGTCACCCAACACAGCTGTTGTCATTGCAGGAAGACAAAAACGTACTTGTGCCAGTTGTGGACTAGAGAAAGGTCAGCGACGGCCATTTCTTAATATGTGAATTATTTACTGGAATTTTTCCACAGGCAACACATTAATATTGTATATAAATATGTTTAGTCTTATGTTATACTCCTTGTCAAAGATCGGTGAAGAGAATGAAGTGAAGAGTAGGAATGCCAGCTGATGGAAAACTACTAGGGAGGTGGGAAAGCAGAGTAGGGGGGTAATATAACCCCTCCCGAACACACGTTGCCCAGTGGGGAATTTCCAGATACACTACTGAAGATTGGAGAAGTCCTCAATTCAATGACACCGGGGGTGTCTCACTCATTTTTGCTCATGACCCACATGGTAGAAAAACTATTCTCCCAGGGGCTGGACTAGTAAGAATAACGGCATAAAAGGTTTGTCTTAGCTGGAGGGCTGGGGGTTATTTTTTTGGAGGCTCACAATTGAATTAGGATTCAGGGATGTCAGATCTGCCGTGGGTTCTGATTGGCTCCTGGTCACTATTTGAACCCAGTCCTGTCTGTCCCGTGTTGTCGGTCCGTCTGTGAACCTTAGTGTATACTAGGCAAGTCTTTTTCGACCCTAACTCCCACCCTTTGCTCCCGTCTCTCTACGGCCATACAACCTATTTTTGTCCCCGACTACGTCTACTCTCCCGTTCTGGCTTACGACTCGTTTCCGATCCCGACCACGCCTTGCTCTCCCGGTCTCGGCTACCAAACAGTTTTTCCCTCCCTGACAGCGCCATCGCTCGCTACGGAAGATCCACTTCCGTGTTCGGATCACAATCCGAGTACGAGAGCGACTTGCTTCCCGTGTCCAGTGAGCATCGGATCGCGGGCGCTTCCCCGTCCTCTTTCTTTCAATAAAATTGTGAGAAAATGTTACGCGATTGGGTCTACCCTGTGTGCTGGTCGTGACAATTTCATTATAAAATGATTATGAAGGTTTTTTTTTTCTTGATATATTTTTGCTTCACTTGGATTTAATCTCTTGTAGTGATTATCAACACTATAAACAAAGCAAAACAACACTTGAATTCATTTCCCTAAAAGTTTATTTAACTCAGGGAAACATGCAGACTGGAAAATAAAAAAAAAATGCATTCAAAGTGCAGAGATAATGCCCCCAGCCGACTGCACCCACAGAACTGCCCATACAGGAAAGGACTGGACTTTCCAGCAGTGTAATAAAAATTTTAAAGCCCCAGACTGATTATTTATAATCAAAAGATGAATGATCTTTCTAAAAAAATGTTGCCTATTATCAACAATTATAATTATTAAAATAGTTATAATCAACCAATTAGAAAACTTTCTTTTGAAAACATGAACTCACTGGTCAAAGGACCGTGACATCATCACACTTTAAAAAGAGATGCGCCCACAGCTTTTTTGCTTTTCTTCACCAGCGGTCTTGCTTTCCACATCAGCGGCCGTCCGCATAGCCCCCTGCCAAAGAGGGGGGGCATGCGCACGGGCCTGGATCAGGATGCCCGGCCGAAACTTCCCGGCTTGGCCAAACCCGAGCCACAAAGTTTTAAAGCCCGAGGATGACCTCGTATAACGCAACAACCTGTTTTGGGTTTTTTAGGCAAATCATCTTTCATTTCTGCCACGCTATGAAAATAATTCCTGATCATTTAAAAAAGTTGATTATCTTAAAACCATGTACTTTCATTAGTTCTACCAAATTTCTTCCTCCTCCCTCTTCGCTAACACTGCGAGTGCTTGTGCAAACAATAAATTGTATTCTTTATTCTGATTAAATGTCCCTTGTCAAGTAAATAAAACGTAGTTTGTTCAAATATATGAACAGGCTTTTTTGACTTGTTTGTCGATATTATTTTCTTTCTGTGGTGATCAATCACTATCCCTATCAATGGACTGAAAAATCGATTATTTAAAGCTAAAAATAATATTTGTCTAGGGTTTGGCTCCCTTAATGATAAGCGGTAGACACAATATAAAGCGATTTGGAAACAATTCGGCTGGCCGAAATGGTAACCACCAAATTCAATTCTGAACCCAATGAATACAATTTAAAACGATTTTCTCTACAAGAGACTAATTTAAATGATTGGTTTAATGATTTAAAATCCTTTCCCACATTTTAGGCCGGACAATTCACCTAACATGTATGTTTTTGGAATGTGGGAGGAAACCGGAGTGCCCAAAGGAAACCCACACAATCACGGGGAGAACATGCAAACTCCACACAGGAAGGTTCGATCCCATGACCTCAGAACTGTGCCGCACACGCGCTAAACACTCAACCGCCTTGCTGCGTTACATCATTATAATAATCATTTATTAATCATGATCACATTTTTGAATTATGATTTATACATTATTTACAGTTTCTGATCAATTTTCTGTTCACATCCTTATGTGTTGGGAAAAAATGAGTAGGATTCCTGCATTTTCAGTCAGATTCTGGTTAATGACAGGACCAGAACGGAAACAGGACCCAATTGCGTTACGTTTCTCACAAGTTTTATTAAAGGAAAGAAGAAGGGCTACGCTCACGATCCGGTGTTTGCTAGGCGCGGGAAGCAGGTCGCTCTTGTTAGGAATTAAATACATTGAAATGTATCATTTACCAAATTGTCCGAATTAGTTATCTGACTCCATTAACCAAACACAACTTACATTCGCCCATCAATGCATGCTCGTTTCGTACATTTCCACACGGGGCAGATTTTGATTTCTTAAATAATAAACTATGTGAATTCCATCGAATTTTTGGCGCTCTTTGTCCAGCCTCCTTTTTCGATTGTCCCTCTCGATCTATCTTCTGAAGTTGTTCTGCCTACGTCTTTTCACAAGCTGGCGTGACGGCTCCTCCCATGGGCGTGCTGACTCCTCCCATGGACGGGCCAGAGACTCCCCACATTGACTCCACCTCGTCTCCTCCATGTCTGGACCCCGAGCAATTATCAAATCAGTGCCTGGCCTTCTGCGTCTTGGCCTTCTCCGTCAGAGTCCTGTTATCAACAGAACTAAACAAAACCTTTGCATTCGGAAAGGCGTGACCTGTCATTGAACTTAAGCCTTCTCTGTGAAAAATCTTCATTGCATTCAATAAATGTAACTTGGATAAAATCTTTTATAGTAAAATGTATAATATCCTTCACTCTGAACGCGGAAGCGGATCTTCCGTGGCGAGCGATGGCGGTGTCGGGATCGGAAAACAGGTCATTAGCCGGGACAGGAGAGTATAAACGTGGTCGTGTCAAAAACGGGTCGAAGCTGGGGGACAGACAGGAGCAAAAAACAGCTGGGAGTCAGGGTCGAAAACGGCTTGCCTAGTGTTAACTGAGGTTCGCAGACGGACTGACAAAAGGGGACAGAAAAAAGTGGGTTTAATAGGGACAGGGAGCCAATCAGAGACCAAGGCAGATGGCGCCAAAGGAGCAGGCACAGGTGATGCATATCGGTAATCATGACAGGTTAAGATATTTAATTTGAGTCCAACTTGTGAAAATATTGTGTACGACTAAATATTTTCAGGCCAAAGTGCATAAACGCATCAATATACCTCTACCTATGATACCTTATGCACAGGGTTGAGTTGGGTTATTTTAACTGGATTACTTTCAATTACTTTTGGATTACTCCAACACCAAATATGCTAATAAAAGACAAAAGAAACTAAATATGAATAAAATGACTACATTTGGTGCAGGCTTGGGGAGTAACAGAATATATGGAACGGCAAAAAATGATGTTGGATTTCTTTTCATTTTGTTTCTGTCGCATTTTATGTTCGTTTTGCCGGAGATCAAAGAGATCAAAGCCAGGGGAGAAAGCTTACCACGTGTTGTGAGTCATCATTTGATTCATATTTAGTTTCTTTTGTCTTTTATTAGCATATTTGGTATTGGAGTAAATCGAAAGTAATTGAAAGTAATCCAGTTAAAGTAACCCTACCCAACCCTGCTTATGCATTTAGATTCTTACCAGTTCTAACAGTCCTCCAGGACAGCGATTTTCACCCAGCCCAAAACGAAAACGAAAACGACTAAAAAATACAAATTTCATAAAATATTATGCTCTCAAGATAAATTAAGTTGAGTTCAACGTACTTTTGGAAGATGTGCTTCAAGAGGTCCTCCTCTGAGGTAAAAAATTGTCCGAAGGAAAAAAAAAAAGAGTTATGACCATTTTCTCAACCGCATCAAGCTTTCTTTTTCCACTTTTGTTTCAAAAGAAACGGCCGGCCTCTACTTTACACCAAAACGTTATATGACTCCGATGACATGGGCCGGTGTGTGTGTGTGTGTAATCATGAACAGCAACGAGGCTTTGTGAGGACAATCCCCGCTCAGCAGCAGCTTACATAACTAGAGAGTACGATTTGGACCGGGACACATCGTCCCCTGACAGAAGCTTTTGTATTCAAAAGCAACACTGGCACACTTCCACGGAATCTTCTCCCGATGGGGCCTGACGGGCAGACTTAGCGTGGTTCACTGCCCTTCGGCCTGGGAAGTCCTCAGTAATTACTTGTTGTACTGGTCAATGGGAATTAAACTAGGGCAGGGGTTGGTAAACAAAATGTTGAAAGAGCCATAATGGACCAAAAAACAACAGGAGTCGCATGGATGTAAAGCTTTATAGGAGACTGATAGAGGAGGGAACCCATACAGACCAAGTCAAGTCAATCCCATTTTTATTTGTATAGCCCTTAATCACAAAGAGTCTCAAAGGGCTTCACGGGTTATTACACATGAGAAGTTTAGGTTATTCATATGCTATAGAGTAGAAGCGAGTTTTAAGCTTAGAATTAAACATTTCCACTGAGGTTGCAGATCGGATCTCAGGGGGAAGAGCATTCCACAGCACCGGTGCTCGGATGGAGAACGCTCTCGAACCTGAGGATTTCTTCTTGGCTCTTGGGATCACCAGAAGACCGGCGCTCTCAGAACGAAGGCTTCGGGCCGGAACATAGGGGGAAATCAGATCTGAAAGATATGAGGGGGAAAGTCCATGTATGATTTTGTATAATAATAAGAGAACCTTGAAATCACATCTTAGGCGAACAGGGAGCCAATGCAGGTTAGCCAAAATTGAGGGTGATGTGATCGGACTTTTTTGTCCTAGTTAAAAGCCTCGCCTCGGCATTTTGTACCAGCTGAAGAGACTTGATTCTAGACTTCGGGAGACCAGAGAGTAGTGCATTACAGTAATTGAAACGCTTGAATTATAATCTCCGCATCCGACTGAGACGTATAGGACGAATTTTAGCAATGTTACGAAGATGGAAGAAAGCGGTTCTAGTCATTTTCTTCACGTGTGTTTTGAAGGACAGATCGGGGTCAAATGGGACACCTAAATTTTTAAGTGAGTCACTTTGTGTGATGGGACATTTGTCAATGTTCACAGCCGTTTTAGAGAATAAGTCACGGCATTTAGATGGACCAATGACTAACTTTTCAGAGTTAAGACGCAAGAAATTGAGTGACATCCACTCTTTTATCTCAGTGAGGCAGGCCTCCAAATTTGCACAGTTTAGTGTGGCAGATTCCTCTATCGGGAGATAGAGTTGAGTGTCATCTGCGTAGCAATGGAAACTGATATTATACCTAATATCACCTAATGGAAGCATGTAAATGCTGAAGAGAAGGGGGCCAAGCACTGAACCCTGCGGAACACCAGAGGTAACACTAAAGGGCTCAGATGTCATTTCGCCATATTTAGCACAGTGCGTCCTATCTGAGAGGTAGGATCTGAACCATAAGAGGACGTTTCCTGAGAGACCAATCCATTTTTCCGACCGTTCTAGTAAGATATTATGGTCCACTGTGTCAAAAGCAGCACTAAGGTCCAGCAGCAGCAAAAGTGATGAAGCGCCGGAGTCCATTGCCCGTAGGAGATCATTGGTTACCTTGATCAGAGCTGTCTCAGTAGAGTGGTTAGCCCTGAATCCTGATTGCATGGATTCAAAAAGATTGTTCTCGGATATGAAATCATTCAGCTGCTGTGCCACTACTTTTTCAAGTACTTTGGAACGAAACGCTAGGTTTGACACAGGTCTATAATTACATAAGCTTTCTGGATCAAGGTTGGGTCGTTTCAGTGTGGGTTTAGTAATGAGGAGAGTGATATGTTTATAATATTTGGAACTGAAGGTGCAAGGACGCCAAAAAGACCTTTAATAAGTGAACCTGGAAGCGGGTGGAACTGGCAAGTCGTCGGTTTTGCCGTATTCATCGTCTGTTTAAGATTATCGAGTGACGGTTCACTAATTCCCTGGACAGCCACCGTGTCGTGTATCTATAGATTTCAGCGCTTTAGTATGTGTTGTAGTAATACTGTCTTTAGCAAAGTTGCTGAGACCACCAGCAAGATGGAGGGAGGAGAAAGATTTGAGGGCGCGGGATGGGGTGGAAATGTGTAGAAGGCTGTAAAGGTACGGAGGGGCAAGCTTATCAATGGTTATGTAGTCTCTTCTCTTCTCTTCTCTTCTCTTCTCTTCTCTTCTCTTCTCTTCTCTTCTCTTCTCTTCTCTTCTCTTCTCCTTTCGTTTTCTTTTCTTTTTTTCTCTTTTCTTTTCTTTTCTTTTCCTTTCTTTTCTTTTTTTCCCTTCTCTTTTCTTCTCTTCTCTTCTCCTTTCATTTCCTTTCCTTTTATTTTATTTTTTTCTCTTCTCTTCTCCTCTCTTCTCTTTTCTTTTCTATTTTTCTCTTCTCTTCTATTTTCTTTTCTTTTTTTTTCTCTTCTCTTCTCTTCTCTTTTCTTTTCTTTTCTTCTCTTCTCTTCTCCTTTCGTTTTCTTTTCTTTTTTTCTCTTTTCTTTTCTTTTCTTTTCCTTTCTTTTCTTTTTTTCTCTTCTCTTCTCCTCTCTTCTCTTTTCTTTTCTTTTTTTCTCTTCTCTTCTATTTTCTTTTCTTTTTTTTCTCTTCTCTTCTCTTCTCTTCTCCTTTTGTTTTCTTTTCTTTTTTTCTCTTTTCTTTTATTTTCTTTTCCTTTCTTTTCTTTTTTTCTCTTCTCTTCTCCTCTCTTCTCTTTTCTTTTCTTTTTTTCTCTTCTCTTCTATTTTCTTTTCTTTTTTTTCTCTTCTCTTCTCTTTTCTTCTCTTCTCTTCTCCTTTCATTTCCTTTCCTTTTTTTCTTTTCTTTTCTTTTTTTCTCTTCTCTTCTTCTCTCTTCTCTTTTCTTTTCTTTTCTTTTCTTTTCTTCTTTTCTCTTCTCTTCTCTTCTTATTTCCGTTTCTTTTCTTTTTTTTCTCTTCTCTTCTTTTTTCTTTTCTTTTCTTTTTTTCTCTTCTCCTTCTCTTCTCTTTTCTTTTCTTTTCTTTTCTTCTTATTTCCTTTCCTTTTCTTTTCTTTTCTTTTTTTTCTCTTCTCTTCTCTTCTTTTTTCTTTTATTTTCTTTTCTTTTTTTCTCTTCCCCTTCTCTTCTCTTCTCTTTTATTTTCTTCTCTTCTTATTTCCTTTTCTTTTCTTTCTTTTCTTTTTTTCTCTTCTCTTCTCTTCTTTTCTCTTTTCTTTTCTTTTTTTCTCTTCTCCTTCTCTTCTCTTCTCATTTCCTTTCCTTTTCTTTTCTTTTTTCTCTTTCATTTCATTTATTTGATTTTATTCTATTGTATTTTATTCTATTCTATTTTATTATATTCTATTCTAAAACATCTGTCCTATGTTGCGTTATAAAACTAAAATATGCTAGAAAATAGAGGTGCTCGCAGGATTTAATCCTTTTCTAAATAAAGGGGCAAATGGGCTTCGAGTCCAGTATTGACCACCATAACACTCGTAAACCCCGCCCTCCGTTCTTTCGCGGTTCCTATTGGCTCTCCCGTTGTGTAAATAATAAACAAACCCCATCCGACCGCCCCTATTGGCTCTCGTAGCCCGGAGTTACAAACTCTCCACCCATTGGCTAGCCCGCATCCGTCCCCGCCCTCTAGGGAAGCTCCAGCTGCTGTGTGGAGCTCGCGGTAGCGGGAGCTAGCAGTCACGTACGCCGGCGGTGAACCACCCCCCCTCGGCTTCCAATATGAAGTTCGTCCGGTCTATTATGAAAAACGCCGCCCTGGCGAGCGTCCCCAAACATATCGAGCATTTTTCCAAATTTTCCCCTTCGCCGCTCTCCATGAAGCAGTTTCTGGACTTCGGTGAGTGAATTATTTTATGCAAATGATCTGCTGCAACGTGACTGAATTATATTGATGATATCATCTCTGCATTGCTGTTATATTTATATTTAATTTCCATTTTTTTTTGTTTTGCAAATGTTATTTCGTTTGATGATGGGATGGCTGATATTGCATGCTTGTTGGTCACTAGTGGTCCGTATTGCGTCAGATGTGGACCTCTCGTGAAGGGGGTAGGGGGTTTATAATCTATTATCCTTTTTAAATAACGCCTGTAAAATATATATCATCAGTTTGTGACTTCCACAAAATTATTTAGCGACTAAAAAGAAACGTACCTGGGTTAATTTGTTATTGGAGGGTGTGCAAAATATTGAATGGATTAAATGTTATTATCTCCTTTTCAATATAAAACCTAAATGAATGCGTTGAATTGTGCCAACAATTGTGTCAACAAACTGTGACTTTTATTATCATTAGTATTATTTTTAAATAGAATGGTCTATTATTGTCATTGATAACAACCAGGGTTGGGTAGGGTTACTTACGTACTGGATTACTTTCAATTACTTTTGGATTACTCCAATACCAAATATGCTAATAAAAGCTTTAGGGTGTTGGAACGGATTAAAACGATTTACATTATTTTTAATGGGAAAAATGATTTCGGTGATCGAACAAATCGGTTTTCCAACAGGGTTCTGGAACGGATTATGGTCGAGAACCGAGGTTCCACTGTATGCTAATAAAAGACAAAAGAAACTAAATATGAATCAAATGATGACTCACAACACGTGGTAAGCCTTCTCTCCTGGCTTTGATCTCCGGCAAAATGAACATAAAATGCGACAGAAACAAATGGAAAATAAATCCAAACAGCTTGCCGTCATCATTTTTGCCGTTCCATGTGTTCCGTTACTCCCCAAGCCTGCACAAAATTGAGTCATTTTAATCATATTTAGTTTCTTTTTGTCTTTTATTAGCATATTTGGTATTGGAGTCATCCAAAAGTAATTGAAAGTAATCCAGTTAAAGTAACCCTACCCAACCCTGATAACAACAAGATTAAATGTGGTGCTCCGGTTTCAATAATAAGCAGTGCCTAATCGCAAAAAAAAAAAAAACATTGTTGCAAGGTATTAAGCATTGATAATCAGAATATATAACAGAACAACACTTTAAATTTAAGTTTATTATAAATCTACTTATAAAATTCATTGCATGTATATGACATCGCTGTTTTCCATCTGCCAACAGTATGTACCTGTATTTACTTATCTTTAGCCATGCAATGTTTGCGTTGCCTCGTGAACTCCTTTTTCCATGATGCTTTTAATGTACCTTTACGTTTTGTAGCGTCATCAATTTTGTTAGCTTCTTTTGAATCTTTCTTCTGGGGCTGAGGTTTTGGCTTAATTCCTGGTAAGGATATGTCAGAGTGTGTAGTTTCCTCATGCGTGAGAAGATAAGCAGGACATTGTGGTTCAGCCTTTAAGCATATTTATGCCTCAACAGCAAGTAAACAAGAACACGGCTCCATTCAAAACAACATGGAGACCGATGACTAGTGTGTCACACAATGAAATACGTCTTACCGCAATACCACGAGTAAGAGCACTATTAAAATGACAAATCTTAACAATTCCTAACCACTTCTACATTTTTCTTGTGTTCTCTGTACGTCTACTTTGGAAAATGATATGCAAAGGCACAACCTTATAACGCATGGGGAAAGTCCGGAAGGGGGCCACATGGTAGAACAAAAATTATTACGGGGGCCAGACTAGTAGATTCAAGAGATAAAGTGTGAAAGAGAACAAAAACGAGAAAGGCGACGAGAGAAAGACAGAGATGAAGAAAGACAGACAGAAAATAAGAAAGAGAGAACATGAGAAAGTGAGAGAAAGATTGAACAGAGAAAGTGGGAAAAAGAGAGAACAGAGAGAGTATACAAGAGATAGGGGGAGAGAAAAGAAAAAGAGAGATTGCAAAAGAGAGAGAGAGACCGAACAAAAGAGAAACATAGAGAAATGAGAGAGAAAGTGAAAGAGACAGAAAGTGAAAGGAAGAGAGAGAAAAAGAGAGTGAGCGAGACAAGAGAAAAACACATAGAATGGGACAGAGAGAAAGAAAAGGGAGAAATGGCGAAAGTAAGAAAAGAGAGTAAAAGAAATGAAAAAAGAAAAAGATTGAAAGGGGAGATCACAAGAGAGAAAAAAGAAAGAAAATAAGAGACAGAAAAGTTGAGAAAGAGACACAGAGAAACAGGAAGCTCTATAGAGATAAATAGAGAAAAAAGAGAAACCGAGAGTCAGAAAGAGAGATAAAGAGAGACAGAGAGAGAGAGAGGGAAAAAGAAAGAGAGAGAGGGAGAAAGAAATAAAGAACCGAGTGACACCTTGCTTTGTCAACATCAAATGGACATATTTCATACTGCCGCTGCTTTTTCTCTTGTTCTTCTCTGTGTGTTGTTTCGGGGGCCTAAACAAAAACCATGATGTGGCCCGTGGGCCTCCTCTTTGACACCCGTGGTTTAAAGCATTTCCATGAATATATGTCAACTAATATAAAGGTGATCACTGGTTGACATTCTCCCAATGGCTGCAGGATCCATCAACGCCTGCGAAAAAACTTCCTTCGCCTTCCTGAGGCAAGAGCTGCCGGTGCGGCTGTCCAACATCATGAAGGAGATCAACTTGTTGCCCGACAAGCTGCTCACGACGCCTTCTGTGCAAACCGTCCAAGGCTGGTAAGAGTTTGCATGTAGTTGGCTAACTGAACGAAAGACCCCCGCGGCCAGGGGTCAGCAATAAATGATTGGTGAAAAATTAATGCCATTAATTGCGAAAAATTAATGGAATGGTTGCTTAAATTCATAAATCCATTTATTGCAAAATTTAAATAATTAGCAATTATTGCAACCCATTAATTGCGAAAATATTCGGGTTTTTTGTTAGTCGATTGCGTCAACAAACGTGCAACTTTTCACGCCGCGCGAGCATTTCGTATGCGGTCAAGGTCACATACACGCACAATCGGGACAGTGCATGCATACGCGTAAGCTACCGTGTTTCCCCCATTATAAGGCCCAGCTTTTTATGAGAAATGAAATTCAACCTTCCTGCAAATAAGAGGCTCATATTACCTATGAAAACCATAGATATCAACGTTATTTAACAACGGCAATGCTTTTCTAAGAAATTTTTAGCGAAAATGTATTACTTTTGCACATATTTTTATTTCAAAACCTCAATTTTTGACGATGATTTTGAAGTAAGGCCGGCCTTATATTCGGGGAAACACGGTAGCTGTACGTACATAGTGTGGTTGCAAAGCAGCTTTTTATTGGTCGGGACAAAATCGGGCTTGTTGATTGGCTCACGTTTTGCCTCAAGCACGTACGTCGTGGATGCCCATACGCACACGTTGTACACCACTACTACTACGCTGTATTGATTGTAATCTTCGCACGGTTATGGGACCGAAGGAAAAAATGGTTAGATTAGATTAGAGGGACCAGTTTGTTCGACCATATTGACACGGCTAGTATACCATTAAATTACCAATTAATGGCTAGAAATCCAATAAATACCCATTAATTGGCCTTGCCGCAAAAAAATTAATTTTAATTTTTTCGCACTTAAATATTAATTTTTTTTCCAAAAATCAATTACTGATGACCCCTGCCCGCGGCCATGCCTCATATGCAGGGTTGGGTAGGGTTACTTTAACTGGATTACTTTCAATGACTTTTGGATTACTCCAATAGCAAATATGCCAATAAAAGACAAAAGAAACTAAATATGAATCAAATGATGACTCACAAGACGTGGTAAGCTTTCTCTCCTGGCTTTGATCTCTGGCAAAACGAACATAAAATGCGACAGAAACACAATGAAAAGAAATCCAAACAGCTTGCCAACATCATTTTTGCCGTTCCATGTATTCCGTTACCCCCCAATCCTGCACAAAATTTAGTCATTTTATTCCTATTTAGTTTCTTTTGTCATTTATTAGCATATTTGGTATTGGAGTAATCCAAAAATAATTGAAAGTAATCCAGTAAAGTAACCCTACCCAACCCTGCTCATATGCTAATTTTGTTGCCGTTACGTTATGTGAATTTCCCTGCGGGGATGAATAAAGTATCTATCTATCTATCTATCTATCTATCTATCTATCTATCTATCTATTTCTCTCTCTTTCTCTCTCTCTATCTACCTATCTATCTCTATTTCTATCTATCTATCTTTATTTCTATCTCTCTATCTGTATTTCTATCTCTCTATCTATCTCTATTTCTATCTATCTATCTCTTTTTCTATCTATCTATCTATCTATCTCTATTTCTATCTATCTATCTCTATTTCTCTCTCTCTATCTATCCATCTATCTATCTATCTCTATTTCTATCTATCTATCTCTATTTCTATCTATCTATCTCTATTTCTCTCTATTTCTATCTATCTATTCCTATCTCTCTCTATATATCTATCTCTATTTCTATCTCTCTCTCTCTTTCTATCT
The DNA here is from genome assembly GCF_059441175.1 of Urocampus carinirostris. Lineage (NCBI taxonomy): Eukaryota > Metazoa > Chordata > Actinopteri > Syngnathiformes > Syngnathidae > Urocampus > Urocampus carinirostris. The sequence goes on along the minus strand of NC_142367.1, from coordinate 21,175,010 downwards.
CTCTATCTCTCTATATATCTCTCTATATCTCTCTCTATCTATCTCTATCTATCTATCTCTATATCTCTCTATCTCTCTCTCTATATCTCTCTCTATCTATCTATCTATCTATCTATCTATCTATCTCTCTATCTCTCTCTCTCTCTCTCTCTCTATCTATCTATCTATCTATCTATCTCTCTATCTCTCTCTATCTATCTCTCTATCTCTCTCTCTCTCTATCTATCTATTTATCTATCTATCTATCTTCATTGTGGTCACTCTCTCCGAATAACGAGAAGCTTTCTCGGAGTTGGATCCGCACGTACGAACTCTGGGGGGAGGTTAAAGGAGGCCGAGGTGGAGAATGTAGCAGGGGCGGGAGGGATTTCCTTCCCGGCTGTGAACTTTAGCCCACTTTCCCCCTCACGTGACTGTGACCGGCGGTCATGCGGGGTTATTCTGCTTTGTTTTGATGGAAAGTTGACTCCTAGCACTTGTTTACGTGTTTTCAGGTACATCCAAAGTTTAATGGAGATCCTCGACTTCCTCCACAAGAACCCGGATGACCACAAAGTCCTCGGAGAGTAGGTTTCGTCCTAATATTAGCTTTACCTGTTTAAAACGGGGGTGTCAAAGAGGAGGCCCGCGGGCCGGATCAGGCCCACTGAGGGATTGAATCCGGCCCACGAGAACGCTGAGGGAAGCGCAAGAGAAAAACGAGCCGCGGGTTTGAAATATGTCCACTTGGTGTTGCCAAAGCCAGGTGCCTCTCACAAATGCTGTACTTGGATTTCTTTCTATCTCTCTCTCTTTCACTCCATCTATTTTTCTTTGTTCCTTTTTGTCTCTTCCTCTTCCTGTGTCTTTTTACCTTCTTTTGCTCTCTCTTGCTTTCCCATTCTCTCTTTCTCCCATTCTGTCTTTCTATTTCTCTTTTTATTTCTTTCTTTCTATCTTTCTCTTCCCCTCTCTCACTATTTCTCTTTAATCTCATTTGGTTCTCACATTTTCTCTCTCTCTCTCTCTCTCTCTCTCTCTCTCTCTCTCTCTCTCTCTCTCTCTCTCTTTCTCTCTTTCTCCCTTTCTCTCTCTCTTTGTCCCGCCCTCTCTTTTTCTCTCCCTCTCTTTCTCTTATTTCTTTCTCTCTTTCTCTTCCCCTCGCTCACTATTTCTCTTTAATCTCTTTCGGTTCTCACATTCTCTCTCTCTCTCTCTCTCTCTCACTCTCTCTCTCTCTTTCTCCCTTTCTCTCTCTCTTTGTCCCGCCCTCTCTTTTTCTATCCCTCTCTTTCTCTTATTTCTTTCTCTCTCTTTCTCTTCCCCTTTCTCACTATTTCTCTTGAATCTCTTTTGGTTCTCACATTCTCTCTCTCTCTCTCACTCTCCCTTTCTCTCTCTCTTTGTCCCGCCCTCTCTTTTTCTCTCCCTCTCTTTCTCTTATTTCTTTCTCTCTCTTTCTTTTCCCCTCTCTCACTATTTTTCTTTAATCTCTTTCGGTTCTCACATTCTCTCTCTCTCTCTCTCTCTTTCTTCCTTTCTCTCTCTCTTTGTCCCGCCCTCTCTTTTTCTCTCCCTCTCTTTCTCTTATTTCTTTCCCTCTCTTTCTCTTCCACTCTCTCACTATTTCTCTTTAATCTCTTTTGGTTTATACATTCTCTCTCTCTCTCTCTCTCACTCTCTTTCTTCCTTTCTCTCTCTCTTTGTCCCACCCTCTCTCTTTTTCTCTCCCTCTCTTTCTCTTATTTCTTTCTCTCTCTATCTACCTTTCTCTCTAATCTACTAGTCCGGCCCCCGAGAGAATATTTGTTCTATCGCGTGGCCCCTGAGTTTGACAGCCCTGGTTTAAAAGAAACAATTTTGTGTTTTCCATGAAATTTTTTTGTGTGGTATGTGTTCTTTTGCCCAATCTCTTCCTTTTGTTGCCTGGTCTCAGTTATATATTTTTCTTTGCCACTCTACATCTCGGAGTTGCCTCCTCATTGTAGATGTAGAGAATGGTGTTTTGCGGGTCGTATTTAATAAAGCTGCTAGTTAAGGACCTGTAAGGAATCTATTTTTCAAACAAAAGACTAGAATATACTTGTCTTCTTGCTTGGTTGTGCACTTGTCTTTCTACTGTGGTCAGAGCCTGTTTGTGCTTATACGAAGGGAGTACAGTAATCCCTCGGTTATCGCGGTTAATGGGGACCAAGACCACCCGCGAAAACTGAAAATCCGCCAAGTAGCGGCGCCCCTTCAAAAATGCTTCAAAAACGTATACAGGTATTGTTAAAGTTAAAACTTATATAAACTCTATGTTGGCAGAATTACTCAAATCAAAACAAGCATGAAGGTAAATACATTTCCCAAGCGGAAGAGCCACGACCTCGGCAGCACTCTCCTCCCGTGTGTGAAGCTAACTTTTATTCACACAGGAAACAGAAAAATACAACGGAAATGCGACTTCAAAATAAAAGAGTACAAGACTGATGAACGTACAAGAGATGCAATTAGACTGATTATTGAAACGTTACTTCATGTGTGTGTGTGTGTGTTTGAAAGATTGTTTTTATATTTAGGAATATAGAAACAAGTTATATTCACACAGGGAATTCTGAGAAATGTTACAACCAAAACGACCAACCTATCAGGTATACAGTATACCCCCCCTGTATACAGTACACAATATAGAATACGGGTAGAGAGAGAGAGAGAGAGAGAGAGTGAAATTCATGTTATAACAAAAAAAAAACTAAAACAATTTTGATTGTATTAACCGCTCTCAACCACATGCAGCCATCGCAGTTTATTTCGCCCGTTAACGCTACCGGTTACATATTGAAAATAAAAACAGTGAAAATGTGATATTTGATGAGTGTTTGTGAAGCGTTTTGGGAAACAACAGTTAAAAAAATGGTCTGTGTTCATTTGAATGAAAGTGAAAGAGCTACCTTCTGTCAATAACAACATAATGTATTTTCCGCACCATAGGGTGCACCGGGTTATAGGGCGCACCCCCAAAAATAGTTTTTGGTCCTATATCTTCCATACATAAGGCGCACCGGATTATAAGGCGCTACAATGGGAACGTCGACAAAACAGTCAGATAGTTCAGTCAAACTTATTTCCCCCGTAACATTCCGAAAGCTTGCAAAGAATCAAATGCGTCACTCAAATGCATCGTTCCAAATATCATTCAGAAGGTTAAAGTCTTGGGATTCAAGAAATGCCAACCATTCCTTAGTTTCTATTTTCTTTTTCGCTCGCAACTTTACTGTGCATATGACAATAAACACTTGGAATTGAGTTTAATTTAAAAAAAGACCCATCACAGAAACATCGATATCACTCTGAAACAAGATACTGGGAAAATATATAGCCGGAGTAGGTCACGGAAGTCGTTGCGTTCAATAATAATGTGCAACCATGGTCCTCTTATATCCGTGAGTGTAGTAAATCCAGGAGAGTAAAATATTTACAAATACAGAATGGTAAAACATGTTTGCTCTATGCCGTAGACAACCAAACATGCTATTCACATTCATCTTTTTCGGCCAATTGCAGGCTTTGTTTTGCCCCTTTAGCCTATGCGAGCCTGTAAATGATAAAAAGGATCCGCCCCCTTTACCTCCGAATAACTTTAGCCAATAGTGATCGATTCAAATGATGATTGACACATTGGCTGGGAAATGAAACTCCGGCATATGTATCCCAGCATACACCGCGGACGACATCGCCTACGAGGAAAAATCTAGTCGGCGGCTGCTTGCCTTTGTTGCGAGACTTTGCGACTTAATATTGATCCATATATAAGGCGCACTGTATTATAAGGCGCATGGTCAGTTTTTGAAAAAAATAAAGGCTTTTAGGTGCGCCTTATAGTGCGGAAAATACGGTACTTTAGCTAGCGGCATCGAACGGCTTTTACAACAAATACACAAAACCACACACAATTAGCCGTGTTTAGGTAGTACAAACAACCGCTCGCTTTTGATATAATAAAGTCAAACTTGAGATGAAATGTGACAGAAGAGAATATACTTACGTCGCGTCGCCGAGTTCCTCCTCGATAAACTGAGCGCCACATAAGAAGGGGGTGAGGTGGGAGGAGTTGAAGGAGGAGGGGGTGAGCGAAGTGGCAATGACTAAAAATAAAGACATTTCTAAGTGACCCCAAACCTTTGAACGGTATTGTGTTTCAATGTTTTTCTTTCCTTTTGATTGTTAGTATTAACATTTTCTCGGTTATTAAGGCATAGTTATTTTAGTCCTATGTTTATTTTGTCAGCTGACTAAAACTACTTGTAAAATTTAAAGCATATTTCTTGATTAATCAGTTCAATATATGCCAAACTTGTTAAAATGAGTTGGATTGGGTTCACTGTCACAGCTCAAAATTCCATATTTGTTTTAGCCCCACGGTGGAGAGGTAAAGGGTTCAAGTCCAACTACCGTAGCCTCCCCGTGTGGAGTTTGCATGTTCTCCCCGTGCTTGCGTGGGTTTCCTCCAGGCACTCCAATTTCCTCCTACATTCCAAAAAATGCACGTGAGGTTAATAGACTGGTCCAAATTGTCCCTAGGTGTGAATGAGTTGTCAGTTCAGGGTGTCCACTGCTCACTGCCCGAAGATAACTCCAGCACCCCCGCGACCCTACTGAGGAGAAGCGGTGCAGATAATAGATGGATGGTTGTTTGGTTTCTATCATAGAAAAAAAAAACGTTTTCTGCTCTTACCGTAAAGGTGGAGTGAGTTGTCTATAAAACTACGAAAGTAGAATATTTTCTCTTTTAAGTACGTGTTAACAATGCCCAACTCAGTTCAAAGAGCTTTTATATATTTTTCCACCCTTTCCTATCTGCTTTTATCTTAATTTTAGCAACGCTGTTCCGGAACACGCAACACATTAGGTAAAAGGTTGGAGAGTGACTATGGTCATCATTGCAGTTTTTTGTTAGTGTAGCATGAAAACTGTAAAAGTAAGAAAAGGGAAGAGGGGGAAAAAAAGAGTTTATTTGAGCGTGTCTAAGAAATGTTTTATGACTTTGGTCCAGGAGATGGCGGCAGAGAGTAACAACGTTTCAAATTAGGGATATCACCTTTAATTTATAAATGAAGTCTATGCATTGAGAAAAAAAAATACTGGATGGCTTCACTTAATTTTAGCTTGCCAAAACTATCATTAATTCCATTGTTTTGGGCCGAGGAGTGCGTTAAATGAGAATATTTGGTCTCACTGTGGCCCCCTGCCATGAGGCAAAAGAATTGCATGCCTCACTCCGCATCTATGGGTCCCAACAGAGATCTATGGTCCCCAAAATTTAGTGTTATCGCGGTTGAAATTGTAAATCGGCGACAAATATATAATATAAATCTATATATTCATTCCGTTTTAATCATCACAGTTTATTGGTAATACAAATCAGTTATCACTTCAAGATTTTTCAGTTCACAACAATATTGTACATTATACAAAATAATATTGCTGAAATATTTATATATTCATTCAGTTTTAATCATCACAGTTAATTGGCAATACAAAGCAGTTATCACTTCAAAATTTTCAGTTCATATATTCTTCGTGGTTTGCTGTCCCGTCACAGTTGTAATGCCTTCTCAAAGTCCAATCCATTATCATCCTCCTCATAGCGTAACCAGGAGTATAATTAAGTCCATTATGGCAAAAAAAGTCCTTTTCTTGCCAGTATTCTTTTATTTTCTTTCGTCGAATCGTTTGCTTCAAAACGCGTGTTTTCCTTGCCTCCGCCATCTTCCGAAGAATTTCTCCGCCGTTTTTTCGTGCCGGAATTATTGCCGTTGTCACCACTTTCTGTATTATGTTTCGACTTATTACCGACACAGAAGAAATGACCAATTTTTGGTTGATTCGCACCTAATACCAACTGTTTTTTCGGAGCCATACTTCTCTTTCACTCGACAACCGCCACAACAATGATGTCATTTCAAAGCATCGAGATCTCTTTTGCCGAGATAGGCGCAAGACCAAAACAACAATGGCGGATCTGCCTGTCGAAAAGTTTGGAGTGCGGTAAATCTTTGTTAAAAAAAAATGTCATCAGCTAATAATGACAATTTGGTGTCAAAAATGACGCGTCTAGGACGCAGGGACGCGGGGAAACGAGAACACTGATATAATATGGAAAATCGGAAATGTATAAAAAGAAAATCCATGAGAAATAACCTGAACACTGACTATATATAACAATGAAATATATATTTCGAATTTTCAATGTCCATAATGCCAGGTAAGGCACGGACTTACCTGCCTCCCCTGACTGCACAACACTGGTTTATGAGATAACCTACACTTTCCTCCTCGCCAGGTTCGTAGACTCCCTGGTGACGATCAGGAACCGCCACAACGATGTGGTCCCCACCATGGCTCAAGGTGTGATGGAGTACAAAGAAGTCTTCCCGCAGGATGCCGTCACCAACCAGAACATCCAGTACTTCCTGGACCGCTTCTATATGAGCCGGATATCCATCCGTATGCTCATCAACCAGCACAGTGCGTAACCAGGCCAACGGTTCCTTCACCGTAAAGAAGTTCTGAGTGTTGAAAGTTCTTGTTCTTCTCTACCAAGCACTGATTTTCGACGGCACCACCAACCCCGTGCACCCCAACACCATCGGCAGCATCGACCCACACTGCGAGGTGGGCGACGTGGTGCAGGGTAATTTATTTTTATTATTATGTCATGTTCGTCACGTCATGTTTATTCGTATAGCCCTTAATCACAAGAAGTCTCAAAGGGCTCCACAGACTATTATGACACCATCTCCCTCTAAAACCAGGGTTGGGTAGGGTTACTTACTACTACTACCGTAAACTATAGAGCGCACCTGATTATAAGCCGGACCCACCACTTTTTGGGTGATTTGACACTTTTGGACTTACACAAGCCGCACCTATGTATAGGCCGCGGGCGCCCGCATTAAAGCTTGCGAAATAGTCACATGTTTAACCCGGGTCAGGCTGTAAGTTCCATAATTGTAATTTCATAGATAGTACGAGAATCCAGAACCACAGTTGACATCACATGTAGAAAATGATGCCCGTCATTAGGATATGATGCAGACTTGTAAAGTCGGGGTCCCGTTGAAAGTAATCCAAGGAAACAAAATGTATATTTCCAAAGTTAAGGGTGGGAAAAATATATATTCACTATTGTCCGCTGCGACAACAGACAGATCTACCGGTAACTCAGATTTACCACATTTCCCATCAGCCCGCGTTTGCTCCGCCCCTTCTTTTTGATTCGTCCGCAGAACACATAACAGAATAAATCTCTAAAATAAATACATTACAAAACAGTTGCAAATACATATTATACATGGATACACATATTTACGAAGAAAGACGGTACACCGAGAGAGTTTTCAAAGCTTTAATAATAATAATATAACTTTCATCCCAAACCATGCCTTTGAAAGCTAGTAAGATCACGCTCGCAATGCATCAAACGTATCCGTCAAAAGAAAGCATCCCGTAAATGTAAAATTCACGGTAGATCGTCTTCAACTCCCTTCTCTTAACTATCGCAGGGCCTTTTCCTCAGTATCGGAACGTGCCTTAACTTTACAGAAAATATATGCTAAAATTTAGAGATTGCGGTCTTTCTTGGCGCACATATTCTACTGGTCTTAATCTTACCTTTTAAACTCCTGCGCCGCTGGTGGCCGTTAGAAAAATTCCATAAATCAGCCGCTTCACTGAATAAGCCGCAGGGCTGAACATTTGGGAAAAAAGTAGCGGCTTATAGTCCGGAATTTACGGTAATTGATTTGAGGTGGGGTGAAATGCACTAGAATATGACTTTCAGACATCAGTGTTAGGATTTGTCTTGCTAACTAGAACATAAATATACATGTCAAAATCAACAGTTTGGTTTGTTTTCCAGACGCCTTTCACAGCGCCAAGATGCTGTGCGAAGAATACTACTTGCGCTCCCCTCCGCTCTCTCTTCAAGAAATTAACAGTGAGTACAAAGTTCTTTTCTCAGGGATTGGGTGGAGTTTGCACGTCAATACCTCGTCTTTGTCAATGCACCAATTTGTCGCTGTAAACACTCATTACTTGATTGTAATAGTGCGATTAGTTTTGCCTGACGCCTGAGGCTGGAATGCAAACTGTCAGAATATCTATTTGTACGGGTGCTTGAAATCCTTAAAAATGCTTGAATCTTGATTTTGTATCCGCAAGGATTGAAAAGTACTTTGATTTTGGATTAGGTGTTCGGAAATGCTTGAAATTGTTGCCGTGTTTCTCAACAAGTCTGCTTAAAAAGGACACCGCTCTCTGGTAGATTTGCTTATTCTATTGTATTTCTTTCTTTGTGATTAACTGCTGCTGGCATTAGTTTGTACGGCATTGTCCTATGACAGGTGCAAGCTACACCTGAACAGGGCACTATGAAATGTGTATTATGCAATGATTAGATGTTAAATATGGTGGTGGGCCATGGAAATGAATGTAAATTGTAACAGGAAAAACTTCCTGCAACTGAAAATGGAAGTTACATCCATCCATTATCTTCCGCTTATCCGGGATAGGGTTTCAGGGGCAGCAGCCTTAACAGGGAAGCCCAGACGTCCGTATCCCCAGACAGTTCCTCCAGCTCATCCGACGGGATCCTGAGGCGTTCCCAGGCCAGAGTCTCTCCAGTGTATCCTGGGTTACCGTTGCCATGGCGCCCAATTGGCCCCGCCCTTGTGGCGCCAGCTGCAGATTGGCTTTCCGTCAGTGCTCAGTGCGCTCTCTCTTACTTTGTCAGTCCGTCAACGAACCTCTGCCCCACAAGACATGGGTTCTGACTCGGTCCTATTTCCTGTTGGTATTTCCAGTTGGAGCCTTGGGGCCTTGGGGGTATGGCGCCCGCCCCAAGACTGGGAGGTTGTGGTTCAAGCCTCGGCTGAGTCATACCTAAGACTTAAACATTGGTACCCGTTGCCTCCCTGCTTGGCGTTCAGCATTAGGGGTTGGAATTGGGGCGTTTGGTCACCTAATGACTCCCAACACCTCAGTTGGGTTGAGCGAGGGGGCTGGGAATCCCCTCCTCTGAATCAATCTCCCAAAGAAAGAGTCAGAAATGACTCTAGCCACTTCCCACTAGGGGGATATGGCTGTGGTATATATATGTATTTCCAGTCCGGTATTGTTCCCATTTAGTTTTGTCCTGTTTAATACCGGTTTCCAGTTTTGTTCCCATCTATTTTGGTCCTGTTTATTATTCTCTCCAGTTTTCGTTCCCATCTTGTTTGTCCTGTTTATTTTCGATATCCTGTTTCATTATCTATCCTGTCTGTCTGTCCTGTCCTGTCCGGTATCGACCCCATCTGTCTGATATCAACTCGGGCAATCGGAATCGATCTCGTCAGTCTCTGGCTTCCTATCCTTTCAGGCCAGACTGCTGCCTAACGTGCATGACTCCCCATTTCCCGTAAAATAAAAGGCTTGTGTGAGAACGTCACGCGTTTGGGTCCTAATCCTGTTCTGGTTCTTAACAAATGTTCCTAGGAGCCTTTATTGTCGGGGGCTTTAAGCCCCTGGTAGTGTCACCCATGGCAAACAGGTTCGAGGTGAGGTGCCAGACAAAACGCAGACAAAACCGAGAGTGCCTGGACCAGATGGGCCACCGGCATTCCGATTAGCAACCCGAGCGGCACGGAAAAGATCGAGGAATAGATCCAGCGTCGAAAGCGCAAGCAAGCGGGTGATGCCATTTGAACGCCGATTGATTTTCATTGTCTCTGCAGTCAAGAAGACGCAGCAGCCAATCAGCATCGTCTACGTGCCTTCGCATTTGTACCACATGTTGTTTGAACTCTTCAAGGTACAGTAACTCCTACGAAACACACACGCCCATAGTTTTCTTATTTTGACTAAATATTATGTCGTCTGTCGGCAGAACGCCATGAGGGCGACGATCGAGACACACGAGGAGAGAGATCTGCCCCCCATCCAGGTGCTGGTGTCTCTTGGAGGAGAAGACATGTCCATTAAGGTGTGTACAACTATACGTTAGAGTCCCTCATGCCACGAGTGAACACAAATCACAGACAAAACACAGAAGATAAATCAAAGGAATAACTGTTTTTAGCGCCTCTTTGTTGCAGCAGATATGTATTTGAGTGATTCTCTAATCAGTAGTAAGGAGTAACAAGTTGCATTTTACTCCGTTACATTTACCGTATTTTCCGCACTATAAGGCGCACCTAAAAGTCTTATTTTTTTTCAAAAGCTGACCATGCGCCTTATAACACAGTGCGCCTTATATATGGCTCAATATTAAATTCGCAAGGTCTCGCAACTACGAGAAACAGCCGCCGACTCCATTTTTCGCGCTGTGCATACTGGGAAATATTAAACGATTGGTAGTTGCCGGGGCTCGTGTTGTATTTGTTTACTAAGTGGCAAAATGGCTACCCCATTAAACTGCTTAATTCATATTCAACAAATACAGTATTTGTCTGAATCCAGGGTTATGACTGGTGAAGATGTAAAGCACAATTTACCTTAAACAAACGCAGAATTATTCAGAATGTCACGTTTGAGAGAGAGAGAGAGCGAGAGAGAGAGAGAGAGCGAGATTCTCTTTCATACGTGCATTTGTATAAGAAAATGGCTCCTGTTAAGAGACACGCGTACAACGCCGAGTTTAAACTCAAAGCGATCAGTCACGCAGCACAACACGGCAATAGAGCGGCAGCGAGAGAGTTAAACTTAAATGAATCGATGGTACGGAAGTGGAGAAAGGATGAAGATAAGCTCCGCCAAGTAAGGAAAACTCAACAAAGTTTCCGTGGCAATAAAGCAAGATGGCCAGAGTTAGAGGAGACACTTGAACAGTGGGTTGTTCAACAAAGAGCGGCAAGCAGAAGTGTCAGTACGATAACTATACGTATGAAGGCAACAGCGCTGGCACAAAAACACTGGACGTGTTGGATGGCCCATTCACTGAGATATGGTCAATTCGAACACAGCAGAAGAAGAATTCGAGGGATTCGTCGATGAGGAGCTTATAGAGTGATCTTTGTTTTTCTTTTGTGTGTTTACGTTTTACATTTTACAGTTATTATGTTATTGCTTTGCACTCGTTGTTTTTGCACATTACGAGTGTCACTTTATTGCGATTGCACTAACGTTTCATTTAAAATAACAGTATCAGACGTTTTTTTCTTTGCGTGTTGACTAAATGGACAAAAAATAAAATGATATGTCGATGTTGTTCAAAGATGTGTCACGAAAATGCTTTACCTCAGAGAAAATAATAAAACGGCTGTTTATTTATTTTGGGAGTGAATGGAGTTGTGGAAAGCTTGTTTGTTAATAAAGTTTGACCTTTTTGAATTTTTTGTTGACATTCCCTTGAGCGTGGCAACATCTAGAGGTTGCATAAAGTAACTACATTCTCTACTGTAGTCAAGTCGTCACATTTATTTACCGTAAATAGCCCTTAATCCCAAAAATGTCTCGAAGGACTGCACAGGATTACAATTACAAAATTGCACAATTACCTGATCTTAAACCAGCATGCACTTATAGCGCCTTATAATGGGGTGCGTCTTATGTATGGCATAAGTTTTAAAATATATCATTCATTGAAGGTGCGCCTTATAACATGGTGCGCCATATAGTGCGGAAAATACGGTACTTAAGTAAGTATGGCACCATTTGTACTTCTAGGAGTATTTCTAAATGACTACTTTTTGCCTTTACTTGAGTAGATTTGTGAAGAAAAAACTGTACTCTTACTCCACTATATTAGGCTACTTCGAACCTGTTAAATGTTCACGAAAATAACATCGACACATAAATAACAAAAAGAAAAACAAAATATTTGTTGACAATCGGCTGTAAAATCCAATAGAATTCATAATCACGTAAATGTAAATGGTCTACATTTATATAGCGCTTTCCAAGTCACAGAAGACCTCCCAAAGCGCTTTACATTGTGCTTCACACTTACCCATTCACACACATTCACACACACTGATAACGTTGTCAGCCATGCAAGGCAACTACCTGCTTATCGAGGGCATAAGGGATACATTGTCTTGCCCGAGCACACTTTGACATATAACACGGGAGGAGCCGGAAATCAAACCTGCTACGTATATTTTGACTAATCGTTTCAATGTATCCTTTTGTAATCTAATTTTGTTTTTTAATCTTTGTATGGCTAGTGATCATTATTTTAATTTTCTCCATTGAGAATTATGTTGTTTTTAAATATATTTAAAATTATTTTATTATTATTATATGTATAATTTCTATGTTTCAATTTTTTATTATATTTTTGATAATTTTTTTTATCATTTAATTATCACCATTTTCTTTGTTTTTATCAAGTTTAGCCATACATAATATATATATATATATATAAATATATATATAATGTCACGATTGCCCATTGCCCTCACCTGGGCCCGTTCGTTTGGCGCCAGCTGCTGTTCGTTGCCTGATTGGCTCCCCTCCTATTTAAACTCAGTGCTTTCATTCACTCCTGGTCAGTCCGTCAACGAACCTCTGCACTCGCAAGGCAAGCATTTTGACTCCGGTATCGATCCCGTATGTCCCGTCCTGTCCGGTATCTTGCTCCTGTATCCAGTATCCGGTATTGATCCAGTCTGTCCCGTCCTGCCCAGTATCTTGCTCGTGTATCCAGTATCCGGTATCAATCCCGTCTGTCCTGTGCTGTCTGGTAGCTTACTCCAGGATCAAGTATCCGGTATCGTTCCCGTCCTTCCTGTCCGGTATCCAGTATCCGGTACCGATCCCGTCTGTCCCATCCTGTCCGGTATCTTGCTGTTGTATCCAGTATCTGGTATCGATCCCGTCTGTCCCGTCCTGTCCGGTATCTTGCTCCAGTATCCGGTATCGATCCTGTCTGTCCCGTCCTGTCCAATATTTCCTCGTGTATCCTGTATCTGGTATCGATCCTGGCTGTCCTGTCCGGTTTCGATCCCGTCTGCCGTCTGCCTCTGTGAAAACATAACGCGTCTGGGTCCACCGTCAGTTCGGGTTCTTACTATATTTATGTTAGTGTTTATTTCTTGTTTCAAAATGTCATTATTATTTAATTTCATAAGATTTTGGTCTTGTTTTTCATGAGTAAACAGTGTATTTCTTGTTTTACAAAAAAGAAAACTGGACTGAAGCTCAACATTACAACATTTTCCATTTAAAAAATACGTTCAAATGGAATCATAGTTTAAAAACAATTGTTAAAGTACGATCAAATCAGAGTGGGAAGATCACTATTTTTCCTGATTTTGTTTTTCTTTTTGTAAATATTTTTTTATCATATGCGGCAAATGGCGTGGATGCTTTTTAAATCATTTTTCTCTCAAATTTTTTTTTATTTTGTGCTAATTTTTTTTTTACTGCTTTTCCTCCATCCTATTTATTATATATTATATTTATATTATATTTTTTCTTTAGGAGTAATGAAAACAACAAGAAAATGCCCTGCTCCTTTCACACAAAGTAAACCTTTGTCCTTGTAAAAGTCCACATATAAACAGGCCTGGTCTTGGCCCAAGTCCTGATCCAATTTTTTTGGCAAGCCAACTAAACCAGTCAGCAACAAAAGGCTTCAACCACGCCTGGTTACATAAAACAATTCCAGCATACAAATTAAAATTCTCTGCGGCATAGAGGAAAAAAGTATTTCTAGGTTAAAAAAGCATGCTCAACTGTGAAAAGTTATAGATAAATAGCGCTTATCGCTGTGAATCGTGGGTGTATTTGTATTTTCAATACTCAGTATTGTTGACCATTCGTTTCTTTGTAACAGTGAATTTTCTGACTTCCTTTCATTTTCTCGGAAGTGGCGTACTGAGCGGCGGCATTTGCTTCTCTTCTCGTTTCAAATGTTGAAAGAGTTTGGCTCCCGCTACTTACTCGCTTTGGTTGCGTAATCTGCAGCAGTTTTCTCCCTTTCACCACAAGTATATATCCTCTTCAACTGTTACAAAGAGAATAGAATAGAATAGAATATACCTTTATTTTCATTGTTACAAAATGGGTTAACATATTGTGACAACGAAATTGGGCATGACACTCCAGATTCACAAATTCACAGTGAGGTAAAAAAGCCAAGAAGATAAAGGAACAGAGAAGATAAGGTTATAAAACAAGGATGATAAGTTATAATTTTCACAATATTTACACAATAAATGTCGGCACATAGGGTGTTACATACGGTTTGGTATCGTAATACAGTTGGTACCGTAAGGGTTTGTGCAATTATGCATTTGGTGCAAAAATAGGCATCATAGAAAGACTTATTGTCAGGCTTGGGAAGTAAAGGAATACGATAACGTAATCAGAATACCAAAAAAGGAACGTATTTTTTGCACTATAGGGCGCATCGGGTTATAAGGCACCATAAAAAAAATTTGGTTTTTGTCCTATATTTTCCACACATAAGGCGCACCAGACTATAAGGCACTACTGTGGGAACGTCAACAAAACAGTCAGATAGTTCAGTCAAACTTATTAACCCCTTAACATTTCGACGGCTCGCAAAGAAGCAAATACGTGTCTCAGACACATACGGACTGCACCATGTCACCAATCACTCAAATGCGTCATTCCACATATCATTAGGAAGGTTCAACTCTTGGGATTCAGGAAATGTCAACCATTTCTTAGTTTCTATTTTCTTTTTCGCTGGCAACTGTGTGGACAGCAAAGTAAGAGTTTCATTGGACAGGGAAACGTGGTTCTTTACTGTGCATATGACAATAAAGACATTGAATTGAATTGAATTTAAAAATAGACTCATCGCAGAAACATCAAGATCAGTCTGAAACAAGATACTGGGAAAATAATTGAATGCCTCCATTCATTCACATACTCCTTTACATGTGTCTTACATTTACATATAAATAACGCACTCATAAATGAATTCTCTATTTCAATTCCTGATACTAAAGAGACAGAGAACGATGACAAGAAGTCCCCGGAGTGTGTTGAAAATTTAGAAAGTGAACACTTTGAGTGTTTATAACAATATTAGCTTCTTGATGTTTTTTTTAATGTGAACTAAAACAAAGTATATCTTATCCATCATGGGAAAGTTTTATTTTTCTCAATACACTATACTACGTGGTTAGAACGTGAGTACTTATTTGTCGGCCTACAAGACACTACCTGATCTTGGTTTCCTCTATTTCGTTTTTAAGGTTACATAAATCGTTTATCTTAAATACAATTATTTTTTTAAAATATTTAATTTATTTTGTTTTTAATTAGCGTGTTTGGTATCGGAATGATCCAAAAGTAATCGAAAGTACAGACGCTGCCCTACATACGGACAAGATGGGTTCCGGATAATTGTTCGTAAGTTTAAGTTGTTAGTTGGTTGCTTCAGTGCTATATTTTGTATGAAATGTATGTTTAAGGTTTATATGAGTAACCTGTATTGTTTTGTACTAAAAAATAAACATTTCATAAAATAATGCTTTATAAAAGATAAATAAAGTTAAGTTTGAATTACTTTTGGAAGATGGGCTTCAAAAGTTAGGCGTTTTCTTAATCGGCAGATGGAGACGGGAAAGAACGTAAAAAGTGGCCGAAAAAAAGCGATCCGACCATTTTCTCAACCGCATCAATCTTTCTTATTGCACTTTTATTTCAAAAGAAACGGCTCGCCTCTTCTTCACACTTTACACCAATCATATTGAATGGATGCGCGAGATATTAAACAATAAACATGTCAAAGTTCTTAGCGCGCTGGAAATACAGAATAGAATGTTTACACACAAACGAGTAAGAGGAAGCGGATTTCTTCTTCGGGTGGATGCTGGGTGAGCTTTCACAGCGCCACACGCCGGTAGTGGTGGAAAAAAGCTCTACAGTAATGTCCTGTTCTGCACAATACAAAATCTAACTTACAGCAATGTCTGGATACTTTTCGACATCCCGGAAAAAGATCGTATCTACTGTTTTTCGTAAATCGATTGGTCGTAAGTAATCATCGTAATCAAGTGACACTACTTTAACAGGATTGTATTCGGATTAGGCAACTGATTACATTCTTCTACAGGTAATTAGTAACTGTATCCGATTACATTTTTAAAGTAACCTTCCCTAACTTGCTTGTTGTTGAGGTATTCTTCTGTTTTTCAGGTGAGCGACAAGGGCGGTGGCGTTCCCTTCCGTCGGATCGACAACCTCTTCAGCTACATGTATTCCACCGCTCCCGCGCCACAGATGGGAGAACGCTCCCGTCCGCCTCTGGTGAGTCTACGACGAATCTTCAAATAAATATTTGACATCTAAGGCCAACAATGGTGGTTAAAGGTACATGCGAAACGTGTATTTTGCTCAATTTAATGATTATTTTTACTTTTAAAAAGTTAGAACGTCGTAAAAAATGTTCATTTGTGGATCATTAGTGCTCATTTTACAAATTTTTGGGTTATTTTTCGAGGAAATAATAGCGGGTAAAACTTCAAAAACAGGTTGAAAATAGAGTCAAATCCTAAATGACAGCAGAAATAAACCAATATGAATATCCTGTATTACCTGCTGAGACACGATGACTAAACATTGTGTATTAAAAAACCTGTATCCATCCAACCATTTATCATCTGCACCGCTTATCCTCAGTAAGGTCACGGGGGTGCTGGAGCCCATCCCAGCTATCAGCGGGCAGTGGGCAGGGGACACCCTGAACTGGTTGCCAGCCAATCGCAGGGCACACAGAGACAGACAACACACTCGCTCATTCACACCTAGGGACTATTTGGTTAGGCCAATTAACCTGACATGCATGTTTTTGGAATGTGGGAGGAAACCAAAGTGCCCGGAAGAAACACACGCAAGCACGGGGAGAACATGCAAACTCCACACAGGAAGGTTCGATCTCATGACCTCAGAACTGTGCCGCACACGTGCTAACCACTGCTCCCCCGTGCTGAACCTGTATCCATTTAGCAACAAAATAATTTAAGCTAAAAAAAAAACATTATTCATTATTTTTTATAAAATTTGGTGTGTCTCAAGATTTCTGAATGAAAAAAATGTACCTTGGCAACAATATGGTTGGATAACACTGCAGTAATGGGACAACAAAGGGAGAGCCTTGGCAAAAACCACTAGGCTGGCTGACTAAAAAAAACACAGTTGGCAGCTCGGCTGGGAAGTGGGAACCAACCACGAAAAGTGGCAACGGCGACAAACAGATAACTGCCCAGGAATAAACCAACAGTCACGGCAAAACCAGCGCTCACGTCAAAGTAGCCAGTCAAAGAACACATAGATAGATAGATAGATAGATAGTTAGATAGATGCTTTATTCATCCCCGTAAAGAAATTCACACTTCCAGCAGTATCCTTTTGTTGTTTAGTAACAGATTAACAGGATCGCCTCGGGGTGCTGTGTTGTAGTTTAGCAACAGCGAAGTTAATGACGTCACACGCTAGTCCAAAAGTTCGACGTCCCTGCGGCAGATGGAAATTTTTGTGTTTACATGCCCAGGGTTACACCACCTCGTGTCCACGTAGATAGCGAGTCCCCCTCCTCTCCGCTTCCCGCAGGCTTTCGTGTCTCTGTCTAACAGCGCTGAAGCCGGGTAGCTCCGGGTAGCTCCACGTTAGCGTCCGGGATGGTAGACGTGAGCCACATTTTAGTAAAACACAGCAAACTGCACTCCCTGTACGCTTTGATGTTTTTCGCCAGCACAGCCAGTTCGTCGGTCTTATTTGGTAGAGAGTTCACATTTACCATGATTACGGACGATAACGGAGGCTTATAACGCCGCTAGCCGCTTAGCCTTAGTGCTGGCGCGAGAATTCTTCAGAGCAAGGAGTTGTTCCTCGAATAAATGCATTTTTGTGCGTTAAAACCTATAACGATAGGATAGAAAGTAATCCAAAGTGTAGCTGTCAAACAGGACGAAAAACACCGAAGATAGAAGCAGACACTTAAAACAATAAATCACAAAAAAAGTGAAATAACACGGAGCTGCTGGAAAGGCTGCCGCTCGCGGCGGCACCTATGATGTTATTGGTGAGCATCCAAAGAGTTCCGAGCGGAAAACAAAACAGGAAAGCCGTCGGCAGCTCCAACGCTAACGGGGACTCTCCGGACAAAATGATACCAACCGCAACACATGCTGCGTAAACTCCAAAGAAAAAGCCACAATCGCCTACCTAAAAGAAGGCAAAGGCAAAAGAGGAACGCACGCTGTAACTGCAGCAAACGTACCCCTTCGCAGCTTTTGGAAGTCGAAGCACGCAATTCGGACAAAACGGTCTCAAGGCCCCCAGCAACAGTGTAAGCAAAGTTCCAATTCCACCAGGAATGAGCGCTGTTCACTACAATCGCTGCCTCACACGGTGTGTTAATGGGATTCGCCATTTTGAAAGTGTCGTGTTCCTTCTATGATGTCACAGCTCAACTGCAAACAAGCCAGATGGGTTAGCTTTTCACCTGGGGAACACTACTCATTTTGTGCCATTTTGTGACCAAAATTCTGTTTGGGAATACCTTTAATCTCATATCTTTGTGCGCAGGCTGGTTTTGGCTACGGCCTTCCCATCTCGCGACTCTACGCCAAATACTTCCAAGGCGACCTGCAGCTGTACTCCATGGAGGGTCACGGGACCGACGCAGTCATCTACTTGAAGGTAAGAAGAACCTGTGTGCAAAAAAAACTAGTGATCTGCTTGCTTTTATTGCTGACGATTTTCAAGATTTAATGCCACTTTGATCCAGTTTTCAGACTGAAAGATTAAGGAGCCTTCAAAGTTAAACCCGGTCTGATGTTTTTGGGTTCAGCAAATGGAAAAAGGACTAATCCTATTTAGAGTCAGATTACATTAAAATACAAAATGTGTTTTGGAGGATTCCAAACAGATTAGTGGAATTCTACTTGATATCAATGGGAATCATTGCTTCAGATTATCACGGTGTAGTGGTTTCACTCAGAGAACCAATACTACTGTGAAACCATATACAGTAGATAAATAGATAGATAGATACTTTATTCATCCCCGTAGGGAAATTCACACTTCCAGCAGTCTACCCCGTTGTTTATTAACAGATTAACATGATGCCCTAGGGGTGCTTGTAGCGGAGTGGATGACGTCACGCTAGTCCAAAAGTTCGACATCCCTGCGGCAGATGGAAATCTTTTCTTTGTGAAAATCCAGGGATACACCACCTCGTGTTAGCAAGTCCGCCTCCTCTCCGATTCCCCCCGGCTTTCGTGTCTCTGTTTAGCGGCGTTGAAGCCGGGTAGCTCCGGGTGGCTACACGTTAGCGTCCGGACTGCTAAACGTGAGCCACGTTTCCGCAAAACACAGCAACTGCGCTCCCTGTGCGCTTCGATGTTTTCCACCAGCACTCGATGATCTTATTTGGTCGTGAGTTCGCATTTACCATGATTACGGATGGTACCGAAGACTTATAACGCCGCTAGCCGCTTAGCTAGCTCCGGCTCTTCTTCCACGATAGGCCCCTTCATCACGCCGGCACGAGAATTATTCAGGGCAAGGAGTTGATTCCTTTATTAGACGCATTTTTGTGCGCTAAAACCCATGTCCATAGGATAGAAGTAATCCATAGTGTAGTTGTCAAAACGGAAAGAAAAAAAAACGAAGATAGGAGCAGACAATAAAACAATAGGGCAGCTGCTGGAAAAGGCAGCCGCTCGTGGCAGCGCCGCTTTGAATAATAATAATAATAATAATTTCCTTGTATTGTCATTCTGTGTAACAATGTACACAGAACGAAATGTCGATTGCATCTGACCCGATGCAGCCGCAGCCAAGAGAGGGCGCCGCCGACCACTTTTTAAGTCTTAGGAATGACTCGGCCGGGGCGCGAACCCGAACCTCCCAGTCTCAAAGCGGGCGCCTTACCATCTAGGCTATGTAACACACATGCACATGTAAACGGTGTTAGGAAATAAAATATTAAAATGTACCGGTTACCAAATTGTTCAAATTAGTTATCTGACTCCATTGACCAAACACAACCTACATTCACCTAACAATGCGCGCTCGTTTCTTGAAGGAAAAGATGGACAAGAGACCGGCATTTCCACACAAGGGCAGATTTAATTTCTTAAACAATTGAACTAAGTGAACTCCATCGAATATGGCCGAATTAGTGTCACTCGAGTCTCTGTCGAGCCTCCTCTCTCGATCTCCCTGCATCTTCTCTCGGCCCAGGTTTTTCCGCAAGCCGGGGTGCCGGCTCATCCCATGGGCGTGCCAGGGAAGCCCGCACGTGGGGTCCACCCCCTCGCCTCGATGTCTGGAAAAACTCAGAACATCGCCTGCCGTCCCCCGTCAGAGTCCTGTTATCAAAATTCCCCAGCCAAAACATTCCGCATTTGGAACAGCGTGACCTGAAGCCCACTCAGTGAAAATCTTCATTGCACTTAATAAATGTAACTTGTATTCAATCTCATAAAATCTCTTATCGTCAAATGTATAAAATCCTTCAACGGCCACATTATAGCTTCACATTTCCCGGACCGTAAGCACCCGGACTTAGGAACTCTACAGCTTATTAATGTCCCCAAAAGCAAACATTTCGGCAAAGAAAGAAATCACAATTTTTTTGTCATAAAGGAAGATAGCACTAGATTTGAGAACAGAACAAGACAGAGCTAAAATTCGAAGCAGAACACCCATCACCGAAGATTAAGGCACTAGCTTTTAGAGTACTGTTTGAAGACGCTAGCTTTCAGCGCAGAGGATAATGTAGCTAATTTTTGGTATAGAAAACGACGATGCTAGCTTTTGGCGTAAAACAAGACAAAGCTCGTTTTTGACACAGTAGATGGTAGACAATCGTTTTTGGCGAAAGAGTAAATGCTAGCTTTTGGTGGTACTGATGATAATTCTAGATAATTCAGATAATCATGACGATATCATTTGGCACAGGCGACTCATAGAAAACTCACAAAAAACATTTCAGTGTAGAGCAACTTTTGCAGGCTAGAATTCCTTTTACCGTATTTTCCGCACTATAAGGCGCACCGGGTTATAGATCGCACCCCACAAAAATAGTTTTTGGTCCTATATTTTCCATACATAGGGCGCACCGGATTATAAGGCGCTACAATGGGAACGTGAACAAAACAGTCAGATAGTTCCGTCAAACTTATTACCCCCTTAACATTCCGAAAGCTTGCAAGGAAGCAAATACGTGTCTCAGACATGTACGGAAACAGTGTCTGTACCATGTCACCAATCACTCAAACGCACCGTTCCAAATATCATTCGGAAGGTTAAAGTCTTGGGATTCAAGAAATGCCAAACATTTCTTAGTTTCCATTTAATTTTTTGCTGGCAACTGTGTGGACAGCAAAGTAAGAATTTTATTGTGCAGGGAAACGGGGTTCTTTACTGTGCATATGACAATAAACACTTTGAATTGAATTGAGTATAAAAATAGACTCATCACAGAAACATCGATATCACTCTGAAACAAGATACCGGGAAAATATAAAGCCGCATAGCTCACCAAAGTCAACTTGCAGCCATCACGTTCAATAATGATACGTAACCATGGTCTTCTTACAACCGTGAGTGTAGTAAATCCAGGAGAGTAAAATATTTACATATACAGAATAGCAAAAAATGTTTTCTCTGTGCCGTAGTGCAACCCAACGTGTGATTCACATTCATCTTTTTCGGCCAATAGCAGGCTTTGTTTCGCCCCTTTAGCCCATGTGAGCCTTCGGGGGAAAATCTAGTCGGCGGCTGCTTGCCTTAGTTGCAAGACTTTGTGACTTAATATTGATCCATATTGTTAGAATATGATATAATGAAATTGTGAATGTGTAAAAGTGCCAATAAAATTGTTCAAACCATATATAAGGCGCACTGTATTATAAGGCGCATGGTCAGCTTTTGAAAATCCTTTGTAATCCTTTGACATGCCGTGTATTTTAATGTGGGAATTTTTAAGGTGCTGGTACAAATGACTTGTTTTTCCTATGGACTTAGCAACGACGCGTAAGCAAATTCTGCAACGGGCGTTTTCTTCTGTTCCACGTCAGCTTCGTCAAAACCAAAATAGGTCCAAACAAGTGATGTACCGCCCTTCTTCAGTGCAAGCTTCGTTTCCTTCTCGTTTGTTGACTCTGGGACTATGTTTCTTGTGCCATTATTAAAAGTTGCCTCTGATTGGTCAGCGCTTTTAAAACTCAAACAGTAACAATTCTGATTGGCCAAAACTCCATCACTCACTACAAAACCTTGAAAAAATACGCAATGCTTTGAGGTTTTACAATCGAACTACGTCACATCGCGATGTCGATTCGATTTCGGTTAATCGTGCAGCCCTAACGTGTTGTGTACAAATCCTCAAACAAACCTTCAAACTTCTGACTTCGACTTCGGACTGCCGCCCCCCTACAGCCCCCTTCATCCTCACCGCCCCACAAGGTCTTTCCACCGCCCCCAGGGGGGCGGTACCGCCCACTTTGGGAACCACTAGTGTTGAGTATGACACCATGAAACGACTTTGCTCGTTTTCAGCATAGAAGAAAACGTCACTAGCTTTTGTTGAAGAAAACAAGAGGGGGCTAGCTTTTTGCAAGGAACAAGTGGATGCTAATTTTTGGCGCAGAAGAAGACAATGATGCTGATTTTGGTCGAAGGAGAGAGCGGTTGCTTTCATCATAAAAGATCACAACGCTGATTTGTAGCGTAGGAGATGCTTATTATTAGTGTAGAAGGAATGTTTATTTTTTTGCTGCAGAAAATTATGTTGTTGGTCTTTTTTAGAAAAGAAAACGTACATTTTCGGACAGTGCTAGCTTTTGAAGTAGAACAATGCGCTAGTTTTCAAAGCGTGGCGAGACGGGCTGCGTTGCACGAGAGGGAGGACTGAAGGGGGGCAGGGGGACTGAATCCAACTCGCAACACACAACGAAAAAGAAACGAGGAACAATGACGGGCGGATAATTTAAAAATACAAATTCAAAAAGGCAGCGAGAGGGAACCCCGGCCTGAACTTAAACGTAAAGTCGGGCTTAAGATCTTACCATCAGTCGCTAAAACACAAATCTTTAATTCTACGTTTTTTCCGGTCTCAGGCGCTGTCCACGGACTCCATCGAGAGGCTACCGGTATACAACAAGACGGCGCTGAGGAACTACAAAGTGAGCCAGGAAGCGGACGACTGGTGCATCCCAAGTAGGGAACCTTTGGACTTGAGCAACTACAAGGTGGCTAAGTGACGCTCAAAAACCCCTCAAACTCAGAAAGACTATTTCAAATCATCATCACCAGCACCTGAATTCTCCATAATCAAAGGATCATCCACAAAAGACTTGTTGTCATTCTCTAGGGCATTTTCCTCATGGTGCCCTCGTCATCATCAGCTTTTAACAGACCGTGCCTTGTTGTGTCCATTTAATCGTCTTTTTGAATTTTTTTTTTTTTTAAATAATTTTATTTTCAGCTTGAAGTGTTTGTAAATACTGTAAATATGATAAATATTATGAGGTTGGAATTGATAAATAGGACGACCCATTAGCTCTCGCATGGGTGATTGTTGCTTTTCTAAGAAGATAAAAGTGAGCAGTTTGGAGAAAAGTGCGAGGGTTGTGATTCCTGTGGATGCAACATACACACACTGCGGTGAGTAAGCGCGAAGGCGCGTAAATGTCATCTCGAGCGTGACCGCAGATGGTCGTCTCCTCCTCCGGGTCGTCGGTATCTTTTTGAGCGTGGACCGAGGAGAACTCCTCAGGAGCTCGGCAGATGGACACTTGGAAGAACGTACATTATGCAAAATAAGTCCTTGCTCGACGTCACAGAAGATATACCGACACACTGCACACTGAAAAGACATACATCCATCCAATGTTCCCTCTAATTTTGCAGGGGTCTGAGCGTTCACACAAAGTCGGTGAGCAGCGCTTGAAACAACAGTGAGCAACAGCAATCCCAAGTGTGGCAACTAAGTCATTATCAAACATGTCCGGAACACCTACCGAGGGAGGCGTCCAGGAGGCATCCTTATCAGATGCCCGAGCCACCTCAACTGGCTCCTCTCAATGCGGAGTAGCAGCGGCTCTCCAGATGACTGAAATGAGTCATTTTGAACCAAAAAATAAAATAATTTTGAGTTTTTGTTCACAAAACTTTTCTTATTTTATTTTCGATCACAGCTGTATGATGTTCTTGATTTTAGGCGGAAAGACCAAAAAAGAAGAGCAGTCACGCATGGCATAATTTTGCTTCCTCTGCTTACGCTCTCTGCATAACAAACTGAGGATAGTGGATTGCGGCCATAACAGTCCAGTTCGTTTCAGGCGGGCGACAATGGCACGCTTAAGTTGCCCAAACTAAAATAAAATAAAGTCCTATGCCAACCTCTGCTCTCAGCAATAGTCAACTGGGGATAATGGATAATGCGCATTTCATTTTGGGCGGGCCAGAACAGCATGCCTTTCGACCAAATGTAATATGTGAACGGGCAGTGTTGGGTAGGGTTACTTTAACTGGATTACTTTCAATTACTTTTGGATTACTCCAATAGCAAATATGCTAATAAAAGACAAAAGAAACTAAATATGAATTAAATGACTAAATTTTGTGCAGGCTTGGGGAGTAGCAGAATACATGGAACGGCAAAAATGATGTTGGCAAGCTGTTTGGATTTATTTACATTTTGTTTCTGTCGCATTTTATGTTCGATTTGCCGGAGATCAAAGCCAGGAGAGAAAGCTTACCACGTGTTGTGAGTCATCGTTTTATTCATATTTAGTTTCTTTTGTCTTTTATTAGCATATCTAATAGGTGCAGTTCAAGGTGTCCCCTGCCCACTGCTCGGAGATGGCTGGAATGGGCTCCAACACCCCCGCAACCCTACTGAGGATAAACGGTGCAGATAATGGATGGATGGTGTCATAGTAGTCTGTACAGTGACTTCTCGATTGACTCGATTTGATTATTTACAGCTGTAATGACGTTGGAGAGACACTAGATGCCTGTCTTTTATAATTTTGAAACACTTTTATCTTTTATCCACTCGGTGGCGCCATTGCACCAGCATTGACGAAGCAACAGGTTAGTCGCTGACCCGGTACTTTTTTTCTATGATGTTTGCTGAAAGTCAGAAGGAAAATCCCACTTTTTTCCTTCTATGGTCACAGGCAAACGTTGTCATTCCTCCTCCCACTGAAATCGGCGCCGTCCACTTTTGACTCATCGCCAAAGAATGAAGCGTGCACTGGGAATGCTCGTTTATAGAAAAGAACGTCGTTAAAAAAGAGAAGAAGAAAACAAAGTTTCAATGTAAGGGGCGTGGCTTGAGGTGAGCAATCCGCGTTTCTATTGGCTGAGCGAGTCTCCAGGGCCGTACACGAGGAGGTCCGGCTGGGGAGATTGTGTTTGGCGGTGACGGGACAAGGATGCGATTGTGACTTGACGTTAACGCGTCGGTGGAGAGTTAACTCGAAGAAATGAGAACCTCGGTCACTGGTTTCGCTTGGAAATGAGCGAGAAGAAAGTCTTGGTTGAGGAGTGACGAGCTCACCTGCGGACGAGACGTTGGAGCTTCGAGAAAGGGAACCTCAAGGCGAGCGTGATGGCCGAACACGAGAGCCTGGAGTTCGGCATGGCCGACTTTGTTCTTCTGGACAATGTCTCCATGGAGGACTTCATGGCCAACCTGAAGCTCAGGTAAGCGGAGCAACAGGTGCTCACCTCAACCCCGAACCAAAGTTTGTGGGTGGAGGAGTGGGACTGTGACGTCATAAAGGAAGGACCCTTTGATGTTTATGTACGAGAGGGACGTTTTGACCGGTTTCCTTTGATGTAGCTCTTGTAGAGAATCTCAAATTTGTAGGATTTTTTCTTGAATGTGTTTAGAAATACTTTTTAAAGGGACACTGTGTCATGTTTCGTTCATTTGAATACTAAGCAAACATACCTGAACTTTCAATAATCACCGGCTATTGAAACCATCCGTCCGTTAGTTATCTGCACCGCTTATCCTCAGTAGGGTCGCGGGGGTGCTGGAGCCCATCCTAGCTATCTTCGGGCAATGGGCAGGGGACACCCTGAACCGGTTGCCAGCCAGTCGCAGGGCACACAGGGACAGACAATTCGCTCGCTCATTCACAACTAGGGACAATTTGGACCGGCCGATTAACCTGACATGCATGTTTTTGGAACGTGGGAGGAAACCGGAGTGCCCGGAAAACCCACGCGAGCACGGGGAGAACATGCAAACTCCACACAGGAGGTTTGGTTTCATGACCTCAGAACTGTGTCGCACGCGCGCTAACCACTGCGCCGCCGTGCCTATTGAAACCATTAGTCGAATAATCAAATAATTCTTCATTTTTTCTCCAATAGAGCATGAAACTGATTAATACCAATTTTTTTTTCAATAGAAGAAAACATAAGTTGAGAAATTTGCATCTCTTTTACACAGTGGATACCCATTAGTTCCCCGCCATGGTTGTCAGATCTACTAGTCAAATAATCCCCATTGGTGCTTTAAGTAACATTATTTATCATTATTTATCATTTTTGTACATTTCTAACATCTCCATAGAGGAGAAGTTGTGAACCTTTTTGACTCAAATATTTAGATTTTTTTTTCTTCAATAAGAGCCACACTTTATTCAGTGCATAGAGAAAGTACTTTGGGTTTATTTGGACTTCTTGCGCGGGATGCAAAGCGTTATGTTTGGCGTGAGAGTAACACTGCTCATCGGCCTGAAACACTATCCCCACTGTCAAGCATGGTGGTGGCAGCATCATGCTCTTGGGTTGCTTTTCTTCAGCAGCAACCTGGAAGATCGTTAGTGTTGATGGAAAAATGTATGGAACTAAATACAGAGAATGGGGTGCAGGTCCGTTCACCTTCCAACAGGTCAAGGCCCTAAACGTAAGGCAAACTCTAAAAAGGAATGGTTTGAAACTAACAATATAAAAGTGTTACAGTGCATTGTAAATGCATTCTATTTTAAGACCAAATTAAACAAAGATGCTAAATATGCTTATAATAAAATATTGAACTTTCAAACAATGCACCCCACTTTTAACTCAGTGTGTGTTGTTTTTTTACCAAGTGTTATTACAGCAACCTTGCAAAAATATCTGTTCTTTATCAGGAGTAACGCTAGCATAATATTCTAAATAAATCATACATAACTCTTCTTGTAGTGTACAATTTTTGCAATTTCAACAAACTACATTTTGTTTTAAAATATCTTTCCTACCATATTTTTAAACTTTTTAAAAATGTATTATGTTTAATTCATGTCATGATTACTGATGTGACACACCTGTGCCCCGCTCCTTTGGCGCCAACTGCCTCGGACTCTGATTGGCTCTCTGTCCCTATTCAAACCCACTCCTATCTGTTCTCGTTTGTCAGTCCGTCTGCGAACCTCAGTTTACTCTAGGCAAGCCTTTTTCGACCCTGACTCCCACCTGTTTTTTGCTCCCGTCCGTTCCCCGGCTCCGACCCGTTTTTTGATCCTGACCACGTCTCCTCTCCTTTCCTGGCTTTCAACTCGTTTTCGACCCCGACCACGCTTTTGCTCTCCTGTCCCGGCTACTGACCCGTTTTTCCGTTCCCGACACCGCTATCGCTCGCCACTTCCGCGTTCAGAGCGACCTGCTTCCAGCGCCCAGCGATCACCGGATCGTGGGTGCAACCCTTTCCTTTTCTCCAATAACACTGAGAGAATTG
Source organism: Urocampus carinirostris (assembly GCF_059441175.1). Classification (NCBI taxonomy): domain Eukaryota; kingdom Metazoa; phylum Chordata; class Actinopteri; order Syngnathiformes; family Syngnathidae; genus Urocampus; species Urocampus carinirostris. The sequence continues at coordinate 21,147,334 of NC_142367.1, read as the reverse complement.
TAACGCAAGTGGGTCCTGTCTCCGTTCTGGTCCAGACAATTCAATTATGTAATAATTTTGCACATTACATGCAAAATGTACAATAAACTAAAGCTGCCCTGCCATTGCACCATCATAACATTTCAATTAAGTAGAATAAGAATGGATGTCTCTACTCCCTTCCAAACGCAATAAATCACTTTAATGTAAGACAAGTTTTGGTGGTGACGGCCCCCTCCCACAGAAGCTCTCAGTTCTCTCTTTTGGTTGTATTTTCTTTCCAATAGTCTACCGGGCTTTCCTATCCTATGCAAAAGCATCCGAGAAGTGTATGGAAAGACATTTTCATCAGATACCCCGACAATTGCCAATCGTCATGCAGGAAACCATACCGAGATTTATACCCGGCTCGTTGATCTCTTAAGCATAGCTTGACGGTGTTTTCCCAGGCAGCGTGCACAGTAGCCAGACGGATAGCAGGGCCAACTCTGGGCCTCATTTTCCCGCCCGATAGTTTCTGTCTGCTGGTTTTTCCCTAAGCTCGGGCCGGAGATGGCGTGTGCAGATTGTTATTTGCTCTGGGCGTCACCAAGCGGGACCGCTTCCCATTTTCTCCCCCCCGCCCTATTCCCGTCATATATGTGAGAGACCCCGAGGGCACAACCGTTTAGTTTTATTTTATGAGTGAGGATTAGGGCTGCAACTATCAATCGTTTTAATAGTCGACTAGTCACCGACTATTGAAAGGATTAGTCGAATAATAAGATGATTCTTAATTTTTTTCTGAAATATAGCATGAAACTAATTTAATTATGTGGAAAATGATAATCAACACAAATGGGTATGACTAAAAATAAATGTGTGGTTGAACTTATAGCATATTTGTACCAAAATGAAAATCTAAAACCAATTAGGCGCAGTGCTCGGACAGTAGGGACATAAATCCATAAATAAACCTCTGTCAGTTTTTCAAGGACAGGCAAATAAATAATGAATTAAAATCATCCATCCATCCATCCATTATCTGCACCGCTAAATATAAATAAATACCTGACTCTGAAATAAATATGTCAATATAAAGGAAAGACCCTTTGTTTATGCACGAGAGGGATGTTTTGACCGGTTTCCTTTGATGTAGCTCTTTCAGAAAATCTCAAATTTGTTGGAATTCTGCTTGAATGTGTTCAGAAATACTTTTTAAAGGGACAGTGTGTCATATTTGTGTCTTCTTGTGATACAAAAAAAATCATTTAAATACTAGGCTAACATACCTGAAATTTCAATAATCACCAACTATTGAAACCATCCGTCCGTTATCTGCACTGCTTATCCTCAGTAGGGTCGCGGGGGTGCTGGAGCCCATCCCAACTATCTTCGGGCTCTGGGCAGGGGACACCCTGAACTGGTTGCCAGCCAATAGTAGGGCACATAGAAGACAGAGAACTCACTCGCTCATTCACACCTAGGGACAATTTGAACCGGCCAATTAACCTGAAATGCGTGTTTTTGGAATGTGGGAGGAAACCGGAGTGCCTGGAGGAAACCCACACAAGCACGGAGAGAACATGCAAACTCTACACAGGAGGTTCAATCTCACGACCTCAGAACTAACCCGCACATGTAAACATTTTTTCATCTATGTAAACCAAGAACAGGCCTCTTAGCAGCAGTAGAACTGTAAATACAACAAATATGATGTGCATTTTGTGAAGTACATTCACAACGTCTGTGACAAAATAATGTAAAGGTGGGGTGCATCGTTTGAGGTGTCCTTAAAAAGCTGACAGTTGAATATTTTCCCTATGAAGTATGGTAACAATGCCCACCTCAGTTCAAAGAGCCTTTATATATATTTTCCCAGTGCGACTATCTGCTTTCATCTTACTTTTACCAACACTGTTTTAGGACTTGCAACACAATAGGTAGGAGGGGTGGGGGGGGGGGGGGGGGGGGGGGGGGGGTTGGAGAGTGACCTTATGTTTATCGTTGCAGTTTTTTGTTAGCGTAGCAAATAAATGGTAAAAGTAAGGTAACTGTTGTGATTACCGATTTGGAGCACCAGCGGCGGCTTGATTGGCGCCAACAGCCCGGACAGCTGATTGGTGGACACTCCCTTTTTAAACCCCCGGCTTCCTCTGGGAGGCTGTCAGATAGTTGCAAACTGTTGCCTTCTGCTCAGTTAGCCGTCTAGTCCGACCCCGTTTTTGCTAAAGCCTTTTCCTGCCTGATCTTTGTTACTGACCTTGTTCTGGACCTGATCACCCCCGTTCTGCCTGCCTCCTGGTACCGACCTTGATTACGAACTCGATATCGCCTTTAATCTCCAGTGTCCTGTGTCCGTTTCTGGCCTGTGACAGAAATGCTTGTTTGAAGTACAGTCCAAATACCAAACCAATCATTTGAAAAGGATAAATAAGATATGCACGTACTCATGAATGAGACTGCGATCATGACTTTAAGCCAAGAGATGGCGGCAGAGAGTACCCAATTTTCGAATCAAAAGGTTTTAACAACTGACCTTGGTTGTTTTTAGCGTTTTAACAACTAGCGTTTGTTCTTCAGACTGCATGCATTTCATTTTACTACAGCCACAATAAGCATGTAGTCTTTTTATTCTCCGTTTCCACGGGATAAAACAATCCCAAATTTAAGACGTTTTGATCTATGTATTTGGTGTTGAACCAACCGTTTGTTTTTTATTTTATGGCTTCAGACAGAGAAGCTATTGGACATGAGCGCTCTTTGCAGAGATTATATTCATGATGCCTCAGTCTGTTGGGAAAACCACAATATTCGACAATGAATTGGTACCTCTACTTAGTAATACATACGAATGTTTTAGTTTCCGAAGTACCTAAATGGAAAAATATTGCCTCTAGTTACAAAGGCGTTTCAGGCTATGAAGTCAAAAATACAGTACAGTGCGCGCTGTTATTAGCTGCTTCCAGAGTATCCCAGCATGCTCTTTGTGTCACCATCACAGAGTTCAGGGACGTGAGGAGGAGGGTTTCCGGCAAAATAGCGGGGAGGAAGACGCAGCCTTTATTCAATCAGCCCAGATTAAATACATTTTAGCAAAATCCAATGAAGTCTCGGAATTTGTGGAATGGAATCACTCGGAAAAAAGTGTTAGCAAGTCGAGCTATCGCTCATTATGATGACTTCTGCCTCGCGCATTTTCGACAGATTGTCAAAAGTCGGAAAAATTTAGTTTTTGAAGAAACGCGGGGAAAAAAGTAAATGAATATTTTTTATGATTTCCTTTATGCTTTGTTCTTTCATACTGTGTGCCTCTCGTATTATGTTTATCGTGCAGTAATCTAATTGAAGAATGTATTTGTTTTTGTTCTGATGCTCAATAATGATTTATTGAAAAAAATATACTTTTCTTTTGCGGGGCTTAGAACGGATTAGCGCGTTTCCATTTAAAATGCGTCTCTACTTACGAACTGTTACAAGGCTATTCCCAGAATAAATTTAATTGGTAAGTAGAGGTACTGCTGTTTTTTTCATCGATTTTTGTCAACAGTGTCGACTAATCGTTGCAGACCTATAGTGAGGACATTGTGGTTCAGGTCTGGCGTCGATCTAGACGGAAAGCCGGCCTGGATTCGCTCGGATTCACAGTCGAGCGATTGCGATCTCGGAATAACTTTCCCGTTACTCCACGCCCGCCCTGCAGTTTGTCTGAGGGTGCAGCGGTGCCCTCTCTTTTGGGGACAGATGGTCGGCGGGATAAGGGTTTTCTTTCCTGATTGGTTGCTGTCTGAATGTCTTTATAAGGCTGCGGCCCGCAAAGCAAATAATTACAGGATCGGCTGTTTGTTTTAGTCTCACAGGAAGTCCCGGGAAAAGGGCGGGGCCAGCCTTGCCACCCTCCGTTCCCCGACATATTCTCACTTGCTCTTCCAGTCCAATGGCATTTTTCGAATCGCTCCGCTTGGGATCTGTGTGCCCGTGGCTTTCTGAGAGCTTGGAGTGGTTTGACCTTTAAACTGTGGAGAGGTTAAAAGAGAAGGAGGAAAAAAAATAGCCGACATTTCCTGTCTGTGGTGCTCCGCAGGTTTCAAGAGTTTCCTCACTCTTGTCTTGCTTTAATCCCCATCCCTCAGAATGTCATCAAAAGTGGTCATGAGACGGGCTGGGTTTTCTAAAATTTGGACCACAATCTAAACTTTTTTTCTTTGTATTTTGGCATGACGTATTTTAGGGTGATGAAGTGTTTTCTGTAAAAATTGCTCACATGAATGATTACCGTGAATTCCGGACTATAAGCCGCTACTTTTTTCCCTAACTTTCAACCCTGCGGCTTATTCAGTGATACGGCCAATTTATGTCATTTTTCTAACGGCCGCTAGCGGCGCTCGAGTGTTGCTACCATTAACTGCCCTGTCAAAGCTATACTATTATTATTAAAGCTTTGAAAACTCTCTCGGTGTACCATCTTTCTTTGTAAATATGTGTAACCCATGTATAATATGTATTTGCAACTGTATATTTTTGTAATGTATTTATTTGTATTTATTTTAGACACTTATTCTGATTTGCACGAGTGAACGAAAAACGAGGGGCGGAACAAACGCGGTGTGCCGAGTTTAAGTGGGGACCGCTAAAGGTGAGGGACAGACAAGGAAAGAAGAGGGGGTGAAAAGTTGTTTAAAGAAAAAGGAGTTGCGTGAGTAAATGTGTTCATCTGATATAGTTTTCCCACCCTTACCTTTATAAATATACACTTTTTTCCATGGATTACTTTCAACGGGACCCGGACTCTGCAGGTCTGCATCAAACCTTAAGTGCCGGTATCATTTTCCGTTCATTTTGCCGGCTGTGATTTTTGGACTGTGGACTTTGATGAAGGACATTTAGTTTCAATTGCGGGACTTGAAGTCGGGTTTGGGTTAATTTTGTGTTTGTGTTACATGTTTAAATGTGGGCGCATGCGGCTTATATAGAGGTGTTGCTTGTGTGTGTACAAAATCGGTTTTCCTCTCAATGTGGTGGGTGCGGTTTATAATCAGGTGCGCACTATAGTCCGGAATTTACGGTATTTATAAATACAATTTTCAATGAATTGACTTGGTACAAAACACAGTCAATTACATTTTTCAACATTTTATTATACATCTTTTTGACTTAAAAACATTTTGAATTGAAATTGGACTATATGCTAAAAAAAAAGTGTAAGTCTCCCACCTGGTGTCCAGTGTTTCCCATAGAATTTTGTGAGACGCTGGTGAGTGTAGAGTCTGGAGGGCTCTAGGGACCTGCTCCCCCGAGAGAAAATGTTGTACATTTTTAATTCAACTGACTGACTGAGAGATACGTAGCACAAATACACACCATGGCGTTTGCAATCATTTATATAATAAGGAAAAGGTGATTTGATTAACTTCTTATTTATAACCTATTTTAAAATGTTTTTATATTTTTTATAATACAAGTTTATGGGAGGGGGCAGCACAGCAGCGCAGTGGTTAATGCATGTGCGGCACAGTTCTGAGGTCATGAGATCGAACATTCGTGGGTGGAGTTTGCCTGTTCTCCTCAAGCTTGCATGGGTTTTCTCCGGGCATTGCGGTTTCCTCCCACATTCCAAAAACATGCATGTCAGGTTTATAAGAGACAATTTTCCAATTTCTCCAGTCCATTAAAAGAGGAAGTTGGGTGTTAATTAGGGCAGCATGGCAACATAGTGGTTAGCGCATGTGCAGCACAGTTCTTAGGTCATGAGATCGAACCTTCCTGTGTGGAGTTTGCATGTTCTCCCCGTGCTTCCTCCAGGCACTCCGGTCCAAATTGTCCCTCGGTGTGAATGAGCGGGTGAGTCGTCTGTCTCTATGTGCCCTGCTATTGGCTGGCAACCAGTTCAGGGTGTCCCATGCCCACAGCCCAATGATAGCTGGGATGGGCTCCAGCTCCCCCGCGACCCTACTGAGGATAAGCGGTGCAGATAATGGATGGATGGAAGTTTATGAGACTTTGGTGGGCCTGCCAGAATCTTCCTATGGTATGGAAAACACTGCTGTCTCTAAACTCTGCTCTCACCTGCAATAGTTAAGGAAAGACAGCACCGTAACATCAGCACCTTTATAAACAACCCTTGCTTAATGTCATAAAGTTTTCTTTTCCTTCTATAATATCTTCATTTTGCGCAAGGGTTAGTTAGTAGTGCAATAGTAGCCTAGATGGTAAGGCGCCCGCTTTGAGACTGGGAGGTCGGTGGTTCGCGCCCCGGCCGAGTCATTCCTAAGACTTAAAAAGTGGTCGGCGGCGCCCTCTGTTGGCTGCGGCTGCATCGGCTCGCTACAACGGGTCAGGTGCAATCGACATTTCGTTCTGTGTACATTGTTACACAGAATGACAATACAAGGAAATTATTATTATTATTATTATTATAAAAAAAACATCTCTGTACTGTAATTTTTGACCATGGCAATTTATTTGTTAAACCCTTCGAAAATGGCACCATCTAGTGTCTTTTTGTACACACCATTGCTTTAGCAGGAGTATCTTTCCACATTGCATTCACATTTACATTTTTTGTCCTCAATAACATAATGTTAGGAATATACAGTATGTTTCTCGAGGCATTATTGAGTTAACTTGTATATTTTTTACATACAATGATCAATTTAACATATAGGCTGTGAATTCATTGAGATTTCAGTATGACCTCCATCTTCCCCTTTTTGTCCAATGCGATCTATGTTGCGAACATGGGTGCGGTTTGCCCTTTTGTACCAGTCTTATCAGCAAAAGCAGTCCTGTTTACTTCCTCCTTTGGGCCTCCTCGGCCATAAAATCCACTGTGGACCATCGCCCTTAGCAGGATAGCCCGACTTGGCATCGATACAACCTCAACCTGCCCGATAAAAGTCGGGATTTGCGAATATTCTTCACAGCGAAGGAGCTCAGTCTAGGCCCGCCTGGAGATTTCCTGCCTCTCCTCGTCAACAGACGAATTCTTGCCCGTCGGGCCTGCGATGGTCCAGTCTCGCCGCAAGAATTTCCATACGAGCCTGTGTAATCTGAACCACATTACCGTCCTTATGTAAACAGGGGCTGTGCGGGTGTTGTGTTATGCTGTAGCCCCCCTAACCCAAACCTCCTCAAATGAGTTAAACAGCTCTTGCTGAACCCTCATTTTGTCTGGAACAAAGTCTTGTAAGTGGCTTCTGTTACGTCAATTACACTTGAAAAAACTGCTCGGCATGGGGTCGGGATGTTTGGTGTTCCAGATGTTCGAGCTTGACTAGTTTCATACCTGTTGTTCAAATGCAAGATCACTGATATGAAGTGAAATCCGGATTTAGATTTTCTATGACTGCGTATTCAAACGACATATTTCTTAATGGTTCAAAATTTGACCTGTTCAAATGTCTGACATTTGCAACAAAATATTTCATATTCCATGTTATAAGGCTTGGCACTAAATCTCAATTTTATCAATCGGTTCGGATGATTTGGATATAAAACCTCACCAAAGTTTATTGATTAAAAAAAAAGACTTATTTTACAAGATTTTCAGACAGGGACAATGGATTTCAAATCAACTTTTATGCCAAATTAACTCTCATAACTTAAATCTATTTGTACCGTATGCCTTTAATCAGCTTTGAGTAATTCAAAACAATCCATGAAAAAGGATTGTAATGGTGGTCTTTGCAGCCCTTTGAGACTTTGTGATTGTTTGTGATACTCAAAATGCTTACTTATGATACCATGATTTACAAATTTTACTTAATTGTTGATTTTCAAATACAAATTCAATTTGTTTCTTGGAAATTTCAAACATTTTTGGGCGTGTCAAATTTGCAAGTTTATTTTTTGTATACCTTTATGTATAATTTTATTTTATTTTTTTATTTTATTATCTGTTACATTTTTAAAGTGCAAAATTTCCTATTTAATGGCTCAAAGATTTGTGGGTTGTTTTTTTTCTTTCGAATTGAACCTTCTATTTTCATCCATCCATCCATCCATGATCTGCACCGCTTATCCTCGGTAGGGTCGCGGGGGTGCTGGAGCCCATCCCAGCTATCTTCGGGCAGTGGGCAGGGGACACCCTGAACTGGTTGCCAGCCTTCTATTTCAATTTCAAATATTAACCTTTGTTGCCCAAAAATATTTTTGATGCATAGCTCTTGGAAATGTGTTCATGTGGAAAAAAAAAAAAGGGGGGGGGGCTGAGCATTGGCACTCTTTGCAATCGGAAACAACGACGTTAGACAATTACTTGAAACGAATGAGTAAGATATTGGGGATCGACACTTCTTTGTATAAACCTTCTTGTTGTTTTTGGCATGATGTCATCGAGTAGTTGTCTCGGATTTGGTGCGCTAACTGTTGACTCAGCTCACATGCATTCTTTCTCCACAGGGAGCATGTAATCATCATTTAATTTCATTTGTGGATCCTTCCTGCGGTATTGTCCACTTTAATGGATACAGCTTTGGCATCAGGCCTCCGCTTCCACCCCACCCTCCGTTCCCAGATTGTTCTCTCAGTGAACCTTTCCATTGTCTTTTGGGTGGGTCAGTCATTGGATCTGTCTACACACAGCTCCTGTTTCCAGTTAGTGCGTATTCCCGTTTTCTAGCACAGCTGGAGATGTCAATTCTGTTTTGTTTTTTTTAATTATTTATTTTCTATGGTCGTCACGTGCCAGCCGGGCAGCATCCGCGCCGGGTGGGCGGGGATCAGCGTAAGCCCCTCGGACTCTAAACAAGAGTGACCGTGATGAATCGGAACACACGCAGATTATCTCCTAGTGCTTTATAATGCCTGACATGACCTTGAAGTTGAAACCGTTGACACACGTGTGGGAAGAACGCACGCCAACATGGTCGACGATAAAAAGCGTTGGGATAATTCTGCATTGCTTTAAAATGTACTCAATTATTATTAGTGTATAACACCAGTGTCTGAAATAATGACTGCCCGGACGCCCGGGGCGTGCATCTTTTAGGTCGGGCGTACAACTTATAAAACGTCTCCGCCCGGGTGGCCGACAACTTTTTCAAGAAAAAACAAAAACAAAAGTTTTTTTCCAAATCAAATGTTTGCTTTATTTCGATTTTGAAATCTTGGTTCAGTTTGAAAATTTCAGAATTTCGGTTTGTTTGGCTATTTGCGTACCCGGTAGCCAATCAGAAGCCCCCGGACTTTCCCGAGCTTTAAAAGGTCGTGTATTTGCATATCGTTTTCCAAAGTAGACGCCCAGAGAACACAAGAAAAATGGAGAAGTGGTTAGGAATCAAGCTAAAACCTCAGCCCCAGAAGAAAGATTCAAAAGAAGCTAACAAAATTGATGATGCTACAAAACGTAAACTTACATTAAAAGCATCGTGGAAAGAGGAGTTTATGAGGCTTGTAGCGCAATGACGATTTCAGTCAGAGGATGGCGACAGCGAGTAGAATATTTTTGAAGTTACGGACATCAATGCGTAAACAATACCCAACTCAAAGAGTTCAAAGAGGCCTTATAATTTTTTCTCAACTGCCTCAACCTTTGTGCTTTTATCTAACTTTTGAGCAAAACAAACATTGCATGAATGAAGATAAGTAAATACAGGTACATACTGATGGCAGATGGAAAACAGCGATGTCATATACATGCAATGAATGTTATAAGTAGATTTATAATAATAAAATATAATAAAAATGTTCTGTTATATATTAAGATTATCAATCCTTAATACTTTGCAACAATGTTTTTGGGTTTTTTTTTGCGATTAGTCGTCTTATTGTGTTTCAAGTTGTGGAAAAATGGGGCAGGCAACTTTATGGCTAGGCAGGCAACTTTTCAGAGTTGTCTGCCCTGGTGTCCGCTAACTCTTTGTCATGAGTTTCAGACACTGATAACAACCTTTTTTTAACCTAAAAAAGAACTAGAAGTTTGGGTGTGCGTAATACACGGGGTTTTACGCTAGTAAAATACCGAATGTGCGCCTTGATTGATCAGTCTAATAAAACTGCTGACCGCAAACACAATACATTGGATCCAACGGGAATTGAACCAGGGTTACGGCGATAGGAGCACTAAATCCTAAATACTGGAACACTCGTGATATACAGTAGATAAAATACTTTAAAAAGCATTAGCTTTTATCTCATTACCAAACAATTTTAGTTACAGTTCCTTGGATGAATGTTAGAGAGTGGAGAAAATAGAAGGTTCTCCTGAAAGATGTGAATAAACTAATAAAAATAAATCACTACGAGGGGAAACAACCCTTGTGATGAATCAGACTTTGAAGGACATTAAATAAATGTGTTGTAAATTTCATGTTGGTATCGTGTTAATAGTTTTCGTTGTGAGGATTTTAGTTATGGCAGCACAGAATCAACGTTTGTCACCTACACTGCTTAAAATGAAATAAATTGTGAAATTCACAAAATTCACCTCTGGTACCATGAATAAAAATGGTGTGAGGATAAGATCAAATCAAATGCCTTTTTGTATGTCATCTATATTACAGGTGGTACAGTGGTTGGGATTCGACACTCTCGCCGCTGAAACCCAGGTTCTAAACTCGTTGCATCCAACAGCAAAGTTTAAGATGAGAAAAAGTGACACATAATTTCACCCCTGATTTTTTTATAAGAAATTAGGGGTGCATGAGTGCACGTCATAAACAAATATTTGTACAATTCTGTTCTCTTCTTTTCTGAAACTGTTTCTGGGTTCCCGCTTTACTGTACAACAACAAACAAAATCTATATATTTTTAGCAGACGTTTAAATTAGAGAATGACCCAAAAGAGCAGTAAGTAATGAATTAAATAAACACATTTTCCATTTAAATAATAGACTATTTAAAAAAAATGCGTGAATTCAAAAGAAATGTAAATCTTTAATTTGAGCCACGCAAAGCTGGTGTTGTCTATCATGCACGATTGGCAAGATGCTTAGTTGATGTATTTACAAGATATGTTTACAATAGTTTGAATTTTTTGCACAAACTTTAAATTTTTCACACTATTTTTCATTGCATTAAGACAAGTAAAATCATGTTTATTTGTATAGCCCTGAATTACTGTTACGATGCACAACTTACGTCCGTCCACAAGGCTTACCTTGTAAATCTTATTGCCGGTGTATCTTGACATGGATTGTGTCATATTTTTTCACTTTAAGTCTTTATTACGTGTTGGTATGCCATGTCTAATCTCGTTGTAAACAATGTTCTCTGCATTGTTATCAATGGCATTAAAGATGGTTGACCATATCACCCATCCTTATTTTAATATGAGGGAATGAAAACTTCTACAAACACAAAAAGATCTCACTATCTTTATTCTTTTTCCATCTTTGTCAGGCTTCTAAGTGACTCACAACCAGTGTTCCCAATTGCGCACTGGTCGCACATTCTCAGCAAACAAGAAAATCTTGCCGGCGCACAAAAATGAGGGCTCAAAATTACTAATTAGGAAGCGACTTAAGTCAAAGTTACAGTGCATGAAGGTAAAAATACACGGGTTCCCCCGACGTTGTGTCCTAAATGCGGTATTTTGAAGTCGAGTCGAAGTATAATGATGTTGAGTAAAGTTGGTCCAGAACCGGCTTCTTCGGCTCGGCTCACTAAAAGGAACCGGCTCTTTTGGGTCCTAAACGGCTCTTCGGGTTGTTTTGCTTCTTTAATCCCAACATGACCAAATATTATGTAAAATGATGCACAAAATGACTTAAAGGAAGGGGGGAATAGAACAAAAAAGAAAAAAATACCAAAATGAAAAAGTAGTGAAAAGCTGAGAAAAAAAGAAACAAAAGGAAGAGGAAAAAAGAAGGGAAAAATGTAGAGAAAAAAAAACAGAAAAAAAGAAAAGAAAGAAATGTAGGAAAAAAGTAAATAGAGAACAAAAAGAAAAAAGTAACAGCTCGGAAAAAAATAACACAATGAGGTTTTTTTAAAGGAATTTTTAAAAAAAAAGTAGAAAAAAAACACGGAAAAAAGAAGAAATAGTTTGTGTTGTTTTCAAATAATTTCCAATTATATCAAGTGAATCTTGTTGCCAACATTGTACTTCCACTTAAAAATGTGATTAAGTACAGTTCTGTATCTTACAACCGACTAAAGAAGCCCCCCAAAATGTTAATATTATGCGACAAAATATGTCAGGAAATAAAAAGAAATGGATATCTTGTGAAAGAATTGTAAGAACAAACGACGTTTGTAAGGCCGTACAACCTTTGCAATAGTACACGAGTCAATTCATTCAAAAGAGAAAAATCATTTTGCATTGCCGTAAACTCAGCAAAATGTAACTTGATGTCAAATTTTGGACAATTTTGAAAAGTTTGATAATTAATTATCTTGCCACACTTGGGATTATGGTTGCTCACTGTTGTTTCAAGCGTTGCGCACTGACTTTGTGTGAACGCTCAGACCCGTGGAAAATCACCCCAGCAAAATGCAAGCAATGGAATTTCTCATTTATATAGTATTTGTTTTCTCTCTTCCCAAAAGGCTGTCCTGCATAAAGATAGAAAGACAAGAGCAGACCCAAAACACATAGACACGCACAACCGCACACTGCAGCTTGGCCTGGGTGGATCTTTTTTTACGGTCAACTTTTGGGAGGAGCTCGAGTAGTTTATGACATTTTCTCACCGCTATCCCTCCTCCTCCTTTTCCCTTTTTGCATCTCCTCCCACACTGGGAGAAGAATACAAGGTTCAATGTTGAACCGCTTCTACTGTTGTCAAAAGATTGAACTTTTTGTCTTCTCCAGTCACCCGTGTAGGGTAACTTTCTTCCTTCTATACTAAACAATACAAATTCAATCCAGGCTAAAGTTTAACTTCCTTTTCAGTAGACTGCTATATTTGTCCGAAATCCATTTTAACTAGGCTGGTTTGCTGTCACTGAATTAATTCATTGTTTCTTGACCAGGGTGCTGCTGCACCATGAGTGCGTGCCGAAATCTTGTGTGGTGCGGCGCAGAAAATGGTCTAATTTTACATGATTGGAGAAAAAAAATGCATGATAGACTATTTTTCCCAACAAGCGTATCGTCACTGAGTATCTGTGATGGCTTTAAGTGATCAGAAGAGTAACTGGTATATTCTTCCATATCCGTAGGTGGCAGCAGGTCAATAGTGCTGAAGTAAAGCAATACAGTGAAAATTTAAATTGCAATAAAAAATGAAAGATAACAGTGTTGGGAATTAAACATTAAAATGTATCGTTTAGTTCTCCCTTAGAGATAAGGTGAGAAGCTCAGTTATCCGGGAGGGACTCGGTGTAGAGCCACTGCTCCTCCGCGTTGAGAGGGCATCTAATAAGGATGCCTCCTGGACACCTCCCTCGCCTCGGGGTCCCGTTGGAGGAGGTGGCTAGGGATAGGGACGTCTGGGCTTCCCTTTTAACGCTGCTGCCCCCGCGACCCGACCTCGGATAAGCGGAAGACAATGGATGGATGGATGGATGGATGTATCGTTTGCCAAATTCTTCGAATTAGTTATCTGATGCGCGCTCATTTCTTGATGGAAAAGACGAACAAGAAAAGCCGACACTTTCACACGGGGGCAGATTTTATTTCTTTAACAATAGAACTAAGTGAACTCCATCGTAAATGGCCAAATTAGTCGAGTTAGTGTCGTTGGAGTTTCTGGGAAACCCTCTCTTCAGGTTCTCTAGCCTTCTCTTCTCGGCCCACGTCTTTTCGCAAGATGGGGTGCCGGCTCCTCCCATGGGCGCGCCAACGAAGCCCCCTGGGCTCCACCATCTCGGAGAAGAGCGCCGCGATGTCTGGACCGACCAAAACGACGGAGAGTGTTTCTCCAAACAATGCCTGCCGTCCTCCGTCAGAGTCCTGTCATCAACAGAACTAGACAAAATATTCTGCGTTCGGATCAGCTCGACCTGTCATTGAACTTAAGCCTACTCGGTGAAAATCTCTTCATTGCACTCAATAAATGTTACTTGAATTCAATCTTATAAAATCCTTTATAGTCAAATGTATAAAATCCTTCAATTGGTAAAATGGTTCAAATCAATGTCTGAAGACCGGTGTTGAGTGTTACTTTAAAAAAGTGCCTTATTATATGCCATCTGTGGATAAGGATAAAGTGTCAGCGCTATCACCACCGCGACCTGGGTTCTGTTCCCGTTGCATACAATGTCAGTCATGTTGGTCAGCAATGTTTTTCGATTGCTCAATCATTGCACGAATACGATAGTACACCGTAAAACCTTGTGTTGCAAGGCACACGTGAATGAATATTGTAAGCATTCCTGACAGGAAAGAAGGCAACACTTCTGGGCAACCTAGGGTTTTAATATGTGCCTTATAGTTCATTTTTACCCCAATCAATTCTGAATGCAACATCTGGGTCTCCCCATGTTCAAGCTATACGATACCAGAATAAACCAAGCTTGTGTCATGTATGTTGCTTGCTACATCAGTCAGCCCACATTGGGGCCACGTCGAGGGTCAAGACAAAGATGTCCGATTGACATCTAAACAATGGAGCAGCAGGCGCACGGCAGCCTCCTGGTCGGTGGCAGCCAGCCAGGGCACAATAGAGCTTTGACAGGGACTCGTGTTAGCATAGGGTGACAATTCTCGTGTTCTGATCCGGCTACCCAAAAGGTGTTGTAGCGTACTGCTGCTGAAAGCTCACTGACATCATTATTGTATGGTTGCCAAGACCGCAAATTTGACTGGTTCTACCGCCAGACTTTGCACTCGCCCGTGAAGACGACTATGAAATGAGTTGCCGCCCCTGTTGAGCCAGCTTGTTTGTCAGGGAGCAGCAGACTTTATGCAGGGGCGAAGAAAGAAGCCATTCTTCTTCTTTGCCGACCGGCTAGGATCCGATTCCTTTTCTAGATAGGGGAAAGAAACAAATGGAGGTCAATCGGATGTCTGGTGGAGATTGTCTTAGGGATGGTGCAAAAGCAGGAAGCTGTCTTCCAGAAATGGAAGGTTCACTAGCTTTTTTGGAGAGGGGTTTTTATTCTAGATCAGGGGTCCATTAACCTTTTTTTTTACTGATTGGCACATAGGGGGCTACCGGCACTGGGAGATTTACATATATAAGTTGCACGCCAATTTAAAGATGTTGTGTAGACTCCTTTAGTAGCTTTCGCCATTTTTTGGCTTGTGTCATCATTGCAGCCTCTGTTAAAATTCTCATGTTGCTTGTGCAAGTAAGTGCATTTCTTAGATGCGCTCGAATAAACACTTCTTTTTCATCTTTTTTGGGGTTCAAGTTGTCATTTGGACTGTACTCGAAACAGGCCTTTTCTTTTACCACTATCATGCTATACTAACAAAAAACTGCGGTGACGAGCAAAAAGTCACCCCCCAAACGTCCCTTTGCCCCCTTTCCTCCTACCTAATGTGTTCCACAGCCCGAACAGCTTTGCTCAAAAGTTAGATAAAAGCACAAAGGCGCAGTTGAGAAAAAATTATAAGGCCGCTTTGTACTCAGTTGGGTATTGTTTACATATTGGTGTCCGTAACTTCAAAAATATTCTACTTGCTGTCGCCATCTTCTGATTGAACTCGTCATTGCAGCCTCTACTCAGGCTGCCTGTGTGTCTTGTGCATGTACACGTCTCTCTTTGCCGTGCCGAATAAACTCTTTTAATCTTTTGGGGAATTTGGGTTGGCGTTCGGACTATATTTGAAACAGTGCTTTTCTTACTTTCACCAAGTAGAGCGCTCGTCTTGGGATCAAGAGATCGCAGGTTCGATTCCCGGCTCCTCTGTGTTATATGTCGAAGTGTCCTTGGGCAAGACACTGAATCCCTAATGCCCCCAAAAAGCAGGTCGGCGCCTTGCATGGCTGCATGGCCGCTATTGGTGTGTGAGTGTGTGTGTGAAAGGGTAAGTGTGAAGCACATTGTAAATCGCTTTGGGAGGTCTTCATTAACTTGAAAAGCGCTATATATAAATGCAGACCATTTACCAATTTCATCCTCAAATAAATGAAAACGACCAGCACACAAGTGAAATCACTTTCAACCACCCTCTCCCCCGCCTCATCTTCTGACCAGCCTAATGTGCTGAGTGGTCGGAACACGATAAATAAAGTAAGATAAAAGCAGATAGGCGCGGTGAAAAAAATATATGAAGGCTCTTTGAACTTAGTTGGGCACTGTTAACACATACTTAATATAGAAAATATTTAACTTGAAACTTTTTAAGGACTCAGGAAGGACTTAAGGAATCTCAAACTATCCACTCTAAACTACTACTACTAAAGTGCAAAATATTCTACTTTCAACTTTTTAAAGACTCCTCAAACTACGCACCCCACCATTTAAGATTTTTGGAAGAATTGATCATGTACTGTATTTAAGACGGCTAGAAATCAAATTTCCTAGAAAATTGTGAGCTATTTTCAGATCCTGTCCACTGGTTACTCTGGTCTTCTTAGGGGGCTACCTAGTGCTTGCAGGCATAATGTTGGTTAACCCCTGTTCTAGATAGTATTGTTAATGTGTAGTCGTGAACTGGTGAGAGAGGCTCGGTTACACCATGAACTGGTTGTCAGCCACAGAGAGACAAAACAAACATTTACACTCACAATGACAATACAACCTTCAGTTAACCTTTGTTTTTGGAATGTGAAAGGAAACCAGAAACACACAATCACAGAGGGAACAAAAAATAAAAAAAACACCACATTCGCATCCAAAACTGTGCTAAAGAGCTCCAGAACTTCCTGGTCTGATTTGCCCTGTTGGAAAATCATGGGTTGTATATTAACGTTTTTATGTCGTTCAAAGAAGTGCATGTTTACTTATCTTTTGCATGCTTGATAACGAATAAGGCCACGGTGTTAACTCCTTGGCAAGTTTTCCTTTATCTAGGTTGTCCGTGGTATTTATTAACATAAAAACCTTCTTTATATTTCATTTATTTTACAAACAGGGTGTCACAAAAGTCAGTACACTCCTCACATTTCTGCAGAGATTTCATTAAAATGTTTTAATTGAACAACACTCAAGAAACATCGCTTTGACACCATAAAATGTAGTCTGTGGAAAGCTTATATAGCATTGTAAATATGTTTTTACCCTAAACAAAACTCAAAATATAGCCATTAGTAGCTAAACCACTGGTAAAAAAAGTGAGCGCACCCTGAAGTTAAAGTTCCTGAAGTGTGGCCACCACCTTAATCTTCCTGGCCATAGATTTCACCACAGTCTTACAAATTTCCATTTGAATGCTTTTCCACTTCTCCATGACATCACGACTGAGCTGGGGGATAATCAAGATCTTTTGCTTCTCCACCTCCGCTCAATGATGCCCCAAAGATTTCTTATCATTTTAAGATCTGGAGACATGCTTGGTCAGTCCATCCCCTTTACCCTTAGCCCCTTTAGAAAAGCCTTGGTCATCTTTGAAGTGTATTCTTTGCTCCAGTTTGTTTCCCTTAATGAAATGCAACTCCCCAATTCCAGTTGCACTCATGCAGCCCCAAACCATGACATCCCCATCACCGTGCTTGACTTTAGGCACGACCCAAACATGTATCACACCATCTGTGCTAAAAAAAAAAAAATCTTTGTCTCATCAGACCGGAGGATATTTTTCCAGTAAGCCATGGCCTATGTTTACATACTTCTTTTCATTGTGTCAAAGCGATGTTTCTTAACTGATGTTTTACTAAACATTATAATGAAATCTCTGCAGAAATGTAAGTGGTGCACTCACCTTTGTGACATACTGTTGGTGGCCCTCATGGTTGTCATGTTTATGAAATGAGACATGTTATACATGGATGCAACTTTCCAGGCTAGCCCTTAACATTCATTCTGTACATCAGGTTTGAAAAGGGGAGAATCTACAGCTACATCGGCGAGGTGGTGGTGTCGGTCAACCCTTACCGTGCCATGAACATTTACGGCCGCGATGTGGTGGAGCAGTACAAAGGCCGAGAACTCTACGAGAGGCCGCCTCATCTCTTCGCAATAGCCGACGCGGCCTACAAGGCCATGAAGAGGCGCAACAAAGACACCTGTATTGTCATCTCAGGTAACAAAACAAAAACAAATATGCAATTATTGATCTATTTAAATCTAGGCTTAAAACACACTTATGTTCTTGTAGAACGAGGTGCAAAGATAGACAGTCAGTGGTGCTTGAGTTGTTGCCCCTCTCATCGTTCACCAAAAAATAGACTTCTGGAATGTTAAACTTTTTAAAACATAATTATTAACAGGTGTATTGAAGTCATTGAGGCCTGACGGATGACATGATCGCTTAAAAAAGTTTTTCCATTAACCCTTGTGCAGAATGTGTACAGTGGTACCTCTACTTACAAATGTCTCTACATACAAAAGTTTCAGGGGAAAATATTGCCTCTTGTTACAAAGGTCTTTCAGGATACCATTCGCCACTCCTAGAGTTCTACCTGGCAATCCGATGTGTATGCATTAATCCAGGCATGCTCTTTGTGTCCTCTTCCTGTTCTGTAGACGGTTTACTGTATGGTACCGCTACAAAAAGCTATAAGTCACAATAGACCCCATGAAAGATATGCAGAAAAATAGACGAGGAGAAAAGAAGAGGAAGAGACTTTTTCTGGAGATAATAAATATGTAAACACACATTGCCGTGCAGGAGAAGTTCAGAGACAACAAAAGAAGGAGGATGCAGCCATCATTCCATCAGCCCACATTAAAGACATGTCTGCAAAATTCCATAAACTCTCAAAATTTTGGGAAATAAATCACCCCCCCAAAATTCGGCCTATCGCTCATTATGATGACGATCGCCTCGCGCGTTCCCGGCGGATTGTCAAAAGCAGAATCAGACGTCATTGGATCAGTTTTTCAAGGATTGCGAGGCTAAAAACACTGTAAACAGAGAACAGTTAAAAGGTAAAATAATGTTTTTATTATTTCCTTTATTCTTTATTTTTTTACATTATCTGCCTCTCGTTTTATGTTTATTGTGCAGTTATTTAATTTCAATATGTATTTGCTTCATGCTCCAATGCTCCTTTGTTTTTGTTTTTTTTAATACACTTTTGCGGTCTTGGAAGAGACTAACACATATAAATTCAAAAGGCGTTTCAGGTCACAAAGCTACTACCACAACAAATTAAATTCGTAAGTAGAGTCACCACTGTACTTTGTTTTCCCTTTTTATCCCCCATCAAAAAAATAAATAAATATAGAAAGCAGTTGCTCAATTGACCAAAATGGTAACTAAGCGACCCCCGGCGGTCATTTAAGCAACTACACTCCACCTCTTTAGGTCTGCTCTCTCCATTTGGCAGCAACGTGAACTGAAATGATAGACTCCTCATATAGTTTTACAACATATTTAAAGATGATTCTGGGTTTTCCTTAGGAAAATATGTTTTTTATAGTTAGGGTGAGTCATCTTTGTTCATAATATGTTGTCCTAGGGGAAAGTGGTGCCGGAAAGACGGAAGCCAGCAAGTACATCATGCAGTACATCGCGGCTATCACTAACCCCAACCAACGGGCTGAGGTGGAAAGGTGAGAGAAAATCGAATTCCTCATACAAATCGGCATATGTGGCACGCGGGCTCAGTGGCGGTCGTTCTACCAGGGTAAAGAACATGCTGCTGAAGTCCAACTGCGTCCTGGAAGCGTTCGGGAACGCCAAGACCAACCGCAACGACAACTCCAGCCGGTTTGGAAAGTACATGGACATCAACTTTGATTTCAAGGGAGACCCCATCGGCGGGCATATCAGCAACTATCTGCTTGAAAAGGTAATGTGTCCAATCTGTGGCTATAAACGAAAATGTATCTTCAGTCTTTCTATTGTTGCATTGGATTTTCTCTTAACTGTTCACTGTGATCATAAATTTGTCCCTAATTTATGCTGTAATTTTTTTCCCCCTCACTAGTCAAGAGTGATATTTCAGCAAGACGGGGAAAGGAGCTTTCACTCGTTCTATCAGGTAAAAAAAAAGTTAATTCACTATGTAAACGTTTCATTAATTGAATCAATTTAATAGGAAATTCACATCTTACATTTTTTGGGTGTGTGTATGTTTATTTCCAAACCTGGAATCTGAATAACAAACACTTTGATCAGTCACGACGTGCATAAAAAAATATACTTCCCAAATTCGGCTGTTCTCAAATCGAGTCCCTCGGAGTGAGGGGTAATCCAAAAGTGATACAATAATGCCTCCTGCTGGCCATAGTCGTTTATTTTTCAATCTTCTCGATTTGGTGGGTGGGGTGGGTGTATCCCCTAACCTCTAGGGTCGTTGAGGCACCATTTCCTGTGGGGTGTCTTGGGCAAGTAGGCGAAAGTAATCACTGCAAAAAAACAAAGCAGAACGGGATTTTTGCCATTCGGCATCAACTTTTGGTTTACACGTGACAAGATTTTTTTTGTCTTTATAATCTGTGTGTTTTTCTGAACAAGCTGCTGAAAGGAGCTCCCGACGCCCTGTTGCGTACCCTCCATGTGCAACGAGACCCCAAAAGCTACAATTACATCAAAGTGGGGGCCCAGATCAAGGTATTTGTTCAGCCTCAGTGAGTAGATCAATATATCTCATCCACCAATTGGTAAGGCATTGAAAAATGCATTTTAAGAATATTGTTTCATCATGTAATTAAACATTTCAATACTATTCTATACACGGGCTGCGACTACGATTATTTTAACAGTCGATTAATCTGGCAATTCTTCTTTTTGATTAATAGATGAATCGGATTTTCAAATATTGAGATTTCGTGGGCAAATAAGAAAATAGTGCACAAAAAAGAATATTCTACAATATTAACAAACTAAATACTTACAAATGTATGTTATACACTTTTTAATATATACTTTCTTTATTTAGTGCAAAAAAATGTATCTTTGGCATTTAAGGGACAGCTTTACATTAACATTACAAGTGTTTGTCAAATAACTTCACAATAAACAAAAATACATGCAAATTAATGATATATACTGGCAAATATGGAAGATAGTCTTTTCAAAAATGGTATTTTGTTTTTTTTAAAGGGACATGAGCTCGTGGAACAAGAAAGTAATGCAAATGTGAAAACCCAGTAACATCCATCCATCCATTATCTGCACCGCTTATCCTCAGTAGGGTCGCGGGGGTACTGGAGCCCATCCCAGCCATCTTTGGGCAGTGGGCAGCGGACACCCTGAACTGGTTGCCAGCCAATCACAGGGCACACAGAGACAGACAACTCACTCACTGGCTCATTCACACCTAGGGGCAATTTGGATCGGCCAATTAACCTGACATGCACGTTTTGGGATGTGGGAAGAAATCGGAGTGCCCGGAGGAAACCCACGTAAGCACGGGGAGAACATGTAGACTCCACACAGGAACTGTGCTGCACACGTGCTAACCACTGCCCAGTAACATGAGTTTCAAAAAAAGCAACGACTATCACCTTTGCTGACGAACTCACTCAATCTTCCTTCCTTAAGAACTTTACATTGCGATGCAAAAACGTAAGAATGTCAATGATGATCATGTTGAGGATGCTCTCAGCGATGACAGCTGCTTGCAGTGTTGTGCATGATGTATCTTCCTCATCATGAAGCTCGGCATTGTTTGTTGTTTTCTATTGAGATAAGAACGTATTGTATGGCACAATCCTCGTCAGTGACTCAGTGTTTTGGTTTTGATTTCTGTCTCACCATCGTGGTGCTCCCAGACCATATCACTTTTGCAAAGCTCGCAAGTGACACACTTTTTTGTTTTGAGACGTGTAGAGTGCTCCCACACTTTTGCAGGACTTCGTTCGAACTGTTTTCTCCGTCCGTGTCCGTCACGTTCTATGAGTGAAATTGACTGTAGCCTTTGAAAATTAGCGCCTTAGTTCGCACTTTACCACGCTCTTTTATGCTCGCCGACTTGCGCTGCGTGTGACGTCATTGGCCCCCGGACGTGCTGAGTGATGTATAAATCGCGGGACACAACGAATCGATGAAGTTATTCGTTGCCAACACAGTTGCAGCCATATTCTCAATTTTATATTTAGACACATTTTTCAAGTCACCAATAACACTTATCAGATTCATCATGTGTCCATACTGATCACCATAAACCTTTACTACTGCTTTATGACCACAGTCAGGCATCAACGACGGCGTTGATTTCAAAGCAGTGGCCGACGCCATGAAAGTGATCGGCTTCAAGGGGGACGAAGTCCTAACGGTTTACAAGATCCTGGCCACTATTTTGCACCTGGTAATGCCCCAGTTTGAGTCTCGTGTACGCAATTTCAGCTGAATAAAAGTCTATGACCCAAAGGGAAACTTGACGTTCGGCATGGACGGCGACGTCACGCTGATCGAAACCAACAAACTGGTCTCCATCATGGCTGAGCTGCTGTGTACTAACCAGGAAAACGTGGAAAAGGCTCTGCTGTTCCGCACAGTGGCTACAGGCCGCGACATCATTGAGAAGCAGCACACGGTGCAAGAGGCCTCCTACGGGCGTGACGCCCTAGCCAAGGTAAAGTTTCTCTTTTTTAATCTTTTTAAAACATGTTTAAATATTGGGCAGCACGCTAGCGCAATGGTTAGAGCATGTGCGGCACAGTTCTGAGGTTGTGAGATCAAACCTCCTGTGTGGAGTTTGCATGTTCTCTCCTTGCTTGCGTGGGTTTCCTCCGGGCACTCCGGTTTCCTCCCACGTTCCAAAAACATGCATTTCAGGTGAATTGGCCGGTCCAAATTGTCCCTAGGTGTGAATGAGCGAATGAGTTGTCTGTCCCTGTGTGCCCTGCGATTGGCTGGCAACCAGTTCAGGGTGTCCCCTGCCGACTGCCCGGAGATGGCTGGGATGGGCTCCAGCCCCCCTGCGACCCTAATGAGGATAAGCGGTACGGCTAATGAGATGAGATGTTTTAATATAGGGCAGCCCGGCAGCGCAATGGTTAGCGCATGTGCGGCACAGTTCTGAGGTCGTGAGATCAAACATCCTGTGTGGAGTTTGAATGTTCTCTCCTAGCTTGCGTGGGTTTCCTCCGGGCACTCCGGTTTCCTCCAACATTCCAAAAACATGCATGTCAGGTTAATTGGCCGGTCCAAATTGTCCCTAGGTGGGAATGAGCGAGTGAGTTGTCTCTGTGTGCCCTGTAACTGGCTGGCAACCAGTTCAGGGTGTCCCCTCCCCACTGCCCGGAGATAGCTGGGATGGGCTCCAGCACCCCCTGCGACCCTACTGAGGATAAGCAGTGCAGATAATGGATGGATGTTTAAATATATTCTTTCTCCGCTCACCTTCCGTCACAATCAGGCCATGTACGAGCGGCTGTTCTGCTGGATCGTCGGATGCATCAACGAGATCATCGAGTTGAAAAACTACGACGCCAGGATCCATGGGAAGAACACGGTCATAGGAGTTCTGGACATTTACGGCTTTGAGATCTTCCAAAACAACAGGTTTGAAATGCCCAGTAGTAATAAGATAAATGCTTTTCCCCGATTTGATGAATTGAATTTCCCCTTCAGGCTAATGTACTTGAAGATAATTCAATAAATAAGGTCCTTTTTTCAGTTTAAGGACAACTAATACAAATTGAAACAAACTTTTTAAATCTCATTTTGCATTTATTTTATTTTGAAGACTGAAATACTATGTTGATTGATTTGGAGATGAATGAATGAAAACTTTATTCGAACATCAAAATAAAAACAGAACAAAAACAATAACTCAACAAGAAAATAACGTTACATAATATGTTCGAAAAGGGGTAGTAAGCAAATGCTTATATTACCTACCCCCTTCATCTTGCCCACCAAATATACCAATGATACAACAACAATTGTAATGATATTAATAATAACAGTTATGATACAAGAATAGCAACAATAACACAAAGTTAACTAGACGCACTATTCCCAATCTCCCGCACCACTCATAACCCACCCTCCTCATCTCTGTATTCCGCCAGGAATGTTCATTTGTATCTACACCTGAAAAAGTGAATAGTTGGACATCTTTTGATCTTGTCATGTGAATTGTTCCAAAGTTTGACTCCACACACAGACACACACATACTTTTCCTGGTGGTTCTCACCTTTGGGATTATGAATTCACTACAGCCCCTGAAGTTATAATTTCCCTCTTTCCGAATGAATGATTTATGGATGTTTTCTGGCAGTATGTTTTTGTTGACCTTAAAATAGCAGTTGTGCAGTGAAAAATTTGACTAAATCGTCCAATTTTAATAATTTGGACTGCAGGGATAAAATATTAGTATGATCTCGATATCCTACCCTGTGTATGGTTCTAATTGCACATTTTTGAAGGATAAAAAGGGGCTGTATTGAACTTAATTAATGACGACTGCTTGGAGAGGACATTGAAAATTACAAATAAAAATAAACTTTTATTTCGATTGAAAGTCTTCATACCAAATATTTCACCTATTTATTGAACGACGCTTGAATGCATGGCTTTGACCTGAGCAGAAAAACAGGAAATTCCACAAATGTTTTTTATTTTTTGTCAGCTTCGAGCAGTTCTGCATCAACTATTGTAACGAGAAACTGCAGCAGCTCTTCATCCAGCTCGTATTAAAGCAGGAGCAGGAGGAGTACCAGCGAGAGGGCATCCCATGGAAACATGTACGCCTCACTCACTGCACCTTCATTTTCGCATATTAACAAAAAAAAAAACCCTGACCCATTTTCATGTCTCATTATCCGCCAGATTGACTACTTCAACAATCAGATCATAGTGGACCTGGTGGAGCAGCAGCATAAGGGAATCATCTCCGTGCTTGACGAGGCCTGCATGAACGTGGGCAGAGTCACCGACGAGCTCTTCTTGCAGGGGCTCAACGACAAACTTGCCAAGCATGCACACTACACAAGTCGCAAGGTACCCTAACACTTAATTATTTCCGCCATAACAATCATACTACATACTCATTTTTCAATTTTAAAAAAATCCAAACCAATATGTTACTCAAATTTTTGGTTCAATCGTGACATAACCTTTTATTTGATCCATTTTTAACACACAACTAAAAATGTCAACTGGAAACAAAAATAACACCGCTGTAGTCTTTGTATGTAGACACAAGAGGGCAGTATTAGCCATCAGAAGGAGAACGTGGTAGATGACGTCACTATAAGCCAATGGGCGGGTGAGATGGAGTGCGGATAAATGCATGGTAAACATCTGCTTGTCAGGAAGGTCATCCACTAAAAGCGGAATTCAACATTAGATAAAGAGATAAAAGTGTGAGTGCTTTGTTTGTGTTCCCCCGAGAAGCTATTTTCCATTCTCACCACTTGGCTCTCAAGGCCTCTTGAGGATGGATTTTATTTTTAATAACAATAATCCCTGCCACGTTCTGAACCTGACCTTCAAAACCAGCTACTGATCCAACGGTCACACATCATTTCCGCCCACGTTGAGACTAGCTTATCATTCCATCCAACCCGTTTTAGGAAGCATGTAAACACCAGTTGGAGGAAAAAACAACTGTGATAAGTAAGGGCTGTCACTATGCTTCACAAATGGAAGGGATCAAAATGTCTGTTATTACAGAGTAGTGGGATTCCCAAGCATTTGATTTAAAAGAGGTTATTAGGGTTAAATATGAGTCATGTTCTAAATAACAAGACCAATTTAAAACCAAAGATAGTTGAGAAAGCACATGAGGAACCCGCTTCGTGTTTCATTAACACCCTACGCTTTACTTTCTTCCACTTTGCAGCCTCGCTTCGTCACAGAGTCCTCTCTGTAAGTGTTGAAACAACACATTATCAGGCTGAATGTGTCACTTTCTTAATTAATGAACAAGCACTTCAGATCCTGACATTGATTACTTTGACGGAACTGCATATATTGGATGATTGGCTACTGCTTCGTGTTTATTCCTCTGCACCCCTCCCTTTCCTACCTCCTATGCTCATGATTGTGACCTTGTTTCGTCACTTCTATCCACACTCACACGTTTGTCGAAACACGCGAAGGTGCGTTTATGTGTCGCTTCCGGGTTTTCGCACCAGCTTCCGACTGAGGTGACGCCTGTTGGGATTCGGGGCAACTCTGCTTTACGCAAAAGCTAAATGTAAAGCAGTGGTATTTGCAGGTTTTTTTAGTTAGCTATCTGCCTACTTTTTTTTAGCTTTGTAACTAGCTATATTGGTACATTTGTTGCTATTTAGCAAGATATCTACCTTTTTGCATGCTATTGAGCTAACATTTGATCTTTTTTTTGCTATTTTAGCTAGTTATCTAGCTCCAATTTAGTTTTTTACCCGAGTATGAACTTTACAATATTATTAATATTTATATAATAATATTTGGCATTTGGATTCTATGTAAACCAAGTTACATATTTAATTTTTCCATATTATGCTTAAAATATGTCCGTTCCTACAAAATATTTTATATAGCTGAGGTTATATTTTACAACTTATTTTTTTGTTGTGCCCTGTACAACCCTTTGAGACCTTTTGTGATAAAGGGCTATACAAAAAAACATGACTTGACTTGTTAACCAGTTGTTTTTTGACAAAATATTGTTCATCAAATCTTTTGCCAGTAATAATTACACAGCCCCAGCGACCCTAGTGAGGATAAGCGGCAGGGATAATAGTCTGCCCGGACGCCCGGGGCGTGCATCCTTTACGTCGGGCGCACAACTTACAAAAGGTCGGTTGGCTGACTACTTTTTCAACGTTTGCTTTATTCCGATTTCGAAATCTTTGTTCGATTCGGAAATTTTGGAATTTCGGTTCATTTGCCAATTTGCATACTCGGCAGCCAATCAGAAGCCTGCATCGAATAACTTGGTGCTTCCGGACTTTCCCGAACGTTATTAGGTCGTGCATTTGCATATCATTTTGCAAAGTAGACACATAGAGAACACAAGAAAAATGGAGAAGGGGTTAGGAATCAAACCAAAACCTCAGCCCCAGAAGAAAGATTCAAAAGAAGCTAACAAAATGTATGACACTACAAAACGTAAACATACATTAAAAGCATCGTGGAAAGTTCACGTGGCTTGTAGCAGACGACGCAACGCAAACATTGCATGAATGAAGATGAGTCAATACAGGTACATCCTGATGGCAGATGGAAAACCGCAATGTCATATGCATGCAATGATCGTTATAAGTAGATTTATAATAAACTTATTTTTAAAGTGTTGTTCTGTTATATATTCTGATTATCAATCCTTAATACTTTGCAACAATGCGTTTTTTGCGATTAGTCGTCTCATTGTGTTTCAAGTTGTGAAAAATGGGGCAGGCAACTTTATGGCTGGGCAGGCAACTCTTCAGACACTGATCATAGATGGATGTATGGATATTTATACAGCAACTTACATTTTTGCTAATTATGAGATAATCAGACCAAGTTAATGTTCTAATCAAATAGAGTAGACCCCCTCCAGTGTCCCATCCTTATGATGTATGTATGTTACTTCTCCATCCTGGCACCGATGCTGTGGAATGCTCTCCCCCCTGAGATCTGTTCTGCAACCTCAGTGGAAATGTTTAAATCTAAGCGTAAAACACACTTCTACTCTATAGCATATGAATAACCTATACTTTTCTTGGACAATATTTGTATTATTTGTGATTGCAACATCCTTTGCTGTCTGGTAATCCTGAAAGGGGGATGCCACATGTGCGGTCCCTTCTCAAGGTTTCTTCATTTTCCTCATGTTGAGGTTTTTGGGTTTTTCCTTGCCCTCATGTTGGTTCCAGATCAGGGGATGGTGTAATAATAGTCTGAAAAAATAGTCTGTGTAATAACCTGTGAAGCCCTTTGAGACTCTTTGTGATTAAGGGCTATACAAATAAAAATTACTTGACTTGACTACTTTGTGGAATAAGCTGTTTATTTGGCCCCTTGCTGTAGGATTTTTCCCCACCATACAATATCAATATTGCGCACACAAAAACCTGCATAATTCACATGTGTGTGTGTTCCTGTTTGAGTCAAGTGCCTCAAATGTCCTTTAGATGCCTGTCTGCTATTGGTCGACGGCATATAAGGTGTTGGTCTGCTATTGTTTTGCGTCATGTCTTCAAGAAGACGCTGATTCTCTCTTAGCTGGGCTCCCTTCTACAATGCTTTTCTCTCTCTTTTCAGTTTTTTTGTGGTTCTTAAATACTTTGAGTTAGTGTGATACAGTACTGTATTTTTTTGTACTAAATTGATTAGCTATGGGCAGTGTTGGGAATAGCGCCGATATTTGTAACAGCGTTACTTTGGCTGCAGAACGGCAACGTTGGCGTGCCCCCACAAACCTGATGCAGTTTTCCCCTCTCCTCCGAGTTGTTTACGTCTTTTTTGGAACAGTGACTACCATATAAGTTGGAAGTGAACGAAGGGAGACAGCACACCACAAATCAAGAGCTGGTTCCTCTCAAATGCCTTTTCTCTCTTGTGATTGGTCAATATGCATTTTTGTGGGGATTCTGTGTTTAAATTCATAACTATTTTAGTTATATTTCCTGTGTTTTTCAGTGTTTATGTGTTTATATAAAAAAGTTTATTCGTTTTTCTTGTTTTATCTCTTTTTTTTTATTTCATTCTTTTGGTTTCTTTTTTTTTCAATTTTTATTATTTTTTTTCCTGTTTTTTTCTCTCTTTTAAGTCATTCAATGTTAAATAATAATTGGTAATGTAGGGACCTGAAAGAGTTGGCTATCTTTAGTGATGCGAGCTGAAAAAGGAAAGTCCCATCTCTACAAGTAAACTCAGGTCAAAGATGTCACTGCGATATTTCCTATTTGCCAAGAAAATTTCAAGTTCTTTGACATCCAACTTCCTTTTAAAGTAAAGGAAATAGTTACTTTCCCCGGTAACTAGTTACTTTTACTATAGAGT
The DNA here is from genome assembly GCF_059441175.1 of Urocampus carinirostris. Classification (NCBI taxonomy): domain Eukaryota; kingdom Metazoa; phylum Chordata; class Actinopteri; order Syngnathiformes; family Syngnathidae; genus Urocampus; species Urocampus carinirostris. Next base: position 21,118,561 of record NC_142367.1, on the reverse strand, counting down.
AATTCATTTATTAACTGTTACTTTTTGGAAGAAGTATTGAATAACTATAACTGATTGTTTTTTTTAAAGACATGTGCCTAACACTGGCTATGGGTTCCAAGACTTGCAGTGGTGCTAAAGGGCCAAGCAAAAACTAAACGTGCGAAACATGGAAACTTAGGATGCAATTATATTGGCTAAAGTTAATCGGAGGTAAAGGGGGCGGATCCTTTTTATAATTTACAGGCTGGCATAGGCTAAAGGGGCAAAACAAAGCCTGCAATTGGCCGAAAAAGACAAATGTGAATAGCATGTTGGGTTGACGGCATAGAGAAAACAGTATTTTACTTTTCTGTACTGTATTTGTAAATATTTTACTCTCCTGGATTTACTACACTCACGGATATTAGAGGACCATGGTTGCACATTATTATTGAACGCAACGACTTCGGTGAGCTACTCCGGCTATATATTCTCCCAGTATCTTGTTTCAGAGTGATATCGATGTTTCTGTGATGGGTCTTTTTTTAAATTAAACTCAATTCCAAGTGTTTATTGTCATATGCACAGTAAAGTTGCGAGCGAAAAAGAAAATAGAAACTAAGGAATGGTTGGCATTTCTTGAATCCCAAGACTTTAACCTTCCGAATGATATTTGGAACGATGCATTTGAGTGACATCGTACGGACACCGCATCCGCACGTGTCTACGACACGTATTTGCTTCTTTGCAATCTTTCGGAATGTTAAGGGAGTAATAAGTTTGACTGAACTATCTGATTGTTTTGTCGACGTTCCCATTGTAGCGCCTTATAATCCGGTGCGCCTTATGTATAGAAGATATAGGACCAAAAACTATTTTTTGGGGGTGCGCCCTATAACCCGGTGCGCCCTATAGTGTGGAAAATACGGTAATTATGATAGGTTATCTCTCTCTATGATGTCTAATTCAGAACGGTCATTTACCAGCAATCCACTGTTGTAAATTAAGGATTGGAACTTTTTTTGATATCACAACATTGTGCTGCCATCATTTCATTTTGTTCACCTCATGGAAACAATTTGTTTTGCACTGGAGCAAGTTATTTTTTCTCTGCATTAAATCGACTTATGTACTGTGGTATGCTGGAATTCTAGACTTACGTGCCAGCCAGGGAAGTAAAAATCATGTAGTTTGAAGCTGGGGATTTTTAAAAGATGGAGCTGCTGAGAATAAAGTCAAGGTCATCGTGCTCTTTACCCACAATCCAATTTTCATTCATATCCTATCCTCGCATTTCCTCGCCAACTGGCCTCTATCCAGCCATCACACCTCCACTTCCTCATTTTTTCCCTCCTCGTGCTGTCTCCTCCCATCACTCCACCATCAATCTCCCTCCATGGCCATTTCTCGTGCCGCCGTTTCTAAGACTTGGGCTCTCTTCGCGAGCTTTGTCCGCGTCGGCCGCTTTCTGCTCCGTTGGAGCCGAGAATCAGTGGCGCCGTTTTACGCCGATGTGGCACGATTTGCTCTTCTAAATAGTTCAGCACAACTTTAGCACTCGGGTGAGCAATGCTGGCTTTGGAAAATTGAGTTTTTTGGAGCTTCAGTGTGTGGATCGATTGCATTGTTAGATTAAACTTGGTTTAGATTAGTGCTGACCAATCAATGTGTTGACACACTTCAAATAGTTAAATAGAATAGAATAGAATAGAATATGCCTTTATTGTCATTGTTACAACATGGGATATATTATAACAACGAAATTGGACGACTCCAGTTCCACATTTTACAGTGAGGATAATGAAACAAAGAGATAAAGGAACAAAGAACATGTTTTAACTGTCTTTGTTGTCTTTGTTGTAAAAAGGCTCTGCTTTCTCCAGAGGGGGGTGATGAGGGGGGTTAGGGACAAACAGAAATGGTGGATCGAACTTGATGTTTGATCTTACAGTGCACACAGTCCAGTGTATTTTCCCGAATTGCTCAGTCCACGTATTGAATGGATTTGGGGAGTACAGTCCATAAACATGCCCGATTAAAGTCGCCGGCGACGATAAAAGCTCCGTTGGGGTGTGCAAGCTGCTGTTTATCGATAGCAGCGGGCAGGAGATTTTGCACTATGCTAACTTTAGCATAAACAGCAAGCACAATGACCACAGTTAGCTCTCCCGGTAGATAGAAGTGTCTGCACGATACTGCTAGAAACTCCATATCGAGTGAGCAGTGTGTGTCAATGATTCGGCTGTTATTGTAGCGCGTTGTCTCCAACCCCTGTTTTTACCGGAGTAAATCTTTAAACCTAAAGCCCCTGTGTGTATTTCATAGTGTACCCTGAAAAATTCTTTAGTGAAGAGACTAATAGACTTTTGATAAGACACCTACTCCTGATGGTGCTTTTAGCACTTAATGGCTGTGGTATTTACCTTGCACAGCCTAGTTCTACTGAGTACTTTGATTCCAGCCTCATTCACTTTTTTTTTTCCACTGTTTCTTTTTCTCGATATTAATCTTAGCCTTTAGTACTGCAGGCTATTACTTGCCGCGAGCAACTATTATTATTGTCGTCTGTTTCGTGTAACTAAAGCTTGTGTAGTCTTTTTGCTGCAAGTGAACGTCACGGAGTTCGGTAATTCAAGGTCCTCACGGTTGTCAAATTCTCTTTTGCTCTTGCAATCCTTTACTGACCCTTTAATAGCTTCTCCTACAAGCGGTTTACAATAGCCACTTAAACCAGGTCCGTCCAACTCCAGATACTCACTCTTTTCAGCTGCTCGGGGTGTATCCAGCTTTCTTAGTTGTTTGTTGTTGCTCGCAAGGGTTTACAAAAGCTTTCAGGGATTATCGCTGACTGAAATTCAACCTTGCTCACTCAAAAAAATTCTGTAAGTGAGATTGGGAATTTAATAAGTTGTATACTTCAAGCTTCCTTAGTATTTCTTCTTAGTATGCCCATGCTTTAGCTCCATCTTAAGCTACAACGACCATTATTGGTAAATTTTTACATGCTGTCACTTTAACTAAAGACTGAACAACGAAAGGCTTTTCCATTAGATCAGAATGTATTATTAAGCATACATGTATCCAGTTGTTGCCATACGAACAACAGAATAATACCTTCAGGCATTATTATTGGTTTATATTCAAGTCAAATCATTTTTATTTGTATAGCCCTTAATCACAAAGAGTCTCAAAGGGCTGTATTACCGGTGATTGTTTTACCCAATCAACTTATTAACGGACTGCCAAGTAACACTAAAATGATATTTTAACGTCATGTAGTCCTATACCTGTTAACCAAAGTGAATGAGTTAAACAGAAGTTTTGCAAAACAACAAAATAATCGATGCTAATATTTTCTTGTTCCGTTTGTACATAATTTTAAGTATAAATTTCTTTGGCATTTTCTTCCTATTTTTTTTTTTATTTTTACAGCCTGCAAATAGACTGTTATGAAAAGGAGGAGAACCCAAATGCGTGACATTTCTCACACAAGCCTTTTATTTTACGGGAAATGGGGCAGTCATGCACGTTAGGCAGCAGTCTGGTGTGGAATGACCGGAAGCCAGAGGCCGACGAGATCGATGCCAATTGCCCAAGCAGATATCAGACAGATGGGGTCGATACCGGACAGGACGGGATGGACAGGATTGATATCAAAACAGGATATCGAAATTAAACAGGACAAACTTGACGAGAACGAAACTGGAGATCAATAATAAACAGGACAAAAATAGATGGGAACGATACCGGACAGGGAACACAGGCAGGAAACTGGACAGAGTCAAACCCACGTCTTGAGGGTCAGAGGTTCGTTGACGGACTGACCAAGGGAGAGTGAGAGCACTGAGCTTAAATAGAAGGGAAGCCAATCTGTCAACAAGCCGCAGCTGGCGCCACACGAGCGAGGCCAATTGGGCGCCATGGCAACTGTGACAGACTGTCAACATAACACACGATCTCAAATGTTCATTATTATTGGATTTTTTTGTAGTGTAAAGATTGACCCATGTCGTTGATCCATTTTTACCAAAACGGGCCTACTCGAATGTATCCAACGTACACATTTAGTTTTAATGTAAACATAGATGCCTCGTTCCAATAAAGGGTTGAGAGAAATTGAAAGTATAACATTTTAATTCCTGATATAGAGACGCTCTACTGTAGCCTCTTGTATTCGAGTCACCGTGAAGAAAATTCCTTGCTATTGCCATGATGAATAAACTACCTCTATATTTTTTTTCTAATTGTGTGTAGCTCTCACCGACCGACAAGAATTTGGAGTTTGACCGAGACTTTCGCATCCGACACTACGCCGGAGATGTGGTGTGAGTACTCGTGATGACTCCAATTACATTCAACTTTTATTCAATGGTCATTTAGAGACCCACATGTTTGAATGACATCATCATCGCTTAATGACAATCCCTAAAGCCATTGGACACCACTCAAATGAATAAATCACACATACTAAGCCCTATTAAAGCTCTCGCCTGCAGCCCATTTGTGCGGGTTAAGAGCCTCCTCCAACGCCCACGGGGGAGTGACGGTGTGGCGGAGAGCATGATTGATCCCTGAGCTACTTAGTGCCGCCAGAGCTCGCCTGCTATCGCTCAGCTGGACTGACTTAATAGGATTAACTTGTAGAAATAATGTTTGTGCTTCTTACCTGCCTCTCCCCGCTCAATTTTGCAGCTACTCGGTGGTGGGTTTCATCGACAAGAACAAAGACACTCTTTTTCAGGACTTCAAGAGGCTGCTTTACAACAGGTGTGACACACCGCACACCTTTGTCATCCAGTAATTTACCTGCCGCCTTGTCAAGTCACACTTGTCAAGTTTCAATTGAAGACTTGATGAATTTGTCATATTTTGTATACAAAATAATGTTCATGTACTTTTATATGGTTAACCGTAGGAATTACAACTATTTCTTAACTCATTCAATGCCAGTTGTTTCTATCAAATGAAAATGCCGGCCGTTTTTGTCATTTTGACTCATTTTTGAAGCTCACAGAAAATTTAGTTCTGTTGTTTTATGGACATAGGACACATCAAGAGAAAGTCTCATTTTTCATTAGGAAAAAAATATGTTTCTAGCTTTTTTCATTATTTAAGGGATGGGCAGGGCACCTGTATGATGCGGCAGGGGTAAACCAGTGAAAGCTGTCGGGCCCTGCTGTTGAAGAAAAAAGTGTGTTGTGTCACTCTGACCCGAGTGACACGGCCGCTTTCTTGTGTCCCGTTTCATCTGAAGGAACGAAAGTATGACCAATTTAGGTGCCGAGGTGCCTAACTTGTTTGGGTGTTTGGGCATTTGGGTTGGCAATGGTCCAAAAATGTTTGTGTGTTTTTTTTTGTGCTATTTTTTCCCTTTTTTAATTTTCTTTGTTATTGTATGATTTTGTCTTGCCGTCGGTCACCCCTCTTGAGTTATATGGCCAAGGTAGATAGATCATTATAAATTACAAATGAACATTTTTAAGTTTTTGAAAATATTAGTTTCCAAGAAAACTTCTGAGAAAAAAAACACTTTTTGAAAGGATGCATTTCAAGCAGAACTTTCATTTAGGCGCTTGTTTTTTGCATTTGTGATACCTCCAATATCTAAGCAACGCTTTCGTTAAGTACAACGGCACTATGCTTGGAAAATAATATATATGCATGAACGATGCATGAACTTTGCATGATTTTTCCGAGTTAGTGATCACACGATTGTGGTCACCATGGCGATCGCAGACGTTCACAAAATCTCATCCCTCACTACCCCGACGATGATGACGGGACTTCGTCATCTTTTTAAAAAAGAATAAAACTTTGAAGCGTTACCTCTCTGTCCTTCACTTTTCTCACCACACTGCTTTACTGCACCTACTCGCCATATGGGCCACCTCCACAAGCTCATTCGCAGGATACAGGGAGCAACACAGGGGAGTTGGGGCTTCTTCGATAAGATCTGATCAAAGCCGTTCCTGCCAATTAATTTTGATTTATCGTACTGAAAACATTTCCATAGATTTGATTCTTACTGATGACCTGCGCCAAAGCCTTTATAATAGTTCAAGGAAAAAAACAACAACGTATTTTTATGTTTTGGCACTCAAGGACAATTCTTCTAAAAACATATTTATACGTTATGGCACTGAATGAGTTAATAACACATACTGTGTATTATAGCTTTATACATGTACAGAACATAAAAACACTTTCATATTTAAACCTGATTAGTTTATTTTTCTAGGACTATATTTTAAACCTCTTTTTCAAATGGAAGTGGAGTGTCTTCATGTTTGTATAAACAAAGGAGACCGTTAAAAAACAGATTTTTTTCAGATGTATTTACTGAATATTCTCCATTGTTCAGTTCCAATCCGGTGCTGAAGGCCATGTGGCCTGAGGGTAAACTGAGCATCACAGAGGTCACCAAGCGGCCGCTCACCGCCGCCACGCTCTTTAAGAACTCCATGATCTCATTAGTGGAGAACCTAGCAAGCAAGGTAACCACAGAGGACCACACTCGTTCCACTAAGTAAAATGTCAATTGTTGTTTTACTCCTGCTTCTGCTGTTTGCTTTGAAGATGTTCTGAAAACACTTACCGTATTTTCCGCACTATATGGCGCACCATGTTATAAGGCGCACCTTCAATGAATGATATATTTTAAAACTTATGCCATACATAAGACGCACCCCATTATAAGGCGCTATAAGTGCATGCTGGTTTAAGATCAGGTAATTGTGCAATTTTGTAATTGTAATCCTGTGCAGTCCTTCGAGACATTTTTGGGATTAAGGGCTATTTACGGTAAATAAATGTGACGACTTGACTACAGTAGAGAATGTAGTTACTTTATGCAACCTCTAGATGTTGCCACGCTCAAGGGAATGTCAACAAAATATTCAAAAAGGTCAAACTTTATTAACAAACAAGCTTTCCACAACTCCATTCACTCCCAAAATAAATAAACAGCCGTTTTATTATTTTCTCTGAGGTAAAGCATTTTCGTGACACATCTTTGAACAACATCGACATATCATTTTATTTTTTGTCCATTTAGTCAACACGCAAAGAAAAAAACGTCTGATACTGTTATTTTAAATGAAACGTTAGTGCAATCGCAATAAAGTGACACTCGTAATGTGCAAAAACAACGAGTGCAAAGCAATAACATAATAACTGTAAAATGTAAAACGTAAACACACAAAAGAAAAACAAAGATCACTCTATAAGCTCCTCATCGACGAATCCCTCGAATTCTTCTTCTGCTGTGTTCGAATTGACCATATCTCAGTGAATGGGCCATCCAACACGTCCGGTGTTTTTGTGCCAGCGCTGTTGCCTTCATACGTATAGTTATCGTACTGACACTTCTGCTTGCCGCTCTTTGTTGAACAACCCACTGTTCAAGTGTCTCCTCTAACTCTGGCCATCTTGCTTTATTGCCACGGAAACTTTGTTGAGTTTTCCTTACTTGGCGGAGCTTATCTTCATCCTTTCTCCACTTCCGTACCATCGATTCATTTAAGTTTAACTCTCTCGCTGCCGCTCTATTGCCGTGTTGTGCTGCGTGACTGATCGCTTTGAGTTTAAACTCGGCGTTGTACGCGTGTCTCTTAACAGGAGCCATTTTCTTATACAAATGCACGTATGAAAGAGAATCTCGCTCTCTCTCTCTCTCTCTCGCTCTCTCTCTCTCTGTCAAACGTGACATTCTGAATAATTCTGCGTTTGTTTAAGGTAAATTGTGCTTTACATCTTCACCAGTCATAACCCTGGATTCAGACAAATACTGTATTTGTTGAATATGAATTAAGCAGTTTAATGGGGTAGCCATTTTGCCACTTAGTAAACAAATACAACACGAGCCCCGGCAACTACCAATCGTTTAATATTTCCCAGTATGCACAGCCCGAAAAATGGAGTCGGCGGCTGTTTCTCGTAGTTGCGAGACCTTGCGAATTTAATATTGAGCCATATATAAGGCGCACTGTGTTATAAGGCGCATGGTCAGCTTTTGAAAAAAAACAAGACTTTTAGGTGCGCCTTATAGTGCGGAAAATACGGTAGATACATTTGTTTTCAGTGCATTTGATTCTTTCAAATGCAGATTTTTACACAGTGAGCCTCAACTCTTGTCTGCAGGAGCCGTACTACGTGCGCTGTATCAAACCTAATGACGTCAAGTCGCCATTGCTCTTTGAGCGGGAGCGTTGCCGTCATCAGGTGGAGTACCTGGGCCTGTTGGAGAACGTTCGAGTGCGCCGAGCCGGTTTCGCCTACAGACAGACATACCCGAGATTCCTGCAGAGGTAAAAATAAATCGCCTGCGGTACATCATGCGGGATATACCTCAAACACAATGTCACAACCTCACAATTCCCTTTAAGTTAGCAGAATGAGGATTTGAACTGTCGATCATGCAGTTACTGCTTGGACAGATGCGTATTCAGACTCTTATTACCTGTACTTAATGATGATAATGATTTTGTAGTGCCTTTTGATGCCCTTGCAACACCCATTGCAGCCTGGTCATTCTGTAAGGGAGATTATGCTGTAGAATTCAGAATAGGGGATGCTGTAATGGTGATCCGTGCAGCCCTTTGAGACTTGGTGATAAAGGGCTGTACCAATAAATATGAATTGACTCTGTTAACAGTGACACATAAGCACACTTTGTTCATTGCCCCCGTTCTCCATCTGTTGCACTCACCCACCGGCCACACAGCATTAGGTCACATTTATTACATCAGAGCTTAAGCGGGTGAGTCAGTGTGCCAAATGTCGAGGAAATTATGTGCCGGATGTTGTCAAGAGGGTATCACTATAGTAGGAGTCAGAGTTTGTTTACGCCGTCAAGCTTTGTCATCGTTCAGCTGCTGTGGACTAGGAGCAGCAATGAATCAAACGTTTCAGAGAAAGATGCAGCAATTGTGGTGATTGATTCACAAGCATTACATAAATTAGATGACTAGGGCTGATCCATCTATCAATTTTAATTTCCCTAATATCTACTTATTTTTTTAAAGCAATTTTGAAAGCTTTTCAAAACTTTGACATACGAACGTGACTCCTTTGACTTTCACCACATTATGCAATTAGCACGATAATATCCCTGCTAATTGTACATCACTCCCGGCAGGTACAAGTTAATCTCAGAGTTCACCTGGCCCAACCACGACCTTCCCTCGGACAAGGATGCCGTCAAGAAGCTCCTGCAGAGCTGTCGCTTTGACGACGACGTGGCCTATGGAAAGACCAAAGTGTTTGTGCGCACGCCCCGGACGCTTTTTAGCCTGGAGGAGCAGCGCACCGTGATGCTCCAGAGAATTGTCCTCTTCCTGCAGAAGGTGAGGACATGACATTGGGATGTGAGCAAACATCAACATTTTCACTCTTCTATAGCTATGTTACTGATGCCATAATCACGAGCAATGTTCCCTCTAATTTTCCACGGGTCGGAGCGTTCACACAAAGTCGGTGAGCAACGCTTGAAACAACAGTGAGCAACCATAATCCCAAGTGTGGCAAGATGATTAATTATCAAACATGTCCAAAACTTGACATCAAGTTACATTTTGCTGAGTTTCCGGCAATGCAAAATTATTTTTCTCTTTTGAGTGAATTGACTCATGTACTATTGCAAAGGTTGTACGGCCTACAAACGTCGTTTGTTTACAATTCTTTCACAAGATATCCATTTCTTTTTATTTCCTGACATATTTTGTCGCATAATATTAACATTTTTGGGGGCTTATTGAGTCGGTTGTAAGATACAGGACTGTACTTAATCACATTTTTAGTGGAAGTACAATGTTGGCAACAAGATTCACTTGATATAATTGGAAATTATTTGAATGCAAAACAAAGTTTTTCTTTTTTTTTCCCTGTTTTTTTCTACTTTTTTTTTAATTCCTTTAAAAAAATCTCATTGTGTTTATTTTTTCTGAGCTGTTACTTTTTTTTATTGTTCTCTATTTACTTTTTTCCTACATTTCTTTCTTTTCTCTTTTCTGGCTTTTTTCTAATTTTTTCCTTCTTTTTTTCTCTTCCTTTTATTTCTTTTTTTCTCAGCTTTTCACTACTTTTTGGTATTTTTTTTTGTTCTATTCCCCCCTTCCTTTAAGTCATTTTGTGCATAATTTTACATAATATTTGGTCATGTTGGGATTAAAGAAGCAAAAACAACCTGAAGAGCCGTTTAGGACCCGAAAGAGCCGGTTCCCTTTAGTGAGCCGAGCCGAAGAAGCAGGTTCTCGACAAACTCTACTGACTTTACTTTTCAACTTCGTTCGACATTGACTTCAAATTACCGCGTTTAGGACACAACGTCAGGGGAACCCGTGTATTTTTACCTTCATGCACTGTAACTTTGACTTAAGTCGCTTCTTAATTAGTAATTTTGAGCCCTCATTTTTGTGAGCTGGCTAGACTTTCTTGTGCGCTGAGAATATGCGAGCAGTGCGCAATTGCACGCAGCTTAGAGGGAACACTGATCACGAGTATTTTGGATGGCAAGCCCCTGCAGGTACAGAGGTATTAGTTCTGTGTACAGCAGACCATTTGATTGGCCGTCAGCCGTTGGCAATGTGCTGACATGGCAGCACCCTTTGTGAGCCGCACACGAACTGACAGAAGGAACACGGCTCTCTGTCACGTTGATAATTCCATCGAGATCCCGCTTCAACTGACATTCGCTCACCCGTCAAATTTTTATGAGTTTTTCAGCCTACTCCTTTTCAATGATGTGAGCAGATTCCATCATGTTCGTTTTTTCCTCCCGTCTATGTAAAATGCTTTTCTGTGAAATTAGCTTCTTAAGCCGATTGATCGCTCGACCTTCACGTATTGATCCATTCCTTCTCCCACACGCACACTTTGCTCCTCTCCGCGCTTTCTTTTCACTTATCTCCGGGCGATAACGAGCTTTGATGGCAGAGGGAAGACCCGCTGGAAACATGGCGTCCTTTGGACCAAAAGCAAACATCAGAGCTTGGCAGTTTTTCTTCGATCTCTTTTAAAGGAGTTGCACAATAAAATATCCCAAACTAAACAGTAGGGTGTATGTCCAGTAGGGTGTATGTCCTTCACTGCCATTGAGGGATGTCAAATATTAATTTTACGTGGCAGAGAATGGATTATGAAAATTAATTGATTATAACCTTGAAAGCAGTGTGCCCATACATATGTAACTAAAACTCTGATATCTACATGACTAACCCTGGCTAAATGTATTTCTCTAAATACTTCCTAACATATTTGACCTGTCAAGATGTCCCATTTTTTTCATACTAATTTGTTTCAGGGTGAATTTCAAATCGCTAACAGCAATTTAAAAAAAAAACACTTTTCTTCCTGGTTGCTACACCGCGACATTTTGTACACTCCCCTGCAGCGAACACCAATATGAAAGAAACAAGTGTGAAAAAGCCATAACAGCTCTCGGCTTTGCTGCCAAGTCGCCGGCAACGATCTGATGTCTGTTGCTGTTAAGTAACAATAACCGGTGCTCAGTTTGCGTCAGTGTTTTTTCAGTCCCCTCATTTAAACTTTTAAGAATCACACAATTAGATAAAAATAGTCCCCTGATATGAGGATCCTTTTCTAAAACCTACTGATGTGACCAACTTGATTTAACATTTCATAAATTCCACTGCATTCCAGTGAGTGTGAGCCTGTCAAAGGAGCAAGACCAAAGATTCCCCTCAGGAATTGTCTACCCCTGCCTCCTAATTGCTTTCCAAAGCGTTTTCTCCCTGTTCTCTGCTCTCAGGGCATTAGCTGTCAGTGCGGCCAAGACTCCTTTTTTGCAAATAGAGTGTTCTGTAGATTTGGAAGACAAATCCAGTTTAAGTAAGACTTGACATGCACACCACATTTATCTAGATGAGATGGACATACAAACCAGTTTTTAAACATCATGTTACAGCACATATATTTCAATTGAATTGTTTTGGTTTACCACTGAAAACAAGTCCTCATTGAATCTAAGCAGTATAAACTGAAATTATAGTCTGTAAATGCTCACTTGTATGCAGGGTTTGTACAAGTGCTGAAATTCTTGAAAATGCTTAATGAAATTTTAATTGTGTGTTTTCATGGGTTGAAAAGTTCTTGGATTTTGGATGAAGTACTTGTTAATTCTTTAAATTGTTGCCATGTTTCCTTTCTGCTTAAAATGATGTAGACACTAGCCTCTGGAGGGTTCGCTTTGCCATTTACTTTCTTCTTCCCTTATGATTCACGGCAGCTGGCATTGTTCTATAAAGCGTCATCGCCCCCTACAGGTTGCACCCTAGATGACAGGTCCATGCTATGCTTAAATAGAGCAGTATGAAATGTGTATTGGTGAAAGGATTACAACTATGGAAATTTATTGTGAGCCATGCAAAAAAATAAGGTAGTAATTCCCAGTGGTAAATTGTAATGACAAAAACATCCTGCGACTGATGTAAGTGACACGTTACTGTCATAGAGTTTTGTCTCAAAAATATTTACACACGTATTGTTCGGATCCATAATTAAATTCGCGATTTTTTTGAATGATTTAAAAATCATATGTTTTGATAAATGCACACGCAAGATCAAAAGTTGCGTATTATGTAAATTGCAGATGTATTTGTGGCTCTGCAAAATGCATGATTCACACACATCCATCCATTATCTGCATGACTTATCCTCAGTAGGGTCATGGGGGTGCTGGAGCCCATCCCAGCTATCTTCAGACAGTGGGCAGGGGACACCCTGAACTGGTTGCCAAACAGTTGCAGGGCACACAGAGACAGACAACTCACTCACTCACTCATTCACACCTGGGGACAATTTGGACCGGAGTGCCTGGAGGAAGCACGGGAGAACATGCAAACTCCACACGGGAAGGTTCGATCTCATGACCTAAGAACTGTGCTGCACATGCGCTAACCACTATGTTGCCGTACTACCCTAATTAACACCCAACTTCCTCTTTTAATGGACTGGAGAAATTGGAAAATTGTCTTTAAAGGTCTTCAAAAAGTGCTTGAATTTGACCATGACAAAGGTGTACAAACCCTGTATTTACTTTGGATAAAATGAAAGGTTTTATGAAAATGGTTGGCGTCTATAGCCATCAGTTAACGCTTGACTTAACTGGAAACCATGTAGATGAAAAGTAGTTCAGTGAATTTACATCCCTAGAAGAGATAAAGGAACAAAACATTGTTGGTGATGATGTCAGTGCTTACCATGTTTGCACACATATTGATTGCTGTCCTTGCCACCGTGCTAAACTCTGCCACAAAATGTTGCAATCCAAATCCTGTGCTGTCCTTACAGCTTGTTGCTAGGAAAACAAGCTCAATATTTCCTGAGGACCTCCAGTCACAATGAAGTGTGTCAGTGGGCGGGGTTTTGGTCACAAAGTGCATTAGTAGTTCTTTCTCGATGCCGGTGTCGCCAGAAGGTTATTTATAATGAAATTGACTTGCAGTTAGTGTGATAAAGGGAGATCATATTGGTTTCCAAGTATAGCCAGTTTTCTCCACAGAAAATCTGTTGTTGGTAAAAAAATCAGAAACCAAAAATGATTTTGAAACATTTCCATAAGCCTGCTTTCTTACAAATCTTCAATGCTTCATTAGTCAATTCATTTTGTTCCTATGGGTCTTTGATTGTTTTGTAACTCCTGACAAGGGCCCAATAAAAGCACTCCATTTTATTGCAGCAGGTCTGCATACTCTGGGGGTCTTATTCGAAGCCTGGTAATACGCCCACTGCCTTACCCCTAATCCCCAGAGTGTAGTTGTCCTGCTGCTGATATGTCGGTGCGCACGGGAGCGTGAGAACGCCCCCCCTGAATGCCCACCTTAATGAGAACATTTTTCTGTCAGAGCTAAGGTGATTTATTGTAACTTGATGCTCTTTTATTTGACTCCCCTCCCCTTTGATTGACCCCCTCTCCCCCACTTCTCACAGTGCTTGGCTTTAATTAGCGATCTGCTTGGGTACCCGCAGCAGATATTCCAATTCCCGCTTTTGCAGGCACATATCGTCATCACTAGTGTTGAGCGCGTTACTGGAAAAATTGTATTGGTTACGGTTACTAGTCATTTAAAAAGTAATTCTGTTACCGACAAGCCAAACCCAAAAAGTAGTATCTAGTTACTGTATATACTCACATAGTAAATAAATAGAAGAAAACATGTACACCAACCTGTGAATCCTTCAAATTTATTGGCTTGTGCAATTTTGAGAGATGCAAACGAACATCTCCAATTTATCATATGGCTTCAAACCACTCCAAAATTTCCTTCTCAATTTCTAGTTACAAACCGAAATGTTTCTTTTTTGACTGAAGGCATGGTGTACTGCAAAAAATATTTTACAAGTGAGTTTACCCTATTGATTTACTGGTTTATTTAAAAACCACGCCCCCTCGCCACGCCCTGCTTACCATTCGCTCTTGGTGACACACAACCAAGTATGCGCAAACAAACTGACCCTTGATTTCAGTGTTTTAATTTATAGCTGTAAATACGTCTTAAATGAAGGTGTATATACGGTAGAGACATTATCTAACTGTATTTATCCTTACTTCGCTTACCCTTCCTTAAACATTGCTAGCTACCTATTAAAAATACATCAAGTTGTGAGAGGAGGTGGAACAGTTAGCCTTCATCGGATGTTGTAATTCATGAATTGCTCTTGATAAGTTGCGGAGTAACACGAATAACACGTCAAAGTACTCGTTACAGAGAAAAGTAATTGCGTAGGGGTTACGGTATTCCTTTGTAACGTGTTATCAGGGTTGGGTAGGGTTACTTTAACTGGATTACTTTCAATTACTTTTGGATTACTCCAATACCAAATATGCTAATAAAAGACAAAATAAACTAAATATGAATAAAATTACAAAATTTGGTGCAGGCTTGGGGAGTAACGGAACACATGGAACGGCAAAAATAATGTCGGCAAGCTGTTTGGATTTATTTTCACTTTGTTTCTGTGGCATTTTATGTTAGTTTTGCCGGAGATCAAAGAGATCAAAGCCAGGAGAGAAAGCTTACCACGTGTTGTGAGTCATAATTTTATTCATATTTAGTTTATTTTGTCTTTTATTAGCATATTTGGTATTGGAGTAATCCAAAAGTCATTTAAAGTAATCCAGTTAAAGTAACCCTATCCAACACTGATCATCACTGGTAAGGCCAGAGGCTAGACCTCCCCCTTGGCAGTTCTGTCCAATTAAAATACAGGCGTGTGTATTCCAGGTCTCCATTGAAATTGGGTTTTTTCTTTGTTTCCATTTTATACCTCTAAAACAATATAATTTTACAACTAAACCGCATGAAATAGCTTAGTATATGAGCCTTTTGACGAAAGCTTCCCACATTCCCCTGGAACTTAAATCTCATTGAGTCTCCTGCAGACAGGATCCTGCAATGTAAAATGAGAACAAAGCCTTCTTGGCAGGGTTATTAAAATCTGAAAAAAGAATTCCCACTTGTCAATGCAGCGGACTTCGTCCCGCCAAGATAATGAACAATGGCGGGACTGGGATAAATGAGCTGTTGGCAAATTGCGCTACAGCAGGACTTATCGCCCTCCTCGCCAATGATGGCAGGGAGCTCTTCAGGTTAAGACCACCTCCTGCGCATTTTTATTATTCATGGCGCTGGAAATGTGCTTCCTGCTTGCCTTCAGCCACCCCCGCCCACACCCAACGCATGAAAAATTCATGATCTTCACTATTATGACTGTGCGCTAGATTCCGCCCTAAATGTTGCTAATTTAATCTGCCTTATTTTTTTCCGACAGTGGCACAAAGGAAAATGTATGCTTTGTACTCAAGATACAATTCTACATTTCTAGTATATCGTGCATTTTTGTACAAGGTGGTTACAAATTGATGGTGTTGATTATACTTTGCAATTGGATAATGGAATGACACCCAAGGGTGCCGCTACAATTTAAAATTCACGTTTTTCTTCCTGATTAGCCTTCAAATAGACCCTGTAGGGCAGTGGGTTTCAAATGGGGCAACACAAGGATCTGTAAATGAAACATGAGATTTGAAAAATGAATTGTGGCATTCGTATTTAAAATTAAATCTTAAATTATTTAAATGTTACAAGAAAATATAACGAATTTAAAGAGAATGAATGTCATGTACAGAAGGTAAGTCATTGCTAAATATAAGTTAATATTTTAGAATAATAATACCTAAACTGGAACAAAGGGCTAAATTTCAGTTCTTTTAAAAAAATCATCTTTCCACATATATTCGTTCCAATTCTTGAAATTATTCTTTTACAAAATTTAGTACTTACTTTTCCTGGAAAATTAAAATAATCTTAAAAAGGAACAAAGTTATCTTATCAATTATTATTTTTTATTTAAAAATTGTTTTTACTTAGATAAAAAAACTGTAATTTTTGTAAATAGTAATTATTTATGGTAAATAATCTGATGATGTGTTTTAAAAAGTAAAAAAAGTTGAACTCAATAATAATTATAAGAATAATAAAACTTTCTGATAAATACATGTAATAACTGCCATTTTTTGCAGTTTAATGGAGAGTTTCTTCCAATCAGTATTATGTATTATATACATATTTTTTCATTTTGGTACCCTAACTGGAAAAAAAGCATAGCACTGTCCAAGTATACCGTATTTTCTCGACTATAAGGCGCCCCTAAAAACCCCAAATTGGCCAGAAATCTGAAAGTGCACCTAAACGATGGATACAATTGGAAATGGATACTGCCTTTATACGTGTGCGTTAGTTCACAAGGTTTTACAGTTTACTACAAACCCGGGTCGTGGTAGAGAGAGCACTGACTTAACCACTAGCCCACAAGCCTTTGAAAATGCATTCTCTTTTATCTCTTTTATATTATCACGCTATTTCTACTCACAGTACCAGAAACGAATATTAGAGAACAGAGTCGTACCAAACTATATAAATAAAAGCAAAGTCCATTTTATGATCAACTACACCATAGAAGTGTTTCCCTCATCGTCCTATTTTGCATTTATTTATATCTTTCAGGACGACTTGTTTGTTTCCTGTTTCATTCAATGTTTTGCGATTTGGGCCAGCTAAATTTTCGACTGAATCATTGCACCAATATATAACGTAAGTGTATAAAATGTGCAATGATTATACACGGTAGCTCTTACTTTACTTCTAATTCATGCACCTTATTGTCCAGTGCGCCTTATATATGAAAAATATATGACAAAAGACTATTTTTGGGGGCTGCGCCTTATGCACTTTATAACGGTGCAAAAAATACTGTGATTGATCATCTAATTCTAATGTATTCAAAGTCACTTAAGCTGGTATAAAAATGTACTACAAACCTAAAATACTTTCTATAAAAAACGTGACGTGATTCTGTGAAGCTGGTGACTTTACCATGCAGTCGAATTGAATTGAGAAGGAGAAAATAATCCGTCAAAGCAGATAAAAATTAAAAAAAAAATGTAATCTATATCAGCAACACAACTAGTTTGACTTGTAAAGACGCAAATGAAAAAGAATGATAAGCAGACTGTTTTTTTTGTCTTAGAAACTAAAAAGCAGTTTTTTAAACATATATTTTTACAATTTATTCACCTGGCACAGTCGAATAGCAACAACAGGGGGAAAATGGCTGCTACAACTCTTAGCAACTCTGCAATTCATACAGTATTTTTTTCAATAAAATAATATGTTTTTAATTACTGTCCTAAGGAGCTCCATTCATTCTGAAGCAGATTATTATCAATAGCAATCAAATTTACCAAATTTTGAATGCTTAATTCCCAGGTAAACTGCTGTTTACGAGTCACCTCATAACACTTTGTTTTGTTTTCTCGCCGTATTTTATAAAATCCCTTTTGATCTATGCGCCTTATAGTCCATTGCGCCTTGTGTATGGAAAATATTTGACAAAAAGACTATCTTTGGGGCGTGCACCTTATTATCTGGTGGGTCTCATAGGAAGAAATATTTTGGACCGGGTACATAATCCTCTCCCCAAAAAAACAAAGTTAAGTACCACACCTACAATCTGTGATCCTCATTTTTTTTCTTTCTGGGGGTGGTTCTAATCTCCAGGTTTGGAGGGGCACCATCGCCCGAATCCGGTACAGGCGTATGCGGGCGGGCCTGATCATCCTGAAGGCTTACCGCCACTACAAGGTTAAATCCTACATCCGGGAGCTTAACCGGCGCTTCCGTAACGTGCGCTCCATGAAGGACCGCGGTCGGCACGTCAAGTGGCCCTCGCCGCCTAAAGTGCTTCGCAAGTTTGAGGAGACGCTGAGGAATATCTACAACAGGTACATAACCGCTCCAATGGCGAAATTATGTGAGGTGTTTGGGCCACGTTATGGCACTAATAATAAGGTCTGGACCAAATCCTGCATATCTTACTGGTTTATCTTTTCATAAACACCTGGTTGATAAGTTCGGCTAACAACAGTTTATCAATCATATTGATAGTAAACAATTACAATTGAAAAACTTTTTTGTCATTACAGTGGAACCTCGGTTCTCGACCATAATCCGTTCCAGAACCCTGTTCGAAAAGCGATTTGTTCGAACACAGAAATCATTTTTCTCTTTACAAATAATGTAAATCGTTTTAATCCGTTCCAACACCCTGAATGTTTATCTTTGTTTACCTTTGAGACACAAATGACATAAATGTAACCCAGGCTAATCGTACGTTCGCGTTGGCGTAATCTTCCGTACGAAAGATTACGATAACATGAACGTGTAAAAATAAAAAAAGGATAAAGAAAAGAACTATGAATAGGATTATTTGTGGTGGTCAGCAGAAGGCGCAGATGGACGGTGAGAGGGATGGAGGAGGAAGGAAAATTATTGTTTGGAAGGAGAGTCCCCTTCCATAAAAACTTTGGGGAGCTCTTCTGAGGGGTGCTCACACGTTCAAATCTCTTTGCTACGGATGACTGGCTACAGGATGTTCTTTTCTCTTAAAATATCTATCCAATGACACTTGCTTTTGCATTCTTTTTAGCACTTTTCAGAAGTGGTTCATCAGATTCAGATTCAGATTCAGATCTACTTTATTGTCATTCTAGTACACGTGTATACAGAACGAAATGTCGATGCATCTGACCCCCACAGTTTCCTTGAATGTACAGATTTGTATTTTGGCTACGTATAGTATTTTACCATAGTGCCGATAGTGCAAGAAGAGTAGCTAACCAGATGTGCAAAATGGGCAGTCAGGTTAACAAGTCAGGTACACAGTAACATTAACACTGTAACAATAACGCTGTAATTACAATAGTGCAGAGAGCAATGTGCAAGGAGCAAGGAGTGGCAAGCTATAAAAAAAAACTGCCAGTAGTGCAAAAAGTCAGATTAGCAGCCGTTTAGATTTAAGTTAACTATATGTTAGATTGACCATTTAACAGTCTAATGGCCAGGGGGACTAGACTATTGCGGAGCCTGGTGGTCCTGCACCGCACACTGCAGTACCTCTTCCCAGAGGCTAGCAGAGTGAACAGTCCATGACAGTGTCATTAAAGTCATGATGACTCTGGTGGCTGCAGCTTCATCGGTGTGGTGAAATTCTGTATCTCGGCCCATTTGCTACACATTTGTTTAATCTCGGACGTCCCCTAGTGTATTGGAGGTGCAATTGCACCTGAGAAAATTAAAAGGAGTAAAAGAGTGTGATGTGAAACATCCACCCCGGCATTCGAACTCCGATTTTTGTTCGAACAACGAAGCAACAATTTCTCAAATTTTTTGTTCGGACTCCGATTTGTTCGAACTGAGAGTCGTTCGAAAACCGAGGTTCCACTGTATTTCATATAATATTTCTTTAATTGTCAATTGATGAAGATAAACACATTTGTAATACATAACCAATCAAAACCATAATAAACAGTTTTGGAAGTGTATGAGGGTCAGCTAACTTCCCAATCATATTAAGTGTGGGTACGAATGTGCAGTGACACTCTATAAAAATAGAGAATGGATCATTTATAATAGTTTATGCATGAGTCTCTTTAGAATAATTTCACATTCCAGGGCAAATCAATCTAGTTCTTGTTTTGTAAATCTTGCTTCTTCTACGTTTATCTTTTTCTACCTTCGATAAGTTGAATTTGAAAATTGCAAAGGAACTTTCTTTCGGTCTTTTGTGTAGAGTTCACGACACATTTTAAGATGCATTCCAAAGACAGAAAACTTGAATGCAAGAAAATGCAGCCAGCCAACCGGTCCTCTCAGTCGATATTTTTTCAAACCTGGCAGGCGTGTCGCTGACCCGTAAACCGCCGAAGACCAACAAGGCCTCGGGTCTTGTTTCTCATCCAGATGCGGCCCTTTGAAGCATGTTTCCCTCATGCCCTCACTGGGGATGGATTGGAGTTCTTTTGTTCCTTGCATCCTCCGATAACCCATAGCCTTCTTTCATCCTCGCGGCGGTTCGCTCAGCCAGAACGTTCTTTAACGATGCGGGAGTGGGCTGCGTTCGATTTTCCTGTCTTCTAATAAGATGTTTTTGGCGGGTTGGTGGGTTTCTCCCATCTTTTTTTCTGCAGGTGGTGGGCATGGATGCTGATCAAAGGCCTGAATGCAGAGGAAATCCTGCAGGTGAAGGCAAAGGTGGCCTGTCTGGAGGCCCTCAAAGGCCACAGGGTTGACCTGGGGCTACAGAGACCCTGGGAAGGAAACTACCTGGTTAGTTGTTGGACTGCGCTCCTAAATAAAACATCAGTACTAAGAAAACCCTGGATAGACTGAAATGTATCCCCTACTAGATAAGGGAGATACATATCCTACCTCTCAACTGGAATTCATTTCATCTTAGTAACCTGATCTTTATCCAGCCTTTGCGTTTTTTTCCAGAAACGAGACAGCCCCGATAGCACAGCGTCCTTTTCGTTGGTCTCCAGCGACCTGCAACGCAAGGACAAGTACATGCGCGTCCTGTTTGCCTGTAACGTACGCAAGGTAGCCGGCAAAAACGCAATAAATTTCTTCTCGGAATTATTGTTTATAGGAAATTTGACCAGGATAGCCTATGTGGTTTTATGTTACTAGATCAATCGCTTCCACAAGGCGGAGGACAGAGCTGTGCTCATCACCGATCGCCACCTCTACAAGATGGACCCTGTCAAGCAGTACAAAATCATGAAGAGCATTCCTTTGTACAACGTAAGATTTATCACACTTTACATCTCATCATATTTAAGATGGTTTATTTTCAATCTGTATTATTCTTCTTGAGGAAAATTAATAATGATCACATAAGACATTCATTAGAACAGTGTTTTTCAACCCTTTTTGAACCAAGGTACCAGTAATTTATAAAAAAAAAAAAGTTCCGCGGCACACCGTCCGTGGAAAATGTTTGAAAATTAGGTGATGTCAAATATTTCACTGTACTACCTCATGAGCAGATAATTAGTACTGTGAATTCCGGACTATAGAGCGCACCTGATTATAAGCCGCACCCACCACATTTTAGGAGGATAACCACTTTTGTACTTACACAAGCCGCACCTGTATATAAGCCGCATGCGCCCGCTTTAAAACATGTAGCACAATCACAAAATTTACCTAAACCCGACTTTGAGTCCCGGAATTGTAACTGAATATAAAGCACACGGTCCAAAAACCCCAGCCGACGGAAAATTATACCGGTACTTAAGGTTTGATGCAGACCTGCAGAGTCCGGGTCCCGTTGAAAATAATCCAAAGAAAAAAAATGTATATTTCCAAAGGTAAGGGTGGGAAAAATATATATCCACTATTGTCCGCTGCATCCACAAACACGTCTCACCTTTACTCCACTTCCCGTCAGCCCCCGTGGTTTTCGCCCCTTCTATTTGATTCGCCCGTGGAAAACATATCAGAATAAGTCTCTAAAATAAATACATTACAAAAATATACAGTTGCAAATACATATTATACATGGTTACACATATTTACAAAGAAAGACAGTACATCAAGAGAGTTTTCAAAGCTTTAATAATAATATTATAACTTTCATCCCAAACCGTGCCTGTGAAGGGTAGCAAAACGCTACTAGCAACACGCTCGCAACACAGTAAATGGGTCAGTTAAAAAAAACATACCGTACATGTAGAAATCACGGTGAACCATCCTCATCTTCCCCCTTATAACTGACGTCATTAAAGTCGTTTTCCTTCAGTATGGGAAAGAGACTTTGTCATATAGACGTCGTCCCACGCTCCCTTATTCCAAAACACGCTAGCAACATGCTCGCAAAGTAAAGTTTACGTGCAGTAGCTCTGTTTCCTTCTCTATCGGAATGCTCGATTGCGTTTAGCTTGAAAGCTGCGTCGTGTGCCTTTTTATTTTGCAATTTGCATGATGATGATATGTCTACGCTAATTTAATTTGTGCACAAGCTACCAAGTTGCAGTCTTCCTCGGCGCATATATTCCACCGGTCTAAATCTTACCTTTTGTACTCGAGCGCCGCTGGCGGCTGTTAGAAAATTTACATAAATTGGCCGCATCACTGAATAAGCCGCATGAGCAGATAATTAGTATTTAAAAGTATATAAAAATCTACTGCCACCTACTGGATGACTATTACAGTTCCTCGTCTGAAGATAGCAAAAATACGGAATAATGGCCTGATTTTTTGGAAAGATAATATAGGGCAGATTCCAGCGGCACACTAGACAATGTCTCGCGGCACACTAGTGTGCCCCGGCACACTGGTTGAAAAACACTGCATTGGTCTAGGCTTCTTTTTTTTTTCTTTAAATGCAAGGGGAATGGGGATTACGGGATCAACCTGTCAAGCAAACAAGAGCCAGGAGACAGTCGATGTCACTGCTGTTGCATCTCGACACCAAAGAGCTGGCGACAGATGGTGCAGAGCAACATGACACTCAGAGTTTTTCTCGGTTGGAGATGAAAAGGTCACCCTGACCTCAAAGGATTCAAAAAATAAAGTCGCAGGTGTATGTTACTTTTTATTCCTGGAAGTATGTGACAAATTTAAAACAAACACATAGAATCCCTGGTAGGCTATGACAATGACATCATCACTCGTGCAACAGCTCTGCATCAGCAACTTTGACACTTTCTCCCAGAGCCGTCCACCTGCTACATCTCCCCGCTTCCTTACCGCGGTTGTCATGCCAACATCTCAGGAGATGTGGTCGTCATGGCAACCAAGCATATCAGCTGATGTCTGGCGGCGAGCAGCGCCCGCTTCTTCTTCCTCCTCCTGTTTCCCGGGGAGAGTCATTTATCTTCTCGCGTACCTGTCAGTCCACTTCCTTTTTCTTAGCTCTTCTGTATCTTTTGACTCTTTTGATTGTCCCAGCATTCCATTTTAGAGCATGCAAAAGTTAATGGATGGATTGGAATCCCACATAAAACTGTTGATTTTCCATTTCAACGCATCCATTATAACAAATTGTGCATTGTGAATCGAACATTAATTATTAACTAGGAAATTAATCAGCAGAGGTTTCCAGTAATGATTGATTTTTAATCAACTTATGTAAACATTCTCTTATGCTACAAAATGATAGTGAGTATTCTTTTATTTCTTTACAATAAAACATAAAACGTCAATTAAGAAAATAATCGCCAACCGTTTTCAGTATTGATTAATCGTTAATCTATTGAATTTGAAAGTATCTACATTTAATAAAATTATAGCAAGTTTTCTAAAAAAAACAAACAAAAAAAAAAACATCGAGCCTGAATTCTTCCATCCATCCATTATCTGCACCGCTTATCCTCAGTAGGGTCACGGGGGTGCTGGAGCCCATCTCAGTTCTCTTCAGACAGTGGGCAGGGGACCCTGAACCGGTTGCCAGCACACACAACTCACTCGCTCATCCACACTTAGGGACAATTTGAACCGGCCAATTTTGGAATGTGGGAGGAAACCGGAGTGCATGGAGGCAACCCACACAAGCACGGGGAGAACATGCAAACTCCACACAGGAGGTTCGAACTCATGACCTCAGAACTGTGCCGCACACACGCTAACCACTGCGTCGCCGTACTGCCCCGCCTGAATTCTTATGAATCTCAATTTATTATATATTCCCTTTGTTTTGTTTCTTAAATCTCTTGGTCAGTCCACTACACAAGTCAGGTAAACAACATTTTAGATATGGTAACAACAACAACTTGTAATTGAGTGATCATTTTCACACAATAATTTTAAATAATAATAATAATAATAATAATAATTTCCTTGTATTGTCATTCTGTGTAACAATGTACACAGAACGAAATGTCGATTGCACCTGACCCGTTGTAGCGAGCCGATGCAGCCGCAGCCAACAGAGGGCGCCGCCGACCACTTTTTAAGTCTTAGGAATGACTCGGCCGGGGCGCGAACCACCGACCTCCCAGTCTCAAAGCGGGCGCCTTACCATCTAGGCTACTGAGCTGGTATCTTATTAATTAAAATAAAGCATTATTAAAAAATATTAAGAGTCAAGACTGAGTGTGTTCTTGACTTTAGCCACCTCCCACTAGGAAGATATGGTTCCGGTATTTACATGCATACATAAAATGTTACATTAATTAAGATGATTATTGGTTGCAGTCCAAAATCCCAATCAAAGAAATTGTATGCTTTCTTCAAAAACTGGATTCATTTACTAAAAAGCAGGAAAAACATGTCAAATTAAAGGATGTTTTTGTATGAATATCGTCTTCACTCTTATCATTGGACTTACAATAACGTCACCAGTTAAGGAGAACCCTTTTGAGTTTTTTCATGTGTCTGTCATATAAAAATAGCACAATTAACCTTTTGGATTGTGTTTTTGTCTCCAAACAAACCCCAAAAATGGCCAGCACATTGCATTTGTCCCCCATCGAGCCAAGAACACACATGCGCCCGTCCCCTCAGCAACACGTCGGGGTCCCGCAGAGACAATTAAACAGATGGCCTCGCAGACGAGGGGCAGTCACAGCTTCATTCGGGGGATCACGAGTGATTTTGCGGATCAAGGCGAGAAAACAAATCAGAAAGTTTCATGAATTGACTCGTTAACAGCAGGTTGCCCGGCATTTAAGCCTTCAAAATACAGTAAACGTGGGGCCATTGATATCCATTTGCATGAGGATCAATAGAGCTTATTTATACAGTAAAAAATAACAATAATATTTTTAATTGAATTAATTACTGTCTAAATTGTGGATTTTTGTATTGCAGGTCATTTTTAAAACTAATTTAAAAAAATATATATTAATTCAACTACTCCAGGTGAATAAACTATTGTCTCACCTGTTTTCCGGCAAAGATGCACATGCAACACTCTTTTTCCGGCTTTTGATTGCAAAAAATAAAAACCTTCTATTTCTGTATGTTCGGACTGGGATTACTCAATGTTAGTAGCAAATGCAGTATTGTTTTTTAGTTTGGGAAAAAACTTCGGTCTTACCTTTCAAAACAGACCAAAACCGTGTCGGGACCAGAACAGAGACGGGACCCACTTGCATACGTTTCTCTCAGTTTTATTGGGAAAAAGCCAGGAAACAGACGGGTGCCAAAACAGGTGTGAGTCAGTTTTTGATTGACCTGCACGACCGTGTGTGGCAGGTGACCGGCATCAGCGTGTCGCCGGGCAAGGACCAGCTGGTTGTTTTCCACACCAAGGACAGCCGGGACCTGGTGGTCTGCCTGCAGGGCCTGGTGCCAGCCAACGAGAGCCGCATCGGTGAGCTGGTGGGGGCCCTACTGAGCCACTTCAAGAGGTAGGTTAGCCCGCACTTTAGAAAGGTAAAAAGAAAGTGTTTTCGATCATAAAAACTTGTCTGTTCGTGCAAAAATCGTAACTCAATATGCGGTCGAAAATTGAGAGTATCCACACACAACATGAGGTTTGCTTAAGAGCAGGGGTCTCAAACTCAATTGAGTTGGGGGCCGCTGAGGCTAGGATCCGGGTGAGATTGGGGCAAATGGGGTTTTCCACAAAAACGGCGCAGATGAAAACAAACTGTTATTAAAGGGACAGTGTTTCATATTTAACCACTAGATGTCGCTGTTATGTGTAGTGCAAGCAAAACTGTTTCCAAGGAAGACTACCGAGACTGAAAGTGAGCAAAAAGCACCCTTTTTCTTTCAATTTTCATCCAGCCTTTCTTAAAGAAAGACAAAAAGAAGGGGGAAGGTTTTTTTTCTTTAAGTCAAGTCATTTTTATTTGTATAGCCCTAAATCACAAAGAGTCTCAAAGGGCTTTAAAAAATGAATACAAAAGAGGGAAGAAGAAATACGGAAACGAGGTGAACAGGGCAAAATGGATTAAAAAATAAAAGAAGGGGAAAAGAAAGCAAACAAAGAAAATGGAGAAACGGAAAGAAAACAAATACAAAAGGGAATTAAAAAAAGGATAAAGGCAAAAATGGGGGGAAAAAAGCAAATCTCTCTCTTTTATTTTCATTTTTTTATTTTTCTATTTATCTTGAGTTGTAATTTTTGTCCTATTGCTTTTTTTCATTGTTCTCTTCTTTTTTTGTCTCATTTTTCTCTTCTTTTTTAACTATTTTTTCATATTTTCATATCATATAAGTCTTACTTTTTGTCTTTTTTCTATTTTTCATTTTTCTCTTCTTTTTTCATTTTTTCCCCATTTTTTATTTTCTTCTTTATTTCTTTTTTCTTGACTTATTTGTCATCTTTTCAAAAGTAATAAGGTGCATTTCAGTCACTATGAGAGTTCGTACTTTGTCTTCCTTTGTGCTTTGAGCACTTGTTTTCAGTGGTACAATGGAATTCTGCGACATCTAGTGGGAAAGTAATAGACACTGTCCTTTTAACTTTCATATTATGGCGGCGGCTTTAATTTATCATCCTTGGAGCCGTGAGTTTGAGACCCCTGCTATTAATGGACGCCGTTTCCTGCTCTTTATTCGTACTGCAGAACTAAGGATGCAACTAAATCCTGTGATGTGCAACTAAAAAACATAGTCACACCTCTTCTACTAGAGTAGTACAAAAAGTAGCTTTGGTTAGGTTCATTCACGTTGCAGGAAAACGGCCCATATCCGCTTTTTTCACACCATGCCCAGGCCACTTTCATATGTGGTCCAAAATCCGATACATATCTGATCTATTGGAATGTGATTACTATGTGAACGGATGAGACCTGCGCGTCATTGATAGGCTGCACACGTCACATTTGAACAGGCGGGAGGAAGATGAGAAATCAACAACCATAGCAGAAAAAAACATTCAATCGGAGGAAAAGTGATGTTTTGGATTTAATTATTATTTGGGGTAGAGGTAAGCAGTGTCTGAAATAACGTCTGCCCGGACAGATGTGCATCTTTAACGTCGGGCGTACAACTTACAAAACGTCTCCGCTCGGGTGGCCGACAACTTTGTCAAGAAATTTCGTTTTGTTTGGCAATTTGCATACTCGGCAGCGATTAACTTTGTGCTTCCGAACTCTCCCGAGCGTTATAAGGTCGAGCATTTGTATATCATTTTCCAAAGTAGACGCACAGAGAACACCAAAAAATAATAAGAAAAGAAAGGAAATGAAAGATTCAAAAGAAGCTAACAAAACTGATGACGCTACAAAACGTAAACGTACGTTAAGAGCATGGTGGAAAGAGGAGTTCATGTGGCTTGTAGCAGACGACGCAACGCAAACATTACATGAATGAAGATGAGTAAATACAGGTAAATACTGATGCCAGATGGAAGACAGTGATGTCACATACATGCAATGAATCTTATAAATACATTTATAATAAACTTAATTTGAAAGCGTTGTTCTGTTACATATTCTGATTATCAATCATTAATACTTGGCAACAATGTTTTTGTTTTTTTTTGCGATTAGTCGTCTTTTTGTGTTTCAAGTTGTGAAAAATGGGGCAGGCAACTTTATGGATGGGCAGGCAACTTTTGAGAGTTGTCTGCCCTGGTGTCCGCTTTCAGCTTCAGACACTGAGTATAGTAAACTTTGATTATTTAAACTATGAACACAATAAACAATCAATGAGTTCTCTGCCCTGGTCTCCGCTAACTTTTTCGCATGAGTTTCAGACACTGAGATAAGATCTTGGGCCCGAACCTGGCCTGAATTTCGGACTTAAAATGTCAATCATTAGGTTGGGCTTGTCTGGGCCGGGCTTCTCTCTTGTTGTTTTTTCCATTAGTGGAGGATCTGTACTTCTACTTGAGTGATATTGTCTTGAAGAAGTAACAGTACTTTTACTTGAGTCACACACTTTGGCGCAGTTTTCCGCCAAAGTTATACAATTCAGATTACTCTCGCACAAAGAACATGGTTACCAAACCCTCAGTTGGACTCCAAATCACGAAATCCAAAGAAACTTTCATCCTTGGTCTCGCAGTAAAAGACGCGCCGCTTCCTCTTTACGCCTCTACGTTGCTTACGTCAGACGTCATTTCCACTTCCTGCCAAAAGCTGACAAGCTTTACAAACTTTCTTTCTGGTTTTTGGACAAATATTTCACTAATTGCATCTTGTAATCTGCAGAATAGGATTTTCTTTTCGTGCTATTCCATAAAGTTTTATTTTCTTCCTCATGCCTTGAGGCTCTTTAACTCCACCCGGGGGAGTAAAAGCCCACCTTAAACCCCACCCCCACATTTGCATATTACCCTATTTTTATTACAGTGTGTATTTTCCGTAGCACTATTCAAATACTCTGTATCAACACGTTATATTGGGTATTTTTGTGTTCTATATCTTTTATTTTATTATTTTATTTTTCAACACAAGGATACTGCTGGAAGTGTAAATTTCCATATGGGGATGAATAAAGTATCTATCCGTCTATCGATCTATCTTCACGGGAAAAAAAGCTGTTCTTCGGAGCAGTGTCTCGGACCACCCTTTTTCCTTAAATGCACGTTCGACCTGTGCTGGCTTCATCATCCTGAAATAGGCGCCACCCGGTGCACACCTGTTTTTGGTTTTTCTTCCCCAAATATGATGAACACAGAGATTGGATGCCACACTGCTATTTTTTCGAACACACCCTTATGAAATATTTGCCCAATTGCACAGCCTTGTTTGTTTTCTGAGAATCTACTGCCTCTACTGGTAACTTGTTTGTCATGTAAGAAATAAAAATATACTAAAAAAAACAGGGATATTCTGGTTTGACACATTGCGCTGCTATTACTTTGAAAGAGTCGGTAATTGATGCTGCAAGAAATTAAATGGCATTCCAATGGGAAATAGCTTTTCACGCTGCCTCATCAGTCACTGTGACACACAGAGATTGCACATCATTGTTTTCACTCTGTCGCCATGCCCTTCACGTGCCCTTCAAGGATAGACGGACTTCAGCATTCCATGTTGTCAGCTTTTTTTTTTTTGAAACCTTTTAGACTAGGGGTGTCTAAGATGCGGTTCTGTTTTTTAATTTGGCCCACGAGAGACCGCTAAGAGAGAAAAAGAGCTGCAGGTTTATATAGGTCCACTTGATGTCGCCAAAGCCAGGTGCCACTCCCAAAGCAACTATGGCTGTGTTTCTCTTTTTTTCCCTCTTCTTTTGTTTTTCTCTCTCCTTTCTTTTTTCCTCTCTTTGTACTTTCCTCATTTTTCTTTCTCCTTTTCTCTCTCTCTTTTTCATTAACAATGTTTCTTTCTTTCTCTCATCCCTCTTTTTGCTTTACCTTTTACTTTATTTTTCTTTCACTATCTTTCACTCTTTTTCTATCTCTTTTTTATCTCTTTTGCTCTCTATTTTTTGCTCTTCTCTTTTTCTTTAACTCTTTCAATCCCTCTTACCCATTCTCTTATCACTTCTCATTTTCTTTCTCTTCTCTCTATCTGTGTCTATCTCCCTTTTTTATCTCTTATTTCTCTTTTATCTTTCTTTCTCAGTTTCTCTCTCACTCTCTTCTCTTTCTCTCACTCTCTTTCTTCTTTTTCTTTATCTCTTGTTATCTTGTATTTCCTTTTTCTTTCCCTCTCTCTGTATTTTCTCTCTCGTTCTTTCTGTGTTTCTTTTTCTTTCTGTGTTTCCTCTTTCGTTTTTACTTTCTTTTGGTTTTACTTTCTTTTTTCTTTTTGATCTTTCTGTCTTTCTTTCTTTCTTACCCCTTTATTTCTTTCTTTCTTTCCCCTTTCATTCTTTCTTTCTTACCTCTTTCTTTCTTTCTTACCTCTTTCTTCCTTACCTCTTTCTTTCTTTCTTTCTTACCCTTTTCTTTCTTAACCCTTTCTTTCTTCTTTCTTTCTTTCTTTTTAATCTACTAGTCTGGCCCCTGTGAGAATATTTTATTCAACGTGGCCCCCGAGCAAAAACGAGTTTGACAACACCCCTGTTTTCGATAGTATGGTTCCTTGCCACTTTAAGTAGTCTTATTAACAAAAAAGGAGCTCCAGCCTCCTCCATTTTGCAACAAAGTGCCCCACGTTAGTCTTTTTATGCCCAGCCCCAATCCCAACCCCTTCCCAGCCTAACTTGGCTCCCCCTTACTGAGGAGGGGATGAAATATTTAAAGCTGTGCTGTTGCCGGCAACTATTTTTAGAACAACCGGCAGCCTCCGTGTTCATCCTTTTTTTATTATGTGTGTTGGGCACAGCTCAGGAATTAATTGATCAAAAAGATTTTGGACTTTGGCTACTCAGCAATTGTGCTTGTGTTTCAGGGTTTGTACGGGTGCTCGAAATCAGCGAAAATGCTTGAGTATTAATGTCCTGTTTTCAAGGTTTGAAAAGTGCTTGAATTTTGGATGAAGTTGACATAAGTGCTTGAAATTGTTGCCATGTTTCTCGGCAGTCTTAGTTAAATAAGAACATTTTACTAGAAAAAATAAGTAAAATTGTTTTAAGTAGCAGATGTAGATTGTTAAGCTTTGGGTAAATGTTTTTGTAAAAAAATAGAAGTGCCTTGACTTACAGAAGCTACATTTTATCTAAGAAATGTATTGTGTGTGTCTAAAATCAAGAGAGAGAAAGAGAAATAGTCCCTCTGTCTCAATCCTTTTCTTTCTTTCTGTCCCTCCCTTGCCCTCTGTCTGTTTCTATCTCTCTGTCTGTCTCTGTCTTTGTTTCTGTCTCTCTCTGTTTATCTCATTTCACTCTGTCTGTCCTCCCTTCTACTTTTGTCTATTTTCCCTCTATTTCCCCCTCTCTCTGTGATCTGTCCGTCCTTCCGTCCATCTGTCTGTGTTCCTCCCTCACTGTCTCGCCCCTATTTCCCCACTTTCATCTCCTCTCTTACCTTTCCCTTCCATTTTCCTGTGCTTTTCCCCAATATATTGAGCGCTCTCTAAATGATTGCTGGGATGGGCTCCAGCACCCCCGCAACCCTACTGAGGATAAGCGGTGCAGCTAATGAGATGATATATATATATATATATATATATATATATATATATATTAGTAGCTCATTCATTAGCTCATTTTAAGAAGTATTTCTTCCAAGATTTTAAAAAATGCTGAAAATGAGCAAAACAATAACCATCAGCAAGCAATACAATTTTACTTGTTTTAATTATTTTCTACAAAAAACAAGATGGAATATTTTCAGAAAAAGATAAAAAAGAAGTAAAAAGTGCTTATGTGGTAAGATTTGTGTTATTTATTAGTGGAGGGCTAAATTTCGTCACCTTGGAGCGACTTAAGCACATTCACGGACACCCCAGTCCCGATGAAATGTAAATTTGACGTAGGTACCTGTCGATGGCAGTGAACTGGTCACTGATAAAGCAAGACTTTTTTTTTCTTTTGAGGATTTATCCCGAATTTTTAGTCAATAGGTGACCCAAGCCCCGCCAATTCCAACCCCTAGTGCTGAGGCAAAGGGTACCCGAATTTTGAGTAATTAGAAGACCCAGCCCCCACCCCCCCCAATTCCGAACCCTAGTGCCGAGGCAAAGGGTACCCGAATTTTCAGTCATTAGGTGAGCCAGCCCCCCAATTCCAACCCCTAGTGCCGAGGCAATGAGTACCCGAATTTTTAGTCATTAGGTGACCCAGCTCCCCTGATTTCAACCCTTAGCGGCGAGGCAATGGGTACCCGAATTTTTAGTCATTAGGTGACCCAGCGCCCCCCCAATTCCAACCCCTAGTGCCGAGTCAATGGGTACCCGAAATTTTGTGTCATTAGGTGACCCAGCCCCTCAATTCCAACCCCTAGTGCAGAGGCAATGGGTACCAATGTTGTAAGGCTTAGGTATGACTCGGCCGAGACTCGAACCGACGACCTCCTAGTCTTGAGGTGGGCTCTGCAATTGTTTTGAGGGGTTTATTTGCCGTGCATTGTATTTAGTAATCCTGCAATTTGGAGGATATGATCTCATAATGCTCCCAATTTTTACAAGCTTGTTCTACCGACGTCTACAAGCATCCTGTGTCTTGTTTACATCAAGGAAAAGGCTTTTAATGCAGTCAGCAACCACTTCATTAGGAACCCCTTGATGGGAATCAACACAAAGGGCGGTGTCAGTCATTGTTCATTTCACCATTTGCTTCGTTATCATTGACCCGGTTTCATGAGTCAGCATCCCTCCATCGATTACGTACCGCCTGACCTGTGCCGAGTCTTGTTGGATACTCCCATAACACACACGTGTGCTGAGATGTAATCAAAGTAGAGTGCCGCGTCGTTCTTTTGCCGCAGGCGGAGGGAAAATACGCATATTTAAGCGGGGATATTTCAGCACTTTGTACGGCGGACGTGTCGTGCATATTAGCCTGCCCAGGAATGATAGAGCGACATAGATGCCAAGAGGGAGAGAGAGTGTTGATTTGCTCTTCCACACCAAGGTCACGGCACTTTTTGCTGAATCAAATCTTTTGTCCTCACTGATGCAAGCCATGCACTCTTTTCATTGTTCTTTTTCTTTCCATCTTGCATCCCTTTCTTCTCGCCTCCTTAATTCCCTCTTCATTTCGTCCTTCCTCCATTTCCTCGCCATTCTTTGCCCTCTTTTGTTTTAGTGCTTTATTAATTTTCCCTTTTCCCTCCCTTTGCCTTCTATATCATAATGCTGTCTTCTTCTCTCCACTTCTCTTTACTTTTACCTTTATTTTTTGTTAGCCCAGATCCATTTCTCTCTCTCTCTCCCTCTTCTTTATCCTTCTATCTTCTTTTTTGACTCTCTTCCTCTGTTTGTCTCTACCTCCCTCCCTTTCTTTATATTATCTATTTCTCTCTCTATTTCTCTTTCTCTCTCTCTGTCTGTCTCTCTGTACTCCTGTCTTAATCCTTTTCTTTCTGTCCCTCCCTTGCCCTCTGTCTGTTTCTATCTCTCCCTCTGTCTGTTTGTTTCTGTCTTTGTCTGTCTGTCTCTGTCTATCTCTCTGTCTCTCTCTCTGTCTCTCTCTGTTTATCTCGTTTCACTCTGTCTGTCTTCCCTTCTATCTACTTTTTTTCTATTTCCTTCTCTTTCTCCCTCTTTCTGTGATCCGTCTGTCCGTCTGTCTGTGTTCTATCACTGTCTCGCCCCTATTTCCCCTCTTTCCTCCTCTCTTCCCTTTCCCTTCCTTTCTCCTGTGCTTTTCCCCAATATATTGAGCGCTCTCTCAATGTTTCTCTCTTTCGCTCTCTTTCCTCCCAAATCCCCCATGTCTGTCCTTTTCACCCATCCCCCTTTTTACTTTCCTCCCCCTTCCTTATTTTCGTTCTTCCCTCAGCCACCAGCTGCTCCCCTTCCCACCTGACATTCCCTCCGTTCCTCTTTTTGTTTTTCTCCTCAGTCTCTCGTTTCCTTCTAGGGGACTGCGGATGCAGTTGCCATGGCGACAGCTGCTTCCCCGATTGTCTGATCAGTACGTGATCTATAATAACCCTTCTAGCTTCCTGCATGCCGGCTGTATGTAGTTCAAAACAGGACTGCTTAGTTTTTCCTCAATCATCTCCATCTGCTTGTCTTGTTTTTTTTTTTCTCAGCAATCTAAAACAGTTGGCAGGTGTGACCTTGCTCCGTCAAATAGTCGGAAACACATTTTATGGTGGATTATTGTACAGTCGGAGTTGTGCCATGAAAAAAGGGGTAAGGGGTGTATTAACTCACTTCAGAGATGATAAAGTTCAATAGTTGACTCATCACAGTGACATCATTTTATTGCTGTGACCTGTACGCTGTCAGCATCTTCCTCACTTGAGGAGCTCCCGTCTTTAACGGGGGCCATATTTCTCTGTGTGACCTCCACTAAAGTCGCCGATGCACATGTTCAGCCCAGCAACAGCGGTCCTGCCTCTCGCCCTCCCCCGCCACCATTGTCAGGACAAGCGTGATTAGCTTCCACGGTCTCACGACCTCTCCTGTGGATATCTCATCTTTCTTTCCTGGAGCTGGCCCGATGACCTCATTTCTTCGCCCCAATCCATCCCATGCCACACCTTTGCCACGCTACATCGCGGCAGCCACCTTCACGCTTAGATTTTGTCCTTCAGGACCCTCGCATTTTCCTCAAATAGGTTTGCTCTAGTAAAAACACAGATGGATATTGTAGTTGTAGAAAATGAGTTCAGGAGCAAAAGCCACCATTTTTTGTTCATCTCCTGGGGCTTCCTTTTTAAGACTTGGTGTCAATTGAGGATGACAATCTAGTGGCCCAGTAATCTTTTCTGGATCACGGACTGGCGGAATGCAGCCCAGGCAAATGATAACATCAGTAATAATATCAACAATAATAATAACGAGACCCAAAGACCCAAATCTACCATGTGATGTAATGGTAATGGTCTGCATTTATATAGCACTATATAGTCACTGAAGACCTCCCAAAGCGCTCTACAATGTGCTTCACACTTACGAGTGTCTGAAATAACGTCTGCCCGGACGCCCGGGGCGTGCATCTTTTACCTTTGCTTTATTCCGGTTTTGAAATCTTCGTTCGGTTTGGAAATTTCGGTGCGTTTAGCAATTTGCATACTCGGCAGCCAATCAGAAGACGGCTTCGAATAACTTTGTGCTTCCGGACTTTCCCGAGCGTGATAAGGTCGTGCATTTGCATATCATGTTCCAAAGTAGACGCGCAGAGAACACAAGAAAAATGGATAAGTGTTTAGGAATCAAGCCAAAACCTCAGCCACAGAAGATTCAAAAGAAGCTAACAAAATTGATGACACAACAAAACGTAAACGTACATTAAGAGCTTCGTGGAAAGAGGAGTTCACGTGGCTTGTAGCAGACGACGCAACGCAAACATTGCATGAATGAAGATGAGTAAATCCAGGTACATACTGATGGCAGATGGAAAACGGCGATGTTATATGCATACAATGAATGTTATAAGTATATTTATAATAAACCTAATTTTAAAGTGCTGTTCTGCTATATATTCTGATTATCAATCCTTGATACTTTGCAACAATATTTTTTTTTGCGATTAACCGTCTCATTGTGTTTCAAGTTGTGAAAAATGGGGCAGGCAACTTTTCAGAGTTGTCTGCCCTGGTGTCCGCTAACTTTTTGTCATGAGTTTCAGACACTGAGTATAGTAAACTTTGATTATTTAAACTATGAACACAATAAACAATCAATGATTTTTATCACAGCTGCACGTATCCAACACGTTAGTCACTTCATTTAAGCAAAGAAAAAGTAAAACACAAATTTTACCCATACAAAAATGAAGGGTCCGCGTTATAGAGGTATAAATACGGTATATATGCACAATGGATTCCTTTATGACTGTGCTAATTGTTAGCTCGCCAATGGTGTATCTTATGTTAGCATTCATCTAGCAGGTGCATTTTTAGAGCTTGGTTATTTGTACATAACGTGTTGCTAATTATCATTTGGCTTTTCTCGATCAGCAACACTAATGGCGCAGGCTCATCCGGCACCTCCTGCCGACGCCATCTGCAGACTGCGCGATCATCCGCGCTTCCCCGATGAGACAGATGCTACCGCTTTTTCTGCATTTCCGGTCCTTTCTCCCCTCCCACTCATCCGCCAAAGGGACCCGGTTGTTTAACGTGTGCCCGGCAACAGCTGCTATTGGCGCACGCCATTCACCCGCCGTCCCGCGGGAAGACGGGTGGTCAATGTCCACATTCTGTGAGGACCATGTCCCACGGGGGACATGCCACGTGTCGTGGCTTTTGTGTTTTCCCCCTTCGTGGTCTGGCTGAGACACGACGAACATATGGAGCCAGGCAACACATGAGCGGCCTCTGCTACGCATTGACGCTCATCAAAAAACATCACCTGCTGCTGTTTTGCCAACACCGAAATGATCTTTACAATTCACGTGTCCGATCATCGTAGTCTGAGCCGTTTTCAGGCAAAAATACAGTTCACAGGAGGTCAGCACGAAGTCGTTATCGATTAAATATATTTCTAAGGGAGA
Organism: Urocampus carinirostris; assembly: GCF_059441175.1. Taxonomy (NCBI): domain Eukaryota; kingdom Metazoa; phylum Chordata; class Actinopteri; order Syngnathiformes; family Syngnathidae; genus Urocampus; species Urocampus carinirostris. Next base: position 21,082,340 of record NC_142367.1, on the reverse strand, counting down.
GAAAGTCGATATTTATCTCCTCGGGCGATGCTGCGCCGCTAACGGTGGTGAGCTGAGCATCAACTTGAGATGTTGACATAATCCTTTTAACAGCATCATTTTTATTTTGGCAGGCCGCATTAAATTACAGCAATATGTTGCAGTACACTGCCTAGTCCACTGGTTCTTAACTGGTCCGACTTGAGGACCCACCATTCCACCCTAATGGCAAGCTGTGTGCCCAAATCGCCGCAAAAATGCCCACTTCTCAAATTTATCCACTGAAAGGTTTGTGCATATTAAGGCGGCATTAGTAGAATATATTCCCCCAATTTTATTTAAAAAAAAAAAAAAAAATTACCAGCCCGAATATAATTGCCCCCCCCCCAAACTGCTTTAAAATCGCCACAAAATAAAACAAATGCAAAATATTAACAAAGAGTGTACCTAAACATCAATATTTATTTAGTTTTGTACTTAATAGGGATTAACATACTGATAAAAAGCTAAGTATATAACCTTTTGAAACCATTTACGGTTGCTGCCAGCAGCGCTTCAATGGCAGACACTCGTACATCGTTTTAGTATTTCACAATCATTTATTTCTTCATTGTTGGCTATGTTTTCACTTTTCTTTTCCCTCACTACTTTCTTTGGACCCTCAATTGTAGGCAGAAAAAAGGGAATAAAACCAACAAAATCTCAATAAAATGAGATGCCGTCCCACTAGGTAGAAGAGATTAAGCATGTACTGTTTAGAAGTATAATTGACCCTTCGTTTTTTTCTTCTTCTTAGCATTATTTTGCCAAGGAAAAGGCCCGAGACCCACTGAAAATGGTACCACGACCCACTTTTTGGGCACGACCCACCAGTTGAGACGCTGGTCTAGTCTGTTTTGTAAGAAATTGCCACTAATTGTCCAAATTCATTGCCGTATCAGACGATGTTGCTCGTTATTTTATTTTATGTTGCAAAATTAACTATTGAGCATCTACTGCAGGTGAATCATCTTGTTCATTTTAAGTATTCTTTTTCTTATTCTACTCGAAAAAAGGCAAAAATATTGTAACTTTTTCGAACGTATATATTGTTTACAATATCTTCCGGAATATGTGACAAATTATTTGAATTATTAAATATATACACGTATATATTTATTTATCTATTTATTTTCCACTTTATTATCATGTTCAAACATTTATCTGCTCAGCATGTACTACAAGTAAATAATTTGGATAAATAATTTAGTTTGACCATTACGTTTCGGTTTACACTATCAAATAGGTATGTTCATTGTAGGTATTATTTTTGTTATTCTGTTAGGGAAATAAAGGTAAAATATTGCAGTTTTTCTTTGATACGTGTATGTAAAATATAGATGCATTTATATATATTTCATTTTTAATTTTTCTTTTATATTTTCCACACATTTGTCACGGTTGCCATGGTGCCCAATTAGCCCCGCCCGTGTGGCACCAGCTGCGACTCATTGACAGACGGGCTTCCCTTCTATTTAAGCTCAGTGCTCTCACTCACCCTATGGCAGTCCATCAACAAACCTCTGCGCCCGCAAGACGTGGGTTTTGACTCTGTCCGGTTCCCTGCTTGTGTTTCCTGTCCGGTATTGTTCCCGTTTTTTTTGTCCTGTTTAATATCGATCTACAGTTTCGTTCCCGTCCAGTTTGTCCTGTTTAATTTCGATGATATCCCGTTTTGATATCAATCCTGTCTGTCCCGTCCTGTCCGGTATCGACCCCATCCGTCCGATAGCCGCTTGTGCAAATGGTATCGATCTCGTCGGCCTCTGGCTTCCTGTCGTTCCACGCCAGACAGCTGCCTTACGTCTTCCGCCCAACGATCGCCGAATCACTGGCGTTTGGGTTAACGTGCATGACTGCCCCATTTCCCGTAAAATAAAAGGTTTGTGTGAGAAACGTCACGCATTTGGGTTCTCCTACTGTTCCGGTTCTTGACAACCTCACCAGTCTTGACAATTTATTTGTTAAAAATAATTAAGAGATGTAGGGATTCTTTCATGCATTTAAAGGTAATCATTGTAATTGAATACATTTAAAATATATTCTTTAAATGTCCTACAAGTTGGCACCATGGGGTAGAGATATAGTCATGTAACAAGGTTAAGTATTGTCATCATTATCATTATTGCCCATGTTTTAATTTGTATTTTCTTTTATCTTCCTGAGTTTTGATCCTCACCCTGACACTTATTGTTAACCTTGCTCAACAAAATGCTTTTTCTGCCGTTTTAGCGCTAAATCAGCACGCGAATAACGAGGCTTACCGGTTCTAATTAGCATTTTCGTCCTTCACGTGACCGACTCGGGCGTCTTGTACTGTATCGATGTGCATGCTAATAAGCTGCGCATGGATCAAACTAATGCAGAATAATCCAGAAGCCGCTCCGTTAATCCTCGGCGGGGATTATGACCGTTTGATTGGCCGTGATTGGTCGTAATTGTCGTCGGTGAGTCGAGGGAGGCGGCCGAGGCGTGGCGATCGTTCTTGAGGATTTAGCTGCTCCTCGTTGATAATATGAGAAATGTCGGGAATGACAAACATGTGAGAGTGGGACAAAAAGGGCAAACTGATTGGATGGGTCAGCGGGGCCTGTTGTGTAGAAGGGTAATGGCAGAAGAGATGAGTCTTTTCACGAGGCGCCCTATAGATCTACAAACAGAAACACAGTTGCAGTTGAATAATTGCTCTATATTCTCATTATACAAAAGTACAACGAAATTGGAGGGCTTCTCCTTTCAAGCAAGGAATTTGATTTCTAGAGCGGCTGCCTACCTCGAATTGCGCAGGTCTCAGGGATGATTAAAATAACACCGTTCCCAATATAGCGTTTTCCAGGTCATCAGTTTTACGGGTAATGGATCTGGCGTCGGTGAGATAAAGGCACAGCATGAGTAGCTTGTGAGGGTTGTTACGTCACTTAGCCATAGCAGTAGGTTTTGCTATTGCCTTTTCTCCCGAAGCTGCTTCAGTCCCTTCCCGAGAATCGGATAACAATCCACGGAGCACCCGCCATTGATCACCATTACTTTGCACTCTTCTGACTTTCCTCAGAGTTTGCTTTAATTGATGAATTTTCTTTTCATTGTCATGAGCCGTTAAAAACTAGCTGTCGCCGTGTCTGGCACTTTGCTTTGGTGGACACCCGCCACCTCTGTTTGATACACCAGTCTATCACAGTCGCGCACACCCAAGACACAGCCATCCAACCTTTCCCTCATGATAACATTAGATGTTTGCTGTCTGTTCGGAACACAATGTACAATACGTTGATATCAAAATCCGCAAAGCGGTAAACCAGTGATAACTAAAGCTTGAAGTAGCGAGGGATTACTGTGTAGCACGGAGGGTGCTGGTCAATAGAGAGAAGGGAAGCGCGCTATGTGTGCAGAAATCCGCCCACCCCTACCGCTCACCCAATCAAATTGCTCTTGGTGCTTTGCTTGGCTGGTGTTTTGGGTGTTTACAGTTTGTTTTGTGGGTTTTCATGATAATATGTCTCAACAGTGAACGTACATTCCATATATGAGAATCTATGGAGCCGCACTGGCAAAACGGAGTCTGTTGGTTTAACATCATGAATGTAAACTGTCGTTTAGAGTCTGCCTTATACAACAACAACTGTCTTCTTAGTAGATTCTACTGTTTCTTTTTGGCTTTGCATATTTGCATGCACTAAAAGTGGAACGATAGAGAGATTTGCCTGGCTCCTAATTTATCTCCTCTCATATGCACTCATAAAAAGATAGATAAATAGATAGATAGATAGATAGATACTTTGTTCATCCCCGAAGGGAAATTCACATTTCCAGCAGCATCCCTGAGCTGAGAACAATCGAGAATACAATTCCCGACCCCTGCTATATAAGAAAGTCACAACAGAGGGGGAGATCCACAGTGGTCAAAATAAATGGGGGGAATGAAAGGATTGCTTTTCCAGCTAAAGAAGCCTGTGAAATCCAAGTTTGCCTCGGGGAAGGTCAGAGCAGCTCAGACAGCCCACTGGGAGAGAAGCATCATCTCGTGGCCTGAACATAAAATGTTTTCTATTTATCCACACAATGCGATCTCAGAGTGTTATCTATTTTGAGACAAGTGTGTGCGCGTTATCTCGATGTCTACCCTTCGCGCCGAGCGCAGCCTCCCTCCGGCATTTCGGCAAGACACACCGCACCAAGTAGCTTTGGCCGGCGGCCATGACAGATGGAGGAGTCGGGGATGGGGGAGGTTGCCATGGCGACCAGCAGCGACTCGCATCCCCCTCGGCGACTACCCTAGCGCGATGCATGAGAGTTTTGCGGAGGAGTGCGGCGTGGGATCCGTGTTTGCATTCATGACTTCTTCTTGGGCCCGCGTGTGAGTGACTTGTTGCGATTGCGTAACAAGTTGCTGTCATCGGGCGATGACTTGGATGGAGTTTATGTGAGAAGTAGTTTGCGTGTGGCTTCCTTCTCAAAGGTACGGCTTCAGGGGAGCAGGAATCGGTTTTAATACATATTGTATATACAGTGCTTCCCACCAACAAGGCTGTGGTGGCCCGCCACAGTCTCGTTTGCTGAAAAAAATATAAATATTATTTATAGAGATGCAGACTTGTGACTTCTTGGGTAACCTTCTGTGACATCAATCTGTCAGCACAGTGATTTTAAAGCGTTTTAAACGTTTCCTATAAGATTACTATTATTATTAATAATAGTAGTAATAAAAACAAACTAAATTTGTGTCACAGTTGCCATGGCGCCCAATCGGCCCCGCTCATGTGGTGCCAGCTGTGGCTCATTGACAGATTGGCTATTTAAGCTCAGTGCTCTCATTTTTCCTTTGTTAGTCGGTCAACAAACCTCTGCCCCGCAAGACGTGGGTTTTGACTCTGTCCTGTTTTCTGTTGGCATTTCCTGTCCGGTATTGTTCCCGTTTATTTTTTTCCCGTTTGATATCGGTTTCCAGCTCGGTGGCCTTGGGGGTATGGCGCCCGCCCGATACTGGGAGGTTGTGGTTCAAGCCTCGGCAGAGTCATACCTAATACTTAAACATTGGTACCCGTTGCCTCCCTGCTTGGCGTTCAGCATTAGGGGTTGGAATTGGGGGTGTTTGGTCACCTAATGTTTTGTGTGTTTCAATTGTGGTATTCTGGTAAACTTGGTCTTAAATTTGATTTCATAAAGTTTATGGCTTAGGATTGTGGTAGGCAACCACCGAGCTGGATTTTTTGTTTCCATCATATTTATTCCAGAATATACTCTTTTTTTTTTTCTTTTTCACCTCAAAATATGGATGGTGTTATATTGAGATTCTCAGTAAAACAGACACTACTAGTTTCCATGGATGAAAGTATCAGGAGAAGCCTCCTGAACTGACTCAGATACAACATCTCCAACATCTGGTCACTGTTCTTTTTCGTTGTAAAGCATCATCCCGCTCTTCAGAGATCAGCAGGATTTTGGCTTTGACGGGCAGTGGCGTACTCCAGAAATACTACTACAGTATTACTATAATACAGAAATACTACAAAAATCTTGAAAATACCACAGAAATTTTACAACAGGTGGTCTGTGCAGCCCTTTGAGACTCTCTGTGATGAAGGGATATACAAAAAAATGACTTGACAATTAACAAAGTTTTAACAATTCTTTCATTCAACTTGCATTAAGTTGTAAGCAATGTTCCCCGTAATTTTCCACGGGTCTGAGCGTTTACACAAAGTCGGTGAGCAACGCTTGAAACAACAGTGAGCAACAGCAATCCCAAGTGTGGCAACTAAGTCATTATCAAACATGTCCAAAACTTGACATCAAGATACATTTTGCTGAGTTTCCGGCAATGCAAAATGATTTTTCTCTTTTGAATGAATTGACTCGTGTACTATTGCAAAGGTTGTACGGCCTACAAACGTCGTTTGTTCTTACAATTCTTTCACAAGATATCCATTTCTTTTTATTTCCTGATATATTTTGTCGCATAATATTAACATTTTTGGGGGCTTATTTAGTCGGTTGTAAGATACAGAACTGTACTTAATCACATTTTTTTTGTGGAAGTACAATGTTGGCAACAAGATTCACTTGATATAATTGGAAATTATTTGAATGCAACACAAACTTTTTCTTCTTTTGTCGGTGTTTTGTTTTCTACTTTTTTTTAAAATTCCTTTTAAAAAATCTCATTGTGTTTTTTTTTTCCGAGCTGTTACTTTTTTCTTCTCTATTTACTTTTTTCCTTTGTTTGTTTCTTTTCTTTTTTTTCTGGCTTTTTTCTAAATTTTTCCTTCTTTTTTCTCTTCCTTTTGTTTCTTTTTTTCTAAGCTTTTCACTATTTTTTTTTTTTTTTTTTTTTTTTTTTTTTGTTCTATTCGCCCCTTCCTTTAAGTCATTTTGTGCATAATTTGACATAATATTTGGTCATGTTGGGATTAAAGAAGCAAAAACAACCCCAAGAGCCGTTTAGGACCCGAAAGAGCCGGTTCCTTTTAGTGAGCCGAGCCGAAGAAGCTGGTTCCCCGACAAACTCTACTAACTTTACTCAACTTCGTTCTCCTTCGACTCGACTTCAAAATACCTCATTTAGGACACAGCGTCCGGGGAACCCGTGTATTTTTACCTTCATCCACTGTAACTTTGATTTAATTCGCTTCTTAATTAGTAATTTTGAGCCCTCATTTTTGTGCGCTGGCTAGATTTTCTTGTGCGCTGAGAATGTGCGAGCAGTGCGCCACTGGGCACGCGCGCAGCTTAGAGGGAACACTGGTTGTAAGAACTTTACTCACTTTGGACTTTCTGTGTTTTTGTTTTTTGTTTTGTTTTTGCACATTCGTTTTCTTCTCAGCGAGCGCAGGAAGCTGCAGGTGACCGTCAACACCCCCATCAACTGCAGCATGAATGGCAAGAAGTGCACGGTGGTGGTGGAGGCAAAAATTAACCAACCGCAGCCCGACTTCACCAAAAGCCGCGCCGGCTACGTTCTGGCCGTCCCCGCCAACTGAAAATTGATGACTCCGGGCCAAGTCCACAGCAGACCGAGAAGGTGATTGACTCGTTTGTCTGGTTCGGGCGGGATTTCCCTGATCGTCCGATCGAAAGTTGAAAAAAATATATAGCACTGCTGGATCATCCACCAAAGTGATGTTCTCTCCCCCGTGTTTGCTTTGTGCAATATTTTCGTTGTTAATCCAAGTTGATTTTCTTTTATGTTAATGAAGGTTTTCAAAGCTTTTGTTTTAAACGGGCCTTCATGCCAAAGGCGTGACCAGTTTTTGAGTTGGGATGTGTTGAGCGCGTCCGAGATGACCTTAATTTAAAAGTAGGACGCATGCACGAGGTTCAAGTTTCTTGTGATAAATGCGGCCGGCCTCAAACTGGGCTCGCTCTTTTGAAAAAGGATTAAGGGTGCGAATGATGTGCTTGTTTTGGACTCACGAATGGAGGACTGATCCTGCTGTATGTAGAAACACATGTAAAAATGAAAAAAATACCTTCAAATATATGCCATATAAATAAATAAACACATAAATAAATCACCATCCATCCAATATCTGCACCGAGGGCGGCATGAGCTGCAGAGGTAGAACACTCGTCTTGGGATTAAGAGGTCGCAGGGTCGATTCCCGGCTCCTACGTGTTATATGTCGAAGTGTCCTTTGGGCAAGACACTGACTCCCTAATGCCCTCAATAAGCAGGTAGTTGCCTTGCATGGCTGACACTGCTATCAGTTAGTTAGTGTGCAAAAAATAGTTTTGAAGCTGAAGGGAGCATCTACAACTTTTGCTTCACCCTCAAATACACCAGGATTGCAGTAAACCCCAACCACCCATTTCATAGCCTCTTAAACCTGCTGCTGTCAGGGAAAAGACTGCAAAGGTTTGAACCAGAACCAGCAGGCTCAAGAGCGGCTTTTTGCATCGGGCTGTCAGAACTTTCTCCCTGTCCTACCACCTCCCACCCCTCTGCTGTCTGCCAGATCGATGCAAAACAGGTCTATTTAGATTCCAGCTAAACTTTGCTCCAGTTTTTATTTGAAACATGTATATTTTAATATTTTTTGAGAAAAAAAAGCAAGAAAACCTGGTGCTATTTTTTTCTTTATGATTTTGCAGTAGACCCTAACGCAGGAAGCAGGAAATGGTAAAGTGCTCAAAAACAGATGCAACTGGATAACAAGATCACCAATAAAGTGGCAAAAAAAACAGGATGAGACTATTAGCTCAGGAGATAGAGCACTCGTCTTGGGATCAAGGGGGTGCAGGTTCGATTCCCGGCTCCTCTGTGTTGTGTGTCGAAGTGTCCTTGGGCAAGACACTGCCCCCGATAGCAGGTAGTTGCCTTACATGGCTGATGCTATCTGTTAGTTAGTGTGCAAAAGGGAATAGTGTGAAGCACATTGTAAAGCGCTTTGGGAGGTCTTCAATGACTTGTTCGATGGATGATACAAAAATTCCCAGCTCAAACCTGCGACGTTTGGCGTGAGTGGGTGTGTCTTTATAATGCGAGTTTTTAATTTTAAAAAGGCACGGCAGCTGAGTGGTTAGCGCGTCTGTTGCATCGTTCAAGGGATCAAACCCAGTTACCAGCCTTCCTGTGCGGAGTTTGTATGCTCTCCCCACGCTTGCGTCTGGTTTTCACTCCGGGTTTCCTCCCACATTCCAAAAACACGCATGTCAGGCTAATTGGCCGGTCCAAATTGTCCCTAGGTGTGAATGAACGAGTGAGTTGTCAGTTCAGGGTGTCCTCTGCCTACTGCCCGAAGATAACTCCAGCACCCCCGTGACCCTACTGAGGAGAATCGGTGCAGATAATGGATAAATCACGTTATTCCTAAATGCAATTTATCCAAATATTTATGCATTTTGTCATTTGTTTTGTCATTTATATTGGTATGTATTTGATCATATGTTCTTTCGTGTATTTTGTCACACAAAATGCTATTTGAATGAGGGGGTGGGTCAAACGGGCTGAGCTTTTCGCCTATCGGTTGATCATCGGTGAAAAAAATTGTCTACTACACGGATCAACCAATAGATGTAAACCTTAGCCAATTTCACCTGCCCCACCATTTGAATCACATTTTGTACATACACGTCAAAATGAATACCAAAATACATAAATGACAAAATAAATACCAAAAGAATAAATGCATGGAAAAATATATGACAAGATAAATACAAAAATAAATACATCGTACACAAAAAAAACACAAAAAAATACACGAAGGAATAAATACGTACATAAACAAATGACAAAATACACGTCAAAATAAATGAAATAATAACAATACCAAGATAAAATGACCAAAAAAATGAGTACTTGCATAAAGATAGGAAGAAATTGCTTTTATGTCATTATTTGGGTTTTATATGATTTGTTTATGTGTTCATTTATTGACATATAGCAGGAATGGGTCCTCCATACTACGAAGTTTAAGTACCGCTGCTTTAAAACGTACGACCATGTGAGAGCTTGTTAGTCGATAATACCTCTTGCTCGAAGCGACAAGCCACGCGTTAGAAAAAATATTAATAAACACGTACGCTTTAATGTAAGAAACCTCTGCAGAACCAAATATTCTTTCATATTTCTATTTCCTCAGCATTATCCGCCAAGCTAACAAACGCCAATACAGTTAAATTGCGGTTTCTCATGAAGTGCGTGCGCTGGAGTCCTCGACCCCATGGCTAGCTCGTAACTTTTCCGCTCGTTAGCTTGCGCGCCGCCTCGCAAGCGGCTAGCGCAGTCACGCCAACGGAAAGCAACAGCGTTGCAAAACTGAGCCGGGGGCATTGACGCATGCAATCGGAGAGTTGGCGCAAAAATCTGCCAACTCGGAAAACGGGAACAGTTTAGGGTACCTTGACTTTGGGTTCGGTTTGATGCAGATTTTGCAATATTTCTATTGAAATCCATTGAAAGGTTTTTGGGTCTACTGGTAGGTTCAGTGCAATGGGTATACACTAAAAGTGTGAGTCTTAAATGAAAGAAAAATATCTTAAATAACAACAGATATGGTGGAGATTGAAAGGATATGAACAGTAAAATCTCCCAAAATCAAACCCCATAGAGCACAGACGTTTTAAAATACCATCGTCCAGAAATACAAAATGTTTTTTCTCATGCCATTTTTCAGACCACAATTTATAAGAAAACACACAATTGCCATTGTTATCTAAAAGAGAATGGACAAAATCGAATGTGTCTTTAAAAGGCGCACCTCAAAACTCCAAATTTTCCAGTAATTCAAAAGTGTGCCTTATAATCTGCCGCACTTCATAGAATCACAAATGTATAATTTCTATGAAATGCTCCTACCTATTGTAACAATTTATAAATAAATCAATTCATTTGAGCTGTGGATCACAATTGCGATGTGAAGAAGATCGTCACACTATCCATGGTACCAGAAACGAATGTTACTTTTTTTGTGCATTCCTCGTGTCACAATGGCATTATTCTTCTATTCCAAGTTGTTTCCTTCATCGTGCGTTTGAATCTCCATTCTCTAACATTCATCTCTGGTACTGTGACTAAAAATAGTGTGATAATGGGATCAAGCCTAATGCCTTTTTGTTTATCATCTACATTGCTAGTGGTCTAGTGGTAAGGATATGTTCACTCTCACCGCCGCGACCCAGGTTCGATTTCTGTTGCTTTCGTTTTGGTCAGCACTATCTTTTGACTGATCAATCGTTGCACAAACACAGTAATATACTAGTGTAAACGATTTTACGCGCACCCAAACTTAGTTGTTTTAATAAATACGGTAAGTCAAGGTACCACTAAAAACACAACACGCGAGTATTCTCAACAAATTCACTGCCATTGACAGCTTCAGACGTGAAAGATCCATTTTGACTGGGCTGCCATTAACATCTATAGCCGTCAAATGGAGTGAACCATTTAAAAAGACTGCAATGTTGCATTTGTGCGCCAAAATTTCCTGTTATTTATTCTGTGTGGTGTCATAACAGTCACATGTGCCTCCTCTGATATGCTTGCTGCATATTCTTGTCGCAATAAACAATACATGCAATACTTTGATTTACTTTGGTTTTCTCTAATCGCTCGCGTGCACTTGTCAGGGATAATTTGGTGGCACCTATAAACTCAGTGATGAGGTTACCACCGGCGCACCTCCTTACAATTATCCTCCCCCGGCAGGTTGTTGCCATGACAACACCGCCTCTGATAGTTTCGAGGCAGTCGCAAGGGACCGCTTTAATTGGCGATGACTGGTTAGCGCTTCGGCTCGCTGACTCAGTGACTCGCCTTCACGTCCTTCTGCCTCTCATTGGTGTTTTTTATTTTTTGGTCAAGATAATTGAGTAGCGAGCAGAGGTAAGATCGGGCCTAAAAAAAAATCCAGCCTGACTCGACCCAGGTCGGCGGGTATTTAAGCTTAACCCAGCCCGAGCCCGAACAAATAACTTGACTTACAGGACCGAGCTTGAAGCAAACCCGAAATATCTTGTTTTCTAAGGATTCAAGAGAAAGAGAGTCGATTGAAGATACCAAATTAAAGCCTGTCTTTTATCGCAAAATCTAAGGTAAACAAGACAATTACATTTTTTTATACAGTGAAGAAAATAAATATTTGAATACCCTGCTATTTCACTATTTTTCCCACGTAGAAATCATGGAGGGATCTAAAATTTTCATTGTAGGTGCATATCCACTGTGAGAGAGATAAACTAAAAAGAAAAATCCAGAAATTACAATGCATGATTTCTTAACGATTTAATTATGTGATATAGCTGCAAATACGTATTTGAACACCTGAAAAAATTAATGTTAATTTTTGGTACAGTAACCTTTGTTTGCTATTACAGAGGTCAAACGTTCCCTGTGGTTTTTCACCAGGTTTGCACACACTGCAGGAGGGATCTAGGCCCACTCCTCCACACAGATCTTCTCTAGATCAGTCAGGTTTCTGGCTGTCGCTGAGAAACACAGAGTCTGAGCTCCCTCCAAACATTTTCGATTGGGTTCTGGTCTGGAGACTGGGCCGTGCTAGAACCTTGATATGCTTCTTAAGGAGCCACTCCTTGGTTTTCCCGGCTGTGTGCTTTGGGTCGGTGTCATGTTGGAAGACCTGGCCACAACTCATCATCAATGTTCTGCCTGAAGGAAGGAGGTTGTTCCCCAAAATCTTACAATACTCGGCCCCAGTCATCCTCTTTTTAACCCAGTGCACTTGTCCTGTCCCATGTGCAGAAAAACACCCCCAAATCATGATGGTACCACCCCCATGCTTCACAGTAGGGATGGTGTTCTTCAGATTGTACTCTTTATTCTTCTTCCTCCAAACACGCTCAGTGGAATTATGACCAAAAAGTCCCATTTTGGTCTCATCTGACCACAAAACTTTCTCCCATGACTCCTCTTTATCATCCAAATGGTCATGCAAACTTAAGACGGGCCTTGACATGTGCTGGTTTAAGCATGGGAACCTTTGGTGCCATGCATGATTTCTAATAATGACATCTTAGTAAACTACCTACAGTAACCTTGGAAACAATGGTCCTGCTCTTTTCAGGTCATTGACCAACTCCTGACGTGCAGTTCCGGGCTGATTCCTCAACTTTCTTAGAATCATTGAGACCCCACCAGGTGATATCTCACATGGGGCTCCACTCCGATTGAAGATTGACCGTCATGTTTAGCTTCTTTCATTTTCTAATGATTGCTCCAACAGTGGACCTTTTCTCACCAAGCTGCTTGGCAATTGCTCCGTAGCACTTTCCAGCCTCGTGCCGGTGTACAATTTTGTCTCTGGTGTCTTTGGACCTGCTCTTTGGTCTTTGCTATGTTACAAGTTAAAGTCTTACTTATTATATGGGGTAGACGGTTGTCTTAATGCAGCCTACCACCTTAAATAGCAGGCACATCTGATTCTGAATAATACATGGAGTGCAGGTGGATTTCTTATAGGCGACTAACAAGTCTTTCAGGGTCAGAATTTTAGATGATACACAGGTGTTAAAAACCTATTTGCAGCTGTATTGCACAAAAAAATCATGCATTGTGATTTCTGGATTTTTCTTTTTAGTTTATCTCTCACAGTGAACATGCACCGACGATGAAAATGTCAGACCCCTCTGTGATTTCTAAGTGGGAGAAATAGCAAAATAACAGGGTGTTCAAATACTTCCCTTTCTTCACTGAATTTCTGTGTCTGCAGATGACAGATGAACCAACAATTTTCCATCATGAACAGGAAAATTTTACGTCCGTCCATCATTTTTATGGGTTGAAAATTGGACCATAAACCACAGCAGTACGTCCTTAAGAATCTAGTGCAGGACCTCGAGAGAGAGAGGCAGAGAGATAAAGAAGAACAATGATGGTCGGATGAATGAAAAATAAAAAGTCACCCAGAGAGAATCTCAGCCCGACCCAAACATAATGATTTTAGGCCCAACCTAGCCCAAAATTTAGGTCTACTTGTGCGCGGCTTTGGGCTGATAAGATCTTACCTCTGTTAGCTAGCGAGCAAAACCCCACACATCGGTTTCTGGAACAATCAGTGCATTTTATTTGGATTTTATATTCATCACAGTACAAAAATAAATGAAAACCAAGAAATGAAATCATGGACAACAACAGATCTTTTTTTTTTTTGCTCTCCGTTTTTTGTTGGAAAAAAAATGACATTGTAATATTGTCAAGAACTGTTTCCACACAATTCTCTGTACAAACACTCACATTCACTCAGTCAGTTGCTGTTATCTACAAAATACGCAACAACACACACAAATTATTATTTTTTTTTTCCCCCGCATTGTATGATTCTTAAAATTGGAGTGGAGGAAAAAGAGGAATCTTGGTGGTGTTGAAATCAGAATTTTTGTGTTTGTTCTCAGTCTTTAGGCAGGTTTGTGGTTAATTCTTTCTTCATATTCATAAAATAACTCTGCTTTCTGATATCACAATTTTATCAGTGACGTGGAGGCAGGGGAGGCTTTCCCTTACCTGTCATCATGGGATTATCGAATAAAGAAATATATGAAATAGTTATATTTATTCAGTCATTTCCCATTTAACTTTACAAATTCACGGTTGCCATGGCGCCCAATTGGCCCCGCCCGTGTGGCGCCAGCTGCAGCTTGTTAACAGATTGGCTCCATGTCAGTATTTAAACTCTGTCCTGTCAGTCCCCTTTTGTCGGTCCATCCGCGAATCTTTGTTATTACACGGCAAGCCCTTTTTCGTCCAGTTTTTTGCTTCTGTTTGTCTCCCGAATTACGACCTGTTTTTATCCCGACCACGTCTGTTCTCCCGTCCCGAATAACGATCGATTTTTTTGATCTCGACCACGTCTACTCTCCTCTCCTGGCTTTCGACTTGCTTCCGATCCCGACCACGTTTTTTCTCTCCTATTCCTGTTTTTTCCGCTTCCGACTTCGTCATCGCTCGCCACGGAAGTGCCACGTCCTGCTCCGTGCGACCAGCGATCACCGGATCGTGTGTGCAATCCTTTCCCTTCTTCCCAATAAAACTGTGAGAAATGTTACGCGAGTGGGTCCTGTCTCTGTTCTGGTCTTGACCTTTTCTTTTTCATAATTGCTGATTTTTTCACAATATGAATATTATAAATACGATCAGCATATGACATTACTGTGCTGAGCATCTGCAGAGCGAGGTGTGCAATTCTCTTGCTTCATGGCAGAGGGGGATAGTGAGACCGAGGATTCGATGGATGCTTTTATTCAAAAAGAGCATCGCAAAGACTTCATTTATAAGGTAAGACAACCAAATGTTTTTCTATGCTAGTTTGTATCAAATGATGAGTGAGTTGTCTGTACATTTATACTTAAATCTGACATCCTCACTGCACGTCTCTGATTTTCACCATTCTCCTCTAACTTGGTTTTCAGCAAAAGAGTGCTCAGTATGTCTTGTTTTTCACCTGTTTTGATTCACTTCAAAGATTAGCGCTTCGAAACCTACCTGCTAGATAGAAACCTGATTTTGGATACATGTAAAACAGGAAGGTTATGAAAGATGAAATGTAACAAAAACGTCGGGTCTTATCTTCCAAACACAGCAGTTAGCTTTGTGATGTGTTCTATTTGGATAATCCACATAAAAGCCTCCTTAGCACAACATTTTGGGTGATTTCCTGCCAAGCGCTCTTGTAATCTTCAAACGTGACCTCTGCTTTTACAAGCCTGACTTTGTAAAATGCTCGTGAAATTTGATGCCGCCTTTGAAAATTGACAGGGATGATAAAACTCAGCACAGGCCTGTGATAAACCCCACACCCTCCCTAACTAAATAGGAGTGAAATTTTATGCCACAATTAAATACACAGATTCCTAGTACCAAATGATTATATGGAAGAAATCTGGTGCACAAAATTACCGTATTTTCCGAACTATAAGGAAAAGTATTCTTTCATTAGGTTTATTTTCCTGTATGAGGTGCACCAGACTATAAAGTACATGAAATAAAAACTACAGTAAGAGCAAGGGTTGCATTAAAGGGACAGTGTGTATGTCTTAGCACATCATGGTAAAAAAAAATATTGATTTTTCAAAAATAAGCAAGAATACATAAACTATTGCACTGATTGGAATACACATGAAGGGGGCTGACCTGATTGTTCGCCATCTTGCTGCTACCAGTCCTCAAAAAGGCTGAGCAAAAAATGAGAGGTGAGATAATGCCTCTTCCTCACCTTGGGACCCTGTAGTTTATCTTCCTCCTTGTGCTTTTTAGCACTCGTTGCTGAATAACACCATACAGCGACATTTAGTGGTCAAATACTACACGCTGTCCCTTTAAAAATAGTGAAATAATATAAGGCATGTAAAATAAATCAGAAAACATATACCAGTTATAGTGCCTAAATATTGTGAAATCTGATCCCACATCTAAATTTAAAATTAAAGTTTCATATTTACTGTATTCAGGCAGCACGGCGGCGCAGTGGTTAGCGCTTGTGCGGCACAGTTCATGTCATGGGAACCTGTCGTGGGTTCAAATCCAGCTCCAGACTTCCTGTGCGGAGTTTTTATGTTCTCCCCGTGCTTGCGTGGGTTTCCTCCGGGCACTCCGGTTTCCTCCCACGTTCCAAAAACATGCATTTCAGGTGAATTGGTCGGTCCAAATTGTCCCTAGGTGTGAATGAGCGAATGCGTTGTCTGTCCCTGTGTGCCCTGCGATTGGCTGGCAACCAGTTCAGGGTGTCCCCTGCCCACTGCCCGGAGATGGCTGGGATGGGCTCCAGCCCCCCCGCGACCCTAATGAGGATAAGCGGTACGGCTGATGAGATGAGATGAGATTTACTGTATTCCTGGTGTCCAGTGTAAAGCGCTCGTCTCGGGATCAAGTGATCGAAGGTTCGATTCCTGGCTCCTCCGTGTTATATGTCGAAGTGTCCTCGGGCAAGACACTGAATCCCTAATGCCCCAGATAAGCAGGTAGTTGCCTTGCATGGCTGACACTGCTATCGGTGTGTGTGTGTGAATGGGTAAGTGTGAAGCACGTTGTAAAGCGCTTTGGGACTTGAAAAGCACTATATAAATGCAGACCATTTACATTTATGTAAATAAGGCGTGCCGGATTATTCAAATTTCTGGATTTTGGGGATTTTGCGTGCACCTTATAGTCCGTCAAATACAATATTTTTCACGGTTGCCATGGCACCCAATTGGCCCCGCCCGTGTGACGCAAGTTGCAGTTTGTTGACAGATTGGCTTTCTGTCTATTTTAGGCTCAGCGCTCTCACGCTTCCTTTGTCAGCCCGTCAACGGACTTCTGCCCCGCAAAACATGGGTTTCGACTCGGTCCTGTTCATGTTGGTATTTACTGTCCGGTTTTGTTCCCGTTTATTTTCTCCTGTTTAATTTCGGTTTCCAGTTTTGTTTCCGTCTATTTTTGTCCTGTTTATTATTTTCTCCTGTTTTCGTTCCCGTCTAGTTTATCCTGTTTATTTTCGATATCCTGTTTCATTATCTATCCTGTCTGTCCCGTCCTGTCCGTTATCGACCCCATCTGTCTGATATCAACTCGGGCAATTGGTATCGATCTCGTCGGCCTCTGGCTTCCCTTCATTTCACGCCAGACTGCTGCCTAACGTGCATGACTCCCCATTTCTTGTCAGATAAAAGGCTTGTGTGAGAACATCACGCGATTGGGTCCTGATTCTGTTCTGGTTCATGACAGTATTATCATTTGAAATAGCAGGAAAGTAGTTATAATCAGGGCCGGTTATATAAAAATAATACACAAAAACTTGCAAATTGTGATTTAATAATGCAACCATAAATGATTAAAACAATGTCAAATATTGTATAAATGAATGAAAATGTATAAAATACCAAAAACCTGCAAGGTTCCCAATGATGCTTTCCCACAGAAGCGAATCAACCACTCAAGTATCTTCACCTTTTCCCTCCACGTTCTCCCTTTTACTTGTTTTTTGTTGCCATTTTAGTTCGACGCGGTGCTGGTCAGATTGTTCCTGCAGGTCGTTTGTGATAAATCCTTGACGTTCAACCAGAAGCAATCTTCATTCCCACCGACCATGAAACAAAACGCTTAAATGTTTGTAATGAGTACCTCAAAAGTCAGTAAAGTGAGTAAATAGTAAGAGAACCATGATGGAGGATATGGCACTGTTCACAGTAGATGACTAACACTCTAGGTAGCAAAACCAAAAACATATCGGCAGGCAGAGCTAAAATCAACACAAGGTTATCGAGTCTAAAAGACAGTTTTTGCTCCTCTCGCTCTAAAAATCGCTGTTGGCGTGCATAAAACATGTCATTCTAACCTTTACAAATGAAATGAACTTGTTCCAAGGATAAAAAGCAATAAATAAGCTTCACACAGGTGTGAAAACATCCATTAACTTGCAGTATAAGATGTGAAAAAAAAAAAGAAATAGTCACCATCATCTGGCTGAGGGAAAAAGTCCCAACGATGCAATTGTTCCATCTCAGCGTTTCGTGTCTTGTCCGAGAGACCCCTGCCCCCAAAATATCCCTCCGAGCCGTATTTGACACCCGTCCTAGTTTCGTCGATGTCCGCGTAAGTCCGTTCGGGCGGGAGAGGGTGCCAAGATTTTCATCGGCGTGGCGTGATTACGAGCGCCGGTCAGGCGATGGCCCTCCTACAAGGGGGAGAACACGACAGGGACACATAAGGAACCTCCACTTGAAATGGTTTTGGGTCCATGTACTCTCCCCTCATAGAACCCTTCATCCAATTCACTGCATGATGTTTATATGAAGTCAACGGGACTCCAAATTAATTTACTGTTATCAACAATTGTTAGTCAAGTAAAGTAATCGTCCAGGACCTAACAATATAAGCACAGGTTTTGACTAGAAGATCTATATCTGGCCGTCAAACAAAAACCTCTGGTGATCCCAAGAGCCAAGAAGAAACCCACACGCTCGAGAGCATTCTCCATCTGGGCTCCGGTGCTGTGGAATGCTCTGTCTTCTATTCTCTTGTTTATGAATGACCTAGATTTCATGTTGTACTATTTGATATTGCTACATCCATTGCAGCCTGGTCATCCTGGAAGGAAGATGACCTCATGTGCGGTCATGTTGATGTTTTTGAGTTTTTCCTCACCCTTATGTTGGTTTTAGATCAGGGGATGATGTCATAATAGTCTGTAGTTTGTGATGGTCTGTGCGGCCCTTTGAGACTCCATGTCATCACAAATAAACATGAGTTGACTTGAGGTTTTTGAGTTTTCCCTTGCCCTCGTGTAGGTTTTAGATCAGGGGATGTGTCATAATAGTCTGCAGTTTGCAATAATCTGTGGTCTGTGGAGCCCTTTGAGACTCCTTGTGATTAAGGGCGTCACAAATAATGATGACTTGATTTGAGGTTTTTGAGTTTTTCCTTGCCGTCTTGTAGGTTTTAGATCAGGGGATGGAGTCATAATAGTTTGTTGTTTGCAATAATCTGTAGTCCGTGCAGCCCTTTGAGACCCCTTTTGATTAAGGGCTAGACAAAAAAAACATGACTTAATTTAAGGTTTTTGAATTTTCCCTTGCCATCACCTAGGTTTTAGATCAGGGCATGGTGTCATAATAGTCTGTAGTTTGCAATAATCTGTTGTCTGTGCAGACCTTTGAGACTCCTTGTGATTAAGGGCCAAACAAATTTACATGACTTGAGGTTTTTGAGTTTTCCCTTGCCCTCATGTAGGTTTTAGATCAGGGGATAGAGTAATAATAGTCTGTAGTTTGCAGTAATCTGTAGTCTGTGCAGCCCTTTGAGACTACTTGTGATTAAGGGCCAGACAAAAAACCATGACTTAAGGTTTTTGAGTTTTCCCTTGCCATCACGTAGGTTTTAGCTCAGGGGATGGTGTCATAATAGTCTGTAGTTTGCAATGGTCTGTGCAGCCCTTTGAGACTCCTTGTGATTAAGGGCGTCACAAATAAACAATAAATTGACAATTAATTAAACCATACTATGTCAGCTCATAGCATTTTTTTTTATAAAATAAAAAAGACCTTAGTTAGAAAATTGAAAAAAATAATAAAACTAGAAAAAATCTCAATTTAAATTCGTTTTTAAAATGTACTTATATGCATATGTTTTCCTTCTCTGACTATTTTCTTTACTGATTTCTCAATCTCACCATTACCATTGTCTATTCCATTATCTGCACCGCTTATCCTCAGTAGGGTCGCGGGGCGCTGGAGCCCATCCCAGCTATCTTCGGGCAGTGGGCAGGGGACACCCTGAACTGGTTGTCAGACAGTCGCAGGGCATAAATGAATAAATAAATAAGTGTTTGTGTGCTATTTTGGTCACCTTGCAGTCTTCTCCAGTTTCCCAGAGTTAAATAAATATTAGTGGAAATGAATTCAATTGATTTCCTTTTCTTTTTCGAAGCGATCCGACCATTTTCTCAACCGCATCAAGCTTTCTTATTGCACTTTCTTTTCAAAAGAAACAGCTCGCCTCTTCTTTGCACTTTACATCAACCATATTGAATGCATGCACGAAATATTAAACAATAAAAATGTCAAAGTTCTTAGCACGCTGGAGATTCAATATAGTGTGTTTACACACGAACTAGGAAGAGGAAGCGGATTTCTTCTTCGGGGTGGATGCTGGGTGAGCTCTCACAGCGCCACCACTGGTAGTACTAGCAAGTACTACAGTACTTTCCTCTACTCGGAAAAAGGTGCACACAATACAAAATCTAACAGAAATGTCCGGATATTTTACGGCATCCTGAAAAAAATGTTCCTGTATACTGTTTATCATAAGTCGAATGGTCGTAAGTAGGGGAGCGTCTGTATTTCATCCCTAAATCAGAATTTAAGTGTGAGCCTCCCAAAAGACTCCAAACCCTCCACTTTTGATGCCACTCATTAAAGTCAGGCCCCTCTGATAATGTTTTTTCTACCATGTGGCCACCAAACTAGAATAAGTTTGACACCCCGGACTCTATCGGGTTTAAGTCTGTTTCCGTTGAACATTTAAAGCTGCGCCCCTCTTACCTTTCCAAGCCGATGAGCAGCCTCCCGCGCTCCTCCTCCTTCTGGCTTTCGTTCTTGAGGTCGGCGAAGACCTGCGTGAAGTAGTGCGGGTCCGAGTTGATCTGCAGCATCTTGGCGCTCATCAACTCGATGATGGACAGGCATCGATCCCAGAAGGCTTCCTTGGAGCTCTCCACCAGGAAGGGCTTGAGCGGGTAGGATATCTCGTTGCCCATGTAGGAATAGGACAGGTAGAGGCAGGTGAGCAAGACGGCCTGCAGCTCGTGCTCGCTGCCCACTTCGGAGGAGACCACGTCCCGGCACAGCATGTAGACGAAAACCACGTTGGCCGGGGTCACGAAACCCTGATCCTGCCAACCCTGCAGGAGCAGCGAACGGTCCACGCTGCGGAGCCACAGGACCGGCTCGGTGGGGGACAAGTGCTTGAGACGGTAACAGCGCCGGCACAGGAAGTCGCCCAGGCAACGCAGGAGCTCGCTGGTGGACGCCTGCACGATGACGCGTTTGGGGGTCCCGGGGGCCACCGCCGCCGCTTTCTTGGCCGAGTCTTGGTCTTTGCGGCCCGGCGTGCTGCGGTCCTGAGCGAAAGTCGACAAATTGGCGCAGGACTGCGACTTCTTCAGGTTTTCGTTGTTCAGGTGGCCCACGTTCGTCCCGTTAGGTTGAACCTGCGGTCAGGAAAAACATACTGGTAGTCATCGGCAGTAGCTCAGGAGGTAGAGCGCTCGTCTTGGGATCCCAGTTCGAATCCCGGCTCGTCCGTGTTACATGTCGAAGTGTCCTTGGGTAAGACACTGAACCCCTAATACCCCCAATAAGCAGGTTAGCGCCTTATATGGCTGCAAGGCCGCTATTGGGAAATGTGGAGCACATTGTAAAGCGCTTTGGGAAGTCAGTGACTTGAAAAGCGCTGTATAAATGCAAATCATTTCATTTTCATTTCATCAACACAGCCCAAAAGATCATCGGCTTCTCTATGCTCAGTCTAGAGAACATTGCCTTAGGCATCGTAAAAGAAACCCTCTATCACTTCTCCGACCTGTTGCCCTCTGGTAGGCGCTACAGGTCCCTCGAAACGAGGACTAACAGGCTCAGAGACAGCTTCTTCCCTGGTGCCATCAAAACCCTCAACCAATGCACAAAAATGTAAAACATATTTTGCGACTTTTGGGTTTTTCTTGATTTTTGTTGATAAATGAAACTGGGAAAATACATACCTTGTGATTTATTTGCTTTTTTTATTATTGCTGCCAAACGTTATTTCACTTCTTTGCATTGCACTATTGTTACATGTCATGGTTAGGTGCCTGCAGTCCCCCTCTTCCTCCAAGAGATGGCAGCATTACCCATTTTCCAGTTTCCACTTTTGTCCTGTCCAGGTGCTCCCAATCAGCCAATTACACAACCCCTACTATAAATACTCCTGCCTCCCATTCTACTTTGCTTCATTTTTGATTCCTACTCAAAACTTTCATTCGCCAAGACGACAAGCTTCTCTTCCCAAGAATTCTCCAATTCTCTTTCTCTCTGTCTTTTTCTCTTCTGTCATTCTTTTGATCTTTCTTTTTCTCAATTTCCTTCTTTTTCCATCTCTCTTTCCCTCCCCTCTTTTTCACGTTTGCTCTCTCTACTTCTTTCACTCTTACTCTTTTTTTTCTCTCTCTTCTTCCCTCTCCCCTTCTTCCCTCTCTTAGTATTTATTTTTGCACTATTGCACTAATACGATCCCAAAACTGTATGTAACATCCTACATGCCCAAATGTCTTGTGTATATATTGTGTAAATTATAACCTTTATCTTCTTTGTTCCTTTATATTGTGTAAATTATAACCTTATCTTCTTTGTTCCTTTATCTTCTTTGTTTTCTTTTATCCTCACTCTAAATGAGAAACTGGAGTGCCACGTCAATTTTCGTTGTCACAATATGTTCAACCCATTTTGTAACAATGAGATGAAGGTATATTCTATTCTATTCTACATATTTCTTTCTTGATTTCTCTTAAACCTACTAAGGCCCTGGTGGGATTTTTTTCCCATAATGTGACCCCCAGCTAAAATATGTTTGACACCCCTGCCCTAAAGGGGACCAAATAAATTGAGTTATTATTACTGGGGTTTGACCATATCCCTGTTTTACAGCCGCTTGTGTCCTGCGTTTGGGTCCGTCTGACATCCGGTAACAGTTACAATTTGTTTTTCATTTTTTTGCCTATTTATCAGAATTAACAGTTATGTTTCTGTTCGTCTTTTATTTCTTTCTCTCTTCAAAGTCTCTATTACATGTTTTACCCTGAAATGCCCCGCCTAATCTCATTGCCCACAACGTTGATCTTAATGACAACAAAGACCATCCGATACCAACCTTCTTGGAGCTTTTCTTTTTAGCCGACACGGCCGCGATGCGTTTCCACGGCAGCACGTTGATGAGCGAGTGGCGTTTGAGGCCCTTGTCTTTGGCGTTCTTGCTGTTCTGCACGGCCGTGTAGTGGCCCACCGTGGCCGGACCATCGTCGAAGAGGGCCGCCTTGCGGTAGCCGGGCGATAGGGACAGCACAGTTCCCATGGCGACGGCAGCGAGGAGACTGCGAAAGGTGTCCGCTCACTGCCAGGAGAACGACGGTATCAATGTAATAATCCGGAAAATGCTTCCAATATTTCAAAATAGCAATCCGATCCTGAAGAAAAAACGAAACCTATAAGGAGTATCGATACCGGTGCGGGTAACGACCATTTTCAAAATATCAATATTCTGCGATCATACCCGATACCATTATCAACTTTGTTCTGGTGGCCATTTAAAAACCCTATTTTAAAGGAAAGACGAGTTCCCATTAATTGAATGAAATATGGGGCGGCAGTAGCTCAGGAGGTAGATCAAGGGATCCCAGTTCAAATCCTGGCTCGTCGGTGTTACATGTCGAAGTGTCCTTGGGTAAGACACTGAACCCCTAATACCCCCAATAAGCAGGTTAGCGTCTTACATGGCTGCAATACAAGGCCGCTATTGGGAAATGTGGAGCACACTGTAAAGCGCTTTGGGAAGTCATTGACTATATAAATGCTGATCATTTCATTTCAATATTAAAGGACACCTTGTGTATTATTTGACCACTAGATGTCGCCACCTTATCTCGTGCCACTGAAAACGAGTGCTAAAAGAACAAAGAATACAAACTACGGCGATTTAAAGTGACCAAACCACACTGTTTTTCTTTCTCCATGAGCTCTCCGGGTACCCGCAGCAGGAAGATGGCTGACAATTAGGTCTACTCCCTCTAGGTGAGCCTCGTGTTAAAAATAATAATCTCTCGATCTACAAATATTTTTAATGCATGTTTCAATGATAGTTTATGTGTTTGTGCTTGTTATTTCAATAGTTATTATTTAAGTATAGTGTTTTACCACTAGCAGGCACAGAATAATACACACTGTCCCTTTTAAGGACAAATATTTACATGAGATTTGAGAGTTTATCTTTTAGACTATCGTTTTTTGCAGATAGAATGAAATTGCATGTACTAATGGCTTCAGTATTTCGAATAAGTATTCGTATCCGTCCAAACAAGTGGTATCAAATAATACACACTGTCCCTTTAAGGACAAATATTTTGATGAGATTTCAGAATATATCTGAAAATTATCAAGTCTTTTTTGCAGAGAAGGAAAATGTATGAACAAATGGAATCAGGATTATCAAGCAGCATCAATGCAAAAATTGAATTACCAAATTAAGGGACTGTCACGGTTGCCATGGCGCCCAATTGGCCCCGCCCGTATGGCGCCTGCTTCGGCTCGTTCACAGATTGTCTTTCCGTCTATTTAAGCTCAGTGCTCTTATTCTTCCTTTGTCAGTCGGTCAACGAACCTCTGCACCGCAAGACGTGGGTTTTGACTCGGTCCTGTTTCCTGTTAGTATTTCCTGTCTGGTACTGTTCCCGTTTATTTTGTCCTGTTTAATATCGGTTTCCGGTTTCGTTCCCGTCTAGTTTGTTCTGTTTATTTTCGATATCCTGTTTTGATGTCAATCCTGTCTGTCCCGTCCTGTCCGGTAACGACCCCATCTGTCCAATATCTGCTCGGGCAATTGGTATCGATCTCGTCGGCCTCTGGCATCCTATCATTCCATGCCAGACTGCTGCCTAACGTGCATGACTCCCCATTTCCCGTAAAATAAAAGGCTTGTGTGAGAAACGTCACGCATTTGGGTCCTGATCCTGTTCCGGTTCATGACAGGGACAAACATAGTAAAACAAGTGAATTTTATTATTTTTTTCTGATGTTTTTTCTCTTTATTGTTCGTTTTTTAAGATGTATTTATTTATTTAAGGTTGATTTTGAGCGAATTGGAAATAATAAAAATAAAAATGAGCTGCCGGATTCTGTTTTCTAGTTTGTTTAATTTCGTATAGTGTTATAATCAAAATTCTGGAACAAATAAGGTTTACCCCAGAGATTTAGGATCTAGTATCAGTATTTTAACATTCTATCAATGTCCACGTCCGGCTGATCTCTGTAGAGCGGAATGGTGCTTTACACCCCAAAACAACAGCGACCAGATGATGAAGGTGCTGTATCTGAGTCTGATTACCAGCATCCATGAAAACCAGTGTTTTTTTCTGGGTGAGCAAACCCCTACCCAAGAAACAGCCTAAAGAGGGATGGGTTCCGCGAGGCTGTACTTGCCCAAGACACACCACAGGAAGTGGTACCCCGATGACCCCTGTGACTAAGGCATCCATCAACCTTCAATTGTCAAGTAAGTTCATGAAGAAAAGCTGTAAGTTTCCTGTCGCCATCCAGTGGTAAGGGTCCAGATCGCACTCGTTACATTGTTTATTTTTTCCAAACCAGTACCTCGAAAATGAAACCAGCTCAAATGGGAAAGAAGCCAAAGCTGATTTCTGTGCTACACCTAAACGTGCAATGATGCTAAATGTGATTAGCGAAACGTGGCTTATCCCTGAAGCTAATTAAACGATTTTTTTTGCAGCAGCGCATGAGCGATTCATTTGGAGACGCGCACGCCAACGCGCACCCGCGCGGATTGCAGCAGATGATGGATGCAATGAAGATAATCACACTTAATGATCAACAATATATCATGTGTTGCTTGCACATACGCCACACTATAAATGTTACCAAAAAATACCCGAATCAAATAGTTTTCATGAATAGATTTCAAAATCTCAGATTCATAATTATTTAATCTGCATCTTCCGAGTAGAATAGATAGTATCAAGCCTAATATACGATCTTTGGAGTTGCACAATTACTTAGATAGACGCCTACGGAACGCCCTTTATTCAATATCCACTATTTTTATAAACCACCTCTGTTTTTTAATCGTTTTCACTGCAGCATCACAAAATCGAACCTTGAGTCGAATATATTACTTCATGTAGCGCCATCATCCGTCAGGAAAAATACAATTGAATCCCGTAGAACCCATTTTTGAAGGTTACTTTGCGTGTTTTTAATGCTAATTTCGGCTCGAGGGTGCTGTCCGTGGTTCTGAAGCTGAGCCCCGTGCGTGGAGGCTGGAGAAGAGGCTATTTATAGCCACCCCGTGCAAAAAAACACCCGTAAACGTGAATAGGGGATTTTTTGTATCCTTATTTTTGAGAATTGGATGAAATCTAAGTGAAAATGAAAATAAACCTTACCAGATCTACGGATGAGAGCGCAGCAACGACGACGATGGAGACGATCCTCTTCCCCCTCATGAAAAGCGACTGACAAGCATCTCGGTCCGTGTAAACCCACCCGAGAGAAGAATAAAACCCCTATTTTTCAATAATACCGTAAAAAGATGCGATTGTGAAGAGATTCTGGATACGGATGCGCTCCTCCTTCCGTGGCCGCGATGCTGCGGACTGGCTGATGTGCAGTGCGTGTGTATTGTGCGTGTTTTTGTGCAGCGATGGCGCAAAGGCGGTGGTCCCTCCTGTCAAGCGGACGCGGGGAAAGGAGTGCGTACAGTGCAGGCGTGCACCTGAACGCACCACCAAGCGTCCGGTGATTGGAGGGAGGACTGTTCGCGTTTGACCCAATTTGAGGCGCATTGACACTAATCCGCCCTCCCCCGTGGCAAAATCAATAAAAGGAATGTGCTCGTTTGCTTTGACGCACATGTTAGATTCTGCTAACAGCAAATATTGAACAAGAGCGTGTTAAATATTGCACTCGACAGTCGAATTTAATGTTATTGTGCTTTTAAAACTATCTATTTGACATGTTTATTCCTTAATCAGGGTTGGGTAGGGTTACTTTAACTGGGTTACTTTCAATTACTTTTGGATTACTCCAATACCAAATATGCTAATAAAAGACAAAAGAAACTAAATATGAATAAAATGACTACATTTTGTGCAGGCTTGGGGAGTAACGGAATACATGGAACGGCAAAAATGATGTTGGCATTTTATGTTAGTTTTGCCGGAGATCAAAGCCAGGAGAGAAAGCTTACCACGTGTTGTGAGTCATCATTTTAATCAGATTTAGTTTCTTTTGTCTTTTATTAGCATATTTGGTATTGGAGTAATCCAAAAGTAATTGAAAGTAATTAAAGTAACCCTACCCAACCCTGTCCTTAATCGACACGAAAACGGATTGCATTCAACCAATCGCCATTGAGATCACCTTAGATTATGCACAAGCAGATTATAATTTATTTTTACTTTTAAAGCATTATAAAAAATCAACAATTAATAATTGTAGCAGCACTACAGTGTACTTTTCAAGGAATACAGTTTATTTTATATTTATTCGTTTGTGCTCTTTGCCACGTGGGGGTAGTATAATACAACCATATTTATTTGCAACACCGACAGTTCATTTTTCCAAGAGGTTTAAAGGGACAGTGTGTATTATTTAGCGCTCCCTGTTGCCCAAAATAGTTCATTCATTAATAAAAACAATATTGATTCAAATAGAAAAGCAAAAATACATAAATTTTCATTTAAATGTGTACTTTTTAAAATACTACTAGGTCGAGTAATTTCCTTTTTTTTACATATCATGAGCCGCACCTGACACAATTGTCCACCATTTTGCTGCTACGGGTACAAAAATGACTCAAAAAGCCTGGGCAAAAAAAAAGTAAGGAAATGGTGTATTTTGGCAACTTTAAGTCTTCATATTTTGTATTATTCCTCGTGCTTTTTAGCATTCATTTTCACAATACAGCTACATCTAATCGGCAAATATTACATAGTGTCCCTTAAAAAAGGTCTGGTCAATAGTGGGCTCCATTACATGTTAAATGTGTCTTTTTTTATTGGTTAGCATGAACTTACACAGACATTTCCACGGAAAGAGTACTTATATTTTTAAATACAAATGTCACGGTTGCCCATTGCCCTCACTTGGGCCCGCCCGTTTGGCGCCAGCTGCTGCTGCTTGTTGCCTTATTGGTCTCCCTCGTATTTAAACTTGGTGCTCTCATTCACTCCTGGTCAGTCCGTCAACGAACCTCTGCACTTGCAAGACTTGTATTTTGACTCTATCGGGTATCCTGCTCGAGTATCCAGTATCCGGTATCAATCCCGCCTGTATCGTCCTGTCCGGTGTCTTGCTCCAGTCTCTAGTATCCGGTATCGATCCTGCCTGTCTCGTCCTGTCTGGTATCTTGCTCATGTATCCAGTATCCGGTATCGATCCCGTCTGTCTCATCATGTCCAGTATCCTGCTCCAGTCTCCAGTATCGGGTCTCGTCCTGTCCGGTATCTGGTATCGATCCCGTCTGTCTCATCTTGTCCGGTATCTTGCCCCAGTCTCCAGTATCCGGTAATGATCCCGCCTGTCTCGTCCTGTCCGGTATCGATTCTGTCTGTCCTGCCCTGTCCAATATCTTGCTTGTGTATCCAATATCGGGTACTGATTGCAGCTGCCCCGTTCTATCCGGTATGGATCCCGTCTATCCCGTCCTGTCCGGTATCTTGCCCCAGTATCCGGTATCGATCGGGTCTGTCCCGCCCTGTCTAGTATCTGCTTGTATATCCTGTATCTGGTCTTGATCCCGTCTTTCCTGTCCAGTTTCGATCTTTTCGGCCCAGCGATTGCCAAATCGCTGGTGTTTGTGTTCCCGCGCATGACTTCCCGTAAAATAAAGCTGTGTGAAATCGTTACGCATCTGGGTCCACCGCCTGTTCGGGTTCTGACGATAAATATAAAATGTTGGACCTTTTTCGGGAGAACAGTTTACCATCTGCCAAATGACTGCTTTTGAGTAAGTGAACTGCCATCACAGAATATTGTTGCTCATAAATCCAAGCAAAACATAAATTGAAATTTTATTTACATTCAAAGGAAGCCATTAAATCATATTTGAAATGTTTTTATGTTTAATTCCCGTCATGCGCTCATTTTAAGGACCATCTCTGTATTTATTTTATTTTATTTATTTTATCTCACAGCTTACATGGAAATGTGGTAAAAAACAACACTTCATTGTTTCTACTGCAGGGACCAATCTAGTGAAACTCATAACATTTAAAGTTAAATTAAATATAAGTTGGGAGATTTTTATTCTTTCCTTTTTCATTTTTTAAATGTATTTGTTTATTTATCACAAAAATGCCAGTCCATTTGACCCGAGGAAAACAGGAGGGTTAGGAAGAAGGACGGGAAGAAAAAAAAACTCAGAAACTGTCAAATGTATATAGAAATTTAAGCCAGTGGTTCTCAACTGGTGTTTTGGGACCCAAAAACGGAGCCGTGGACCCATCCTCAGTGGGTTGCAAGCCTTTGGGGGGAAAAAAGGAAGGGGGGGAAAAAAAAGAAAAAAAAACACATACATAATTAAAGAAGAAAAGAAAGAAAACGGAAGAGCGTGTGTTAAAAAGAGGAAATAGAAGAAAAGGGGAAAAAAAGAAGGAGAGAAAAAAGAAAAAGGGGGAACAACAGGTCTTTGTGTACCTGTCGCAGCAAATAATGTGAGCATTTTAATCAATACATAGAAAAAATTATTTCCTCATTTTTGTCAAGGCTTGTAATGAGGTTGGGGTCCTGCGTCATCAAGTCAGGTCAGTCAGTTGAGAACCGTTAGCGCAGGAGGTCGAACACTCGTCTTGCGTAAATAACGAATACCGGTGTGTTTGACATGAAAATGAGTCGAAATGATTAGTAGAAGAAGCATTCGAAGTTCTTTAGAGGTCCCCCTATAAATGTATGGCTTTAGTCCTCCATCCTTCTTTTCTTTTCGAGTAATTTGATAATTTTGTGATATGACTTTTATTCTGAAAAAATACGCGTGGAAAAAAATATGTATAGACTACATTTCCCACCATTCTGCAACAGTATGACGTCACATCCTGTACGTACTTCTCATCCAGGCTGCACTTTGAATAAGGAAGATGGCGGCTGCAGCAGTAGTCGAGTTTCAGAGAGCCCAGTCTCTCATTAGCACGGACCGCAACGCCTCCATCGACATTCTACACTCGATAGGTACCAGTCACGCTTATCTCCGGAGGTTAAGGCCTGCGTCGCTACTCGGGGGAGCGTTTCATGACGGCGTTTTGTCGCTCGCGGGCCGGCGCTAGTCGCGTAACAGCGAGCCGGTTATGCGGTGCTGACTCACTGCTCAATGGGAGCTACCGTCCACTATGTGTGGACGGACGTTAGCTATTTAGCCGCTGTGCTAACAGGCCTACCCTTTCTCTTCGTGTTATATCTTCTCTTTAACACATTTTCAACTCAATTCTCTTTTAAGTTGATGTTTAATACGTACCGTGCGAAATACCGTACTGACAACTAGCTAGCATTGTTAGCATGTTGTTACCGTGATTGGGGACATGTTGTTTTTGTTTGTTTCAAGTACTATTTGTTCCGTTTAACATCACGAGTCGCCAACGTTCCCCCCACCCCGTGTTTCTTTTTCTTAATTGTATTAATAAATCTGATTTAGAGTGTGCTGTGCGAAATGTACGTCACATGTAAACAGTGTTGAGGTTGCCCTCAAATCGCCTTGTCACACCGGCAGACTAGCTGTCAAGTAGCTCGCCTCGTGTCTGTACTCGAGTACTTGGACAGATACTCAAGTAAAAATGGCACCATCTCATAAATTCGAGTGTCAAAGTGTAGGGGATATTGATCTGGTTCGAAATGACAACGACTTGGATTGAAGTGATAATAGGGATCATTTCCTTGGAATCGTTGGTGTGGGTTTTATCTAAAAATGATGTTTTGTGTGTTAGATTATCTGTTTTGTGATCGTTTTGAAATCCCATTAAACGCCCATTTGTCGACTAACTTTATAAACCAAACAATAAAGTTTAAACTTGCATCATTAGGCTAAAACTGTCACATTCCCAAAAAATCATAGTCATGATTATTTAGTCTCTGATCATATCCCTCGAGAGGGGTGACCAACAGCAAGACAAACACTTACACAAAAACAAAGGAAAAAAGTAGAAAAAACGCACACAAAAATTTGACAGCAAGATAATAAGTAAAAATGTCAAACATTCATCTCCAAAGTAAAGG
Source organism: Urocampus carinirostris (assembly GCF_059441175.1). NCBI lineage: Eukaryota > Metazoa > Chordata > Actinopteri > Syngnathiformes > Syngnathidae > Urocampus > Urocampus carinirostris. The sequence continues at coordinate 21,051,374 of NC_142367.1, read as the reverse complement.
AATTCGAATATCAAAAATCAATGTATATAAATGCACATGTTTCTCAACACTATTTTCAAACTCAATATTTGGCAATGAATGGTATATAGTAACATAAAAACAACTCTCAAACTTTTGCGCTGACCTGTGTTGGAGATTTCTTGCATTTACCAAATTGATTTGAGGTTGTGTTCCAAAATTATCAAAATGTTTTATTTAGGCCTCAACACAAATATGGAAAGTATGTTATTATTAAAGAAAAAAATGTTTAATTTGAGATTCAGTTAATCAAATGCATTTTAAATATTCTGTTGAATATTTAAACGGTTATTGATCAATTTGATAATTACTCTATTGATTAATTGTTCCACCTCTAGTAAAAGTTTTGCGACAGGCTTCTTAATTTTCGTAAATCTTGATATTATTTTTTGACGTTGCGAATTTGAAAAGGTGAAAATACCAAATTTATGTTCATCTTATGCACGGCTCATTCAATATTACATCTTTATTTGATGTCGTTTGAATATCAATGTTCCCGTCTTTTTTCTAAACGCAGTTTCTTCCCATTAAATTGGCTAACCAACCAAAAAAGGATTATGGTATTTTCCCTCCTGCTAGTCTTTAACAAAAGATTGTGGTGTTTTTTTTTTTCCTCTCGTTTGCTCATTTGCTGGAATGTAAAGCAAAACAATTTTCAAACCTTTATTCTCATCTTTCCTTGAAGGGTAATACAAAATTTGTTTGACTTGGTAAAAGTATATGAATACAAAATAGAATGTATTTGTAACAGTTTGTCATTCACAGTGAGGCGAGACGTCCAAGAGAACGATGAGGAAGCAGTCAGAGTCAAAGAGCAGAGCATCCTGGAACTGGGGACGCTCCTGGCCAAGACGGGTCAGGCGGCAGGTGATCTTAAAGCTCACGTGAACTTGAGTTCTATTCGTAGATTTTTCTTCTAAAAATTCACTCTCCTCTCCCTAGAACTTGGTGGTCTGCTGAAATTCGTGCGTCCCTTCCTGATTTCCATCAGCAAGGCCAAAGCCGCTCGGCTGGTGCGCTCGCTGCTAGACTTGTTCCTTGACATGGAGGCGGCCACAGGCCAGGAGGTGGAACTGTGCCTGGAGTGCATCGAGTGGGCCAAGGCAGAGAAGAGGACCTTCTTGCGACAAGCTCTCGAGGTAAAGGCGAGAAATTGAGTCGAAACAAAAGAGGATGTTAAATAATTGCCAGCTCTGAAGAGCTCCAAACTATTCGTATACAACAAGTGAGAAATGTCGTCATATAATGTTTTAGGCTTTTTCTCTGTGGTGTCTTACTGATGTGATCTATTTTTCTTCCTGTGCCTTTAGGCTCGACTGATCTCGCTCTATTTTGACACCAAGAGGTACCAGGAGGCCTTGGCGCTCGGTGGGTGTCCCACTTGCCTCAGCTTGATGTCCTATATAATGGTTTATTTTGATCCTCTGTTACTCCCATCAGGACTAAAATTACTCTTCACGTTCTGTATGTGGATCTGATGTCAGACTTGAGACAGAATGACCGAGAATATACCGTGTTTTCAGCACTATAAGGCGCTTTGGATTATTAGGCATACCCCAAAAAGTAGTCTTTTTCCATATATTTTTCATAGATAAGGCGTATGAAAACAAAACTACAGAAGAGCTACTGTATTAATTTATTCGTGTCTCTTATTGCAATGATTGATTATTTGAAACACGTCGCTGACCATAAATGCAAATAAAATATTTGCAGTGGAAATTGAACCAGGGTAACGGTGGTGAGAGCGCAGAAAGCTAACCAATAGACCACTGCAGATCACATATGAGACGTTTTAGATTTGATCTCATTATGACCCTATTTTTACTCACAGTGTAAGAAATGAATTTTTGAGGATTGAGAAGACAAAAAAATCGTCCTGAATGATACAAACAACAAAAAAGCAGGAAAATGGAAACGACTCTTTGGTGTATCTGATGATGATTCGGAATTTGCATTGAGTTATATATTACAGGACGACGTTAAGTTTTCTCTTTTCTCCAACATTCATTTCTGGCACCGTAAGTACAAATATATTGTGATAATGAGATAAACGAATGCCTCTTCGTATGTTATCTTTATCACTGGTCCAGTAGATAAGTGTCCACGCTCTCACTGCTGCAACCCGGGTTAGATTCCTGTTGCAGACAATGTTTTGCCAATTTGGTTAACAATGATTTTTAACGGAATGATCGTTGCACAAATACTTTAGTGGGGCAAGGTAAAACTTTCTGTAGTACACGTATGAATACTGTATGCTTTTCCACTGTATTCTGCAATGTAAATAAGGCGCACTTTCTGGCCATTTTGGGGTTGTAGGTGCACCCATCATCCTGGAAATACAGTATTTAATGTTTTTAAAACAATGAGATTTTGTCTTTGTTGGTGACCCATCAAGTAGCATGACCGCTAATGCAACTCCTGCAGGCTCTCAGCTACTGTTGGAGCTGAAGAAAATGGACGACAAGGCCCTGCTGGTAGAGGTGCAGCTGCTAGAGAGCAAAACGTACCACGCCCTCAGCAACCTGCCCAAGGCCCGTGCCGCTCTAACTTCAGCACGAACAACCGCCAACGCCATCTACTGTCCTCCCAAGCTGCAGGCGGCGCTTGACATGCAGTCAGGTGGGAACAGCTCTGATCAGGCAGGCCACCAGGCCTAAATAGTGTCGTGTGGGAAACCCTTGGTGTGTATTTCTTGTCCAATGTGCAGGTATCATCCACGCCGCTGAGGAAAAGGACTGGAAGACGGCTTATTCTTACTTCTTTGAAGCTTTCGAGGGCTACGACTCCATCGACAGCCCGCGAGCCATCACGGCCCTCAAATACATGCTGCTTTGCAAGATTGTCCTCAACGCGTACGCAACACTCCGATATTTTACTCATGTTCTCATCGGGTTTTCTCCATTCTCATTCGGTTTTGTTCTCTTGGGTTGCAGACCAGAAGAGGTGCAATCACTGATCAGCGGGAAACTAGGCTTGCGATACACCGGACGCCAGGTCTTTTTCATTTCCCCTACTCGTCCAGAATGGATTTATATTTCTCGAACTTATCGCTTGCCTTTCTCCTTGCAGACGGATGCACTGAAATGCGTAGCCCAGGCTAGCAAGAACAGATCGTTAGCAGACTTTGAAAAGGTATCGCCAGTTCGAGCTTTTGTCCGCTTGTGTCGTATGTGAAGTTGTGTTGGGTTTCCTTTTGTTTTTTAACTGTGAATGTGGTTCCTTCATCTTAAATCACAGGCCCTCACAGAATACAGAGCGGAGTTGAGGGACGACCCCATCATCAACACACATCTGGCCAAGCTGTACGACAACTTGCTGGAACAGAACCTCATCCGGGTCATCGAGCCCTTCTCCAGAGTGCAGGTTGGTGTCCAGAGAAGTGTTTTTGTGCACACACTTCGTTTTTCGAATGCATAACTTGCAAAAGGAAGATTGGACCAGAAAATGGAATTTGACTGAATTTGATTTATGGATTTACATTTTTGAGGAATTACCTAAGTGCCTTGTTTGTGTTTTTGCAGATTGAACACATATCAGATCTTATCAAGCTCTCTAAGGTAAGTCTACTAAAAATATTTCTTGGTATCATTCAAATTTGTTGTCGATTGGGTATGATACCTTTTAGTGTATGAGAACACACAAGAAGTATTGCATTTTTGTCTAACATTGAATCTCGTTTTCCTCTGAAAATCATTATCAGTCAGGCTTGGTAACGTTTCTAATTTTGTTTTTCAAGGGGGATGTAGAGCGCAAACTATCTCAGATGATCCTGGATAAAAAGTTTCACGGTATGTTCAGAAATAAAAGCTCATTGACACATACATTGCAAAACATTTATTTTGGATACCCAAAATCTGATTGGTGTCACCCAGGTTCCCATACATACATGAGAGCCTGCTTTTTCTATCAAATGTGTATATCTTGGCGGAACAGTGGTTAGCGCATGTGCGGCACAGTTCTGAGGTCATGAGATCGAACCTCCTGTGTGGAGTTTGCATGTTCTCCCCGAGCTTGCGTGGGTTTCCTCCCACATTCCAAAAACATGCATTTCAGGTTAATTGGCTGGTCCAAATTGTCCCTAGGTGTGAATGAGTGAGCGAATTGTCTGTCCCTGTGTGCCCTGTGACTGGCTGGCAACCAGTTCAGGGTGTCCCCTGCCCACTGACCGAGGATGGCAGGGATGGGCTCCAGCACCCCCGCGACCCTACTGAGGATAAGCGGTGCAGATAATGGATGGATGTGTATTTTTTCTCATGAAGACGGTTCATTAATTCAAAGTGGCTTATTTGCAACATTTTTTTTTGACTTGGCCTTAGGAATTCTGGACCAGGGCGAAGGAGTGCTGATTATTTTCGAAGAACCTCCGGTCGACAAAACGTACGAAGCCGCCTTGGAAACCATTCAGAACATGAGCAAAGTGGTGGACTCGCTTTACAACAAAGCCAAGAAGCTGACATAGGTGACTGGATCGTTAAAAACGACACTCGGCACATAAACGGCGATCGTATCGTGTTGAGTGTGATGGGTTTTTGTGTCCATAGAACAGACCTGCAGCCGTGTCCTGGAGGAAGCGTGCACGCGCGTGTGTTTGAGCAGCTTATGTAACATTTAAAGATGGGGTTAAGGGAGAAGATGAAAAAAGTGCAGTGAAAAGCAAAAACCCCCCCCGAAAACATTACCCCCTGTCGGACACATCCCTCCTCCCACAATGGACAGTTTCACCTTTGTTTGTTTTCCCCCCTGACCTTTTGATTTTGATATCTCATTTAAACTCAGCGGCCAAGCCAGGCCATCAGGGAATCTTATTGTACAACAATTTAAGAAATAGAGATTTAAAGGAGGAACAGTACATCCCACGCCTCCAAGTTCGGCTCCCCAGAAGAACAAACAACAGTTTTTCGGTTCCTCATTGTTCACCTTGGCAGTGGCTTTCACGGGGCATACCGATCACCTCTATTCGAGAAGGTCGGAATAAGTCCACTTTGGTTTTACACCCTCCACTCATATCAATGCCAACAGTTACAGCCCCCACTGTATTTCAGAAATGTATTAAACTTACTATATTTGCTTTTGGTTTTTGTGTTTTTTGTAAAAAAAAAAATCAAATAAAAACAAAAAAAGTATATGTTGCCACATGCCTGAATACCCACCCGCTACCCACCCTGAATGCTCATTTGTTTTTAGAGAAAATGCAGAAGGAAATTTCACCACGAGTGCCACGTTCCCTGGCGCTTGACTCGCCTCATTTAAAGTCTGAATGGGCAAAATAGAAATCAAACTTGCCTTTCTGCGTCCACCATCTCTGCTCTTCTCCATTGTACTTTTCTAGCATTAGCTTGGTATGCTAGTAACCAAACAATCTGTATGTTTTCTCCCCGTTTTGTTTTTCTCTTTTAGACATTTTCGAAATAAATATTTTCTATTTTAAAGACATTTGTCCTGTCTCTTCAAATGCAGTTATTTTGACTTTTAGGGGTTTTCATTGGTTAGTCTGTAATGTTATTTTATGCATTCAGGACACTGTTTATGTAAATTAAAGGGACTGTGAGTAATATTTAAATATTAGATGTTACTATGTTGTGTAGTGCAACCGGAAATGTGTGCTAACAAGTACAAGGAAGATAGATGTGACCAAACTGCACCATTTTGGTTTCTATTATGCCAAAGCTTTTGTAAAGAAAAAAATAACGGGGCAAAAAGTACCCTAATCAACAAGATGATTGACAATCATCCACCCTCTCTAGGTGAGCCTCATTTTATGTACTATAATGGCACATTTCTCCACCTATGAGTATTTTTAAATAGCTCGTTTCAATTATAGTTCATATAAATTTGCTTAGTATTTAAACCAATCCAGTATCCTTTTATATTGATTAAAGCCCCAATGTGTAATGTTTGACCACTAGATGGCACTCTAGTGTCCGGTACGAGCGAGGCACAGTGCTTCATGGCACAACGTAGCAGCCGGATGTGGATAAACGTGGCGCCGATCTAAGTGGGGATAAATGAAAAACAAATATCTTAATCTATGTTTTTTTAATAAAATTAACATTGGTATGATAGTTAATGTATTCTTGCCTAATATTCAATGTTTTTTTTGTACCACTAGGGAGCGCTAAATAGTACATACTGTCTCTTTAATCGCAGCCACGACGACTGTTTCAATGATCAAACACAAAAAAGGCAGAAAGAGACATTATTAAAAAAAATAATTAAAAGATTTCTATTTTATCATAAAAGTACTTTGTAAAAGTTTGGACCCGGTTCGTGTGAACTTCCTGGATACAAATGTCCAGATCACGTGAGATAAAAATATCTCGTCATATCTCGCGCGACTTGGCCTCAGTCCCTGCTCTATCAGCGGAAGAAAAACTTGACGATTTCTTTGCATTTGAAACGTGTGAAGAAACCTTATAAAAAGATGTCAACAAGGGTGAGTTAATCCCTAAATTATAATTAAAATAATACCACATATGTTGAAAATAAAAATAGTCCGTTCAAACTTATTGTGGCCAGAAAAAAGTACTTGTCATTCAAAAGTTGGCAACCCGGAAAAGCAAAATCTTATGACCGCTTTCCAAGCTAGCACATTTTTGCTCGATAATTTTAATGTCTTTAATTGTCCTGAAACTGCCCAATAAATAACAATTGTTGTGTCTGCTTCTATAAAAAGCAAGTTTAACAACTCTACAACACTTAACTCGGCGGATATGACTTGGAACTGTTTACGTCAGCAGCCTTTTTCAAGCGCTCTCTGTACAAATGTCAACAAATCACAGTGTTTTCCTTTTATTCACGATTTAAGTACAATATGGCCGTTCTTTGGGTTTAGTCTCTTCAGTTATGAAATAATAGTCACGATTTTACATTGCTAGAAGTGTGTTGGGTTTAATTTTAGTAGCATATTGTAATCAAGTCAAGTTATGTTTATTTGTGACGCCCTCAATCACAAGAAGTCTTAAAAAGCTACACAGACTATTACAGACGATTATGTCACCATCACCTGATCTAAAACCTAAATGAGGGCAAGGAAAAACTCAAAACTTCTGGATAAGGAAAATGAAGAAACCTTGAGAAGGGAATGCACATGAGGTAAACCCCCTTCCTGTTGGACCAGGCTGCAATGGATGAAATGAAATGAACTGCATTTATATAGCGCTTTTCAAGTCAAGACTTCCCAAAGCGCTTTACATTGTGCTTCACATTTCCCAATAGCGACCGTGTAGCCATGTAAGGCGCTAACCTGCTTATTGGGGGTATTAGGGGTTCAGTGTATTACCCAAGGACACTTCGACATCTAACACGGACGAGCCGGGAACTTCGAACTGGGATCCCTTGATCCCAAGACGAGCGCTCTACCTCCTGAGCTACTGCCGCTGGATCAAGAAACAACTTTTGGATTAATTGACTTGAAATCATCAACACTTTTTTTCTGTAGTTTTTTTAAACCCTCGTGGCGTTCGGGTACATATTTGACATTTTCACATTTTTCTTTCAAAGAAAGGAGAATTGAAAAGAAAACGCATGGGAGCTCAAATTGCCGCTTGGTTGTGAAAACATGTTGATAATCGAAATGGCTGTGATTTTATCTGTTATTGCATTTGGAAGCCAACCACATACTGTATTATACACAAAGTGTTGATGTAAATTATTTGGACGTATGGACATCCATTAGGATTTATCGTCTTTGATATATCATAAACATGGTTTATTTCAATACATTTTCCAGGGTTTCGATTTTTTTCTTCAGTGCTCTGGTGCCAATTTTATACTCTCCTCCTTCTTTCTTTACTTATTTTCTTCCCTTCTCTTTCCCTGTTTTCTTCCTATCTACCTTACTGCCGTCTCGTCCCAATTCATTCCTTCCTTCATTGTTTCCTCCTTTCCTCCCTTACCTCCTTCCTTCCTACTATCATTCATTCTCTTCCATTTTTCTATTTCAGGCCTTCTTTCATTCTTTCCCTGCTTATTTCCTTCCTTCCTTTCTCCCTTAATCCTTCTCTTCCATTGCTAAATTTCATTCCTTCATTTCTTCCCTTCTTCTTTCTCTTGCGTTCTTCTATTTTGTCCCTTCCTTCCTTTTTTTCTTTACTTCTTTCATACTCCTTTTTCATCACTTCTATCCCTTCCCTTCTTTTATTTACTGCCTTCCTTCTCTTCCTCTCTTCTTTTATGTAATGCTTTCCTTTTCTTCCTTCTTTAATATCATGCCTGCTTTCTTTTTTTTCTTCCTCCATCCCTCTAGCCACCCTTCCCTTCCTAATTTCCTGACATATATATTGATTTTGCAAAGCCCTCTGTTCATTAAAACGGCCAGTTACAGGCACTTTTAAGTTCATGCGCAACTGCGTTGCATGAGCTTATAACACACTAGTGTGTTGGAAAAAAAAAGAAAATCAGTCTTTAACCACTCTGTCTTTTTTTTTTTAGCTGATGCAAGCGGCAAAATGCCCGACAGAAAAATTGTCCCTGACCAACTGTGCGGTTGTCAATGAAAAGGAGCCGCAAATTGAGGAGTAAGTTCATTTAAATCATCTCAGTTTGCCGTCACGCGTTGTGATGATTTTTGTTTTGCTTTTTTATTGCTGTGAAAAAATTATGGTGGAATATAAGATTATTTTGTTTCCTTTGTTTTTAGTTTTTTTATCCATTATGGAGATAACAAAACTTCTGTTTTTGATCATACTTCTGAGAGAAACCTCATTAACTTAATGTCATTATTGCCTGTCCCATTCAGACATGTGACTGTCCGCAACCTCACCCACAAGTATGTGTTCACCTTGAAGACGCACCCTAACGTCAATATTGGCACCATCGCCTTCAGTCTCCCACAGGTATAACCTAGGATGGGGCTTAGCAACAAGCCGCTCTTAGGGGGGTCTTTAACTCCTTGGTGCTTTTTCAATATTGTTTGATGATGGGAAATTATATGGTTTCTGCAGGAGAACATAAATCACACAAAAATAATTTTCCAATGAATATGGATAGATGCGTTATGTGTTTCCGTGTAAGGCTCATATAAAGCTTTTAATTATTGCGGTTTGCTAACCCTAGGTCTGAGGAGTTTTGACGCCTTGCCACTAGAGGTTGCTCTTGCCAAGGCTTCTAATCACAATGACCATTTTCGGCTCATTGCAGTCTTAACTCATTTTAAAATCAGAGATTAGATATTGTGAATGCTAGTTTCTTTTCAAAATGTACATTAATTTGTTTATTTATTTTTTTACCTTCATCATGTTTTAAAAAAAAATCCATGATATTAATTTGTGTGTGTGTGTGTGAGTGAGCTCACTCTTGCTTGTTGCTTCTGCCTCCTTTTAACTTGGCCTCCTATTTGTGCATCTTAAACCTGGGCCACAGTCTGCGCAACAGCTCGCAGGTACTCTAACCTTTTCCTTCTTCTATTCATCCTCTCGCAGACTTGCTATCTGCTTTTAATGCTCCTAACTGTACTGTGTTGTGCTTTTATAGCGATGGAATGTCAATCTTGTGTTTTGTTCTTCCTCCATCTAGAGAAAATGGGCAGGTCTATCGATTGGACAAGAAGTGGAAGGTGAGCTGTTAAATAAGATGCATGAAATTTAAAAAGGACAATTACCACACATATTTGTTAAATTTCATTTGGAATTGTGCTGCTCTTTTTATTGTATGACCCCTGTCAACTTGGGGGCAGAGCTCTCATTAGCCATTTTTTTTTTTTCAATACAGAGCTATTTTCACTTTTAGTACGGCACTCTTTAGTAGTAAAGTACTGAGAAGTGAATAATTTCTGAGCTATAATCAAGGACATTTGTGCTGCGCAGTCTCCAACTACAAGTTTGACAAGTCCAAGCAATGCATCAGCTCCATGACGTTGGAGATCGACTTCCTGCAGAAAAAAATAGCCGACAGCAACCCCTACGACTCGGACGCGATGGCCAACGAGTTCATTCAGCAGTTCAACCAGCAGGCCTTCACCACCCACCAGCAGGTAGCAGGCACTCGACCACTGAGTTGGACAAACAATGCTTATTCGGATATAGTAATATTATAATTGCCAATTGTTATTTTCTTGTTCATATTTATCATAGACAAAAACAAATGGAAACACACGTGTACACTGCTTTTCTCTATATCTACATGTATTTCTTGTTTTTTTGTGTGATTTTCGCAGATGGTATTTAAGTTTGGCGATAAGCCATTTGACGTGCGAGTGAAAGATATGGAGGGGATGGACCCCAGCATCCTAAAAGGCAACCAGGGTTTGCTCAAAAGACCAAAGGTGGCATTCAACCCTCCTGTGTGTTTACAATGGCGCTACACAGTCATTAATTATAATTTTATGTCTTGCCTTTAGATTGAGATTGGCTTGTTGTTGCCAAACAGTCAGGTTATCTTTGAGAAGGCGGAGAGTTCTTCCATGACGCTTATTGGTGAGACCGTTTTTGCTATTTTACAGTTTTTTTAGGAACCGTTCAAAATATTCCAGTGTGCATTGTTATATCATACAACGACAAGGAGTACCGTACTGTATTTCCTCCACTTGATGCCTGATGGAATGACAGTCCTCTATTTGGCCACAAGGGGCCGCCGTGCTCACATTTTTACTAATCGCTTCAGAGGTTTCAGTAGTTTTGTACCTTTAATGGCGGCATATTACACAAGTCAAGCTGAGTCTTAATTTCAAGTCATTACATGTGCTAAGTGAGTCGTAAATCAATTCGTACAATGTTTTGCAGTTGCAACACAAGCAGGTGGTAATTATCTGAAAACAAATGGCGCACTCGGTCTAAAATGCAAATCCTCAATTGTAATCAGGCAAGAATTGTCAAGACATGTGTTTTAGGCCAGAGTCAGAGGCACGCAAAGCTAAAACTGTCCAAAATCAGTCAGCGTTTGTAAAAAAAATGGAAAAAAAAAATAGAAATGAGAGTTTGGGTTTACAGGGAAATCCAAGACCAGAGAATCTCGCCAATCCATCATCAGCCCGGACTGGAACTTTGAAAGGATGGGAATTGGCGGACTTGACAAGGAGTTTTCTGACATCTTCCGCCGAGCTTTCGCCTCGCGGGTTTTTCCTCCAGACATCGTGGAACAAATGGGTGAGTTTCCAGTCACTGCGCCATCTACTGCTTGGGCATGCACATGACAGCAAATTGGGAGAAATCATCTTGCATATGTGTACACAGACACCAACAAACGTTTATTTAATTTATTTGAAGTGTACTATCTCCTGTCTACCCAAGATTATAATGAGATGTCAAATCCATTCATGCTGCGCATTACTGCTTAAATCCAAACGAGGGGGTTTAAAGTGAATGTGTCATCTGTCGTAATTGGCGAGTTGCACGCAAGTTAGCGTCTGATGTGTGTCACTTGATTTGCAATGCTTTCTTTTACTTTATGACTCATGCGTGGTTCTTCCTGATACATCAGTCCTCAAGACTTGTGAAGACCTGTTCTCAAAAGTGAACCCTCAGCAATTTGCTCATAACTTTTTGCAAAAGTGTCAATTTTGCACATTTTTCTGTGCAACTCTTGCATTAATAATAAGTGTTGATATGTCCATTCCAAATGAATATACATCTATATTTAATAACAGATACAATAATAATAAAGTCCAAATATATAATATGATACAATAAATACATATATATGTGTTTTGGGAAAGAAGCAATTGATATAATTGTCAAAATATTTTCTAAATCTATTATTAGTATTGGCTGAGCCAAAAGGAATTTTAATAAATATTAGCATTAGGCAATTAAAACAATCCAACTTTCAATAACTGGTCTAATTTCAAGTGAATAAACTTGAAGGGACAATTTATTTAAATTATCAGATATTTTTTAAAGTAAGGATGTTCAGCACACTATTTGTCATACCAATGCTGAACTTTTGTGTATTCACCAAACTAGCTAACAGATTCTCATATCACTGGTACATAAAATTCCCTTCCCCCACCAAAATGACAGATATTTTAAATACCATTAAATGTCAATATATTCCCTTAAACCTCTTCATTGACTTTTAGTTTCTAGTTGTGATTGTCAAACGCCTACTCGATGGACCACTGTCGCGAGTACAGAGACCCTACAAGGGCTCCCATCCTAAAATCAAGACAAGTGAAAGAGCATTGTTCCATTTATAGAATTTTAAAGAGTGTAAAATAATACAAACTTTTCCATTCTCGTCTAATCTTTTTAGGCATTTGAAGTCATTTTAACACCGATCTAAATCTTAAACATTCACTAATATTTCCATCTGAATAAAACGTATCAAGTCATTGATACTACTGAATGACCGTTTTCTGTATTTAGGGTCCAAATATTAACTAATTTACTACCATTGACAGCCATATAAGTCAAAGTTAAATTTGATTTTGATTAAGTGGCTGAAGTGGGAAGTGTGCAACCGTACACACAAGTAGGTCTTTGTTTGCACTGGGACTCAAACCCTTACGCTAGCGGTAAAATTGGGCCCAAAAAATCCTTCTGGTATTAAAGCCCAATTAACCCGATCCTGACAAATGAACTTGATTTGAGGGACTGATCCCGAAGCGAACCCGATTTTTCATACTTTATTTTTCCCTTCTCAAGGATTTTTCATTTTCTTCATGCTGAGATTTTTGAGTTTTTCCTTGCCTTCATGTAGGTTTTAGATCAGGGGATGGTGTCATAATAGTCTAGTTTGTAAGTCTGTGGTCTGTGCAGCCCATTGAGACTCTTAGTGATCAAGGGCTAGACAAATAAACATGATTTGACTTGAGGTTTTTGAGTTGTTTCTTGACCTCATGTAGGTTTTAGATCAGGGGATGGTGTCATAATAGTCTGTATTTTGCAATAGTCTGTGGTTTGTGCAGTCCTTTGAGACTCCTTGTGATTAAGGACTATACAAATAAACATGACTTGATTTGACTTGAGGAGAAAGAAGGGTGCTCTCTGAGTGCATGGAGAGGGGACTGAATCCATTGCATGGATCCGCCACAAAGAAAAAGAAACGAAGAATGAACAGTGAATAAAAAAAAAAAAAGGAGGAGAGAAAAAAAGCCCGGCGAGAACGTAATGATTGATATTTAAGGCTTACCTGACCTAACCTGAATTTCGCACCAGGCTTGGGCTTAAGATCGTACCTCTACCCTCAACACCACAGTACACACATACACGTACGGACATTTTAAATGTTGACCTTTGTCTGAGCGCTGATGCACAGCAGTCGGCCTTTAGCTTTGTCCAGCTGGCGGCTGTTGTCAGATGCCAGGTCCTGATACCCTGCCCCGTTAAAGGTAAAAATCTAGTTGGCCTGAATGGCGAGGAGAGGTGCTGACAACTTCGCTGCACACATTTTGTGTGTGAGGATTGCTTTAAGATGGAGTTTGACTCCCGTTGAAGTTGCATGGCCTACGCATTGAAGACAACTTCCCACCTGGCCGCTCCTCCCTCCCCCGGCAGTCAGCCGTAAATGGCAGCTCCGATGCTTATCAGCAGGCCTCTCAATTAGCCCAAATGTCATTGCGCAGGTGCAATTTGCCGCCATGAAAGCCACTCTGTCCACTGGGGTGCCACGTCACATGAATTTTTGCTCATAAGCTTCAGTTCAGAAGACTACAACACTAAATGCCAGAGTACTCATCTCTTGGGTATTCACTGATTGCAATTACTTGGGTTGTCTGATATCACTTTTTTCAGACCGATACGGACTTTTGAGCATTGCATGGGGAGTGACATAACTGGTACAAAAAATTGATCATGAAGAAATTCCTTTGAAGGAGCTGAATGGAACTGTAAAACTTTTTTACTTGCGACCCCCATCTCCTGGAAGATGACTTGTGTCAGCTCTTTCATGATGCACGTGCAAGTACATTAATCTATTAGACATGCTCAAATAAACCTCTTTCTTTCATTTTCTTGGGGTTTGGGTTGGCTTTTGGACTTTACTTTAAGCAGCCGCGTCTTACTTTCACCGTTTTCAGGCTACACTAACAAATAGGGAAAAGAAATGCCCAGACGAGCATTGCATCAAAGTCCACCACTTCAGAAATGTTTTGACAGTATATTTTGGACTCATATGTTTTATTACATAATTTTGCCTCAATAACAACTTCCTTGCCAAGACCTAAATCTCATACATATTGCAATATCAGCTATATTGCCCAGTCCAGGTCAAATCTCTGGAGAAACCCTGTTTACTCGTTTATCCAGGCTGCAAGCACGTGAAAGGCATCCTCCTGTACGGCCCGCCTGGCTGTGGAAAAACGCTGATGGCGCGGCAGATCGGCAAGATGCTCAACGCTCGCGAGCCCAAAATAGTCAACGGCCCCGAGATCCTCAACAAGTATGTGGGCGAGTCGGAGGCCAACGTACGCAAGCTGTTTGCCGACGCTGAGGATGAGCAGAAAAGGGTGAGGGCCACCTTAGGCAATCCAGTTTCTCATCTTTGTACCCATCCGCTTTGGGAACGTATAAGACGAACGATCACACTCCTTTTTAGAATTCAATCTTTTACTTGGTTTGTTTGAATGAGTTGGGCAAATTGAACAGACAGAATGCATTCACTGATTCAAATTCCACTGACGATATTTATTTGAACTCAGAAAAAGTAATCTCAAGGAGTGGACAGATCTGCCCTTTAAGTGGAGCGAAATGATGATTAGTCTTCACTTACTCGCAGTGTGTGTAATTGGAGGGCCCGGGCAGTGGTGGTCCGTTTGGATAGCGAGACACTCACGTCGACCCTCCATCTTCACCACCTAATGAGGCATTTTTTTGACTCGTCCCCACGCGCACACACAGCTGCTTAAATGCTGCACTGACAGCTGTGTGGACGAAGGGGAAATCCCCCTCAGCTTGATGAAGGACGTTAGAATCAATCGTGACATTTCATAATTCAGGCGCAATACAAGGGAACTTTCTCTGAGGCTTCTCAAAATGCAGACATATTAAAGGCCAATTTATCCAGTCAGTGAGCATCTGTAAAGATATTTTAAAGAAAAAAACTGTTTCTTTCTTTAGCTGGGTGCCAATAGCGGCCTCCACATCATCATCCTGGACGAGATCGATGCCATCTGCAAACAGCGCGGGAGCATGGCAGGCAGCACGGGCGTGCACGACACCGTGGTCAACCAGTTACTCTCCAAGATGGATGGCGTGGAACAGCTCAACAACATCCTGGTCATTGGTAACCTGCTAAATCTAAAACTTGGGGACGTCAAAAGACTTGCATTAACAGCATTTTGTGGGATTTTTGTGCCCAATATCAAATTCTTGAGTAGGTTGTGAAGCATCATTTAGTAATTATTTGCCAAAAATCTATAAATCCCGTGTGTGTTAGGGCAGCATTGAACCAAAAAAAGCATTTCAAAGGTACACTATGTAAAATCTGACCAGTAGATGTCGCTCTATTGTGTGAGTAATGAGTGCCAGAAAGCAAAAGGAAGAATACAAACTGTGGAAACTCAGTGACCAAACTGCACCATTTTTGCAAGCCTTTTATAAGGTTTTTGTTTTCATGTGGTAACCCAAACAAAATCTCTCAACCTATGAGTATTTGATAAAATGTACCTTTATGTGATGGGTTTTATACTGTTTTTTTTACCACGAGAAGGTACTAAATTTTACGCAATGATCCTTTTTTATTTTACCATATGTTTAACCTATTTTCTAGTAATATAAGAATAACCTTTGTCATACTTTTAAGAAATATTCCTCTTTTTTTTACTATAACGGTATCGTATTATATCCAGACTATCATTCTAATAACTAAAGAAAATGCCCCCTTAACTATGATGAAAGTATGTGTCAAATTAGCCAAGTAATAAAAATCAACTTAAAATTTGCTAAATAATGTGCTGATAAGATAAAGTATCAAAAAAATAAAATGCTTTAAATGAAAAGGGAAAATCTGTCATATCAGACAATTTTGCTCATTTTAAGCAATGTTTTCTTTTATTTTCCTTGGAAAATAATATTTTCTTTTCATAAAACAAGCCTTACGAGACTTAAATCAAGCTATAACGGTTCTGTACGCTGTCTGTACCCTCAGGTATGACCAACAGACCAGACCTCATTGACGAGGCTTTGTTGCGACCAGGAAGGCTGGAAGTCAAAATGGAAATTGGTAAGCGCATTCAATATAAAGGGACACGGAGATGCAAAAACCTTTTTTTATTTCGCGCTTCCAGGTCTGCCAGATGAGAGAGGTCGCGTCCAGATCCTGAACATCCACACGGCAAAGATGCGGCAGTTTAAGCTGCTTGCTGGCGACGTGGACGTTAAGGAGCTCGCTGTGGAGACCAAAAACTACAGCGGGGCAGAACTGGAAGGCCTGGTCAGGGCAGCACAGTCCACTGCCATGAACAGACATATCAAGGTCAGCTAGCAGGCAATTCACTGTAGATATACCATATTTTCTAAATTATAATGCGCACCTAAAAATTCCAAATTGGCCAGGAATTTTAAGTGCGCCTTATAATAGGTGGATACGATTGGAATTGCATAGAGTATTTACAGGTCTGCATTACTCCATAAGTGTATTTGAGTAATTGACTGATTTGAATCCTTAGTCGTGGCTGTGTGGGCACTGACACTATACCACTAGAGCACCAGTGGTACAGCTAAAGACCAGGCATAAAAGCTTTTAATTATGACACAATTTTTACTCACAGAGCCAGAAACACTGATTTGAGTAGTGCATTCTGATAGGTTAAACACTCTCGACTTCTTCACCAGTGCCTCAATAACGTTGCAAAAGACAGAATCAGATTATGGAAAGTCTTGCAACAAAATACTAAACAAGCTCTTTTACGTATGTATACATATTCAATTCATTTTCGTATGTCATCTGTACCACTAGTGGTAAAGTGTCGATGCCCTCACCACCGCAATCCGGGTTTTATTCCCCAAGTTTAATCAACCAATTAATCATTGCACTTTTATATGCCGTAAATGTATAAAGAGCCTATTGGTTGTCAACAAATAAACAAGGTAGCTCTTACTGTATTCTGTAGCTCTTACTATAGTATCAATTATATGCACCTCATAGTCCAGTGCACCTTATGTATGACAAGACTTTTTTCACCTTGTAGTGCAGAAAATACAGTAATTATCTTTTTGTACCGGTAAAGACAAATTAACTTGATACAGCTGCATGACAGATGATATTAGCAAAATATAACGAACAATATTGTTTTTTTTTTAAAGCCCCTCAAAAGTTGAACTAATTAAAAAAATTACATAATAAGGTGTAGATTGACAGGTATGAATGATTGTTTTCTGATGGAGCTATGTGTGTACCATCTTGATAATCAATGTGAAGTTCAAGTCTACACAGCTGACAAAACACTTGAGTATAAACACACACGCCCGTTTAGAGTGTGGCAGATATTAGCAGGCGTTGACATACGATTGACCAGACGTCTGGAGCCGCTTGTGAGGATTTATTCTTCCCGGGTGTCTTCTTCGTGTGACCTTTGCTCTCCGTGTAGCTGAATTGTGTGCGACTCACCGGTATGTGTTAGGCCAGCAACACGGTGGAGGTTAACATTGATACGGCGGAGAAGCTACAGGTCAGCAGACTGGACTTTATGGCCTCTCTCAACAATGACATCAAACCAGTAGGTTGTTTTTTAAAAAAAAAAACATAAGAACACGCAGTGCAATAATACACCAACTTTGAATCAATCGTCTTCTGCAGGCATTCGGCACCAACCAGGAAGACTACGCCAGCTACATCATGAACGGGATCATCCGCTGGGGCGACCCTGTGTCCGCGGTGCTGGAGGACGGGGAGCTCCTGGTGCAGCAGACCAAAAACAGCGAACACACACCGTTGGTGTCAGTGTTGTTGGAGGGTAGCGTGTTCATACATACAAATACAAGCACGCTCGGCGTCAAGCCGTCACAGACGCCTGTTTTTATTGTATGGTGCAGGTCCACCCAACAGCGGGAAGACTGCTTTGGCAGCTAAGATCGCCGAAGACTCCCAGTTTCCTTTCATCAAAATCTGCTCGCCTGATAAGATGATCGGACATTCGGAGATCGCCAAGTGTCAGGCCATTAAAAAGGTTATTAATGTGGCGGATTTATCATGTCAGGGAAACTATGAGTGAAAATAATTTAATTATTCTTTTAAATAAGAAAAATCATCCTAATTCTTTAATTTGTTGAACTGAATAATCTTTTGTTTTAATTTAATTTCGAACATGCACGTATGTGCATTTTATTGTTGTTTCAACTGGATACTTGTGCACAACACTGGAGATACTAGTATGCTTAATGTAATTATTTTCAACCCCAAAACAATCACAGAAAATTAAAAAAAATGTTTTCTTACACTACAAACCAATTTTATTTATTTTTGTATTGCATGAAATTAATGATTATTTGTAGGGATAAGCCAGTAGCAGTATAAGGCATCTGTACTAGGGACAGTGGTTCTTATTCGTACCAGTGGTCCTCTTTTCCTCTATTGATCAGAAAATACAAATGAAAGAAATATAATTGCTATTTAATATGTAATATTAAAGAAAAAATGTCTGGGTTTTAAATACTTTTTTTAAATATAGTAAATTTTGAACGTTTTCTTATATTTTAATGAATTTTTTGATGCACTCAGATGAAATTGATTTCCCGGGTCACACTTAATCTTCATTATATTAACCTCATGTGAACAATTTTGAGGGGATTTTTTGTTTTATGCATTTGAGTTAGGAAGACTGTGATTCATATTTTCCAATAACTTTTCAATCTTAAAATTCATAATTAATAATTCATAATTTAATTGTTGGCATGGTATAATGGCCTCAATTACTTACATACCTATTATGTGATAATTGCCTTATGTGCTGTAAGGCCTTTATCACATGCAATATAATTTTGAAATTCTGTATATTTTTAGTAATGTTGCCTGCAAATTCCTCAGACCTTAGTAAGTCCAATATTGCATGACAATTCTGTACACAGTAAGGCCACTATAGCACCGAAAAATGTTTTGAATGAATTATTCGCTAATTTGTGATTTTTTTTTTTCTATGCGGTATCAAAACGAATTAATTGCTGATTAAAAAAAAACATAACTGAGCGTTTTTGTTTTAAAAACAGTTTTTAGCCTTTTTCACAAATAACAATTATTGACGGTAATGACATTTTCGCGTGAGGTAAATTCATAAGTGCACCTCGTGCCTTTTGTCCATGGATATTGAATTGTTGATTGTGCGTTCTCTTATGGGTTCAGATTTTCGAGGACGCATACAAATCTCAACTAAGCTGTGTTGTGGTGGACGACATTGAGCGCTTGCTAGGTACGCGAACCGCCGCAAAAGATTTTAAAGATTCCGATCTGCTATTTTATGTTTCCTCCCTTTTCCTGTTACCAGACTTTGTGCCCATTGGTCCACGGTTTTCCAACTTGGTGCTGCAGGCTCTGCTGGTCCTTCTCAAGAAGGCCCCTCCCAAGGTAACGCTTCAGAGTGCCAGTCCGTGGGCGGCAGAAAGAGGGCACCAGATCACGCGTGCGCCAGCGGGGGCCTGGTTTGGCTGCGAGTGGCATGAGAGCCGCAGTTGTGCGAGGAGACGCTTGTTAGCATTCGTTGTGCTCTTTGTGAATGGTGCGGCAGAGAGCCTTCCCCTCGCTCTGGTTGCGCCCGCAGCCCGTTGCCCGGTTTGTGAATGAGCGAATGGTGTGCTGTATAGCCCGCATGTGCATGAGAAGCGCCAGGCCCAGCGGGGCGCCTGGGGCCAGGGGGAGGCCGGGGCGACACGGAAGAGAATGGGCTCTGTGAGAGAACCGGGACCTGGCAGCGCTGCCGCCTGTGTGGCACCTCATCTGCATGCAGCGTCGCAACCCCCTACGCCACAGGGGTGCAGCCGGCGGCCATAATCCGCCTGTCTGCTCACCATTTTCCTGCCGCTTCTTCTCCTGGTCCTCCTCCAGCTCGTCGGCTTAGCGCAGCTACAATTATTTTCTTTCTTCTTGGCTCATGTTTGTCTGGCGCCTCGCTGTCGTCCTCGCGTCATTCACCCTCGCTCGCCCGTGTTCTCAGCTCTGCTTCACACGTCCGGCAACGGGTCCTCAGCCATTTTGGGCTCAAAAATCACTTTCTGTTAATAATTAAAAAAAAAAATTATTCACCCTATCAAGATTATTTTGACTTTTTCATCCAAAATCATCCACAAATCTTTTAATACAAAAAGTACATTGTATATTTAAATTATTGGGTTGGTTTCAGTAAGCACAGTTAACAAAGATTTCAACAAATGAAATATTTTGGTTTTAAGGAGGACAAATTAAACGTTTTCTTTACAATTGGATGTAATACTTCCTAGAGGTAAGATCGGGCCTAAAAGAATCCAGCCCAACCCAACCTTCAGATGTCAAAGCCTGAACCAGCCCAAGCCCGACTAATTACATTAATTTAGGGGTTTGAGCTTGAAGAAAACCCAAATTTTCATATTTTATTTCTAAGGACCCCGGAGAAGGAAGAAAGAGTGATTTTTGGCTGACTTCACCAATACAGTAACTTTCAGTAACTTTTACAGTAACTTTGACCAATCACACGCACCGACAAGTGTGGATGCTGCGTGGCTCTTCCGCAAGGAAAAAGAGACAGACCAATGACAGTGGATAATTTATAAAAAAGTCAACACGAGAGAAACCTGTGTCGGGCCCAAGATTTTGATTGGTCGGGTTTGGCCTCTGGACAAAGAGATAGGCGGGCCTGGGCCTGGTCCGTTCTGAATTATTTTAGGCCTGATCTTACCTCTGCTCAATACACAGTTAAAAAAACTAAGCAGTTTGCCCCACTGATTGGCTATTTTGCTAATTTATTATTTGTTATTTTGTAATTTAAACATGTTCTCCTTATGTTATCACTATTGACATAGATAAGATAACCCATTCATTTTCGGTAATATTTCTCTTATTTCGATTTGTATTTATTTTTTAATTAAAATGATTTATTTTACAAAACTATATAAATTTGAATCAAAATACAACAAATGAAGCTTTAAATGAGGAAAACTATTTGCCATCTACTATATTAATCAGTATTGGTCATTTTTTACTATTTCAACTTATTTCATTTTTTTTAAAAAAACACCTTAGATTCTAAAGGGTAGAATTATTTTAGCCAAATCATAAAAACAATACTTAATACTGTAAGTTATGTCAAACAATCTTCCTAATTTTCTCATATTTGAAATGATCAAAACAAAAGCTTAGCCATGGTTGATCAACTTTAATGTAGGTGTCCCACAATCAAATATGAAAATGCGCAAGTGCTCTCCTCGTCCACAAGCGATGTCATCACAAGACAACTTTCTTTCAGGGCCGCAAGCTGCTGATCATTGGCACCAGCAGTCGCAAAGACGTCCTCAAGGAAATGGAGATGCTCAACTCCTTCAGCACTACTATCCATATTCCTAACATATCCAGCGGCAAGCAACTGGTGGAGGCCCTGGAGGTGTGACACACACTCTCACGCACATATGACATTTTTAGGTGTAGAAAACCTTTCATTTTCCTCCTTAGCTGCTGGGAAGCTTCCAGGAGAAGGAGAGGGCAGTCATCGCCAACGCCGTCATGGGTCAGAGCCTCTGGATCGGCATCAAGAAATTAATCATGCTCATCGAAATGGCTACCCAGGTATGATTATCTTTTTGGTAAAATAATTGGGAAAAAACAAAAAAGACAATCGAACAGCTGATGTTTATTTGAAGGCGGATTGCGTGCTGACTCCTTTGAAACATCAGTTTGAATAGAATTGGTTATTTCTGAAGACAGGCACTTCCCCCCCGCTGCAAGTGTGTTGTCCTCATTTATGCAATCGCATTACCTCAGTAGACCTTTGGGGATTTTCCCTGTACAAAGATTTAGATTGTTGCAGGTCATCGGTCACATTAATAGTGGAAAGCATTTTTAAATGATTTCTCATTGGTGTCGTTTATATGACAAAAACCTGGCACTTGAAAAGGGGGGTGCAGATTTTTTTTAATACGCACTAAACGTACACGTTTGGCGCTTGAGTATATTATGGTCTTAAATTATAGTCAATAAAAACTGATAGTGATAAAGTTAACGGCCGAGGTTGCTCGCCAAGGACGTCGGCGTCCCAACCTTCGCATTTGTGTCAGGCGTCTCCCCCAACACATCTGGTCGCCAGAGCGGCCGATCGCAAACCGCCATGTGTTGATTCCAATAAGAAATTAATGCAGCTTCGCCAAAATATTTGTTGCGGACGCTTCGAGATCACCAATGGCGCGCATACTTGACAACATGCGACAGCCCAAAAGGCAATACTGAGGGAAAAGTCCCCCAAGCACTGTTGTGTACTCCAGGGTAGCGTGGGGGACATCCAGATTTAACCGACATATGCCTTTAATTCGCCAGGACCCGGGGCCCTCCTGGAGGTTTGTCATACGGCACTCAGGAGCTTGTGGTTTGAACCTTGAGTTGTGTTTTTAAAAAATATATTTTTAATTATTTTTTTGAGCATTCCTTTATGAAATATTTAAAATTGGTTTCACCATAAGGATTTACTACTCGCGATGCTTCAGAGGTCCAGGGGTTACTAACTATTTCTCCCTCCCCTTACATCTCGGCTAATGAAATTTTATAGTCAAGCGGTATCAATGAGAGAAAATTATCCTTAAGACCAGTGGTTAGCAACCACCGGACAGGTGCCGGGCCGTGGGTTGTTTGGAATTGGGCTGTACAGAAAGAGAATACATTTACTTTATTTTTTGGGGGTATTTATTTTTGAATTCATGCATTGTTTGCACTTCAAAAACACCTCAAAGTTCGGGTGCGCGTTGTACTTATACTGTATTAAACCATTGACTGTTCAGCTGACAAATATCGCCGATTTTATTTGCTCAGCATAGGATGCAATGGGAATCGAACCCAGATCGCGGCGGTGAGAGCCAAATCCTTACCACAAAGCCAGGGTTTTCCGACATGGTGCCGGCGGGCACCAGGGGCCCCCCTAAGGACAGCAGAGGTGGCTGCGGACTTGTTCTGAAAATAGCTCACCAGTGCTGGGTCACTGTTATTCTCTTTTAGAATTATATTTTATAGTAGTTGGATTAGTCTATTTAACCCTTCCTCTAATAATTAACCTGGTAATAACAAATGAACAACAGTTGAGTACCATACAGTAACATAAGTTATTTAGAAATGCATATCAAACTGGGTGACCTTTGCGCTAATAAGTAACAGAAAGAAGCTTCAAAAAGGTTAGGGATGGCAAAGGACATTTTATCTCATAATAACACTTTTGTTACTCACAGTCTCACATTGTACAACGTTTTAATGGAGCAATATGGGAAAGAGTTCAGCCAAATCAACATTGTACAACATAGTTTCGTGGGTAAAAATAGTGTGATGATGAGATAAACTCTAATGCCTTTTCCTATGTCATCTAGATCCCAGATAGCTCAGTGATTACACAGTGGATTCGGGCTTTTTATTATTATTAATTTTATTGTCAGTATTATGATTTTTTATTATTAGTTTTGTTATTATTGCCCGTGGCCGTGAGACTATAGTCGGACATTAAACCAGTCCATGGTACAGAAAAGGTTGCCAATCACTGCCAAGGTAAAAATGTACGGTAATGTTGACTATATTTACACAGCCTGGATCTCATATAATTGCTTCAGGGCGCCTCGCCGTGGCCATATTTTGCACCATCAACCATTACGTCACAAACCCGCATGCATTGAGACTCGCCGTGAACAAGATCACATATGTTGCCACGGCAACAGGAGGCAGGCGAACAACTGCATGATTCTTGGAGGTCGAGGACCACTTGCTCAGTTTCTTTTTTGTGTGTTTCGTAGATGGATGCCGACTACAGAGTTAGCAAGTTCTTGAGTCTGCTGCGAGACGAGGGCGCGTAAGTGTTTTGGAGCGGGGTCAACCTGGGTTCAGTTTCACTGGAGTTGTAAAAATACATAGAGGTACAGTACAGGGGTGTACTGTACCTCTATGTACACCCCTGTACTGTAGCTCTATGTACAGAAATACTGAACTTCACTTTAGTTTTTATTTCCAGAAGTTAACTAATCATCCATAAACTCATTGAAATTTTTTTTTTTTACTTAAATTACTTGGAAATCATTCATGTAACCATGTTTAGAATCTGAACCCTGACATGCTGCAAAGAATTGAGGGTTTAGTTGTACCAAGATGATAACCAAAAACTCCTTTTTCAAATACCATATTTTTACATTTACAATACAGAGCATTTTAACCCATATTTGATGGCTGATGTAAATGTTAGCAGAGCTGCCAAATGTTAATAATCTTAGTTAACTGTGTCAGTTTATGGCAAACTACAAAATGCACATAAGCTAGGAAAACTACTACAACCGTTGACAAAAATCAAGAAATGTTATTTTTTTCTATTAAAAATGTTTATTTGTTTCAAATAAGATGATTATTCTAAAATGTAAGTAAATCTGTTCATACCAAATTTGTACTATAGTTAAGCGCTACTTTATTGGTTGTAGTCATTTTCTGAAGTGATAACATTCAGGGTTCGCACGGGTGCTTGAAGTTCTTGAAAAATCTTGAATTTTAATTTGGTGTTTTTGAAGGTTTTTCATTTGCCTCAATTTTGGGCGAAGTGCTTGTGAATGCTTGGAATTGTTGTTTCTCATCAAATCTGCTTAAAATGATGCCGACCCTGCTCCATGCTGGCTCTACTAGCACATTTCTTCCGTTGTGATTCACGGCAGCTAGCATTAGTTTGTAAGGCATTGTCCTATGAAGCACCCAAGAGGGGACACAAGCTAGCTACACCTAAACAGGGCACTATGAATTGTGTATTAGCGCAGGATTACTTATCAATTACAGACTTTATGAGCCATGCAAAAAATTAAGGTAGTATTTCCCAGTGGACAAATGTAGCTGCTACTGAAAAACTAAGCTATATATCATTTTTTCCCAACAGCTAAATGGGAAGAGTTTTGCCTTAAAAACAATTTAATCGTGATCGATTCAAAGGTCTAAAAATCGTATGTTTTGATAAATGCACACGCAATATTGAAAATCACATATGGTGGCTCTGCAAAATACTTCATTCACAGTTTTGTTTTTAATGGTGCTGGACAAACTTAATGATTTACTTTTTGTTAATAAAGCTCTCAACTCTTCAGGATTTGTTTTCTTACACTCAATTGTGCTGTGATTTTGGCCTCCGAACTTGGATATCAATGTGATATTGTATTCCTATCAAAAGCCGGGTCTTGTATGATCTCTATGTTGCCTATTTCTCCCCTCAGACTGGGTTCCTCGTTTGTGCCATTGTAGAAGGGCTTCAGCCCAAAAAAAAAAAGGCTCATCAACAGGTAAGAAGGCAGAAAAAGAGCTTGATCTTGCACATAACTCAAGTGCAAGTCTGAGCGATTTGTATTCTCTGTTGTTGACAGAATGTGATTGCGACTTAAGATAATGTTTAATCAATCAACTTGTTTGCCTCTAGATACAGATGGACGTCCTTCTGTCTTTACGCCTCCCTCACACGCCACAAAAATGTAGTGTGGACGAGGGATGTGTGCCGGTATATGTATTTGTGAATGATCAGTGATGTTTTTTTGTTTGTAAAGTAAGAAAAAGAAGTTTGTACACCTGATCATTCCACACAACTGTATTACGCTGAATATTCAACTTTTATGTTGATTAAATTAATCTTTTGTAAAAATTCTTATCAAGGCAATTTTTGTTACCAGGGTACAGTTGTACTTCTTTATACAAGCACCACTAGACACGAGAATTTTGATACACAGATTGCTCGCTTTACTAAAGAAAATCCAGGTCACAGGCAGTCATAGAGGACTGCCATCAGCTAGGTTCAGTTTATGCATGCACCTACCGCCATCAGCCACCTGATTCCACGCTCTTTGTTATACCTGTAGATTATCTTTATTCCGCAAAAAAACTCGTTTTAATAGCATCTTTTTAAATCACATCTCCTTTTTGTGACGTTTTGTGGCCTTAGCAATGAGTTCCGTAAAGGGAAACCGTAAGATGTCTGGAGAAAAAGAGCAAGACATAAAAGAAAACCCAAGCGCGGTGTTTGTGTGAGTGACCAATAGAAGTACAATTGGAAATCAACGAGTGCCAATCACAAATCTGCGGAAGAATTTACGCAGCGCTTCACTGTACAATTTCTGAGGGAGGTTATATTCCTGTTGCAGAAAAACTGCACAGAGGAGGACCAACCAGATACGTTCGAGAGGTGCTGGCTAAGTGGGAGGAACCTTTTGCTTTTGTTGGGAAAAAAACTACAAAAAGTGGCAAGTGGTTGTGCAACAGCTCCCTTTAATCACACTTGCCTTATGCATTTCCCTAACAAGTAGAAACTGAGACAAATCTCCTTGAATACGTTTTATCATTATTATTTTCTCTGTTTTCAAAAGAGCTGTAGAAAGTAGTAGTGTTGCGAGTCCAGCTGAAACAGCAAAATAAATTGATGAATAAAAACGCAAACAGGCAAAACAAATTGTGCTGTAAAAATAATGTGTCTTCACGTTTATTTAAAGCTACAGTAACTTTGGTTTTAAGTGTAAACTAAGTGCTTACTTATCATCAAAAGTCGTGTACCGCACTCCTCATCACGCAAACATATTTGCTCCTGCGACTCCCTCATAATGAACTCGCGTTTCACTTAGTTAATATAATTTATGTCATTACTGTTTTTATATTTAATTACTATTTGAATGTGTTTGTCATGATCAGAAAAATGAAAATTATAGCTATTTAAAGTTCACTTTCATCCTTTTGGGAGGTTGGGAAACGGACCAATTAGTTTTTATTTTATATCGGGAAAATTTGCTCCTTACACGAGCAATTTGAACAACGAGCACGATCCCGGAACAAATCAAACTTGTATGTAGAGGTACCACTGTATTTGTTCTTGCACAGTGTGAGTCAACATGATGTGTATCTGAAGCAAAACAAACACCACAATATTGTTCAAATATATAATCTTGGTTCAGTCATACATATATATACATTGTATAATAAATAATATTTATAAAAACAAAACATTTCCGATAATAATCAACGATCAAGAGGGAACTATTCACTTTTACAACATTTGTACAAAACTTTGGATACAGCGGGTGGGGGAAGAGCCAGGGACAGGAGTTCTTTGTGTGTAGGAAAATGCTAAGCTAAGCTAGCGCTTATGTCAGCTACATTTGCTCCACTACGTTGAATACATGTCTGCTAACCCTCCAGGTCCATACCCCCTCCTCTACCGTTTATGCCCAAAAAATACAATCATTCTTTAGATTCTCCACCCCTGCCCCAAATGTGTTTTTTGGGGTAAAATCTGCCTACAAACTAGTATAATGCTACTTCGCTATGTCAAGCTTAACAAGTATTTTGATAATTGTTGCCATTTATCTGTTCATGAGGTTTGTTCTTTTTCATATGACAGCCAGTTAATATGACTTTATTGACAAATTGTAATGCAGGGGTGTCAAACAAATTTTAGCTCGGGGACCACATGGTAGAAAATACACTCACGGGGTCTGGACTAATTGATTAAAGAGATAAAAAGAAAGGGAGAGAGAGAGCTAGAGAGACACATGGAGAGAAAAAAAGGTGGAAAGAGAGGGGAGAGAGAGAGAGGGAGGGAGAAAACATAGAGAAAGAAAGCAAAAGAGATACAGAGAATGATGGCCAAAGAGACAAAAAGAAGGGACAGTGAAAGAGAGAAACAATGTGAGAGAAAGAAAGAGGAGAAAAAGAAGAGTGTTAGAGTAATGGAGAAATATATTAAAATAGATAAATATGGACAGAGTGATAAACACAAAAAAAGAGAGAAAGGGATAGAGAAAAGAGAAAATAGTGAAAAAGAGGGGGGGAAAGAGACAGATAAAATATTGAGACAGATACAAGTGAAAGGAAGAAAGTGAATACAGAGAGACTGAGAGGGAAAGAGTAGAAGAAGAAGACAGAGGGAAAGAGATAAATACAGCTTCAGTTGCCTTGTAAGTGGCGCCTAGCTTTGGCGAGATCAAGCGGACATATTTAAAACTGCAGCTAGTTTTTCTCTTTGAGCTTAAAACCCTTAGTAGGCCCGATCGTCCCTCGGGCCGCACGTTGACACCCCTGATCCAATGCATACCAAAAGATGGCTGCATAGCAACAGGCATTACTTCTGCAAGGCACTGTATGTTTGCTTCTTTTGCTCGCACCACAGCACTCCTATGTCTTCAAGCAACCAGCTTAGCTGTAAGCTCAACAGAAATGATGCAATTCTTTCCAGAATGGAATTTAGCAATGTCGGGCTAAAACATAGCCTTGTTTGCGCGTGACATGAGCTTGCCTGTTCGCACACACGTTCCCTCCTGCATACCTGCAGTCCCGGCCCAATGCTAGCATGTCAGTAACGCAGGGGTCGTAAAAGTCGAGCCACGCTAGCTTCTCTCTTCCGCTCAGTAGTTTCAAAGACCCGCAGTCCTGGTCAGTAGTTAACACGGTGAAGCCGGCTTTCCCAGGCCACCTGATCAAGTCAGCTTTTTAAAAATGCTTTAAGTTGTTTTATTTTTAGAAAGCAATCCTCGGACATCACTCACAAAAATTGATTTTGTCTGGCTTCGGGGTGAATTTTCATGATGAATCTTAAATGCAAAGTAATAAATATGGCCAACTAAACGTTTTTGACCAATACCAAAACTCTACCTGCAGTCATGTAACCTCCACAGTTTTTTGATTTTCTTTTTTAATATTTCTGAATGTTTTTACATTATATTACGGATGTTCACATGTTGCTGTGCTGAGTGTCTGCAAATGCCGAGTGAGGCAGGCAATTCTCTTGCCTCGTGGGGATAGTGAGGCAAAGAATTCTGATTTGGTGCACAACTAAGCCCCAAACAATAGAATTAGTCATAGAAGAGCAAGTCAAACCATCAGGGATTTTGTTTTCTCGTAGCATTGACTTTTTTCATCATAGAAGCTTACCCATCAATTGAAAGTAGCAGCACATTGTCTTAATGTATATATTAAGGTAAGACAATAAAGTGTTTATTTCTGTGCTACAGTTTACACACAGCTTCTTGCTATACTGATCAAACCATCTTTGTAAATCTGTGCCTCAGTAGACGCGAACGTCACCGCACCTCACCGGTACTGGTGGACGCTGGAAGGTCAACTCAAAAGATTCGAGTGCATCATAGATTCATCTTGAAATTTCACCAGAAAGTGCAATGCCCTATTCATGAGTACCAAGAAAAACAACTGGAGTGCACAGATAAGTGTGGTGTTGCTTACAGTTCCAGTCAATATTCTTGTGCTGTTTGTATTTTACTGCATTCATGGGTTACTGTACACATTGCTGGCACGGAGGGGAAATAAATAAAGACATTGGGGAAGGTGAAGATCAAGAGCGTCCACCAGGTCAGGGTACAGAGCAGGATGGGCGGTGTGTGCAGTAAATAGGACGCCGTGCAAGGATAAGAAGGGGTTCGGACGGCACTTGCAGTCCAGTCCGCCCGCACCTGCGTCTCGCGTTCACTTACAAGTGTGCACGTCATAAACACGCATGCACTCCTGGCAGCTGACGTAGCAGCACCAGTGGAAGATGCAGTGGCACTTCTCCTTGCGCTTCTCAGTCCGGGTGTTGTGTCCACGGCCGCAGCACAGCAGGTCGCAGCCCTCGATGCCGTGCGACGACACGTTGCAGCCGCGGTCTCGCGTCCCGAAGGAGCCGGTTTCCTGGTTGGGCTCGCAGAAGTTGGGCGAGCCCTCGTAGTAGACCAGGTCCCGCTCGGTAGGGTGCTTGAAGAAAGCGTACTTGACGCGCAGGGTCTCTACCCAACCGCGGGACTCCCTGTGCTTCTCAACCACCATCTCGGAAGCGCTGTCGTACTTGTCCTTCAGGTAGTCGCCCAGCATGCGGAAGTCGGGCTGCGCCCACCAGCACGTCTTCACCTCGCAGCTCCCCGACAGGCCGTGACACTTGCAGCGGAGATGCATGTGGTCCAGGATGGTCTAAATGACACACAACACGGCATTGTTTGAATGTCAATGCAGTGATACCGCTCTGGAAAGGAGATGGAATCTGAGATAGAAACATTCCAAACCCTGCGGTCATGCATACTTGAAACAGGAACAAAAGTTTCACTGAACCGCATAGAAAATACTGTTACTGTACGGTACTCAAATTCGTTTGGTATCAATGTTTTGTGAGGTAATTAGTTATTAAAACTAATTTGGAAACTAGATAGCTTTTCCACTTTTGGAGCCGTTTTTACCGTAAAGTGAACCATCGTCTCGCCAGAAGTTACGTTCCATAAAGAACGAGTCTATGGCAGAAACCTTTTCTTTTTTTTTTATTAATTACATATATATATTTTTTTTGCATGTACGTAACATTTTGCAAGCTTTTCTACTTAGGTCAGGGGTCGGCAACCCAAAATATTAAAGGAGCCTTATTGAACGGGAAAAAAAACAAATTTGTCTGGAGCTGAAAAAAAAAAGCCTTATGAGCCTTATAATGAATGCAACGCCTCCTGTAATTATCTTTACGAACTAAAATAGCCCAATATCAAAATGACTCTCTTGGATGCAGCGCATCCTGAGAATGTCACCACCTTAAGTTTATCTTACAATATTAGTGAACTACAGTGTTTTTCATTGGTTTTATAAGATTGAAGAAATGCAATAGAGAAATCCAATTTTTGATGTCATTTTTATTTTGAAGATACGATAAGATAACAAAATGTAGTGTGCATAGTGAGCCTTTTGAAAAGCCATATGAAATCTAATACAATTTAAGTTTGATGTCTGTGCAAATGTCAAACAAGAGATTGCACGGGTAAAACAGCAGCATCCTCTTCTCTCTTTTGATATTACATCTACGCACCCACCCTTGGGTCTGAGCAACACAACACATAATATTAAAATATATTCTGACAAAAATCAAGTCCCTTAAAAATAACTATTTTGTGACTAAAAAGTGCCTATGTCAGGATTGTATTCTTACCCGGTTAATGTGACTTCTGTGTTGAAATTAGGGCTGTTGCGTAAGGTTGAGTTGTAATGTTATGCTGCCCCTTTAAAAGCATCGAAGCTTGCGCTACACTAGGCTCCAACACAGGAAACCCAGGAGAGAGGACAACAACCAGAGGAGAGGCGTGCCGAAGTAGCTGAAATGTAATATTTATCTTATGCATTTTTAGAGTGTTCAAAAATGTTTAAAGTGTTTGAGTTACGGTTTTCTTCTTAAAGAAACCATATTAATACAAAAATATATTTCCTTCCTAACCTTTTTTAATTTGTAAACATTTTTGGAAAAGTGCCAGGGATCCACTCTGCAGCGATAAAGAGCCGTGGGTTACCGACCACCGACTTAAGTGTACATACTAAACCTTCATGTTATTGACCTGCAGGTAGAGAAGAAGCGGCACGAATGTTTAATGCAGAACAAAATTAACAATACAAATCAGTAAGGTAGCGTAAACCTAAAATGTGATCCGCGTTATTGAGAGGGTTCACTTTATTTGGTTTCAACACTACTCTTTTTTTAGATGATAACCAAGAATGTCCTACCCTACCGTAGTTCATTGTTCATTATTATATTTAATTTCCCTTAAAAATGTCCAAGGCCCTCACCACTCCCAAAAAGTATGAACAGGTGGTATTCAGGTGCAAACAAGGGCAAGGGCACTCCAGGTATGTACCCGTGTGGTCCCGGACAGCCGTTAATGCGAAAACTCCCAACTTTCACCCTCGAGTCATGCAGCTGATTGACAGTCAGGGAATTTTTGCTCTGGGTGTGTTGTATTGCAAAGTCTTTGTTTAATGTTTTCTGTTGTTGTCACTTTAAGCTTAACAGACACATTCTTCCAAATGGAAACAAGTGTTTAACAGTATTCTTGTTATTATTATTATTAAAGGAAACCTGTACAATCGAAGAGAATATACCGGTATGCTTAAAAATTCATCACCACCTTGAATTAACAGTTTTTACACATGTACATCCAGTCAGATGCTAGTGTTTACCGTACGTCCCGCTTCGTTGTTGTGCCGGTTCATGGCCGAGCGGGCGTCCGGCCGGTTCTCTCGGGCATCAGCAAACTCTCTGGACACCAGCACGCCGAACTCTGCATCCTCGCTGCAGCCTCCCCACTTCCAGCCCTCCCCTGGCGGTCCCTTGTGGTGAGAATCGCAGCCGCACATGGTGGACGTGCCTTCGGCGCAGGAACGCGTCACGGCGAAGGCCACGCCGGCCGAGGCGATGGCATGGACAAACGCTGACTCTCTGGTTGCTGTGGGAGATCCGGACCGGGCATCAAAAAGGTAGGAGGAGAAAAGAAGAGTGTGTCAATCGTGTTAAACATGGTGGAGAGCAAATCTGAGTCCTGCCAACATCCAAATACTTTTTTTCAAAGTACTTCTCTTCAATGCATCTGCTCAGGACAAAGAGGATGTTCACTTGGATTCTTTCTGAAACCATTACAATGTTCTCGATATGTTGTGTTTTTAAAGTCTTTTGGGTTATCCCAATTGGTTTAAACCCCCCACAACTTCTTAGAACCTTAATGGACTGGCTCCTTCATTCACAGATGCACTCCTAGTCAGCCTTACTAACCCTTTCAATTATTCCTCTCACCACAGAGTACAGTGTCATCTCTGTAATAAAATCATAGTTTTCCATTACTGTACTGGTACCAGAGCAACCAAAAGAGACTATCCAAAGTTCCAAGAAGCGCAATCAAACTTGTTTTTTGATATCTCTGTACTCACACACATAATTCATATAAAACAGGTTTAATTCCAGGTACCTGTCAACCTTACCGTATGACCACTCCCAAGTGCTCCATGTTCCTTGCAGAAGTTAGCAGATATAGGGTCCAATTCACCTGCAACCCTGGGATGTACGCTTTGAAAGAACCCCGTGACAAAGTTCTTGATGATGTGGTAGGACCTTTTCTTTGCATCCCACTCGATGATAGTTGACAGTAAATACTTTGTTTACGACGGGATGAGTCAGGACTCCTGGGAAAAGCAGAGTCCCTGCAGTGACATCAGCCCTTTGTGGCTGTGTCAGGGAGGCCTTAGCGCTCAGTGGGATCTTATGACCTCCTGTCATCCCTGAGGTGTGCTGCTTTGCATCTGGATAGTGTTTCAGGAATGTTGTCACCGCTCCATCCCCCCGCAGACCTCATCCCTTACCATTCCTGTTCAGTGCCCAAGGCTTTCAGGTGAAACCTAGCAGCACGTCAGCCTGTTGTCTTTGCTGACGCCCCCTTTGAAGGCAGCAGCTCATTATGTAAAATGACACTATTGTTTCATAATCGCAGCACACTTGTTCATGGTTTTGCCTTTACGCACCGCCGGCTGGTAAACAAATATGATCACGTACTATATACTTGAGTTTGCGGGGGTTTATTCAGGTAGGGCCTAAAATTCCAAGACGATGAGTGTGCTACCCACTGCTTGTTTAATACCCAGTTCATAGTCTTAAATGGTGACATTTTGGCTCTTCACATGTTGGTGCTGATGCAGAGTTACTGTCTATCAGTAAAATGCCCACAGAAGCAAACAATGAATATGCTAATTGGATAACATCAGTCAACTCAGCAATTTCAATTGAATCTGAACTGGGTCATCCTAAACAAGGCTCGCAGTTGCAGCTCATCGGTAAGGCTAGCGTTTCTGCTGCCTCTACCTGCTGGGCTCATCAATTCTTCATTGTTTCCCATGTGTCACACTGTGTTATCCGCACAAAGAATCTTATGACTCACGCTCCACTCTGCCTGAGCCCCCATCCTCCCATCGTTTCCCCAATAGAAATACCATGAGCCACCAGTCACGCCGTCGGGTTCCAACCTCCACAGGCCAGCTCGGTACGTCCGAAGCTGGGCAGCCTCGTCGCCCCTCGATTTGCCTCCCCGTCCTGAAGAGCACGCCCGGGCCAGGTTGGGAGGGATCCCCTTTCAGTCTGTTCATGACAGAGTCAAAAGGGCGTGTGAATGGGGCGTCCGTGGGAGCCGGACTGTGTGAGGCAAGCAGCGGCCTTCATGCACAGTAGGGGTTGAGCGGAGCCCCCCGGCCCTTTTCTATTGCCTGTAATCTCATTTGGCCTTCCCTCTCCTTTTGAGTTGACGGAGGCGCTTGGACTGCTTGCGCTGCCCACATTCATTTGCCTGTGATACTCACACAAGCTGATTCTTTTCCAATCAGCAGCAACACAAGCGATTACCTTCCCAACTACAGACCACGAGGCCTCATCCCACTGTCGCCCTAACAGGAGGGATCCATACAATTAATATTCCGCCTGTGAGCCACCTGATGAATGTGTGCAGTGTTTCAGTGGCACTTGACTGGAAACTCTGATGGATGTGGTGCCCTGACCATCAATATTGTGCACTGGAGATGAAGAAAAAGTGGCAAGGACAAATGTGGATTCAAGCGGAATGTGTCAGTGCTTGTGTTTGTGCTGGATGCAGCCAGGAAAGGTGTCTATTATTGTAATTGCCCCAGTTAGTGTTTTGGCAGCAGAAGTGCAGGCAGCCCTGCCCTCAGGCTTTAAACTCTTGTCTGTTACATGTGGAGGTTTTGTAACGGCTTGCAGTAGCCTTTCTGAACCCGCAACACAAGTCATCTTACCATGATGCAAGCGCGGAAGTCCAACATACCTTTATCTAGCACTGGGCCAAAGATGGCTAGGTTGTCTTTGATGGTAGTGCAGTTCCACCGCCGCCCGCGGAATTGGTGTTGACATTCCTGGATACCCAGTTTGACTCCCTCTGCCACACTGGGCATAATTTCAATGTAGTTTCGGCAGAAGCGAAGCTGTTTGGGCACTAGGCCCGGTATGGAGCCACACAGTAAGGGTTGGGAGCCCAAAGAGGAGTACTGTTGCCCAAGTGCCAGTGACCTGAGGGGGCAGTAAGAGCATTAGTCAGCATCTTGGGCGAACTATAGAGGTACAACATTTGAGATACATCTACCTTGTGTTGTGATACTAAAGCTTTAAGACTTTGGAGTAACTCTAAAGTGCAGAGTCTGCATTTAAGTCTTTGAGATGATTTTGACTTAAGACAGATGATAAGGTCAACGATCTTTAACTTTTAGAGATCCACAAAACCTACAGGTCACTTGTTTCTACTAGTCAAGTGGTGCACATTATATTCGTAACTTTTTTATATAATGTTGAAGTCTAAAAGAGACTTGACGTTAGTTAACAAAGTTGTTAAATTGGTATGCTAAACATGTAAGGCTCTGGCACAAGGTCTTTCACGTCTAGTCTTTTACTATTTTTCCCAAGATAATAAAGTTGTACTGGAAACAAAATGTCCATAACCAGGAAGTTCTTTTAGTGTTTTTCATTACACTTGATGGGATTTTTACCAGATTTGGTTTAAGAAGCCCATGTGTCTCCCCTGTCATGATAAAGTCAGATTTAATCAGGAAGAAACCAAAATCAACTAAGTCGCTCGGCAACATTAATG
This sequence comes from Urocampus carinirostris, assembly GCF_059441175.1. Classification (NCBI taxonomy): domain Eukaryota; kingdom Metazoa; phylum Chordata; class Actinopteri; order Syngnathiformes; family Syngnathidae; genus Urocampus; species Urocampus carinirostris. Next base: position 21,015,909 of record NC_142367.1, on the reverse strand, counting down.
CAATCACTTTTTTTTTTGCTTTTAATTCAGAAAAAAAGATCTTCCTTCCAGTTTTTATCCCATGTGAACTTCCTACATTCCTGATAATGGTAAAAAGCTGGGGAGCAGGGACGAAAGACGCTTCCCTGGATGGAAACCTGCCTCACTAAAATAACACTTTCAACTCATGACAGCAGGGTGAGTCACTTATGTACTCAATAGTGACAACTACTATTTGTTTATTGGATGACCAACTGGAGGCCTCTTAATCAATCTGCGGCTTCAGCTGCCTGTCACACTCACATAGGTTTGAGAGACACTTTCAAAAATCGATCCTGACCTGAATCACCCTGTGGTGCCTAATACAAAAATTCTGAAATAACAAATTCTTACTGTTGATGGTATTAGCCATTTGATTAGCCGCTAGGCCATAGCGGACATCATAGCACTAGGGGGGGGGGGTCCTAAAAGGATCCCAGGGTGGCTGTTTGATGCAGTTGGATGGTGGGGGTTTGACACTTGACAGCGATCAGATCATGGCGCCACTCGGGATGACCTTAGGAACCGCGCATGGTGCAACCTGATCAGTCCGGCTAGCTAATGTAAGCGATGAGCATGCTACGCCCGCACCTTGCCAGAAGTAACACAAAGTCACATGTGATTTCATCTTTACTATTGCTACAAATTCTTAAACCCCTAACCCTCTTTGTAATGTCGCATAGTGCGATAAGCAAGGCATTAGCATTAATAGGGAATGATGTAATTTTTTTTGCTTGGAAAATTTGAAAGTTTCAGACGAGCCGTTAATACATGTTAGCCAGTGACATGCGGTGAGGTTTGTGCCTGGTGAGGCACAGTAAGATTTACAAATAATTGTACTTAAATCTTAGTGATCATTTGATTGACAAAGCAATATATAAACTGCAGAATAAAAAAAAATAAAACGTTTTATTGTCTTAACTTATAAATGAAGTCGGTGCTTTTCTGTCTATGTATTCTTTTAAATGAAAGCAACAATAGAAAGGTAATCCTCCATTATGAAAGAAGTCTATACGACGAGAAAATATACTGTATGACTTGCTAATACTATGACTAATTCTATTTTTTTGAGGCTGAAGTTTGTGCCAAATCATAATCTTTGGTATCACTATCGCCCTCTGCCATGAGGCAAGAGAATTGCGTGCCTCATTTTGCATGAACAGACTCTCGGCACCAATTGTGTTACCGATATTCATAATATGTATATTTTAAGAATAATCCAAAAATGGTTAAGTTAAATGGAGAAAGAACTTCAACACTACATACAGCATTTGTAATTTCGGCACCATTGTTTTCGATCCCTTTCTACACGACAAACTAAAAGAACTGTGCTTCTAAAAAATACATTTGAATATTTAGTGAAATAAAACGTAAATAAACATCGATAAAGTTATACTGTATTAACTCCAGAATAACTCCTCTATGCAGCGTGTATGGACATAATTTTCTGTAGAAATGCCACTGTAAATATGCACATATTATATCAATAATATGTTGTATTTTAAAGTTTTTATCCTTTTGCATATGTTTAACTTTTTAATTTTGTTTACTTGCAATTAAAGGATAAGCCCCCTTAATTTTGTTATATCTCTATTATGACAATAAAGGCCATTCATTCATTTATATTTCCATGATAATAGGTGACTTGGCTCCACCGACTGCGTGTCTTTGATGTTATGATGCAAAATTCCCTACATGTGGTCAGTTTATTTTATTAGGACACATTAAAATTACAGGTATTTTTGGATGATGTGCGTGTACTGCACATGCCCTCTCTTGTAAATTGTAAGAGTTTTGATAGTGATGAAGTAAAGTGATCATTGATAGTGTTTTCAATTTTGACGACAAATTAAAAAGGGAGTTCTTAGTATAGTATTTTGACTCAAATGTATTACTACAATTTTAGTCTATATGATTTCGGACCTTCTGTCATTCCGCGGGGCGGATGAGGAATGAGTCTCAGCCCCGAGGGGCTTTGCGCGGAGTCATGATATCATGTAGAGGGCGCTCCCCCCGCCCACGTGCCCCGCCGCCCTCCTTATTCCCGGCTTCTCGTAAGCAACATGTCCCGACCAGGGTGGCGAGCGGCAGACCTCCGTGGAGTGAGGCAGCCAGCCATCCGGGGGAATCTGCTGCAGGCGCTGGGACAAACGGCAAAAAAGTGGCGGCGGCCAACTGCAGGCTTTTGCAGGTGCGTGCCCCGGCAAGTCCTGCATGGGGCCTCTTCTGGCCTGGGGGGCTTTACTGCCTGGTTGGGGGTTTTCAATGTAGCAATGTCAGCGGGGCCCATGTGAAAGTACAGTAGCACTTTAACCTATACCATCAATTAATTGATAGAATCAATCAGAACCATTGTTTGGAACCCCACGTATTTAAACGACTGCGGCAAAAGGGTATCACTTCTCTTTAAGCTAGAGCAGGGGTCTGAAACTCAATATACTTGGGGGCGTTGGAGGTGGGGTCTGGGTGACTATTTAGTTTAAACTTTAGTAGACCCTCAAAATAATGCAAGAAGACATCAATGGATTTTGAACTTGCAAGGAGGACCGGAAGAAGATCATTTGAATAAAAAAATTTCCCTCCCTTCCTAATGTACTCTACCTAGCCCTTTTGTTTTATCTTTAAGGTAACAAAAAGCAGATCAGGCTTTAAGAGTGTGGGTATCAAAGAACAGCAACATGATTGGCCGATAGGGACGATGAGTCCAAATAAGGATCTGGCATCCCATTAAATCCCCCTTGCACACAAAAGTAACAAAGCTTTTTGGGCCAATTATCATTTTCCTCCAAAAAATTCTAATAAAAACATTCCGTTTTTTTAGGCGGGGGACCTCAAACTATCGTCCTGAGGTCCGCAGTCGCCCCCTGGGCAACATGTTTAAGATCCCCGAACTAGCGGGATGTCAGATATAACTTATTTTCAGCCCAATACCAAATGAGTGTTGAATCCTTGAGTAGTCACGAATACCGATATCAAGTTTCATGACTAATTGTCGTATGGTTCTCATTGTAAAGAACCAGGGTGGGCAAACAACGGCCCGCATGCCACATGTAGACCGTCAGGTTCTTTAATTCAGCCCGCCAGACGAACATTTTAAGAATATAATGATGATATATATATATATATATATATATATATATATATATAATATGGTACTGTATTTATTCATGTATATCACACTTCTTTACCTAAAAAAAGAACTCAAAGTTTAGGGTGCACGTTATACACAAGGTTTTGCAGCCCTTTGAGACTTTTTGCAAATAAGGGCTATACAAATGAACATAACTTTATTTGACTAGTATATTACCGTGTTTTTCCAATGATTAATCAGACAAGTGATTAAGTGATTTATATGTAGTAGTACTGTAATTGTAGTTTTGTTTAAACATTTAAGTAGTATTTCTGCAGTCAGGTTTTGTAGTATTTCCGTGGTAATTTTGTAGTATTGCTATAGTTTTTTTGTAATATTTCTGCATTTGCATTTTTGTGGTATTTCCATCGTAGTCCTTTTGTAGTAATGTGATATTATTGTTATGTTTTTGTAGTATTCCAATAGTATAATTATTTCATTATATTTTTAGTATTTCTGTAGTTGGATTTTTGAAGCATTTCTGTTGTAATTTCTCAAGTTGTACTTTTTTGTATTGTTTGTGTAATATTTCTGTAGTAGTGTTTTTGAATTATAGTACTACTGTAGTGGTATGTTTATAGTGTTCCCATAGTAAAATTTTGGTAATTTACTGAAGGTGTACCTTTTTTAGTATTCTTTTCTCTAGTAGTATTTTGGTATTGCTGTAGTAGTGTTTTTGTAGTATTTCAAATGCGTTTTCTTTTCAGAATGACAGCAAAGTAATATATTAGTTCTCCGTTTTTAATCACTAAATTTGATAAATAGTTTTGTTGTAATTTCGTAGTATTTCTGCAGTTGCAGTTTTTGTTGTGGATGCCCAATGGGGACAAAGTTGCCACGAAATTGTTAATTTTTTTAGGTACATGCTATATAGAAGGTTTTGCAGCCCTTTGAGACTTTTTGAACATGACCCCGATAGCATAACATTGGAAGCAAAGGTAATTGATCCTGGGTCGCGGCAGTAAGAGCACCAAATCTTGACCAATAGACCACCAGTGGTAATGATGTAGTAGTACTGTATTTGTTTTTTTTTAAAACATTTATGTGGTATTTTTGCAGTCTTTTTTGGAGTATTTTTGTAGTATTTTTCTCTTTGGTGTATCTTACCAGCTCAGTAGCCTAGATGGTAAGGCGCCCGCTTTGAGACTGGGAGGTTCGGGTTCGCGCCCCGGCCGAGTCATTCCTAAGACTTAAAAAGTGGTCGGCGGCGCCCTCTCTTGGCTGCGGCTGCATCGGGTCAGATGCAATCGACATTTCGTTCTGTGTACATTGTTACACAGAATGACAATACAAGGAAATTATTATTATTATTATATTATTAAGATAACTTTGAGGGACATTTGAAAAATACATTGCAAATATGATGTTTGTATTGTGTTTATAGTTTACGTGGTCAATGCATGTGTGAGGACCAGAACGGAGCCAGGACCCACTTGCGTGCGTTTTTCTTAGTTTTATTGGGAAAACGGGAAAGGATTCTACACACGATCTGTCGATCGATGGTCGTAGGGAGCAGGTTGCTCACACGCGGAAGTGGTATTTCCGTGGCAAGCGATGGCGGTGTCAAGAGTGGAAAAAACAGGTCAGTAGCCGGGACGGGGGTGCAAAAATCATGGTCGAGATCAGAAAAAAGGTTGGAGCCGGGAAACAGACGGGAACCAGAACAGGAGAGAGTCGGGGTCGAAAGGCTTGCCTAGCGTAAGCTGAGGTTCGCAGACGGACTGACAACCGGTGACGGGAAGACGGCAGTTGACGCCAAAGGAGCAGGCTCAGGTGCTTTGCATCAGTTATCATGACAGCATGACTTTAATAATGCTCGCACTTACACTACTTGGTTTGAGAAAAAGTCATTATGAGTTTTTTTTATTCTAAAATTTGGAGTGCGAGTTATATATGTATATAGAAGAAAGTTTCTTCACTCTCAAACGAAACTTATAAGACCGATGTACATAAGAATATTTCCATCTTTCGAGGTAACCAACCCCACTCAGGGACTGTCAGATGTAGGGGGATGTACCTCCTCCAAATGGGAAGTAACTATCTTAAGGGTGAGCTGCTTACCAAAGAGACCCCTCAATATAAACGACGGAAAGGAAATCTATGAAACATCTCTTAAATAGGTCACGCTAGCTGACTTAAGGGACAGTATTTGCAATCAACTCCTCGAAATCAGGGACGCAGAATCTGGAGTTTGCCGCGAGCAGTCGCGCCGCTAAGCGACTCCCCAATAGAGCATCTCCGTTGACGAAGCCTCCTAGAAGATCCGGGGGGATCCGCAAACTGCGGAAAAAGACTAATTGGGCCACGGATGGTTGGCGGCTTGTCCCGAGGACTGGACTTTTTTTCACCACCCCCCCGTGTTGACGACTCCTTCGCTGGCACACGTTTGATTTGTGGTCCAAAAGCTTCCGGCTGATCAGATAAAAAATGACAGGACCATTGAAAGATGTTCCAACCTGCTCACCAGACCGCTGCTGCTGCTGCTGGAGTGCAGCATCGGGACGAGGACGCCCTGCAGTCACGGGGTGGGGGGTGGGAGTGGGGGAGGAACGGGACGTAAACTTGTGAACTCTCCGATGAGACCGAAAGACTCATTAGATCTGATTTAGCGAAAGCTCACGCGTGCGAGAAGAAACCCGGCACAAACTCTTGCTCGTACAAACGCGCCAGGAAAACGATTGATTTGAGCTCAGTGTGGATGTCTATTTGGAGTCGGGGACTGCATTGGGTTAAGAAATGTGGCCTAGGGGCCAATACTGGAGACCCATCTGATTATTTCTTTTGGGAATAAATATACATGCAGATTTTCACATGTAATGTTTAGTTCTTTTTGTTTTCAAATGGATTCAATTTATCAAAACACTCACAATTAAAGCAAAATAATAGGTTCCTGTATTAAACAACTAGATATTTTGTTGTGTGGTATTACCGTGTGTTTCAGTTGTGTACTAGTTGGCGCACTCACCTAACATGTGAAAAGTCCCCGGTTCGAGACTTTGTAGAAACATATATTGACCTAGAGAGGGATGGGCACCAGTACTTGCCCAAGACACACTACAAGAAGTGGTTCTCCTACGACGGTAGTGGTCAAGGGAACCAACTAACCGTATATTTAGTTTTGTAGTATGAATGTGTGTTTCAGTAGTGTCGTAGTTAGCACACTTGCCTAACACCCGAAGGTGCCCAGTTCGAGGTTTGTTGGCCTGGAAAGGGATGGGTGCCTCCTAGTTGTATTTGCCCAAGACACTCTACAGGAAATTGTGCCCCTACGACCGTAGTGGTCAAGTAAACCACCCAACTGAATATTTAGTTTTGTAGTATTAATGTGTGTTTCAGTAGTGTACTAGTTGGCACACTCGCCTAAGACGCGAAAAGTCCCTGGTTCGAGGTTTGCTGGCCTGGAGAGGGATGGGCACCACCAGACTGTACTTGCCCAAGACACACTACAGGACATGGTGCCCCTACGACCCATGTGGTGAAGGGATACACCCAACCACAGTATTACTGTAGTTGTATTTTTTTAAACATTTATGTAATATTTCTGCTGTCAGTTTTCATAGTATTTCTGTAGTATTGTGTACTGTTGCTGTAGTTTTTTGTAGTATATTTGTTGTATTTTTTGCATTTGAATTTTTGTAGTATTTCCATAGTAGTATTTTTGTAGTATTTATGTAATATTTCAATGATATTTTCTAGTATGGGCATGAGATCGAACCTCCTGTGCAGAGTTTGTATGTTCTCCCTGTGCTTGCGTGGGTTTCCTTCGGGCACTCTGGTTTCCTCCCACATTCCAAAGACATGCATTTAAGGTGAATTGGCCAGTCCAAATTGTCCCTAGGTGTGACTGAGCGAGTGAGTTGTCTGTCCCCGTGTGCCCTGCGATTGGCTGGCAACCAGTTCAGGGTGTCCCCTGCCCACTGCCCGATGATTGCTGGGATGGGCTCCAGCACCCCCGCGACCCTACTGAGGATAAGCGGTGCAGCTAATGAGATGAGATGAGACTTTTTGGTATTTCTGGTGTAATATATCTGCAGTACTGTTTTTGTATTGTAGTACTTTAGTGGCATGTTTGTAGTATTTTTGTCTTTAGTATTTTTGTAATATTACTGTAGCTGTACTTTTATATTATTTCAAGGTAATATTCTTGTATTATAGTATTACTGTAGTATTTCTGTAGTATTCTTTTCAGAATGATGGCAAAAAAATATATCATAGTTCCATGTTTTTAAGCACCAAATTTGATTTGTTTTGTAGTAATTAGAATTATTCCTGTAGTAGTATTTTTGTTGTAGACGGATGAAAGAGCATATGGCCCGCAGGCCGTAGTTTGCCCACCTCTGTTCAATTTGATAAAAACTTCTAGGTAAGACCAGCGAGTCACCTACCTGTTTGAAGCCAAGAGCTGATTTGCACGTACTCATCATGTTATTACTATGTTTTTATTATGTCATTTACGGCTCATGGAAATCATGGCTCATGGATATCTTAACCGCATGGGCCAAAGGGGCACCTACTCCTGTGGTGTGTCTTGGGCAGGTACAGCCTGGTGGCACTGTTTTTTTGGGAGGTTTTAAGTCTTTGCTTCCCTGCATGAAATAGTACTGGTTTCTATGGTTAACAGTAGCAGGAGAAACCTGATCCCACTCAGATACAGCACCTTCATCATCTGGCCGCTGTTGTTTTTTAGTGTAAAGCGTCATCCTGCTTCTTCAGAGCAGGATGTAAATCTTAGAAGTTCAATTCAAATAGGCTCGGTCAACCAGGAGGAGCTTTTCTCAGAGGGCTACCTGGTGCCCGCAGGCACAACGTTCGAGACCCCAGTTTTAGACGAAAAGATCAATTTAGTCAAACTGCTGGGAAGCATGGAAACCGTTTCAAGCATTGACAAGCACTTCACCTAAAGTTCAGGGACTTTTCAAACCTTGAAAACACAACATCAAAATTCAAGCATTTTTAAGGATTTCAAGCACCCCATACGAACCCTTTTTATGGGTACCAGTAGAAGCAAGATTCGGACAATTATGTCAGCTGCCTTTAGGTACGGCTCACATCATGTAGAATAAATGCTAATTTCCCCACCTAGAGTATTTTAAAAGATGCATGTTTTTATGACAGTTCATGTAATTTTGCTTATACTTTTTTTTTAATGATAACGTTTTTTTTATAACTAGGAGGAACCTAATAATACACACTATCCCTTTAAGAAAATTTCAATTATCTTTACAAGAAACATGAAGTTGATGACAGGCCCCATCCAATTACGTCTTGTGCGCAGTATTTATATGGGTACTTGAAATCCTTGAAAATTCTTGCATTTTCTTGTTGTGTTTTCAAGGATCGAATAAGTGCTTGAATTTTGGGTGAAGTGCTTGTAAATACTTGACATTATTGACATCTTTCTCAACAAGTTTGCTTAAAAAGGACACCGCTCTCCGGCAGATTCCCTTGTTTTATTGCATTTCTTTCTTTGTGATTAACCGCGGCTGGCATTAGTTTGTATGGCATTGTTCTATGAAGCGCCCAAAATGACAGGTGCATGCTGCACCTAAACAGGTCATTATGGAATGTGTATTAGTGTAAAAATGAAGTTTGATTATTTACATTTATCAAGGGGCATCCTGGTCGTAAATTGTAATGGGAAGAACTTCCTGCAACTGAAAACATAAGCTACTGTACTGTCATTTTTACCTGATGGATTTTGTGATCGATAATCTATGTACCGAAGCCATATTCCCCTAGTGGCTAGAGTCAAGAACACATTCACCAAACATTCAAGACCTAAAAAATAGATCAAAAATTGCACATGTTCTTTGAATTATCCTGGAGAAACTGAAACTTTGAAACTCCTTAAAAAGTGCTTGAATTTGGCCATGAGAAAGATGTACGAACCCTGTGCGCAGGATCCTGGCCCTGAACTTTAACTTTGACACCTATAATGAGACTTAAGTGATAGAGCTTAGCTTTTACTCCACAGATCAGGAGACTTAGCAATGGGTGGTCTTGCTGCCTGGGGGTGGACCTCCTATAGCAGCATGTCCAAAGATATTTTGTATTATTATAATATTAAATGTATGGGGGAGGGCAATGGTGATGATGATATTGAAAGTTGCCACGGTGATGATGATGATAAAGCGACTGTGTATCCACAGAACCTATGTAAATTCGTGAGATGGTTGTTATATGTAAATGCACAGGAGAAATAGCTGTAAGACACGATTATTAAGAAGGTTGAAGGGGTAGGATTTAGAAAGCATATGCTTCTTCCTATTATTGTTCCCTCTGTGATTCGATCTGCAACCTCAGTGGAACTGTTTAGATATAGGCTTAAAACACACTTTTATTCTATAGCTTATGAATGACCTACTTCTGTGTCTTGTTAATGCTACATCCGTTGCAGTCTGGTCATCCTGGAAGGGATATGACCTCATGTACAGTCCCTTTTCAAGGTTTCTTCATTGACCTCATGTTAAGGTTTTTGAGTTTTTCCTTGCCCTCATGTAGGTTTTCGATCAGGGGATGGTGTCATAATAGTCTGTAGTTTGCAGTGGTCTGTGCAGCCCGTTGAGACTCCTTGTGATTAAGCGGATCACAAATAAACATGACTTGACTTGAGGTTTTTGATTTTTTTCCTTGCCCTCATGTGTGTTTTAGATCAGGGGATTGTATCATAATAGTCTGTAGTTTGCAATAGTCTGTGGTCTGTGCAGCCCTTTGAGACTCTTTGTGATTAAGGGGATCACAAATAAACATGACTTGACTTGAGGTTTTTGAGTTTATTCTTGCCCTCATGTAGGTTTTAGATCAGGGGATGGTATCATAAAAGTCTATAGTTTGCAATAGTATGTGGTCTGTGTAACCCATTGAAACTCTTAGTGATTAAGGGCTATACAAATAAACATGACTTGAGGTTTTTGAGTTTTCCCTTGCCCTTATGTAGGTTTTAGATCAGGGGATTGTGTCAGAATAGTCTTTGATTAGCAATAATCTGTGGTCCGTGTAGCCCTTTGAAACTCCTTGTGATTAAGGGGATCACAAATAAACTTGACTTGAGGTTTTTGAGTTTTTCCTTGCCCTCATCTAGGTTTTAGATCAGGGGATGGTATCATAATAGTCTGTAGTTTGCATTAGTCTGTGGTCTGTGCAGCCCTTTGAGACTCCTTGTGATTAAGGGCTATACGAATAAACATGACTTGACTTTTGGACATGTTACGTTAAAATTGCTTTAACGGTTTTATTTTTTTGACCGGTTTTATTTGGTTTTTCTCGTGTTCGAAATAAAGTTTAATCCTGAGTGTATCACATGACAACTTACTGTCATATCATATCACCAAAAAACAAACCAGATACAAATTGAAATCAGGATCTGTGGCCAAAAAAAATCACAAAGTAAAAACGAACATCCCTTTTGAATTCCCGGAAGAAGAAAAAAAGGTTCTAAAAGCTCCAACACAATGAACACCTATTTCTTATTTGGAAGACAGGCACTGTTTCAAAGTCGTAGACCCTCGGGATAAAACGGAAAACTCCAAGCGGAGTAACTTCAGAGAATTTCACTTTCGTCGGTTGAGTATTCCATGCCGCGGGGCCATCGGAGCTGAGAACTCGTTTTGCAAACTCACGCCTTTTCCCGGAGATAAAACGAGTATCGTGCAAAAAAAAACGCTATAGCGATGGTTTGTTTCGAAGCGATAAAGCACAAACCGAGGAGGAATCGAACCTTAGCTTAAAGCTTTATCACAGTGGTCTCCAATGTTGTGCCCCTGAAAGTCCCTTAAGGTGCCGTGGGCCTGTTCCGATAATAGCTCATCAGTGCTGGGTGATTTTGTTGTAAACTAATTCTTTTTTTTTTTTTTATTGGTTGACTGAGTCTATTTAACCCTTTTTTAATAATTAACCTGATAATAACATCATAGTATTAAGATTATAAGCTGTTATTTTAGAAATTCAAAAATATAAATTCCAGTTTCCAGGGCTTCATAAACAAAGAAAACTGCGTATTGAAAAAAGTACTGTATTGCTGAAAAAAAGCAACCCCAGGGCATGATGCTGCCACCGCTATGTTTGACAGTGGGGATGGTGTTTTCAGGCTGACCCTTACGCCAAAGGTAACGCTTTGCATTCAGACCACATAGTTCAATTTTGGTCTCATCTGACCAAAGCACCTTGTTTCACATGCTATTTGTGTCTCTTATGTGGCTTCTTGCAAATTCCAAACGGGCCTTTCTATGGTATTGTTTCAGAAACAGATTTCTTCTTGCCACAGATTTATGTGGAATATGGCTAATAGTTGTCTTATGCAAAGATTTTCCCACCTCAGCTGTGTATACCTGCATCAAAGCTTAAAACACACTTCTATTCTATAGCATATGAATAACCTATATTTTATGTTGACAATATCTCTGTATTATTCGCCCTCATGTAGGTTTTAGATCAGGGAATGATGTCATAATAGTCTGTGGTTTGCAATAATCTGTGGTCTGTGCAGGCCTTTGAGACTCTTTGTGATTAAATAAACATGACTTGACTTGACTGCAGGTCATCCAATGTGATCATGGGCCTCTTTGTTGCTTCAATGATTAGTTGTCTCCTTGTTTGGGCCAAACGTTTAAAGGAACAGCCAGGTCTTGGTAGGTTTAAAGTGGATTTATACGCACAGTGCTCCGGGAGATGTGTAAATGTTGCAAAATTGTCTTGTATCCAATTTCTACTTTTAACTTTTCCACAACCTGCCCAGTGTATTTTTTTGTTTTCTTGATGCTGTCTCTTCTCAGACTGGTCATCATAATGTTGTCTTCATAATGTTGTCTGTTTTCTGAGACTGAATGACACACGGATACACTCTGTGTGTCATTGTTAGTCAGTTCAGTCAATTTATGATCATTCAGAAGTCATCAGGGAACTTTTAGAGTCTGTTAGTTTAGCTGAGAAAACAGGGGGGCAATATTTTTGCAACACCTCCTTTTCAGGTTTTTCATTGTAAATTTAATACAAGATGTTGAAATTATTTGCTTTCACTTCACAATTGTGTCGCACAGGTTTTTGATACTTAAATCTTGTCAGTTTTTCAGGGAATTTATATGAGTGTCAGACTATAACATTCAGAGGGATTTGATACTCTTGGCCTATCTACTCAGTCATTTTGTTTTTGTCATTTTTGATAAAAGTTGTTATTTTACTGAATTTAATATAAAAATCACATAAAATGAAATTCAATCTAATTAAAAATGGCTACATTTCAAAGCATTATTTTCCTTTACTGGAAAATATACATTCAAAATATTCGTTTTAATTTAGTTTTTACCTGGAAAATGATCTTGCAGGTAAATCATACTATAAAAATATATTATTATTTTACTAGAAAACACGATCAAAATATCGTTAAATTTTTTTTAAATTAAAATTTCAAGGACTAAACACTTTAAATTTTTAAAAAGAGCTTACTTTCAGAATATTATTTTTTTCTGAAAATTTAAATTGGAAATATAATATTTTTTTGTTTTTGTTTTTAATCAGAAAATCAGAAATCAACCAGGTATATTATTTTACCAGATTAAAGTTTTGATTTTGTAAAATGAGAGGGAAATATCCAAAAGAAGGGCAACTTTTTCCAAATTGTTTGAAATGTTATTTTATTGGAAACATTTTAAAATATTGTAAAATTTAAAAAAATGATTTAAAAAAAATAATAATTTTGATATTGTAGATTCATGGCGGATAGTTTTGCTCAATGTAATACTTTCTGTCACAGTTTTTTTGTAAATCGAGAATATTAAGACTTAAAATCAGCCAAATTAAATGTAATATCATACAATTGATTTCATATTCTTGTAATTTTTACCCCAAAAAAACGGGTAATCATAATTTTTAGAATAGTAATATCTCTGTTATTTTACAAAAAAAAGTTAGACAGTTAAACAAATATTTATAATAGGATTGCCTCATTTGCGGTCCCTTCTCAAGGTTTCTTCATTTTCCTCATGTTAAGTTTTTTGAGTTTTTCCTTGCCCTCATGTTGGTTATAGATCAGGGGATGATGTCATAATAGTCTCTAGTATTTACAGCCCTTTGAGACTCCCTGTGATTAAGGGCTATATAAATAAACATGACCTGACTTACTATTTTCATTATTTAAAAAAAGTTCAACTGTTGAAATAACCTCTTACAAAAGTTTGGAGTATAAACTTAAATAGTAAAAATAAAAAAATTAAAAATATCTGAATAAAACAGTTAAAAACAATATTCCTCATTATAAAAAATGATTTTACAATTTTTTTTAAGTAAAAATAGTATTTAAATTAGATTCAAATTTATAGTTAAATTATTAAAATGTGTAGAAAATCTTTAAACTCAACTTAGATATAGACATAGAATTGCACATTTTTTGCAGTCTAAAGATAATTTAGAATTATTGTCATTGATATCAATGTTCTGAAACATTGTACGTAATGAGATTAGACTTGGCACTACGGGGTAAACATATAATCCGGATTTCAAAGATAAAAACGATAAAATGGCAGGATAATAAAATATTTACTATGTGATACTTAAAGACTGGCCTAAGTTATAATACTAGTGCAATGTTTGTGAATGAAAAAGAATAATTTTAGAATTATATGTTTCATAAATCAGCTCAAACATAAAATGTCAAACCATGCTTTTTAAGATATAGCAACAAAAATACTTGTTGGTAAAAAAGGAAAAGAAAAATCACAGAATATTTGAGAACCACCGGCTTACTTGTGTTAGCTGGGCGCCATTTTCAAGCTAGCATGTTTGGCTCCGCGCTCTAAATGTCAGCACTAATCTCGCCGACGCAAATCAAAACTCGCACGAGAGCGTGTGGAATCTTCAGGTGTGCTTCAGGAATTTGTTTGCGAGGATGAGAGCTAGGACATGGCGTCTTTCCCAAAAACTAATATTTTCAACACACTCCGTGCGGATCATTCAAGAATAGTGACCCCCACCTACCCCCCAAGAACGTTTTTGACATTTTCCATATTTCTTTCTTTGAACTTATGGATAAAAAACTGAAAATGTTCTAAGAATCAACAACTTGTGAGACACAATCGAGAAAATAAGCCCAATTTCTTCAACATTTTCATATTTTGCTAACAAATAAAAATGGTCTCTCAGTTTTTGACATCTTGAAGCAGAAATTTTGCCCATTCTTCCTTGCAAAACAGCTCAAGTTACTTAAAATGTGATGACGTTTGCAAAGCATTTTTTTTTTTTTTTTTTTTTTTTTTTTTTAAATCTTTCCACAAAATTCTCTATAGCGGCGGTACTCTTTCCTACTAATTAGCGCAAAGGGCACCTAGTTTAATATGCATTTCTGAAATAACAAACTATGTTATTACGATATTATTACCAGGTTAGTTATTGGAAGTATGGTTAAACAGATTCAGTAAACAACTAAAAAGGAATAATTTTAATTGAAAATCACAACAACCTAGCACAGAACAGGTCCTAGGGTTTTTCAGCAGTCCTGTCCACAGGCACTACGTTGTAGACCCGTGCTCTATAGCAGTGTTTTTCAACCAGTGTGCCGGGGCACACTAGTGTGCCATGAGAACTTGTCTAGTGTGCCGCTGGAATTTGCCCAATTTTATCTTTCCATAAAACTCAGGCCATTAATCAGTATCTTTGCTTCAGACAAGGAGCTGTAATAGTCATCCATATCAGTAGGTGGCAGTAGATTTTTATATACTTTTTATAGACTAATTATCTGCTCATGAGCAGGGTTGGGTAGGGTTACTTTAACTGGGTTACTTTCAATTACTTTTGGATTACTCCAATACCAAATATGCTAATAAAAGACAAAAGAAACTAAATATGAATAAAATTATCACTCACAACACGTGGTAAGCTTTCTCTCCTGGCTTTGATCTCTTTGATCTCCGGCAAAACTAACATAAAATGCGACAGGAACAAAATGAAAATCAATCCAAACAGCTTGCAGACATCATTTTTGCCGTTCCATGTGTTCCGTTACTCCCCAAGCCTGCACAAAATTTAGTCTATTTATTTATATTTAGTTTCTTTTGTCTTTTATTAGCATATTTGGTATTGTAGTACATTTAATAACTTAATTTGTTTAACAAAGCGGTTTAAGATTGCACTGTAAGAAATAAAAACATAAATAAAGCACATCATTCTTTTTTATTTTAAGTATTATTTTTCTTCTTTTTATATACCTATCATCTTCTCATGAGGTAGTACAGTAAAATATTTGACATAACTTCATTTTCAATCATTTTCAACGGACTGTGTGTCTCGGAACTTTTCTAAATAAAAGTGTACCTTGGTTCAAAAAGCGTTGAAAAACACGGCTCTATAGGATTGAGGTCTGGACTTTGGCCATGCTAACACTTTTAGATGGCTAGTTTGAAAGCATTCCATTGTAGATTTTGCTTTATGTTTCCAGTTGTTGTCCTGTCGGAAGGTGAACCTGCGCCCCATTCTCAGGTCTCTTGCAGACTCCAACAGATTTTCTGCCAGAATTGCCCAAAATTTGGCTTCAATACTTAAGCTAGGTAGTTTGTTGCTGTCTGGTTGCTAGCGTGTTGTGAATGGTCGCGTTGTTTCAAATCCGAACGTTCGATTTTGTCTTGCAGATCAAATCCTTGATGAAACTCCGTGTTCCAACAGGTCACAATGACCCAGGGGGTTGCACAGGTGCGATCCGCGCACCTCGAGTCATGCATGTGACCTCATGTTTCTTAGCCGCTAATGAACGCGCTAGCAAGTGACGCAGGCGAGCTAATGGAGACTTTAAAAGTGGCATGTGTGCTCGGTCCTAATGAGTTGCTAGCCTCTGGGCTTCGCAGGTTTCCCTTTGAGGAACCGGCCGGGCTTGTGTTTGAGTGCGGCTAATAGCAATGCGAGTTTGGTTGATTGTGATTGGTGGTCTACTTTGTCATTTCCTTCCCGAGCCGCATCTGCTTTGATGACGGGCCAGATTACGCCTCCTTTGAAATGTGCTCGTGAAAAGCTGAACTCATGCTTCTTCTTGTCGATGTCGACATTGCCCCCCAAAGCGAGTTTCACTCAGATAAAAGAAAGTCACGGTTATCAGAATTAGACCCACACAAACAAAAGCCAGAAACATAGAGGTGTTTTTAAGCTACTGTCAGAAGTAGAGGTAAGATCATAAGCCAGACCTCGGCCTGAAATGGCAATCATTACGTTCGGGTTCTCGTTCGCTGCCTTTTTTTTAAATTATCCACCCCTCATTGTTCTTTGTTTCTTTTTTCATTTGGGGTTTGCAAGAAACCGTCCCCCTCTCTGTCCCCCGCGTCCTAGTTGGCCCACTCTGCACGAGGGGGACAGAGTCTGTCGCGTGGATCCCCCACAAAGGAATAAAAAAACAGAACAATGACGAGTGGACAATTAGAATAGGGAGCCCTTGATAGAGAAGACCTCCTCCAATCCTGGTCCTCAAGAATAAAATATGAAAATTCCCTCAAATCAAGTTAATTTGTCAGGCTGGTTCGGGATTTAATACCCGCAGACTCAGGTTGGGTTGGATTGTTTTAGGTTCAGGCTTTCCGAATTGGGCTACTTTCAGGCCTCTCTTAAATCTTTTCATTTCAGACCTTACATAAAATTTAAATCGCCTCTGAAAATTATTAGGCATATTTGTTACAGGATGCGTATGGGTGCTTGAAATCCTTGTAATTGCTTGAAAATAAATCTCGTGTTCTCAATTATTGAAAAGTGCTTGAATTTTGGATAAAGTGCTTGTAAATACCATCTTTTACAAGAAGTCTTCTTAAAAATGACGTTGACGCTGCTCTCTGGTGGCTTCGCTTTGGCATTTCATTTCCTACCCTGTGATTAAATAGAATTAGTTTGTATGGTAGGGTCTGATGAAGCCTCATCGCCCTGTACAGGTGGCGCCATGAAAAAATGTAATTTTTCCAGTGGTAAATTGTTATGGGCAGAACTTCCTGCAACTGAAAATATAAGCTATATATTACTGTCATTTTTACTCAACACCTATATGGGAAAGCTTTGTATCAAAAAATATATTTGTGATTTACTCAAGATCTTAAAATCATGTCTTGATAAATGCGCACGCAAGATTAAAATTCCCAGGTATAGTTTAGGCTCTGCAAATACATGATTCACATCAGATTTCTCTTTTAATGGTACTGGAGAAATTCAAAAAGTGGCTTTGAAAGTCCTTGAAAAGTGCTTACATTTTGGCCATTAAAAATGTAAGAAACCTGTTATTATAAACAAACCTACCCCCAAAAAAATCTCAAAACTCCTCATCCAGAAACACAAAAAAACACTTAAATTGCTTTTAAGCTAGCGTCTTAGGTCCGTTTGGGCAATTTCTTGGTGTCATTGAAAATTCAGCCCTCAGTTCAAGTCATTATTAGAATATAAAATTAAACATTTACTTGATGTTTGCCTTTATTCAGTATTTAAGATTTTTCTCATTTAACTTTACAGCTTAAGGATTTTTTTTTTCAAAACCGATGAATCGTCACATTACAGTGTTATTAATATAGTTAGTATGTAACTTATTACTGTGCTGAGCAGTTCCCTAGTGAAGCACGCAATTCTCTTGCCTCATGGCAGAGGGCGATAGTGAGGCCAAGGATTCTGATTCGGCCCCAAACAATTGAATTAGCCATAGTATTAGCAAGCTAACAACAAGTCAAACCATCCAGTAATTTTTTTTCACATTGCATGGACTTTTTTTTTCATTATGGAGGATTACCTATCTGATGCTTTTATCCAAAGACAGCCGCACACAGACTTCATATAAAGTAAGACCATAAAATGAATGTTTTTTCTATGCTACAGTTTATATCCTGCTTTCTTGCTCTGCCGCTCAAATCATAAATAAGATGTAAGTTCATTTATTTGTAAATCACCAGGAAGGAACCTCACCACACAGGGTTCACCAACATGGTGCTCGTGAGCACTGAGTAGCCCTCAAAGAACCCTAGTGATGGGTCGCTGATTTTCTAAGAAGTTTTATTTCTAAGTGGCATGATCAGTGTCTAAAAATTATTTTTAAAATGAATCCATAATACAATGACCTAATACAAGGCAGAAATTTTAGTCGTTGAGTCAGCCTATATAAACCTTACATTTAGTAATTATAACCTGGTAATAACATAGTAACAACATAGTAATAACATGGTAAGTTGTTATAGAAATGCCGCAATCAGTAACAAAAAAAGTAGCTCGCAGCTACAAAAGATTGGGGACCCCTGCCTTAAATAGTTTACAAATTCAATTCCAAAATCCAGTTTTCCTCATCGACATGGGGGTTAGTAGGTATGTTTATCGTGAGTAAACCCACAAAACTTGTCTAGACTAGAACCTATACCCAGAAACTCAAAGAAAATCTACCACCATCTGTTTTTTCAAGTTAACGTCTTAATTTCCGAGCATCCCTGAATCATTTTAAAAGTTGCGCCACAGAATTGAGTGGGACTATTTGAAAGTCTCTAGGCATATTTATCTTGAGAGAACCTAGAACAAAACCCACATCCAGAAACAAAGGAAATCTGCCAAGGTGCTTTGAAGCTACCATCACCTTCTAATGTCCGTCAAATCTTAAGATTCAACCTCCGAGTCCAGTTTCAGTAGTTAGGAATTTTGTCTCAAGTAAACCCACAAAAAAAACATTTAAAATCACGTAATTGAACATAAAATACATCTCATCTCATCTCATCTCATTAGCTCTACCGCTTATCCTTACACGAAAATCTGTAACTACTAGGTCATTGTGCCATTTCCTAGTGTAGATCTAAAATCCGGCCACTAAAAATGAGTAGTTATGTTCATCATAAGTAAACCTGCAAATAACTTTACAATGTCATGCCCAGAAACAAAACAGACAGTCCTTTAAGTTTTGGTGAAGATACAATCTTAAAGCCATTTGGGTCATTTCTAGGTGCCACTCAAGTCTTTCGTATATCCAGCCACCAATCCAGTTCCACTTCCAAGTTGGTAAGCGTGTTTTTTTTATTATTTTTATGAATAAACCAACAAAGAAATATGAAGTCATGCCCAGAAACACACCAAAGACAAGTGACACTTCTTTTAAGCTAGCATTTTTTATTTTCATTATGACTAAACCTACAAAGAAATCTCAAAAGTCAAGTCCAGAAACACACCAAAGACTAGTGACACTGCTTCTAAACTACTGTTCTTTGTGTCTTTTTTAATGAATAAATCTAGAAAGAAATCTTAAAAGGCATGTCCAGAAACGCACCAAAAACTTGTGACACAGTCTAAGCTACGTTACTTTTTAATGAATAAACCAACCTACAAAGAAATCTTAAAAGTCATGTCGAGAAACACTAAAAATTTGTGACACTGCTTCTGATCTACCGTTTTCTTTATTTGTCAATGAATAAACCTACAACGAAAAGTTAAGTCATGTCCAGAAACACACCAAAATTGAGTGACACTGCTTCTGATCTACTGTTTTTTTTTCATTTGTTAATGAATAAACCTACAACGAAATGTTAAAAGTCCTGTCCAGAAACACCAAAAACTAGTGACACTGCTTCTAAGCTACCGTTTTTTTTAAATGACTAAATCTACCAAAAAATCCCCAAAATCATGTCCAGAAACACACTTAAAAGAAGTGACACTGCTTCTGATCTACTGTTTTCTTAATTTGTTAATGAATAAACCTACAACAAAATGTTAAAAGTCATGTCCAGAAACACACCAAAAAATAGTGACACTGCTTCTAAGCCAGGGGTCTCCAACGTGGTGCCTGCGGACTGGTTCTGAAAATATATTCTGGGTCATTATGATTTTCTAGAAAGTTTGATTTCTAACTGGCATGGCAGACTATTTTAACCTTTACAGACTGGTAATAACATGGTAACAACATGCTATTTTTGAAATGACTATCAATCTGTGGGGCCCTTCATGCTTATCAGTTACAAAAAAGTTGCTCTCAGCTTCAAAGGGGTTGGTGACCCCTGTTCTAAGCTATCATTTTAATTTTCTATGAATAAACCTACCAAAAAATCTTAAAAGTAATGTCCAGAAACACACCTAAAACTAGTGAAATTGCTTCCATGCTACCATTTTTTTTTATTTATTTTTTATGAATTGATCTACAAAGAAATCTCAAAAGTCACATCCAGAAACACACCTAAAACTAGTGAAATTGCTTTTATGCTACCATTATTTTTTATGAATAAATCTACAAAAAAATCTCAAAAGTCACGTCCAGAAACACACTAAAAACTAGTGACACTGCTTTTAAACTACCATTTTTAAATTTTCTTATAAAAACATTTATAAAGAAATCGCAAAAGCCATGTCCAGAAACACACCCAGAATTAGTGACACTGCTTCTAAGCTACCTTTTTTTGTTTGTTTTTGAATAAATCTACAAAGAAATCCTTAAAAGTCATTTCCAGAAACACACCAAAAACTAGTGACACTGCTTCTAAGCTGCCTTATAAAAATCTCCCTCAAAATTTTGAAAATTCTGTCTCAAGTCCATGTTTTAACATGTCTATCCTGAGTGGAACCACAGAAAGTCTTAAGAAGCACTTCCTTAAAAGACAATACATTTAGACCTTTGTATTCAGTCCAAAAACACAAATTTGAATTATCTTATTTACAAATTGAGTCCACCCGATCATGAAAATACATTAAGTTTTATCTCACCAAGTTTTAGTCACAGTACCAAATTGCTGATGTTAATACTAGGCTGGGCCGCAAGAATATTGTCACACATTAAACCGGTCTGTGGTGAAGCAGTGGAATCCTATTTTGTATTGATGACTCGCATGAGATTCTTAACTGAATAGAGAGAAAGGCATTGTGGGAAGTAATTCGGTCTTTTTGAACTGAATGAAGAGAAAGGCATTTAAGAAGTAATTCGGTTGTCCTGAAAGATAAATAAATGCATGGCCGCACCTATTCAAAACGTTTGTTACTTGCAATGCTTAGTTTGAGCTGAGAAAATGTTTAACAAATTACAAATACCCCGAGTTCTGTTGTCTCATTTCTCTAACATATATGGTGACGTAAACAGTGTGATAATGAGATAAGACCTAATGCGTTTTCATATGTGTTGGTCTTATGGATAGGATCCGACGCTCACCCTGACACGATCCTGGCTCTATTCCTGTTGCACCCAATGTTATGCAATTGTGATCAACCATGCATGTCCATTCAGTGCTGTTCCCATTGCCATCCGCTTCCATCCCCTTTGCCACTGTTGTTATGTTATTGTGGTCATCCATAAATATCAACTGATCAATAACTGCAAGAATATAGAAACACATTTCCAGTTTTGTCTGTATACAAGGCGCACCGGATTATAAGGCGCATGTTCACATTTCTGGCCAATTTCGGGTTTTTGGGTGCACCTCTTAGCTCAGAAAATAAGGTGAATTCACTTGACAGAGTGTGCAAACCATTTCTTTTCTGGTCATGGCGTAAAATGGCGGCAAAGGTTGGAGTTTGACTCCTTATTGCACCTGCCTTTATCACACAGTCTGAAAACTCTTTTGCCACAGGCCTCAAGTGAACTTTAACCCCCACTCCTTGGCCTCTCAGGAACCATCGTTGCCCCCTTTGCTCCACCGCGAGTAGGCGGATAACAGCACGACATCCTCAATCCTTTCACATGGAGTGGTCGCACTGGGAATCATTTAAAATGATCCCTGTGAGATTGAGGAGTTTTTTTTGGGGGGGAGGTCAGATAATGACATTCCTGAGACCCGGAGATGGACTCTTCAGTACCTTTTAAGCTGCTTTGGGTCACAGTGGAGAGGTGTGGAGGTCTGAGTGTGTGCGTGAACTTCCTTAATCTCTTAGCATAAACTGTGACCGCTCATGATTTTGGTAATATATTATCTGTTTGTTGCATCCTTTTAGTCAGATCAAGTACTAAAATAATTTATTTTTGGCGTCATATTGAGGTGGAGCATTGAGTTGAACTTTGAGGGTCTTCCTGGGATTTCTTTATGACAAGTAATTCCTACTCTACCTGGACAGTTAAGACGAAAAATCGTTTTCAGTAACTTAAGAAATTCAGTGACATGCCGGGTTAATGCTAAAAGTATTAAAATAATTCTCTTTCAAATTAAAAGGGTTTGGATATTTTTATGTGAACTTTTACGAAGCGACATGCAAATTTGTTAGCCTCCCCAAAAATAGCACAACATGATACTTTGAAGTAGACCCTGGGCATAACCAGCTCATTTTGGGGGGTGCTCAAGCATTCAATCTAAGTACCCCGATAATTATAGCATTTCTAAAACTATTTTGTTAAATAAAGGATAGGATTGGCTTAAATAAGAAATAAAACATGAACATGGCAGTGTCGGAAATACTGCACGGCCTTGAAATTATTCAGTCCGTTTGATTTCTAGCAGAGCTCTCGCCCTCCTCCCGGCTCAGCTAGTGTCACTTGCAGCATAGTGGCAGAGTCTGTGGAGGCTCCAGTGTATAACGCTGAGTGTATGTTATAGAGTGGGTATGTTGAACAACTATTTTACCATTCAATACCATGACCATTGAACAGTGTTAAATGATCCTAAATCACTTTAAAGGTGGGGTGCGTGGTTTGAGTTGTCCTTAAAGAGTTTAAAAATTAAATATTTCTCGATGAATTATGTCTAACAATGCTTAACTGAGTTCAAAAAGTGTTTAGGCTATATATTTTCTTTCACTGCGCCTATCAGCATTAGGCTGGAGGAAAGGAATTGGAGGAGTGAGTTCACGTTTGAGCTCATTGTTTTACTTTATTCTACAATGAAAATGGTGAAAGTAAGAGAATGATTGTTTCAAATACAGTCCAAATACCAAACTAAACCTCCTAAAAAAGGGGTTTATTCGAGCGCATCTAAGAGAGACACATTCACGCGCCAAGCAACTTGACAGAGTCTGTAATGATCATTTCAGCCAGAAGATGGTGTCAGCAAGTAGAATATTTTGAAGTTATAATGACCACCTTTAAGTGAAACGAAAACCATTTTAACCAGCCAGACACTGTGGGTGCTCAGGACCCTCAAAGCTCTGAACCTAAAATTGCTCCTGAAGTCGAGGTAAGATCTTAAGCTCGAAATTAGGGGATGGAATTGGCAAAAATCTCCCCACCTCATCTTGTGTTCTCACAAATAAAATGTGAAATTTTCGGTTCGTTTCGGGCTCGGTCCCTCAAGTTAATTAGCCGGGCTCGAGTTGGATCGGGCTTTAATACCCGCGGGCCAGGTCGGATCAGGCTGGATATTTTTTAAGCTCGGTCTAACCTTTTCTTTGAAGTGTAACTCACTGTCAACATCTTCAAAATAAAATCAGCGTCAGTGAACAATAGTTAAGTTGATTCGTTTATCGTGAATGGATCAAAACAAAAATCTGTCAAGAAATTGAAAATAAAACTAAAAATAAAAAAGTTTTCTTGTTCTTAAGGCAATTTCTAACTTCTAAATTCTTCCATTCTTTCAAAAATCTCAACCCCTGAATCCAGTTTTTCTCATCTGCATACAAGTTCGAAAGTCGGTCTACTATAAATTTCACGTCGAAAAATCCCCAAATTTGCCACAGTATCAGCTTTGTGTAGTTTATCATTGGCTGGTATCCTATAAAACCTTTGTAATGCCATCTTCCTTTTCAGTTTTCATTAAGCTAAATAAATGTTTGCGGACTAGATGGTCCATAATGGGTAGAAAATCCTCAAAAATCCATGTCCGAAATCTCATCAGAACTTTGCCATATATCCCTAAACTCTATGTAGAATTTGCCTCTGGATACAGTTTCATTCAGATAAATAAGTTGGAAACCTTGTGTTAGACCCCCAAAAAGTCTTAAAACTGAAAACTGATAAACCATGAAAAAATGGCTTCATTTAGCTACATTAGTGTGAAGGCTCATATATTGTGAGTAGAACTGCAAGAAAAGTCTCTAAAGCCATGCTCAAGTTTCACCCAAAACTGTCCTGTTGCTAAACTACCTTCATAAGGTTTTTGGGATATTTATTGGAGTTTTTTCCCAAGAAGGGATAGAACAACAAGAACCAAATCCATAAAAGTTGATGTCATATCGCGAGTATACCCACAAAAACTCTCAAAAAGACGTGTATGATAACTCAGAATAACACCCTAAAATAGCCTCTAGAAACGGTTTCACTCAGCTACATTACCTGGTAGCCTTGAATTATACGAGTACACTTGCAAAATGTCTCAAAAAGCCATGTGGTGCTTCATAAGGTTAATTTTGGCCTTTTCTTGGCATTTTTCTCATTTGGGGATATAACAACACAATCCAGGTTTATCAAAGAAAGCCTTGTTAACTGTTTCACGAGTAGACCCCAAAATCTCCCAAAAAGTAAGGTTCATTTTTTACATAAACTCTGACCTGGTAGCCAATTCTCTATGGTTATTTTGGCAATTTCAGGGGATTTTTCTCATTTTGGGAATAATAGCAGGGATGAGGTTCATCAAAGTTGATGTCATATCAGGAGTAGACCCCAAAAACTCTCCAAAAGCCATGTTCACCTTTTATAAGAACTCCGTTCTGTTGATTTGAAGCTACCATCAAGTTATTTCTGGCCATTTGTGGGGGATTTTTCTAATTTATGGAAATAACAGGAACCAGGTTTATCCAAATTGATGTCATATTGGGAGTAGACCCCAAAAACTCGCCAAAAGCCACATTCACCTTTCACAAAAACTCTGTTCTGGTGATTTGAAGCTACTGTCATCAAGTTATATCTGGCGATTTTGGGGGGATTTTTCTCGTTTTGGGAAATATCAACCGGAACTAGGTTCATCAAAGTTGATGTCATATCAGGAGTAGATCCCTAAAACTCTCCAAAATCCACATTCACCTTTCACAAGAACTCTATTCTGGTGATTTGAAGCTTCTGCCAATATTATTTCGGCTATGTCCTGGCATTTTCTCATTTTTTGAAAACAACAAAATAATCCTGGTTATTTAAAGCCGGTAGACTATCCTGAGTAAACCTCAAAAACTTCTCAGATAGTCTTCCATTGTGATTTGAAGCTATCGTCATAAGGTTATTTTCGGCATTTCCTGGAATCCTTTCGATTTTTGAGGAAAATACAACACGCAGATCATAAAAGTTAGTACGCTTGCCTATCATAAGTAGACCTATAAAAACTTAAGTCAAGTTAAAAAAACAAAACAAGTTTGACTTGGTGCTTTGAAGAATCCATCTTAAGGCCAATTGGTCCTTTTCCAGGTGTCATTCAAACCTTTATTAAAATCCAACCACCTCAAATAGATAAAAATTCCATTAGGTGAAAGTCATCAGGCATGTCTAACTTGCTCGAACCTACAAGGAGAAGTCTCAGGAAGCACAGCTCCGAAATACTCCGCAGGTCTGCCATTGCGGTCGGAAACGACCCAGGGTAACAATCATTTTAAGAAATTGCCCAAAACGCATTTGCTTCTCATTGGGACAAGATGAACACGATAGTCGTCTCAGTCGCAGAGTTTTCCTGCCGCATTCTTGGATTCGGTTTTTACGACGACGATTGTATTTCCAAAGCCGCGCGATTAGCGCTTGCTGTATGTGTGTATCCAGTAGCCCGCCCAGCTCCTCACTGAAACCCGATACTATTTTAATCGTAGACTAGTCGATAACCATTGAAACGATTTGTCAACTCATCGGATAATTATTTAATTTTTCTTAAAGTTGATTCAATTATGTGGCAAATGATTATGAACACAAGAAAATGGGTAACATGAAATCTACATCTTTTATTGAACATACTTCAGATTGTCATAAAAATTCAATAAAAAATCTAAAACCAATTAGGCACTGTGCTCGGTCAGTAGAGACATAAATCTATGAATAAACCCCTCTAAAAAAAAGGGGGCAGGCAAATAAGTAATAAATTAAAATTAAGTCAAGTCAAGTCATGTTTATTTGTGACCCTTAATCACAAAGAGTCTCAAAGGGCTGCACAGACCATAGATTATTGCAAACCACAGACTAGTATGACACCATCATCAAAGCTGATCGAAGCTGGCTAAATCCAGTAAACATTTGTTCTCAAGGTTTCTTCACTTTGAGGTTTTTGAGTTTTTCCTTGCCCTGATGTAGGTTTTAGATCAGGGGAGGGTGTGATAATAGTCTGTAGTCTGTGCAGCCCTTTGAGACTCCTTGTGATTAAGGGCGTCACAAATAAACATGACTTGACTTGAGGTTTTTGAGTTTTCCCTTGCCCTCATGTAGGTTTTAGATCGGGGGTGGTGTCATAATAGCCCGTGGTCTGTACAGCCCTTTGAGACTCCTTGTGATTAAGGGCGTCAAAAATAAGTGTGACTTGACTTATTTCTGTAAACCAAAAGAGCCAAATTAGCAGCAGTAGAACAGTAAATAAAACCAATATGATGTCCATTTTATGAAGTACATTCAGTGGTCGACCGCAAAGTCTGCAGCAAAAGTACTTAACGATTCATTAATCTGAAGTCAAACAATTTTAGCAACTGACGTAGTGTGTGATGTGTGTCAGGCATTATGCTTAGCGAAATATACGTATATAAAATGTACAACGCATGTCATAAAAAACGTATTGGCTTGAACGTTTCTTGAATATTACGTGCTCTTCAACTCATTCATTGCCATAACGTGTACACGTTTTTTTAGAAGCATTGTCCCGAGTTCCAAAATGTAAAAATATGTTTATTTCTTTTTCATTATATTTAAAAAAACTATTTCAACAACTTTGGCACAGCTCATCACTAAATATCAACCCTGTGGGAATGATTCCATTTTGAAAAAATACTATTAAATGTCAGGTGTAACATTGATCAAATCTTTGTTCACACATCAAGGAAGCCCCCACTTACTAGTGTTGCTCCCTGTATCCAGCGATTGAGAGCGTGTAGGTGGCCCGTTTGGCGAGTAGGTAGTGAAGCAGTGTGTGTGAGAAGTGAATAGATATGGACAGAGATTTTTTCTTTCTATAGAAAACAACACAGTCCCTTTCGTCATCGTTTTGGCAGAGGGAGTAACATTCCGTGCACGTCCACAGGAATGTGATCGATATGGTGACCGAAAAGGCAATATCACGTCACCAGAATCATCGGGCGATGTATCATTCATGCATAAGTTCAGTGTTCTTGCAAAAAGAATGTCATTTTGCAAGCAGAGTACACTTGTGTTTATGAAAGGCATTGTTTAGATATTGGAAGTGTCATTAATGCAAAAAACAGTGAGTCTTCCGCTTGATATGCATCATTTCGAAAAAAGCAGTTTTCTTGGAGACGTGTATTTTCAACAAAGCGATGTTCAACTGTTGTTTACTTAACAATAATAAAAGCCAGACACATACTTTTTTACCAATGAGGGTTCAAGCTATCGTTTGATGTCCTAAGCCTATATGGCTATAGAACAACGTTTTCTTCAGGCCTTTAGAAATAAGTCTAAAGTGCAAAAATGATCTGGCAATGGAGGAGTTAAATGTTCGTGTGTCACCGATCTAGCGCCATGATATGCGAGGTCTGCTTTGCAAACTTTAAAAGTAATCATTTTATTCGTTATCTCCAGGCTAAAACGCTCCCAAATTTTAGCCATTTTGGTATGCGTAGCTAATGTGACGCGGCCATTTCTGTATGTTTGTTATTGCTCAAGAAGGAGACTTTTGGCTATTTCTCATATGCGACTCTTAGAAGAGGTCATATTCATGTTGAGATGCCCCCTTTTGGAAAAACGTGTCAGAGAACAATGGTCGGCTATCGAAAAATCGAAATCATGGTCGACTATTGCTATCGATCTTGACGTGACGTTGCCTTCCCTGACAGAATAAGAGCCATGACGGACGGCAGAAGCACTCGAATGAGGATTTGAGCTGAAACAAAGATCAATAACGGCAACAAGAGTATAACCACCAATATTTAAGATGCTGATTTATTGCTATGCTGTGGGAATTGTATCCCTTTGATCGAGACAGATTGACGATGAATATTTGCAAATAGACCGAAGGGACTCGTGTTATGCTGAGGCATAACACTGGTATCCCGCAAGTATTCCAGGATTTGCAGCAAACATTTTTTACAAGGTTTGATGTTTGCTGTATTTCCGAGCAATTTTATCTCGAGTAGGTACGAGTCACATCAAAAAAATTCCACACAATCGGCCAATATAACAACAAAAAAACAATATATTATGTGAATTTCCCTGTGGGGATGAATAAAGTATCTATCTATCTATCTCTATCTATCTAATACAAGTTAGCTTGTGCTAACTAGGGTTGTTAGTGTCTTACGATTGCTATTTCTTACTACATTAATGAGCTGCTTTCATTGTGATTAACCAGGGATTCCAAACAGTTATCGTCCGACCATCACATGGATTGAAAACTGTTATCTACTCTACCATAAAGCTTGTTATGCCAAAATGATCTATCAAATTATCAACGGATAAAAGGAAAAACGAATGTTCAGAAGATAAAACCAAAGTAAATATTTTCAATCTGTTCAAAAGTGATTCATAGACAAGATGCAAATGCACCGTGCTTTACTGTTCGATTACATTCCCCTCAAAATTTAGTAACATTTGCGCGAGGGTTAGGGTTATTACACGCCGTGCATTCGTCGGCAAAACATAGCATAGTAACGTGTATTAGCCATGAAGAACTGGTAAGCATCCAGACTTTTGCAAGCTTTTAGATCAGCACTGGTGTATGGGGATACTCCATTTACAATATAGTGGTACAGATGGTGTAGACTGAAGTCAGTTAGATTTGGCTAGATGTGTATATATGTCAGGAGGAAGAGGATATTGTTTCTCTAAATAGCGCTTTTTGTGTTTTCCGACCAGGTGATGTACCTGAGCCGACAGCTGCACCATATTGGTTTGACTAGTCATTGCCAATAGGGTGGAATAGTTTCCCTTTGGTGTTGTTGTCTATGATTTACTGGCCTCGCCCTCTGTTTACTACGGTTTACTACCGTTCGTGATGGTGTCGTCACGTGTGTGCAAAGGGTCAATTATCGAATGATTCGACATAATCGTAGCAGTCCTGCTTCACAACCGAGGGAGGATACGGACTCCATGGTGTAATTCCTTAGCGCCTTCACCTGGAGCCACGCTGACAAAAAACAAAAGCGACCTAGCGCTTTGTTGGCTACCGGCAACACGACACCGTCATCACGTAATTTCCTCGGAGGCCCTAAAAAATAGCCTGCGGGTCAGCAAGCCGAGCTCTCGCGCGGTGGTCCTCGCGGAGCGCCTGGCGCACTCCGCGGCGCTAAATGGAAGCAGAAGATCGCGCTGGCGGACCAAAAACGAGTTGGGCTACCCAAAGCATAGCTGACAAACGGCGCTAACACTGCCAGATCGCACAAACACGTGCACACATGCACGCATCTGCGCTCATACACATCACGTAGGAAGCCATTCTTCCAAAAAGTTCACAAAAATACTCCTTGGAGGTGACAAGCTGTGACTTAAACATAGAGTTCAACTGCCAATTTGTGCTGGCTTGAAAATACTTGTCTTTAATTACAGTCAGAAAATCCAATTCTTTGTTTTATTTTTCCTATTGAAAATCTTATAAAGTAATTACTAAATTGAACACATCCCGCAAGATTAAGATTTGCAGTCGAAAAATGACGACCTTGCTGATAATATGAAATATGAAATATAACAAACG
Source organism: Urocampus carinirostris (assembly GCF_059441175.1). Lineage (NCBI taxonomy): Eukaryota > Metazoa > Chordata > Actinopteri > Syngnathiformes > Syngnathidae > Urocampus > Urocampus carinirostris. The sequence continues at coordinate 20,986,128 of NC_142367.1, read as the reverse complement.
CATGCTTTTCAATGATTTTTCCACAAATTTGATTTCTTGTCCCTAGGAAATTCAGATCTACTTTCTTGATGATATTGAATGACAAACAGCATACAATTGGACAAGCAATGCGAGGGGGAGGGGTCATTTTATATGAAATTCACATTTTTAGCTTTATCTTTATTTCTTTCCTATGAGATTGATCACTTTTCTGATTGTTTTCAATAAAAACTGGGCAGGCAATGTGTGTGGGAGGTCATTTTATATAATATTCAGATTTTTCCACAGAGGATTAATCCTTAATATTTTTCAATATGAGATAAAGGTTTTCAGATGAATAATCACTGATATAATGATAGTATTAAATATCAAACAGCATACAAATGGACATGTAGTGTCTAATAATTCTTTGTTTTTCAATGTTTTCCCTGTGAGATTAAGATTTTAATCTGATTATTGACGACCTTGCTGAAAATATTGAACATTAAACAGCCTAAAAAGTTAACAAGCAACGTGTGTGTGGTTGGAATATTCAATAGATTTTTTTTTTTTTTTTTTACGAAAATAGATTTTTCCCTCCCCCCTTGTAATATATATATTTGTTTGCTGTATATAACCACCAGCTAATAAATTCAACATTGAACAGTATAAACAGTGAAAAATCAGACCTTTTTTTGCAAAATCAAAAAGCTTTCCTCTAAAATTAGTATTTTCCGCAAAGACTAATATCATAAAATAATCAATTTAAAAGTCTTGTGACATTTTCCCATTTTGAGCCTCTGAAATTTGTATTTTCATTCAAGAAAAAAAACGTCATGATATTCTCTTTGATATCGGACTTCCATTTTTTAGTGCTCTGAAGTTTTTTCGACGCCCACATTTTACGGGATTCGACCGACCTCTTACTTATGTAACCTTACTTCTCAAAACCTTCATTGTGTCCCTCTAAATGACGACATTAAAATTTTCATCAACTATAATCTCCATTTCGTGTCTGTTGTACTTCCTGGCTTCACTCTTCCTTGTTTTTTAGATTTCAGTGATTTGTTTTGTTGTTGTGTTTAGTTAAAACCTTCAGAATTCTTCACTAAATATGACCTCTCATCTCATAATGATCTAGCATTTTTTTAAGTTTGTGCTGCATTTCTTGGACTCAGAATTTTCCTTTTTATTGCTTTTTTGCAGGATTCAACTTATTTTTGCAATGAACCAATACTAAATCCAATTTCTAGACTCCAACTCGTTTAAACTTAATTTCTTATCCTCTGAACTTCCTGTTTTTATCAAATGTTGTCCTCCTTCGGTAAATCGTTTTTGCAACGAGCTCCTTAAAATCGTCAGAATTCATCCCTGAATCTGACCACTCATTTCTGAATATTTTTTTAATTAAATTTAGACTTTATTTCCTGTGCTCTGATTTTTCTGTTTTCATTGAAATTTGGACTCTTTTTTTTTTTTTTCCAGAAATTAATGCTAATTTATTTGCAACAAACTAAATCCCTCAACTCCTTCAAACTTCCTTTCTTGTCCTCTGAACTTCCTTTTTTAATTAAAATGTTATCGTTTTTGTTTCCCAGAATTCTGATTTTTTTTTTTTTTTGCAACAAGTTTCTTAAAATCCGCAGAAAAAATAACTTAATCCAACCTCTTATCTCCGAATAAATCGGCATATTTTAAAATTTAGACTTCATTTCTTGTCCTCTGAACTTCCTTTTTTAATTAAAATTTGATCGTTTTTGTTTTCCAGAATTCCGTGATTTTTTTTTGCAACAAGTTTCTTAAAATCTACATTATTATTAACTGATCCCTGAATAAATCGCCTTTTTTCATTCAGACTTCGTTTTTTGTTCTCTGAACTTACTTTTAATTCAAATTTTGATTTTTGTGGTTTTTGCAGAATTATAGCGATTTTTGCAAGAAACCACGCAATTCATCACTAAATAGTGTCTCTCATATCTGAATATTCAGCATTTTCTCTAAATTTAGAGTTCATGTCTTGTACTCGGAAATTACCGTTTCCATTGAAATTTCGACAATTGTTTTTTTGTTTTGTTTTTTCAGAATTCGATGCATTTTTTATAGCGACGATGCCCGTAATTCAGCATCACCACTCCAACTCTTTCCGTACTCACCACCAGATGGGATAGCCTCCGAGTACCCTCGCCCCGCACAACCAGAAGCACAGCAAATATCCAATCAGGTACAAATCCATGAGGCCAGCCCGGTTGGAAGGTTCTACGCATGGAAGCTCCACTTTCCCTTCAAGACTTTTTTTTAGAGAGGGGGGGTTGACAGGAGCGACGCTCCGGAGTTGGGATTCAATTGTCGAGAAGAAGAAGAAGAAGCGGCGTCCTGTTGTTCGCCAAGGACGTGTGTGAGGTTCCCGGTGTGACTGCCAGAAAGAAAAAGTGAGTGACGCTCCTCTCCTTCCTTGGCTCCCTCTCTTCTTGTATCTCTTCTTCTTTAAGGTAGATGTCTTCCTTTGGCTGCACTTCTTTTTTACTCCCTCAGGATGGCTCATCCACAGGCCCAATATTAAATGGGAGGGGAGGGGAAGATGTCAGCTGGCAAGCCAATCACAAGAGATGGCCTTAGGTTACGAAAAAAAATTATTATTCCTTCCCATCTGTCAATCAGCCCCGTTCCCTCTAACCATCCTCCAGTCCTGTGCAAAGGAGGTGGGACACGTGGGGAAGGTAACTTGTACCCCCCCCCCCACCCTCACACAAATACAATGCAGAGAAGGTTGCGGTCTGACTACCGTATTTGCCGCAGTTTGTTTTCATAGTTTGGCCCTGGGTGCGACTTATACTCCGGTGCAATTTATGTGTGATATTATTATCACATTATTATATCATTTAACGTGTTACTTCCACACTAAACCTACCTATCTATCTATCTATCTACCCTGGTCATATCCCTTGAGAGGGGTGACCGACAGCAATACAAACACTAAAACCTATTTTTAACACATTATTATCATTTCGCGTGTTATTCCACACTAAACCCTAAGAGGGCACTCTAGGCCTGTTTTGATAATTTCAACGTTACCAGTGATTCATGAAAACAACCGAGAATGAGCTAAACAAAAATGGCACCGAAAAGAAAATCCTATTTTGCAGATTACAAGCTAAGGACAGTAAAATATGCTGCCGAAAACGGTAATCGAGAAGCCGAAAGAAAGTTTGGAGTTGGCTAGAGGCGGAGGTGAAGATGAGTTAAACGTGCACAACGTAGAAGTGCAAGGAGGAAGTGCTACCTTCCAAGTTAGGGGAGTTGTTTACCGGTGAAAGTGACACCGAGGATGAGGGTTTTATTGGATTTAGTGATTTGGTAAGCAGGTTCTTTCTGCCAGTTATCTGAATAATTCTTAATTTGTTACGTGGCTACTGATGTTACCAGGCATGTCAGTCATGTATCCCTAGGATACTTATTCAAATTGTTTATCTCTATTTTGTTATTTGTAATTGCCTTTCAAGATGATATTTATGATTTTGGTGTTGGATTTTATCCAAAAAATGGCCCCCAATAATGCCATTTATACTCCAGGCTTTCACTTCTTAATTACAGATTTCTTGGCTGGTGCGATTTCTAATCCAGAAATTACGGTAATTGATCAGGATATTGTTCGGGGATGGCATGTTGCCGCACGCCGCAGAGAAAGGTGGGGGTGACGTATACAGTGAATTTTCTAAATTGTTGCCCGCCCGCCTTCGTCGTGGAGGGAATGCATAAAAGGGGGCCGCAATAAAGCCATAAAAAGCAGCAATGCAGCTAGGCATGCTGCGGCCTAAAGGCGATTTTTTTTTTTTTACTCCGCCGCTATTGTCATTCTGATGGGTGTAGCGAGGAGTAACCAGGAGGAGGGAGAGTTAAGGAGGTGGGGGCGCTTGTGATGGACGCCCTGGAGTCATCCGATTCACTATACGAGGAAACTGATCGGCGTGAATAGCGACGAGATAGCGAGGATCAAAGGAGAGACCCGACAGACGACTAGACGGGGAGGTGATGTCACCGAAGCTGTCGGTTGTCACTTCCACTCGAGAGAATCACAGACCGCTGTCCCGTTTTTTACCAGAACGTTCGTTTTTATCCGTGATATTAAATGATTTGGCGCCGTGGCAGCGTTGTAAACCACAGAAATGGTGATGGTTCTTCACAGAGGATAAAGGATATACAGTACAGAGATACCTGGGTTTTCACGGGTTAATGGGGACCGAAACCACTCAAGAAAAGTAAAGAAAATCCGTTCTTGCCTACTTAACTGAGAGAGAGAGAACAAAATAGAAAACAGTTTTATTTTAAAGGTATGATTGGTTGGGTTTGTTGGTTGGATCCTTTAATCCCCAGGGTAGTAGCGGGACCATTAATTAGTCAATGTTATTGGAGGGGCACGCTTTCATGAGAGAGAGACAGAGAGAGAGAGAGAGTGATACAAAAGAGAGAAAGACCAATACATAGGAGAGCGAGGGAGAGAGAGAGATACAGAACAGAGAGAGAGTGATACAGAAGAGAGAGCGATACAAAAGAGAAAGAACAATGGAGACAGAGGAAGAGCAAGGGAGAGAGACAAAAGAGAGAACAACAAGAACAGGAAGAGCAACATAAAAAAGGAGAAAAGGTGAGCGAGAGAGAGAGAGGGATGGAAGAGTCAAAGAGAGGAGAGAAAAGATGAGAGAGAGTGATACAAAAGAGAGAAAGCAATACATAAGAAAGAGAGAGATACAGAACAGAGAGTGCTACAGAAGAGAGAGAGAGAGAGATACAAAGGAGAGAGAACAATGGAGACAGAGGAAGAGTAAGGGAGAGAGACAAAAGAGAGAAAACAACGACAACAGGAAGAGCAACATAAAAAGGGAGAAAGGGTGAGCGAGAGAGAGAGAGATACAGAACAGAGAGTGCTACAGGAGAGAGAGAGAGAGAGAGAGAGAGAGAGAGAGAGAGAGAGAGAGAGAGAGAGAGAGAGAGAGAGAGAGAGAGAGAGAGAGAGAGAGAGAGAGAGAGAGAGAGAGAGAGAGAGAGAGAGAGAGAGAGAGAGAGAGAGAGAGAGAGAGAGAGAGAGAGAGAGAGAGAGAGAGAACAACAACGACAGGAAGAGCAACATAAAAAGGGAGAAAGGGTGAGCGCAAAAGAGAGAGAAAGAGAGAGAGAGAATTGCCATTGTCTGTATCTACTTTGCGGCCAGAATATCCTGCAAATAAAACTGCCAATGGAGCTGGTCATCATGTCCAGACTTTATATTGATATTGAACGGAGACGAAAAAAGACAAATTAATAACTCTAATTAATCACAATACTGTATTTGGAGTGTTAACACTAACGCCTATGGATCAAATTTCGGTAGATAACACCATTTGGTTGAACGGTAATTAAGCTAACACTGGCCTGTCAATATCATTTTAGCTGCGGGCCACATGCTAGAAAAAGAAATCACACAAGGGTTGGACTAGTACATTAAAGAGACAGAGAGAAAGAAAAAAAAAGAGAGAGAGAGAGAATCTGAAACCCAGTATGGATTTCAAATTAGTCAATGTTTTTGTATTTTTATGGGCGCACCTCGATTAAAATCCTTGCCAACTAAGAGCAACCAAGAGAGAGAGGACAAATTGAGACCCTGTAGGTATTTTAAATTAGTCGAGGTTTTGTTTGGGCCGCACCTTGATTAAGAGTCTTGCTGAGATAGGGAGAGAAAGATTGAAACTGAAACCAAGTACATATTTTAAATTAGGCCATGTTTTGGTATTTTATTGGGGGGCACCTTGATCAAAAGCCTTGCTGACAGAAAGTGAGAGAGAGCGATGGTTTAGGTGGCATGACAAAAGGAGCGGGACACAAACTCTTCTCAGCGAGATGCAGAGGAATGCAGAGCAATCTAAAACAGTAAAAACACAAAAACGGGTCATCACTCAACAGGCCACACCTCGTGGCGTGTTTGCATCAAAACATGTTGCATCATCGTTTCAAGCTGTATTACTTCTTATTTAGTGCTTTTTTAATATACATCATTTAGCATAACTTATATATCTTTATATATACAAAAATAATTTGTGAAAGCAGCTATCTAGCTACCTATCTATCTAGCTATCTAGCAAAATATGCATTTTCTATCCAACTGATATCGGGCACATCTTACCTTCAGCGCGATGCAAATTAGCTGAAGCTACGGCAAGCGCTGAAGCCCATAAAGTGCCAAACGAAAAAGACAGTCGCAGACGCCCATGACTTTACAATTGAATGAGGTACCGGAATATTAACAGTAATACAACAAAAACTCAGATTTTGTGAGAATTCAAAAAAACAATTCAAAACAATCAAATTTCAACTCTTACACCTATAGTACGGAAAATATGGTATATAAAAAAAACGCTTGTTTATATCATAGTTCATGTATTCTTTATTATTGTACAAATCATTGTTGTTTTTTTTCTAATTAAACGGTTTTTTTTTTACTTCTAGGAAGCGCCAAATAATACACACTGTCCCTTTAAGCTTTCCTATGAAAACATGCCACTTTTTGCTCCGGGCTTCCTTAGCATCTTGGATTGTAATGGATCTCGGGTTCTAATTGTTATCAATGAGCCGTGCAGCCAGACGTAGAGCCAAGTAGAGAAGGTCATGATGCGTTCAAGACTTTTTAACGAGATCACGCTAACGTGATTCGAAACGAGGACTGATTAAAAGGGCCGGTCGAGAATGTCGACGCCTCGGCCTGTGGAGGATTCTGGCGGGGAGGACTTTAACTCCACCTGCCGGCAGGTGCCAGTTCTTGGAACGGGACACCGCTTAGATTGGTGACCTGCCACCCGGGAACTGAGGCGCTGACAGCTCCAGTCCTCAAACATCTCATTCCCACTCAAATGACATCATCTCTGTTGAGGAGAACATTACCATGAAAAATGTGTTGCCAGGTTTGGTTTAGGGAGGTTTCTGCTTCTGTTCAGTAAGACGTTTTGGGGTTGTTTTTGTGCTTTGCTCTTGTTTTGGTGAGTTAGAGATTTTGTGTATGTTTAAGGGTTGTTCCGGGTCTTATAATGTCAGGCTTTTGCTCTGTTTAGTTTTGGGGTTTGTCTCTGATACATGACTGGTTCAGGTCATATTACTTCTTTTACGGGACGATGTGTTTAGGGTGGTTCCGTAACTGGTTCATGTATTTTGGAGTCAGTTCTGGTTTTTAATGCGAGGTTCTTGTTTTGTTTTGTGGACCATGCATCAGTTCACGAGAGGTTCTCGTTTAATCGACTAGGTTCTTGTCCAGTTTATTTCGATTCAGATTCTGGGGGGTTGTGACTATTTTTCAAATGACTATCTTGTCTAAGTTCAAATGTTTTGGTTGGTTTCAATGCTGGGTTCTTGTTTTGATTGGTGGACCATGGCGCCGTTGACAAGAGGTTCTTGTTTAATCAACAAGGTTCTTGTCCAGTTTATTTCGGTTCAGATTCTGGGGGGTTGTGACTATTTTTCAAATGACTATCTTGTCTAAGTTCAATTTTTTTGGTTGTTTTCAATGCTGGGTTCTTGTTTTGGTTGGTGGACCATGGCGCCGTTGACAAGAGGTTCTCGTTTAATCGACTAGGTTCTTGTCCAGTTTATTTCGGTTCAGATTCTGGGGGGTTGTGACTATTTTTCAAATGACTATCTTGTCTAAGTTCAAATGTTTTGGTTGGTTTCAATGCTGGGTTCTTGTTTTGGTTGGTGGACCATGGCGCCGTTGACAAGAGGTTCTTGTTTAATCAACAAGGTTCTTGTCCAGTTTATTTCGGTTCAGATTCTGGGGGGTTGTGACTATTTTTCAAATGAGTATCTTGTCTAAGTTCAAATGTTTTGGTTGTTTCCAATGCTGGGTTTTTGTTTTGGTTGGTGGACCATGGCTCTGTTGACGAGAGGTTCTTGTTTAATCAACAAGGTACTTGTCCAGTTTATTTCAGTTGTGACTATTTTCGGAATGAGGATTTTGTCTTAGTTCAAATGTTTTGGTTGTTTTCAATACTGGGCTAAGGAGGTAGAACGCTCGTCTTGCGATCAAGAGGTCGCAGGTTCGATCCCCGGCTCCTTTGTGTTATATGTCGAAGTGTCCTTGGGCAAGACAATGAATCCCTAATGGCCACAATAAGCAGGTAGGCGCCTTGCATGGCTGACTCCCGATTGGTGTGTGAGTGTGTGTGTGTGTGTGTGTGTGAATGGGTAAGTGTGAAACACATTGTAAAGCTCTTTGGGAGGTCTTCATTGACTTGAAAAGCGCTATATAAATGCAGACCATTTACCATTTATTTAGGGTTACTTTTAGGTTGAGAGGGGTTCCTATTGAGGAAATTGGGTTTTACAGGCTATTGTGGTTATGCCTAAGACGAGTTATAGTTTTATATTTATCATGTTTTCTATTGAAGGATAGTCTGTTCCTTTTTAAGAGGGTTCTTGGTTGTTATTGGGGGGTTTTGTTTAACATTGTTTTAGCTTTCTATGACTGTTTGGTGTTAAATGTATTTGAGGACAGAGCTTCAGAGTGTCAACTTACAGGCATACTGTATTTTTCCTTCATAATGGCTAGTAGTTCTTGAGGGGATCTCTGTGGCTGTTGTTGATTTCAGTTTCTCTTCGTATTACATTCTGTTCACAAGGGATTCAGATTCAGTTTTCTATCTTTTAAGGGAGGTTTTTGTCCAATTTACTCATTCCCATTGATTGGGGATTTGGTTCTTTTTAAGGGGGTTCTGTTGGGGATTCGGGTGCTCCTCCAATGAGCAAAGCGTGGAGGTCAGCAGCAAAGTTTCCCCTTAGAGCCTCCTCAAACACCCGCTCACACACTGTGTCTTTTATGTGACAACAAAGAGGAAGAAAAACCACTGGACCTGCCACTGGAGGTTGACTGGGGCACTGAACGGGTGGTTCGGGGGCAGCAGACTCCTATCCTGGATGTCCTTGTTTCATGCGAAGAGCCCGCATATCTGTTTTCCATCAATGTCGCGTAATTACGACAGAGTCAGAAATGTGCCGAGCTCAGCTTTGGGATTTTTTTGGACGGGGATCCTGTCGCGAGGGGAATGTGACCCGACGATGTTTTGATTGACGAGTGCGGGGGCCCCAGGCGACGCGGTCTGCGGTCGGACGCCCGACAACACTGGAAGCGTGTTTCTCCACTCCGGGCCAACGTGGCTGGAAACGGCCCCGGCGGTTAAGGTCAAGGACGTTGCAGCCAAAAGACGTCTCGCGCTCGCTCGCACACATTGCTACTAGCCCCCGCGACTCTGTGTGCATCCAAAAGGGGCTACCAGGGGGAGAAGGATAAGGGTGTCAATGAGGTCCCCCACTGGGCCGGTTTCTACGGTGACCTGAGAAAGGCCGTAAGTAGGTCCGTCCCTTTCTCAGGCCTAATAAGCGTATTAGCACAAAGGAGGACATGTGTTGACCCCTCCCGCCCATTGGGACACTCCAGCCCCCCTAAAGCCCCACCAATCCCTCCAACAACATGGCTGGACACAGGCAACCAATAAAACCCGGATTAGGAGGCTATCAACACACACTGAGCTGTAGCCACAAACTTTGTGAACACGCCTTGGCCCCGCCCCCCTCCGTTGCCATCTTTCCGCTTTATTCGTTGCGTTTTTCGGAGACCCCTTCGCTTCCTTTCAGGCCCATAAGCTCCTCGCACAATGGGCGCCAAGAAATGACTCATTTTGTCGGCAAACTCGCCGTCGGGATCGCAATGCTCTTTATTGGCCGAGGATGTTAAAACACACAAAGTGTTTGTCACCGGTAGTTGGAGTCACAAAGACACCATAACAAAATCTGCAGTGAGGACATGCAGTGGAACCACGTTTATTATTCTAGACTCATTATAGGCGAAAATCTGACCTATAGAGTCCATATCAACAGCTTTCACCAAAAATACAGTTGACATTATGTCGTTATTTCGTTCTCGGCCACTTTCCTTGCTGCTGATTCAGACGCAAGGCCAATAAATCACACATCTTGAATAAGAGTCGTGTGATATCAGTGATGGCGCTCGCCAATATGGCCGCCGTAACTATTTCGACTTTGGGGATGTTCGGAATGTGTCATGTCTATAAAAATGACTAACCTACTGAAATATGTGTCATTGCACATGTAGTCATGATTGTACGAGTTCTTCATTTACTGTGTAACCTTTTCATTATTTCAGTCATTTATAACCCCTTCACTTATCTAGTCTTGATTAATTCCCCTGATGATTATTCTTATATTTTGAGTGTATTAATTTCCCTCTTATCACATGACTTCTTGATTTATCCAAGCATACAGTTTTTTATTTAGTCTCTACATTGTTTTCTAGTGGTGTTTAAAGATTGCAGCTTGAAGGCCTTGAGTTTCATCAGTACTTGCCAAACCCGGTCTAGACAAAAGGGCTGGTCTGAAGTATGGAATTTTCCACTTCTTCTAATGTTTAATTTTCATCATAGCCCAGCCTTCCTAGTATAAAAGGGATTTTCAGCCTTGTTCTGTACCTCACATTGCCAAGAATATTCTTTTAGTAAAAAGTTCAACAGAACTGCTCAAACCCAGTACTTGTTTTACTTGTCTCACAACCCGGATGTGAGATGAATAAACATTCCTCTACGACAGCCTCTTCATTAGGGTATTTCATTTAACTTTGGTATTGTGAGGATCCTCTGTTCTCATGAATCCCTGTCATTCTGGAACTACATGTCTGGGTGGCGGCCATCTTAGGTTGGCACCAGTTACGCGAGCCTGACTTGATATCCCTTCTGTAGTTTATTTTTTTTTACCTATGCTAGGGGTGTCAAACATATTTTAGCTCAGGGGAAACATGATAGAAAAATTATTTCATGGGGGCCAGACTAGGAATTTAATTGCAGAAAAAAAGGTGCCTTAGCTGTTGGGCTGGGGGTCTTTTTGGTGACTCACAAGTAAGTTATTATTCAGGGATGTAAGTTTTGATCATAAAACAATCATCTAGTATTTTTTTTCCCTCACATTTTTTTCCTTCAGTAAGATTTAATTCAGGTATGTCAAATTCAGTTTGGCTCGTTGGCTTGTCTCTATTTAGCTTTCTTTTTCAGTACTATGCTATATAATTTAGCTTACATTTGAAGCCTACCCTAAGAATTATAATCACAGTTGATAGGGTGTCATTTCTAAGCACAACACATTTATTCACAAACATTGGAAGCAAATTGTTTATGCTCGGTATTGAATTTGTTGACAATATGTTTATTTGAACTTGTTCAGTCCCCTTACATTTATATACGAGTGGCAAAACGAAAAATATGTTTTTATTTGTTTGTTTTATTTTTATAAACTATTATAAAGGTTTAAGCTCTGCTTATCAGTAAGTATCAAGCCTCTTGTAATGATTTCAGTGTGAAAAGTCCCCACTAGATGGCAGGAGTGGCTTTGATCAAATCTTTGTCCACACAATGAGGAGCCCAGACTGCCTAGTTTTGCTTCCTATACCCAGCGAATGAGAGTGTGTAGGCAACCTACTTGACGAGTATGCGCAGTGAAGCAGTGTGGTGAGAAAAGTGAAGATATAAGGACAATTAACGCTTCAAATCCTTATTGTTTAGCATAAAGATGACAAAGGCCCTTCGTCATCGTCGGGGGGATGACGTTTCATGCATGTCTGTAATCGCCATGGTGATCATTGCACTGGAAGAATCGAGCGCTAAAAATGATTTCAAATCCATGCATCGTTCGTGCATAAGTCCGGTGTTCTTGCAATAAAATATGATAATGCAAGCAAAGAAACCTTGAGTCTGTGGAAAGCATTGTTTGGATATTGGATGAATCCCAAATTAAGCTTGAAATGCATCCTTTCAAAACAAGCAGTTTTCTTGGAAACAAGTTCAACTGTTGTTACCCAAACAATGGTAAAAGCTAGAAACATACTTTTTTCTAATGAAAGCCAAGGGTTGAAGCTTTCGTTTTTTATCTCCTGTGCCTATTTAGCTACACAACTAAATATTCCGTTGGCCTTCAAGAATGAGTCAAAATGGCACAAAAATTGTTTTGCACCGGCTCTTCCTATTAGAGAGAAACATGAAACCATAGTGAATGTCAGCTCTTTCACACCTTTGTATAACATTACATTTAGTTCGTATTTTTTTTAAAAAAATCACAACTTTTCATAGAATGAGCTGGAGACTTGCTTTTTTTGACATTTACAGCCGACGAAAGCACACAAGCTGCTACTTCTGGTGCACAACCATCTGAGACGTCCTGGAAGTGTTTTGGGGAGGATCATATCTTTGCCTTTTGTCGGGATTCCCTTTTAAGAGGGTTACAAAGGGGGACAAGAACTCTTATTCCCAAAGGAAAGCTTTTCATGAGAGTAGCAAACACTCCATCCAGTGTGTGTTTGTGTGTGTGCGCCCCACAGGGATGGTGGGCCACTCTTGAGCCGGACACTGAGGCGTCCTAATTAAAGGCCACTTAAGCCCCAGAAAGCACGGCGGTGCCATCGAGGGGCAGGGATTCATTGCACTCGTAAACAGTCCCGGGCACGTTACTGACAAGTAATTAGTTGCAGTTACTAGTCACTTCATTTAACTCATTCAATGCCAGATGTTTCTCTCAAATGGGAAGAGCCGATGCCGGAGAGATTTTGCTTTTTTGACTCATTTTTGAAGGCCTGTCAAATTTTGTTCTCCAGAAAAGCCTGAACCCTAATCTCTTGATGAGAAAAAATAAATGTGTTTCTAGCTTTCACCATTTTTTGGTTAACAGCAGTTGAACATTGTGAAGTTTCTTGAAAACACTCGTTTCCTTGATAGCCTCTGAGAAAAAATGGCTTTTTGTGAAAGGATGCATTTCAAGAAGAGGTTTTACTTCTGTGCTTTTTGTTTGTATGTGTGATACCTCCAAAATCTTTCACTGAACTTATGCATGGACTCTGCAAGAACTTTTCAGAGCTCTGTGTTTCCTGTGAAGCAATTTTACAGTTTCAGTCACTATGGCGAGTTCCTGCAGACTAACACAAAACTTCATCCCTCGATGCTCCAACAATAACAAAGAGACTCCATCATTCTTTTTTAGAAAGAAAGAAAGGTGTTAAAGCGTTAACTGTCCGTACTTTTCTATTTTTTGCCTATTCAGGGGCAGTCTACACACAATTGCTGAATACAGGAAGCAACACGAGGAAGTTGGGCTCCCTCGGGGTGTGGACAAAGATCCAATCAAAGCTCCTGCCATGTAATGGTGATATATCATGCTGAAATAATTCCCAGAGACTTGGTATCTACTGTTGAGCAGCGCCAAACTCTTAAAAATCGTTTTTTAAAAGGAAACAAAAAAAAATCCAATATAGTGGGGCAAAGGCTCCCAATGCATATAGAATTTAACTGTCACATCCTCTGAGATTATTTATTTTTGTTTTTTCCAATATGAGCAAAATAAGTATATCATGCAGCCATGTTTAAAACACAGGTGGTTCTGAGGACTTCTATGATAGTAGTATCCTCCTACGGACTATCATAGAAGCAAAGGTAAAAGGTTATCCTCAATAACAGTTGTCGAAAGACCATCAGGGGATGGCTATGTGCGGCGCTGGATAGATATCCATCCGACTATTATCTGCACCGCTTATCCTCAGTAGGGTCGCGGGGGTGCTGGAGCCCATCCCAGCTGTCAGGCAGTGGGCAGGGGACACCCTCAACTGCTTGCCTGCCAGTCATAGGGCACACAGACAATTCATCGGCACATTCACACCTAGGGACAATCTGGACCAATGATCCTCACATGCATGTTTTTGGGAATGTGGGAGGAAACCGGAGTGCCCGGAGTAAACCCATGCAAGCACGGGGAGAATATGCAAACTCCACACAGGAAGGTTCCATCTCCAATGTTCAGTTTAGTATACGACCCAAACATACGAGTCAAGTGACTAGGACTTAGAGAGCATCTGTTGCAATGTGTTATCGCTCGAAAAGATCTTATGGAGTCTATGTTTGCTAGAGTACTTGTTACTGAGAAAAAATTCTTTGTAACGCTGCTTTCAAACAAAGGGGGTTCAGGACAGTGGGGCTACATGCCACAGACTTTGTTCACACAAGATGAAGAGTCAACAGCTCCCCCACAATACCCCCCCTTTTCCAATTCTACCCACCCTCATCAGCCAAGCCCCTCTAATAAGCAGCACCTACACAGGAGCAGCGACAATAATGCTCACATTCTCCCCTCCTCTTGCTCTCAATCTTTACTGGGACAATAAGGGGGAACCCCCTGATACCCCCCATCCTTACCCCCCCCATCACCACCCGAAACAGACACTTCTTTTATTGGAATTCTTTGCTGTTCTAATCCTCCGCTTCCTCCTGGCCCAATAATGGACTCCCCGCATCATCGGCCTTTTCCAGCCTGGCTGCTGTCACATCACAAGCCGACCCAGGTCACAAGTCCACCCCCCTAACCCCCTTGCCTTGTCCCACTGAAAGGTGGGGCCAGCAGAGCGATATCATATGTATTTTTTTTCTATAGACCAAATTGATGTAGCAATAATGTCATGAACCGGAACAGGAGGAGAACCCAAATGTGTGACGTTTCTCACACAAGCTTTTATTTATTTGGGGCAGTCATGCATGTTAACCCAAACGCCAGTAATTCAGCGATTGTTGGGCGGAAGACGTAACGCAGCAGTCTGGCGTGGAATGACAGGAAGCCAGAGGCCAACGAGATTGATACCAATTGCACGAGCAGATATCAGACAGATGGGGTCGACACCAGACAGGACAGGACATACAGGATTGATATCAAAACTGGATATCGAAATTAATTAGGACAAACTAGATGGGAACTAAACTGAAGATCGATATTGAACAAGACAAAATAGACGGGAACAATACCGGGCAGGAAACCAGTCTGAGTCAAAAACCCACGTCTTGCAGGTGCAGAGGTTTGTTGGCAGACTGACAAAGGATGAGTGAGAGCACTGAGCTTAAATAGAAGGGAAGCCAATCTGTCTACGAGCCACAGCTGGCGCCACACGGGTGGGGCCAATTGGGCGCCATGGCAACCGTGACAAATAATACACATTTAACAATTTTCAAGGAAACTGAAAACGTTGCGGAAATACTAGCAAATATATCAAATAAAGTAAAAATAAAAAGATAATGTTTAATTCAATACAAAGGGAATAAAACGTGCACATGCACATCTGGTGAATTCGATTTTTATATTCACATTTTATATTTTTCTTATGTTGCCTATTATTATTAACTTGTTACCTTACCTTGCATGGCTGTCACTGCTTTCGGTGTGTGAGTGTGTGTGTGAATGGGTAAGTGTGAAGCACATTGTAAAGCGCTTTGAGAGGTCTTCAGTGACCTGAAAAGCACTATAGAAATGCAAATGCAAAATACTTTCTTGCTTAGTAATTCAATAAGAAAGACGACATTTCCGAACAAAATAGTTGTTGCCCAGTGATTTAGGGACGAGGGACTACACTGAAAACAATGGCAACCACATGATGTAGGTGCTGTATCTGAGTCAGGAGGCTTCTCTTGCTAGTGGTAATCATGGAAACCAGTACTATCTTTTCGTCTGAGGAAGCAATCCTTCCCCAAAAACAGCCTGGAGAGGCAAGGGTGCCGCCAGGTTGTACTTGCCCAGGACGCACCACAGCAAGAGTATCTCCTACTACCCTTGTGATTAATATAGATATAACTTTTTAACTTGTTCAATGCCATAACGTAGCATTGTCCCTGAGTGCTAAAACATAAAAATAAGTTTTTTTTCTGTTTCCTTTTAAAAAACAATTATAAAAGGGTTTGGCGCTGTTTATCAGTAAGTATCAGGTCTCTGGGAATGATTTTACTATAAATATTTTTTACATTTTTCTTTTATTTTCTAAAAGAAAAATATTTGGTTTTGAAATACAATTTTGTTTCTTTTTTAACCATAAAACTGCCGTAAATATTTGCTGTCATTCCATTTTTTTTTCCACTTCTCAGAGATTTTTTTTTGACACGAATTACCCCCAAAACAATTACACTACAATGTTTTCTTGAGTAAAATTTCAAAAACAATCCGAGCGTTAAAAATGTTATTTCAATGCAGATTTTACAACAAATGTAATTGAATCTCCGAACTGTTACTGTAAAAGAATTGAAACCAATATTCTAGTATTTATTACCATTGATTATAAAATGCTACATGTTTTAAATTATATTACAAAATAATTAACAGTAATAATGTACGGTACTAATCTTAAATTTGGTGAACATTCTTAAGGGTGATTGCTTGTCATTTGCATCTAAAGCGATTGACAGTTGAAAGTTCGCTTATAGTGACATCTGCTGGAGTAATGGTTAATAATTTTAATAAGCCCTATTATGATTTTCATGATGCACATTTCTGAGAATATATTGTATTCGGGGGCAGTGAGACTTTATCTTATTCTTTATGTACTTTTGACTTAAACTATAGAAAGACATACTGATGCCAAGTCAAGCTAGTCACGCATTAATGTGTTGTGTAATTCATTTAAACGTTTAACTTTTTTATACTAAGCAACTTTAATGTCAACTTCAAGCAATTATCCGAAAAACAGAAGATGTTAAATAAAAATCTTGATTAGAAATATTGACTATTCAGTGTGACGGCAAATAAACTATGTCATAAAAGTATAAAGAGATATATTAAAAACATTTCCAAATGTACAAAAAAATGAAAAACAATTTAACTTTTTTCTACTCAACAAATTTAAAGTCAACCACACAAAAATCCCTCTAAAAAACGTGTCGTTTGCAAACAAAACAGCTAATTGAGCTAATTTGTTCTAATCTACCGGAGTAAGAGTACAGTTTCTTCAAAAATCTTCTCGAGTAAAAGCAAAAAGTAGGGATTTAAAAATACTTCTAGAAGTACAAAATGTCCCAAAACTTACTCAAGTAAATAGAACAGAGTAAGTGTAACTCGTTACTACCCACCTTTGATTACAATCTAGCAATAACACAATAGTAATGACATAGTAATAACACGATTATTTGCTATTTTAGACCCTTTACACTGAGTAACAAGTAAGTAGCTCTTAGCCTGGTGACCCCAGTTTTAGAGCATATTTATTGCCTTGTTCTATTTTCAGAGTAGATCTGTCTCACTGTGCCCCAAGTGTTACTAAATAAATATTATCTTGTCTTGCGAAGAGTTACATGTATTCCATTTTTTTTACACATGAAAAATGTGAGGAAACACGCCGGTCATATAAAATCCATTTTTTTTGTTTTCGATTATTTTCCTAAATAATCCATTATCTGCACCGCTTATCCTCAGTAGGGTCGTGGGGGTAATTTTACAACAAAGGGTGAACAGGCAAAAAGGGGCTAACTGGCAAAAATAACACAAAAGAGCCGCCAACGGGGAACAATTAACGAAAGGTGGGCAAACAACACAAGGTGGACAACCAATGAGTTCCAACCGGGAGCAAACAAAACAGGAAAACCTTCGGCAGCCCCGACACTAATGGGGAGCTAGCTGAACAAAATTATACCAACCGTGCCACATGAGGGGATAAACACAAAAGCCACGATCGCCTACCTAAAATTAGGTGAAAGCAAACAAGGAACGAGCACTGTATTCACGGCAGTTAAACTTACCCCAAGCAGCTTTTGGAGGTCGAAGCACGCAAACTCTGACGAACAAGGACAGAGTAAGCAAAGTTCCAATTCCTCCTGCAAACACTTTCCACGACAATCACTGTCTGTTTCGGAGCTTGCCCCACACAATGTGTTAATGGGATTCACCATTTTTTAAAGTGTTGTTTTCCTACAATGGCAAAAAACATGCCAGTTAGGTCAACTTTGAGACTACATTTCTGGCGTCCCCTGGTGCCTGGGATGATTTGCAACATGTTAACATAATTTTGGGGCGGGGGGGAACACTACGTGAGTACACGTTCTGTGCTCAATTGGCGCACTACCAAAGCTTGTATAGATGTTGGACGTCCAAGGCCAGTAACCAAGGTACCAACCCGTTCACTTTTACTGGTGTCACATGACTTGGCATGCTACCACAGCACAGTCAACCTTTGCCCTTGGGTTATCGCGGCCCTGAATTAGCACAGAGGCCCAAGCTTATCTGGAACGTGACACTCTTGATGTTTCATGTTGAAAACAGGCCATCAGCTGTCACTCATTTCTGTTGACTTTATTTTTACCTTGCGGCAAAGTTGTACAAGGCCTCTTTTTGTGTTTTGGGATCAAGTGTGAACTTGAGAGCCTGCCATCAACACTTTTAAGGTTAAAACACATATTGGACTTTCAACTTGTACTTTCCCCCGTGTACCTTTTTTGATCATTTTACATTCTATACACCATATACCAATCTTAGTCTGGGATTTCTTTTTTTTTTTTTCTAGACCGATCCAGTCTTGCCCATTTCAGCTCTAATTCAGATCATCTTGGTCCCAAGTTTCAGACCACACTGTCATCAAGTATAGAAAGACAATGGTAACTGATAGCCCGAGTTCTTTGTGGCATCACAGTTCACGAATCCCTTAACCATTTGGGTTGTAAGGTCACCACTGCCTGTGGTGAGTCTTGGGCAAGTACAGCCTAGTGGTGCCATTCCCTCTCCAGACTGTCTTTTGGGGTAGGTGTTTGCTCCTCTCACACGGAACATATAGTACTGATTTCCATGTTTACCTGTAGCAGGAGAAGCCTCCTGATCCGACTCACATACAGCGCCTTCATCATCTGGTGACCGTTGTTCTTCATTGCAATGGGTCATCCCACTCTTTAGAGATGAGCTGGACCGCTGCATTGATGGGGAAACATATTAAACGAAGTTGTGACAATTTCTGTTACAGAGTAAAACCATCCGTGGAAACAGATGAGTTTGAAAATCCTGCACTGCTACGTATGATAAGCAACGGTAATTTTACTGCAAGTAGAGAGAGAACTAAGAAAGATGCTAAAAGAATTGTTTATCTTGTTTATTTTGAAATGAAAATAAACTCGTTTACCTAATTAAAGGGAGCAAATGGCTGAGGTTGACAGGTATATGTGCACACCAAAATCTAACCCTAAATTGATGAAACTTTTTAAAAAACGTTGCCATTTTACCAAAACAATTTTATTTTTGTTTTGGTAACATTTTTTAAAAGAAATGTACTAGTGTTGGAGCTTTGTCAAGTCTAACCTCTGCTTACCTGCATCAGAAGTAAAAACTGCCACCTTCAAAATGGCGCTGACACTTACGTAAGGCTCAACTGTTTTTTTACGCACACCCTGATTGGCCTCTATGGACCGTTTGTTCAACGTCACCCAATCCGAGACAAGATTTAAAAGACTGGGCGGAACGAAAGCTAAACTGGCCGCGTCGCCCGGGCGAGTAGAGATGACGTCACACCTCTAAACGCCGATGTGTTGTCAGCTGCGGAGTAAAGACGATAGAAAGAAACGTTTCTCTGTCTTCCTGCTGCCATTTGTTTCCTTTTTATTATTATTTTAAATCTTCGCTGTGGTCACAGCGAAGATGCTAGCGGTCGTTCCGTAAGCGAAACTCTCACCGACGCCGGGATAACGGACCTCATTAACCAAGTCAGGTCTGTTCCGGAGCCATTTTTGGGTTCGTTTGTTGTAGCATTGTAGCCATTTTAGCTAACTGGGTATAAGTTAAAACCTTTTATTGTTTACCTCCTGAGGTCACGAATCACTTATTTAACTTGACATTTATTACGTCGAGTTTCTAAAATGCTGCCTTCTGATTGGGCGGTGTGACTAATTACCACTTTGGTTTTAGGAACACGCCCACTACATAAATCCAAATAACCACAACCTCAAAAGATTTGTATAAATAATCCACTGGAGACTGTCGGATTTATTTTGGGCGTTATGAGTCATATGTTCTACACAAGTATTTCTCTATTTGTTTCTATTTATGTACCCTCTGGTTTTAAAACAATCCTAAACACATTAACTAGAACTTCACCGGGGAGAAAAAGGATCCCATCCAATTGACGGATCATTTTACTCAGTTTAGGAATAAATACTCTCGTTTTATTATTTCTCCCTCAAAAAGTCAAGTGATGTTTATCTGTGACACCCTTAATCACAAGGACGACACAGACAACTACAGACTATTATGACAGTGTCCCCTGATCTAAAACCTACATGAGGGCAAGGAAAAACTCAAAAACCTCAACATTAGGAAAATGAAGAAACCTTGAGAAGCGACCACACCTCAAGCAATCCCCCTTCCAGGATGACCAGGCTGCAACGGACGTTGCAATAACAAACAATGCACATATATTGTCAACATTAAATATACATCCTTTATAAGCCATAGAATAGAAGTGTGATTTAAGCCTAGATCTTAACAGTTCCACTGAGGTTGCAAATCGAATCTCAGGGGGAATGGAGAATGTTCTCGAATGTGTGGATTTCTTCTTGGCTCTTAGGATCAATAGTAGACCAGCATGTTCAGAACGAAGGCTCCAGACCGGACCATAGGGGGAAATTGAAGGAGGAAGTCCATGCATTATTTTGTATAATAACAGAACCTTAAAATCACATCTTAAGCTGACAGGGAGTAACACAAGTAGAAAAAAATTCTGATCTTTATTTTATTTATATATTTTGCTTTATATTTCAATATTTTTTGTAATAATCTCACAATTATAATTTTTTTTGTATTCCATATTTCTTATTTTGTTCAATACTGGGCGCAAAAGAAAATCAATCCTTATAATGATCTACAGTGTTCCCACGGATCCTTGAAAAATCTTAAAAGGCATTGAGTTATGGCATAAAAATAAGGCCTTTATTGGCATTAAAATGTCTTAAATCCTATTTTCTAATAGCTTAAAAATGTTAACACAAATATTTAGTCATAGTTATCAATTGTCCACATCCAATCATGTGTTTTTATGATGATACACTCAAAATTGGTCATGAATACAGTGTTATGTTTTTCAATCAAGCTTTACACTGGACCAAAAAGTGATTTTTCATACTTCATGATAAAAATACTTCATGAATGTAGCAGATTTCTTTGGCATTAGTAGTTATCAGCCTGTTTTGACTGAGGATCCATGAAGTACCATACTCTGAACATCCTTTTGATGTATTGTTTTAGTTTTGTTTCTATCAATTTAGATTTTTTTGTTGTTGTCAACTTGGTCTTAAATTTGATTTCAAAAGGTATTAAAAAATTCTTTAAAAGTCTTGAATTGAACTTCCCTTAAATTTTAGAAACCCTATGTCTAATTTGTAGTAAAGTCACATTATCTTTCAATGGTACAAGTGTGTGTGTGTGTGTGTGTGTATATATATATATATATATATATATATATATATATATTTTTTTTTTTTTTTTTTTTTTCCGTGTCGGTAATAAGAAGCAAACAATGCAATGTTTTTCATTTATATCCTAAATAAATCTCAAGTACTCTTTAATGTTCCTTTAAGTATCTACTGGGGTACTAGATCCTCTATTTGAGGACCACTGCACCAGAGGGAAAATGGGGTTGTCTGCTCTCTTATCACACTAAATGCTATTTCCAAAATCCACACCCAAGAGGGAGACCACCTGAAGAATTATTGTCCGAGACATCCATTATTCAAAAGCACTGACTCATTTTCACTCAGCATAAATGGGAACCGTGTAGAGTTGGTGTGTCGAATCTATAAGGGCCACATCAGCGTTATGACTATCCTCAAAGGGCCTTCTATAATTTAATGCAATTTCAAAAAATGTTTTGACAGATCCCCGTCACAAACATTACAGGTGTATTAAAAAAAATCAAGTCACACATACACAAGACGTTATTAATTTAGTATAACAACATCCTTTTGAGCATATTTGTGAAAATTAATCAATTCCACTCATTGACATTGATGCAGAAAAGCTGCACTGTAGTGGGGTGGAGTTGTCAAATATTTTGGGAAATGCAGTCTTGAACCTTCTTATTCCTCGACACTCAGACATTTTAAGCTGTGGTGGGCCACATCAAATGTTGTGGTGGGCTACTATATCGCCCATGGGCCAAGAGTTTGACACATAATGTGTAATAAGAGTCCACTCTTTCAAACTCTTGGGTGCGCAAATCTCTGATGACCTCTCCTTGTCTGCCAACGCTAAGCTGTGGTGGAAAGGCCCGGCAATGGCTCAATTTTCTAAGATGACTTGGGATGAACAATCTGGGATAGAAAGCTAGTCGTCTCCTTATATAGAGTCACAGTGGAGAGCATACTGTTGTAATCTATGATGAGATATTAATAATTTGTTGTCAAGTCGTATCCAAAAAGGATTAATGTTAGCCCTCTGTCATTCTGTTGTCAGCCGGTGACGCCGCCATGAATGTCGGTACGGCACATAGCGAGGTGAACCCCAACACGCGCGTGATGAACAGTCGGGGCATGTGGCTGTCGTACATCCTGGGGATCGGCCTGCTGCACGTCATCCTGCTCAGCATTCCCTTCGCCAGCGTGCCCGTCGTGTGGACCCTCACCAATCTCATCCACAACCTGGTAGGCGCTTGACCGAGTTCTAAAGTGGGATGTAAACTGTTTGCATGAAAAACACTACTCTATCGACAGATTTTGCCATCCGGCTGTATTTTTTTCAATTGTAAAGGGAATTGAAGCTTTACAGGGTGTCATAAAAACGTATACTGGCACGTGTACACATTTTAGCAGCTGATGACTCAATTATTTATTCTTTCTTTAGAAAGTGAACCTATTAAACCGAGTCATGACAGCCAGATTCGGCTTTGCAAAAACAAATTGTACAGACGCTCCCCTCCTTTCGACCAGTCGACTTACGAAAAACGGTACATACGATCTGATTTTTCGGGGATGACAAAAAAATATCATTGCTGTTAGTTAGATCTTGTATTGTGTGCTCCTTTTTCCGAGTAGAGGACAGTACTCTAGTGCTTCTTTCCGCCGCTACCGGCATGTGGCCCTGTGAGAGGTCCCCCAGCATCCACCCCGAAGAAAAAATTCCAGATTTTACTTCCTGGTACGTGTGTAAACATAACAACGTATACTGTATCGCTAGTGCGCTAAAAACTTTGACATTTTCATTGTTTAATATCTCGTGCATCCATTTAATATGGCTGGTGTAAAGTGTAAAAAAGAGGCGAGACGTTTCTTTTGAAATGACAGTGGAATAAGAAAGCGTGATGCGGTTGAGAAAATGGTTGGATCGCTTGTTTTCGGTCACTCTTTACCACGGAGGAGGAACTCGCCTAACTCTTGAAGCTCATCTTCCAAAAGTAAGTTAAACTCAACTTTATTTATCTTTATAGAGCATATTATTTTATGATTTTTTTTTAGTACAGTACAATACAGGTTACTTAAACATACTTATATAAACTTTAAACATACAGAATATAGCACTGAAACAACTTGCAAACAAATTCAACATACGAACGATCGTCCGGAAGTAGGGCAGCGTCTGTATTCTAAAATGCTACTGGAATATGAAAATGCAATTAATTCATGGTAAATTAACCAGAAATGGGACAAAAAAAAAATCGATCCATCCATGTATCGAGTTTATTTTGGGGAATTCTTTAAACGGACGTCTCTCCCCGCAATCAATTCTTTTGATGTGATATCTGGTGTGTGAAAAAAAATGCGGGAAAGCGAACAGAAGTGGAAAATGGAGGAAAAAAGAGAGCAACGAGAACTAAACTCGGCGCCCATACATTTTTAATTCAAAGTATGGACACATTTTGGTTGTTATACAGTTCCCAGGAAGACTGAGCGAGACATGACAAAAATTGCAAACTTTATCGCAGACCCCTATACCACTGCGGTAACACGACAAACATGGCCGCACATCTTTTGTACCATCACCCCGATTTCAACTTTAACCAACCCAAACGACCTGCAGTGGCACGTCAGCGGACCCTAGATTGATCACTGAGCACACTTTAGAACAGCTCGGACTGGGCAAAACGAATTCCAAAGTCAGATGGACGTTTTAAATGTCTGATTTCGGAATATGGTCTGCAATTAGGAGCCTCTTTATATTATACCGTCATGAAAGATTATTCCGAGACTGCACCCTAACGGCAGAGCATGTTGATCAGCTCTCTTTTTTGAACAGCAGCTTGATACTCCTAAGCAGTAGCTCAACTAACAGAAGCAGGGAAAAGTAACAGTTGCCTACCTTTTACCTGCTCGTGTCAAAAAGTGCTGTAAGTTTGGTTTGTTGGTGTTTATCTGCAATGCAATTTCAAGCACTTTAAGCAGTTCAGCTCCTTTCTTGTTGTATTTTATTTCCTTAAAGGATCACCTCGGGCAGCAATGTTTACCTGCAGCACCGGGTTTTAAAAAGAAAAATATGTTGAATTTGAAGGATCTTGACTTGAATTTGATAGCTTACACTTGTGCTGTTTTTCTTTCTTTTTAGAGGTTCTATTTTATCATCTTGTTAACTGTAAATAGGATCATTAAAGGATCACATTTGTGTTACATTGACATTTCAGTTTGTGAGATTTTGTGACTGTAAACCTGTTGCACAGTGTACATGTTCTGTTCGCATTGACGCTGTTGAAATAAATGTCAGGTTTCGGACTGACTGACACAGATTGATGTGCATTGTTTGAACATCATGCATGGTTTATTGTGCCGGCAGTGAATGATTTAAGTTGCTTGTTTTTTAGAAAATTAAACCACAATCATATCGAATCGCAATACTTGTAGAATTGCAAGTATCAAGAATCGTGATATAAATCAAATCGGCACCTTAGTATGGTGATACAATCGAATCGTGACCAAAGCATGTCGTCCCACCCCTAAAATTCACATTGTGGTCGACCATTTTCATGTCCCGGGTTAGTGCAATTGCGTCTGTTAAATGAACCATTTATTTTGATTGTGGCCTCATCACTCTTCACAATCTGCGTGGAATAGTGTGCATCTTTGTTACACCCTCGCAATTCTGTACTCTGGATCTGGATATTCATCATAAGGGGATGGACTAATCTCGGGATGTAAGTTCTCCATCGACAATGATTCATGATGTGATAGACGGATGATTTTGAAATGTCAATGTCACTATGAGCTTGCTGCCAAGACTTTCTTGTTTTTTCAGTTGTCTTTCTTCTTTCGTGGGCCTGTGTCTCTGAGTTGTCTTCTGTAACACTTTTTATGGACATCTTGAAGAGTTCCATCAGCTTCAAACTTGTATCTCATCCAAGTGATGGTAGCTCGTGTTGGTGGTTCTTTGTTAAACTCAAACTATCTTCCCAGGTTAAGTATGGCTGCAGTCAATCAGTTCAATGGGTTTTTGTTTTAAATAAGTGGTTGAATTATCAGCTGCTAAAATGTGTATACGTTTTTGTGGCACACCCTGTATTTACACTTTAATTTTCATACACACTCAATGTACGTGACTTTTTCAGGTACCACATTATTCAGAAAAAATGTCTCTTCCTTTTTGCCATTCAATTTTAATTAAATTTGTAATTAGTGATATAAATGTTTCGGCATCAATTCATAAGGAGCTTGGAAAAATATTTGAAACTTTGTGCATGACGGTTGCTTATGAAGCAGCTCTGAGAACATTTTACAACAAGAGCAGGGGTGTCCAAACTACAGTCCCGGGCCATTTGTCTCTCGTCATCCATTTTTCACTGGCTTTGACGTATAATCCAAAAGCAAATTTACTTAACAAGTAGTTGCTAAGTTGGCCAAATTCTTTGACCCAATGCGGCCTGTGACTCAGTTTCGAATCAAGGGCCACATTGGGTCAAAGAATTTGCTTTACATTTTTTTGCCTTAAGCTGCAACAGTTCATAAGAAAGAATCATGTTCTCATGCATTACCCCAAAAAGAGGGGAAAGACGATGTATTCAAACTGAGATTTTCTGTTTTCTGTGTAAAAACAAAATCCAGTGCATGTACCTGCTCCTGCACACTGTAAAAGGGACACCCTTCGAGACACCCGACCAGGGCAAGGCCCGCCTCCTCACGCACTGGGAGCAGATGGACTACGGCGTGCAGTTCACCGCCTCCCGCAAGTTCCTCACCATCACGCCCATCGTCCTGTAAGGAAAAAGTATTGTGTTTCTGAACATGATTTTTTACATTTTATAACCTGATATGCTTGCTTAAAAAATCCAATTCGATTTAGACATTTCAAATATGAGTACTCAGCCATATATTCTTTATCTTCTGCCAAGAACCGAGTTGACTGAAGTTTTTTTTTTTGTTTTTTTTTGCGGGGATCTGCGTTCCAAAAAGTTCCCTTTTTTCAATGATTACCTTATGTGTGGTCCCTTCTCAAGGTTTCTTCATTCATGCTGATTTTTTGAGTTTTTCTTTGCCCTCATGTATGTTTTAGATCAGAGAATGGTGTCATAGTAGTCTGTAGTATAAGCAGCCCTTTAAGACTTCTTGGAATTAAGGGCTATACAAATAAACATGACTTGACTATCCACTTTTTTTACTTTACACTTTGCTTTTTTTTTTTTTTTTTCCAGATGATATTTTTTCGACCTCATGTGGACGTTTTGGGAAAAACAAAAATGATGCTTGAAAGAAGTCATGTTTATCTGTATGGCCCTTCATCACAAGGAGTCTCAAAAGGGCTTCACACACCGCAGATAACATTCTAAACGAATACAAGTACTTCATTTCATTCACTTTTTTGTTTTTTTACAAATAACTTTTTAACTGTCAAATTATAATTGTTTAAAAAATCTTGCTACTATGTTGCACTATTGATGATCTGAAATAGGATTTATTGACCGATTTGGGTACTTGTGCAGATAAATCTGCTTTCATACGGGAACCTGATTAATAAAAGATTAATTCTGAGCATATCAAAACTATCCACTTCAGATGATATTTTGTCGCCATCATGTGGGCATTATGGAAAACTGCACTTGCCTTCCCTTAGCGTGTTGGCGATAGAATGTATTACAGTATTGGTCCATAGAATTTTGTTTTCATGATGGCTTTTAGAGAAACTGGAAATTAACTAAGACTTGCGTGTACGTAATGTAAGTTGGTCAATCTGTTTTAAGTGTACTACTTGGACCACAATGTCAATGATGCACAGGCAGACACAGGCAGAAAAGCGGTAGGGTGACTCTTAAGCATATTAAAATGCAGAACCCGATGCACGATGAAAACCCGCAGGGCAGCGAAACAGTGTATAATAAATTACGATATAGAGAGGGATAACTATACTCTCATATATTTTTTTATCCTCTGCTAGGAACTGAGCTTGACAGTACAGTGGACTATTAAGTCGTATACTGCCGCCTAGGGGCCAAGGCATAGTAATGAATCTGTCCTGCCTTTTTGTCTCCCAGGTACATCCTCACCAGCTTCTACACCAAATACGACCGCGTGCACTTCGTGGTCAACACGGTGTCGCTTCTCACCGTTCTCATCCCCAAACTACCGCAGCTGCACGGCGTTCGGCTTTTCGGGATCAATAAGTACTGACCTCGTCTGTGGGAGTGACCATGCGGCCCCGCCACGTTTTCTGCCACCAGGGGGCCTGGATTCCCACCACCGAATGCCCCTGAGGAGTCCAGGCCACAGAGGACAAAATGTTGAAATTTTTTTGACTCTCAGACTGGAAAAGTTGGGGCGGGGTTAGACACTAGTTAGCATGATAGCATATATTTCTCATACGTTCTCTAGCGGGCCCGAGAGAAATAATGGGATTTTCTCCTCCCGGTTGTGCCAGTCAGAGGTAAGATCAGGACTAAAAAAATCTAGCCCGACCCAACCCGAGTCCGACCAATTACTTGATTTCCAGGACCGAGCCCGACACACACTTGAATTTTCATATTTCATTTGCGAGGACTCGGAAGGAGGAAAGGTTATTCATGATAAATAATGAAAGCCTGTCTTTCGTAATGAAATCTAAGTTAAACAAGACCGTATGAACAGTTACAACTTTTGTTTTTTGTGTCTGCAGAGATTACATTAACCGACTATTTTCAATCATCGAAGAGTTGACGGGAAAATGTGTAGGCCGTCCACCATTTTGGCATGTTGAAAATTGGACTATAAACCACAGCAGCAGTATGTGCATAATAATCTTGTGCGGCACTTTAAAGGGACAGTGTGTACATTTAGTGCTTCCTAGTGGTACAAAAAAAACTGTTATAAATACTAGGCAAATTTACATGAATTATACCGATGTTAATTAAAAAAAACATACGTCGAAATGTCGCTGATATATTTATCTGGCGTCTTCCTGCTACGCTGTGCTCTTGACACTGGTTTTCATTCACACAAGACTATACAGAGCCATCTAGTAGTTAAATATTACACATTGGGGCTTTGAGAGGCAGAGAGAAAAAGGACAACAATTTTTTTTTTTGTTTTGTATCCACACATCATTTTAGTATCTATTTTTACTAATATATATTTATTTTAAAAAAGACTGCGAGAGAGAACCCTGACCCAAACGTGATGATTGACATTTTAGGACGGACCGGGGCCGGTATTCGGTCAAGCTCGGACTTAAGATCTTACCTCTTGTGCCAGTAGAGGAGCTCCCAGCATGCATCGGCCGCTTTTGTAGCATTTTATCTCTATTTCTTATTTATTATTGTTGTTTTTGTTTAGGCATCTTTGTCGTCGCCATTAAAAGGGCTGAAATGGAAGCATTTCATTTTAAGGGAAGTTGTTAGGTAGTTGTCCTGTGCTAATGTGTATAAAACCAATATATATAAATGTATATCTGTACAGTATTTTTCCAATTCACTCTGGTCAAGTAGTGTCTGTCATGTGTTTTGCCGAATCCTATTTAGTGTTATTTTATTGTGTTTGCTTCCAGAAGCTTCTGGGATCTGTTTAATCGGCGAAATCACATTTAAGGATATGATGTGAAGCATGTCCTGGACGGGTAACCATCTGGATCGCTTGTCTTGTATTCAGGTATTCTCCAGACAATTAATATAAACGATATCCCAATTGCTATTTATTCCATCTAATTTTATGGAGAAATATTGCAGAAAATATCTGTAGCTTTGCAGGATAACTTTGGTTTTATTCTTTGGTTTCCATGAGAATATTGTATTTTTCATCATCAAAAATCGAGTCCTGACCCGCTCCGTTGAACGAATTGTACTAAGAAACCGAGATGCAGTCGATGGCGCTAAAAGGGGCATTTTTCTGTGAAAGATCTGGCATTTAAACAATCAAGTATGTACAAGTTTCTGAGATGCTTTGAAAATGTAATTTATGAGTATAATAGCTCAAGATTTGTGGAATAAATGAAAAAAATAGTGCATATATATTTGTTGTACCCAGATCATCCAACAGAGGGCAGTAAAGGTTAGCAAGTGGAATGCGGGGATTTTTACTTCCTGCGTCACAAATCTTCAAGGGCGTTATTTTCCTTTTTTCACTCAAATTTTCCGTTTCCCCCTCTGCAATATAAGTGTAATAATATGCGAGCCCCCTGTTATTCACATGTTTCTTTCATGGGGTCGTAAATTGTCAGGTTTTATGTTTTGGAAACCATAGCAACCGAGCACCACTGAGACTTTTAACATACATCTTGTTCATTTACTTTGTTTGTGTCCCCCTATTGTTTTTGCCCTCGAAATACACATTTACTGGGGCTAAGCAAAAAATAGGGCTTTAATTGTGCCTTTCTTTGGGATTAGGCTGCACTGTTTAAAAAAATAATTCTATTTATTTGGAATCGACAGGCTTTAGACCAGGGGTGTCGAACTCATCTTAACTCTGGGGCCACACGATAGAACAAACAGTCTCTCCTGGGGGCCATACTGGTAGATTAGAGAGAAAGAAACAAGAGAGAGGGGGAGAAAAAAGAGAGGGTGTGACAAAGAAAGGGAGAGAGAGAGAACGTGAGAGGGGGAAAGACAGAGAGAAAAAACAAAATCCGAAGAGAAATAGAAGGGGCGAAAGGGAGAATAAGAAAGCAAGATAGAGAGAAAAGGAAGAGAGAACAAAAGAAAGTAAAAAGACAAAGGAACAAAGAGAGACAGAAAGAGTGAAAGTGATTGAGAGAAAAAGGAGGAAGAGAGAAATATATACAATTACAGCATTTTTGAGAGGCACCTGGCTTTGGCAACATCAAGTGGATATATTTCAACATGCAGCCCATTCAGATTCAGATCTACTTTATTGTCATTCTAGTACACGTGTATACAGAACAATGTGCACCCCTAGGAACTTGATACTGCTGACAACCTCCACAGCCTTGTTGTTGATGCAAAGTGGGGCATGGTTGGGCTGTTTTTTCCTGAAGTCGACAATGATCTCTTTAGTTTTGTCAACATTCAGGACCAGGCTGTTGTCCCTGCACCAGCCCACCAACTGCTCCACCTCCTCTCTGTAGGCCAGGTCGTTGTCGTCCCTGATGAGGCCCACCACTGTTGTGTCGTCAGCATACTTCACGATGTGGTTTGTGGCGGACCTAGGGACGCAGTCGTGTGTCATCAAGGTGAACAGCAAGGGGCTCAGGACACAGCCTTGGGGGGAGCCCGTGCTGAGGTAGATGACATCTGAGATGTTCTGACCTATCCGCACTGATTGGGGTCTGTCACTGAGGAAGTCCAGCAGCCAGTTCCCAGGAGTCTCATTTTGTCTACCAGATGTTGTGGGATGATGGTGTTGAATGCTGAACTGAAGTCCAGGAACAGCATCAGCACATGGGTGTTCTTCTCCTCTAGGTGTGTCAGGCTCAGGTGAAGCGCAGAGGAGATGGCATCCCTGGTGGAGCGGTTTGTCCGGTAGGCAAACTGAAAGGGGTCGAATGAGGAGGGGAGACTGGAGGTGATGTGCTCTTTAACCAGTCTCTCAAAGCACTTCATTATGATAGGAGTCAGTGCAACGGGCCGGTAATCGTTGAATGATAAGATCTGGGGTTTCTTTGGCACTGGGATGATGTTGGCAATTTTGAAGCATGATGGTACTTTGGCTTGGTCTAGCGAGGTGTTGAAAATGTCTGTTAGTACACAAGCCAGCTGATCGGCGCACTCCCTAAGTATCCGCCCCGGAATGTTGTCCGGGCCTGGAGCCTTCCTTGTGTTGACCCCTCTTCTCGCGCTTCTCTGAGCGGGCCGGATTCCATACCTTAGCGGGCCTGATCTGGCCCGTGACCGCCTGTTTGACACCCCTGCTTTAGACTGACTGTGTATCGTAGTTAAAAAAATTTGGATAATTAAAATCTCTCGCTCTCGAACTAATAAGCAGAAATACACGAACAATCGTATAAAAGTGTTTGTTTTTTTCAAATAATGATAGGTCAGGAAATAAACATTTCTATTACACATCATGAACCAAACCAAGAGGTAACTGACAACATTTTCCTGCAATCTTGCTGCTACGGTACGCCAAAACGTAATACAAGAAAAATGATGCATTTTGGCCGCTTTGAGTCTTTGTCGTTCGTTTTTTTCATTGTGCCTTTTAGCACTCACTCTCAGTCGCACTACACAACACATCCAGCGGTCAAATAATACACACTGTCCCTTTAACATCAAACGTCCACATCATATTTGCCATATTGACTAGAACGATCACAACAATTGTAAGAAGTTGATCATAGTGAAAAGTGAATGGGTAAATACTCTAATCCATTTGCTTCCAAGGGCATGGAACCAAGGGCGAAGTGACATCCCATTTCTTCATCTCTGTCCAAAGGCGAGAGCATCAATCTTACGAGAGTGTCTCCCTCTCACTTATTCTGTTGTGTGCTTGATGGTAACCACAAAAAAAGAGAACATGTCGAATTTCTTGGTGCATTCCACATAGTTAAGTGGTATCCAGAGAATGCAAAAAAAAAAAAAGATGGAGGCGCAACATGATCAATAGTCAACAAATCAATTGTTCTTTTTGTTTAACCTTCATGGTGCACTTAAATCTTTCAACACATACCGAAGAGACTTTCTAACCTTTTTCTTCTGTACATCCAGTTCATCCGTTCCCATACAGCATGTACTAAGCGCTCCCTGGCCTCCACTCTTAATGGATCATGTCTTCATTTGAATTATTCATGAGTGATGACATGTGAATTCGCACGGTTCATGAATAATCACCAGTGCTGAGGATTCCCAGGTCTGAGAAGACGCCATTGACCTGAAGTTGCCCCCAAAGACGAGTCACTGACAAGTTACGATCAGTGTCGGGGTTAACGCGTTACAGAGTAACCTCCGTTACTTTTACCGAGTGTAACATTTTGTAACGCTCGTGTCGTTACTGCGTGCTATGCTAATCATTGAATGCTAAAGATGTACAATAATGACCTTAAAAGTCCTGGACATTCTTGCATCGCTCACTTCGTCACACACTACCCCTCCAATACATGTGGAGGACATTTCTGGCGGTCCCGTCTCAAGCACATAGTATGAGGGCGCTGAATTTCTCATCATGGAGATATTCTCCACACCGTAAATACTGGCATCCAAGTTGGATTTACAACTATAGAGTACTACGTTCATACTCATGTTTGATTGTCAGCCACTAGTAGTTAATGGTATATGACAAAATTGATGGGGGAAATGTGAGCACATGGTTTACAGTAAATGTGTTTTGAATTTGTCTTTTTATTTGTAAATTACCAGCTCGGTGGGCTTGTGGGTAGGGCGCCCGCCCCGAGATCGGGAGGTTGCTGGTTCAAGCCTTGACCGAGTCATACCTAAGACTTACAACATTGGTAGTCATTGCCTCCCTACAATACACCACTTCTTGTACCCAGAAATGGACAAAGACATCTTTTAAGTGGTTTGTATTCCTAAGACTAAATGGATGATTGGAGTATTTCAGCTAAGTGTTCGTTTGCCAGCTCTCAAGATTGAACAGGCCAAGAAATATGAAGGCTTCGCTGCTAACACAGGTTGTTGTATACATATATTTTTTTCAGCAAAAAGGCCCGGCATTGGATTCGGTATAGAAGATTGGATTTGGCTGCTTGGTGTGATCGGAAACCGCAGTACCCAATTTGATCGCCAGATAGCGCCAAAGACCTTATATAGGGCAACATTAGCTCAGGAGGTAGAGCACTCGTCTTGGGATCAAGAGGTCGTAGGTTCGATTCCCGGCTCCTCCGTGTTGTATGACGAAGTGTCCTTGGGCAAGGCACTGAATCCCTAATGCCCCTGATACCAGATAGTTGCCTTGCATGGCTGACCCTGCTCTCGGTTAGTTAGTGTGTAAAAGGGAAAACTGTGAAGCCCATTGTAAAGCGCTTTGGGAGGTCTTCACTGACTTGAAAAGCGCTATATAAATGCAGACCATTTACATTTAAAAGCAAATGTTTAGCAATTTTTGGAGGTAAAATCAGGTGTTAAAATTCCAGCCCATGATTTGAGGGACCGAGCCCAAAGTTAACCCAAGTTTCCATATTATATTTGTGAGCAGGAAGAATGTGTGATTTTGGACGACTCCGCCCCCGCTACTCTATGTCCGAAAGTGCTAGCGAGCTGCCCTGTGTGAATCCTTCACAAAGAAACAGAACACATAATAAGTGGATAATTTAATGAAAAAAAAAAAGAAAGGCAGCGAGAGAGAAGCCTAGCCAGAGCCTGGACTAATGATTGACATTTCAGGCCTGGCGTGACCTGAATATCTGGCTGGGTTCAGGCCCGGGGCTGAGATTTTACCCCTAATCGATTTTGGTTTGTATTTATTGAGCGTGCCTTGATGTGAACCCAACTTTGAGACGCTCTCGGGTGCATGAAGCACCACTGAGTATATTTTCCCAAAAATCTGTTCAGCTGTTAAGAACCTATAAATCACATACAGACCAAGATTGGATTTCTAAAGTGGTTGGATTAGATAGATTAGGTTAACTGTGGCTAAGTGAAGATATAGGGTAATTTATAACCAGGGTTGGGTAGGGTTACTTTAACTTGATTACTTTCAATTACTTTTGGATAAAATATGCTAATAAAAGACAAAAGAAACTAAATATGAATAAAATGACTAAATTTTGTGCAGGCTTGGGGAGTAACGGAATGGAACGGCAAAAATGATGTTGGCAAGCTGTTTGGATTTATTTTCATTTTGTTTCTGTCGCATTTTATGTCAGTTTTGCCAGAGATCAAAGCAAGGAGAGAAAGCTTACCACGTGTTGTGAGTCATCATTTTATTCACATTTAGTTTCTTTTGTCTTTTCTTAGCATATTTGGTATTGGAGTAATCCAAAAGTAATTGAAAGTAATCCAGTTAAAGTAACCCTACCCAACCCTGTTTGTAACCAAGTAGTTACTTTTGGAGTAACGTGCTACTTTTTCGTGTCGGTAATCTAACTTTTTGAATGAATTAACAGTAACCAATGACTGTTTACAGTAAAGCGCCCAACACTGGTTACGACCCAGGCTAAATTTGGCCGTTGGATTTTCAAAGTGCGTCTGTCACACCAAAGGATTGCATGAAAGGAAGGGGGCTCCAATGTATCCAGATAAAAGTGATACCTCCTCGTATGCTGGATTTTGGGGCAGAAGCCCTTCGGCCAGGCAGCGAGGAATGGACAACCTGACGCTCCTGGATTCCTCCCAAACGGATCGATGCGACAAGACTGCGCATCAGCGGCCCCGGCGGGGCCTCGCCTCAGCACTTTGCCAATCTGGTTATTGATCGGCGTGAGAGAAAGCTCTTCAAGCTGCTTGTCACGTGATTGCGGTAAGACTTGGCAGAACTTTCCCGTTTTGTTGTTTATTTGCAGTATTCACTCAGTGTTTCTCCCACCCAAAAAACGGATGGATGCTCTTTTATTCTATTCCAAAGTGCTTTTAGTCTGCCAGTAAACTTGGCACGATTGAGAAAGCGAATTAATTGTGTAAGAGCAAGGGGACTGTGTGACTCTTTGTTTAAATACATGCAAATGAATAAAATTTGATCACATTTCCAGAACTACATATTCCTAAATACAGCAAGAAAGGTCGAATAACAGTGGAAATATACACTGATATTTGTATACTGATATCAGACACCAATACAATTGATAGTGTCACGGACCAGGAACGGAGACGTGACCCAATTGCGTTTTACTCAGCTTTTTTCGAAGGAGGAAAGGGCTTGCACCCACGATCCGGGGATCGTCGGTCAGATCGCTTGGAATGCGGAAGTGGCACTCTTGTGTTGAGCGACGGGAGTGTTGAGAGCGAGAAAAAAAAACGGGTCGATGGCCGGGACGGAGGAGCAAAAACATAAACGGGTTCAGAAAAGAGGTCGGCACCGGGAATCGGACGGGAAACAGGGCAGGATTGAGTCAGGAGTCAAAAAGAGCTTGCCTAGCGTGGAGCTGAGGTTTGCAAACAAACTGACGAATGTTGACAGGAAGGCGGGAGTTTAAAAAAAGGTCAGCAGCCAATCAGAGTCCGTGGCTGTTGCCGCCAACGGAGCAGGCTCAGGTGCCCCGCATCAGTAATCATGACAGATAGTGACATTGTGTATTGTTTAGCGCCTCCTAGTTTCAAAGCATGTCATTGAAAGAAAGTGATATCGGTTTAAATAGTAAGCAAAAATACGTAAACTCTCCTAGAAACATTTTTTATATACTCATAGGTGGAGTATTTGCATAGTTTGTAGTGCCTTGTACCACTGTTTTCCGGTTGCACTACACAATTACAGCGGCATCTAGTGGTCAAATAATGAACAGTGTCCCTTGACCCTTACCACTCCCCAAAATGACTCCGTTTGTATTCTTCTGTGTGCGTCGTACTACTGCTTTGCAGTTGCATTACACAATACACATAAAAAGGAATGTGCTGTACTGCTTGGACCATTTTCAACAGATGTTGGCCTGAAGAGGGACGGGCGCCACCAGGGTGTACTTGCCCAAGACACTAAACAGGAAATGGTTCTCCTACGACCCAGGTGGTTAAGGGATCCAACTAACCAACCAACCAACTGTAGACTTATTAAATATTATAGCAAGTGACAATTGAGTGTCTTTTTCTTCTGGGGCAGATAATTCTGACGTCATATAAATATTAACCCTATTACTATTGTGCATCCATAATTACAATCCCACTTAGATTTCTAGTTAGTCTCACTGTTAATTCAACACCTTTCTCCACTAATATCGTTCCGATTCAATTTCCCCCTATGTACCGGTCTGAAATTGCTGGTTTACTAGTGATCCCAAGAGCCAAGAAGAAATCCACACGTTCGAGAGGTTCTCCATTTGGGCCCCGTGGAATTTTCTTCCCCCTGAGATTCGATCTGCAACCACAGTGGAACTGTTTGAATCTAGGCTTAAAACACACTTCTATTCTATACCTTATGGATGACCTATATTTCTTGTTGACAATATCTGTGTATTATTAGTGAAGGATTTAATACATTTGACTATAAACGATTTTATACAATTGAATACAAATTACATTTAATGCCAAAGATATTCACTGACTGGGCTGTGGTGTGAGGTCAGGGCACCCTGGTGGAAAATGTTGTTTACAGGAACGGGACGTACGGCTGATAAGATAATCAGCACATCCAGACGCTGGTGATGCAGAAAGGCCCTGATGGCGTAGAAACGCTCTGTGTTGTTTTGAGTGTCCAGACATCAGGACGCTCTTCGACGAGATGGTGGAGCCCAGGGGGCTTCCTTGGCACGCCCATGGGAGGAGTCGGCACTCCATTATGTGGGGAGAAGATGGCCAATAGGAGAAAGCTAAAGGACTTGAGAAAAAGGCTTCACACAGACTCCAACGCCGCTAATTCGTCCGTTTTCGATGGAGTACAATTAGTTAAATTGTTAATGAAAAAAAATCTGCCCTCGTGTGGAAATGACATTTTGATTATTTATTCCCAACATTAGTTATTGCTACATCCATTGCAGCTTGGTCATCCTGGAAGGGGGGTTACCTCATGTGCGGTTCCTTCTCGAGGTTTCTTCATTTACCTCATGTTGAGGTTTTGGGTTTTTCCTTGCCCTCATTAAGGTTTTAGATCAGGGGATGGTGTAATAATAGTCTGTAGGTTGCAATAATCCGTACAGCCTTTTGAGACTCCTCGTGATGAAGGGCCAAACAAATAAACAAGACTTGACTTTCCAATAATGAGCCACTTTGGTTACTGCCCGTTGTTTGCTCCCTGTTCAAATTACATCTGCATGGACACAAGATCCAAAACAAGTTGTGCTCCGATTGAAACATGTTGAGGAACATGTTTCTAAATATAGCTCGAGCTTTTCATCAGATTTTGCATGGAGGCTCAAAAAGAGGCACGAGACTCTTTGATGGGGTTTGCATTTTTAACACCGCCGCAGCATGCAGAATGCACGCCAAAGCTTTTAGTGTGCGGCTGTATACATTTGCTTTTATGTCATAGAGGCAGCTGGCAGGAGTGCACGTGCTATATATGTATAGTATTGGGACACGGTCCCTAATTTTAATCATTCATTCATGGTTTCTTGGCAAAGTTTATGAAGTTGACGTTTTCATCCACTATATTCGAATGTTTTCCAATCACAATTTCAAATAGAGTAGTTCTTATTGTCCAAATTCAGATGTAGTCAACCTCAAAGTTAAACACAATTGAACTGCAGTTCATTTCTGTACCACTAGAGCAGGGGTGTCATATTTACTTATTGCACTCACCTGTTTGGCACCAGCTGTTTCTTATTGCCTGATTAATTCCCCTCCTATTTATACCCAGTGCGCCAGTCACTCCCTGTCAGTCCGTCAGCGAACCTCTGCATACGCAAGGCAAGCACTTTGACTCCCGTCGGTCCCGTTTTCACCGTATACCACTCGTCTGTTCCTGATTCCCTGTTAGGCTCCGGCTACGACCTGTTTTTGACCACCGACCACGCTCTGATCTCCCGCTCCAGCTAATGATACGTTTTTGACCAGCAAGCACCGGGAGAACATGCAAACTTCACACAGGAAGGTTCGATCTCATGACCTCAGAACTGTGCCGCACACGCGCTAACCACTGAACCGCCGTGCTGCCTATATTGGAGGTACCTAAAATGCAAAGACGTGTTCATGAAATTAAATGAGAAATCAAATCAGAAGAAAAATAGGAAAGTAGTGCCGTGGTAGAATCTCCATTAAAAATGTCCCTAGCGCTTCGGAAGTTCTTTCCATTTTCCCTTGTGCAAAGCTATCCAAACAGTAAGAAATGCAATTTAAACTTCCGGAGAATTGATATTCTCAACGCAAAATCGTCTCGAAAAGGCGATCATTCGTGCCATCCACCGGGGCCCGGTTCTCGTCTCAAATCTTCTAATCTGCAGAGCTTCAACAGAAATGTCAGCTTTTGTGTTTTTCGGGCCTCGGAGAGGAGATTGGGTGAAGTTACTTATAGCTGACTGGGAGGCTTTGATAAAAGCGGCTGCAGGCATTTCTCCTGATGTATCTCAAAGCAAGCAGGCAGCCTTTTATCACTCTTCACCTTTAAAGGGATATCAAGGAAACCTCAACTGTGATGAGTTGCTTTTTTCATATTCTATTTTTATTGAAACAGCCAAGCTAATGTAACCTAGCTCTCTATTTGAAGACATTTTCCGATTCCACGAGTTTGGGATCTACTACAATCACCATTAGCAAAACTTGCTAATTGAAATGAATTATGACCATTTATGTTGGACTCAGAAACTGATGATTTGAGGCCTGTCATGCTAAAGGTATAAGTAAAATAGCTAACTTAAACCGTACACCTCAGGATCTCCAATACAAAAACGAATGGTGCCCAAGATGGCTACAGTATTTGTCATAGTCTTCTTAAGCATGTGTTGCACATGCTTTTATTATTGTGGTGCATGATTAGCTTGTTTCGGGTGGGGTGGTGTAAAGGGACCGTGTGTATTTTCTAGCGTCACCCAATGAAAAAAACATCTTGATTTGAAAAAAAATTGGCAAAAATACATGGGTTATCATATAAGTGCATTTCTTAAATATTCGCAAGTTGAGAAATTTCCATTTGATTTAATAAGAGGCCCCCCCTAGAGGACGCTGACATAATTGTCCCCCATCTTGTTTCTGCAGGTTCTGCAAAAAATGAGAAGGAAAATGTTGCTGTTTGGTGACTTTGAGTCTCCGTAGTTTGCATTTTTGCTTGTGCTTCGTTGCACTCGTTTTATTGCTCCTATGACACGAAACAACAACATGTAGTGGTCTAATAATACACACTGTCCCTTTAAAAAAATGAAGTGCCTTAATTTTGGATGAGCTGGTTCTCGAAGTTCCTTACAAATTTGTGGTTTGTGTATGTTTTCACTAAAAAAAGAGCCGGAGAGAGAGAGCACAATAGAGGGAGAAAGGGAGAAAAAAGGAGCGAGGAAGAAAAAGGAAGAGAGAAAGAAGGATGGAAAAAGAAAGCAAAAGAAACAAAGAGAAAGAGTGAATTAAATATCAAAAGGAGAGAAGAAAAAAACTGAGAAAAAGGTAAGCATGAGAAAGGAAAGGAAAGGAAATAAAGAGAGAGGGAGAGAGAAAGTGTGAACAATGAAGGAAATAGCGAAGGACAAAAAAATGAAAAAGAGAGGGAGATAAACAAAAAAGGGTGACAGAAATAGAAAAAAATAAGGAAAAAGAAAAAAGGGGGAGGGAGAGAGATAGAGAGCACAATAGAGAAAGGGAGAAAAAGGAGCGAGGAAGAAAAAGGAAGAGTTGGAAAAAGAAACAAATAAGGAGGGTGAAATAAAGATCAAAAGAAGGAGAGAAGAAAAAACAGAAAATAAGTGAGTATGAGAAAGGGAAAAGGGCAGTAAAGAGAAAGGGAGAACAATGAAAGAAATGGAGAAAGAGAAAAAAGAGTGAAAAGGAGAGGGAGAGAAACTGAAAAAAAGGGTGAGAAAGAGAAAAATGAAAGAAAAAGAAAACAAGAAAAATAAAGAGAAAGGGAGGGAGAGAGAGGGAGAGCACAATAGAGAAAGGGAGAAAAAAGGAGCGAGGAAGAAAAAGGAAGAAAGAAAGTGATGAAAAAAGAAAGCAAAACAGATTGAGAGGGTGAAGTCAAGATCGAAAGAAGGAGAGAAGAAAAAAAACAGAAAATAAGTGAGCATGAGAAAGGAAAAAATGAAGTAAAGAGTGAGGGAGAACAATGAAATAAATGGAGAAAGAGAAAAAAGAGTGAAAAGGAGAGGGAGAGAAAAATGAAGGAGAAAGAAAACAAGAAAAAGAAAAAGACTACAGTTGCTATGTGAGTGGTGCCTGGCTTGGGCGCTAGCATGTGGACACATTTAAAACTACAGCCAATTTTCTCTTGAGCTTCTCTCAATGTTGTCTTGCAGGCCGGATTAAAACCCTTGGCGGGCCTGATCTGTGAGCTAACAGAATTACTTTCCTCTCATTTTGCACTTTGGCTTGTTGAATACCAAACTATTTGTTGCATTTTTACAGCTTATGAGTAAATAATTCATGTTCTTAAAACTGATTTTTAACACCATTAAGTATGAAATGCACAGAAAACACTAAGGCTTATTTCTTCAACTGGGTACTACAACGTTGGGCAGACAGCAGTTTTCGCATGTATTGAACTGTTGCCAGACATTTAATAAATGTAATCAAAAATATCGGGAACTGGCTCTTAAGCACAAAGAAGGGAAATATGGTAAGTATGCAGATGAAAAAATCTCACTGGAGGAGAGATTTCATGTTCGAATTTCGCTCGGAAATCTGCTAAGTGTCATTCTGGCTTTTAATTCGTTTTGGAATGAAAAAATGATTTTCAACCAGAAGGCGTTTTTATGCAAAATATTCCCTGGTGTTGTATTTAATTGGCCCATCTGCTTGACTAAAAACTATGTTTAATATTTTTCACATTTACTACCCAAGCCTAGACAGGAGTGTTTCGAATGGAGGTACCAAATACCTCTTTTAAAAAAAATAAAGACACTATGCCATGTCATCTATATTCTTAACATGAGGTCGATACTTGCAAATATAGCAATTAGATTGTCAAAGAAATTACATTGTAATTACCTTTCACTTTGAAGGAAGAATGACTCAAAACAGAAAAACTTCAAGACTGTTTCTCTGTAGTAATGTCTCTCATATTTTTAATTGATTAGATACTGTAATATACTACTACTAAATATACTACATTTCCCAGCATGACTCACGTTCCCGGCCCTACGAACCACAGCTGACTCTGAATAGATTGTTTTAGGCGGTCACCCCATTCCTGTCACGTCGAGGCAAAAAAGGTACATTTTATGACAATTAAGTATTTTTCCCCCTTCTCTTTTAACATAAATTCAGAAAAGTTGATACTACTTGTTTATTAGGTTGTTAATGTCGTGCAAACAGTTAGCACTCGCATTATAGGCTAAGTCAAAGGAAATAATCAGTTTTTATGCTAGGTAGCTAATTACTAACGAATGGATAAAATAGGAAGAACCTGGAGACATTTTCTTTAAAAACATTGTTTCGCTACTACAAAAATTGTGCTTGAAAATATTATTTACCGTCAGGCTTCATTGATAGTCGGTCAGCCAGCTTAACAATTGACAAACATGGTATTTTCTTAATCTTCAATCACATCCAATAGTATTTTGTTCTATGTTTTTCATATGAAAGGTGCACCGTACTATAAGGTGCATGTAATTAAAACGACAGTAGGAGCCGTGGTTGCATAAAACATAATTAATTTTGAATTAAAATAGATCATTTTACAGAACATAAAATAATATGATGACATCTGGATTCACCACTGAAATTAGTTTGTGCAACAAAGAATTAACATTTTAACCACAAGAGGACACTCAAAGACCACTCTATATGTTCCTCAAAGGCAAAACAGTAACTGTATGCAGTATATTTTAACAAAAATTTAATTATGTGCGAAATGGTACCAGAAACCAAAATCTTCATTCAAGTAATGAAAGTATGTTTCATACTTGTGTAAAATGATTGTCCAAGGCAACAACAAAAGAGGATTTGCAATGAGGGTCTGTGTCCATCTTCTGCGCATCTCTTTGTTTCCCTCTAGCAACAAACAATAAACATGTTAACCACAAGAAGGCACTCAAAGACCACTCTATATGTTTCTCAAAGACAAAACAGTTATTACATGCAGTATCTTTTAACAAAAATTCTAACAAGTATTTAATTATGTATAGTACCAGAAAGCAAAATCCTCTTTCAAGTAATGAAAGTATGTTTCATAATTGTCCAAGGCAACAGCAAAAGAGGATTTGCAATGAAAGTTTGTGTCCATGTTCTGCGTGTCTCTCGTTTCCCTCTAGCAACAAACAATTAATATGTTAACCACAAGAGGGCACTCGAAGACTCTATATGTTTCTCAAAGGCAGAACAAACATGCAGTATCATTTCGTTGCAACTATGCGTTTTTAATTTTGTCCACTGTATTTTCAGGCATAAAGCGCACAATTACATTTCTGGCCAATTTGGGGTTGTCGGGTGCGCCTTTATAGTCCGGAAAATAGGGCATGAATCAAAGTAAAACTTTAAGGTCCGATAAGTCAGTCCTACTCTAAATTATTCATTAGGAACTGATTCTTGTCAGGTGGGAAATTAATAATGTGCTAATGAATGATTTTGCCAGAGGAAAATTTCCTCCCTCCCAAAAAAAGGAACAAATCTCAAAATGCTTCCTTTACATTCATGTACTAATTACAGGCTTCGTGTTGGCTCATGTAGAACCCTCCGGAATTAAAAGGATGAGCGCGCCAGCAATGGTCGTCTTCCAGCCAATCACGTCGGGCCTGTGCAGCGTCGGAAGCTGGTTCCAACACGCCTGCTCGCCGAGCGAATTCCGTTTGAAAGAGCTTTCAAGTGGTTTGCGTGGCGATGAAAGCGGAGGAAGGCGCTGTCATACATGAGCGACGTGCGTAAACTGTCTTTCGATCAAGCTTGTTAGTGCACCATCTTTTCCGACTTTGACACTTGCAAATGTTTGAATTTGTGTGTTGCTTTTAAATTGTAGTACATGCATTTCTCATTTGCCGCTCATATGTACTCGTTTGACAGCATCATTTTTACTTAA
Organism: Urocampus carinirostris; assembly: GCF_059441175.1. Lineage (NCBI taxonomy): Eukaryota > Metazoa > Chordata > Actinopteri > Syngnathiformes > Syngnathidae > Urocampus > Urocampus carinirostris. The sequence goes on along the minus strand of NC_142367.1, from coordinate 20,943,301 downwards.
CGTGGGTCTTTTACCGACAGGTGCATCTCAAGCTAGCTGCTTTGATGTTAGCTGTTGACGTGCAAATTGTTGTTTTTTTCCCAGTTCCTTCTGATGAATAATGAATGAGCCTGGCAGTGTTTTGGCTCAATGAAAGAACGCTTAACCCTTGATGCCATGTAAGCTGGCCGAAGATGAGATGAATCCTGGTTGGGTTAATGGAGGCCATGTAAACATTGTTGCTGAAGGACCCTTCCTCACTCGCTGACTTCCAATGACTGAACAATTCATTCAGGTACATTTTCACTCTTTTGGGAAACATGGACTGCTAGTAAACTAGAGGTAAGATCAGTCCTAAAAAAAAAAATCCAGCCCGATTTTGAAGCTTTAACCAGCCTAAGCCCGACAAATAAAATTGATTTAAGAGACCGAGCTCGAAGCAAACCCAAAATTTCATATTTTATTCGTGAGGATTTTTTTATATGTAAGGAGGAGGAGGGATTTTACATTACTTTTTAATTATTGTTTTAATTATCCAGCCACTGGGCTGCGTTGCACTAAAGAGGAACGGAATGCATCGTGCGGATCCTCCACAGAGAAAAATAACCTAAGAGCAATAATGGAAACATGCGCCAAGCGTGGATAATTAAAAAAATACATCAGGGGAGAAAGAAGCCCAATGGCAATGGTTGGGTTAGTCTTTACATTTTCTGATTTCTTCATTTCATTTTGAGACATGTAGTACAGAGACAAATCATACACGCAAACTTTGTCTTACTTGCCAAAAAAAGCCTCATGTGTATTGGTCCATTAATCTGGGAGATTTCAGTTTTATTTTTTGCCACCACGGTAAAAAGGCTTATAAACACATTTATATAGTGAATGCAACAGTTGTATCAATCCATATATAGTAAAGTTTATGCTTCTGGCAAGCCACCTTGTAAACAAACAGCCACAGTAATGCAGCTCGACCTTGGGGCGGGCAGGAAAGCAAAAATGGTACTTTGTTGAATGTAATCATACTTCTTTCTTTTTGTAATCATACTACTTTTTTTCTTTTTTTATAAAACATCTATTTGTGTCATGAATTAACTCAATCTTCCCTTGCATGGTTCAAAAGTATCTTACTAAAGCTGTTAGTTAGAGGAAGCCACTGGTGTCATTTTTAACCCCTCATAAGCAAAATTATGTTTGCTGACGTCATCGTTCCTTTACTGGGCCAGGCCACACCTGTTAGAAGACGTATACACTCTAAGTTACAGATACTACAGTGGAAAGTGAGGATGTCAACTTAAAGGGATTCCTGAATTGTAAAACATACCAAATGTGAAAAAATAGTACATGTTTTTTGCATAATAACTATACATACGTCATTGGTATATCAAGATTGGCAAAAAAAACGTGAGGCTGGCTGACTGATAATATGCAGTAAGCAGCCAGGATAACCGTGAGCCAAGGCAGCAACAAACATGGACCCAGCAGGGAGAAAAAACAATGAGCACGGCGGGCTGGCCAGCTAACAGGGCCAACCTAGATAAAACAAAACTGGAAGCTTTCGGGAGCCTGCACGCTCGCGGTGAGCTATCTAGACAATATTATATGAATTTCAAGACAAGCTGCAAAAACACGAGAGGAACAGTCACAATCACATACCAAAAATGAGGCGATTTCGAAAAAAGAACGCACGTTGTACACGACGGCAGGTAAACTTACCCTTTGATGATCAACATGGACAAAACAGAAGTCCCCCAGCGACACTGTAAGCAAAGTTTCAATTACACCAAGCTAAAATGAGCGCTATGCATTCGCTGATTACTACTACAATTGTTGTTTTTCAACAGAACGTGCAGTTTGTTCTGCTTCTCTGTGTCATCCGGTGACGTCACAGCTCTAGGGGATATGAGGTCAAACAATCTACGGTACTTTGAAAATTAGTTTCTCGATCTATGGCGCAATGAAATATTTTGGAGCATATGTGCATGATTGTGGGGAGGAACACTTTACGTTCTGTGCCAAGATGGAAAAAAAGGGTCCTTCATAATCCCTTTAAGATGAATAAAATAAAAAGGCATCTCAAAAGTCCATGTGAGTGGAGGTCTCCAAAAATTACAATTTTCTTTTAGAAATAGAGAAATTCTAAAATTATTTAATGGCTTACCTTGTTTTATTCTGTTTATACTGACTCTTCTGATATAACTGATTTTATACTCATTGTGGAGCTTTTTATGCCAGAGATGGTTGTTTTCTATAAACTATAAATAATGATGTGTAAAAAGTTCAAGACAGGTTATTTTGACAATATGATAAAAATGGGTATTGGTGGAAACAACCCATCAAATATTACTGATCTCATGGTAATGTATGTATGCTGAGGCCTACAGGCCATATTTTCCCATTCTTTTTACACAAGGGTACTGTGTTTGCCCACCACGCTTTGTACCTTTGCTTGTGAACTTGCCTCTTGTGAAGATAAACTGCGCTTTTTTTGGTCATTAACTGTGATGTGAAGTTATTCATTTATTCATCAAAGTGACATGTATTAATTTTTTATAAAGATTCTGCTCAGTTGCAAGTAGACTGGCAGTGATCCAACTGAAGGTATTTCCGTTTTTGCCTCCCGTGTGAATATTCTCCCAGTGTAGATCATTTGCGTCAGGGAATTCTCTAAACAGCATCCATATTATTCAGGCGTTTTTGTTTATTTCTAATCATGTAATAAATACTGGGATTAGTGAAGTGTCATCAAAACATCCTGTGGCCGCCTCGTTGTCTGGTCACAGTGTAGAGTGGTGCATCACTACTCATTATATCCTAGCTGTAATTGATGAAAAACAAGCTTGCCTGCCACGCAGTAACGAGCATGCGGATTTTAATTAAGCCCAAACCCCGCGCCCACACATGCTGTATTCGTCTCGTCTTTAGTGTCACATTTACATTGCAGAGTGAAACGAACTTCACAAGTATATGATTTAAGACTATGGTTTTCAATGGAAAAACAGAGCCAGCTGATGTCGTTGCACAATGTCTGATTCTTTCATTCTGAGGTATCTTAAATGGTTTTGGCAGGATGCATCTGTAATTGATATCCTGTAGATACCTCTGGGGTAAGTCACAAAACGGAGTCAGTGAATTAATTTGGGATTTCCTGGTTGTCCTGGACTCTTTTGGCCACGGTAGGGGAACATAAAAGCAGAGTCGCAGTAATTTGCATTGGCACCGGGCTAAGAGGCTAGTTTTGTAATCTCACTGTTCACTCGGCAGATACCCACCTCTGACACCAATGTATTTCCAGTACATTACAATAGTAAAAACATTTCCACAAAACAAGTCAAAATTCATGAGACTTGAAGCAAAAGTTAACACAAAGGATTCCTAAAAATATTCTGTTGTATGGGCCCCTAATGGTCAACACATGGCATTTTGTGTTTGTAGAGCAAATGTTCAGCAGCCCTATCAGTCGGTTTTTATCCGTCTCATTGGAGGCCATTTTGATAATAGGTTCCGACGGATGATGACACCAATGTTGCTCAGGCTCTAACCATTGTCTAATCATGGCTCCACTTCAGAACTCGGTTAAACCGTGATTGGCTGTTAGATGAGCCTTGGGCAACATCCATGTCATCATCCCTCAACATTGAATATATCATCTGCCAGCCTTGTTCACATTCTTTAAATCGTAGCAGCAGTGTTACTTTACCATAGACTTAAATATGTATACTGTATCCGAGGAAATGAACTCAATGTTTTATAGCACATTTAAGATAAAACAAAAATCAAAAAGCCTTCATTTTAAATCACAAACGACCCTTCTTGTCCATCTGTCATTAAGAGTACTCTATGAGAGAAACAACGTTGAAATTTTTATGTAAATGGATGTGATGAGGAACAGAGAATTGTGTGAGGAGAACACCTCATGGGGGCTCATTGATCCTGAAAGGGTTGATTGGCACTGCTTCTAGTGATAGTAGCCTATCAAAAGACCCCCAGATCAATCATGTTGGGCTCCCCACACAATGTAAAGCCCCCCCTTTAGTTCTCAGGCCCAAGGAGCACCCAGAACAAACCCAACCTGCCTTCCTGAAAACACCAAGCACATGTGAAAACACTGAATTAAAAAAAGGCTTAAAACACACACAAAAACAACGGTAACAAAGCTAAAATAAGCTTAAGAACCAGTACAGTAACGCTAGATAACAAAACAAAGTAAGACTGTATACCTTTTATAAAATTAAGTAAACTATGTAATAGTATTGTTAGTCGCCCTGCATCAGAAAACCCCAAATATTTGTAATTACTGCCACTTGGTCAGTCTACTCCACTGGTTCCCAAAGTCAACCTGGGCCCAGACCCCCAGTGAGTCGTTTAAAAAGTTCCCGGACACCCAACCTCAACTTTGGACAATAATATAGTGGTGGGCACAGCTCTGCAATTCTGGTACTAAGAAATACTTGATTTCAGTGGCTCGCGTGCTCTTGCTTTATATTTTTGCACAATAAGTCAAAACGTGGTTGAACACCGGAAAAGGCAATTATGATATCATGATTAGCTTCCTGTCTATTTGTTTTTATGTCTTAACGTCTAATAGAGTTGAAAACTGCCACTCACTTGTTTGTTGTAACAAAGGGAACATGGTAGGACAGGATGTGAGACATAGCGCAAAAAATAAAAAATAAAGTTCTTTAGAAGAAATATTCTATTACTTTGTCTCAGATATAGTGTCATCGACCCCCTGGATGTTTTTTACCCCCTGGGGGTCTGCTAATTTTCTTTGGAAGTTGTGTATTGAATGCTAAACATTCAAATACCCATTTGGGACTGTGCTTTTGCCGTCCCTTTAGCAGTGCGAAAACTCAACTCGGTAGCAAAAGTTATAATTTTGGGGAATATGTTTTGTTTTATTTGTGAATGTTCTTACTGCAGTGAGCAGACCACTAATCCAGTCGGCTTTATTGGGCCTGATTGCCCGGCTTTTCCTCCGAGCGTTATCGTATTCACGCACGCCAATGCAAAGCGAGAGAAATGCATGCCAAACTCCCGCAATTCAACAAGCCGTCTGGGTTCTTGTTGACACGCCAAGAAATCATTTCCTGATATTTTTCTTTTTCCCCTCGCAAGAACAGTGCAGCCCGGCTTTGGGATTCTGTGGCAACGTGTTTGTGTTGGACACAAAGCCCATTTTTTCATTTGTTGTGATGCTTACCTCTTTTCTTTCCCTAATGCTCAGGTATTTGCACATCTATGTATTCTCACCTTATATCAGTATTCCAAACAGATTCAAATAACAGAATCATTTTTTTTCCTCAGATATATTTGAAATCAAAATGTTTCCAAATAAATTGAATAATTCTAAAAAAGAAATCATAAATCCCTTAATTATACTTGTTTGCAATATTCCTGTTGTACATCAGCTTTTGACAAAGATTGCACAAAATTACGTTCTTCGAAAATGAAAATAGAATAACCTGTAATTAAAAAAAACAACACAAACAAAATGTGTGGCTTTTTCATATACTTGATATATATCACATTTCTTTTCACTCAAAACACTGATTGCTGACCGAAAGGTACAAAGTACAGAAATAAGCTTTAATAAAGAAATACACATGCAAGCAGGGTAAGAACCAAGATTCACTCCAAAATCTTTATCTTCAACACAAAAACTGTGTCGATTACAAATCCAAATTCAAACAATGTTTCCATCTAAAGACTGATGGAGGTTATAAGCAAAGTTGGTGTGAGACTCAACTCGTTAAAAAATTATCCTTGATGGATATTTTAGTGAACGTACATTTTTGTGTCCTGTATAATCAACATAAATCTCTGTCAGCAATTCCCTTTAAACATATATTGCGCCGCCTATTATCCATGTGCAACTTTAAAAAGGCCTCGTGTTCTTATATAAGCAAAAGTTGGTCATGTACATATTCTAATGAGGAGCAGCTGGCACCCGCTCTCAACATGCGTGCATTAACAAGCTGAAATTTTTACTCCCTCGTTCTCTTGCATGAAAACATGCACGCTCTACTTTTAAGAGTTGCTGACTGAAATTAAATGAAATATTCATGCTGATCAGCGCATGAGTTCCAGTCATGGCCCGCCTCTCCGGACCTTTGACCCCCTGCGCCCTTCTAATTTGTCCGCAAAAGTACTTTGACTGTGCGTGTGAATAATGAATGAGAAAAGGAGGTCATGCGGTCGCTTCGGAGCCTCTTTTTTCCTCCCAACTCCACGGGACGTCCGCTTCAACCGGCTGCACAGCAAGCGGCGCAAGTGAACAAGATGGACCTGGGCAATCGGGGCATAGTACCGCTGGTAACGGATTGACCTTTGCGCATCTGCAAACTACAATGTTGTTTTATTAAAGCCTGCTATCAAATCAGAAGAAGAAATGCTGCGGATGAAAGGGCATTTTCGTTTGTCTAGCTTGACAATTTAGAAAGTGTCAACCTTTGCAGAAAAAGAATGAGACTGCTCTCAGCCTACAGAACAATCCATTCCTAGGAAGTTACCAGATTCTCCAGCTGTATAATGAAGATTGGAAACCCCAAAGTGTTCACACGGGATCAAAAGATTAATGATCTGCATCTGTGTGCCATGTTCATGCCAGGAATTAGTTAACTGCTTGTAAAATGCACTGTTGCCAATTATCAGCAATTATAATTAGGATGATAATTGTAGAACTTTATTTTGGAAAAGCATCAACATGAACTTACCAGTGACTAAGGTGGCGCCTCTTGACCAGACTTCCCACACCTGTACAAGATAAGCTTCAAACTCTTCTTCCTGTCTTTGCACGTGCTCGAAGGGGGGAGGCCTCACCAGCCTAGGCCACCTGGGGACAATAGCGACCCAGCAGTTTGAAAGCCACAACCTCGTCTCCCCAGCTAGGAAACGTGTCAAAACCAAGCCATGGTTATCCTTTTGCATTTCCCTCAGCTAAGGGATACAACCAAAGAGGAAGTTGGGTTTTTTTTCCCCTCATGCGAATCCTCCCCCCAACAAAAAAATTAAGCAAGCATTCATTCTGGTGGCAGAAAGACTACCAGTATCGCTTTGTTTGTTAGCAGCAGGTACTAATGAAAATTAAACGCATTCAAGGAAAATGCCATTAATAAATCTGTCCGAACATCAACAAAATTGCACATGATTAAACGTAACTCAATAAGATTTAATGTAGTAAATGAAACGATTAGTGCAGCAAGATAAATTCGTTGTGACATTATGCACCACCTAGTCAATCGTGACTTATTCATTAATTTATTTGTTCAAACATAAGATTACAAACACAAGTTGAATCATTGGATTGATCTTTGACATTGATTTACTCATCCATCATTTTGCACCTATCGGTCCCAATACCAACCTTTTTTAAGGTATTACAACTCATGATGGTAGCCGACACCCGCATGAGCTGCCTTATAGTGGTCATTCATTACTAGTAACCTGAAATTAAAAGAATTAAATAAATAAATGAAACTCCAAGTAATAATACTATGTTTGTATCTAAAAGAAACATATACAGTTTTGGTCAAAAACTTACATACACTTGTGAAGAACATAATGTCATGGCTCTAATGAATTTCCAGTTATTTCTACAACTCTGATTTTTCTCTGATAGAGTGATCGGAACTGATAGTTCTTTGTCACGAAATACATTTATGAAGTTTGGTTCTTTTATGACTTTATGATGGGTTAACAGAAAAAGTGATCATATCGTCTGGGTCAGAACTACACATACAGCAAGACAAATTAGAAATTTTGGTGACTTAGATAGTTGTTTCAGTGAAAAGAACTTCATAGCACGGCCTCTTAACTTCTTGTGAGTGATTATGAGTAACTACAGCTGGTGACTTCTCTGAGGTCATTTAGATAGGACTCATTGGATGCAAACGCCCACAAACACTACCATGGGAAAGTCATAGGAGCTCTGCATGAATCTGAAAACTCGAATCATTGACTTGAACAAGTCCGGAAAGTCATTATAAAGAAGCGGCTGGAACACAGGTGTCAGTGTCCACAGTCAAGTGTGTTTTGCACATCCATGGACTGAGAGGCTGCCGTGCAAGAAGGAAGCCCTTGCTCCAAAAGCGGCACCTTTAAGGCTCAACTGAAATTCGCTGCTGATCACATGGACAAAGATAAAACTTTCTAGAGGAAAGACGAAACAAAAATCAAGCTATTTGGCCACAATGCGAGGCAATATATTTGGAGGAAATAAGGTGATGCCTTTAACCCCAAAGTACACCATGCCTACCGTCAAGCACGGTGATGGTCGTATTATGCTGTGGGGCTGTTTTTCTGGGGCTTTACAGAGAGTAAATGGGTTATTGAAGAAGGATTACTTACAAATTCTTGAAGATAACCTAAAGTCATCATCTTGAAGATTGGGTCTTGGGCGCAGTTGGGTGTTCCAACACGACAATGACCCCGAACACACATCAAAAGTGTTAATGGAATGGCTAAATCAGGCTAGAATTAAGGTTTTAGAATGGCCTTCCCAAAGTTCTGACCTAAACCCTATTGAGAATTTGTGGACAATGCTGAAGACACAAGTCCATGTAAGAAAGCCAGAAGCTTGTGGATGGCTACCAAAAATGCCTAATTGAAGTGAAAATGGCCAAGGGACATGTTACCAAATATTAGCGCTGCCTTATGTATATTTTTGACCCAGCAGATTTGATCACTTTTTCTGTTAACCCATAATAAAATCATTAAAAGAACCAAACCTCATGAATATTTTTGTGACAAAGAACTATCTGTTCCAGTCACTCCATCAGATAAAAATTAGATTTGTAGAAGTAACTGGAAACTCAAGAGAGCCGTGACATTATATTCTTCACAAGTGTATGCAAAATTTTGACCACTGCTGTATATATTTTATTTACTAATGATATTTGTTTGTAGTGTCTGTATCAATAACTACCCAAGGTTTGGATATCTGGATCCATCTAAGAAAGTGTGGTGTCAAACAGTGGTTTTACTGATCAAAGTTTAAATATGAAAACAAAATAACAGTGATTATTAGATTTATATTTCTGCTTCATGTCTATGAAAAAACAATACATTACTTTCTGTGATAAAATCCCAGATTAGTAAACGAAAAAACATAAAAGATATTAACAGAAAAACTTGCCTCATTCTGGATGACAGCACATTTGTTATTTCTATTCTGAAAGATAATGTAATACACCTCAACATTAGTCCAACATTTTTTTTAAATTTCAAACCTGCTTCATGGAGTGGGCACACAGGTGAGCCTTTTGAAAGCTCGTGCTAGTTCCAATGTTATTAAACAGTTAAGAAAGCCTGCTAGCCTTGTATGTCAAGGATCAGCTACAATATGAGCTGACTGATGCGAGTGTATCTTGACATTGTCCTCAGTGGCGTCGTGACGGAAGAGATGAGAAAAGACAACTGTGTTTTTTTTTTTTTAAAAACAATTTTTAAAGAAATTTGACAATTTTGTTCCTGGAGGAAAGCGTGGACAACTACTGTTTATTTTCTCTCTGTTTTTGCAGTTTTTAAATCCATTGCTCTACCCCCTCTGATAGAAAAAATATGATATACAAATATTACATTGACATCATACACTTTTTGTTTGCAATAGCCTATTTTGTACTGATAACAAAGTAATAAAACTTTACCATGGCGCCGCCGTCTGACACGTTTGAAACAATGTAGAGTAAATCAAAGCCTAAGTTACTGCTATCTCGAGGCAATTTCTTATCCATAACCTGCAGATTTATGCTATTTGCAGCAGGTCACAGCCCTTATCGTCCAGGAATATATTGTGGCTTCGCTGCAAATCAATTTTTTTTCTTAAACCTTCAATTCAACACAATTTACGCTTGACCACCTCGTGAGCGCACAAGCGATGGTGGCGTTGACGGCTCACCAGAGACAGACGGCGGCTGACTAATAATTTATGGCCACTTCTGTGGGGTCTGTGCAGAGTCGAGCGTTTTAGCTACTTTTTCACATGGATGCGTTGCGTGTTGTCAACATAATCTCTGCTTCAAACTAAATGTCACAACGGAAACCCCTCTAGAGCTAATTGGTATTTCTACAGTGATGAAGTATAAGGGTCCTTAACTGAACTGAAAATGTTCATCTTTTACAGTTACGTTCATCAATTTAACTGTCAAACTATATATTTTGAGTTTGATCTGAAAGTCTGTTTAAACCAGAATCAAAATGTGCTGTTTTTGAGCAGTAAAGGTCCCAGTTTTCATAAGGGAAGCTCAACCCAAGAGACTTCCTAAAAAATATTTTTTCTCAAGGCCCTGATGAGTTTAAACACAGCATTTTGATTAATATTATATTTCAAACATATGAAGTTAAATACAATTCCTTCTTAACACGTATTTCCGTCCATGGTTATGTTTACATGCAGGCAGTGATTTGATTGGAAATGCAATTGGTTGGTCCCTTCATTTTTCGATTACTCAAGCATATCTCCACATTCGAGTAATCAGTTTGCCTGAGACCACGGGCATTTTCCCTTATTTGAATTATTTTATGTCACTAAGTACTGTGGTACTGGTGGTAAAGGGACGAATGTTACATGTAAACTCTGCTTTACCCGCTAATAAAAGCCTCAAGTGTATTGGTTGAATCTATTTTCTGTGCCTAGGCAAACATGTCTATATACTGTCGAAGCCATAGTTGTATCCATCCATATATAGTGTGAGTCTATGCTTTTGGAAAGCAACATGTGAGCACACAGGACAGATCAAGGCAGCCCACTTTGGGAGCACAGGGAAAATAAGAACAGTGCTTGGTTGAATATGGTGAGTGACATGAATAGAATAATTCTTCATTTCATTGCAAAAGGTAAATGGCGAATTGTATTCCATATTTGTTTCGTCCTTGTAGTTGGAATACTCTTTAACGCTATGTATATATGGGGTTATTGGTTCGTCTCTAGTTATGGAAACAGTTCATTCAGAATAATTCAAAAATCTGGCTTCTGATCCTAGTTGGACTATTAACTGAATGTAAACCAAGTCAATTAAGTGCTGTTTCTAATTTACAATACTGCTTACCAGAATGTATAGATAGACCTGTGATGCCAACTAAATCCCAGCATTCAAATGGATCTACAAGTGTGCAAAGCACAACAGTTTGTCTATGGGGTGAAAAAACTGCTATATTGTATCCTTTTGCTAGGCATTGATAATATTGGGAGCAGCAAACACCCACCCGCGCACGCACGCACGCCCTGTTTCAATTGGGACTACACAAACAGGTTCCATACAGCAGTTGATGAGACTGATCGCAATCAGTGCTGATTCCTACTACAGCTAATCAGAGGAGTTCTGAAAATTGTGAGGATAACTATCATGTGCTAGAAACAAAATGACTGCATCTGCGAATGAGTTCAGCAATTTTAGTTTTAATCCGGGGGAAAAAAATCTAACCTAACATGTTTTATCCCACAAATTGTTCCCTAGTGTAAGGCTTTGATTGCTCCTACAAGGTTATTTTGTCCGCTTGCTTTGTGCTGATGCAACAGAGGGTAGTGGTTTCACTTTTTTTGTTTCTATGCATTGTAGATGGCGGCATCAATCAGCCAGCTCACACTTGTCTCCAAAGCCCCTGCTGAGTGCAAAGTCCGTTGTTCAGAGGGCTAGTGTGTGAATGTATGCGTGTATTACGTTGGGTTGAAATTAAGTCTATAATCAATTGCATTCTCCTCACAAGTAAACATGTTCCCTCCCAATGAATGCTAAAAGCAGCATTTCAGCTTCAGTCACATTTGAGTGAAACACACAAGGGCTGCCAGAAACCCAGTTGGCATCCTGGCGTGCTGAGTGGGTGGATGCCAACACACCCAGCGTACACTCGCAGCCCATACACACATGTACGTTGCTTTGCCATTGTTTCTCACAATGCCTTCAAGATTTATGTATAGAAATCCTTTGACTGCCTTTGAGACGTGACATCTAAGGTGTGGCGATGTGACTTACTTTGAGAACAGTACCACTCAAACTAATTGTGTGCCTTGCAATGTTGGTTTACTTTGATTATTGCTAGAAATATCAATATCATCTTGAAAAAAATCTTGAATGATTTTCCTTTACTTTACTTTCTCTTACCACATTTTTTATTTTACAAAAACCTGAAACACATTTCAACTTTCAGTTCCATCTTTTTTAATGGAAATTATTTAGGTTAGACTTTCTTCACAAGAAAACTGAGACAAAAAACAAAAACTCATTGCAATTAAAAGGCATTTTTCTTTCATTCTCCTGTAACATCAGGCTTTTATTGCCGCAACAATCTCAATAAAGGCTGGCGAAATCACCTTGGATACCAAAGTACTCCATACACAACAGAAGACCGTTTTAGGTGTTTATGAGGAAGCGTTGATAGGACAGGACAGAATCCAGCCGAGCTGTCGGAACTTGCTTTTGCTGTTTTGTTCTGAGCATGAATGTGCAGCACCAGCATGTTGGCTGGTCACATCCTCTCAAGTCGGACCCTATTTCTCCCTGCTGTGATGACCTTCTCTCACTGTGTTCTTACTGCCAGCCAAAGTGTCTTCCTCACTCAAGACAAATGGCGGCTCTCACACATTTATTTGAACGTGGTGAGATTGCAAGAGGCAAATTGGAGGCCGCCATGATTGGCCGGGAATTTTCCTGCTCGTATCGTTGATGTATAAGAAGATGAGCATCCGGTGCAACGCTGTTGTGATTCCCACTGCTCCTGAGTGTTGATAATGCGTTGCGGCTCGCCACTCACTGATGTTCACTGGAGACTTGAAATTTTGCACATCCATCAGCGGAGATTTGCAGCCCTCATCATCCCCCCCTCACCGCTGATTTCAAAGCAAGGCAAATCAGTCTGCTGGGCCAGTGAGCAGTGCCCGTAATAAGATTTGAGATGTCAAAGAGTCTCTCCTTTTGACGAGGGGAAATAGATCTGATGAAAATGAGCCTGAAATGCTAATGTCCCACTGGGATGATGAGCTTCGGCACAATAGGACGCGAGCGTGACAGAAAGAGGAGCGTCTCCGAATCCTTCTCAACATCAACCATGATGTTCATCTGGAAGCAAGCCAGCCACTGTTGGATTTTCTTTAAATAATCACTGAAGCCTTTATAGGGTCTGTTTGAACTGCTGGGATTTCTTAAAAGGGCAGAAATGTTCGTCAATGTGCCAAATGCTCCTGATAAGCATAAAAAGGCCGGCCACCAGCTGACAGCACGGTCATGTTGAGTGTTCTCAAGTGCAGGCGGCGGAGTTTTTGTAGGGGCTATTTGGGCATGCTATCACTCCTTTAAAGGTAATTAACTATATTTCTTTATGAAAATCACATTTTTGCAGTTTTCTTAAATCCTAATGAAAAAAAGTACAATCTGAAGTTTCCCAAAACCTTAAATCACTGTTTTCAAACATATGGCCCAAGGGCCAGGTGCAGCCAGTGGGACAATATTGTGAGGCCGCCGCCTAAATCTTTGTTTAATGTAAGAGTATGGTATTGGAGATCTCTCTGGGGAGGATATCATCACCGCTTTTAAACTGAAGCCTCAATGAAATTGAATGCACCTCGCACATAACTTTCAGAGGGTTTTATCCTGCTTGAGCATGGTCGTAAAACACAACTTGGCTGCTTTTTTTTCTGTTGTGTCATCACATGTCACAGGTGTTTTTGAAAGAAGCCATGTTTAGAACAGTTTGTGGTCAGAAAATTCAAGGTTAAAAAATGCTAATACACACATTACAATCTGAATTATATTAATTCAATTTTCTACCCATCTATATAGTTTTCTCACGTGCTGTGTTGTTTATTACTGACTGATTTATTTTTCCATAATCATTTTTAGAGCGTATTTTGTGTAGAAATGCGGCCCAACCTTATTTTTCCTAACCAATGTATATACATTCAGAAAATCAGATTTATGTGTCCTTTATCGCTAATTCGATAATAAAAAAGACCAAATAACAACCAATCCGACTTCAGACTCTAGTCATGTTTGTCTAAATGTGTCAAGTGCTTTTATTTGATATAACATCTGTGTGTATGCACAAATCATCTTGGGATTTGCTGATTTAATTATTGTAACTTTTCAATCGAGTAAAATAAAGCTAATTAAATGGATAATCCCCCAGGCAAACACCAAGTTTCATATGTGCGGCGTCGCCGGGAATTGCGTGTACCTGTCAGACATATTAGCGCCAAATCAACTTAATCATGGCGATACTGGCTGCGTCAGCCGAGGGATCTATTATTCTGGTCCAGGCCTCTCCAATATCAGCCATTTATCAGATTAGCTCTCACTTGTTTGCATTTGGGAGGGAAACCTGGTCTTGCCGTAAAACAAAACAAACGCTGAGCTAATTGGGAGCCCGAATCAAGCCTGCTGCTGTGCATTCATATTCACCAAGGTTTTGGCTTTCGCGGCAGTGTGCGGCAGCTGCAGTCGGATGAAAAGCTCGGATTTACATTTAAAAGCTGCCATCTCAATGCTTTCAAAAATGAAGCTTAAAATTTCCATGAGCCCGCAAGTTAAAATTAGCAGCCGGCTTTGTGATGTATTGAAGAGATGATTGTAAAATCCTGTAAAAAATACCACTGATCACTAGATTTTTTTTCAATGTGCGTAAAAAAATGTCACTCCAGTCTGAATGCAACGGTAACTTAAGTTTACTTAACAATTAACAAATCATGCTGCTTTAATCTGTTACATACGCTTTCATGAGTTTACATTTTAAATAGTATTGTGTTTTTAAAGGTTAGGAGCAAAATCCACTTAAAATTTGCCTAAAATATGGCTTAATACACCAATCACTGTTAACCTGTTTTCTGAAGCACTGCCTTTGTCACTAGCTGAAGCCTGAGCAACTGTGATGTACTATTAAAGTCTCAAAACGGCTGCTTCCCGAGAGGATAAAAATAGAGTGAATATTTGTATTATCTCATATTCTACCAACATGCCATGTTTTATTTTAGCAGTGGCACATACAACGTAATGTATTAAAGAATATTTCCGGGTTGACTTCACTTCGAGTTGGTCTTGCTAATGCTAGCATTATCAGTCAATCAATATACCAAAGCCGTATCCCCCAGTGGGAGGTAGCTAGAGTCAAGAACACACTCACATTCATCAAACATTCATTCCCCTTGCTCTTCCCAACCTGACACCGAACATTAAGCACAAGGGGGAGTTGTCATGCAACCCTTCATCAGAAAAGGCCCAGCAGCACGCATTGGTTGACCCACTCCGCATCATTATGTCATTCTCAACCATCCTTCGTCATTCATATCTATCGCTAGCACACACTCTTGCATCCATTAAATTAACCGACCTAACATCCACAACAATTTTTTTTACTCCATCCGTCCAACTATATTTGGGCTTTCCTCTCTTTCTATTTCCAACCACTTCTGCACTACATACTCTTAGTCAAACAGCCATCATCCATTGTTTCCGTATGTCCAAACCATCGCAGAACCTTTTCATCAACCCTCTCGGAAAGCTCTCACCACACCAAATCTTCTCCTTACTTCCTCATTCTTTAACTTATCCAGTCCTGTCACTCCACACATACTATGCAAAAATCTCATTTTAAAGACATTGAACCTATTACGCTCATTTACCCTATGAGCATCACTGTCAATTAATTTGTTCAAACATGAAAAAAAAAATCACTGTTGGCACCACCACTGCTTCATACAATCTTCGCTTTGCATCCGTTCGCAGTTCTCTACATTTGAACAATCCGTTCAGCACACCCATTACCTTGCACCTTTCATCCCTCTTCTTCACATCTTCCTCCAAACTACCACCTGCTGCCACATGCGAACTTAAATACTTAAAACCTTCTACCTCCTGCTACTTTACACCATTTAACAAAATCTTAAATCCATCACCTCACTAACTCTCAAACACCTCATTACCTTACTCTTGTCTGCATTGTAAAATCTGCAATTAAATTGGCAATGCTGCTGCTGTTTTAAGTTAAGTGGTTAATGTTGAAACAGAACTGTATTATGGCCTATTTGGAAAAATAATCACTGGTGATGTGTGACTTATCCCAGTCACTTAACTCACATCACGAACATGTATCATCCATGTAGAATGCGTACCCGTCATTTGACGCAAGACGAAAGTAGTGACACTCGGATGGCTCCTGAGTGATCCTCTGTAATCTACAAAATGGCAGAGAAGATGTGGAAGTGCATCTCACAAATGTATTATTCAGCGTCAAGTACGTGGAACATGTTTCGTATGTAGTACTCGAAAACTGAACAACGCCGTATACATCTAACATTAAAGACGCCTAGCGCTTAACCTCATTTATACGGCACATTTGATTGTGTTTTGCTAAGGTGTATGGTTTTTTTTAAATTATTCACCCACTCCAGAAATCTATTTTTAAAACAAATTATCACTCACCACAATTTGTATCCCCAACAATGCTTGACATGATTTAATATCTGTGATTTTAAACAAAACTAAAGTGCAAGAAATCTGATAATGATTACGCCAAGTCACATATTTTGAAAGACACGCAAACCGAGCTCGCCCACGTCCAATCGTTTCGCCGACAGCTGCGCCTCAAACGACCCGACCGTGGACTCGGAGCCCCGTGTCCGGATTTCTCTGCAGCCCGGCGAGATTTACATAGTGCGGTTATTTTCCATCTGGCCATCCCGGCGACTCATCCAACCGTCCTCCAGGCCAGATGTCCTTTTCCACGCAAGCGTCCCCCACCCCACGGCACCGACAGCCTTGCAGGCGCGTTAACACCATGATGTGGGATCAGAATAGAATAGTCTTAGTCATTGATTACAATGTAGTGTACCGTTAGAGAGAAACCCGTAAGCATACAAATGCACATACTAAACAGCGTGGTAACATCTCGAAACATTTGTTCGAGAGAAATAAGTTCATGTTTTTCCCAACATAATAATAAAAGATAGTAAAACAGGAGCTTTGACAGTAGGTGCTTTATTCAATATACATTGTACTCAAAATTTCAAATCAGGCACCTAAAGATGAAGTGCTCAATTTATACAGCAGAGTAAGTTATCTATCAAGAACGCAACACCTTTGTATCATTCGCGTCAATCCCAGGTCGCTGGAGTTTACTTTAATCCTTGAGAAACGATGACAAGCAAATGCAATTTGGTCCATTACCGCGACAACGACTCATAACTAAAAAAACAGGCACGTTTGTGTGACGCAGCTCTCATTCTCATTTTCTTGTTGCGCATAGTAAATATGTGCACACCTTTGTGATTACCATCTTGAATGGTCACGAGATCTAAATACACATAACCTAGACAAATTAGGGGGGGAAGAAAACAGTGCAGCTGAAAACGCCACTCTACACCTCTCGCCATCCGCCCCATTTTAACTAACTCAATGAGTTTGCCCTGAATGACTCTCCCCAAAAAATTTTAAAAACAGAAGTAGGTAGAAAAAAAAACATAAGGTCTCTTGAACTCAATTGGGTATTGTTAACAAATTCTTGATGGAGAACTTTGAACTTGTTTAAGGACATCTCAAACACTGCACGTCACTTCTAAGCCTGCCACTTAAAATCTGGTGAGACTTGTACAAAGACATTGAATTTTGACCTTGATTTTGCGCACACGGCTTTTAATCCGCAATTGTGAGCTCTGTAGTCCATAATTTACAGTGCATTGTTTACGAGATTAGATCTGGCACTACAGGATTAATGTGCCATACAAGACTTTAATAAAATAAACAAAGAATATTAGGATAAACAGGCACAATGTTTTTATGATTTTTGTTGGTAAAACAAGCAGGAATTATTAAGTTGTTTAATAGTTTAGTATTAAATATTTAGATAAAGTTTAGATTAGATTTAGGATAAATATATGGATAAGCCAGTATGTTGACCTGGAGAGGGATTGGCACCACTAGGCTGTACCAAGACACACAACAGGAAATGTTGCTCCTACGACTTTAGTGGTTAAGGGATCCAGCCAACCAACCAACCAACCATGAAGATAAGATTTTGATTAGATGGGCAATAGATGAATGACACAAGACTCTTGCTCCCCACCCCAAAAATATTATATGCATATATGAAAGGAATAAATATAATAAAGTGTCGAATTCCACATTGAATTCTTGCTGTTGAGCAGAAACCCAATACGATGGCGATGTACAACGAAGCGACATGGTCATGTTGCAAACACCGTATCTGATTTAGAAGCGGGAGCCAAATCTCCGCCAGCGAGGTGGCCAATTACCAGCAGGCTCTCCTGCCGCGCGTCTGGCACATTATCCACGCTCCCACCGGAGTCATGCCGAGTGTAAGGCCGGAGGCTTGTGGCCGTTTATGCAAGCGCTGATCATCAATGTTCGCACCTGATGTCACGGCCACTAGTTATGTCAACACATATCTAGTCTTTCCACAGGAAATGGCAGAATAAAGCGAAATATTTCTGCCTTAAGAGAAATCAGGATCAGTTTCACAGAAATTGGCACATATGGCTCACATAGCACAGTCGTTTTTTCATGGTTCTGTTTCGCTGTATAGCATTAGTGATCATGATTTGCATGTTGTTACTGAACATAAGGATCTGGGTGTCACTCTTACTTCAAACCTAAAGTTTATCGCGCATATCGCCAAAATTACCAACAAAGCCAATAACGTAGCATCAAACATTTATTGAAATTTTTACAACAAGAACCCAGCATTCTTAGTTCGAATGTTTTGCGTGTATGTTAGAATATAATAGTGTTGTGTGGAACCCTTACTTACTCAAAGACATCAACCTACTGGAAGGAGTTCAACGTTGGTATACGAAGCGGATACCTTGGATGCACAATTTGTCATATCCGGAAAAGACTACAAAGGCTGAACTTGGACTTTTTGGAGCTCCGCAGAATTCGATTTGATTTAATTTTTGTGTTCAAAGTACTAAATGGAATGATCAATGTGCCCTTTGATCAATTTTTCGAGTTCTGTCGTGTTGATGGTTTCACGTGGCCACAGATATAAGTTACAGGTGCCTAGACCTACCAGCAACTTGCATGGAAACTTTATTTCTTTCAGGATACCAAAAATTTGGAATTTTTTGCCTGACCGGGTTGTTAGTGCAAATTCGGTGCAAACTTTTAAGCAAAGGTTGGCAGAGATAGATTTTTCAAATTTTTTAGGGGAGGGGGCGTAAGGTGACCAAATTTGACCATGCTCACTCTCAGCATTAGTTTTGTGTCATGTTTTGATTCATGTATCCAACAATACTTTCAATAAACATTACATTATATGTTTAATACAAAATTTTTCCAACCGATATTTTTTATCATTCCGGGTACCAATACAACAAAAAAACAGAGATCTTACATACCTTTGTTGGCTACTACCCAGTCTGGAGGACTTTGTCAACTTGCGAAACTGCAGTTGAGCCATCAATATTATAACGGGCTCGTCTCACCCCTGCCACCACCTCTTTGACCTATTACCCTCTGACAAGCACATCAGTTGTTATATTTATACTACTACCCTTGATTTTTAAACTTGGTTTTATCTTGTTATGGTTATTGCACCATCAGGATGGCACTTTTTAATTTAATTATTGGATATGTTCCAACAACATTAAATTGTAATCTTTTTAATGATACTTTACGGTATATAAGGCGCACTGGTTTATAGGGTGCACTCTGAAATTTTTGCTTTTTAGGTGGGATTTATAGCCCAGAAAATATGGTACTCTTTTCATAATTTTCAAAGTATTGGAATTTGTAACATATTTCCTCAGTGCAAATAGTCACTTATAACTCAACTTTATGGTCAAATATGCTATATGTATAACATACAACTCAGTTACTTGATTTCAGTGTTCAATGTACAGTTAATTGGAAGAAAACAGTGACATACAAAATGAAGCATTTGATCTAGATGATTTGGATTTAAAGATGTAGGATTGAATCATGGGCTTGGAATAAGGAAACACTCAAAGTAGGAAACATTTTTTTCTTCTGGTGTTACTTTTCAGGTAACACATCGTACGTTAGTGAGTTGCTACCTACCTGTGTCTTAAATCAGCTGTAAAACACACTAAAACAAAAGTACTGTACATTATCCATTTTTTGGTCATCTTAGTTACCTTGTTTTGCTTCCTTATTCGTGAAAATATATATATATTTTTTCGTTTTTGTTGTGAAATGGCTGCAATTTTTCTTGGCAGTTTGACTCAATAGACCGTGCATTGAATGAAGAAAAATAAAACATGTCTGCTTAAAATAAAGTTTATTCGAGAGTGTCTAAGAAATGCATGTGCTTGCACAAGCATCATGAATGAGCTGGCAGGCTGCAATGATGGCTTTAGACAGGAGATGGCAGCAGAAAGTCCTTTTTTCCAGCAATATAACTTTAATACTAATACAAAATGAAAAGCACAACAGAGTCCAAACATAAAATATACATTTGCAACACCAAACAAACAACAGCCAAGAAGGACCAAAATTCATTACTTGTTCCAAAGCAAATAAATATCAGAATTAAAGTAAAAGTCTCTGTGTGGAAGAACTTGCATGCACTAATTGTTAAGATGCATGTGTGGCAAAAAAAGATCACTTTTAGTTTGTCTTTAATTTTTTTTTTTTTTTTTTTTGCAGATACTGTATACGTCTATTCCTAGTAGGAATTCAGTCTTGGCTGTAATTAGTATTTGATTATATAGAGACCTCTCGCTACTTTGCATGTTGGTTATTGCTGGTTCACTGCCTTGCGGATTTTGAATTGAATGGATGGTCGTTCTGGTTAATGATATCGACAATTCGTGCATTGTGTTGTGATAGACGTCACACAGCAAATGCTGTTACAGGGGCAGGTTATGGCGCCCTTTGTGTTGTGTGTGCGTGACTGTCTGTGCCCGACTGTTATAAGCTAGTGTATGCTATAGGGGTTCACAATTAACAAATATCGAATTTATATTGTGATGTGACATTGTGTGTCTAATCATAAGAAAGTTTTTTTCCAGGATTTAGAGTTTACTTCATTGATTGTGTTTGGCCAACTATGACGGTGCTATGCAATAGACCTGCTATTTGGGTTAATTGGTTTATTGGTTAATGAACATGTTAATGAATCGTTGATTGGATGATAAACATGGTTTTGTCTCGCGCTGCTGCGCTCCTACAGGGCGGAGTGTGGGGAGTAGTTTAATCATGTAATCACCACGGTGTTATCTTTCCATCAAAAGAAATTCGACCGGATGAAACGCAAACATTAAAGGATTTTTAAAAGTCTTCTCCTTAATAAAGAACAGGATACTCTAAAATATCATGAAAAACGCTAGATAAAATATAAAAAGGGAAACCAAAAATTTGAACAATGGAGCGCCGGAAATACTCCACTGTCTTGAAATAGTTCTGTCCATTTAATTCCTAGCACTGCCCTGGAGCTAGGGTCCAAGTGAAAGTGGGCCAAATAAAGTTTTCCACAAGAAAATCTCTGATTCAAAACATTCCACTGTTCTCAAATATTTTTTTTAATCTAATAAACAAAATAAGATCTAAAAAAAAACATTAAGAATGAATGTGAAACTGTAATAAATTGATGTGAAAAGTATGAATGAATCCATAATTTGCATGAGCTTTATTTATATTAAAAGGACAATGTGTATTATTTGACCACTAGCTGTTGCTGTATTGTGTAATGCAACCAAAAACGGGTGCAAGGAAGAATACAAACTATGGAGACTCAAAGTGACCATTATGCACAATATTACCTCTGGATTTTACCCCCCAGCCTTTTTGAGGTTATTAGTTAGCCTTAGCAGCAAAATAGCTAAGAAACAGCTCATATTATGTGTAATAGAGGCATCCCCTGCCCACTACCCGGAGATGGCTGGGATGGGCTCTGTCTTTTTAAACTTTCCTATTACAGTGGGGGCATCAAACGATTATTCGCGAGCCGCATTTAATCCCTGGGCTGCATGTTAGAGACCCCTGCCCTACCCTGTTCACCCACCAGGGTCTCACTAAATTCAATAGGAAACACTGCTCACAATGATAAAGTACAAAAGGGAAAACTAGCACAGAAAATGCACTTTTCTTTTAAAATCAAAAATTTAATCGAAATTGCAATACTGGTCTGAAATATCGTAATTAGTTTTTTTTTCCAAAATCGTGTAGCCCTTGTATGCTGTCAGGTACACAGAGCGGTGTGGGTGCACAAGTTAATGTGTCCGTCACATAAAACAAACCGCAAAGCACGGTGACAGCTAGTAGCTTTAGCAGCTTGTTACATTGAAAATAAATTCCTCTATTCAATTGGGCTCCAAAAAAAAATCAGAGTGCAAAGAAATGCTGATAACCAGAGGGTTCTCTGTGGATTGTTATCGAGTTAGGGAAGCGACTGAAGCGGCGGCAGGAAAGGCAATTGGCAATAGCGAGGCTGCAGGTCCTGGCCTAGTGCGTCGGTTAGCCTAACATTCTCTTAAACCAACCCTGCTGAGCCTGTATCTCGCCAACACCAGATCAATTACCTATGAAATGGATGACCTGCAGCTACAAACGCTACATTTGGGACGGTTGTATCATAATCATTGCAGAGACCTGGGTCTATACAAGGATACCCGATGCTAGCTGGCAGCTACTCTGAAATAAAAAGCCCTCCAATTTGTTTTTTTGTTTAAATGATAATAAAGAACACTTATTCAACTGCAATTTTGTGTTTTTATTTGTAGATCTATTGATGTTTTGTTAAGTCGTATATTCTTCGGCTATGAGGACTTCATCTTGAAGCAAGTTTGACCGTTGCAGGTTTTTATGAAGGTGCGACGCTTTTTCGTTGAGTTTTACTTTTCGCGGTGGGTTATGGTATCCATTTACTGCGTTAACCGAGGTAATACTGTATTATTTTACAGCTTGGTCAAAACCGACACGAGCAATAGAAATGTGATAATTTCAATTAGAACATTTTTTAAAGTTGTGAGGTTTTTCTTATTTAATTCTGTTTAGACATTCCCGACAAGGCCAAGAAGCCTCGCTGCAATAATAGAATAGTCATTATTTTCATCGAACGTTGACAACATTGTATGCAAGGAGATTAGGCATGGTGCTCCATGGTAAATATCAAATAAAGATAAGATGAAATAATGGTTAAATCGCCAAACATATTCACAAGTAAGTGCTTAGAGACTGGCCTAAGTTATACATGCCCTTTTACCCTTTAGTAATAGTGTAATGAAAGAAAAATGCATTGTAACAAATAAAGAAATGTATGTGCATCAATGACCCAAAACTGGTCGGTGGCGGCCCTAATTTGAGAAGGTTTAAAAAAAAAAATCCAGTTGCTGTCGTGTTACTCTTGCAGTACAGAAGATTAGAGGCTGAGTGTAAATTGTGAGGCTCCTGTAGAGGGCGCTAGACTGGTTAATCCGGCCTACGTACATGCAGGAGGGCGGAGCCAGGCTGCAAGTACAGTCCGTACACGAAACCCCTCTTGTGCCTCCTCGTGCCCCTCACTGGCGTTTCAGGCAAGCCAGGGAGCCTAGCAGGCTACAAGCCGGAAAACGAGCAAAGTCCAGTAGCTTGCGTGTGATTTTCTTTTCTCCCTTTTGCTTCCCTTCCCAAGCCGCGTGGACTCCAACGCGAAGACCGGACAGCGCCGTGCAGGGAAAGCCGTGCGCGCGCACGAAGCCTACCTACACTTGGACGTGGCCGAGCCGGGAAGAAACCCTGCGAGCACCCACCCCTGGTGTAGTGTCAGCCGGGGGGAGCGGAGGAGCAGTACCCACCACCCCTCCCCTTCTCCAGCAGGCGTCCATGCGACCCGCGGTAAGTGGCGCCGTGAACTAGCGAGCGCGCTCACGAGCAAGCGGCTTTGACAGATGAGTGGATCTCATCCCTCCACCCCCCTTGCTCCTAATGGCGCTTTTCTGCCGTCTCACGCGCGCGTCTATGCACAATTGAAGCGTTTTACGCGCGCACGTACGCGTCCCGATATCGATCGGGATCACTTTGGCATAATGAAGCGCCAATGTCCTTCGATCGGCATGATGAAATGTTATACTTTGTTCTGCTTTGCGCTCGTGGGGGGCCTGCTTGCGAACGGCTCGCGTGTCATAACTCGGGACCGCGCCGACGATTCAACGCGCACAATCCGCACATTAGTCCGCTCTGCAACATTCCGACGCTGGAACGACCATCGGGGGTCTCAGCTGTACAGAGAGCCACACGGAGCACATCAGGAAAAAACGGAACGGTTTAGGGCGCACGGCGCATGCGCTAACATTACACACCCCTTTTAGGGACTCATCTGCATGCTGTGAAGTGGTGAAGAAACGTTTGCATGTTGCCAGCAGACAGGCGCTTATATAAACGTTACCGCATGTGCAGCAAAATGTTCGACAACGAGCCAATCATTTGCATTTGGCTTAGCAAACCCCTGGCCGTGGACCGGTACGTGCCGGGCAGTGTGTCATTTGGTACCGGGTTGCACAGTAAAAAAAGTTGCTTTGTCTTTTGCTCATTCCGTATTTGTTCGTGTATACAATAATCTTTCTTACCCCCCAAAATGTAAAAGTTTGGGTGTGTGTTATACACTAGGTCCATCACCACCCTAAATGAGCGCACAAAACAGTAAATATATACATCTTGCAATTTTTTTTGTTGCTACTAAATGTTATTTTACAAAAATAAATTGCGATTTATTTGGGTATTTTTGTTGCTGCTCAATGTTATTGCATTTTTCATTGCCCTATTCTTTCGATTCACTATTCGTTTTCATTGCACTATTATTATTACCTAAGCCAGTCTCTGAGTACTGCGCCTTAAATATGTTTTTACATAACTATAATGACAGTCTGTTAAACCTCTTCCTCATTAAAGTCTTTATTTTATGTTTGCTCTTGTCTAATCTCATTGCATGCCATGTTTCTCAGGTTGATATTAATGAAAATAATACTCTATTTGAGCAATAATTGATCAGTCGCCATATGCCGCAGAACACATTTGCTAGCATTAGATGCAAAAGGAATCAAATCTGTATGGCTGCTTGAGAGCACCAAACTCCAACAACTAGACTACCAAGAATGTAGATAACATTGGAAAAGGCACTCCGTTTTATTTTATCATCACATTATTTTAACTCCTAGTGTAATCTTGTTATGGAGCATTTTGGGAAAGACTTTAACCACAATAACGTTGTACAACAGAGTACCATGAGTAAAAATTGTGTGATAAGATAAAATATAATTTATTTTCTTCTCTCATAGATTCATAGTGGTCTACTGATGACAGCAGATTTATGTGTGTTGTTATTATTCCTAATGTTGTTGTCGGGCCGGGTTGCGTGAATATTGTCAAACATTAAACGAGTCCGCGCTACAGAAATGGTTGCGGACCACTGGCTTAGCCTACATGTCCGGACGTTAAATTGATTATTATCCTTTTCAACGTGCCTGGTTGGGTTTGCTTTTTGTACATTAAAGAACCCTGCGTGACCCAGCATGCATCCTCTCTCCTCCTGTCTGGGCCTCCTTCAGGGGCCCTGGCTGACCTTCCTCACTCTTTCCTAGCAGCCAGCACCCCAGCATGGCCTCCTGCTTTGTTTTCTCCCTTTAATCCCAGATATGTGTCTTTCCTCCTGGCGTTTTTTTCCTCTTCTTGCATCCATCTCCTCTAGGTCAGCCTCGACGGGTCAGCAACGTTCCGAAACACAGAGCGCTTATATAATCCTGACCCGCCGCTCCGGTCGGCTGCATAATGATGTCAGAGGTGTCTTGGAAAGGCATGGGGGATGCTTGAGAAGTGGAGCACGGCCTTCCGACTCTCTCACCTGCCCTTTCATCAACCGTTGTCATTTGTCATGAATATTTTGTCTGTTCAATTATACATCAAATCGTGGATGTTTAAAATGCACTTAATGACACGCTGACACAACCAAATTCCCACTGCGTCCTTGCAGCTAAGATCACTTAGTGGTTAAGCAGTATATAGAAAAGAACAATTTTAAAACTCATGGGGGGAAAATCTTGAAAGGGTAATTATTAGGGTTGACTTGCATTGGCAAATAGAGGTTTCTCTTGCTTCATTTTGTGTGGTTTGAGTCTTATATATGCTGAGAACATAGTACTTTTGCAGATTTTAGCTCAACCCTCTCTAAAGTTGACAATGGATTGGTATCATTCAATTCCTAGCTGTGATTGGTCAATACAATCGAGCACTGTAAGGTTGTTTCTTGTGGCGGTGCAATACAAAATTTCCGCCACTTGAGATGGATAAAAATTAATATTTCACAAATGCGATGATCACCAGAAAGTTCTGTTTAGAACTAGCAAGGGCACATACTGTATAAGACTTAATTGCAAATAAAAATTAGTATTCACCCACAATTTTTGTTAAAAGAGCTGTATAGAATCGGGAAGTTTTTGACCCGTTGCTTATGGCTTATGTCATTATTGCGGTCTCAGTCAGCACGTATTTCTTAGGCACAGCTAAATAAACTCTCCTTTGTAATCTTTTTTGGGATTTGGGTTGGTGTTTGGACTTTACTTGAAGCAGTCCTCCTCTTACTTTCACCATTTTCATTCTACACTGACAGAAACAAAATACACAGGGACGAGCATGACTTGACTCTCCGGCACTCCCGCCACGCTCCATTCATCCTACCTAATATGTTCTGCCTCGAACAGTCTTGCTAAAAGTGAGATAAAATGTCTTTGAACTCATTTGGGCAATGTTAACACATACTTAATAGATATATATTTTTTAACTTAAGTTAAGGACAACTGAAATGACGCGCCCACCTTTAAATTGTGTCAATAGTAGGGCCTGGAGAATGATTCTCACTTTTTAAAAATATGTGCACGTATGATGCAGAAAAGAGCAATAATGCTTAATGTGTGTGTATTACAAATGGGTTTCAATTAACTGAAAATAACACAATGGATTTCCCATCAATAAGTTTGTATGGGTCACCATTTACGACAACACTGTTGGTAGAATTTGCGCTAAGAAGCAAAATTCCCCTGTTTTTATTCCTCTTCCGGGAGCGGCCATATTGAGAGATGGTGTCAAAGTATGACTATCTCGATATTACCCCGGTCTCGCATACCAATTTCAGTTCACCTGCTTCCTTAACCCTTTAAATTCAGACTGTTGACAATCAAATACGTGGCTCTATGATGTTACTAGTCACAAAAAATATATAAACTATGAGAATTCAAGAAATGGTGATGTTGACCATTCAAAATGTACTCATCACAGAAATATCACAGATTAAAATGAGTCCTAATTTGTTCATTAGCTGAATCTGAGGCTTGAATGTTAGTCTTGAATCTTATAGAGGCAAGTCAGACTCTGTTTTGTTTAATTGTGTGACGTGCTCTTCAAATGTTTGTGCGTCACTGGGCTACCGCAATGATGCGTAAGGTCTGCTTTGCAAACTTCCAAACTAGTCTTTTTATTGGCCTACCCAGGGTAAAATCCTCCCAAACTTTATAAGTTTTGGTACGCGTATTTAATGTTGATGCCATCATTTCAGTTTTTCAAGACAAAGATGCTATTGCGCATAAACGAATCTCAGCACAGATTTTCATGTGCCATCCTCTGTTAGAAAATCATGTATGGCGACAATAGCCGACAATGGAATTCATTGTCGACTACTTCTATTAGCGATTTTTGTTGACAAACATCGACTAACCATTGCGGCTCTAGCAACAACAGGATCACATGCAGCATATTAATTGCTGGTTTCCACTGCTATACAGGTAAAAAGGTCCATTCAAGATATTTTCACATTGTCAATACTTTTCTTCGGTTTATATATAATCCAAAGTCTGGATAATTGTTTTGCCCAGTTTTAATCATCAGTCAATCACTTCTGTTGATAAATCATTAATCTTGACACACGACAGTGTGAACGTGAAGCAGCGCTCTGTATCCTGTTTGCGCTATATGAACTAGCTTGTTTACAGCCAGTGTGACCTGACTTGACTGCTGTTAGTCTCATAGGAGCTGGGCAGGCCCTTGTGCGCTTTTCCCACATTCTATGTTAATGGGTGTGTTCGTGTGCGTGCTTCCCCCCTTTACCTAATTAGATTATAGCACCCATATGTTTGCTGGTTTGTGGACAGCTTCTTAGGGATCCATTCAGCATGGGGGAATGAGGCCAACAGTGAAATGTCATCTGATCATCACAGTTGGATGTGTGTGCGCGCTTCAGCATCAGGGGTAATGGATCGGCCCGGGCTGTATTGAAAGTTAGAATAGAATTAGATGCTTTTTCCTTCTCGGTACAACCACTATATGATTTAAAAGTATTCCAATGAACAGGTCTTTTGGTCTTTATATCTCCAGACTTCGTTCCACTTTTGTCTCTTGATTCTGTTTATTTGAAATAAAACTTGTAAATAAAAGTGTTGAGTCAGTATCGCTGTTGGTTTTTGAATGTAATGAAGCCAAACGATGCCGTTTTCATGTTTTCTCCACCAAACTCATAGTACAAAGTGAGTACATTTAACTCCTCCCTGCATGTTTCATTTGCGTGCTGCGTGCTGACAGGCCACTGTCTGATCACGTTTATCGACATTTTTCATCATTTGCCGCATCCTCTTGATGAGCCGTACCGACCACAATTCTTTGACAGTTCCGCCTTCGCAGCTGGTTTAACTTAGTAAAATGAAACAGTATATATGCATGTCTATCACTACTAGAACCGCTAAAGCGCTTCAAGAAGGAAGCCTAGCCCAGAAAGGCACCAGGGGTCTTCCGTTTTTTTTTTTTTTTGCGGCCATTAAAGGCTTGGGCTCTTCTTCAATAGTCATGGCATGTGTTTTTTGAAAAGCTCCTGAATCCCATTTCACTTATCAAGAAGGTTGGTAGGCCTGTCTTTGAAAAGTCATATTGTCAAGTTAAGTAACCTGGAAGAACATGGGCAGTCTACTTCTTTCCTTTAAAATCATTTATTTGTGCTACTTTCAATAGTTTTGGAAACTCAGCCCTCAAACTTAGTATAAGATGGCATAACAAGTGTGAGGCATGTCTTTAATCAATAGACGCTTCAAAGGGTGGGGAGAAAAGAAACTGGGGTCAGTAAAAACTAGGATTTACTTTGAACATATCCTAAGGTTGTTCACTTTTTGTGACGCCCGAATAGCCAGCCGCAAGCCATCTTTGGTTAAAGATGACAATTTTGAGGCTTAATTTCACAAAGTACAATCATCGAGTGGAAAAAAAAAAGCCAGCAAACTTGACTATTTTTCATTTTAACATCCATTGTAAATGGCTTTTGTACTAGTTTTTCTAAAAATATATTTTAAATATATATTATAGCTTTCTTCTGGTGTTACTTCCTGCTAGTTTTATTTCAAATCAGCGTTCAATACAGTTTTTCCAAAGTGCTGTCTGAAGCTAAAAGTGGCAGCTATCTCACAAAATATTTTTTTGTGTTGTTTTTATCTTTTTTTAATTTTGATCTTTTTAGTTGCTTATGCCACAGAGTACAGACAGTTACTGTAGTTTTGTGTAAAACATTACATACACTGATTATTCGCAGATAAAGATTAAGTCTTGAGTGTTAAAAGTAAATCATAAAGACTGGAATATTTTTCAACAAATCCTGGCCATGTTTCAACTTTGATAAAACATAAATCAATCAATCGGATTAAAATGGCTTTAAAGATTTAGTCGAAGATCTTTGGCGTCACCATAAAATTGTAATTAGTGACATGATTTGCGCGCAGGAAGGACTATCGCAGAAAGACCCCAGGCGAATAAAACAATCCAAGCAGATCCGCCACAATGTTATCACAACGCTTACGATCGAGGTTACATCATTCCATTTCAATTATCGGTAAAGCTGTTTTTATGGGAAAATTTAACCACACTTATGGACACCCTGATTTTGTTGAAACCTGAACTGTTGGCACCCTCCAGAAAAGTTGTTAGGTTCTTGACTGCGTTTGTCCTTGATTGTGGTAGAGAATGCATTCGACTTGTGGCGCCAAGCCCACTGTGGTTGTGTTTTTGTGCCGCCGGCTGATAAGCACAAGCTCATGGAGCGTGAGACAAGAGTTATCAGTCCAAGGGGCCCACTGGCCTGGCAGATGTGCGTCTGTCCTTTGATTGTCACCTTGAAGCACAGATGTGCACCTTGTAGATGTGCATTGGCAAGGGGAAGGCAGGCGTGCTTCCATCTGAAGCCTTCTCGGCTAGGAGCTCAGAGCGGAGTCGAGAGCTGCTCCGGCGATTCCCAGAATCGTATATTTGTCACATGTCATAAACACTTGGCGTCGTGGCAAAGCGAGGAATTCCCTTCTTGCGAGCAGAGATTCAAGGGGGAACGACAATTTGAGGCTCTGTGAAGCCCTTCCCCCTTATCCTAATACTCCTGGACTACAACAGGGGTTGGTAACCTTTTTGACTCAAAGCTATGAAAGCAAACTATTTTGAGGATGTTTTTTTTTTTTTTTTTTTTTGAGAGGACCATATGTTTTAAAACAAAACCAGCAAACCCGCTTTCCAGACAAAAGCTAATTCCTCAGCACATTTTATTTCACTGTGTAACGTTTGATAAAATCTATGAAATCACAATAATGCGAGATCCTGTATCCTATATCATCAAATATACCTCTTAAAATGTTTCTTTCCTGCAGTTACTTGTAGTGCGTCGTTTGAGGTGCTGAAAGTTGAATATTTTCACTATTAAGTTTGTGTTAACAATGCCCAACTGAGTTCAAAGAGCCCTTATGTTTTATTTTCCACTGCCACTATCTGCTCTTATGCTACTTTTGTCAGAGCTGTAACGCATTAGGATCAAGGAAAGGGAGACTAGAGCGGAGTATTTGAGAGTGACGTCATGCTCATCCATCCAGGTTTTTGGAAAATGGTGAAAGTAAGAAAAAGCCTGCTTCTAGTAGTATAGTGCTCATTTGGCACTGGTTGTCCTTCACATTAGACAACAGTGCCATCTATTGGTCAAATGTTACACACCAGGGCTTTAAGAACGTTGAGAGTCATTTTGACTGTTATTTCTATCGTAAATAATGCTTTCAAAACAAGGAGCGAGCAGAGTTCTCTTGTAAAAATATCAAACGAATAGGATATGGATGTATTAGGAGGACTGCACCATGTGTGCAAAAATTCGCTCTATCGCTCACCCAGTCCAATTGCTCTGGGTGCTTTGCTGGTGTTTACAGTTTGTTCTTTGGGTTTTCATCGTAACGTGTCTCAACAGTGAACATACAATGTTTAGCGAGCTCCCATAATGAGGTATTCCTTAGAGAAGTGCAACCATAAACAGGGTATGTTTGTGCAACGCTGTGAGTGTGTTGTTTTGGCTTCTCATACATCAATGGCTGTACATGTCCAAGCCACACCACAGAAAATGGTTCCCATACAACCCTAGTGGTTAAAGGATCCACTCACCCGCTCATGAAAAGATCCATATCTGGCCCCTGAACCATAAATTCCCGACCCCTGCACTACAACTATGATGTTTGAGTTGGTGATATGTGGGGCCTCCCGTCTACATTGATCCACTTCTCTTGCAAATCTTCATATTTCCTCTTTAAGCCTTTTCGATTCTTTCAGCAAACATTTAAAATGTAGGCCCTCGGTTGAGTGTAGAAAACCACTTCACTTTCCATTATCTTCTAAATGCAGCTGGAACCGACAATTGAGATCTTCCACTTAATGGGAAATAATCACTGAGAGTGCATGTCTATCCCGAGAAATTATCCACTGATCATCTGTTTGAATACTGAGGAGATGGCACCTTTTGTGATCAGCGTTTCCCGTCATGATGAAGTGCATCGATGTGCAGTGCTTGGGGATCACCTCGGGGCCTGCAGGCAGCCCCCGGAGGATCTCCATAGCCACAGACCTGTTCCTGAAATAGCACATTACGATCTTCTTGCAATGTTGCCAAATTAAGCATTTGAAAATGAGAGTTGAGAATCATAAAAAATCTTACCGATTGCCATAGATTTTCAATACAATTTTTTTTCTCAGTGAGTGATTTCATTCGGTGCGCGCCAATACCAGTCAGTTTTAATTTTATTGCCAACACATAGACGAAATTTATCAACAAAGACAATTGCCACTTATGGCACAATCTGCTATTCATTTTGATGCAAATTTTATCAAGTATTGGAGACTGTTATCTGTAATTTCCGCGAGTACCTGCTATATCTTCAAATTGGTATACTGAATTCCCAAAAATAATTCTGTTGACAAATCATTAGCATACTTGGTGTTGCCAGATAAATGACTCATTTTATTCGTAAACACATACATTTCATAATTTACGGTCTTGGAATAATAGTGGATAGATTTATCAACAGTTGTGCAAAACAGAATTTTAACAATAATCCATAGTAAACTGCCTCACATGCTTCCCTCTTTAACTGTAATTTTAAAAACTTGTATTTATTGCTTTTTTGTTTTATTCTTGTTTTATTGGTGTTTTGTTTTGGTGTGCAGCCACCTTGGGGCTCTTATAAGGCGCTTTGAAATAGAATATCTTAATATTATAAATCACTTGGTATTAAAATCCATTTTTATTTTACAAAATATAAATTATTAAAAAAAATAATCAAATGCTAAGTTTTTAATTAGTTTTTAATTTTAAATTTAATTAAGTCAATAATCATGTCCACACCAAATTCTTTAAACCACTGTGGTTGAATGGTCCAGTTCTTCCCTTACTACGTGTCCTCACTAGACCACAATATGTACGGTACTTCTTAATGCATTACCTCATTAATCCTAAAATCAAAGATGGATAAACACTAATAAGTTCTTGTTAATTGCCGAAGTGATTATTGCGATAAGTGATGGAATAACAAAAAGGTTGGCAGCACGCCCCACTTGTGGTCTTGTGAACACTGGCCTCCTTTTATGACTGAAATCATTTTTCCCAGCCGCAATTACGTGCCGCCATCAAGACAGATAAGCAAGGTAATAAAGCTGATTGCTTTTTCCCTCCCAATCACCCGCTAATAAGAAAAGCAAAGCACGGTAATTCCACGCGTCGGCGCTTGTGTGCCGTCACGCTTCATTGTTTTCTGAAAAGGGAATTTGTTAAGATGAAGGTGTGAAACAAGCAAATAATCCAAATAAATACGACTCGCCTCGCTAGCACTATTCCTCCCCGGAGAAGAGAAGGGAAAAACAGCGATAATTAAATCCTGATTTTTGTGCGCAGAGCTGCGGCTTCACAACAATTCCTTTGCTAATTAAGCCTTTCAGAGCTTGGAGTTGCACTTGGGAGATATGTGGGTCAGCTTGACAGTAATTAACACTCAACGTACGCCCACCGGCTCCTGAGCTCGGCGCCGTCTTCAGTCTCCCGCCCGATGGATTCGTCGTCCGGGCGTGCGTCTTGACGCCAGCCTCGCCACTCGGGTGGTTGTTGTCAAAACGCCGCCAAGGTGCTGTGCCAACCGTACGCTTAATTTAACGAGATTTTTGCCCTATTACGCATGCGCAACTGTTTGTTTTGCAAAGCTTAATTGTTTCTCCCAACTCTTCCTGAAACTCGATCGCAGCAAAGTATCAGTGCTCGACATTCACTCGTTTAGTGTTGTCTTTTCCTATGCCTGATATCATTTTCACGCACTAGATTAGTCAATAGATAGAGCCCTTGCAACATTTTGATTGCTAGTTTGTTTGTAAGATAAGTCAGCGGTCCCTATCCACTGGGCTGTGGGCCGGTACCGGGCCGTGGGTCAAATTTTTTACCCAAGGAAACCCCCAAATTTTGGTACACAAAGTTTTACGCTAGTATATTATCGTATGTGAGTGACGATTGATCAGTAAGCAAAAACTGTTGACCCAAATTACTCAGGATTGGATGTAGCGGAAATGAAACTCGGTTCGCAGCGGTGAAGGCGCCGATTCCTAACCACTAGACCACTAGGATTATAGGTAACATTGGAACATTATCTCATCATCACACTATTTTTACCCGCGATGCCACATTTTACAACATTGTAACGGAGCATGACTGGAAATCTTATAGAGATAAAATCGAATGCCTTTTCTTAGTGGTCTAGTGATTACCCAGTGGATTTCGGCCTATAATTATAATTTTTTTTACTATTATCATTATTATTACTGATGTTATGATTGGGCCAAGATGCTAGATTTTGTCAGACGCTAACACCGTACATGGTGCACAAAAGGTTGCGGACCACTGGTATAAGTGATGAGTATGAAGGGCTACCAGTTTGATTTGCATTACTGTACTGAATTAACCTATTACTACCTGGTTTTTATTTTGTCAATAATAAGCTGTTAAATAAGTGGTGCTAAAATATGCTTATTCTTAGTAAATTGATAAGCTGATTCTATAAAGATTTTGACATATGAAAAGTTGAGGATGTGTGCATGCACAGTCATCATGGAGATTTCTTAAGCCGGTTAGAAAACAGACGTCGGTAATTTAAAACACTTTCTATAACATTTTCCATTGTTTTGATGTTCACACATCCGAGAAAATCACAATGACCCCATCACCAGAGAGCTGTTTTCGAAAACAGTCTGCAGGGTCCTCAAGTCGGTGACCGCTGTACTATGTCTATCAAAGGATTCTCTGTCCCACTTTTCTTCTCGCTGATCGACAAAACAGAGCATCTCATCCTTTGAAAATAAAACAAAAATGCCTGGCAGATGTGTCGAGCCGTGGGTTGTGATCCGACGTGCCGCGATGGATCCAGCGTCGGTGTTTCAGCTATACGCTTTTATGCTTTGTTCCCATTTGCAGCCAAGTGAGTTCATGTGTCAGTTTGTGAGAGGACATTGTGTGCACTCCTCGACGTCTCCTCCCCTCCCCACTGTTCCCTCCCTCATATATACTCTACATTTCTAAAAATACGCATGCATGTGTGCGTGCCTTGTAGGCGTAAACATTCTTTATATAGTGTGTTCCTGTGCGAGAGGGGGGGTGATTAGTTGCATTGACCAGAGGCGACCTCCTTCGCTCCCCTTTAACCCCGCTTGCCGCTGTCCTGTACGCTGCATTAGCGCTTAGCAGCTCTGAATTCCTGTTGCATGAGCTCGTCTTCTTGCATTGGCTAGGTGTGTCATAGATACTGTTAACACAATGGTGAACATAAGGATAGAAGATTGGAATTTGTTGGTATTTGTGTGGGTGTGTTATGACACCAAACCTAGCCAAAGACACCCGCGGAGGCCTCAAGTACAAACTGTGTAAAATTCTATGAAAATCGGTGTAGCCGTTTCAGAGCCTATAAGGCACATACAAAAACATCAACAAAGGGGGATTTTTAAAGTGGTTTAGATTTCAATTAGAAAGACGGAATCCATCAATTATTTTGCAGATTCTTCAAATCTTTAGATAAGCCATTTTGAAAAACGCTTTATTTCCAACATTATAGAAAACAAATGACTTAATCATTTTTCCTGAGGACCCCAAAACAGAGCTACATTTTGTATTTTTGCAATATTAAGACACTTTTCTGACCGGAATTATACATTTTTGAAAATTAGAAAATAGAATATTTTGCCCTATATAACATGTTTTTCCAATGTCAAGGACATGTTTTATTTTGACACTTAGATCGGTCGAGCATGGAACAACAAAAATATGCAACTAGTTAAGAAGACAAAAAATGCTGGGAATTTAGAGATTTTGTAATCCCAAGTTTCTGAAAGCTTGCAATCGATCATTTTTTAAAAAACTAGCCGTATTATAAATTGTCTATTAATCCATTATACGTTGCACTTCTAATGGTGGAGTTTACCAAGTCCACACTAGTTTTCTTAATTTAATTAACTGGCTGTTATGCCAAGAACTGACACACAAGTTGAATCCCCTTCCTAAAAACAAAAACAACCTCTGCAGTGTAATTTTCACGTTTTCGCATGTAAAAAAAACACCTTTAAGCAGTCAGTGACTTCATTTCGCTTGAGTACCTCAAGTTTGCACTCTCGCGTGAATATTTTGCTGAGGTTGGCGGTTACCTCGTCTCACTTTTACAACTAACAGCGACATCGCTTCACATATATGCTTTGAGATGAATTAAAACATTGGAAATCATCATTTCATTGATTGGAAATTATTGAAGTTTAGAGCTTATTGGGACACCCTGACAAAAGGGGCCATGCTTACAAAAAAAAACAATAAAAGCTTATAACTGCAACTACGTCTTCATCCTTTGTGTCATGAAATAATTTACCCGCTTTCAGATCACTCGTCAAATAGAACACAATTTTTTACGCACCAGATGTTTCACATGGTATCCATTTAGTGAAATAAACAAGATGAAATAAAACCCATAACGTTCTGTTCTGGTTTCCTTAGCACGCACGGGTTTCGTGTCTGTTAACTCCCCAAATATTTGAGGTGAATTATGTTAAATGTTGCAGTCCGGGAGCATGAAGTCACAAGTTTTAAACGTCATTTTACTGCTGCCATCAGAGGAATTTATTTAACACTGAGGCATCAACAGTGTGCCAGCTGATTGTGTGATCAGTGCCAGTCCGTATTTGATTAATTAATCAGCTCCCATCATGCGTAATGACGAACTGGCATACAACATGCGAGACACGTGCGCCAACATGATTCTGCCCTCCATCTTGACTTCAAACTTTGCGAAGCCACTGCTATTATACTAACGCTAATTCACCAATTTCCCTACTCAGTTTCTTCATTTTCCTCATGCTAAGGTTTAGACTTTTTCCTTGACCTCATTTAGGTTTCACATCAATGGGGGTCTGAGTGAGGGCTTGATGGATTATTGTCTTTGATCATATATATTGTCATCTATTTTCATATAAGGCTTACAGGAGTAAAACCGTGGAATGACAGTGACAGTGAGACCTACCTTATGTATAACTGTTCCGCATATAACAGTTAGGGAATTTTATACAGTACATGTTGTGCAATGAGAGTGCCGAAACCGAACCACTAAACCACTAGTGATACAGATGACATTTAATTTCAGTGTTGCCCATTGATTTTTGTAAGAGATTGGTGGGTGAACAGGGGTCCGGGGAGGAATTTTTTATTTTTAACTGACTGACTTATTGACAGATTCGTAGCACAAGTACACACCATGGTGTTTGCGATCATTTATATAATAAGAAATGTAAAAGTTATTCTTTGTATTTACATTATATTATTATATTTGTTATCATACAAGTCTATGAGAGTGGTAGGACCAATTAAATCCTCGTGGCCCGCCAGAATCTTCCTATGGTATGAGAAACACTGCTTTTTATCTCATTAGCTCACTATTTTCACTCATAGTGCCAGAAACTAATGTTAGAGAATCGAGAAAACAAAATCTTCTTGAAAGATACAAATAAATGCAAAAAAGCATGACGAGGGAAACAACTCTTTGGTGTGTCTGATGATGAATTGGACTCTTCCAGGCCGACTTTCTGTATTCTTCATTCTTTAACACACTTTTCTGGCACCCTCACCAAAAGTAGTGGGATAATGTGGTAAAATCAAAAAGCTTTTTTATTAGGTAGTTTACGTAGGTATAGCCCAGACTAGTCACCAATAAATCGCAAGTTGCCCTTAAGCAAACAACCATCTAACCATTTTCTAAAGCTCTTGTCCATATGCCTGCGGTTTAGCAGGAGACTGAATACATGTCAGTTAAATTATATATCTGTTTGAATCACATTTCCAGTAAGGTCTTCTTTTACAATTGCTGATGACAACAGTCGCCCATTGGCGTTGATTTCATTTATACAGCTGGTCTCCTGCCGTCACTCGGGCCAGGGTGATAGGCACTATGATCATTTGGAATTTTGACCACGTCTCTGTACCACCCAACCAACTAAATATTAAAATGCCATTAAGGCCTCTGGCCATAATTTTTTTAATATTAGTTTTAGATCGGAATAGAAAAAAAATATTGTTTCCGTGTTTATTTAACTTATATACATAGGTTATTTCAGCTCAGATTTTTTTGCAATGCTGAAGTCAAGTAAACTCAAATAGGCTACATAAGAACTACATTCTCTTCAAAAATTGTATTGTCTTGACAGATAATTGTTCATTATATTAATATTTTTTTGAACTCTGTAAGACTCAGTGTTGCAAAAATACAATATGTTCATAGTCTATAGTAATTGGGTTTTATTCAAACTCGCAGGTATTCTGGGTGGGGAAATATGTACAGGTGCAGAGCTTTCCCAATCTTCAAATACTTAGGATAACGTTTTCATAAAACTTAAAAACAAACGAGGCATCCTAAGACATCATATAAATGGTGAATTTTTTTTGTATATCTGGGTTACAGGTTTAGATTTCATGAAATAAATACAAATAGTACTTAAATGGAGCAAATTTTCCTCATTTTGGGTGTACATACATAATATGAAATAATTACTAAGTAATGTATAACAAGAGGAATATTTATTTAAAATTATTTTTTTCACATTTTTTAAATTGGGTGATAAATAATTAATAAAAGTCTTAAGTCTTCCATATCAGCTGATATCATAATTGTTAGGTTTTTTTCCTTTCTGATTTAAGTAGAAGAATGAGTTAAAAAGTGAAACAAGAAAATAATGATTTAACCCATTTTAGAATATTAATTTTTAATGTTTTTTTTGTTAACTATTTTTCATTTTTATGATTTTTTTAAAAAATTATCATTATACTGAAATCGAAACTTCTGGTTGATTAAGCTTATTTTGTGGATTTTTTTTTTTTTTTAAATTTTAGAACGAAAATTATTAATGTTGCAGTACGTAATTCTGAACTTTTTACCTGCTGACGTCAATTTCTGGCATGTGTCATCATTGCAGCCTCTGTCAAGTTGAACAGGCCTTTTATTACTTTTACCATATTCATGCAACACCAACAAAAAAAACAGTGATGACAAGCATAAAGTCACTCTCTGACACCCCCCTCTCCTATCACCTCCCCAAGATGTTTCGCGTACTGAACAGCTTTGGTAAAAGATAAAAGCAGATAGGCGCTGTGGAAAGAAAAAGAGGCTCTCTCGACTACTGCTGCACGGAACCTTATTGATATTTCTATGTAACGTAGTGTGATTGTGTCATCATAAAACCCTGCGTTTTTTTCACGGATTTAGAGATTGTTATTTGATGGATTGATGGATTGTTTATCCAACTAGAACGGTATTATAGGATAGAGCAAACACTTTTCATCCTCTCACTCGCTATTATTGGTTATTAGGTTAATTAACTTGTTTGTGTGTCGTTGATTCGATATAAAGATGGTTTCGCCTTGCCGCTACTGTCCTACGTGCCCTGGAAAGGGGTGGGGGGTCTAATTTAAAAATGCAATCCTCATCGACTTATATTTCAATCTACAGTAAACTTTTACCCATGGGTGTAACAAGCTTGTTTTGGGGGGTGCTCAAGCACCCATAAATTCAACCTGAGAACCCCCAAATATATTTAACTATTTTTAAAACACTCTCTTAGCCTATGAGCCACATACGGACACACATAAATCGTGATGTATAAAGTAGTTCAGAGTTCAGAGTTTAGATTTGATCAGATTTGGATTTACCCAAGATCTAAAAACGATATCTCTAAATGCACATGCAAGATTAAAAGTCTTATTTGTACATCACAAATGTTTTTGTGGCTCTGCACAATACATGATTCACACCTGAATTCTTCTTTTTAATTGCATTGGAGGATTTCGATAATTGGCTTTGAAAGTCCTTAAAAGTTCTTGAATTTGGTCATTGTGTATGATTCCTGGAGAGAATAAAGTGGGTCATTAATGCAAGAGGTGGCAGTTGTGTTCTCTGCAACGGTGCACGAGCTGGCGCGGGCGTGGCGAGAGTTGTTACGCTTGGCGGGAGGAAAGTACTCGGCTTGGACGCCACCCAGCTGATCAATCTCTGCACTGGCTCACTCTAAGTGCCTCCGCTGCCAGCGAGTGAGTCCACATTGCGAGAGCTGAGCTTTTCAACTGTGAAAACAAGCAGATCGCTGCGAGACGGAGACTCGCGCTGGATCATTGCTGCGCTCCAACTAGATCTTATTTCCAAGTTTGCTAGCACGTCTGTCGTGCAAATCCAGCTTCTTTGATCTCCTACGAAAGTTTGGGGCTGATGAACACGCGGGTTGATTAATGCAGACTTAAACGATACACAGGAGAGCGAACACCAGTGCCAAACCGCTGATTAAAGTGTCAACAAGAAGACCACTTAAGCGCTTTGAGGCCACGCTGAGACTTCAAGACGCCCTCTTGTGTTTAAAGGCGTTCAACATGATACTTACTGGAGATTCAAAATAACCTAGATATTTCCACATTACGCCATCCATATTTAAGCGTGTTGATTGATTTTTCAACCACTGGATCCTATGTCACTTTATAATAACAGGAAAGAGTTTATTCATCCTGGGTTTTTCCCATCTTAAAAGGACATTGTGTTTTTTGTTGGTGCCTCTTAGAATAAAAACAAACAAACCGCGATTTATTAAAAACATATATTCTCTTGAATAGTAAGCAAAAATACATGAAGTATAATATAAATATGTAGGTCAGGAAATCTATATTTGCATAACTTGAAGATCAACTACAGGGAGCTCACAAGATTGTCTGTCGTACTGCTAAGGGAACTCCCAACAACCAAAAACCTTGTGAAAGGCTGGGCAAAAAAATAGAGCAGTTTGGGAACATTGAGTCTCTGTAGTTTGAATTCTTCCATGTGCTTTGTAGCACTCATTTTGGTTGCATTACACAATACAGTGACATGAAGTGGTCGAATATTATTCAGTGTCCTTTTAAACGCCCAGCCATGAAACAAAGGAAAAGCAAATAATATGTGCCCACTAGTTGTCGATTCATTGTATGGCATAACAGACAAAGCACACGAAAAATACAAACCGAAGAGACTCAAAGTAAGCAAATCACATCCTTTTTCTTGTCATTTTTTTTGTGGCCAGCCTTTCTCCGGGTTTTTTATTTTAATTTAAATTTTTTTTTTGGTAGCAGCAAGATGGCCTACAATCATACTCTTGCAATTTTCTCTATCTTTTTAAAAATGCACAATTATATGATCATGTATTTTTGCTTACTATTTAAATCAATATTATTTTGTTTAACTGATGTTTTGCATCACGAGGATGTAATAAGACACACTGTTACTTTTGGGGAGGGTTCGCCAACAAAAAATGGGTTTCTGACTCTCGATTAAAACCCAACATTAAAGAGAACACAACATTGTATTTGCTTCTTAGCTTTTGGTTTTAGCATTTTAATTACAAATAGAAAACTTAAAGACCATCTCTAAGTGTTGTTGAGTTGACTGGACACATAGGTTAAGTTGAGTGTTGGTATCTAATCAGACTGTATCCATACAGCATTGGACAGGACACAAATCGCTCAAGACAAGAGCCTGTCTCATCAAGATTGCCACGAGACGTTTGCAAATGTAATATAACTTAAAGTACATTTTTTGCGTAGAAGACAAAAAGACATTTTATAGTCATACAATCAATTGTAAATGGAAAGCGTTGAGTCACTTTAGTTTCAGAATCAGACTTCACTGACATCTTAACTGGAACTGAATAATGAGTCAATGTTCTTGAACATGTCAATTGATTAAATCAGATATTATTAAGGAATTCTGAACTTTTTTAAAATAGATGGGTTTTTGTATCCCAACTTTGTTGATTTTTGAATAAATGTGCAAATACAAGTAATTTAGCCATCTTATTTGAGCAAAGTGCACAATTTGCAGCTACAGAATAAGATGCTTCTTTATAAAAACGTTTTCCATGCCTGGGACACAAATTGCATCAATTTTGTAAAAATTGCCGTTTGTCATTGCACTATTGTTCTGATGCACTTACAACTCCAGTCTCCAAGCACTACCTTGTAAATATTTCTATTTATACTGACATTCATTTTATCTTATTTTTGTCTTTTATGTCTTTATTAGGTGTTTATCACGGAGTGCCATGTCTTAGCTCATTGTAAACAATGTTTACTACAATGTTATCAATGACAGACAATTCTAATTCCCGTGTATTTAATTGGTAATACATTGGTAATGGAGGCTTGTGCTCACTAAAAATGCATCATAGTTATTGTGGGTGTGTGTGACTTCTCTAACAAACAAGCACAACTGATTTTTGAGCATGTTAAATGGAACCGATGAGGAGCAGGGTTTCTTGTCACCAAATAATTAAGTCAAGTCATGTTTGTGACGCCCTTTATGTCAAAGATTCTCAAAGGGCTGCACAGACCACAGATTTTTGCAAACCACATTTATTACTATTATTACATCATCTCTTGATCTAAATCCTGCATGAGGGCAAGGAAAAACTCAAAAACCTCAACATGAGGAAAGATTAACCCTCTTTAAACCCCTAATTTAAGTTGCATGCATAAGAGGGGTTTCTAAGCAGGGTCAAATTTGTTCTTGCCGTAACAGAATTACATAACGGAGAATGTATTTCACGTTAATAAATCTGAGGCACAAAACCATGAGAGAAAAAAATCTTGCTCGTTGCAGGACCTACATTTCTTATGGCATGAGATCTTGTCCCATGCCAAGTCTGCGTCATTCCCAGATGTCTTTTCTACCATACCTAATTTTATAGTTAAGAGAATTTGAAATGGCCACACTTGTACAACTTTCAATGTGTTGGTATTTCTCTTGTCGTCATAACAGTTCTTATCTTGATCCTCTGCAAACAAGTTGTGCTAAATTAAATCCAAGGTAATGTTTAAATCGACCATTTCAAGTGTACGACATGCCACATCTGAAACGCGGTGGAAACAATGAGAGTGAGCCAAAAACACTGATGATCACTAAGCTTTTTATTTGACAAAATTTGAAGATTTCAGTGAGTGACTATGGTGAAGAAGGGCGACAATTTCTTCAATTAGTTTTTCTGCTCTCTAATCAAAACCTTTAATAAATGTGAAGCAGCAACCGGCCTTCCATTTGCCAACACGAACTTTTGACGACCCTAATGATCTCCTTTTCTGTTTTGCTCACCCATGTGGTCTGCGGGCATCTGACTTGGCACGGAGCTTCTGTTGACGAAAGCGGCAAGTGCTTGGAATTTGAAACCGTTCAAGTCAAGTACTTTTGCCACAAATATTTTTCTCTAGCCCAGCATTCGCTCAAAGGCGGCTTTGTCGATCTTTCATGGTAGCTGTCACACGTAATCCCCCAAAGTGTAAGAGATCCTTTCCGCAGTGTAAACCTGGCAAAGGCGGCGGGATGCTGCACAAGTTTTTTTTGCCACTAGTGGTTTTGGAGAAAGACCGACCACCGTCACTGGCTTGCGTGTGAACTGAGGTGGAGAAAAACACTCCGATGCTGTCCTTAAATAGAAGTGCACATTCTTGTGTAAAAATGAAGGCGCTGCTTAGCATAGTACAAATTCAACACCTTTGCTCAATATCTTGTAAACTTAAGAAATTGAGCGTGTATAAAAAACTGGATGTTTAAACCTCTTAAAAGTCAAAATACTCCCGCTGTTCTTGGAATTCTGCGCTTGATGCGAATAAGCATGCTCTGCTCGAATGTAAACTGTCAGTCAAGTTGTACTACAGCAACTCGTAAAAAACGTTTTTCCTTTTCCATATTTTTCAATCCTTTTACTTTTAAACTATAGTGGTTCAATACCTCGTCTTTTAAACCTCTTCAAACCTGGACATGACCCGAGGAGCTAAAGACGTGAGAAGTTTCAGAGCATTTTTTGCGTTATTTCTGCTGTTCTGCACCGTCAAATGTCCTGATTGTTCGGAGTCACTGGAGCACCGCGCAAGCTCGTCCGTCACACCGCGTTCGACGTTTGTTTACGCGGTGCTGCCACTAGTGCTCAATACCTTCTTTGTGTCCTCCACTTGCCAGATTTTGAGGCTGTTAAGTCGTCAAACGGAGGGTGAAATGGACACTGTTTGGGAGGCCTCTACCTTCTTCTTTTTTACTGTTTAAATAACTGAGCAGATGTTTCACTGCACAATTAAATCCTGTCAATTGGTGTGGTTTGTGTGTTGAGATGAAAGTGTCTTAACTCAATAACTTGTCTACGTTTTTTGGGACACTTGGACTCAAAACTTGGTCAAATATCCATTTTTTTAAATCAGTTTTGAGTCTTTAAGAACTGTTGGTGAGTTTTTTTTTGAGTATGTAAGGCTTGGCTGTCAAACTCATTAAGCTCAGGGGCCACGTGGTAGAAAAAAACATTGTCACAAGGCCCGGACTAGTAAATTAATGAGATAAAAACTGGGCCTTAGCTGGAGGAATGGGGGTCTTTTTGAAGGCTCATAATTAAATTGTAAACCAGAGACATAAGACTGGATTAATTAACGATTATTGCAGGTTTTTTTCCTCATTTTTTTGTCTTCACTAAGATTTTATCTTTCGTAATGTTTATCAACCACGGATTTGTAAAAAATAAAATAAAATCCACTTCTTTATTTGACCCGAAAAAAACCTCAAGGACTCATTTAAATGATTAATTAAATGATTAATTAAATGATCTAAAAGTATTTCAGCTTTTTTTTAATGAAAATATTCAACTTATTATGGTAACTTCTTCGGTAAGAAGATTTCATATTTCTTATGGAAAAGACTCATTATTTTTAGTAAAATAATAGCTGGGTGGGTTTCCTCAATGTTCTCTGGTTGATTTATGCCAAAACCCTTACAGTTGATGGGAGTGGCGCCTGGCTTTGACGACATCCAGACCTGCAAGTCATTGTGGCTCATTTTTCTGAAGTGCTTCTTTCGTCATTGTCTTGCTGGCCACATAAAACGATGTGGCAGGACACATTTTGCCTGCGG
Organism: Urocampus carinirostris; assembly: GCF_059441175.1. Taxonomy (NCBI): domain Eukaryota; kingdom Metazoa; phylum Chordata; class Actinopteri; order Syngnathiformes; family Syngnathidae; genus Urocampus; species Urocampus carinirostris. The sequence goes on along the minus strand of NC_142367.1, from coordinate 20,898,600 downwards.
GCCTTGAGTTTGACGCATTTAACCAGCTCGGTAGCCCAGATGGTAGGGCGCCCGCTCCGAGACTGGGAGGTCGCTGGTTCAAGCCTCGGCCGAGTCATACTTACAACATTGGTACTCATTGCCTCCCTGCTTGGTGTCGGCATTAAGGGTTGGAATTGGGGGGTTTGGTCACCTAATGACTCCCAACACAGCAGTTGGGTCTAAAATGGCGGCAGCCCTGTTTGGCTGCGACTGCATCGGCTCGCTACAGTTTAACTGTACGGGTCAGGTGTATCGACATTTTGTTCTGTGTGCATGGTTACAAAGAATGACAATAAAAAGTAAATTATTTTCTATTCTATTCTAATCTATTCTATGTGACATAAGGTTTCATAGAAGAATCTGAATATATTCCTGAATAGAGGAAGAAGAACAGAATTTTCTTTGTCATTGATTTCAGCGTTGTAAACATTGTATGCAAAGAGATTAGACATGGCAATCCAGGGTAAAACACTTAATAAATACTTAGAAGAGAAAAAATATATACTATAAGGATAGATAGGCCACTGTCCTTCAATTTAGCCTCTTCAAATTTGTCAAATGTTGTATTGTTTATTTATTTTCTATCTTTTATTTTATATAACTTTCAGCACTCTTGTTATGGCTTTTTGGCAGGTTAGTGTAATAAAACTGGGAATGCCTATGAAACTTTGAGGGATCTGGACAATGTTATTGCATAATGATGATTTCCAAACCCTCCCGAAAAATAGAGGAAAATAATCCTAAAATCAATGGCTGCGGTGAACAAAGAGTCTTGTTTGATCATTCCAGGTTTCAGTTCTCTTCTCTTACAGCTAAAATATCAAGCAGTCTTTGTACTTAACAGACATTTGTGTTTTATGTCATTGCAAGAATCTGGCTTATTTTGTCTTATATCTGATCAAAAATGTCACGAGTGTTCTCATGTGACATTCTGCCTGTGATGTCATTTGACGGCTGTAATTCAACGGGCTTCCAGCAAAACAGAGCATCGCTTAATTCAATCGGTCGGGGTAGCTGTAAACTTATTGAATGTGACATATGAGGAATGTGTATGCACTTGTTAAGTCTGGGTGGGATTTTCTTGAACCCAACATGAGTTGTTGGACATTTATATAAGTATGTTTTGACAGCCGAGCCCTGGTGACTGATTGGTGTAGCTTTTTAACCTGTCAGTGCTGGCCCAAGGTTTTTTTTTTTTTTGATAATTTTGTCTGTTCATGCGGAACAGGTGTGAGGTGTGTACGACCATTAAACCCCCAAGAGTCCATGGGCAGCCTAAGCCTCAGGTTAGACACTTCATTTGGCTAAAGGATTAGCCTGCTGAGCCATTTAGTGTTAAGCTGGTCTCGGGGAAAATGGAGCATCGCTTTGCATAACCAAAGAAACCACGTGGCCTCGCGTAGAACGCCGCCCATATCATCCCCGAGCTTGGATTTCCCACATCGCCGCGTTTCCGCTAGGATTTGGCTAACTCCTGTCGCTATCTAACCTAACCCTAAGCCGCTTTTCTCTCTCTGGTGCGCCGCAAGGCCCAGCCAAACAATCATGCGTCAGCTCTTGTTCGAGTACCATTCTTCAACGGCCCTAGTGGGAAATGGAGGTGGGAAGAGACAGATCATATAGGTGTTCAACTCAACTTACTTGTCGTAATTGAGCAAGGGAAGTGGATTACATCTGGGAGCTAATTATAAAAGAAAACGCGTAAGCAGTGGATTATTGTGTTTTCGGACCGTCATGCTGATCCCCAATCAAAGCTTTAGCGTGGTGTCCTTAACTTCCATGACAGAAAAAATCCCCACTGAATGAAAAAGTATGTATATATTTGGCCATAGCCTTTTCTAATAGAAAACAAATTGTAATGTTGCCCTCTTGTAGTATCGTTTGGCAATTTCCAACTCTTGGAACTGTGTCAAATGTTAGTTAAAATGCAAGTAATTAATGCCCGTAGGTTTAACACCCATTTTGGCAGGGCAGGCTTAAAAATCACTTGGCGGTTGTATGAGAAAAATAACATTAAGAGACACTAAAAGTACTTGACATTTGCAGAAATCGTTTTAATACCCAATATTATCCGTGATAAACCAACAGAATCTTTTCAGATACTTGTTAGTACTATTTTCATAGTTCTATTGATTAACAGAGATACTTTACTCATACTAAATGTATAATTTGCAACCAAGGTGTTCACGTTGCTTTTTTTTTGTCAGGACTCACACTGACTATGTGGATAAGCAAGTTTTTCCGTGCATGGTTCGTTGTGTACATACATTATAGTATGTAGGCCATGTTGACGTCCAAATGTCATATACATATTTATTTCATAAAGGCAACGCCCGATGACATTCACATGGAAAAAGAAGTGCAGGCGGTTTTAATTATTATAATTACTGTCTCCTTTTTTTGACACTGACATTTGAGTGAGCGCCACTAATAAGATGCTTTGCTTTAGCCGCACCGTGTGGAGAGGCAATACATGCTGGGAGCTGACATTTGCTAGCATTCAGGTAGCAATAACCTCAGTATCGACCTGGGTCCGTACAGGGAGTCGTAACCGCAACATTTGCTTTCTATGTCCGAGTCTTTGTGGTTGTGTTGCGGCGAGAGCATGCTACATAGTCAAAGAGAAAGCTTATATATATATATATATATATATATATATATATATATATATATATATAATGTGTGTATGTGTGTGTGTGTTTTTTTTTCCCAGAAAAATACACTTTGTTTAAGTCCATCAGTTGAAGAGGTTATTGATGTTAGAGTACTATCATGTAAATTGGAAGTTTCCTCCTTTGCAGCACGGACTGCTTTCAAACAAATTAAACAAAACAAAACAAAAGTATACTGAAACAAACATGAGCAGTTCATTAAACGCATCATTTGTAGTTGTCATAATTGATGACTGTCTTTCACATACATGTTTATTTGAGTTCTTGCTCTTTTGTCTAGCTGTTTTTAGGCAAGTGGCAGAATATACCCTCGACTGGTTGCCGGCCATCATTAAATGAATTAAGCGTGTCCATTATAGTCATTATAAACCAGCCAACTACTACTCCTTTATCACACAAGGAACAGCAGCATACAAAAACATATAAAAACAAATTCCAGACATTTTATTCTCTTTACGTTGCAGAACAACTACTACTTATGCTTGCAGTCAAGGATAGTTTATTCGTTTTGTGGTTAATCTTTTTCAGTAGACTTCAACTTTGGCAATGGAATGATAAGAACATCATGTACAGTACTGTACTTCAGTTTTAGATGTGGATCCGTTTGTGGATTACTTTTAGATTCATCTTATGAAACGTATTCCCCTCTGTCGTTGATTTACCCGCGTTTAACTCAACCTTAGCCGAGCTCTGTCTTTGCTCTCTTGCATCTCCGTTGTGTGGGAGTTCTTTCCAATTGTCTCTGACCAGACTGACGCTTGAACTCAATTCAATCAGGCCTCGTCAGGCCTCGTTGCTATGTCCAGATCTTTTGCGCATGGTAGATAACAAACTGATTTGAAAGTGTTTACAGTATAATGTAATATGAGAGCATGATCAGTCATCTAATACTAATGCTAATGTAACACGGCTGAGTTGTCGCTGACTCACAAGTTCCTGGCCTCTTATTTGCTGGGCTAAAAGCAAGAATTCTCTGACAGGCTGTGCAATTATTCAATTAGCTTTCTCTTTTAAATGGGATGAATCCATATACAAGCAACTTACACTTACGGCGCTTAGCTTGTGTGGTCTTGAATGATGGGGTAAAAGCTCCACTGTATTGTGAAGATATCTGTTTTTTACTGATCTTTTGTTAGGAAATCTTACTGTGTATTCAAAGGTGGGGTACGTAGTTTGAAGTGTCCTTAAAACGTTAAAATTTAATATTTTATGTACTTAGTATGTGTTAACAATGCCCAACTGAGTTCAAAGAGCCTTTTTCCCACCGCGTCTTTCTGCTCTTATCAGTGGTTTTCTGGCCACAAAGCACATTAAGATGGAAGAATGTAAGCGGGGGTAGGAGAGTAATTTAACGCGCATGCTTGAGGTTTTCCTTTTTTCTAAGATGAAAATCGTGAAAGTAAGAAAGAGACAGTTTAAAATACAGTTCAAATGCCCCCCCAAAAAAGATCTAAAAAGCAGATTATTTGAGCACATCTAAGAGAGACACATAGGTGCAAATGTCATACAAGCAGCTTGCCAGAGCCTGTAATGATAATTTCAGGCGGATGATGGCATCGGCAAATAAACATGACTTGACCGCCTTTAACGTAATGTACTGGGAAGTCCCAATGAAACAAAATGAAATAACAAAGCGGCTGTTGTGAGATTGCAAGCTGTAAGTTAAAGTTGCTGTTTAAGTTGGCCTCGAGGCAATGATTGCTTGATGCTCGGCGTTCCTATGTGCTGGTGCCAGTGGCTTCAGGGAAATAAACTCAAAATGCAAATGAATAAGTGCTGAACCAATGTTGGTTTAAGGTTCCTTTTGCAACTCATCACTTCATTTCTTGGTTGCTGTCTGCACGCAAGGTGATTCCCGCTTCTCAAGCAGGTGCAATAGTGAACTGTAAATTTATAACTGCCATTTTGGTGGCAGGGTGAGGAGATTGGAAGTCCTTGAGTTACATTAGAGATCTCCTAGTGGCAAAAGCTCTGATTGCTTTGACACAGAAAGAACATATTGGCTGCCACAAGCTATACACTCCAGAGATGTGCTTCACTGTAAAATTAAATACTTTAACAAAATATTATACCAGTTACTCCGATGTTTCAACAAGTTGGACGTTGCGTCTTGTAATCCATTCGTTTCGCCATACTATTTAGGTTTACAAATAAACACTCGTGAAATTATTCCTAAAATGGTAGCGCTCCCCTTTCGATTGACACCTTTTCTATGATAAGGGTTGATTCATGCTAGTTTTATTCATGCACAAAGAGCAAAGTTGCATTAAACTAGCCTCTTCTTCGACACATACCTGTATATTCCCCCCGTCTCACCCTTGCTACTCAAGCGCCCCTGGCGGCCGTTAGAAAAAATGCATCATAATAATAATAATAATAATAATAATAATAATTTCCTTGTATTGTCATTCTGTGTAACAATGTACACAGAACGAAATGTCGATTGCACCTGACCCGTTGTAGCGAGCCGATGCAGCCGCGAATGCACCGTTGCATAAGCCGCAGGATTAAAAGCCTGAGAAAAAAGTTGCGGCTTATAGTCTGAATTTTACATTATGTATTGCATTAATCTTTTTTATGTATTCAGATTAAACTCAATTTTTGGGTCAACATGCAAGTGTGTCTTCCAATGCGCTAACACTAATTAATTTGACCAAACATTGCAACATTTGTCAATTTCGACAGACCTGTCACAACAAACAATATGAATGAATGAATCAATAAATGACCTTTACTGTCATTGGACGGATTATCTTTTTAGGACAATTAAACCAAAATAAAAAAGTAAAATGATAAAAAAATACATTAAAATGCAATATATAATGATTAATTATATGTGTATATTCACAGGGGCAGTTGTGTAGTGCATTAGAATTAGAATTGTCTTTATTGTCATTGAGTTCAACGTTGTGTACCATGGTATGCTTCGAGATTGGATATGGCACTCCAGGGTAAAACATGTAATAGAGACTTAGAAGAGAGAAAAGACTAGGAAAAAAAAAATACATCATAGCGCTTATGTTATAGTAATGAACATAATAATGCAATTAAGAATATTACGTTGTAACAATAGTGCAATAAAAATAATAAGCTAATAGGCACTGTAGATGGAACCCACAACTCATTTTACCCACCCTCCAATATTTCTGAGGGTAAACAAAAACATTTTTGTAGGAAGTACGGGAACAAGACAAATACAGTCACTCCAGTGTTTCACCAAGTTTTTTTTTTTTTGCAAAATATTGTTTCACTTTTATGAATGCACCACTATTTGGAATGGCGTGGTTATCTTCCCCCCCCCAGTGATTATTATTATGCACCAAAGGCTTGGGAAGGATGGTGGTGGACTCCTTCAGCACCCAATCTTGTTAAAGACTATAAGTACAGTGTTTGATCATGTAAACATTCTGCATTGGCTAGGTTTCCCATGTAACCTGGATCAATATCAACATGAATAAATAAAAGGTTCACAAAAGAAACAAACATGGCGGCGACATCTAGACAGGGATACCACGAAATAAAAGTAATACAGATTTCTCGACTTCATTGAATTTACCATTGGTATGATAATTCATGTATTTTTGCTTGGTATTCAAAGCAATGATTTTTGTAACAATGAGAAATATTTTTGTACCACTAGGAGGCACTAGCTATTACATACTGTCCCTTTAACATTATGAGAATGGGAGAAGAAAATGCGTTTTTGTGTTGGGCTTTGATTGCGTTGAAAAAAAGCTTTGTGTGCCAAAAACTAACATTGAAGTTTCCTACGGAAAAATCCAGCTTTTTCATTATCTACACGAAGAACTGGCATTGTCGTCTTCTACTTTATAAATGTAGTTTATTCTTTTGCGAAAGTTTAAAAGTTTAGAATGATCATTTCTAAAAAAAAAAATCTCCAAATATTAATCCTTTTTTTTTTTGTAAAATGGATAACAGAGCTACTATTAGCTTGTAAGCGTGCCTGTATTTTTCGAAAATTCTATTAAAAAAGGGACCCTACCAAACACCTAAAACATGCTTTCCACTATCTGATCCCTATGTTTTGGGGATTTTCTTTCCTGATTTAATTTGCAAACCTATTGAAACATTTCTTATATTTCTTAGAGGTCCCTGATTCACTTTGACGCTTCTAAATATTGACAAGATAAAAATTTTTGATTTCGAGTCTTAATGTAATGTCTGCGCACAAAGAATTTGCAGTGTGAAAAGTGCTATAGAGCTGAGAGGAACCATGGTTCACTTAATTGCATATCCTTTTGGAGCAAGCAAGTTGGAACATGATGCAGTGCTATTATAATAATGATAATGGTGGTGGTTAGAAGTGATGGTAAGCATCTTATGGATTGTATTTTAGACTGCAGATTTTTGTGGGCCTTTGTTGTGCACAAATACACAACCCGTTTTCCCACATTTTTTTCCTTATTTTGCTGCTGTTGTTGTTCTTCTTTGAGGACAAATTGGTCATGATCACAATTTGTGTAGTAGCGTCTTCGCTATTAGTTGATGCAAGAGGTCAATTAAGGTGGTGTTGTTAGAAACCAAATGAACCTGTTAACCCAGTGACACTCACCCCATACATCAGTCCATTCACAAGCAAACTTTTTGTTCAGTGCTTGGATGACTTCCACATCAGTGACCAGAGTGTTGTGCCTCCTTACAAAAAAAAAAAAAAAAGATAATATTGTTCAGTGACTCATTAAAGCCTGATCGTTCGTCATCGTTAGCTGACCCGCCTCACATACTCTGCCCGTCGTTTCTTGTTTGGGTAAAAAAAAAACTGCAGTGGTTCTTATGTAAACACATTGGCTGGCTGTCAGCAAGGCCATTAATTCTAACAATAATTCCATTGTGGCTAATCCAAACCTGACAATTTAATTTTTGGAGCAAGCGTTAACCGATGACAAGATTAACAAACAAAGAAACTGTTTTGGGTCACAGCATGTCTGTCATGAGTTAGACTCACAAAAATATCTGAAGAACCCATAAAGACAATATAATTTAGGGCGATATAAATACAAAATACAATCTCAATTATTTTTAGCCAACACAAGGAACAATTAGAGAATATTTAATTTAAATCTGATATCTTATATCTCATCTCATCAGCTGCACCTCTTATCCTCAGTAGGGTCGCGGGGGTGCTAGAGCCCATCCCAGCAATCATCGGGCAGTGGGCAGGTGACACCCTGAACTGGTTGCCAGCCAATCGCAGGGCACACAGGGACAGACAACTCACTCGCTCATTCACACCTAGGGACAATTTGGACCGGCCAATCCACCTGAAATGCATGTCTTTGGAATGTGGAGGGAAACCGGAGTGCCCGGAGGAAACCCACGCAAGCACGGGGAGAACATACAAACTCCGCACAGTAAGTCCAGTAGCTGGATTTAAACCCACGCAGGAGGTTCCCATGACTTGAACTGTGCTGCACATGTGCTAACCACTGCGCCGCCGTGCTGCCCCTTATCTTATATCTTATCTTAAAATTAGTATTTGGACCCACAAAAAAACCTAGAAGCCATAAATGAAAAGACTACTGAACTTAGGGCTTATTTGTCATAAAAATCTTTTTTTTTCAGATGTCTGTGATTACAATTTTAATAGATTTAAAAAAGAAACCAACCCGATAAACAATGAATCACATTTGATTGATTCCACAAATAAACAACACAAACACTTGTTTCAGCATCTTTCTTATTTCTTACTTTGAACAGCTAAACTCAAAGACCTCTGCTTCCAACTTTTTTTGTCTGAGGCCAGGCTAGAGAAACTTGGTGATGCGCGTCCTGCGGTTTGCCACACCCACATATACGCCGTGCAGAGTTTGTTTAGATGTCTTGTATGCATTTATGTTTTATTGCTGTGTCACCTAAAGACTTGGTCTTGACCTCTGCACCTACCGGCAAGGATTTGCATGCTTGTCTTAAGGTGATTGATGGTGGCGGGGTTGGGTTTAGGGGTCTTAGAGCTCCAGAAAAAAATGCTGACTATGTCACCTATTTATATAGCAGGCCTTCCGGGGTATGTGGTCAGGAGAGGTCTATGTTGTGTGGAACATACTGTACTCTGCTGCTGCAGTAGCGTGGCTATAAATAGCCAGCACCGATAAACCAGCGAAAGAAAAGCAGAGAACAGGAAAGCTGCTGCCGCCACAATGAGTTTGAAGCGAACTCGCCAGGCCCCTTGCCGTTTGAAGATGCAGCCCGGTTAGGGCTTACTTCATCCACACTGAAGATGCTCCGCTTTCAAAAAGCACAGCAGGCATGTGATGAAACCAGATGATACTCATGATACTCTGTTTCTGCAGATACACATACAGATCACAGTCGCGCTGGAGTCATTTGATCCAGTGTGTTAGGAGGCGTTTATGGAGATGCTAAATAAGGCACTAGTGTACTATCGCGCAATAATTTGGTCAGCAATAAAACGGCATTGTTTATTTCTCTTCAGTCATTTTGTTCTCTAACTAGATTGTGTAAATAAATACACCTGTATTTGTTTCTATGTCCAGTTTACCAGGTCATTTTTAGGGGTAGAAAGTCCCTCTTCACAAAGGATGGCATTAGAAAGAAAAGTTGCAGTCCACTGTTTGCAGTTTGAAAAGTTTAATAAGTAGGCTTAGATGCAAGAACTAGTCTTACTGGGTTCAGAGGTTGAATTTCTGGAGCAATCAGAATGAATGGTTTCACATGCCTAGTTATCCCGTAATAAATGGTGTTTGTGAGTATTCAGATGACCAGGCCAAAGCCGGAGCGACATCATTCCGTAAGTAGACATTGTTTTTGCAATGAACTTTTCTATTAAAAAAATGTTGATTTATTTGTATCATTCACCTAAGCCAACAAAGAATGATGCTTGTTTCCTCACTGCTCCTTAACTGAGCTCCATTGCGAGGTCCTTTGTGTTTACAAGATGGGCTCGTATGCCGGTTCCCCAAATCATTGAAATCCACTATATAAAGATGGATACAACTGTGGCATCCACTACATATAGACTGATACACCTGTGGTATTGCCACTGTGGGGGGAGGAAAATTGCAAGTAAACCAGAGTTGGCATGTCTCATCTGACTGTACTACAAGGCCCATTGTGTTCTGTGGCATAAACATATTGCAGATGAGAGAAACTGTGTGTGAAAAGAATGTGAAAACATGAATGTGAAAAATGCACGAGTAATGGGACAATGAAAGAACTAATCCAACCATTCCAATTGGAATACTCTCAGTCTGATTAAGACCTCGACCGGATACCTCCACGTGTTTCCATAGTTTTTAAATAATAGGAATACTGGCAATAGTCCGTTCTCCTTGATGTAAATGTACTGTTTGACTCAACACATAAGTCTAGGTGAGAATCCCCCGCAGCCATAACGACCCTGCTGCTAATATAAATCACATTTTCTAGGTTATTTTCTTTTGACAATTTCACTTCTCTGAGATCTGAGCATTTTGATGTTATGGAAGGATGATTTCAGACCTTAGTGATGATTATGGGCAGCAGTAGCTCAGGAGGTAGAGCGCTCATCTTGGGATCAAGAGATCGCAGTTCGAATCCCGGCTCCTCTGTGTTACATGTCGAAGTGTCCTTGGGTAAGACACTGAACCCCTAATACCCCCAATAAGCAGGTTAGCGCCTTACATGGCTGCACGGCCGCTACTGGGGAATGTGAAGCACACCTTAAAGCGCTTTGGGAAGTCTTAACTTGAAAAGCGCTATGTAAATGCAGATCATTTCATTTCATTAAAAATAGTGCAGTCCAAGTCAAAGTTTTACCCTTTGACTTAAAGCTGAAAGCGTGCTTTAACACTTCAGTTACAGATTTGAAAGAGAGTCTAAATAACTTAACCCCCTTTGCAACGTAATTTAAATTATGTTCATGTGGGTCTTAATCCTGATCATAGTAGTCTATAATAATCCATAAAATTATCCAACACCTGAGAAAACAACAGGTCAAAAATGTACCTTAAAAGTTTCTGATCAGAAGCTAAACTAGCAGGGCCGGCCAGTGCCTATCTCCACATGTAAACAAGCTTCGGGCCAGCTGGCATTCTGACAAACGTGAGGTAAAATCCTTCGCTAACGCCGCACCCGCTAGCATGGCAGCGCGCCAAACCCTTGTTGTGCCGCCGGACATCTGCTGTCAGTAGCACACATGCAGATGCACACGTGCAGGAAATCTTAACATGCCTTTTCCTGTTGGCATGACAACCAGTTGAACATCAGCTTTCTGTTATTTCCTTGCGTTTTTTTGTTGGAGCTTACCTTTTTGGTCGTTTTGTAAACTCGCATGCCAAAATATTATCACCGAAAAATCTACCCACAACTTACCGACAAAAATGGTGCATGCCAGTTCTTATAAATAAACATGCAAAGTGCACAGGTTTGTGTATAAGTCATTATCATGACTGTCAGATGTGCCGGGGTTTAACGCAAAGATCAATAACCTTTTTGACAGAAAGAGCCATAAGAGAGAGAGCCACACGCTTTTTTGAGGAAAAAACTGCCAAACCTGATCTCCAGACAAATTTAATTACTTATTTCACTTAGTGATGTTTGATGATTTGATAAATTTATAAAACAATAATATAGCCAGAGCCCGTGTCCTAGATCAATATACATTTTCTCACTCCTGCAGTTACTTAAGAGCGTTGAGGCTCATGTCATTTTTGTCCTAAATAATGTTTTCAAGACAAGGTACGAGCAAAGTTCTTGTGTAAAAAATGTCACTAAATTCTGCAAAGAATAACGTATTTACCTTTGGCACAGACTGCACTGGGCCCACTCCTACTCACCCAATCATAGGTGCTTTGCAAGAGTTTTCGGGTGATTTTAGTTTGTTCTGTGGATGTTCAGTGAGTATACCTTGTTTAACAAGCTTCTATGTTAAGGATTCCTTAGCAACATACACCAAAAACAGGGTTTGTTGGGGTGACACTGTAAACTGTACTTGGACTGTACTTGGACTATGCACACTGGACAGAACCTTTCGCTATAACAGTGACGCTTCAGCTTCCTATGTTCACAAGAGATCTATCCCTCTAAATTGCATCTTCAAGCCATATGTACTCATAAAAAGCTCTATAGATTCCTGACCTTTGGTTTAACAGCTAGCCAGTTAACAAGATAGCTGCTAACATGATCCCATAAAAGCCAACTTGGCACTCCAGCTCGCTAAAGCCCACCTCACTCGCTAGGACTGGCCCTTCCTTTTAAAGCCACGCTCACTCATCACTCCATCTATAGCTGATTACTTGAGTAATCGTTTGCATAATCGTGAGGTACAGCACAAGTGCAACCATAACTCAAATATGATATTGGAACAGATGGCTAAGCATCTTAATAGGACCAAAATTCCATAAAGAGTTCGTCCCACTATACAGAAATTACCCGAAACTCAAAAATGTTTATTGCTGCTCGCTAATTTTGAAGTAAGTTTTTATTTTATAATTTCAATCACTCAGCACAACATAAAGACAAAGCTAATTATGTTCATAAATCCCCCCTCTAAATATAAGGTAATTAAAAAACAATGTTGTGATTGTAATGTATAAACTGAATTTATTCTATGTGCAGTAAATGACCTAAACATTTCATAAAATTTATTATACTGTATATACTTGTGTACACATTTGTGTAAATTATTAACACAATACCAACATAAAAATAATGATTTATTGATATATTGTCCCTCAAAGTCCGATTCCTTATCCTTCCTAATGCCTTTTCCTATGTAATATGACTGGTGGTTTAGTTGATTCGATGCCCTCACCACTGCGACCTGGATTCGATTCCCGTTGCATCTGCTGTTTTGTGATTGGAGTCAGTGTTATTTTCCGGTTGATCAATCATTGCACAAATACGCTTATATAATAACGTGAAACCTCGTGTATGACATGCACTCAAACTTGAAGTTCTTGTTTTGTTAATAAAAAGTACATTATACACGAATACTTACGGTATTATTTCTAATTAATCGCTGATTAATCACTTTTTCACAAATTGTTTGACCAGTGTTAAGTTAAACCTTAAACCCCAAGAAATAGCGCATTGAAGCTTTAACTCCAAAGTTAAGAGTTAAAGGATGTTGATCAAAAAGTGTCTGATCTAATTATGTCTGGTGCTGTGCAGCATCAAACTTAACTGCGATGGCATCATTTTCTTTACTTAAGATTAGTAAAAAACACACAGTGTTGTTACTCTCATTTTTCTTTCGATCTTCAGAAATTCACCTGCTGGCTGTCCAGTTCAGTTTGTATTTGCCCCATAATTCCCGTTTACAAATAAACTATTGTACTTTTTATAGGTTGTTAGCGTGTGATATTTTGATTGACATCTTTTTCGGCCAATTGCAGGCTTTTTTCACAGTCAACAACCCTCATTAGCTTATACAGGCTTGTATTGCTAAAAAAGATAACGCCTCTTGAGCTTAACATAACTCAAGGCAATAGTGACCGATTCCAATGATAATTGAGCCATTGAAATTTTGGGAAAAAAACAAAAAAAACAACAATCTGAAGATGTTCCTATTCAAATCAGAGCCAAAATTAAACGTGCGCAAAGCAATTTGTGACTAATTTTACGCACCATTGTTACTGAAAGTACGCACAGTCATTGTTTTACTTCTGGAAAGAGAAGTCAAACATTTACAACTCCTTCAAAATGTCAAAAATACACAGTTGCACAGTTTTTAGTGCTGTAACTAGTCGTCTCCAAGTAGCTACTTTTGGAAATGCCGAGACCTACCATTAGAAAAAAGTGCAAAATACAATGTTAGGTTTTTCAGATTGTCATCAAATTTGACAAGGTACCGGTATGGCTTCAAGCTTTTGTCTCACCTGTTTAAGGTGCCCATGCTACACTCATCTGCAGGCGTTTAATTGCAAAAAAAAAATAATAATAAATTCAGCCGAGAATAAAACCCTTCCTTTTCTGTGTGTTCTAACTTAGATTACTCAATGTCGGTAGCACTTGCAGTGATTATTTTAGTTTGGGAAACTTCAGAATTTTACCCTTCAAAAGAGACAAAAAACGTCCATATTCTCCAAATGGTTCAGGAACAGCTTTCAATTTGCTTTGAGTGCGTCTTGGATTGGGATTTTAGGCCTCTTTCATTCGAACGTTAAGGGGTTAACTGTCCTGGCACCTCTATTGTGATTCACTAACCCTCATGCATGTGCGCACGTTTGTGCTTTGTGTGTACAGCACTCCCAATGTTCCCATTTGGAATTCTATCAATCCCCCCCACATGCAAAATCTTGTCTCACCATAGCAACCCAGTAAGCGTGTTGCCACATGCATGCGCACTCGCGCACTCACACACAAGTAATTTTTTTCCACATCCCCTCTCTTTTCTCCTCACATCCTCACAGCTCCTCTTCGAGCGCTCCTCAAGGAATGTTGGCGACAGTTCAAGGATCCTAAATCAACACCAAGCTGCCGTCGGGGGGGGGCTGGTCAAGCGGGTCGGCCCCCTGCTGCATGTCTATCACCCCTGGCATAGCTAGTCCCCCTTCTAGATTGTGTTAGAGCAGTGGTCCCCAAACCAAGAGCCTCCTCACATTTGGTCAGGCCCCCTGAACAATACGGGACAGCATTTTAACGCGCTTTCGTTTTAAATAGAAAAAAAATAAAATAAAAAAATAACGTCTGGGTGCGTGTTTTTGGTTGTGATGGGATTCGATTGCGGAGGTCAGCGCGCCGAACTCCACTGGATTCCCACTGACACAGTGTTTTTCAACTGATGGATCAGGACCCAAAAGTGGGTCGCGCACCCGTTGGCAGTGGATTGCGGTTTGTTTTCTTGGCAAAATTAATTACCCTTTTTTACGGTAGATAAGGATAATGCCTTGCTCAGTCTTTATCACCTGTTCAGTGCGTTAGATAGGAATCCCATTTTATTGTGATTTTGTTGGTTTTATACACTTTTTCTGCCTTTAATAATGGGACCCAAGAAAGTGGGCAATAAGGGGAAGAAAAAGTGGAAGAGAGTGACAACAACAATTGAATTGAAAAAGGAAACGCTTGCAAAAGCTGTAAATGGTGTACATGTGCATGAAATTGGTGCGCTGCTAGCAGATACCTTTTGGGTTTTCTGGTTAATTAGTTATTTTCAAATAAGGTGAATATTATCTACTATCTCTGTAACTGCACCGTCCTAGTCATTGGATACATTTGAGAAGTGGATTTTTTTATCCTTGATTTTGGTCACGGCTTCTAATTAGAATGGAATGGTGGATCCTAAAGTAAGACCAATTGAAAACAACTGGTATAGATGACTTGCGAAAAGGCAGTACATTTTATCTCATCACATGATTGTTTGTCATTGTACCAGAGACAAATGTTAATTTCGTTTGCATTTATCATGTTACAATGACAATAAATGTGTCACCTACAATGCTTAGAATATAATGGAAGAATTGTTGTTTTTAGGGATCTGTTTAGTATGAACTTTAATAGACACTTAAAATAAGGCGACATCAACGGATTTTGAAGTCGCAAGTAGAATCGAGAGCAGATCCATTCCTTCCTAAAGCCCTCCTCCGAGCACCTTCTTTTTTATTAAATCTCCTGGGTTACAAATAGCAGATCAGCCCGAAAGAGTGTGGGAATCAAAGAGCAACAATATGATTGGACAATGGCGGCAATGATGCAATAGTTCAATCAACAAACGACAGTGAGTCCAAATAATAGTAAGAAACTTATCAGGATCTTGAATATCTATTTTAAGAATAAGCTATTTGCATTTGCGTTTTTCTAGATCAATAGCCTTTTGGATATAACTTTCACTGTAACCGTCCTATTTTTATAAAGTCATCATTTAATAAATTCACTTTAGAAATGATCTTAACATATTGTTACACACAAAACCCACATTACAATCTAGACTGGATTTCTTGTGAACAATATATTTTCCTGTGCCGCCCAAGATTTCCCATTTGGACTATTGACACGGCGAGAGGATTTACTGGAGTCACTTCTCCCGCTACTTGTCAACCCGCCAAGGTCTTGCAACGCTGCCACGAGTCTGTGGCCTGCAAGTGAGCAACCATGGGGAGGAACAGAAGGATAAAGGAAGAGAAAGGAAGGGAAGGAAAGTTGTAAGAGTTGGCCTGAAGACAAACTTGGCGCAGATCAGCAGGGGGAATATTTAGCCTGTCAGCCTTGGTAAGCTTCTGAGTGACTCACAGCTGTACACGTTGTTTACAAGTCATGAAAGGAGCTCTTGGTTAGCTTTTGTTTACTGCCATGTGCTCCTTATTACTCCATAGCCACGCTTGTAATGTGTAGAATGACGTCATGTATAGTTTCAATTTCATCATAAGTAAACAAACCTTGCATGACTTGACTATGGTAGAGCCAGTGGGATGTGAGACAAAAAGTCTGCAGTGATGTTGTTCTGGAAAGTCCCACATAGTTATGATTGTTATAAACACACCGTATTTATTCATGCATAAGGCGCACTAACGTATAATGTGCATCACTCATTTTTGATAGGAATCCAACTTGGGTGGCAATGGTAAGAGCGCTGAATTTCAACCATTGGAATGCCAGTGATATACTGGATATGAAATATAAAAAGGCATTACGTTTCATCTCATCATCACACTACAGACGCTCCCCAACTTACGAACATTCGAGTTACAAAACAAACGATAGATGCGAACTTTTTTTTTTCGGGATGTCAAAAAATACTTTGAAAAAGGTGCACAATAAAAAATCTAACCGATAGCAGAGTACAGGACAGTACTGTAGTGCTTCTTTCCGCCGCTACCGGCATGTAGCGCTGTGAGAGCTCACCCAGCATCCACCCCGAAGAAGAAATCCGGCTTCCTCTTCAGAGTGTGTGTGTGTAAACATTCAATACTGTATCTCCAGCGCGCTAATAACTTTGACATTTTCATCGTTTAATATCTCACGCATTCATTCAGTATGGTTGGTGTAAAGTATAAAGAAGAGATGAGCAGTTTATTTTGAAATGAAAGTGCAATAAGAAAGCTGAATGTGGTTGAGAAAATGGGTGGATTGCTCTTTTCCAACCACTTTCTACCACGGAGGAGGAAGTTGCCTAACCCTTCCAAAAGTAACTTAACTTTATTTATCTTTATACAGCATATTATTGAATACAATGTTTATTTTTTAGTACAAAACGATACAGGTTACTTATACAAGCCTTAAACATACTTATATAAACCTTAAACATACAAAATATAGCAATGAAGCAACTCACGTACAAATTAAACTTACTAACCATCGTCTGGAACCTTGTTTATAAGTAGGGCAGAGTCTGTATTTTTCCGTCACGGTTTCATAGATGAATGTTAATCAAGCTGTGTATTTCACATGTTACAACAATAAGTTCAATTTATTTGACTCTGTGCATTATAAGTGACAAACGTTGTGGAATCAGTGCAGCCACAATTAAAATCATTCATTAACAACGTAAACTATGAACACAATAGCAACATCAAATTTACAATGTATTCATTTAATGTCATTCAAAGTCCGATTCATCATCTGATACACCAAAGACGTCTTTCCTTCGCTGTGCTTTTTTGCGTTTCTATCTTTCTTTTCTCCATTCTCTAAAATTTGTCTCAAGTACTGTGACTAAAATAATGTGATAATCAGATAAAACTTTTTTTTTTATCTCCTCTATATCACTGTTGGTCCAGTGTTTAGGATTTGGCAGTCTAACCGCCGCGACCCGGGTTCGATTTCTGTTGCATCTAATGTGTCGCGATTGTGGGCAGCGATATTTTCTAACTGACAACTAAGGTATAACATTGTGTATACCTCGTTATTTTTTAGATTAATAAAATGCGCGTTATACACAGATACATACAGTAAATATCAGAAAACGTCTTCCACTGATTCCACAATGGAGGTAAACTTTATATCTTGCAGATAAAAAAATGTTTTCGTCTCGTGTGTCTAAGCTTGTTTAAAAAAAATCATGATTTAATTTGAATGATGACATTCCCAATAGAGAACATTTCAATGAAACAAAAAAAATCACACTTTTGTTTTTTACAGTGCTCTTAAACTAGGTCGTGCTTTGTTTTATTCACAAGGACATTTTTTTTAGGGGGAGTATGTTTTATGAGGTTAGTTTTTTTCCCTCCCCAGCAGAATGTGTGTTTGATTCACAACAGCTCCTGCTGCGAGAAAGCTTTTTGGTGTTTGTATCTGCGCTAATGTCCCGTGGTAATCATATGACTGCAGTTTCTCCAACCTTTAGATTGGGCTTCTTTATTATTCCTCGTGATTCGTCCGTGGTGGACTGGTGGGATTTTGGATTATAGGAATATTAATGAAAGCTTGAGTGCTAAATGTGTCCAGGGCTGAGCGATAGCAAATCAAATTTTTGATTTGATTTGATTTATTTTCTCCACTTGAGTTTCTGCCGGGATTTGCTTTATTACTCCAGTATTTCTATTTGCATAAAACATGACCTATACTGGAAAAAAAATCAATGTTGAATTTTCTCGTTCATGTTAAGTGGCTGCAAGGATCTAAATTGATTTTTTATTAGACTATACGTCTTTTCAGATAAGTAATTTAGATCCTGGTGATTTTATTGTGCACCAATAAACGTAACTTTAACATTTTGATTAGGGTTTAGGAAAAATGTTGAAAGATTTATGACTACCGTATATTCGTGATTTATTAGCCACACTTGGTACGACGTTTATCCCTGAAAAAAAATTTTTTTTTCCTTCAGACATTGATAGGGTCCACTGGAGACCCGCGGTTGCTTGCTCTATGTATATTCAAGGTAGTTTTTAGTATTTGAAATGAGAAAGGAGACAAACAATAGAAGACTTTTAAAATGACTTTTTAATACTACTACTATGGCCAAATTATTTTAGGGCTGATGTTGGCAACAGGCAGCTCTGGAGCTCTTTGGCACTCCCTAGTGGCTCCCTGGCACGTTTTTAAAAATGTTTGATTGTATAGTTTCTGTAGGGGGGAAAACACGACAGACATTCTTAACATTTCTCAATGAATATAGATATGTACAGTAAATATATAAGGGGCCGGTCACACAGACATTTGCGGCTGAATCACGGCCAGAAATTTCTGCCTTAGAGGCGGACGCTAATGGACGCATTGAGATCGCTATTCAGACGAGATACAGCGGTGTTTAACACGAGGTCGGAAATTTGCGCGCGGGTGGCAGCGCGAAATTGTTTGGCGCTGCTCAATTCTTCAGAGCGCGGGTATACAGCCTTTCACGAGCGTATTGAGGTTGAACCACGGCCAGAAATTTCTGACCGTGAAGCAGATGCTGTTGGGCGCTGTTGGACGTTTTGAGACCGCCATATAGACGAGATAGAGCAGTGTTTTACTCGCGGTCGGAAATTTTCACGTGGTTGGCCGCGTTCAAAACTTTTGAGCTGCTCAAAAGTTTGAGCACGTGTTAAACCGCGTGCCGCACACGTGGTCAACACGAGGAAATGGCTGAGAGTAAGAATCCCGGCTCCTAAGCTTTGTAGCGTATTATGAACTGATCGATAATGGATAATGAATAAAGAAGATAGACCAATAATCCTTAACACCCCCCCCCGTCAGCGTAGTGACCTCGTCTTAATCCATTTTGATTTCTTGACATTTCTTATCAAGATAATAAAATAAAAATGATGCCATAGCTTGAAATCTTGATCTTCACGAGACTGTGTCTTGTGCGGTTATCATTTCTACAGCCCGGTGCCGAGATTTGCATCCCCTCGCTACTACGACCACTTTTACCTCGTTGCATCTCACTTTTAGGGAATGTAATGGCGAATATATAACTAAAACCACTTCGTCTTGCATTTGTTGGAAATGTATTACAACTTAAACCACTCCGTCTTTGTTTCTGTTGTGAACGTAATCGAACGGTAAATCCTCCCCCCCTCGCGTGAATGCGCATTCTGCTGCGCTTCCAACGAAAGCGATCGTATTCTATATAAAACGCTTATTAAAACAATAGAGCGAGCTAATTATAACAATTGGGAGATCCTAGTCTATATAACGCGTTTATTTAAACAATAAAGTGCGATCGTAATCTACAAAATGCGTTTGTTAACGTGGATGAAAAAGTCACGCGAGGGGGTGGGGCGGTGTGGGTGTTGCGTAGGAGTCGGATTTGGGCACAACACCGTCTCGGGAGCTTTTATACCCGTGGTCCACACGAGAAAATGACGCAGAAATGACGCGATGAGGAAGCGGAACAGTCGCCGGCGTCTGTTTTGCGGGCATACCACCGATGAACAGCGGGTTGGCCAATTTTGCGCATTTTCCATCTCGGGCAACCACGGGCAAAAAAAAACCGCAAAATTTTAGCCGTGATTCAGCCGCAAACGGCTGTGTGACCGGCCCCTAAGGCTTCTATAAAGCTTTATTTTGAAGAGGGTCCAATATGGCTCCTTCAGCATTTTGGGTTGCCAATCACTTTAAGGGCAACAGATAAGGAACTTGTTGGTAAGCATCAGGATCGGGGGAGGTGAGTGTCAAGGTTGATTGACAATATTATCGGAAGGTCTTGGGTCCAAAGTGTTTTCAAAGCCACAGAGCTCCACATTCGACTCTAGTGCAACTTTTATATTAACAAGTTAGGCGTTTTAGGCGTCGTGCGACTTAGTCCTGAAAATATGGTAGTGATTTTACTACCTTTTTTAATTTCTAGTGTATTTGTTTAGGTTAGAAAATTAAACCTGAAAGAAAAACTTTAACTCATTTAACGCCACAATGTATAAATAAGTTTCCACAAGTATTGTCCTGTAGTGTTTGTTTGAAACTAAAAAAAAAATAAAAAATTTTTATAAAGGGTTTGGTGTTTCTCACCGGTAAGTATGAAGCCTCTGGGAATGGTTGCAGTATAATAAATCACCATTAGATTGCAGAAGTGGCTTTGATCAGATATTTGTCCACACATCAAGGCGGCCCTTACTTTGTAGTGCTCCTTCCTTTTTCTGGCAAATGAGTGTGTGTAGGCGTAGTTGAGCAGTGTGGTGGGAGTCACAAACAATGACAAATGGGCAACTGCCCTTTTTCCTTGAAAAACAGATAAGTCCCATCGTGATGGTCAGGTCAGAGAGGGACGCCGGAGGGAACATGATTGCCATGATGACTGAAATCGTGTGATCACTTCAATAAAAAAATCGGGTGCTGAAAAGTTCTTACATAGTTCATGCATCAGTTAAGGGTTCTTGCAATAAAATGATGTTTCGCAAGGAAAATTTCCTTGTGTGTGTGGTAAGCATTGTTTAGATATTAGAGGTATCACGAATGCAAAAAAAAAAGCACCAAAATGAAAGTTTTGCTTAAAATGCATCCTTTCACAAAGTTTTCTCTCTGTTTTTCTGTGTTTCTCAGATTATTTTCAAGAAACTTTGCAATGTTCAACTGTGGTTTCCTAAACAATAGTAAAAGCTAGAAAAAAATTTTTTTCTGATCACAGATTAAGGTTCTCATTTTTTTTTCATAGGTCATATGCCTTTAAGGCAACAGAACCTTATTTTCTGTACACCTTTAAAAAGTGTCAAAATGGCCAGAAATGGCTGGCACCAGCTTATCCCATTTGAGAAAAAACATGTGGCATTGAATAAGTTAATAAAGTTGATAAATATAACCGATGATATAGGGTTCTGCATTCGACATTGGATGTAATATGTCTTGAATGTGTATGGTTAGACAAGGTTCTGCTGTGTAAGCCGCCTAACCGGTAGTAGCTTTTGTCTTTAACGCTTAAGGCCATAGGTCATGTTTGCATGATGTTGTCATTGACAAGGGGTTTGCTGCCTTGACATCATACTGGTACACACCCACCTAGCAGGAGGCCAGAGTTGTCAGAGTGCAGGGGGTACAAGAGAGCTCCATCATTAGTGGGAACCAAGTGTGATCTTAGGCGTCCCACCTGAAACTGCGGCTATTTATGACTCGGCTCTAGCTTTACGTGGAGAGGGAAAAAAAGTATTCTGACCAGTGTTGGCAGTTATAAAGTAATGCGTTACTGGAACGCAATTACTTTTCTCAGTAGCAGGTGTTAATAGTTTGTACGGGTGCTTGAAAATGCTTGATTTTTAATAATGTGCTATTTAGAGATTGAAAACTGCTGGAAATCTGTGTGCTTTAAATTCTAGCCATGTTTCTTAACAAGTCGGCCTAAAAATGACGCTTCTCTCTGGTGGTTGCACTTCGCCATTGCATTTTTTTCTTCACTTGTCTTTAAAAGTTACAATTATGGACCATGCAAAAAAATAGGGTAGCGTTTCCCAGTAGTAAATTGTAATGGAAAAAAACTTCCTGCAACTGAAAACATAGGCCACATAGTAATTTTACCCAACACCTACAGTATGTCACAAAAGTGAGTACAACCCTTACATTACTGCAGAGATTTCACTATTATAGAACATCACTGAAGAAACATGACATTGACACAATAAAAAAAAAAGTTTGTAAACAAAGGCCATGGATTATTGGAAATATATCCTCTGATCTGATGAGAAAGATTAATTTATTTGGCTCCGATGGTGTGAAGCATTTGTGGCTTCAACCACGTGAGGAGTACAGATATGTTTGTGTAGTGGCTAACGTCAAGAATGGTGTTGGGAATGTCATGGTTTGCGGCTGCATGAGTGCAACTTGAATTGGGGAGTTGCATTTCCTGAAAGGGAAACACAAACTCAAGTATGTAATGTGAAAAACCCGAGCAGAAAGTGATCCCTTTCCTTCAGAAACTGGGTTGCAGGGCGATGTTCCAGCCTGACAATGACTCCCAATACACTTCTAATGTTTTTCTAAAGCAGCTAGGGATACATTTCCTCCATTTTATGTCATTATGTGGCTGTTACTTTCATAGTAAGGCACTGTGTCAGTAATCCGGGAGTAACAGAATTACTTTTTAAATGAACTAGTAACTGTAACTGATGACCTTTTTTCTTTAGTAATCCTTGTGACTTGGCTTGACGATGGTCTTCCTGCTGATTTGCACGCATCTTGCACAGCTTCATTCGAGTGTTCTGTAGTAAATGGATTTTATCCAGGTAGTCCACAAAACGATCCATTGTTGCTGATGTATTTGCTTGGTACGTGTAGGGACTTTTCCCATCGCTGCTAGCCATTATTTATTTCATTCATGCTACCAAGATGCCAGTACACTGATTAAGTTTCCCATTATTCTCCGTATGGGAAAAATTGAGCTATGTAGAGAGCATTCATGGAGCATTGCCAAAGACACTGCGTCCTTTCATATATCGCAATAACAGGGAATTTGTTTTTCCACATTTGACCATTTGAGGGTTTTGCTCTACACAGGAATAGAGCTGTAAGGGAGTGCAACTGTATTCATCTGTTTATTCCTTAAATTTTCTGTGTAATGTTTGGGCAAAATAAACTTTTGAAGCTACGTTGGATTCGGTAGGATTAAAGTAAATCCCTTTGGGGGAACAAAACCCGTTTTTGAATTACAGTGGAATCTCGATTTTCGAACGCCTCTCAGTTCGGACAAATCGTTTTTCGACCAAAAATTCAGAGAAATTCTTGCTTCGCTCCTCGGTCAAAAAATCGGAGTTCGAACGCCGGTAATGCGTGAGTGCGTACGCTAGGGTGCGATGCTGAGCGGCGTACGGGTGTTTTAGCCCCTAATTATGCCTCCGAAGAAGGTCGGTGCAAGCAGGACAGGTGAAAAAAGACAAGTTGTTCGTACAACTATTGCCTTTAAGAAAGACATAATAGCTAAATATGAAAGAGGTGTAAAAATTTCCAATCTTGCTAGTGAATACAGCATGGCTAAATCTACTATCAGTACGATAGTAAAGAATAAGGAGGCTGTGAAATCGAGTGATGCGGCCAAGAAAGTTAGCGCTATAAGCAAGCAACTGCCGCAAGTTTTGGAAGAGGTTGAAATACTTTTGATGATTTTTCTCTCCCCACCGTCCACCGCAAAGGTAAGAAATCCTATTAATAATCCATTTTTTTTATTTTTACACGTTCATGTTAGCGTAATCTTTCGTACGGAAGATTACGCGAACGTACGATTAGCCCGAATTAGCTTTGTTTACGTAAAACATTCAGGGTGTTGGAACGGAGCTCCTTTTCCAATGAAGCGCTAGCTACTTTTTGTGGAGACCCGGGTGCTAAATGACCTGTAAACGACCTGTTTTATTTTTATTTTTACACTTTCATGTTAGCGTAATCTTTCGTACGCAAGATTACGCTAAAGCGAACGTACGATTAGTCTGGGTTAGCTTCATGTTTACGTTCATGGTAAACATTCAGTGTGTTGGAACGGATTAAAACGATTTTACATTCCTTTTAATGGGACAAACGATTTCGGTGATTGAACAAATCGGTTTTCGAACAGGGTTCTGGAACGGATTAAGAAATTTGTAATAAGTGAAAATATTGTTGACAAGTAAAACGATTGCCAAATTACCCTGTCCTATTTCACATTTTCATGTGTTATCTGCTAGAACTGTGAGTTCGCTGAATGACCGCAAAGGGGCCACTAGACAAATAGTTTCTTTCTATATAATGTGGCTGTAAAATGAAGTGGCTTATCGCAAGGCAAATCCAATGAGGCACTTTGCTGTTAAACCCTGCCCCTCACCCTCGTTCACCCGCCACCCTAATTAGCATTAGGACCATAGAAAATAGATGGATTGATCTATATGTACCCTGCGGTTGGCCGGCGACCAGTCTGTTGTTTGATTATATTTATGCTGACATTGATTGGCATTCCGTGATAAAGGGAAATGCCGGGTCTTCTGTTATGTGTCCGCGGCATCAATAGTGCAGAAGGAGTGCATAAAAAGGAGTTGGTGTCAGTCAAAAAGTGTTTGTTTCTTTCCTCAGTGCATGCCAACAGAAGCGGGAAATCATTTTTAAGATCTTATGTAGTTATGGTCATAATAAATGCAGTGCCCGCTGTAGGGTAATTAGATGTATTTGATTCAGAATCACGGTTTCCCACATGAATTGGATCAAAATAGACTCATACGGTGTCTAGCATTTGACATGAAGGAAGCAACACTCTAAACATATTGTATTTTAGCTTTAAATTTTCGATTTTTGCAGTTCATTGATATGGATAATGATTGATCAGTCCTAAAGGAAAGTAATACAGACACACACACACACACACATGGTTTGATTCTAACCAATTACGATTTACTTACATGACAAGAAAAATTGGATCAAACGAAAGAATAAAGCACAGTGTTGACACATGAACTTACTGAACATAAATCTGAATTTAAGATATAGGAGGACGTAACTCTGGGCAGCTTTCTCCACTTGATAGTTGCTGGCCACATGGCACACAGCCCCCCTCCGCCGCCTCGACAGGAAGGGATGAATCTACTTGGCCCTCCTGGCCTTGTGTTAGGCATGTGGAAGGCTTCCTTGCCAAAGGGCCTGCTCTGGATATTGTCTTTTTTAGTCACCATGGTCCCAAAGGGGGCAAAGGGGCAAACAGGCCCTCCCTCTGGGCTCACTAGGGAAGTAGCGCGTTAAGAAAAAGATAGAAAGGCGTTTGCGCCTTTATTTTAAAAGCTGGTGATGTCAGTCACAGGAGGCGTGTCCTGTTACCGGTTGAGTTCCTTGGGCATGAAACATGATCCATATGCAAATCATTAATGTTTTGATTACAAATCAACACTTTGGGGTTTCAAATCATTATTATACAGCCTGAGAGTCTGGTCACTTTCTGTGAATAAATTGTGGGTCTTTCGAAGTGTTGTCAGAGTCAGTGGTTGGAAAAAGATTAGGGGAAATGGATTTGTGACGGTGTAGTTCCTCTACACCGCACACATTTGCCGAGTGATTAAGCTATCAGCTTATCTTTGATATTTGAGCTCAACGAGCCTTAGAATGTCAACAGAAGTAACCTATCTTAACAGAGTGCTTTTCTTTCAAAGTGTTCCGGTGTGGCATTGTGTTCATTGTAGATCACATGACTATCACGCTAAAGACACAAAATTTACATTGAAAGTTACTTTTAAGTTCCATACTTAAGACCACATTGATTGATTAACAGATAATTGTTGAAGCGTTGTAAGACAGTCTTAGTGTCATGGTGTCTGTTGTTCTTGGCGTAAAGTATCAGATTCTCAAAACGATAAAATCGTAACGAGGGCCTGGGGAAAAAAAGCAAATATCCTTGTACAGGAGTTAGGATTAAAGGTTAGCCAGAGACATAATCTACATGTGTATATTTTCCTCAAACAATGTTCCTACCTTTTGAAGACATGCTAAAGAGTTGTCAAACATAAACATGGTCATTTTTTGAACTTGTATTCCTAAAAATGTTCTTTGCAAAATCAACAAGCATTGCTGCCTTATTATTTTTAAGGCATCTGGAGCAAAAAAAAGAAATACTATAACTCTTCAGGGGCTTATGAATACAGTCAATATGAAGTGTACTTGTTCATTGCCTGTGTCATACTGTACTTGTCACAAAAAGTCTCTTTTCCATAACTGAGGTGAACTTTGAGTTAACACATAGGGTCATAAATGTTTTGTAAATTACATATTAACAGCCAATGATGCTGCAGGAGCCTGTACTTCTCAGTTATTATCCAACCGCTCACTTTCATTAAATGTTCTAGACAAGTACGCCTTGAACTTAATGGCACAATGTCTTGTCTTTTACTTTTTTGTTAATTTACTGTGTTTTGTACCTCACTGTCCTGTTTTATGACTCATTCTAGCTGCATGAACAACACATTGTATACAGTGTTGGTTTTAGTTTAATACACATAGCTACCACGAGCGCCAGTCTGAAAATGGAGTGCATAATTGAGTTATAAAACTTAAATGTCACACAGACCTTCACCAAGGTTGAACTTATAAGTTTGTTAAAATTGGTCAGATGTAAAATGGCTTTGTGTCATTTTGTCTTAATGATTTATTAATGCAGTTTCCCTTTATGTGAATCTCTTTTGCTGCTTCCCCCAAGCAGCGCTTTAACTATAATCCTAGTAATCAATTGTGTCACCTGACCCAAGACGGAAATATTAAAGACAGATTATGAGTGGACACTAAATAGGCCTAAATCTCCTAGCTAGCTGCAGCTTTATTGGCCTTAATGCATCTTTTCAGTTGTCACCGACTTACAAGTGATCTTAGATTGTTAAACATTGGATCGATCACTATAAGCTATAATTTGTATCATTTTTATCACATATGGAACATTTTTTATCTTACTGACATGGAACAAAGTGCCAAACCTCTACCCCAGGTATGCATACTAAACCAGGCTGTTAACTTCAAGCAAATAGTAGCCAACGGTGTTCATGCATGGCGTTTCTTCTTGGATCCGATGTATAGAGCATATAATATAAAACACGTTTCAACTTCTGGTTTGATTCTGAAGACTTCTAATTGGAAACATGTCAAGGCTTCTAGGAAAAGAGCTTCAGAGAAGGTTCAGTTCTTCCTGAACCAGATGCTAATGTTTACCTCATGTCAGTAATGGCGGCATCGTGGGGAAAATGTCTACGATGTGTATGACATCAATAATCCTACTGGAATGATTTATGCATGAAGAGTCATGCTGTTACTGTTTCAAGAAGGTCCTAACCTGCGGTTACACTTAATGTGAGTTTGGACCCCGTCCATCTGTCTATCTATCCATTCATTAAAAAAAAAAAAAAAAAAATTTACTGCTTGTCCTCATGGGTAGATTACATAAAAATGATCTGAAACAATCAATAGTTGCAACTTAGTTATATTGGTGAAGACTCAATTGAAGCTTGATGAAGTGTCCGGTTTTGCTTCTGTTGGTTATTACTTCCACACCCATCGTTACCTCATTACATGTCTCCTTGAAACTTAAATCAACAAGCCCTTTTGTCTCTCAAGCAGACTGCTTTTCAGTCTTCGTCATCACCTCCTAGTTGTTTTGCTCTTTGATGGCGTGCACCATGGCACAAAACAAGCGTCCTTGCCCCACTCGCTAGCAAATTACCACCCGGGGCCAACTCAAGTGTGTTTGAAGAGAATCTCGTGAATGAAAATGCCTCACTGTTTTACTAGTGAATAAGTAGTCCATATCAGATTACATAGAGGCCTGGCACCTGAGTATGCTTAAAACAGTTTTTGTTTTCAATGCTATGATATAACAAATATAGTACACATTTGTGCAAATGTCATAATGCACGCATATTGCTTTTGTCTTCTCATGCGAGATAGTGCATGGGGTTTTGCATGCTTCTATATATGAAATTGCCATAGATTTAGAGGCAACTGCTGGTTAATGTGTTGCACTGCTAACCCCTGTTGAACAAGCTGTTTCATTTTCTATCACAGCCTGGTCAGGCAGCAAATTCGTTGATAGTTCTGCAGCTTCACCTTTGACGTTGACAGGAAATGACTGGTTTATAGGGTCCCCCCTGAAGGCGTTTGACGGACCAATTAGTTTGTTTTGAACCTTTTGAATAGTAGCTCAACTCCACTATGTTAGACCAAAATGTTTCCTTCTACAATTTGTTTTGGCAAAAAACATATCAGAAGACATGAAGTGAATTTTCTAGCTTTAAATGAGTATTTAAGTACTTTTAAGTACTTGTGAACGGACAAAAGCAGGTCTCAAATGGTTCCCCTTTCGAAGACGTCACATTCGATCCCTTCCGGAGGAGCATGTGGTCTTTACCATATTCAGCCCTTCATTTTCAGAGGATCATCAGCCTGCGGATGGCTCTTTTTTTATCATAATTCTTCATTTTGACAGGCACGCAAAGACACCATCAAAGCCCATCCTCCAAAGAGGGCGCCGCAGCATACTCTTGGGGGTGGGGGCCGAATTGACCTCTCCAGTTACCCTCAGACGGATGTCCTCTTATGTGGCGAGTTGTCTTGCTGCCTCTTTGGGCCTCAAAATCCTCTGTGGGGACGCTCGCCGGCGATTCGAACAGTGGGTGGCGGAGGGAACAACGGAGGGGCCCACGCGGCGCGAGGAAAAACAAGGAGGCTTCATACGTGACTTATCAAAGAGATCTTTGGAAAGAAGCAAGAACGTGCAGCACTGTAATCAGAACACTTTTCAATCAAGAAATAAGAGTAGTATCACTTAATGCTATTTAAAGTATTAATTAATGTTTGAGGTACTTGTTTGGATGCAAGGCAGCTGAGCTAGTGTTCTTTTCCACCCCAGAAGGACACACTGTGTAGATAAGGAAATCAACGTGTTGGGATTTCTTTAAGGCTTGGGGTTTTTGGCTCATCCTCACTCCTGTTACACCATGTACCCAGTGATATTTTTACACACTTGTTTTTGAGACAGCCAAGCAACACCACTCTGGATCATGCGCTTCATGAATTCATAAGAAGGCACTTTATTTCGTGTAACCGTTTTGTGGTCTTTCAATAAGGTTTTTAGAGGCCTTAGTGTTTTGTTGGGTAGAATCATTGTGTTGTCAGGAGAATATTTTTCCCAAAGATAATAAATGTATCCATTATTTTGTAGTTATTGTGCTTCCTATAAGGATGTTTTCTGTTGCTAAGCAATTACTATAGCCCCAGTATTCGTCATTTTCTTTCCCAAATGGGCCTTTATCCTGGCATACATGACTGTACCCTTTCTTTGCACTAACTGGGATTTCTTAGCGGCACTGTGGCGGCTTCAAAAATGTATCTCCTCAACTCAATGCATTTGAGATTGCTTTTTTTGCATTCACCCCTTCTCAATCAATCAAAATGTGGCGATATTAGGTTTAAAGCTTTAGGGTCCTGAGTACACCAAATTGTCTGTCTGGTTAAAGACATGTTTCATTTCAATTATTGTAATTTTACACTCCACACTGTTCAGGAGTGTCACTTCCCATTTGTGAACATCACATAACACTTGTGATTAGCCAAAACACTATTACTGCACCATACTCAGGTTTTAATTATTTATTTCTAATACACTTTTCTTAGCTTCAGCTAACTGTTAGCATGTAGCCTAGATGCCAACTTTAGCTTTCTAAACACAGCGTTTGCCTACTTGAGAATAAAAACAAATAAACGTTGGGCACACAATCAAAGTTATCTATGAGATACAGGGTTCGTACGGGTGCTTGAAATCCTTGAAAATGCTTGGAGTTTAATGTTGTGTGTTTCAAAGATTGAATTGAATGGATTTTGGCTGAAGTGCTTGTAAATGCTTGAAACTGCCGTGTTTTCCAGCAGTCTGACTCGTTAGAACACACCAAATGGAGAAAATCAATCAAGTCTGCTAAAAATGGGACACTCCTAGTCTGGTAGCTTTGCCTGGCCATTGCATTTCTTCTTCCCTTATTACTAATTGCAGCTGGTATACTTTTTATGGCATTGTCATATAAAGTCATCGCCCCTTACGTGTCACGCCCAACAGGACAGGTGAACAGAGCAAGATGCCTAGTACTAGATAAATTGGATGGTTGGCTTATAAAGTGCTCAGAAAGTGCGTGAATTTGCCCGATATAGGTGTATGAACCCTGTAGATACATTTAATTATTCATATATTTGTGTTTGTTGTTGTTTTTTTTCTTGTCTTGATGGCAACATTTTTCTACACGCTAATAGTTAGCTGAAGCTAAGAAAATAACAAGTTGTTTTGTTGATATAAGTAATATGGACTCGGTAGCAAAATAACAATCAGAAACGTTTAATTTATCTTACCTGATATAAAGGGTTAGCTGCAAAACAAAAGCATTTTGATGAGTGCCTCTGTCCGATCTTTTCATTTTAACGCATTTAACCACAACTCCTGTTTCTTTGATCTATTATAGGTGACTGGAACGTTAAGGGGTTAAACCATCAATTACGAACTAAATCTTGCAAACAGGCATCACAGATAGAATTCAAAATGTCATGGACAAGCTGCAGGAGGAGGGTTTGCAGCTGGTGCATCATGGGTACTGGTGGTGGGCCTCACTTCAAAGAAAATATAATGGCCGCGAGCAGGGTTTCTTTTTCGAGGCAGCATGAAACACATTTTCATCAATGTACAATGGACCTGATTCTGCTCTATCATGTTGAGGAAAAATAAAATAGAATTTTAACCAACAGCCCATCCTTTTTAATAGAACTGACTTTACCTTTTCATGATGCGTCTTTGTTGGGCTATAGGGGTAGTAGCCTCCAGCTAATTAGAGGCCTGCCGTTGGAATTTGCCCGCCAACAAAGGGCTCTATTCATGCTGGCAGCATGCTCAAAAGGTCGCGCTGGCAACAACGGGTGATCCTGGTAGTTAGCAAACGGAAAGGGACGTTTTGGCTTTGAAGCTCATCTTTGTCCGGCGACACCCGAGCCGCAACGCCTCCACGCGTGGCCGCCCTCCACTTTCAAGCACACCATCCAACGCCCACTCGCCCTGCTGTCGACTCGCCGTCCTTCCCGTTGCGTGCCGACTGATGACAGATTTGAGGCTGTCTTTGTGCGACAGTGTCTGCTCAGCTCACGCGCTAAAATAGAGGTCCATCTTGATCCCGCTCGTTGTATGGTATGAATGAATCGCTGCTCTGGAAACAGAATGTCAAAGAAATGTTCCTCTATTTCCTGCAGCCCGTCAAGGCCACAAAATAGCTGTTAAAAATCTATTGAAAAAATGTAGCCCACGCTGCTTCCATTTATTTTCTCAAAGGTATTCGCAAACAGATCTTTTTTTCAATTAGGCACAGTATGTGTAGTGTTCCTCCCCACAATTATGCAAATACAGTTATTCCTCGGTTATCGCGTTTAATGGGCACCAGAACCCCCTGCAGAGAAGTGAATATCCAAAAAGAAGCATTGTACCTTAATAAAAGCCCCCAAGGGTCAAACTTACCTCAAGATGATATCTTTACAGACTGGAAGAGTACGACTGTAACGAAATAACAACTATGGATATACAAATAATAACACACTACACATAATTGCAGCTGAACGAATGGTCTTTATCGTCATTATACATAAGTAAGTGTTCTTAAAAATACATTGTCTCGGAAAATGATTGATATGTTTGAAGCATTTAGGAAAAATCTATCAGATTCACTTCTTTTTGCTCTTTAGATTAACTTGTTTGGCAGCAAGCCAGCTGATATGACAAAGAAATAACAATTCCCCTCAGAGTTTTAATGCACTGTTTAAGTCAATCACATCTTTTACCCTCTTCCATTTTCTCACGTAGCCTGTTAGAGCCAAATAGGATAACATGGCGAAAGTTTGCATGGGGATGTCTACAGGAATTTGGACGCAGTCAACTTCAGAACAGCTCGCTTAGTGACTGTAAAAGTCGAAACAAAAGCTTAATTTGTCATCAGATGATGACCACAATGCTGGTAGTAAACCGTAACACTGACTTTGCTACTTTTTGCACAGACTGCTTCCTCTGCGGCTTCCTCTTCAGCTTCCTTTTGCAAAGCACTTAATAGCTTTTCGCTGTCGTTTCTCTGCTTGTCACAAAGTCTCTGCTTCGCAAATGAGCTCATCAAGGTCTTTATCCATTTGTCTTTCTTACACCACTTCACATATAAATCACAAGAGATGTATTCAGCGGGAGTCGCAATGGAATCGTTTGGTATAAAACAACCCAATGGGGTAATTCATCATAATAATAATTTTACATGGCTTAGTGTTTAAAGCTACACTTTTGCCAAGCCCAGTGAATCATATTGCAATGTTGAAGCCAAAATAGATTGGTTTTCCTCCAAGCTACCACATTTTACTTTATATCAAGTTCAAAGCATATTAAAAGTATGTGGAAGCTGTACACCGCCAAACAAAAACAAAACTGGTGCAATGTGTATTATAATTCATGTAAACGAGACTCTACAAAAGGGGTCAGGAACCTTTTTGACCCAAAGTTTTGAGGCTCATTTTGACTATTATGTTTATCTTAAGTAATGGTTTCAAATCCAGGTGCAAACAAAGTTCTTTGGAAAAAATGTTGCAAAATACTGCACACGAGAATATAAGCGCATTCACCTTCAGTGCAGACAGCGCTGGGCGAGAAGGAGTGAGCACGTCCTGTCCTGTGTATAGCTTTGCCCATTCCTACCGCTCACCCAATCAAGTTGCTTTGGGTGCTTTACTCGAGTTTATGCATAAAACGTTTGTTCCGGGTCAAAGTTTGTTTCATGGCTTTTCATCATAATGTGTCTCAACAATTAACATAGATTGTTTAATGAGCTTCCATATAAGAGATTATTTAGTGATTTGCAGCCAAAACGTGGTCTGTTGGTGTGACCCTTTGACTGTAAACTTGAATAGTATAGTCTCAGCTTCGCATGTTTGATAACTGGCGCTACCATTATCACAAGTTCTATTTACCTAGCCATGCGTACTCATGAAAAGAGCCACACATGGCTCGCAAGACATATTCTACAACAAAGTACAGTTAAGGAATATGATTACTTTTGGGCAGGCCTTAGAATTCAAATTGATATTCAGATGTTTGAATTTAATACCTTAATCTTCAGTCAAGCTCTGATAATCGTCATTCAAAGAGGATATCGGAGACTGAATTTTGTTGTTTGTCTGCATGTTAGTGTTTCGTTTGTACAAGATCCATTTTGTTTACGTGTGCAAGCAACAAAATGTAGATGCTAATTACAATTTGAATTAGTGTAGTGTACCAATAGCTTAATTTGTGTTTTTATTCAGACAATTTACGTGGCCAATAGCCTCTTGGCTCCAAGATTTGCCAAAGAAATATTTCTCATTGAGACGTTGCTTATACGTGAGCCATCAACACTGAACGGGTTGCCCTGAAAATCCACCAATAAGCTGGTTTTGCTATATCACGGATTTTCACATACTGCTGTAGCTCTCGTCTTTACCATATCCTGTGCAATAAACAGGTTCATTGTATAGCAACACGGCTTATCCAAAATCTAGTCGGGGATTACTCTTGTCCCTTAGGATGTGTGCAAACGGCCCAAGGCTCAAAGGGACTAAAAAACACAAATAAAAATAAGGAGGAGAAGTGGAGGTTATGACGGTTGCTGTTCAGGCTTGAAAGCTTTCAGTAGACTATAGACCCCCCTATCCCATAGCCCCCAATCCCTTATAACACCCACCACCCTCACAATGCTCTTTTCATGTTCTGTAGGGTGGAAACAAGGCGGACCGCGCCGTGCAGGAGGCCCGAGGAAATAATTAGCAGCGCACACAAACACGGGCAAAATGACTGGTAGGTAGATCGACACTTATGTCTTCCTGGTGCTTCCTGCTATACAAATGGGACACTAAATCACATGCACTTGTTCATGCTTTGTGTGTCAAATCAAGGTGTAATATGCAGTTATATACATGTTGATACACAGCAATAGGATAGACTTTGAGGCATTAACTTGGGGAACAACTTTATTCAAGCAAAACCACCACTTGAGTGGAAAAAAAACGCTTGTTCTTCCCTTAATTGTAATTCAAAATTATGTATTACTACCCCAGTTTCGTACAGGTGCTTGAATGCTTGGAATTTAATTTTATGTTATGTTTATGTTTTCAAGATTTGAAAATTACACCTTTAAAAACAGTTAAATTATTTGGCTTGCACCAGCCTTAATTACATTGTCAATGTTGGTGGGGTCATTAATACTAATTCAAATGGAAATGTATCAATAATCATTGTTAACAATTCCAATATGTATTGTTTTTTCTTTGAATGCTACTGGAAAAAAATGGGATAATTGGCTTTAACAGCACGGCGGCGCAGTGGTTAGCGCTTGTGCGGCACAGTTCATGTCATGGGAACCTGTCGTGGGTTCAAATCCAGCTCCAGACTTCCTGTGCGGAGTTTGTATGTTCTCCCCGTGCTTGCGTGGGTTTCCTCCGGGCACTCCGGTTTCCTCCCACGTTCCAAAAACATGCATTTCAGGTGAATTGGCCGGTCCAGATTGTCCCTAGGTGTGAATGAGCGAATGAGTTGTCTGTCCCTGTGTGCCCTGCGATTGGCTGGCAACCAATTCAGGGTGTCCCCTGCCCACTGCCCGGAGATGGCTGGGATGGGCTCCAGCCCCCCCGCGACCCTAATGAGGATAAGCGGCACGGCTGATGATGATGATGATGATGATGGCTTTAACAGTCCTTTGAAAAGTGCTTGAGTTTGACTATGAAACAGGTATAGGAACTCTGATGACTAAAAGAACACCTGCAGATGGAGAGCAACTTAGCTATGGCATCCTACACCAGGGGTCGGGAACCTTTTTGGAACCCAAAAAGCTTGAGAGAGCCACAACAAACAATTTTGATCAAATCTATGGTATAGTAATACTGCCTGAACCTCTGTCTCATATTAGTATCAAGATACCACTTCAGACCCGTCTCCCTCCCACAGTTACTTAAGAGTTATGAGCCTCACTTTGTCTGCCATTTCGTCCTTAATAATGGTTTCAAAACAAGGTGCAAGCAAAGTTATTCCGTAAAAATGTCACAATATACTGCAAACAGCACCTGCAGTGCAGACGATGTTGGGTGAGGAGAATGAGTGTTCGCACTCTGTGTATTGCTCCGCTTATTCTTACCACTCCCCCACACAAATTGCACTGGGTGCTTTGCTGGAGCTTTTGGATTCGTTCATTTTGTGTTGAAGTTAGTTTTATAGCTTTTCATCATAAAGTGTCCCAACAATGAACATGGATTGTTTCATGAGCTTCCATATAAAGGATTTTTTTGCGATTTACAGCCGCAAGGGTTTTTGTTGGTGTGACATCTTGACTGTAAATCAGTTGTGTCAAACAGGTGGCCCGCGGGCCGGAACAGGCCCGCTAAGGGATTGAATCCGGCCCGCAAGACATTGCTGAGGGAAGCGCAAGAGAAAAACAAACTGCAGGTTGAAATATGTCCACTTGATGGTGCCAAAACCAGGTGCGTCACACAAAGACGCTGTAGTTTCTCTCTCTCTCTCTCTCTTCACTCTCTCAGTCTCTCCTTTTGTTTTTCTATGTTCCTTTTTGTGTCTTTCTCAGCGTCTTTTTACCTTCTTTTGCTGTCTTTCTTTTCTGTCTTTCT
Organism: Urocampus carinirostris; assembly: GCF_059441175.1. Lineage (NCBI taxonomy): Eukaryota > Metazoa > Chordata > Actinopteri > Syngnathiformes > Syngnathidae > Urocampus > Urocampus carinirostris. The sequence continues at coordinate 20,862,967 of NC_142367.1, read as the reverse complement.
CTCTCTCTTGCTTTACCCTTCTCTCTTTCTACTCTTCTCTCTTTCTATCTGTTTTCTCTCCTCTCTCCCTCTATTTTTGTTTGGATTTATTTATTTCTCTTAACTTTCTTCCCCCCCTCTTTTGTTTCTCTCGTTCTCTCTCTTTTTCTCTCTCTGTCTCTCTCCCTTTCTCTTTCCTTGTCCCACACTCTTTTTTTCTCTCCCTCTGTTTCTTTCTCTTTTTTTCTTTCTCCTCAATCTCCAAGAGAATGTTTGTTCTATCGTGTGGCCCCCCCGAGTTAAAATGAGTTTGACACCCCCTGCTGTAAACTGTAGTTTAAATCGTGTCTTACATATACTGAAACGAACCTATTGTAGATCAGTATAGTCCTGGCTTGGCATGTGTGATAGTCGGCACTGCATGTATCAATGTATTAAATAATTGCCCAAGTTGTCTTCTATCTCCGAGCCGTATGTACTCGTGAAAAGAGCCATATATGGCTCGTGAGCCTTAGGTTACATAAGAGAGATGTATATTTAAAAAAACGGTTAAACTGTTGTTTACAAACTTAACTCTTACCTTTTATTTTTCGTAACATAACTTCAAATATGGATAAGTGAAAATTGTATTAGCCAAGAAGTCTATATTTCTTGGGGTCAGAAGTTCCAATTCCTGTCAGTATATGGGACCTTTTTTATTGAATTTTAACATTATAACACAAAAATTATCATAGCTCTTTTGGCACATTTTTCCTTTTTTATCACTATTTTTGTCATTATTTTTTCTCAGATGTTTTTGCGGTGCAGAGCTGTGTTTTTATTTTTCCAAACAATATTGTTTAGATCTTATTGTTGTTGAGTTTGACAGAAAGTGTCAACAGTGAAACCTATTTAAGTTTCAAAGAACCTCTCAAATTGGAAAGAAATCATCTACTCTACATCAGCTGTTTTGTTATTTACGTCAACCTTTTGGCTTCTTTCGAGTATTACAGTGCAATGAGTGTGCATTGGCAGTTAAGAGGTTTGTTTTGCTCTGATGGCGGTTAAAAAAAAAAGGCCTCTGCATTATAACCACGCTAAAAGGGGACTAGGTCAACAAATAAACCCCCCAAAAAAACGGCACAGCTTTGGAATTTGATGTGCATCGCAGACTTTGTTCTCTCCAATGTTTGGGCTTGGAGGCCGGCGGAGGATTTCCGAGTTCGTGTCGGAGAGCGGCTGGGTCGGTGCTGGCAGGAAAGCGAGAGTGACTGAGAGAGAAAAAAAAAAAGAGTCCTCCTTTGGCTTGGCTCTTGATGGCGGGCCAGCTGCCGTTACATAATGTCACTCGTACGCTTGTGGGAATAATGTGTGGACAGAGTGATTCATGAATGTGGATTTTGGTGCTTTCCGCTGAGCAGGGGTGCAGGCAAATAGTTTGTGTTTCATTATGTCTGTTGTTATAAATAGAACCAATTCAGGATGCCCAAACTGAAGAATGCACAACCTGTCAGAAGCTTTTTCTTTTTTTCTCTTAAGCAAGCTTTATGAAAGGCAACAGCAATCACAAGAGCGCAATTCAGAGAATTAAACATGTAATTGAACACCATGTGCTAGTCCTTCAGCATTCTGTACATCGCTGGCAGCTGTATGCAAACGCCCGTCGCCTTCGGCCAATCACAGAGCAGACTGGACGCACTTTGGACTTACCCCCGGAAAAAAAAATGTCGCGTCCGGCCGGCTCATCTGGCTGCACATCTGGAGGTCATAATTGTGCTTTAATCCCGCTTTAAATCCCTGAGCGGCGCTCCAGTAGCGGTTAATGCAGGTCCAAGTCCACTGGGCAGATGTTTACGGACCGTTTGTTCTCGTGGAGAAAACGTGTATGCAGAGATCCCTTGGTTTTCGCTGTTAATCGGGACCAGAACCCCCGCGACAATCCATGGTATAGCGTCACATTTCCAAAAACCCTCCAATAGTCAAACTTACCTCGAGATGACGTCGTCACCGACCGACAGTATATGACTGTTACAAAATAACTAGAGATGGACTGATACCGATCCCTGATAATGGATATTTGAAGCTGATATTCATTTGCTGGAAAAGCTTAAAAATTGGCGTAAGAAAATATTTATATTGCAAAAACAAACAAATATTTGTTGTAAATTCAAATAAAACTGAAGTGGCTCCCTGAAACCTTTTTCAGTAAATAATTTCGAATTTCAACACTACTAACATGACAAATCTTTCACTTAAACGAAAAACATTAACATTAAAGTTGTAAAGCTCCCGAAAAGTTTTTTCAGTAAATAAATAAAGATATGTGTACAACCAAGTTTTAAAAACAATTTTAACATGAATACTCATTCACTTAAACAAAACACTAATAGTGCAGGAAATAAGGCTTAGCAGCAAGTTGTGCAAAGGTAACTTAAATAGCTTCCTGATTTCTTTATAACAATAAATAAATAAATACAAATGTCAATACAAACAATATGACTTACATTTCCTTAAAGCAAAATATATTGAAGTTTCAAAAGCTGGTGGATTGAAAAGTGTGGGTACTCCTTTTTTGAGCCAAAACAAATGTTATGATAAGAGCTCATCACTTGCACTCTAGCCTGCTTTCTATGGTTTCGCTCCATCACAAACACGCACGCTTGATTGACAAACTAATGTTATGATAAGAGCAAATATATCAGTCTCCACCTATACGTACCTCCCTAAAATAGTACAGTTTTTATGCTATCTCTTAAGCGCAAACACGCTTTCCTTTCACGGACACAAGCATGTCGGGACAAGTTAGATGAACTGCGATTGAGTAGCTCTGCCCCCGATTGCTTATGCTATCACAAGGGGTTGGTAGCGAAGAGAGAGGAGGAGGAGAGATGAGTATTAGGAGCAAAGTAAAGTGTCTCAGCTGCAACAGGCATGATAATCAGCTCATTGAAAAAAAAATGGCGATATCGATATCTGTCGAATTCCCAAATATTGGTGCCAATAACCGGCCTGCTGGATAATCTTTCCACTTCTAAAAATAACAACTATAGATTTTCAAATAAAAGCACAGAATTGCAGTACAACCAAATTGGAGGGCTTCTCCTTTCAGTGCAAGAAACGTTTTAGAGAATGGCTGGCTACCAGCCCGCTAGCATCGGCACTCATTGAGCCGAGTCCCCTTGATAAATAAAATACTACTGTTACGATGTAGTGGTTTCCCACGAATTGTAGCTTCCGTTCATGTTTCATGGCCTATGGATCTGGCATTGATGGGAAACGGTGTCCGCAGGGGTAGCTAGTGAGCGTTGTTAGCTTAGCCGTAGCAGTAGGCGGAATCTGCAGCATTGCTATTAGCTTCTATCTCCACGCTGCCACAATTGTTTTCCAAACCCAATAATAATCCACAGAGCACTAGTGATCGCAGCATTCCTTTGCTCTCTCCTGACTTTCCTCAGAGTCCGATTTAACTGATGAATTTATATTCAATGTAACGAGCTGCTAAAATATTAGCTCAGATGTAGCCGTGCACCGCAATGTGGGAGGGGTTGGCTTGTAAACACATTGAGTCGTGCGCCCGCCCGCCGTTTGACTGACCGCATACACCAGCCTATCAGTCGCGCATACAGACGGTCGAGTCCACCCAATACACAAACCTTCAATCTGACCCGTGCAGCACTTGAACTGTGTGTTCTCTTTTGACCACAATGCACGATCCGTTGCCTTTAATGACAATAAAGACAATTGAATTCCAAATCCCAGAAGAAGTGAACCAGGAATGAGTGTAGCGTGAAGTAGCGAGGGGTCTCTGTACACAGAGCCAAACGGATGAGAACAAAGCGAGTGGCAAGATGACTTTGCTCGCCTGGGGGGGAACCTCGCTTGCATCATCTCACAGAGTTGCAAAAGAGAAAAGAAGATAGTTGGACGATTTAATCACATTTATGCAAATTGGAATAGCGGCAATGCTCGGAACAAATGTCAGTATTATAACAATTGGAAAGGAAGTGTGTTCCAAATATTTCTAAACCGGTCAATTTCATAGGAAACAGAATCACCAACCCCCCTTCTTTCTCGTTTGAAGTGTATGTGTGTGTGTTCAACTCCATTGGGATTCTTGACCGCCCATTATTAGAAATCATGCTGACATCATTGCGCAGCACTACCTTGACTTATTAGGTTAATTCAATCCGTGACCAAGCTTGTAATTTAATTTACTTGTACATTAAGTTAGGTTTCCACAATGAAATGAATAGAAATTCCATTAGTTAGTGCTAGCATACCACAGCCCCCACCCAACCCAGATAAACAACTACCCTGGGCTTGACACTTAAACCAATTTACACACAAATGAGAGCTGGTAAAAAAAATTAAAAAATTAGTTTATTTTATATACATTACATCTGGTCGTTCAACCTGAGTGTCTTACCACAATAAAGTAATTTCTGAGTTCATACAGGTGCTTTAAATCCTTGATTTTTTTTAAATTTTAATGCTGTGTTTTCAAGTATTGAAAAAAGTGCTTGACATTTAGTTTAAGTGTCTGTAAATGCTTGAATTTGTTGCCGTTTTTCTCAACACGCTTGCCAAAAAAAAATGACGCAGTCGCTGCTCTTTGGTGGCTTACTTTTGCCATTTCATTCTTCTCTTGTGAGTAACGTCAGCTGGCATTCGTTTGAATGGCATTGTCCTATGAAGGGTTAAGGGTTGTGGAAGATGAGTTTCAAGAGTTTGGCGACTTACTCTTCTTTGGTAGAAAGTGTCTGAAAAAAAGCGATCCAACCATTTTCTCAACCGCATCAAGCTTCCATATGCCACTTTCATATCAAATGAATCAGCTTGCCTCTTCTTTACACTTTACACCAACCATACTGAATGGATGCACAAGATATTAAGCAAAAAATGTCAAAGTTCTTAGCGCACTAGCGATACAGTACATGTTGTTATGTTTACACACGAACAAGGAAGTTAAATCTGGATTTCTTCTTCGGGGTGAATGCTGGGTGACCTCTCACAGCGCCAACACTTGCCGGTAGCGCCGGAAAGAAGCACTACAGTAATGTCCTGTACTCGGAAAAAGTTGCACACGATACAAAATCTAACTTACAGCAATGTCCAGATATATCTTGACATCCTGAAAAAAAAGGTTCATATGTATCGGTTTTTTGTAAGTTGAATGGTCGTAAGTAGGGGAGCGTCTGTATTTTCATTTTATCTTCATTAAAAATTGCCTCATTTGTTCTTTTAAATGCTGCAACCACACATTAAATAACATCTTAAGATGAGAGCTTTCCTTTTTAGGTCAAACAATACTATTAAAATATATTACCGTATTAATCCGCTCAAATTAGGCATTGTAAGTGACAAGTATTGAATATGTCCAGCCATGATTAAAATCATTTATCGACTACGTATGAACACAATATCACCATAAAATTTACAATGTATTTATTTGATATCCTTTAATGTCTGATTCATCCTCAGATACACTAAAGAGTCCCTTTTCGTGCTTTTCTGCGTTTATATCTTTCAGGAAGAAAGTTTTCTTCATTCTATAACATTTATCTCTGGTACCGTGAATAGAAATATTGTGATAATGAATTGAAATCGAATGCCCTTTCATATGTGGTAAGTATCACTGGTGGTCTAGTGCTTAGTATTTGCCACTCTCACAACCGCGACCCGTTTTCGATTTCTGTTGCATCCAATGTTTTGTAATTGTGGTCAGCGATATTTTTTGACCTTATTGCACAAAAACGGTAACATAGTTCTTGATAAGTACAATTTTGTGATACGTTTTAAAGCTGAAGTGAAGACGTTTTTTTTCTGTTTGTACTTTGATTTATAACGAGTTCAGACTTATTTTTAAAATCATAGGTATGTTTCCACTCTACTTTTTAACGATATCTTCCGCTTTTAGTGCACAGCTAATACGTTAAATACCGGATGTATACTGTACTTTCGACTTATGTGTGTGTGTGTGGTTGTGGAGTCCCAGGTGAGATTTACGAGGTGTTAAGAGAGCTCGCCTGCAGCCCACTGCGAGGGCGGGTGCGGTGTGGTGGGGGCCTGGAGGCTGTGGGGCTAGGGCCCCTCAGCCTGCTGAGCCCCATCAAAGGCCCCTCGACCCCTGATGTCTGCATCAGCGGCACCCCCAACTCGCATACACGCACCTTCTCAAATGTCCTCCCCTTTGCAGTAATGTTTCCCACTTCCCGGGCATTATCCTTACAGCCGATTTTTGTCCAATCAGCGTATAGTGGTACATCTTCTTATGAGCTTAATTCACTCCAGGATCGTGCTTGTAGCTCGAATTGTTTGTTTTACGAGAGGATTTTCCCGATATGAAAAAAATTGCAAGCTAATTGGTCCACTCCTGCTCTCCCAAAAGTACAAGTGAACCCTAAATAGCTATAAAACACAACATCGTGATCACTCAAACACATTCAAACAGTAATCAAACATAAGAAATACAGTAATAAGATAAATCAGATGGTAATAACAAAATAAAATGTGAGTTTATTATGAGACCTAAATGTGCTTCCGAGGAAGGGGGAGCGGTTGCAAGGTGGAGTCACAGATATTGCATACATGTCAACAAATACGTTTTCTCAGTATTTTCTACCTTTTTTGGCAATTTGACAACGTATACGCTGTATATTCTTTCTGCGGGAATAAGAAAAAAAGATTTCGTCTTGCCTATTTTGGCTGTAATTCGTATCGTCTCGGTCACTGAGAGCAGAGGTCATCGTTATCGTAAATTGATAGTATTGTCGCAGTTTTCTACTTTCTCGGTCATGCTGTGAATAAATTGTGTGTTTGTAAGATATATTGTCGCTTCATACGGAGGATTTGAAATCATTACGAGAGCAATCGGTATGTAATCGAGTAACTTAATGAACGCACAATAACGTTTTCTTAACAGCATCTTATTTTGCCTGTAGCAGTTTGCATGCGCAAACTGGACAAGTTGATGCTGGCAGTGAGCATTCACGAGCGGTGAGCGGTCTTGAGCACTCTCTAGAGGTAGACTCGGGAACTGCTCATGAACTGGATTTTCCTACGTGTGGCAAGATTTTTTTCTCCCCAAAAGACTTGTATACCTAAGTTTTTGTATTTAGACGTTCTCGTACAAAGAGGTACCACTTCATAACATTAGCTTGGATTTGTGAATAATAACCAAAGTATTAGGGATAGTTGGATGAACACCTACAAAAATATTATTTATAATCCTTTACAATTAATTTACTGTTATGTGTTTTCCATGAACCATGAAAACATGGTGCCATTGTTAGAAAGTTGAAAGAAATCATGCACGGGTTAAAAGGGTGTGTTTATTTTGGCAATGATATCTCTAGAGTTGCACAAATTATCGATTAATCGCAAAAACATTGATTGGTTGGCCCTGCAGTTATACGGTCCATATATATTTATATATTTTGTGATGTTGATTTTTTTTTGTCTTTCGTGTTAGGAAATTGACAGGTAGTTAAATTAAGATAAAAAAATTGAAACGTTCATTTCCACAATTGGGGTAAATTCACAAATGTGTTCGTTTTTATTTAATTATTTATCATTTTTATTATTTACACATTTTGACCAATCTAAATAATTTCTTGAAAAATATCAGATTGTTTTTATACACATGACGGTCCAAAGCAGCATAATGTTTTTTACTATATTACGTTTTAGAATTCCAAAAATACAATTTTTATTCCATCCAAATTCATTGAATAGTGATTTGAAAATAGCTTTGAACTAAGAGTGTCTTAGTTTTTCAAATTTGAATCAGACCAAATTGAATCCTCCACCCTCTTCGAAGTGAATGGAGATACTTATTGAATTGTCTTTCATTGAAAATATCTAATTTATAAGATAAGGATTTGTTGACTTTTTTGTTAAGTCGATTTAAATGTATTCATTTGACTTGACTTATAAAATGACAGCACAAAAGTAACCGCTTCATGTACAACCGAGTTATCCTAAATCAATTTGCGCTCCTCGTGTAGAAAACTCTACGACACTACTCACATTAAACCTTTTTCAAAATAATCGGTTGTTGCACCACTAAATTTTTGTTTTTGGGTGCGGTTGCAGTCAATCTCCCTTAATCCCACCAACCCCCAAACCCTTCATTTATCTCTGTTGTTTGTGGCAAATCATGTGGAAACAAATGTTTTGTCGGTTGGGTATCAGTTATACGCAGAGGTTGACAACAGTGTATATTCTCGCTGGTTTTGGCTCTTGAGAAGAATAAGAAGTCCTAAGAAAACTAACATTTTTTTTTCTATTATCTCTAAGAAATTGCAATGGTGTTGCACAGTGATTCCCTGCAAGAAAACCAGCTGCCAATTGTGGCTTGTGTGTACTTGGCAGTGTTGAAGTTATTACAGCTCAGCAAAATATTGAAAAAAAAACATACAAAAAACAAGACCCGCAGGGTCCTCAGTAATTGCCCCTTTTGTGTCTCATACCACTGTGAAATAAGCTGAACGTTTATGAGGAGTCACAGGACATTCTGTACTCTCGTGGACTCTGTGGGTCCAGCACTATGCGGAATGCTCTTTGCCTGCAGCACATTTGAAATGTACCTTAAACACGATTCTGGTATTGTGCTTGCGCAACTCGCTGGCTGCAGGCTGGGAGGATCTCATGTTTTCATTCGATCGTTTTATACGAGCGGGAAAACAATAGGCGATGGAAGTTTTTAGTGCTCAGAAAGGAACGGCTCATTACGATTTCATTGTTTTGGCTGCAATAAGGCAATTAAATGTTCCTCCGCCATAGTGGGAAAAACTGTATCTTTTGGCATTCCTACTGCAGAGGAACAGCTTTGATTTTGCGAGTATGAAATGGACCAAAAAGACTCAACCCATTAAGTGTTTGATCATATAAAAGACTGCTACTACTAATTTTGGTCTTCAATTATGTTGGCAACTATTTTGTGTTTGAAAACATAATAAATTATGAAAAAACACAGTTTGAAGGAAGACTTTTCTTCCCATTCGGGTTGCGAGACGCGACAGGTAAAACATGTTGGAGTGGAGCAGTTCCAATAGGTTTTTATTTCGATAAAAACAACACTGAATAATCTGGGCTTGTGAGTACAGAACAAGGCTGTCATGAATTCTTAAGCGTGCTTTGAAAATCATTTGTATTCTAAAAGGTTGGAACACAGCGAGCTGTGACAAAAACAAAACATAAATTAGTGGAAAATTCCATGCTTCATCCCAGTCCTTTCTCCAGACTGAATCCTGCAGTTGGTTTGATAAGATTTAGTTAATACCTCTCTGGCAGTAAATCAGAACACTACTTAGATTAATGTAGAGACTAGACTAGGTTAATGGAGTTGACAAGTCAATACCACAAGAAGTATTGTGTGCATATACCAGAGCCATATCCCCCTAGTGATAGGTGGCGAAGGTCAAGAACACATTCACATTCTTGACTCTTTCTGGGAGATTGATACAGAGGAGGGGATTCCCAGCCCCCTCGCTCAAACCAACCAATGTGTCTTAACACCTGTCGTTGGGAGTCATTTGGTGACCAAACCCCCCATTTCCAACCACTAATTTCGAGCACCAAGCAGGGAGGCAACGGGTACCTCCTAGTCTTGGGACGGGTGCCCAACCCTTAAGCCCACCGAGCTGGTTGACTACAAGCTGTAAGTCACACTCAAAAGGATAGTCATTAGGTTTCCTCCCACATTCCAAAAACATGCACTCCAGGTTAATTGGCCAGTCCAAATTGTCCCGAGGTGTGAAAGAGGGAGTGACTTGTTTGTCTCTGTGTGCCCTGCGACTGGCTGGCAACCAGTTCAGGGTGTCTCCTGCCCACTGCCCGAAGTCATTAAATACCAACATCAGCAAATTGTTTTCATTTTTATGCGACTTAGGGTGTGGCAAATGACTATGGTCAGTCTGAGTGTGTACCAGTTTTCTTCATATTTCACTTTGTATTTTGCGTCAGTAAATGATTGATGGGTTCATCAACAGACCCAGCTCTCCTTTCCTACATGTGAGAGGGCATTCCTTAAAAGTATGGTAAAAAGCCATAAAACGTGACTGACATATTTAGAGAAGTCACACAAGATCTCCACATGTTTGGCTTAATCATTTTTTTCAGCGTCTATACTAATAAATAGAATTTCAATTAACTTTAGAATGAAAAATTCAATTCATGTCATCTTTTATAATATACGTATATTATGAATGGCATGACATGTATAATCCATCTATTCATTTTGAGATATTCACTCTTAACATGTGTTTATTTTCCTTCATCCTTGCACTTGCAATGTTTGTTGATTCTAAATGGAGACCAACCCACGCGTGATCCTGCTAAAAGCTTGTAGCCACATTTGAAATAAATATTGACATTCTTGGCCCAACTTTTGGATGCAAATATCTTTAAGTACACCCGGCGACGCCATAGCGCACTCAAAAATTCAAGTTAGTGTTTGTGTTGTGTTTAGAGATTCGCGTTTGTCAGTTCCGGTGAATGTCAACGTTGATTTTACATGTTGCTTTAATCATATCAGGGAGAAAAGTACGTGACGTGCTGACCTTATGTTGACAGCTTTTCTTGAACCGTCTGGTTTGGATAGTCTAAGCGCCAGCTTGTTTACCTTTTATTGATGCCAAATTACAGTGCCATCTCTGGATTGATTTAGCACAGCTTGAAAAACATTTTTTACTCGTTTTCAATAAAAATCCTTCCTAAATGTAGGATAACTCTGCTGAGATTTGTTTCTGTATCTTTTATAGGGCGGGTGGGATTTTTATCCAGCTACTTTACATAATGTTGCTCACTTTTAAGGGTGGGTGCATTGTTTGAGGTGTCCTTAAAAAAGTTGAAAATTTTCCGCATTTAAGTAGGTGTTAACAATGCCCAACTGAGTTCAAAGACCCCTAATGCTTTTTTTCCCACTGTGGCTGTCTGCCCTTATCATACTTTTAGCAAAGCTGTTCGGTGCGGATTCATTAAGTAGATGGAATGGGGGAGCAGGGGAAGGAGAGGGGCATTATACTTGTCCCACTTTTTTTTCTTTTTATTCTATTTGTTAATGTATGAAGGACCATTCGTCCTTTGCTCTATATTTGTTTGAAGAGAAAATTATCCTGAAAAATACCACTCTAGAAAACAACAATATGTGCACCAAACGCTTGGCAGTTGAGTACAGTTTAGCAGTTTGCAGTAGAAAACAATAATTTTGTGAAAAATAATTGTGTTTTCCCGGATAGAAAACATGTACCCCAGCACAACAGTTACTCGTGCATTATTACTTTTAGTCCACTCACGAATGGCACAGAATGAAAATGACAAAAACGGTAGAGTGATTTTAATACAAGAATAGCAAGTAACTTATTTTTTCGGGAGGAGATATTAATTAAATGCATGTGCTTTATTCCAACTGGCTTTGTAACCATGTATCAATCCTTGTAGTTGCCTAAAACTATACACAGTTGTACAACGCCCCAGCGCTATGTGGCTTCAACGATGAGACAAGCCAGAGGTGGCAGCCATGAATCAACTTTTATGTCATTGTAAATTATATTACATTTCTGACTTTGTTACGCTAATAAGATTCAGATTATTTATTGTTTAGCCCAAAATGAAACACAAATCTATGTAAGCAAATTGAGAACTTCTTTTGCAAATTCCTGGTATAGTTTTTTCCTGAAAGACTTGGATCAAGACTTCCGGTCGATTAGCTTTTCTCGCATCTACCGATAAGGACGTGTAGCAGGACTGCCGGGATTGACAGGCGCAATCAGATAATCTGCAGGTTGATCAACTCTCCGTGACATTTACCTGTCTCGACAGCCGTCCTATCGACTTGCATGGCATGTGTGGATTGCGATTGGAAGACTTGCTGGTCGTCTGTTTTGCTGAAACTGGAGAATTTCTTAACAGACCTGACGTTTTTCGTCATCACTTTTGAACACAAATGGTTCCATTGCTGGATGCTTAGATTAGCATTAGCCCCTAATAGGCTTGAACGATAAATCGGAGTCCATTGCTTTGAATGTTTTTTAACAAAAAAAAAATTCTGATCGAAATAAATCCCTGCTATCGTGTGCCAGCTGGAATTAAAGAGAAGCGACAAGTCATTGTTGTAGACTTAGTGGCATGAAACCGCACAACAAAACGAAGATTTCCACAGGACTAAAAAGCAGAGAGGCAGGTGATATGATAGCAGAATAATAATGCCACAGAATAAATAAAATGGTATTAATTTCTCGTTTGCTAACCGGATCATGGACTTTAGTGTGCTCGGATGAGGCTTTGAGATACTCGGAAAGGCCTTGTTAGTGGCATAAGCAAGGCCCTATTGGTCTAAACCTCCTGCTGAGTCTATAGCACGAGCACAATCTTTCAAGCTAACAAGCTACTGCCCCGCTGTCCGCAGATCATTGATCACGCAGTCTGGCTGGCCATTAGTCGGCCGCCGACAGCAGCGAAAACCCTCGCAACTTTAACCCCACCACCACCACTCGGTAGAGTCGGGATTGAACCTATCATCCGCCAGAGACTACATACTGTGTCCAGTGTCGCAGCTGTTTATCAGCGATTGTGGGTATTTGCAGCTGTTGTGCACAATTTTCACGGGTTAGGAAGAAGGCTCTTTAGACTTCCCCGTCAAATTTCTGATTTGGAATTCCTCTGAGGTTCTTTCAGCTCCTCATGTGTGCTTAGAGGTATTCCCAAACTGTTTTTTTTTAGTCAAGCACAGGACATTTAGTGTTCCTACCCACAATTATGCACTTATGTTGCAAAATATTCCACGTGCCGGTGTCTCAAAGTTGACCCATCTGGCTTGTTTCCTCTCAAGCTGTGACGTCATTGAAGCTCCAAAACAGAGGGGATTCCATAGAGGTCATTTCTGCTTTGAGGAATTGGAACTTTGCTAACTCTGTCACTGGGGCCCTGTGACTGTTTTGTCTGAGTTGCGTGCTTCGACATCTAAAAGCTGTGTGGGGTAAATTTACCTTTCGCCGTTACAGCATGAGTTCTCTGTTTGCCTTCATCTCCTTTTAGCTTTTCGTTTGTGTTTTTCTCCCCGGGTGTCGTGGTTGACATCATTTTGTCCGGCTAGCTCCCCATCAACGTCAGTTCTGCCAATGGCTATCCTGTTGTGTTTGTTCCTTCTCTGTGCTTGTTGGCTGCCCACTGTGTGTTGTTTGTTCGCTAGCCTGGCGTTAGCGCCCGTTTTGCTGTGTCCCTTGGTTTATTCCGGGCCGGCTTCGCGTTTGTCGACGTAGCCGTCTCCGCTTTTCGTTGTTGGTTTCCGGTTAGCCTGGGTTCTCACTGCGTGTTTGTTTTTTGGTTAGCCAGCCTCAAGTTTTTACGTCAAGGCTGCAGGCGCCGTTTGTTAATCGGTCTCGGTTACCCCCTGTCGGCAGCTCTTTGTGGCTGCTTGCCCTTTGTTGTACCATTACTGCATCTACCTGCGAAACAATGCGAAAAAACTAACTGTATTTTAAACACTTGTAACATCTAGTTACTAATTAATTTGTAAACCGATATGTTGACTTGCGTGCTAGTGTGCTCGTGTTCTTTCAATGTCACAGCTCAGGATGATAAAGACAACACATGCTGTCTTTAAAATGTCTAAAAAAACTGGAATATACCGATGAAATATATCTACATTTTATGCGAATAAACATTACCTACTTACTCACATTTTGCTAAGAATTTGGGAATGGCTTACATGACAGTAAGGCAGGGGTGGGCAAACTTTGTGGGTCGCTGGCCCTGTTAGGGTAAAAAAAAATAGTAAATTGGCCTGGCCAGTCGGAACAAAAATGTTTGAATTGTTTTTGTCTGCCTATAATGAGACTATACCTCGGAGGTACGTGAGGAAAAATGGAGGGACACTGGGGATTAGAGTGGCTCTGCTCACTGCCAGCAAAATAAAATAACTTTAATCAATATTTAAAAAAAAAAAAAAAACCTTACCAATTTTTTTACCAAAATTTTGGTTAAAAATATTTTTTTAGAATATAGGTAATAGTATGAGTAATAACATAAGTAATAATATTGGCTGTATTTGCTAAAAATAAATGCATATATTTTAATTAGATTGAAAAAGAAACACTTGCATATATGGAATAGATCAATATCCTATTTTTCTTGGGGTGAATTTAAATATACCAAAGAATGACCAGTGATATGGTCTATTATGACCATAATTTTACACTTCTCCAACACATTAAAAAAAATCTCTTTGTTGCAAAAAAGACTCAAGAAAACGGACCCTTTGAAACGCTTCTATGATTTTGGGATTGCTTTTGACAACAAGTGTGATTAAATTGTATGCCGACACTGCTCTCTGGAGGCTTCGCGTTGCCGTTGTATTTCCTCGGTCGTGATTGATGACAGCTGGCATTAGTTTGTAAGGCATTGTCCTATGAGCCGGTATCGCCCCCTATGCGTGACATCCGTGTCATATCCTGGATTCTTTGTTGGAGAAACTGAAAAATTGGCTTTGAAAGTCCTCCTAAAGTGCTTGAATTTGCCATGAGCAAGGTATACAAACACTGTTTTTCCATAATATTGTTATTTTTACTGGCTTTTCTTGTTTTGCACACCACAAATAATTGACAATGTGTTGTACAATTTAATAAGTAGCTTTATATTTTAAGTGAGTTTGTTTTTCTTTTTAACAGGGGCGTGTTAAATGTTACGAGTGTTTTTCGTATCCTGCACAATGAAAGCAGCTGCAAATCTTTGCGGAAAAAAGCAAGAGGAAACGTAAAAACAAAGGAATATCACTTTGTAATGTGTCATGACAACACGGTCTATTCCAGGAATGGGCAACTATTTGGAGTCGGGGGCCGCGTTGGGTTAAAAATATTGACCAAGGGGCGTATCCCGGAGACATATCCTATGTTTTTATTTATGAATAAATATACATGCAGACATCTACATGTTTTATTTATTCATATTAGTTTTTTGAACAAATACGTTTCATCGTATTTGAAATGCTTCCAATTAAACAAAATAAGGTATTACGTAGGTCCCTATTTTAAGCACTTAATTTTGATATTCTTTTTTATAGTATTACTGTAGTTGTATTTTTTTAGTATTTCTATTGTGTAGTATTTTTGTATTATTACTTTTTTTTTGTTGTAGTATTATTGCAGTATTATTTTAGTATCTGTAGTATTTCCACAGTAGAATTTGTGTAGCATCCATACATCCGTCCATTTTATGCGCTGCTTATCCTCACTAGGGTTGTTGGGGGCGGTGGAGCCCATCCTAGTATTTTAGTATTGTTGCTGTAGTGGTATTTTTGTCGTATTTCATTTAGATATTTGCAAAATTACTATATTTTTGTAGTATTTCTGTTGTAATATTTGTTGTAGTTTTGTTGTAATTCTGTATTTCTGTAGTAGTATTTTTTTTATTATTTATATAGTATTTTTTTCTATTCAGAATAAAAGCAAAATAATAGGTCCCCGTTTTAAGCATTAAATTTGATATTTGCTATTGTAGTAATTCCATAGTATTTTTCTAGTATTTCTGTCATAATGTTATGGTTGTAGACACACAAGGACAATGGGGACACAGTTGGCACTCAAAGTGTGTTCTTTATTAGAAGTACTTGATTCACGATTGATTTTATATATATATATATATATATATATATATATATATATATATATATATCTGTGTATAATTTTTGCCCCTGAGTGAAAGATGCTGCATTAACAAACCTTTAATGTCAGAACAAAGGCACATGGTAACAAATTGCTACACAGTATTTTACAAATATAAGGAGCATTAATCAAAATTGAAAGTTATCAAAATGAGGTACAGACGCTCCCCTACTTACGGACAAGATACGTTCCGGACGATCGTTCGTAAGTTGAATTCGTTCGTAAGTTGCTTCAGTGCTACGTTTTGTATGGAATGTCTGTTTAAGGTTTATAAGTATGTTTTAAGTCTTGTATAAGTAACCTGTATTGTTTTGTACTAAAAAATAAATATTTCATAAAATAATATGCTCTATGAAGATAAAGTGAAATTTAACTTACTTTTGGAAGATGGGCTTCAAAAGTTAGGCTACTTCCTCCTTCGTGGTAGAAAGTGGGCGGAAAAATGCGATCCAACCATTTTTTTCAACCGCATCAATCTCTTTTATTCGACTTTAATTTCAAAAGAAACGGCTCACCTTTTCTTTACACTTTACACCAACCGTATTAAATGGATGCACTAGATATTAAACAATAAAAATGTCAAAACAATAAAAATGTACTATACTACAGCATAGTATGTTTACACACGAACTAGGAAGAGGAAGCCGGATTTCTTCTTCGGGGTGGATGCTGGGTGTCCTCTCACAGCACCTCATGCCGGTAGCGGTGGAAAGAAGCACTAGAGTACTTTCCTGTACTCGGAAAAAGGTGTACGCAATACAAAATCAAACTTACAGCAATGTCCGGATATTTTTCGGCATCACAAACATAATGTTCCTATGTGCTGTTCGTAAGTAGGGGATAGTCTGTAATCAAAAAGCAGAACATTGCACATAACCTGAGGTAAACCTGCAATCCCCCAATATTAAATGCACACATTTCAATTGACACTCAGCATGATAAAGCTTTTATGTGCAAAGAGTCTTAAAGTGTCTTACAAAATAGATACAAGTAAATGGCAAGCTGCTGAAATACGCTAAAATGAGCGTTTGGTGCTGCTTGGACCAGTGCTTGCACTCGTTTGGGGTTGACTCTTTTTTTAAATCAGTATTTTCTAGCCCACCCCTGGTTTATCCCTTTTTTCCCCTCACGTATGCATACTACCCGAGGAAGACTTTTGTTAGTCATTATTCAGGCACTGCCCAGCTCTGCGTGGCGCCTTAGCCGTGGCTTCCCCGCTGAGCTCGCTCAGATCGATTGCTTCAGTTTTTTTTGCGTCACGTCAGAGGCGAGCATGGTTTCGTCGGAAGCGGCGAGATGCTTTTGCATCGCCATGTGAGGTCTCGCTCGTGAGTAACCAAGATGGTTATTTATCGTCTGATAATTATTGTTTGTATTTCTCCTTGCCCTGTTGCGACTTGACTGAAGTTAGAGGCTCAGCCGGTTGCCGCAAATTCTCCTAGAGTTATAACACTGTGACAGAACTGAATATTTAACATACTTCTTTTCTCCCACTCTGACACAGTTGGGTCTGTTTAGGTTGGCACATTTTTTAGGAGTGATATTTCAAAACTCAAAGTGTGTCCGTGCTTATTTGCATAGCTTGAATACAATACAGTGCTAAGTTAACAAACCATTAAAAATAATATTATAGGACTTCTTACAACATTTGGAAACTATCATTCTAAGATTATTATTCTTAAAACAGACACAATTGGCAGAATAGAGCTTATGGTGGTTCATACGGGTGCTTGAAATCTAGTGGTAGTTAACAATATTTACATTTAAATCACAACACACGGACAACATCCAATAGGGGGGAAAGCGAGGTTTAGAATAATTTCATATTTGGGGGGGACAACGCTCCGCTGGTAACATCCATGAGTACTTACCATAAGCACATTGCTTGTCACGTGTCCTGACACTTTTATGGCCTTCACACAGGAGATAAGATGGCATGCAAGTCGCATTTACTTGGAAATGTGAACAATGTCATTAAGCTCTGCAGAATATGCAATTTGTAAACTTATTTGTTATTGCAACATCTATTGCAGCCTGCTTATCCTGGAAGGGGGATTATGTGCGGTCCCTTCTCAAGGTTTCTTCATCTACCTCATGTTGAGGTTTTTGAGTTTTTCCTTACCCTCATGTAGGTTTTAGATCAGGGGATGTTGTAATAATAGTTTTTAATTTGCTGTAGTCAGTGCAGCCCTTTGAGACTTCTTGTGATTAAGGCTGTCAGAAATAAACATGACTTGACTTAAACACGCTGGAAATAAACTTATTTTTCCGTCTTTTTGGGGGTTTGGGTTAGCATTTGGATTCCTCTAGAAGCAAGTATTTTCTTACGTGTCCCATTTTCATGCAACATTGACAAAAAGGAGAAAAAAACCTTTGCGACACCAGCATGACGTCACTCTGCAGCAAAGCGGTGAACTTTTGGAATTGGTTGTTGCCTTTATAATTGTATGCAGAGCTACCAAATACTAATTGTACTACGCCTGTTTACAGCAAATTAATAAATGCATTTTCTGTGAAAAATATAAAAATGGGGAAAAAAAAGCTATCTTTATTTTTGTATTGAAACTGTTGATATTTACAAATAAATACATTGATTTTTACAAATATTAAACTGTTTTATTCATAAAAAAAATCCATTTGCTACTCTGTCTTATACAGTGTTTTATTTGAGTGATAACATTGTCTAAGAACCACTTTCAAACTCAAGAGTGCTCTTAACTGATCCTAGGAAAAAATGTCCGCATCTGAAAATTCTCTTTATCCGTTTTGCAATCCAATTTTTAATGTTTTGCACCTCTCTATATGCCTTCAAGAGGCGTAGCTTTGAGTAGTGCTATTATTAAATTGAATTGTTGAGCAGAATTCTATTACAGATTGGCTAAAATAAACAAAGGTTTAAGAAAAAAAATATTTTAACATTTTGTGATTCCTAATGTTCCCTTAAAATTAAATTACTTATACCTCCGAAACAAACCTATAAGATGGCACGATTGTGCAAACAATACATTTTGAAAAGTTATATTTCTAAATACCATAAAGTTTCCCAGAAAATTATGTAGGAATCTACAATTATATTTTTAAAATGATATTTTTAAAAAATTGACACACAAACTGTTTTCTATCATGGAGGAATATAAAAAAAATATTTACTATTAAGAAGCTGACATTTAAAAAGGTATTTAAACATTTTGTTGATCAATGCCTCTGATTAATTTAAAATGATTGACGATTAGTTGTTATAGATCCAAAACAGGGGTCTCCAACGTGGTGCCTGTGGACTGGTTCTGAAAATATATTCTGGGTCATTATGATTTTCTAGAAAGTTTGATTTCTAACTGGCATGGCAGACTATTTTAACCTTTACAGACTGGTAATAACATGGTTAACAACATGCTATTTTTGAAATGACTATCAATCTGTGGGGCCCTTCATGCTTATCAGTTACAAAAAGGTTGCTCTCAGCTTCAAAGGGGTTGGTGACCCCTGATCTAGAGAAATACATTCATGAAAATAAAATTAAGTGTTCGGTCAGTCGAGAGATAAATCCATAAATTAACATCTTAACTTTTTTAAGGACCGGCTAATAAATAATGAAATAAAACAAGTAGATGTTTTTCTTCCTATAAACCAAAAACAGGCTCATTAGCAGTAGAACAGTCAATAAAACAAATATTATGTGCATTTTTTGAAGTACTTTTAGTGGTTACCTGCACAGTCTGTAACCAAAAAACGATTCTCAACAGTTTAAAATCAAATGGTTTCAACAACTGGTGCTTGTTGTTTGGATTTCATGCATTTAATTTCAAATACGTTTTTCAGGCATAGTCTGGTATAACGCTCAAGCTCTCTTTTATCGCCAAATATACGCGTATAAAATGAACAACACATGCCATCAAAACTATATTAGCTTAAAATGTTTCTTGATTCTTACAGAGTTGAGTCTGACTCTGTTTCGTTCAACTGTCTTTAAATAGTCGTTGGGTAGGGTTACTTTAACTTGATTACTTTCAATTACTTTTGGATTACTCCAATACCAAATATGCTAATAAAAGACAAAATAAACTAAATATGAATAAAATTATGACTCACAACACAGTGTAAGCTTTCTCTCCTGGCTTTGATCTCTTTGATCTCCGGCAAAACGAACATAAACAAAATGAAAAGAAATCCAGACAGCTTGCCAACATCATTTTTGCCGTTCCATGTATTCCGTTACTCCCCAAGCCTGCACAAAATTTAGTAATTTTATTCATATTTAGTTTCTTTTGCCTTTTATTAGCATATTTGGTATTAGAGAAATCCAAAAGTAATTGAAAGTAATCAAGTTAAAGTAACCCTACCCAACCCTGTGCATCACCAAGCTAGTCGCTCGATTCCCACTGTCCGCTTTGCAAACCTTCCACAGTAGTTTTGATGTTGACGCCACCATTTCTGTATGTTCATGTTACCACACGAGACAGAGACCCTACTGCGCGTGGGCGACTATCAGCTGAAATTATATTCATGTAGAGATGCCTCACATTGTGGGCAAGGAAAACCTGTGCGACAATAGTCGATAATGGAATTCATTGTTGACAATTTCTATGAATGATTTTTGTTTAAAACGCCAACTGATTGTTGCAGCGCTAGTCTCAAGTTGATTCTTTAAAATACAATTTGGAAAAGGCATTTGGAACTAGTTTGTGCTTGTTTATGGAGTGCTAGTCCTATTTTAGCACATTTTCCAAATTAAACCACCTCCAAAGGTAGAAAAAGACCAATTCGACTTCAAAATGGCTAAAATATATTAAAAAAAATCGAGATGACTTCACTCACCTTATTCCAGTCAGGATATTCTTCTCCTAGATAGGAAACTTTTGAAAAAAACTGGCTTTTCTGGAGGCGGGACATCACCCATCTGCACGTTCTCAAGTCTGTCAGGTCGTAAATGTCGGCCGTAACCATTTTTACCCCCGCAGTTCGAGTGCTCCATTGATTGATTGATACCTATAGCAAAATGTAAAAAATGATGGTTGTCAAATGTCATGATGTGCATTATTAGAGCCCACCCACAGCCTGACTTGTTTAAAGAATTGATTGGACACACACACACACAAATAGAATCCCCTGCAGAATGGTTTATGAGACGACCTGCGGGGCTTCTATTTCCTGGGTTTACTATTTTCTCCTGTACCATCCTTCACAGTCTGCTACATTTTTGAGGTTATTCCAGACATCACGTCCCCGGCACCAAAACGGAGATGCAAGCCATTCATTGAAAACGTTTTCCTTTTTCTCGTGTGCTGGTTTGATATCACTTTTCCACTTTCCAAATGACTTTATTTGGCAGGTACTTCAATTTCGTGACATAGACTGAGACCATATGGCTTGAAAATGGGACGTTAGCTTATTTTTCCCCTTACAAAAAATATAATTTATGATTTTATTAGATTTTCTAACCCCCTGCTTATGAAAACCACTTTTTAAATATTTTAAACCCTTCTGAGTCAGCAAAACTTACTTGTACATCACGGCTCACGTTAGCATGCTTAGCAACGTTTTCCACAGGACCCTCTTGTCCTTTTACTGCCTGAAAAAAACAAAAAGAAATTGCTTTAAATAGACAAAGGCAGCTTAGGGGTAGTTTGACTAACATGACTAAATGTAACATGACGGTCTTTAATGTAGGCTAATGCGCTACACTAGCCCGCATGCCTCCGTTAGCCTGCTCTTAGCCTTTAGTCGCTATCTGTTTGCGTCTTTTATGCAGTTTCCCTTAAAAGTGACTGTAAAAAAGTTATATAAAAGCACTAGTGGTCATTTTCTGTGCATTGTAGATTCAGTTCTTATCACATTAGACGTTTAGAGGCCTCTCAGTAGACACGGAGTCTTCTGTGATTTAATGTATAGCTGATATCATCAATGTGTTCATTTACCAATTAGCTCTCCTTTCCTCATCATCCATCGCTATCTATCACCTTCATTTGTCCTCAGCAAAGCTCATTATCATCGTTGATGTCGGCTGAAGCAATTTGTGTGGTTGTTGGCTTCTGTTTTATTGTGAAATATGATCCCCGCTATGTGTTCCTTTAATCAGACACTGGCACCCGCTTGTTTGATTAGTTTTTCCCTTCTTGTGGCAGATCATTTGTTCTTCTTTTTTTATCTGCTCGAATCTTTTTTGGGTGGAGGGAGGTTCTCAATTGCTTTTGTTCTTTCGGTGCACTTTAAGAACCATGTTTTGTAAGTCTACTTAAAGCTTTTCTACAGATGAAGCAATAGGAGTTTTTTAAGATTCATTTTTAAACAAAAATTGTGAACACTAACGGAAGATTTCACCAATCTTTAAAATTATTAAGTAGGAACATGCATTGTTTTAAATTAAACAAATTTGTTTTAGAGGATCTCGGGGACAATACAGTACCTGACTACCCTGAGTGACGTATTTTCAATAATATTATTAGTTTTATTAGATAAGTGTAAAAATACTTGCCGTAGAACAGCACTGAGTGTTGAAAACTCCTTTACTTGTCCCACTGTCGCTATTTTGAGGCTCTTTGTTATGGTTCCTTTATTTATGTCAAAGTTTCTTCACAAGGACTGGACACCTTTGTCACACTTCTAATTTCGATGATTTCATTATGCCTTTGTAGTCACCTCTCAATTTCTTAGGATACCTTCAATCTTTGAAAGATGTAGATATAATTGTTTCGTTTTTTAGCTGCCATTTTTCCAATCGTAAATTCATACATGTCGAAATCTAGCCTCAGTATCACAGAAAGGAACCAATCCGCATGTGACAAAAATAAGGCAAAGAAAATGGCGGTTAATGACACAAGATCCTTTTTAATTAAAGGTGGTGTCCGTAACAATTTTCTCCTTGTTGACGCAATTTTCTGGCTGAAATCATCATTGCAGCCTCTGTCAACATGCATATGTGCTGCGTGGACGTACGTGTCTTTCTCAGACCCACTTAATACACTCCTATTTTTCTCTTTTTTTTTTGGGCGCGGTTGGTGTTGACATTGTACTGTGTTTGAAACCGTCCTCTTCTTACTTTCACCACTTTTATCCTCGAATAAATGAAAACGACTAGTACGCGCTCTGCTTTATAGTTTCTACAGTTACTCAATTTTTTTCCCCACCCAAAAAAATCTAAGAATGAACTGATGAATGGAGAAATGAAATAATTGTTCTAGCTCTAATTCAACACATTTTATTTTAAAATAATGTCTCAAATTAATGGGAAAAATGATAGTTACTGTTTGAAATCAGCCATTTAGGGTGAATTCCTAGTTTCTCGACTCAAACCAAAACATGTTGCTTATTTGTGTTTTATTATAGAAAATAGATTATAACCACTGACATCGTATTTACAGATCTTATTGAAATAAGAGAGGGGCTTGAACATTTTTTTGTGTTACTGAGCTTGCATTGGGAGTAGAGAGTTTATTACCCCTCCTTTCTTATTTTTAAGCCATTATAGCAATTTTCTGTTCATTTAGACGGTGGCAATGTGCAAGTGGGACTTGGCAGTGCTCCTGGTTTAAATCTGCCTCAGTACATAAACGCAGCTTATTTATACATTGAAAAGACGCTCCATTCCATCATGTCACTCTAGCTTCCATCATAGCAAGTCAATACGTGTTGAACCCTGCAGAAGGCCGCCGCCTTTATTATTGTGAGCTATACACATTAAGCGGTAAATTTCTCTTATCGTTTTGCACAAACGCTCCTACAAACGCGGTGTGTCTTTTTCATTTCCATAGTCCACTGCCCACCACCAGAGAGGGAAAATTTTACTATGTTATGCGGCTCAGGCAATGTTCCATGAAAGCGAAGTATTTGAATGAATATCTTTTAATTCTTTTTTATTTGCACACCAGATGGTCCCGCTCTTATGCCCTTTTAAAGTGCACTGCAACATTTCACACCTTTCAGCGCTTTTTGCACTGGTTGGCTCAATGCTAAAACGGCGTGCGCCGCCATTCATTTGCTTGCATATTTATCACTAGATCTACAAAAAGAGGGTGTTTGTTTGTGACTGCCTTTTCATTTTTGAATGTAATAACACCATCTGGTGATGTTTTTTCTCCATACAAAGCATGTATTAAATATGCACATTTAATGCTATTTCTCGTGACATTTTTCACGTTACAGTCTGCATTTTCTTCACCCATTTGATTAATGGCATATCTTTGGTTTTATTGCTTTTTATTTAAAGTAGAATGGAATTTAGCTGCTGAGTCTAAGAGAAATATAAATGAATGCATCAAGAAAGTATTCATCTTTTTCATCTTTTTTGTCCATTTTTGTCTTTCCCTTAATGCGAGGCACACTAGTGAGTCGTGAGACCATAGGGTTCCCCCAAGGTCTTAAAAAATTGAAAAAGTCACTGCAGATTTTTGCTACTTTTTTCCTAATCAAAGCATGTTTCAAAATGTTTTATCTTTTAAAGGGACAGTTTTGTAATATATAGTACCTCCTTCTGGTAAATAAAATAAACACTACTGTATTGATTAAAATAAGTAAAAGAAATGCATAAACTCTGATATACATACGCAAGTCACACCGTCTTTTTAAGTTCTCTCCAAAACAAACAAAGAGAATAAAGTCACATGTGTTGTGAGTTGTAGACAAACTGTACTATTAAGATTCCGGCTATACTTTGCACATTGTTTTATTTGAAAACTATATATTTTTATATGCATACTTTTGTATTTTTTGTGCAAAATTGTGTTTTTTTGGGGGGGCCAAAAAAAGACAAAATTAAAGTTGTTGCTATTTGTAATATTGTATATTTGCACACAGGGAAGAGGAAGTAATTTCATCTGTGCTGTGTGTTGTGCATATAGCATATTTGACAATAACGTTTAAGTTGAACCCTCAACATTTAAGAAAACGAACGAAAAAGGAGGTCGTATCATACCAGAACAAACCCAAAATCTGGCTCATTTTCCTTTAATGACAAGATGGCGGATAATGATGTCAGCCCCCTCTAGGTGAGGCTAATGTGATGTACATCAATTGTAAATCTTTCCACTGTCAAGTGTTTTTATGATATTTCATGTATTTTTGATTAGCATTTCTAAATGAAAGATTTTGTTTACCACTAGGAAGCCTTAAATAATACACACTGTCGTTTTAAGCTTTCCACCCAAAATACAAGCACTATCGTTCAAGAGCGAGTGTGTCATATTACTGCAAAAAAATAGTGTGTGCCCCCCGAATTCCTCCACCATGACGAGCTTTTCCTCTGAACTCTCTTTCGCTTCCCCCTTAGTTAGCTGCAACGACACATGTTAAGACTTCCTGTCCCTGCTGCGATCCGATTGGATGACGCCGGTACATACCCCTGACACACCCACCCCACCCCCAAAAAATGACTTGCTGATGTTGCTGTCTAGAACCGAACGCTGGCCTGTTTGAATGGGCCATTAGAGGCTTGCGTGTCCGTTGTGAGTAATGCTTGCCAACACATGCACACCCGTGCACACACTCGGAAGATCACAGGGGAGTGTCGTTAGGTACAAGCGGCCATGACAGCACGATGTGAAAGATGAAACCGGATCAAACAGTGGAAACAATTTTACAATTAGTTACCAAAATAATCACCTAGACACTTGTGTTTGGCAATGAACCACATATGCCTTGATCTCCACTTTGCTGGTGTAGTGCTGCCTCCACACGGGTAAAGAAAGATCAACAAAGCTATGTCATTTACAATAGAATAGAATTGTCTAGACATGGCACTCCAGGAAAACATTTTTACAACTTAGTGCTTAGAGACTGGCCTAAGTCATAATAGTGTAAGGAAAAATAGTAGTGCATTTTAACAGTAGTGCAATAATCTTTAGCAACAACAAGAATTCCCAAATGAGATATATATTTTCATTTTTCTGCAATAATTTAGCAGCAACAACAAGTCAAGTCATGTTTACTTGTGACGCCCTTAATCACAAAGAGTCTCAGGGCTGCACAGACCACAGATTATTTCAAACCACAGACTATTATTACACCTGATCTAAAACCTACAGGAGGGCAAGGAAAAACTCAAAACCTTAACAGGAATTGAAGAAACCTTGAGAAGGGACCGCACATGAGGTAATCCCCCTTCCAGGATGACCAGGCTGCAATGGGTGTTGCAAAAACAAATAATACTCAGATATTGTTAACGTGAAATATAGGTTATTCATATGCTATAAAATAGATGTGTGTTTTAAGCCTAGATTTAAACAGTTCCACTGAGGTTGCAGATCAAATCTCAGGGGGCAGAGCGTTCCACAGCACCGGGGCCCGAATGGAGAACGCTCTCAAGCCCTCGGATTTCTTCTTGGCTCTTGGATTTACGAGTAGACCAGCATTTTCAGAGCGAAGGCTCCGGACCGGAACATAGGGGGAAATTAGATTTAGCTGAAGTCTTTGTAGAAATCGCCACAAGATGTCGCCGTTCGATGTCTCAGGCGTCGGTTGACATGCAAGATCGATGAAGAAATATTGGTGGAATTAGGCACAATTCCATCATCTTCGTTCCATCTCTGCCGTTTTGCCGATGTAGCTCCCTTAGCTTAGCACCATGGCCCCAGCGACAGCCCCGCTCTGCCGCTTCGTAAGTGGGTTGGCCACCCACGGAGATCCCGCAACCACATAAAATGAAAGAAAATAAGTTGCAAGATATATTTTCAGTTTTTTTGCTCTCATTTAGTGGTGATTCCATAATTTCTACATTTTGACTTGTAGTTTAGCTGCAAGACACAATTATGTTAATTATTGATTAATCCATCAATTGTTTTGTTGCTGAATCCGTGAGATGGATGAAAAAAGAATTCTAAAATGTTTAAAATAAATCATTAAAGAAATCATGAATTCATGTTGTCATATTTTCCGGACCTGAAAAATGCCCAAATTAGGAATTATCGATTTTATTTTTTGACAAGTCGACTAATTGTTGCAGCCCTACAATGGATTAGTTGTTGGACCTCGAAGTATAGAGACAGGTATCGCCTATACTTTTCATGGGAAATTTCCAATCAGGACTACTGTGTTTTCAAAAATCCATACTTGTAGGCAAGGTTTTCTATACACCCTCAGTGGCCTCTCACATTTGCTCCAGTAACCGCCGACGTCACAACGTCCCCGCGGGACTCTCGATTAATACTCCAATCCCGCCTTGAGCTTTGACTCATGAGGCGGCTAACAAAATCGCTTGCACACAATATGATTAGCAGGGGTCGCGCAGAGGACGCGTGAGTGCTCCCGTCGGCGGCGCGAGACGGGACAACCCGTCCTCCTTCTTCAGAGTTGCCCTCGGGTTCCCACGTGACGCTAATGTCTCGTGTCCTCGCTTGCTTATGTTCGCGGCTGCTCTTTGCTTGTTCTTCAAATGTGCGTGCGACAAAGATGAAGGCACGCCGTTTGCTGTCTCTTTAGAGCGCGTGGCGCAGCGTGCTAACCGACACCGACGATGCTAACGCGCAAGTGCGCCGATTGCCCGGGCCTCGATGAGAACATGGTGGATGGTAGCCAAAGGCGGATTAACAAAACTATAAGGCATTAAGTTCTTTTATATTATTTTCCTACTTGTATTGTGTTCTCTTGAATATTTTATACACAATTTTTTGTAAAGTACAGTGATCCCTCAGTTATCACTGTTAATGGGGATGAGAACCCCCAGTGAAAAGTGAAAATGCGGAAAGTAGTGTTGCACCCTTATTAAAGCCCCAAGGGTCAAACTCACCTCAAGATGACGTCCTTACTGATTGAGAGTATACGACTGTAACAAAAATACTACCAGTAATTTCTATGCCAGTAGGGTGCACCGTGTGAAACGGCGTTGTCTCCAAATTTCGTTCTATTTCAGAATCTAACACGCTGATTTTTAAGCACAGTGGTAGCAAAGCTGAGTTTGGTTGTGGTTTATTTAAGTATTTATCAACAAAGTAAAGCACACAGATAAAAACTTGTCAGTTAGTTTTCAGCTTCTTCCAACTCGCGAACCTTTGATTCATTAATCTTCAGTTCTCTCGCGGCAGCTGCTCAGTTACCATGTTCTTACGTGTAGCGTGGAAACCGACACACCACGGGGGATAAAAACACGGAAAGCATTCAATGGAGATTTTGGATTTGATTCATAATTAAGGGGACAACTCTCTTCAGCCTACAGGAGCACAATAACTTTCATACTGCTAGATACGCTATGGCATTAGCATCCATGAGCACTTCCGCGAACAATTCATTGCTTCTGCACAAGCGTGATATAATGGCTATCAAACAAGAGGCGCTTAAAGGTCACGGGAAACGCATAGAAGTTGAAT
Source organism: Urocampus carinirostris (assembly GCF_059441175.1). Lineage (NCBI taxonomy): Eukaryota > Metazoa > Chordata > Actinopteri > Syngnathiformes > Syngnathidae > Urocampus > Urocampus carinirostris. Next base: position 20,835,054 of record NC_142367.1, on the reverse strand, counting down.
TTTTTGGGGAATGTGAACTGTCAAGTCAAGTCATTTTTATCTGTATAGCCCTTAATCACAAAGAGTCTCAAAGGGCTGCACAGGGTATTACACATACTATTTTTCCAGACTATTATTACATCATCCCCTGATCTAGAACCAACATGAGGGCATGGAAAAACTCAAAAACCTCAACTGGGCTTGTCTTATTAGAATGCCGAACCTGCAGCCGCATTATTGAGTTCTCTCCCAAACCTGTTGACTAGTTTGCCTGCCCTGCTCTATGAATGACAGCTTACACCAGCCTATCACAGTCGCGCACACAGAGAGTAGCTCACCTAACACAATGCCCTCCCTAACCTGTTCCTGTGATAGCATTTTCTGTGTGCTGTCTGTCTGAGAACACACCTATTAATGACGTTAACGACAAATTTAATTCAAAATTTGCGAAACTATGAACCAGCGATAACCTATGTGAGAAACAATGAGGGGTTTCTAATCCCTCGCTATACTTTTGCAGTTCTAATACTTTGCAAGTTTTCATCGTGCATTGTGTACTGCATTCTGATTGACTTAAGAGTCGCTCCACCCTTTTCATGTCTGATCTGCCTGTGCATCAATATGTAAAAGGCATCATATCAACAGAAAGTTCTGCACCCACAAACCTATTTTAGATAGCCGATAAATCGTGCATTTTGTAGCAAGATCATTTTTAAAATTGCAATTTAAGAGGACATAAGTTATTAGTTCAAAAAAACGTTTTTACATTACTTTTATTGTATTTATTTGTAACGTAATTTCCATGCAACATTTTCTTTTCCAATAATGCCCACAAACTATCATCTGAAGTGGATTGTTTCCTGAATCAATGAAGTAGTGCAATGTAGCAGAAATCTATGTTTGAAATTAAAATTCGATAGTACTGAAGTTATTTGTTAAAAAAAAAAAAGAATAAAAAAGTAATGTACTTTAATTTGTCAAATGCTTGAGTCTGTAATGGGGTTTTTGGGACCTTTTTGGAATACAAACCCCGCGAAAAAAAAACCCCAAGGGAATACTGTTTATGAACTACTTATTTATTTGTGTATAGAAAATATCAAGTTCAAATATGTTTGAACTTAAAAGCCCAATGATTTGGTTGGATTCAGCGAGACGACCATTTTATTGGATACGCTTCGGCGAATTCGAGAGCTTATGACACAAAGAGCTTCTTGTTGTCATATGACCCGGGCTGTAAATGTGGCATGTATTTTATGGATCCGGTATGGCTCCAAATACAGATGATTCAACACACATCTCAAAGTATTTTACAGTGGAATGCATATCATAAATTGTGGGGGGAGATTAACTGTGAAAACACTTTAGGGGGTACATGACCTTTTTCTAATACGTTTGAAAAAGTAGCATTAATGCAATAGCATCACAGCACATGCTATACTGTTAAAAAAACACTCCTGTTTTAATTTCTTGTTATCTATTGAAATAAGACAAAAGACATTTACGTTAGATGGATAGTTAGACACATATCTCTTCCCTCTCTGGTATTATATTGCACGTCAACCAATGTCAGTGAAGCACTGATTAAGGAGCTGCACAGCTCCAATTTATGGAGATTTTTGAATGCCAACAATTCGAGAAAAACTGATGTACATCTTTGTCTATTCTGTGAATAGTGTGTCACTTTGCGACTCAAGGAGTTGTTTGAATTTATGTCACTCAATTTCCTCTGAATATTTATATAATGAACTGTTAATGTACAATTTTTTTTCCAACTACCTTGAACTCCCACCGAAAAATCGAGTTTTGGGGATTCTCTTCTGTATTGTAAACTAAAAATACGTGTATATTCTGCATATCCATGTGTGTATGTTGGTATATATACAGAAGCAAGATAGCTTCCGGACGATGGTTCGCAAGTTCAATTTGTTTGTAAGTTGCTTCAATGCTATATTTTGGATGTAGGGTTGTATCAGTAACCTGTAGTGTTTTGTACTAAAAAATAAACATTTCATAAAATAGTATGCCCTATAAAGATAAATAAAGTTAAGTTTAACTTACTTTTGGAAGATGCGCTTCAAGAGGTCCTCCACTGTGGTAAAAAGTGGGTTTTGACTATTTTCTCAACCGCATCAAGCTTTCTTATTCCACTTTCATTTCAAAAGAAATTGCTCGCCTCTTTACATTTTACACCAACCATGGCGTTTTTTTGTTTTTTTTTGCTTTAATCTGTCGGCATTATCGCGTGTTTTGGAGTACATTTTTTACACAGTTGGATTCTCTAGACCACAGGCGTCGAACAGGGGGCCCGCGGGCCAGATCAGGCCCACTAAGGGATTGAATCCGGCCTGCGAGACAACACTTAAAGAAGCGCAAGAGAAAAACCTGCTGCAGGTTGAAATATGTGAACTTGATGTTGCCAAAGCTAGGTGCCTCTCACAAAGACACTGTACTTGTATTTATTTCTCTCTCTTTCTTTTCAACCCCTTTTCTCCCACTCTGTCTGTCTCTTTCTCTCTCTGTGTCTCTCTTTTTCTCTTCCTTTGTTGCTCTTTGTCTCTTTGTCTCTTTGTCTCTCTGTGTCTTTTAACCTCTTTTGCTCCAACTTCCTTTTTTCCTTTTCTCTTTTCTTTCTCTCTTCATACCCTTCACGCTTTCTTTTCCATTTTCTCTCCTTCTATCTTTCTATTTTTCTTTGGATTTTTTTCTTCCTCTCCCTTTCTTTTCCCTCTCTCACGACTTTTTATCTTTTGTTTCTCACGCTCTCCCTCTCTTTTTCTTTCTTTGTCCCGCCCTCTCTCCTTTTCCCTCCCTCTTTCCTTTTTTTCTTGATCTCTCTTTTTCTTTCTCTTTAATTTACTAGCCCGGCCCCCGACAGAATGTTGGTTCTATTTTGTGGCCCCCGAGTTAAAATGAGTTTGACACCCCTGCACTAGGCTCACATGAATGTAACCAAACCGTATTTGCAGGGATAGTCATGAGAAGAAAATAACCAGCACTTATGGGTTAGCTGTCCTGTTTTTATAGTTTTCCGGTATCTTGTTTCAGACTGATTATGATGTTTCTGTGATGAACATTAAGTGGTTAATACGACATATGTACTACAAAATGACTACAGAAATCACAGAATTATTCCTATTTAATGTCAAATAGTTTAAATACTATTATTTTATTCTTTTCTTTTGCATTATTTTGCTCAGGCAAAGGCTAGCGACCCACTAGTTGAGAACCACTGGTCTACTGCAAGGTATCCAGGGCTCTCCCTGCCGCGATCGGGGTTTGATTCCTGTTGCATCTAATTTTTGTACTTGTGATCAGCAATAAATTTCAATCAATGCACAAATATGATATTATTTATTTTAAGTGCAACTCTAGCCATTACTGTAGTTTTAATTCCATGAACCTTATAGTCCAAAGCGCCTTATATATGAAAAAATATCACAAAAGACCAATATTTGGGGGTGTGCCTTACGGTGCGCAAATTGCAGTACGGCACTTGAGGACACATAAAAGCAGAGCTTGTCCCAACTTAACTTTCAGTCAGACTCTGCTAATCCGGGTAATTTTCTTGCCTGAACGTGGACCATATGACCCTCCCCTCCTTAGCATTAACGCACACTGTGTACACAGCAGGTTTGTGTGTTTGTACATGAACGCGTGTGTCTGTTTGTGCACCGGATGACCCAGAATGTCTCGCTCCTGGTCTGTCAACACAACGCTCACGTGCACTAATGTAGCGTGAGGGCACAAGCGCACACAAGAGCACACGAGCACATACACCCGCACAAACGCAGCGCTGGTGTTAGTCGTCTGGGAGAGGCGGCCTATATAGAATTCCTCCTATATGCCCCCTCTCGCCTGCTATCTTCCTTCTCTCTCCCTTGTTTATCTCCGCCGACCGATCGGGCAATCTCACTGGCGGCCCCTGATTGGACGAAACCAGCCCGGAGTCGGTGCTGTAGTTTAACTGCTTGAACTCATGAGGGTTTACCACGTTGCTGATGATTCAAAGAAAATCAAGTATGGACAGATTAAGTCAAAGTATAGCCATTAAAGAGACAGTGTACAGGCTGTTCCAAAATGTTTTTTTCCCCATTTTAAATGCCCATATCTCGGAAACAAAGTATTGCTCACCCGAAGAATTTTTGACATATTGCCATAGTTCAGTCTTCAAACTTATAGATAAAAAAACTCGAAATATTTCCTAAAATTAACAACATTAGAGACAAAATCGTGAAAGGGAACCAAATACATTTGACAATTTATATTGTGCTAACAAATAAGGATCTGAAAAGTACGCGTTGAAAAAAATATTGGTTTGAGTTAACAATTTGTATAATCTCCTTTTGCTGCAAGCACAACCACAAGTCTTTTGGGGTACTTGTCTATAAGTTTTGCACATCTTGAAACTGAAATTTTTGCCCATTCTTCCTGACAAAACAGCTCGAGTTACCTTAGATTTGGTAGTGATAGTTTGTGCACAGTATTTTTCAGAGCTTTCCACAAATGCTGTATAGGATTGAGGCCTTGACTTTGGCTCGGGCATCCTAATACCGTTACATTTAGTTTTTAACCATTCAAACTATTTCGCTTAGCCCTCAGTGGCGTGCCGTGCATTTCACACCTAGGCCTTCACTAGTGCTACGTCTGAATCAATCCAACCCTCATAAATAATATCGTCGTAAAATTGCAATATTATTTAGGAATATAGCTAAATTTTACTCACTCTATTTTTCAACTGAGGAAAAAAACGTTTGGGAACATTAGAACATTTGTACTTTTTCACTTGTATATTATTCTTTCTTTTACTGTATTTACTCTCTTTCAACGTTTTTGCTTATCATAGTTCACTCAGTTTACAAGATTTTAAACTCCTTTGAACGACCTTAATCCTAAAATGCATGATTTTAAACACATTAAACAATGATTCTGGAATGGTGCTGATGTCTACATGACCAATTCTTTTTCAAACGATCTTTCTTCACTTGTTAAGAATTCAAAATCAACATCAATCCAAACATTGTGATTTACTGTAATTATTAATGTGCAATGCAGATTTCGTTGTTGTTGTTTTTACCCTTAAAAAGAACTCAAAGTTAGAGTGTATTTTATACACGAGGTTCTACAGCTTGAGTGTGCAATGATCAAACATATTGCTGGCCACGATCGCCAAACATTAGATGCAATGGGAATCGACCCCGGGTCACGACTGTGAGAGTACGGAAACCTGACCACAGTAAGTATAAAGACATACGAAAATGCATTACATTCGATCTTATTATCACAGTATGTTTCAGGGTTCGTACAGGGTCTTGAAATCTTTGAAAGTGCTTCAATTTTAATTTTGTGTTTTCGAGGGATAAAAAGTGCTCGGTTATTGGGTGTATTGCTTGTGAATGCTTACAATTGTTGCTTTGTTTCACAATTCTGCTTGGAAATGTCACAGACACTGCGCGCTGGTGGCTTTGCTTTTCCATTGCATTTCTTCTTCCCTCTTTATTAACGGCAGCTAGCATTCGTTTTGATGGCATTGTCCTATGAAGTGTCATCGCTCCCAAGAGGACAGGTAGATACTATACCTAATCATGGTACTATTGTTTGTGCATTCATGCAATAAAATTCTGTATTAATTACAGACCATAGGCCATAAAAAAATTAAGCTAGCGTTTCCCAGTAGTAAATAGTAACGGGAAGAACTTCCTGCAACTTAAATTCTAAGCCTCACAATTTCCTCATTTTACCCAACGCTTATATAGGGAGAAAGGTGTCTCAAAAATATTTACACACGTATTGTTCAGATCCACAAATATAGTTGCGATTTATTCAAGATCTTTTTTTTTTTACTCTTGATAAATGCACAAGAAAGATTAAAACTCGCAGATGTAAAATGCAGATATATTTGTGGGTCTGGAAAATACATGATCCACACTGGTTTCCCTCTTTTGATGTTACTAGAGGAATTGAAAAATGGCTTTGAAAGCCCTTCTTTTTTGTCACGGTACCAGAGATGAATGTTAGCGAAGTCGTCCTGACAGATAGAAATAAAGGCAAAAAAGCATGAGGAGGGTTACAACTCTTTGGTGTGTCTTATCGGACTATTAAAGGCATGAAAGAAATACAAGGTAAATTGTCTATTCATTGTTTACGTTGTCAATAAATGATTTTGATGGTATTCATCAATGTTAGTCACTTATGAGCCTAGTTTCATCTGACAAAAAGTGGAAACAAAATTATATACAGATTTTTGATTAAAAATTAGCATCATACACCAATAAATACAGTATTATTATTATATTATTATAAGTTGCATTGTTACTGATGTTGGATTTAACACCTGCATTAGCGGTACGTTTGTAGTTCACGGATCCTGTTGACCCACATGCCACCGCGTTCGTCTTTAATTATTGATGTCAAGCTCTGATAATTATTGACGCTCCTCTGAACTTGATCGCGGGGTTAGTTAAACAGGCCCTGATATCTGATGTCGCGCACACCAAAGCCCAACAGTGTTCGGCGGTCGATGCTTTCTTTTTTATAGTGTGCTCAAATTGTCGGTGTCGTTATAACAATAGGATAAACCGAGTCATGGAGGAAAAGATTATCATAGATCATTTCAAATATTTGTTTTATCAACAGCCTTCCATTTTTTTGTTGAGTACAGGCATGAACATTTCTAAACCAGGTGTTCGTTGTTTTTAAGCCTCAGCATCATATACTTTGAGATAAAATTCAATGAAACTGCTAAACCCGCTCTCAAGACAAATGCTTACTCTTCAGCACATTTTTTTATTTTACTGTGATCAGTCTCCACCTAAACGTGCGTCCCTGAACAAGTTAGCTACACTTTTTACGCTATATCCAAATCACACACAAGCTTTTCTACCAGAGAGTTTAAAAAAAAAAAAAAATTATCTGCGATTGTATTCACACTCAGGTATGTCGGGGAGTTAGCAGAGCTGTCGTTCTAATGATGTTCTAGTGGCTCCGCCCCCAGTCGCTTATCCAATCAGAGGGCATAGGGTGGGTAGCAAGGAGGGAGGAGGACAGGAGGGAGGCGTTCTTATCCAATCAGAAGGCGCGAGGAGGAGTAAGAGCTAGAGAGCGAAAGACTCGGCTGTATTTAAGGCTTTAAATATTGGCTAGTTTAATTTTTTAAAAAGCCGATACTGATATCTATCATATTCCCAAATATCGGTGCCGATAATTGGCCTGGCCAATAATTGGCCTGGCCAATAATTGGTCGACCTCTAACACTATCAAATAGAAAGGAGAAAAACCCAGAGGGATGAGAATGACATAATTCTCCAGCACTTCTCCCCGACCTCCGTTCCTCCTACCTAATGTGTTCCGCCCGAACAACCGTGCTGAAAGTAAGATAAAAGCAGATAGGCGCAGTATAGATTAAAGCCAAAGGGCTCTTTGAGCTCAGTTGGGCGTTGTTGACACATACTTAACAGAGAAAATATTTAACTTTTTTAAGGACACTTCAAACGTCGCGCCCCACCTTTAACGTTGCTGGCAGCATGAGGCCAATGTAAACATCGGAACCTTTTACACAAACATTGAAATGTCTGTCCCCAAATGTTTCTTTTTGTTTGTTGTTTTTGATGTAAACAACAACCCCTTCAAAACGTGAAAAAATATTCTGTACAAGGGTGAATTGCGAAATGGTGTATCCAATCTTTATTCAACTCAACTGTTCAATGTTAGAAAATACAAAACCCCAAAATATTATTTTTAAAAGAAGGCATGAGGGTGGCTCAGCTCTAGCACCGACTAGTGTCTACACGTGCACGCCATTGCATAACATGAGAGTTGAAGGTGGTATCCCGCAAAGTACATTACTTCATCACTTAGATTTTTGTATTTACCACTTTGAGTGGTTGGAGCACTTTTTCGCGTTTCCACATTTTATGTTGTGAATAGCTTCCTGCTGTACATGGAATTTGAAGCTGTACTTTTTAAGCAGTTCAGAATCTTCGAATACTATTGTAAAAAAAAAACATGAACCCATCTCAAATTTTGAGCCGAAACAAATAAGTTAAATCATATAGCTGTGAAACTGAGCACTATTCACATTCCCCCCATCGACAGCTATGGCAGCTGTACGTAAAGTGCTTGATGCTGTATGAATTTGTCATGCTAATGGAGGTTCTTTTTTTAATCCTTTGACTTTTTTATGAGAACGTGTGACCCTGAGGAGAAGCTGCAACATCCAGCTACTGGAAACGGGCTGCAAAGTTGAACTAGTCAAACCAAAACGAATTTGACTTTCATCAATTCTAAAAGCAACATAGATGGAGCGATGAATGCCGAGTGGTTTTCTATATTCTGCTCTCTTTTATACGTATGCAGCCAATAAAGGGAAGTGCACATGTTAATGTTGTGGATAAATATTCAGCATTCCTCGGGTCCAGCAAAACTTCTCATGGCCTCAGAGAGAACTCTCAGTGCTTGAAGTGATTTGAAGATCTCACCAGGGCAATTTATTTGTACATTTGAGGGAATTAATAGTTACTAATGTCTTTCAGTATAAATTGTGAAGGATTACGAGCGTTTTCTACTACCAGTTCAAAGAGTTGGGCTATATGGCCACTTAAAAAAATTAATTAATTCACTGTGGAAAACTCTGATTTTATTTGTTTGTAACAGTAAACCACAACTGATAAATAAATCAAAAATACCGTATATATTCATGTATAACACACGTATATAACGCGCACCCCTGATTTTTTTTTTTTACATAAAATTGTGATCACTTTTTTCTCGGATGACTGTTTGATGTAACGAGAATGAAACATGGGTCGCGGTGGTGAGAGTTTTAACCACTGGACCACCAGTGGTAAAGATAATCACAGTACCAAAGACAAATATTGTAATGACAAATATAATTTGTTGTTAATGTTAATTTAGTTGTGTATTTCATATGTTACAATAACAATAAATTACATTTATATTTGTCATTAAAACATGTGAAATACAAAACCAAATTAACATTCCTCTCTGGCACCGTGACAAAAAGTAGTGTAACCATGCAATGGTGAATGGTCTGCATTTCTATAGCGCTTTTCAAGTCAATGAAGACCTCCCAAAGCGCTTCACTCACCCATTCACACACACTCACACACCAATGGCAGCCATGCTTATTGGGGCATTAGAGATTCAGTGTCTTGCCCAAGGACACTTCGACATATAACACGGAGGATCTCTTGATCCCAAGACGAGCGCTCTACCTCCTGAGCTATTGCCGCCCACGATAAAATCTGTCTGTCATCAATATCACCTGTGATAACAGGGTTCCTGCGGATCCTTGAAAAGTCTTAAAAGGCATTTATTTCATTATTCAAAAAAAAGGCCTTAATTGCCATTAAAATGTCTTTAATACAATTTTCAAGAGTTTAAAAAAGGTGAATATATAAGATTTATATTTGATTGAACTAAAAACATTTGGTAACTTTTCCCATTTTCTCTTTTGGTAATTTACCGCTTTACCTTCATGGTGTTGGTGATAGGAATGAGTGGAGAGGTGTTGTGAAAGGATAGTGGGATGTTGGGACGTGTTCTAAGGGATGGGCTATGATACGGCAGGTGTAAACCAGTGAAAGGTGTCGGGCCCTGCTGTTGAACAGAAGAGTGAGTGACATGGACGCTTTCTTGTGTCCAGTTTCATCTGGAGGGACGAAAGCATGACCAACTTGGGTGCTGAGGTGCTTAACTTGTTTGGGTGTTTGAGCATTTGGGTTGGCCATGGTCAATTTTTTTGTGTTTTTGCTACTTTTTCCTTTTTTTTTGTTTTTGTGGATGTGTTTGTCTTGCTGTCGGTCACCCCTCTCGAGGGATATGACCAGGTTAGATGGATGGATAGATAGATAGGTCGATAGGTCTTAAATTTGATTTGAAAAGGTATTGAAAATTATTAAAAAGTCTGGAATTTAACTTGCCTTAAGCTGTAGAGACCCTGGGTCAGTGCTCTCATCGCTGCGATCCAGGTTCAATTCCCATTGCGTCCTACGTTGGGTGATTATTGTCAGCAATATTTTCGTGTATAACGCATATCTAAACTTTGAATTCCTTTTTAGGTGAAAAAGGGGGCGTGGGGGTGGGGCAATATACACGAATTTATACAGAAAATCCAAATTCGTAGTCCTAAATCCCTAGCCTCATTTTAGCAAATGTTTATATTGACACATTTTACAATGATTAATAAATCAAATTAATCTGCTTAAATCACCAGCTCTCCTAGTTATTTCCATATATTGTTTTCAAGTCGCGAACACCTTTGATTTTTAAGATGTTCTTCTAGTTGTAAGAAGTAATTTTCAGCTCTGGTTAAACAGGAAAGCAAAGCCCTCACATATTTAAGCTCATGTTAGCGTTGTGACATTCCATACATTTCCTGAATTACGAGCTGGGTAATTCTTCTCCCCATATCTCTACCCTACCGTCGACTTTCTGGATGACTCGGAATGTTATATGAATACTCACCTCTATTTAAAAACATCACGCACACTATAACACTGTCAGCATTAATATGGCCAAAATCATGGCTGCTTTATGGGCCAAACCGGCCACACGGTTAGCGCGGCATCATCAATGCAACACGTAGCTGCACACTCAGTGTTCATAATTACAGGGACTAGTGTTGACCTAGGGTGAAGTGTACAATTGTCGCCATGGTAACAGCATAATTCTCATATTGAGCTGATCCTTTGAAAAGCTAGTTAAAGTGGATGCGTTTTCTCAATCTTTTATCTAAAGGGAAGCGTGGCAGTTTTTTACGGTTCTTGAAAACTTCTAAATGTCATTGTTGATGTTTTGTAAAACCTCCTGCAAAGTGTCAAATATTTTAATGAAGGAATGGGTTTTAATCGATCCAGTTTGCAGTTATTATACTGAAGTCACAATAGTGTGCAGAATCCTTTGAAAAGTTCTTGAGATTCAACAAAAAAAATCCTCGCACTTTGAGCTCTAACCTAGATCCACAGTCTACATTCAGTTACAGGTCTTTATGTAAAAATCATGTAGTGCAGTGTTTCTCAACTGGTCGGTTTGAACCCAAAAGTGGGTTACGGACCTTTGCTTCGGCAACATATTAAACTAGTGCTAAGAAGAAGAAAACACTCTACATTAGATGGCAATAATGCCCTGCTCAATCCTGTTCTGTCAATTGCCAGGTTTGAGAGAAACCACATCTCATTGTAATGTGATTTTGTTTGTTTTATTTCCTTTTTCTTCTCATACTAATGCTTCTGTACAATCCCACTTCAACCTGAAAAACCATGAAAAATCTGCACAATATTTATGACCCATTTAGACTGGCATGTCAAACTGAGTCCTAAAGAGGCCGCAATTCTGCCTGTTTAAGAGGTCACTATTGAGATTCAGGCCTGATTCATTAGCAAGCAGAAACCTGATTAAAAAAAATTGTTGATTTGATTCAACACTGTGCACTCAGAGAAATCCGATTGAGGTCCTAGTATGTGTTAGTACTTTCATTTTCAGATTACTCGTGCACAAATACACATTCAAGTAAAGTTAAGTGCGGAAACAACATCTCTTTGTGTAATGACGTCGCTCCATCTTGGCCCTTGTAATCGGAATACTTTTAAGGGCCATGTTTACAGGGTTATTTGTTCGTCTCTTGGCATGTAAATGATTCATTTGAAATGCTCCAGAAATGCAATATTCAATTTCCAATCAGATTATTTCCTGCACAGAGTCTGTTTAACAAAAGGAAACCTTTAAAACAGGGCCATGGTGACCCGATATTGAGACATGTGTATTATACAACTCAGAGGATGACTCTTAACATTCAACAGATATCGAAATATAAAAACACCAAAAATTAAGAGTGAAAAAATGGGACCTCTGGGGGGAAAATGTAACCTGACCGCTTTGTGGAATAGCCTCAGTGGCTAACTTTAAAATAGAAGTTTTCTTCTGAAACTTTAAACCTAAATCTTTACTCAAACTCTGCAACTGGAACACAATTTTGTATTTTTTCATGTTGAATTTCTACCTTTAAGTCCCATCTCAAATATACTTTGAACCTTTGAACCCTCAATATTTCACCCTGAACCTCAGACGTCCAAAATCCATCAGTCTTTTAACCTTTCCCATGAGTTTCAAACCGCTACTTTACCTTGATCCTTCAGTCTGAATCCTCCCTTCTTCTATGAGCATCAAGTCATCCATACCACACTAGAGCGGACGTGTTGCATGATATCGAATCGCACCTTTGAGGCTTCTGTCATGTGTGCGGCCCTGTGGAATGTGGAAAAACGGGGAAAAAAACAACCCTTCTTTTGCGTCTTCTGCTGTTTCGTATCAGTGCCCTTTTTAAGTCCCCTGCTCACTGACGGGAAAGGTCCTGATGCGTTCTGACAGAAGCGGGTCTCAGGGGCCCAACGACATTGTTGTGTTCCAGGACACGGATGTCGAATGCACATGTACAGTGCCTGTGCATTTGCGTATACATATACGGTATGTTGTGTTTATATATATATATATATATATATATATATATAAAATGTGGGTTTGGGTGTGACAAAAACAACTCTTACCCAGGACCACACGCAGGGTAAAGGGGGTTTTGATGTGTGAGGGGACTGGGGCCACAAGCTGAGGGTGCCCCAGCCTTCAGTCTCTGCCAAGAAAATCACCTTCCAGTCCGTTGCGTCCACCTTTCTGAATGCCTCCACATACTAACACCTCCCCTCCCACGCCACCTTCTCATGTTTCAGGGATTCTTCTGCACCCGCTCAGTAAAAAGATTGGGATTATAGCGTGTGTGGCTTGAGAGGGGTGCAGAGGGCCTCACCAGGCTTTACCGTACCCCTGGGATGGTGTGTTGGGGTGAAACAAGTGGTTATGCTAGTGTGTATTTGCCGTTCTTTTACAGTATTTTTTATTGCTCATTAGAGAGGTGGCTGAGATGTGGTGATGAATAGAAACACTTGAGGGGGGTACAAAGAGGGGTGACGGTGCATGTGCGTCCACCTCGTCTTGACACGTGTGTCTCAAGTCATGTGGTGCCGTACCCCTCCTGTAAAAGTATGGACCGTCACACCGGTTATGAGTCTTTAAAACCAAGTACATTTCAAAGCTAAAATGTGGAATTGCTTTTTTTGTTTACTGCATCGCATCTGTGACCTTTAACCTCCAAACGTCTCTTGAACTATTCTTTTTGATACGTAACGTAATTCAAAAAAGCATTAAGACTCATGTAAAATAAAATATCCTTTTATTTTTATACTCTATTGTCCATTTCCAACGCACTTAAAACTTGCTCACAGTGCTAGTTTATCAGCAAGATGGTGATGTCCAACAGTTTTGGCACAGACCCCTCCTTGACCGCTCATTGACAGTTTTCTTTCATCCAGCTATTACTATTTGATGACCCGCCAGCAAAAGTTAGCTGTCTTCGGAAAAAACACAGGGCAGTTGTGGACAGCATGTCAACGATAGTTTCTCAGCAAGGGATTTTGTTCCAATTTTTGTCTTGTAGTGGTGGAAGATATATTTGTATTATTTAGACTGTTTATGTTGGCCACCTCTCAGCTCCTTGTGTAAACTGTGAGCAAACACGTAACCGCACGCTGCTTAGCCTGCGAAGCGCTAACATATTCAAATGCAATATTTGTTTTGTGGATGTTAGCTCGTTGGCGAGCTTTGTAGAGGTTATCGACTGAAGAATGTTTGTGGTTGCAAATATGACCAGTCCGGCATCATTGATTGACGGGTTTTGGCCGTCATGTCTAACGGAATCAATGTTTATCACCCTTTGAGCAAAGCGAGGGTGGTGATGTTTTAGTTTGGGATGTTTATGTTTGTTAGTTTGTTGGTCTGTTTGTGTGGTTCCACCCAAAGCATAGAGTTGAAATATGACCACCGTCTTTCACAGGCAGTCGGGCTAGATGTGGAAAATCCCCCCAAAAATCTGACTCGGCACTTTTGTTTTGTTGACTCAACATTTTGACAGCAAAAAAGAGCAAGAGGATGACTGAACAGCTGTGTTTTTAATTTCCAGGTTCCAGTTTTCTCCTTTGATTCTTTGCATCCTGAGGTTAATTCATTTCCCCCCCCCCAAGCAATATATAATTGTACAATTACATATTTGTGCTGTTCATACCTCCATTTCAAGATTTTAGTCTCCATCTGGACTTACTCTTTGGGTTTTCCATTCTCATGTGCCAATGACTCTGTCAAAAAGGGAAATGCCACCTAAAAATGCTTTTGCATCTGAATGGCTGTGCGCCATTAGAGCATTTCCATTCCAGTTTTTAAGGCATACTTTATTAAGGCCGAACTATTGTGATGCTTTAATTATTGACCCTTTGCACACAAATGACCTAACCACATGACGACACCATTGACGAGCGGTAGTAAACAGTGGACGAGGCCAGTAAACCGTAGACAACTGTAACAAAATCAGCTATACTGTTCATCATCAGTGGAAATGACTGGTCAGACAATATTGTGTTGACTACGTTTTGTGTATTATTACCCAATGGTTTTGTGTATTGTTACCCAATGCAACATCTATTGCAGCCTGATCATCCTGGAACTGTGATTATCTCTTGTGTGACCCTTTCTCAGGGTTTTTCACCTTCCTCATGCTAAGGTTTTTGAGTTTTTCCCTGCCCTCATGCAGGTTTCAGATGAGGGAAAATAGTGTAATTATGGCCGTGCACTCCTTTGAGACATTTTGTAATTAAGGGCCATACATAAAAATGTGACTTGACTTAATAGTAAGTTTCTAATATTAATCTGATCACATCAAAGCGTCTTGAATAGGAAGTTGTGGCTCAGGAGGCAGTAAGAGTAAGTACTTTTGGTAAAATGTATTTTAATTTGGTCTCAAAATTGTAGTTGTGCTGCATTTAAACTTGCTTTTGATGTAAAATTCCCCAAAAGTCTTACTTAAACTGAGCAAACATCTGCTAGTGGTGCACAATTTATTGGGTAGGGAAAGCTTAAACTTTTATCTCAAGTAAAGTGTGATATCAATTTCATTTCCCCAATTGACAGATAGATATAAAAATACTGATCTGCTTCCCCTTGCTGGTACGGAATAATATTACAGTTACAGCCTGCTGGTTACTAGAAGACAACTCATCAATGTCATGCTTCTTGTGAATATTTTTGGTTTGTTAGCCTAAATAACAGCAATTCTTCTTCAATGCCTAATGAAAATAAATTGGGGTCAAAGGGAACGTTGATTATACATTAAAGAGCCCCCCCAAAGACAATATAATTTTGAATTGGACATATGTTTATTCTTCACACCAGAACAATGATTTCAATAAAATGACACAAACAAATGAAAAGGAACTAAAAGAAAAAAAATTGGGGCCCTCTGGGAGCAGGAAGAGAGGCCTGATTGGTATCCCCGCACACTCCAGTTCTTGGCAGAAGATTGGCTCGCAACAGAGGCGAAAGCATTACATGCACTTTGCCATAAGCCACTGAGCGGGACCACGAGTCATTCAGGGACACAGACCCGCCGTCAAGTTTGTTTGCATTCCTTCCCCCTAAAAATATGTATATGCATCCAAGGTTACTCTGTTGCTATAAATTGCAAAGACCGTATTTTAAAGCCACGTTTTTAACTGGCCTTGTGGGTGTGAAAACAAGTGAATCAGCTGTAGACCACAAGCAGTGAAAGTCTGCTATGAGGAGAAACTTCAATCCTAGGGTTTTACCTCCATTCTTCCAACCAGCCCCTCGCTCATGCACACCTATGGACAATTTGAACCATCCAATTAACCTGCCATGCATGTTTTTGGAATGTGGGAGGAAACTGGAGTACCCGGAGGAAACCCAGACAAACACAGAGTACGCTTGCATACTCCGCACAGGGAGGCTGGTAGATGGATTTGAACCCATGACCTGGCCCGTAGAGGTGCTAACCACTCAGCTGCCGTGGTTTTTACATGTAAAACATTGAAACTGCTTATCTAAAATAACAAGTTTAACGTCCATTTTAGCATCAGTATTACATTGTATTACTTTGCGATGCCTGCTCCGCCCCCAGTGGTAAGTGTAATCCTCCCACTGTCCCCTCCTTGAGCAAGGTACTCAATCGTAAACTGCTTTATATACGAGGCAATGACAAGAAGTCAATTGTTTAGCTCGTGACCTAGTGACGTATAAAAAAATGAATAAAGACGCTCCCCTACTTACGACCATTCGAAAAACGGTAGATGCGAACATTTTTTTCGGGATGTCAAAAAATTTTCGGACATTGCTGCCGGTTAGGTTTTGTATTATGTGAACCTTTTTTCGAGAACAGGACAATACTGTAGTGCTTCTTTCCGCCGCTACCGGCATGTGGTGGTACTGTGAGAGGTCACCCAGCATCCACCCCGAAGAAGAAATCCGCTTCCTCTTCCTAGTTCATATGTAAACATTCTATACTGTATCTCTTTGACATTTTTATTGTTTGATATCTCGTGTATCCATTCAATATGGTTGGTTTGGAGTGTAAAGAAGGGGCGAGCCGTTTCTTTTAAAATGAAAGTGGAATAAGAAACCTAGATGCGGTTGAGAAACTGGTTGGATCGCTTTTTTTCGGCCACTCTAGCACGGAGGGGGACTTTTGAAGCGCATCCTCCAAAAGTAAGTTACACTTAACTTTACTTATCTTTATGAGCATATTATTTCATGAAATGTTTTTTTTTTAGTACAAAACAATACAGGTTACTTATAGGAGCCTTACACATACTTATACAAACCTTAGACATACAAAATATAGCACTGAAGCAACTTACGAACAAATTCAACTTACGATTGTCCGGAACCCATCATATTCGTAAGTAGGGCAGTGTCTGTCGATATGATTTTAAGACAGTTAACCCCCTATATATGGCATTTAAGAATAAAACAATGGGTAGGGGCAAAGCAAAAGCAACGTTGTTACACATTTGATTGTCTGTTCCACAGTTGATCCTTGACTTGAAATGAAAGACCATTTTTTTCCACATCACTCAACATATAATTCATGAATTATGGTACTTGTTTCCTCCCTACTCAAAAAATATGTTTTGTTGCTATGGCTTGTGTGTTTATAAGTTATGCTTGTGTGTTGCTCACCTGTTCAGTATGTATACCTGCCATAAGAGCAGTAAATAAAGGTTCGGAGAAAAAAGGTGAAATCGATCATGCGTGTTGCCGATCGTAGATCCAGAATAGGTTTACATAAACAGGAATTCACCTTTGAAAGGTGTAGCTCAACCGTCTTAATCACTTAATTAGAAACCCAAATATTGGCATAATCAGTCTAAGAGCATTGTTACAAAGCCAGGATATTGCCAGATATTCCGATTTCAAAGAGATTACTGCATCCTTACAAACTCAATTATTGATATCTCACCCTCAATATTACCAAATATGTCAACGCAGTTGTGTTATAAAACAAATAACCCTTATTTGAACTCTGCTTCTGTCTTCTCAACATTATAGCAACTTATTTCTCAACTCTAGTGTGTGTGAGACTCTCTCTCAGTTGATATTAAAATGCTGACTCATAAACGGGCTGTTCTGTCAGCAGGTTAACGCTTTGAGCTGTAGAATTAGGTTTGGGAAGCAAACCACCTTGAACCAACTATCCGAGAAAATTTTGCCTGCAGCCATACATCGACGCTACGTGAACTCAAGCATGGGTTTTGAATCTATTTGACTTTGACGAAACTTCCCCCTGTAAAAAAAAGAAGTTCTAAGTCACGCCGGGAACTTTATTACTCGGATTGTTTTGACGGATTTTCCTTCTCCCCCTTGCGGCCGACCGGCTCTCTTTTGTCACATGCGACCACTCCGGGACGCCGGCCAACTGTGCGCAAAGTTAATGAGCCGCCAGGGGCCTTCAAATCCGTGAGGCGGGTCCTTGCAGGGAGCAACACAAGAAGACGAACCACTCAGAAGCAAACACGTCTGCGTTGACAGAACGCCAGGTGACCTCTTTTCTGTGCCCCGTATAGAATGTTCTACCCGGCATGCCCTCCGTGTCCTTGGCTGCCGTGGGCCTCACGTATACATGCTCCCACACACATACACTCACAGGCTGTACATGCAAACAGAACATGATACACACTGGACCCGCAGACACCGGGTAAAAGTTCACATAGTTCCGTGCATACACAACTCAAGCATACAGTGGAAAGTTTTAACTGTTAGGTGAAAAACCGGCAAATCGGAGAGATAGAGAAGTCTGTCCCAAAACCTTTTCTACATGTCACTTTGCCCGGAGTCAAACATTTGACACTCACAGCAGCTACTGTAGCCTATTAAAAACTCCCTTGACAACCATCAAGCAGCACAGGCATGAAATATTATCTTTTGGCCTTTTACTGGCGCGGGCGTGAACATCCCCACCCTACAGACACGCGTGCCCCTGGATATACACAGCCTGATGGCTCAACCACCCCTTCCCTGCCTCCACCTGAGGTGCCATCATATTTGCACCCTTGTCAACAAGCAAGGTTTTAGTGACCTGTGATTGGGATGGTCATATAAAGCAGCCCCCACCTTGGCTCATCAGATCACCTTTCTGTTATACTAATTCCAGCATACAAGCCCCTGCTGACCAGAGAAAAACCTACAGTGAAGCAGGTGAGGGTGTGGTCTGAGGGGGCAATGGAGGCACTACAGGACTGCTTTGATTGCACTGATTGGGACATGTTTAAATCGGCTGCCACTTACAACAACAAAATAAATATAGATGAGTACGCCATTTCTGTGTCAGCCTATATCAGTAAATGCGCAGAAGACGTCAGCAATACCAAAACTATATGCACCCGTGCCAATCAGAAGCCCTGGATGACTGCTGAGATACGCAAACAACTAAAAGTACGGAACCTTGTCTTTAAATCTGGTGACAAGGAGGCGCTGAGATCAGCGAGGGCTAACCTGAACCGTGCTATCAGACTAGCAAAGCGAACGTACAGTCAAAAAATCCAGGAACGTTTCCTCAATAAAACCAACACCAGGGATATGTGGAAAGGCATTCAGGCCATTACCAAATACAAGCCAACCACCGCCCCAGTGCAGGACACTAGCATGGACTTTCTGAATGACCTCAACAAATTCTTTGGAAGGTTCGAGGCACAAAACGGCACCACTGCAGCGAAAGCGGTTCCAAATCAGGACGAAAGGGCACTCCACCTGGACTCAACCGACGTGAGAAAGACCCTGAGAGGGGTCAACACAAGGAAGGCTCCAGGCCCGGACAACATTCCGGGGCGGGTACTTAGGGAGTGCGCCGATCAGCTGGCTTGTGTACTAACAGACATTTTCAACACCTCGCTAGACCAAGCCAAAGTACCATCATGCTTCAAAATTGCCAACATCATCCCTGTGCCAAAGAAACCCCAGATCTTATCATTCAATGATTACCGGCCCGTTGCACTGACTCCTATCATAATGAAGTGCTTTGAGAGACTGGTTAAAGAGCACATCACCTCCAGTCTCCCCTCCTCATTCGACCCCTTTCAGTTTGCCTACCGGACAAACCGCTCCACCAGGGATGCCATCTCCTCTGCGCTTCACCTGAGCCTGACACACCTAGAGGAGAAGAACACCCATGTGCGGATGCTGTTCCTGGACTTCAGTTCAGCATTCAACACCATCATCCCACAACATCTGGTAGACAAAATGAGACTCCTGGGTTTCAACACCCCCCTGCGGAACTGGCTGCTGGACTTCCTCAGTGACAGACCCCAATCAGTGCGGATAGGTCAGAACATCTCAGATGTCATCTACCTCAGCACGGGCTCCCCCCAAGGCTGTGTCCTGAGCCCCTTGCTGTTCACCTTGATGACACACGACTGCGTCCCTAGGTCCGCCACAAACCACATCGTGAAGTATGCTGACGACACAACAGTGGTGGGCCTCATCAGGGACGACAACGACCTGGCCTACAGAGAGGAGGTGGAGCAGTTGGTGGCCTGGTGCAGGGACAACAGCCTGGTCCTGAATGTTGACAAAACTAAAGAGATCATTGTCGACTTTAGGAAAAACCATCCCAACCATGCCCCACTTTGCATCAACAACAAGGCTGTGGAGGTTGTCAGCAGTATCAAGTTCCTAGGGGTGCACATTACAAACAAACTCACCTGGTCCGTGAACACTGCATCACTGGTTAAGAGGGCACAGCAGCGCCTGTACTTCCTGCGGAGGATGAGGAGAGCCCACCTGCCCCCACCCTCCCTCATCGCATTCTACAGGGGCACCATAGAAAGTATCCTGACCAGCTGTATCTCTGTGTGGTGTGGAGGCTGCAGCGCTACCGACTGGGGTAGTGTGAGGAGGGTAACGAGGACAGCAGAGAAAATAATCGGGACTACACTTCCCTCCATTCAGGACATTGGCCAGAAGCGCTGCCTATCCCATGCTAAAAACATTATCGGGGACCCCTCTCACCCCCATCATGGACTGTTCACTCTGCTAGCCTCTGGGAAGAGGTACTGCAGTGTGCGGTGCAGGACCACCAGGTTCCGCAGTAGTCTAGTCCCCCTGGCCATTAGACTGTTAAATGGTCAATCTAACATATAGTTAACCTAAATCTTAACGGCTGCTAATCTGACTTTTTGCACTACTGGCAGTTCTTTATAGCTTGCCACTCCTTGCACATTTGCTCTCTGCACTATTGTACTTACAGCGTTACTGTTACAGTGTTAATGTTACTGTTTACCTGACTTGTTAACCTGAATGCCCATTTTGCACATCTGGCTAGCTACTCCTCTTGCACTATCGGCACTATGGTATGGTAAAATACTATACGTAGCCATAATACAATACAACTTTTACTTATATCTGTACATTCGAGGAAACTGTGCGGGTCAGATGTATCGACATTTCGTTCTGTATACACGTGTACTAGAATGACAATAAAGTAGATCTGAATCTGAATCTGAATTAAGTCATATGGCTTGTCTTTTTTTGATTTTCCGTATTTATACGTGTAAAATGCCCACTCGTGTGTAACATGCACCTCTAGGTTTTGATTGAGAATCGTTTTAAAATTTTGTTTCACTTTTTCTTAGTTCAATCTTGGTGGTTCAATGCAACGGGAGACGAACCCGGTCGGCGGCCGGGAAAGCACCCAACCCTAATACTACCTGTAGTATAGATGACATGTGAAAAGGCAATATATTGTATATTATTATCACACTGCCTTAAGTCACAGTGCCAGAGATGAATGTTCATTTCATTGTGCATTTCACATGTTCCTATGACAAAAGTTGTTATATTATTTTATTTTAAGCATTTTTGTACATTCTACACAATAATAATAATAATAATAATTTCCTTTGTATTGTCATTCTTTGTAACAATGTACACAGAACGAAATGTCGATACACCTGACCCGTTGTAGCGAGCCGATGCAGCCGCAGCCATATTACAATTACAAGAAATGTGTCACTTAAAATGCTTAGAATAGAAGAGTAGATGACAATTATTGTCATTGTAGCATGTGAAATGCACAACTAAATAGCATTTATTTCTTGTACCATGACTAAAGATTGTGCAATAAAAACTAAAGCCTTTTTGTCTGTCATCTATATCACAAGAAGCCCTGTGGTAACCTGGGTTGATCCTATTGTCTCTAATGTTTTGCTATTGTGGTCAGTGATATTTTTCGAGGTTAAAAAAAATATGTATTTCATACATGAATAGATATGGTATAAATATTTTTTTAATAATTTACCTAACTCCAGGAATTATAAACTGATGATATGTTAAATTTGCTCCATCTACAGTGTTTCTATCATCCGTTTATTGGCCCGGCAGCCAAAAATGCTTTCCTACTCCACCATATCCCAAAGTTCGCTACATTTTTTTAAAGACAAAGAGATAATCCGAAAGGCATATATGCTGCCATCTATTAGCCATAGTCTATTTATTTTAAGCTTCAAACAAATAGTGGCAATTGAAAAGAAACCATTAACAGTAGGATTCTTGTTATTGGGCATCAACTTTCACGTGATGCGATTTCTCGTCAGCCAGTTTAATGGAGTTGCCCAAACTTGTCTTTTCAAAAAATACCCAAATAAAGATGTGAAAGTGAATGTGTAATAGTTGCAGGAACAATACCATCTATACCAGAATATCAGATTATATAATACAGTAAAGAACGCTCACCCATTCAGATTTGGATCAATGTAGTGTAATTAAAAATGACAACAGTTGTTGTTCATTTGATCCGAAACTTGGTACTCAATTGTGTGAAATTGTTCCTGGAGTGACAGGAGAACTTTCTAAATATAGCAAGGAAATGACTACGCCGGCAACACTGACTCCCCACCGTCCCTTCTCAACAGGGGTGCGCTCTGAACTACCCGGAGCTTTTCAGAATGAGAAACCATCCTGCCAAATTAAGTCCAAAGCACCCAACAAATGGCCACGTCACCGGGCTTATATTTGAAAGATGAAGGCAAAGTGCCAGATTGTGAATTGGGAGCCGCTTCTCACTGCGAGTTTTCTGGCTTGTGGCACTTCTGAAGTATTTTGAGAATGTGTGTCAGCGGGCTCGATTAAAGGTGAAGCCTGCAGTGCAGGCCCAATTAAAAAAAAACATGAGAGCGAAGCACCTGTAGCGCAAAGAGAAGCCAACGGAAATCTTAGATCAAGCACTAGCATATGACGAATTTGCGTCAGAATTACTCTGTCACCGTTCTGTATCCTAATATCGTAAACAGATGTGGACAACACATTAATCTTTATTAAATATGACGGCATGGGCTACAGCAGAGCACAGATCCACAGCACACTTTTTGAATGAAGACGAGCACAAAAACATCTGTGTCCCTCCATTCCCCTCATTGATTATCAGCCTTCATCCCAGGGTTTTTCTTTGCAACTTTCACCCATAAAGATTAGTTTTAATCTTTCTTTCACCTTCCCACATGTGAGCCTTCCTCTTTACACTTCCCCGCTTTCTCGCTTCTCTCTCAAGGCCAAATTCGTCTCCTCGACCCCAGACCGGACGGGTATCAACTGAGACTTACGGGAACTGCGGGAACTCAAGGACTCCCCGAGTCGAGGTGGAAAGAAAAAGTTCTTCCAAAACTAGGTGGATTTGTTTTTCCAGAAAAATAAGCACACTTATGCAGCTCTGCCAATGCCTGGGTTCAGTTTTGAATACACGGTTTAAAGACTTGAGTTTTTAGATCAAATATTGATTTAAATCTTCAAGCAACCCACTTTGAGATCTCCAATGCCATTTCAGATCATAGCGTCTTTCATACCGTATTGTAACCAGACACCCGCTCTGCTTTCTCTGCATTTCACTGGTGAGGATTTTTGTCCCGCACCTTCCTCGTGTCGTTAAAGCGTAGCATCTCTCTCTTTCTCTCTCTGGCTCGCTTTCTCAATCTCAGCTGGCGGGGCTTTGATCAAATCCCCCCACCCCCCATCTCTCTGTCTGCGAGTCAGCAGGACTTTGATCGTATGCTGTGCCATGCAACCAACAATAAGCAGAGAGGCGTGACAGCATACACTGGTTTACCCCCTCCGCCATCATGTGTGTTGATATCAGTCATTCCTAACCATCCTTCGCCATTCACATCTATCCCTAGCACACGCTCCTGTATCCATTAAATTAACCGACCTCACATCCAGAGCAATTTTCACCCCATCCATCTAACCATATTTGGGCCTTCCTCTCATTCTGTTTCCCACCTTTTCTGCACTACATACTCTCTTAGTCAAACAGCCATTATCCCTTCTTTCCATATGTCCAAACCATGGCTGAAACTTTTCATCAACCCTCTCAGTAAGTTCTCTCACCTCACCAGTTCTCCTTACCTCCTCATTCCTTAACCTATCTAGTCGTGTCACTCCACACATACTACGCAAAAATCTAATTTTAAAGATATTTAACCTATGACGCTCATTTACCCTCAAACCCTACGCCTCTGAGCCATACATAACTGTTGGCACCACCACGGCTTCATACAATCCTCGCTTTGCATCCATTCGCAGATCTCTACATTCAAACAATCCGTTAAGGACACCCATTGCCTTGCACCCTTCACCCACACTATTCTCCACATCTTCCTCCAAACCACCACCTGCTGCCACATATTGACTTAATATAGCAGAATCCATACCTAGTAGTCACTGCTGTTTGTCATCTTGCTACTATGATGGTATTCATCTGCATTAGACTATACAGTGCTATTGGCCAAATATTACATGACAGACCATTTAAATACAACGTTAGTGTTGGAGAAGTCAATGATAATAACAACATTTGATTAATAGTTGTTATAATTATTAATGACATACTAATGTAATATTTTTTAATTTAATGGCACTTGATAAAATAAAATAAGGGTTTTGAAAGTCCTGAAAAAGTGTTTTAAATTGGCCATTAAAAAGGTGTGTGAACCATAAATAAAATGAGAAATACGCAAGCACGCTAAAGATGCCACATTTATTTGTGGATGTATCCAAAGTACATTGCATAAACATGTAGATTTGTTACAAATGTGGAAAGTACTCAGCATGCCCGCTGTGCCCACCACGCCTGTCTTTTGGTCCATTCATCCGCGACACTACAAGAACATTAGCGCATCTATTCCTCTGCATCTTCTTTGGTTCGAGAACAAAGACGCCATGTGTCCACCGTCCTCTCGCTCTCCCGCGACGATAAGTGGCCGATTGTTGCAGCGAAAACAAACACTCGCTCTGCGCGTGGCGGCATGCCGCACCAAAGAGAGGGGTTCTAATTTGCCGCCCCATTATTGGCTGACCAGCACCGCTTGCTTCCCTTATTAAGCGCCACTCAATCTGCAACTGCCCGTTTGAGTTCATTCATCAATCTACATTGTCTTACCTTGAGCTATCTTTTTTTTTCCCCTCCTTCCTCGCATTGTGGTTCAGTTAATTCAATTTGAGTGTTTCCCAATGCTACGCTACAAGCCTGACTGTTTGATTTTATACTAAAAGTCAGAGAGTTCTTTGCACCACTAGCTATAAAATAAACATCGGGATACCGCAATCGCCTGCTAATGATTAATATTTCAGTATGTGTTATTTACAGCCGTAGAATGGTAAAAAAGCACGATTCATTAAAAAAACAATATTGATTTAAATAAGGTAAAGAAACCCGCATTCATTTTCCGAAGCTGTCATGATTGTCCACCACCAAAAAAACAACATCTGGCGAAATGCTGGGCACTACACAATATAGCAATATTTAGTGGTCAAATACTACACATTGTACCTTTAAATAAATATTGAATAAACCATTTAGGGACAATGTATTTTATGTACTAACAAAACTACTTTTTTTATTCAATGAAATGATCATTGTTACAATAATTATGTTTAAATGTTATGCTAAAAATGTTGCCCTACAGTGATCATTCTTGCTACATGGAAGGAATTTAACAACTTTTCGATACAACACAATCCAGATATGTTCATGAACCATTAATCCATGGTGTTTCTTGGGAAATTAATGCCTGTTGGCGGGTATCCCTCTCCAGGCTGATTTTTGGGGTAGGGGTGTGTTCCCCAACATGAAACAAATAGCACTGATTTTTATGGTTACCACTAGCAGGAGCCTCCTGGCCTGACTCAGATACAACACTCTCATCTTCTGGTCCCTATTGTTTTCGACAGACCTCAGCCTTGACAGGCAGCGATGTGTGGCAATATTGATACCAGATCCTAAATCACTGGGGAAAACGATATTGTTCCAAAATTTGGAGAATCGCATTGTATGATGCGCATTGCATCACTTATGGCTTTAGATTTTGTTGAAAAACAAACCTTGTGGTGATGACGTTATGTCCTTAAACTATTTTGAGATATTAAAGGCTTTTTGTCCAGGAAAGCACTTGGTGTTTTGTATATTTGTGTGTAAATGATTTATGCATTTAAATGAATACATTTTGGTTCGGTTTGGATCCCTTAAAGGGATTCCAAATTTCTAAAACATACTCTCAGTCGCCAATTATGTCATATCGAGGAAAGATTGACCCTTAGGGGGCTTTTACGAAGGTGTGACGCTACTTCGCGGATTTTCCGAGGGATCTTTGTATTCTTATTCAACATGTGAATGCATTCTCTTGTCTTTCAGATTGGATCCCTCATCCCATTCAGCCACTTTGAGGCTGACCGCCAAGCCTCTGCAACCTTGAAGGTCATTCGCCAAGGTCCAAAGTCGTTTGCACCACACGCAACGAGGGGGTCCGTTGCCCCAGGAGGCGGCCCCCACCTCCCCTTCCCCTGCCTCCCGCCTGGCACCGCAGGGCCCCGAGCCCTACCATCTTCCGGCGACCGCCCCCTCCCGAGCGTCGAATGACAAGCGTGCATCCGAGGGCGGGGCTTGCCTCAGTCTCTCGTGATTGGCTGCTGGATGGAATTGAGGTGAATGGAACACATGCCCAAGGAGCAAGAGCCTAACCCACTCGAGGGCGAAGAGAAACGGTGAGCACACCTGCATGCACATCCACATAGGGACAGGCCCATCCAGTCGGGCTGGTCCATATGCAAAGAGACGCAATGTGCGGCGATCAATTATAAGATGTGCTTTGATGTTCCTAGAGCGGCCTCTGCGTGTTTGAATTTAAATATGTGCTTCCGTGGAGACGCAAGGGTGTGGAGGGTAATATTTGAGTACCTGTAATTGCTGCCAAGGACATTGTGTTTTTATATCCAAGTTGTATGTCTCTTCCCATGAGAAAATGCAAAGTTCCCTGTTATTCATAATTTATCATAGGTGTTAGATTTCTTTCGGGTTTTTCTTTCAGTTTAAGTGACTTTGAGAAGAAGAACAACCCTTTCTTTAAATAATGAACAGCAGAGGTTTCCGACCTTTTTCATTTACAGATCACATACATAAAAAATAAAGGATACATGCGCCATTTTTATTAATGTTTTTTAATTAATAAAACATACTAAAATCAGATATAAGACCATGCCTAAGAAATCCAGTTACTGTATTTTCCTGACCATAGTGCGCACCGTGTGAAAGGGTACAGTCTTCGTAGCTGAGGTGCACCCCACGTTAGGGTGCGGGAGCCCTCTGCTTGCTGTCGCGTTACAATCAACACAGACAAGCATACAAGTGTGCGGTGCGTATGTAAAAATACAACAAAAGTAAAACTGAGATTTGTTGTGGTTTACTTAAGTATTGATTACAAAGTAGAACGCACGGATAAAACGAGATTTAAAAAAAAAAAAGCTGGTGCAAAACAGTTTGGCACACACAATTTTTACCGGTAATCCATAACATAACTATCAAAATCCTCCTTCTCTGTTTCAGAACAGCTCTGCTAAATTTCCAATAAAAGGTTTGATTTCTTTACTTTCCGAGTCACGTTCAGAGTCACTTTCCGAAAGCTAGAAACAACAGTCCCGCCCATGGCAATCAAACAAGAGATGTTTAAAAGTCACAGGAGACGCATAGAAGTCACATTTAATCTCACAAAAACATCGGATTTCACCCAAATATGTTGTAAGTCTTGACTCGGCCAAGGCTCGACGAACCTGTGACCTCCCAGTCTCAGAGGCAGGTGCCCACCCTTAGGCCACCGAACTGGTCCAGACTTTTATGTGCGCCGTATGGTTGTGAAAATACAGTAAATTGATTTGCAGGATAGAGCCCAAAGCAAAATCGAAATTTTATATTTTATTGGTGAGGACTCGGGAGAAGGAGAGGTGATTTATGATAACAAATCAAAACCTGTTTGTTGTAACAAACCCGGAGCTGCACCTCCGCGCTGTATTCAGTGCAATGCATACTTTAGCCAAAGCGCACCCTTCAGCGCCAAAGTACGCAGGGCGCCAAAGTGTAGCTTCAGGTTTACTTCAAGCCCGGTCCCTTAGATCAAGTTAATCAAACGGGTTCGAGTCAGGCTAGATTTTTGCAGGCCCGATCCTACCTCAACCTGACCTGAAACTTGTAGCTGTCAAACTCATTGATGTCCAAACATGTCGCTTCCCCATCTTGCGTCAAACACACTTTCGATATCAAGACCTCAGAGCCACCAATCGTAATGAGATGTTATGGCATCCATACTGACTTTGCCCGGTGAGATTAAGCGACATCATGCCTCTTCCTGGTTGTGGTCGACTGCGGCTGAAGTGCGGCAGGTCATGCAAGTGTAAACAAGCTTGAGGTTTTCCTTCCCGCAAGGATGTCCTGTCACAGTGAGCTAACAAGCATTGTTGCGCGTCGCTTTGACTGGGGATTGTGTGACTGATTACATCACGGCCACTTTGTGGTCCAAGGGGGCTTGAATAGCCAGTCGGGCTTTGAGTTGAGTCAAGCGCTTCAAAGTCTTGAACACAACGGTCCCTTGGTAGATATTTCTCTCTTTTGGTATGATGCAACTGCAATTATGTGTGTAATGCAGTTGTCCTCAAATTGTGGTGGCTCAATGGCTAAAGTGCAGTTTCATCTCCGCTATGCTCTCATTAGAATTGTTTTGTTTATATTTAGCATTAAATT
The DNA here is from genome assembly GCF_059441175.1 of Urocampus carinirostris. Taxonomy (NCBI): domain Eukaryota; kingdom Metazoa; phylum Chordata; class Actinopteri; order Syngnathiformes; family Syngnathidae; genus Urocampus; species Urocampus carinirostris. Next base: position 20,806,613 of record NC_142367.1, on the reverse strand, counting down.
TTTGTGCATAGTATAGTGTATACGTATGAAGTCGAGACAAAAAGCAGGCCCTCAAGTGACCCCATGAAAAAAAAGTGTTTTTTTTTTACACCATTAGACAGGCATGAAAATCTCTCACCTTTTAGAGAAACTCACTCTTTTAAAGTCACATGGGTGACTTACATGAATTTTGTAAATCCAAGGACAGAAATTATTTGAGACGCATTGAGGTAAGGGGACAATTTTGACTGGAGGGGACACCGTCCGTTTGCCATTTACTCAAAGATTCTTAGTCAGTTTTCAATATTTTGCAAATAATAAAGTAGAAGTCATGCTAATACTGTTCACCTTGCGCTTTGTTTTTTTTCATTGTGGCCCGTATTTGTTAATAAAAAAAATAACATTTTGTTTTAAAAAAGGTTTAACTGACTAAAAACAAATCATCCAGTGTGAAATTTCTCAAACAATAATATCTCATTTTAAATCAGTTTCAACTCCAACTACGCATTTTTTGATTAATTCGTTAGTGACAATCATTTCATATCTGCTTTCAGTAACTTAAACAAAACTCTTGTGTTCCTACCTATGGTTTTCCAACGATCTGATTTTTTTAATTGTCTATTTTAAAAATGACAAATTATTCAAATTAAATAAAATTATTGACGAGTTTTAATAATCCAGTATTTTGTAACACATATCAAAAAAGACAATCGACTAAGAGCAACGCTGATTGTGGTCATGAACATGTTAGTTCATTCAGTGCTACAGATGACTATATTAGGGCTTCAACAATTAATAGATAAAATTGATTCGAATAGATAATTAAAAGCATTGGCAACAGATTTCCTCATTGATTGGTTGTACAGGGATATGTTCGTATTACATGAAAAATTGTATCCAAAGAGATTTGACAGGGCATTCCAAGGTAGATGTGTAAGACCTCAATCCCTGACGTTAATCCTTTAACTGTTAAGAAGCAAATGCATGTCTGTATGATGTCACCAGTCACTAAAATATGCCAAGCCACATATCATTGGAAAGCTTTAACTCTTGGGATTCAAGATATGCTGACCATTTAAAACATACAACACGGTCAGTCTGAAACAAGATACCCGAAAACTATAAAGCTGATGTAACTCAGCACTTACGTCCCCTGGCCGTCATATTCGGTGATAGTTTGCAACCATGGCCTCTTTACATCCACGAGAGTCTAGTTAATCCAACCGTGTAAAATATTTAATCCAAAACACACGATAATGTCGAAAGATAGAGAAAAAAAAACGCAGAAAAGTATCTCTGCATCAATGGAAGCTCCTTTTTGCTCGCTCTCTGTTAAACCCCGTAATTCCAGTTTACAAATAAATAGATTAGTAAAATTACTTTCTATAGGTCCTTAGCCTCTGAAGTTTTGATTGACATCTATTTCGGCCAATTTCAGGCTTTGTCTCACGGTCCACAGCCTGCCTTGGCCTATACGGGCCTGTACTGCTAAAAAAGATGACGCATTCTTTACCTCCGTATAACTTTAGCCAATAGTGACCCATTTAAATAATGACTGACACATTGGTTATCCAAGGAAATTCTGAATAAAATCCATATGACGATGTCCCTATTGTATTCATATTAGACCCTGAAGAAATAGTGCGTTACGTGCAAGTGTGCACGCAAGCATATTGAATTCTGGAAAGAAAAGTCAAACTCTCTCAAAACAGTTGGCCATCGTAACTGGTCATCTCCAAAAAGCCACTTTTGGAAACGCCTCGACCTACCATTAGAAATATGTGTAAACTACAATGTTTACTTTTTCAGATTGTAACCAAATTTGACAAGGTACCAGTATCTTACATATTTGCATGTATTTTTGTTTATTGTTAAGCTATCCGACACAATTGCATTTTTTTTACATTAAATAATATTCTGTTGTCTTGTGAACTATTTTTCTATTTGTCCATCTATTTTGAAAATCTGATTCATCAAAAAAAATTGACAGATTCATCGATTATTAAAATAATTGGTAGTTGCAGCACTAGACTCTGTGACTAATATTCATTTTTTGGGTAGTACGAATGGTAGCGCCAATCTCTGTCCTATACTGATAGACATTACAGAACATTTTTCTAATGCAGTAAAAATGCTAGATTACCCGGTGAAAAACCACAGAAGCGCGACACAAACGGCAGCAGGGATTGAAAGATGAGTTTGTTCGAACCACAAAAAAATGACTACTGCCTTTGTATAAAACATCACGTCCATTTATAGCAAAATGAGTCTCATGACTCGCTTTAATGTATGACTTCCCTTTCCTAACAGAGTTGGCATACAAACTTTATAACGTATTTATAGATGTTCACAGCCAAAAAGGCGCCCAATTCATTATGACAACAAGATACAGAAATATAAACAAATACATTGTGCAGTGTGAAAATGTATTATCAGATTAACCAGTTTTTCAAGGAAACGAATTTAGTCTGAAAATCATTGCCTTAAACACACAAGAGTAATAAAATGTTTGTTTTTTTCCAGAATAGAGGCAAATACATTATTCCTATCTGATGCTAAGATTGATATATAAGATAATTATAGACCAGGGTTTGTACATGTGCTTGAAATCCTTTAAAATGCTTAAATTTTAATATGTTTTCCAGGATTGAAAAGTGGTTGAATTTTGTGTGAAGAGCTTGCTAATGCTTGAAGTTGTTGCCATGTTTTTCAACAAGTCTGCTTAAAAATGGCACTGCTCTCTGGTGGCTTCGCTTTGCCATTGCATTTATTTCTTAAACGGCAGCTGGTATCAGTTTGTACGCCATTGTCCTACGTTGGGCATTGCCCCTTACGGGTAGTGCCCAAAAGGACAGTTGCATGCTACACCAAAAATCGGGCACTAAGAAATGTGTGTTAGTGCAAGGATTAAGTATCAATTATGAGCATTATAGGCCATTCCAAATTTTCGGGAAGATTTTCCCAGGGGTAAATTGTAAATGGAAGAGGGCCTTGCAACTGAAATTATAAGTTTCATATTACTGTCATTTTACCCAATGCCTACATGAGGAAAGATTTGTCTAAGAACAAATTCGAAATATTCGCTATTTACTCAAAATCTAAAAATCATGTCTTAATAAATGCACACGCAAGATTAAAACCCCATGTGTAAATCGCAGATATATTTGTGGCTCTACATGATCCACTCTGATTTTCTTTCTTTGAATGTTACTAGAGAAATTGGAAAACTGGCTTTGAAGGTCCTTAAAAAGTGCTTGAATTTGGCCATGAAAAAGCTGTACAAACCCTGTGTAGACATTCATACAACTGGGACACCTATCACGGACTGCAGTAAAAAAGTATTTGTCAGTGTCCTCCTTTCAAGTATTATTTTTTTCATTTTCATGTGATATTTTTCTGAACATTTTTAACCAGACTGTTTGCAGTACAACTGTAAGACCAGATAGTTGAGAATTATTTGCCAACAGGGACCCAATATATTATTTTTCTTTCATTCTGAAAAACTATGCAAAATAAATAATACAAAAATACTACTGCAGTAATACTACAATACAAAAATACTACCACATAAATATTAAAACGGAAATACTACAAGAATTCAAGTACAGCAAATCGACAAAAATACTTAAGAAATACTACAAAAATAAGACTGGAAATAGTTCAAAAACACTTCTACAAAAACACTATAGTTAATACTATAAAATATTAGATAGCTAGATAGATAGATACTTTATTCATCCCTGTAGGGAAATTCACACTTCCAGCAGTATCCTTGTGTTAAAAAAATGAAATAATAAAATAAAAGATATAGAATACAAAAATACCCGTTATAGTATTACGACGGAAATACTACAAAAATATAAATACAATAATACCGTGCCCTTGGGCAAAACACTGAACTCCTAGTGCCCCCGATAAGGGGGTAGGCGCCTAGCATGTCTGTCACCGCTATCGTTGTGTGTGTGTGTGAATGGGTAAATGTGAAGTATATTGTAAAGCGCTTTGGGAAGCCTTCAGTTTCATAGGGTTGGAGATGAAACCAAACATATGCAATTACACAAGGTTTTTTTTTACATGCAGAGCTGATTGTCGCATGTGTGAAGCCGACACATCACTAACTGTAACAAGGGTTTGTCAGGACCAGAACTGAGACAGGACCCACTTGCGTTACGTTTCTCTCAGTTTTATTAGAAGAAAGGAAAGGGTTGCACCCACGATCCGGTGATCGCTGGATGCGGGAAGCAGGTCGCTCTGAACGCGGAAGTGGGACTTCCGTGGCGAGCGATGGCGGTGTCGGGAACAGAAAAAACGGGTCAGGAGGGCAAAAAATGTGGTCAGGATCAAAAAACAGGTCGGGGAACAGACGGGAGCAAAAACAGGTGGGAGTCCGGGTCGAAAAAAGACGGACTGACAACAGGTTACAGATAGACGTGGGTTTAAATAGTGACAGGGAGCCAATCAAAGTCTGAGGCCTTTGGCGCCAAAGGAGCGGGCACAGGTGCATCACATCGGTGATCATGACAAGAGTACAATTTTGAGTACAATTTTGTCTGTGTATTGTTAAATAATCTTTTATCCAGAACCTCATTAAATCATTTATCATTGTTGAGACACTTTATGACGAAAAGCGACACAACAATATTTAATCACACAAAAGCTCTAGCAAAGCACCTACAGCAATTTGATTAGGTGAGTGGTAGGAACGGGCGGGGCTATACACAGGGGGCATGCACTCGTTCTCCTCACCTAACGCCATTTGCACTAAAGGTCAAATCAAGTCATGTTTCATTGTATATGGGACACAGCCTCGGGCATTATTCTTATTTCACACATTTTATCAAATTATCAAATCTCACTCAATGAAATAAAATGAGCTGATGAATGAACATTTGTCTGGAGAGACGGTTTGGCGGTTTTGTTGATTTTTTTTTGTCTTAAAATATATAGTGTGGCTCTCTCTTCAAGAAAAAAAATCAACTATTTTTGCTTTTATGGCTCTTTGGGTAAACAAAATTCCTGGCCCCTGCTGTAAAGGATCAATTTTGTATTCATCACATGAGAGATAAAACATTTCGATGTATATATTCAGGCCAGGTGGAAAAACACGGGCCAATCGGGAGCTGGAGGGGGCGTGGCTTAGTAGCAGAATGTACAGGGGTGCTGTTGATGAGCAAGTTAAACTTAGACCTGACGCCACTACTGCTCCAAGAGAGAAAAGAACTTCCCTCTCTCGCAACTGGGATCAGATTAGTTTAAAAAATATATATATTTTTTTTTATTTTTTCCGCAAAATGCACATTTTATCACCTTGCTGCGTCACCAGGTAAGATCTACAACACTGCACTTATCTTTTCCGCCTCGGGTGCTGCGTGTGTTTACGAGCATGCACTTTGAGGACTCTCATGCGAGTTTAGCTCAGGTTACCAGGAGAAGACACGTTAGGGGATAGAACACATTACAGCACGTCTTGGCCCGCCCTTGTTTGCGGACTATTTCAGTGGCGACGCTTTGGTCGTGCAGGCCCGCTCTCGTTAAGCTCAGGGAAGAATTTACTGATCCCCAATCTTCATTTTTAGTTTAACACTCATGTTGTGTTATGAAGTGGGACCTCTAACCATTGTTTAGGGGGTCAATTTTGACCCGGGTTTAACATAGTCATGACCACTGAAAAGAAAAAGGTATCGTTCAATATAGTTAATATTCTGACAAACATCATACGCATCCATAACCATATATTCCCATTGTGATTTGATTTTATGGCTCCTGAGACACATTTTAGAACCTTGAAACTGGTCACTGGAAACCCTAACACAGGGTTTGTACGGGTGCTTGAAATCTTTGAAAATACTTGAAATGTAATGTTGTGTTTTCAAGGATTGAAAGGTGCTTGGATTTTTGGTGAAGTGCTTGTAAATGCTTTTATCGTTGCCATTTTTCTCAACATGTTTTCCTAAAAATGGCGCTGACACTGCTCTCTGGTGGCTTTGCTCTGCCATTGTATTTCTTCTTCCTTTATGATTAACGCAGCTGGCATTAATTTGTCGATGTTGTCCTGTGAAGCGTCAGCGCCCCCTACAGGTCACGCCCAAGAGGACAGGTGCATGCCATTACTAAACAGGGCACTATGAAATTTGTATTAGTGCAAGAATTACGAATCAATGAGAGACATTTATTATGGGCCAGGCCAAAAATCAAGATAGCATTGGTAAATTGTAACGGGAAGAACTTCCTGCAACTGAAAATGTAAGCTCGGTAGAGATTTGTCTCAAAAACACAAACTTTCTCGATTTAATCCAAATCCAAAAATCTTATAGCTTGCTAAATGCACGCGCAAGATTAAAAATGGTTTATGTAAATTACAGGTATATTTGTGGCTCTGCAAAATACATAATTTTCGACATTTTTTTTCTTTTAATGATACCTGCGAAATTAAAAAAATGGCTTGGAAAGTCCCGAAAAAGTGCTTGAATGTGGCCATGAAGAGGCGTACAAATCCTGCTAACATAAAATAAGGGTTGAAAAAAAAAAAAAGACCAAAAAAAGTAAAATTGACAAAAATATGACATATCTGACCTGTCGGCACGGCAGTCAGATGACAGACGGTCGCTCGAGGACACTCAGGGGGCTGTGGTTACCTCCCCTGTCATCGACCGCCGTCTCGTTTTTCCACACGTTTAAGCTTCGCGGTTTCAGCAGGGAGTGCCAAGGTGGGAGAAAAAAAGTTTCCCGGGTGTTTAGCCTTCTGGAAAACGGCAAAAGTACGTCTTCAACCTTTCTGATGATGTCATGCTTCATTGACAGCACGACTGTGAGCTGTTGTCCGTCTTTGCTAGGTGGTCAAAATATGGGAAACATTCTTTACATATTTTTGTTGTTGATTTACCTCAAAAAAGGTGTAATCTCATGTTGGGCTGCTACTCATGAAGGAAAATTAAAAAAGTGAAGAAACATCGCTTTGACACAATGAAAAGAAGTATTTAAACAAAAGCCACGGCTTACTGGAAAGATATCCTCCGGTTTGATGAGACAAAGATGATTTTTATTGGGCTTAGATGGTGTGAAGCATGTGTGGCGGCAACCAGGTAAGAAGTACAAGTATGTTTGTCAAGCATGGTGTTGGGAATGTCATGGTTTGGTGCTGCATACGTGCCATTGAAATTGGGGAGTTGCATTTCATTAAGTGAAACACAAACTCAAGCATGTACTGTGAAATACTGCAGAGAATGATCCCCTCCCTCCAAAAATTGGGTCGCAGGGCAATGTTCTAGCCTGATAATGACCCTAAATACACTTCTAAGTTGACCAAGGCTTTTCTATAGGGCCTAACTAAGGGTTAAGTGGATGGACTGGTCAAGCATGTCTCCAGATCTAAATCCAATAAAACATATTTGGGGCATCCTCAAGCCGAAGGTGGGGAGGCACACCTTGAATATCCCCCAGCTCAGTCATGTTGTCATGGAGAGCATTCCAGTGGCAATTTGTAAGACTCTGGTGAAATCCATGGCTAGGAAGATTAGGGTGATTTTGCAAAATCATGGTGGCCACACAAAAGTCTAGGAACTTTTACTTAAGGGTGTACTCACTTTTGTTACCAGGGGTTTAGCTACTAATGGCTATATTTGGAGTTTATTTAGGGAAAAAAATTATCGCTGCTATATAAGCTTTACACAGACCACCTTTTACTGTTTCAAAGCGATGTTTCTTCAGTGTTGTTCAACTAAACATTATAATGAAACATCTGCGGAAATGTGAGGGGTCAAAATAAAACGTAAACCCTATTTTTTTTATTGGAAAAAAAGTATGTTTATACCATTGTTTGGTAACAACAGTTAAATATTGCTAAGTTTCTTGAAAATACTAATTTCCAAGAAAACTGAGAAAAACTTATTTTGGTAAAAGGATGCATTTGAAGCTGGACTTACACTTTAGTACTTTGTATTTGTGATACCTCCAATATCTGAACAATGCTTTCCATTAACACAGAGGCACCTTGCTAGCAAAATAAAATTGTATTCTCAGAACATCAAACATGAACTTTGTAAGAAATTTTCAGCGCCTGATGTTTCCGGTGATGTGATCACACGATTTCGATCACCATGGCGATCATTCCTGTGGAGGTGCACGTATTGTTATCACTCTTAGCTCAACGATGATTAAGGGACTTTGTCATCTTTTTAGGAAGGAAAAAAAACTGTCTTATTCATATCTTTGCTACTCTGATCACACTGCTTCACTATGCCTACTTGCCATATGGTGCTGCCTGCACACTCTCCACTGCTGGATACAGGAATCAACAGTAGGATGTTGGGGCTTCCTCGTTGTGTGAACAAAGATCTGATTAAAGCCATTCCTGCCATCTAATGGTCATTTAACATACTGAAACCATTCCCAGAGGCTTAACACTTACCGAGGAGCTCCACCGAGCCCTTTATAATTTAAAAAAAAAAAAATTGTCAAGTATAACCAGAAACATGTTTTTACTTTTTGGCACTTAGGGACATGTCTTCTAAAAACAGTTTTATACGTGATGGCATTGAATGAGTTTGAATAATTATCGCTTATAGTCCTTTTTTTTGGTACCGGTACTTGTAATGGTATCTGCCTTAAATGGCCATTTAATAATAAATAACTGGTATGAAATTGTCAAAACAGTATTTACAGATGAGAGGTACTATTGTGACATCTGTATATATGCATACCTGGCAACCTCAGCCAATTGCTTCCCTTATTAATGACGGCAATTCCCCTTCTTAAGCAGTAATAAACCTTACAAACACAATGCAGACTATGTACAGTACAATAAAAGTAAAGAAAATTTGAATTTATTTTATTTACCAAAAAAAAGCAAATAATCATCTTTCTTGGTTCTGTACCCGCTTGCAGTGAATTAAGTGTTGCTTACTTTACGTTGCAGTGCAGGATTTTGCAGACTTCGTCTTCATTAGTGATATACAGTGACTGTGTCGTCAGCTTCCAGTAACCGAGAGGATCTGGATTAGAGCCAAAATGGGCAAGACACAATCGTTCTTTTTTTTGCCACATTTTTCATTTTTCTGTACATTTCCCTACTTCAATGAAACCTCAAACAACAATCAGCATCGTTTAGTTGAGTGGCGGCCCATCCGAGATGTTTTGAGTCCTCCTGTATTGGCCCCAACTAGTCAAGTGACCAGTAATGAGGACAAGTGTGCACAAGTCGGTCGGGCGGTTGCACTTTCCGGGGAAATGTGCTTATTTTCCAACTCGCTCTCTCAATGGGATCAAGTGGGAGCCGCTTGCTTATTTTCATGCGAATCAAACTGAAAAAAGTTCAAGAGAGGTTTGCTTTTCTGCTACCTTTGGCTGTGCCATCCATGCTAAGCTCATGTTTGGCTAGCAGGCCAGTGTTTGTATTTCCATCGGCGCTATTTTGGGATCCGATACTCTCGGAGGCTTTACATCCTCGTAAAAACACAAAAGCGAGATGCATCATCACGCCGTGTTTTCGTGCTAAATAAGGTGATGGCAAGTTAGGCAAGTGGAGTCACTTTGCATATGACTCAAACCCCTTACAAAAGATGTCATGAACAAACATGCGCAGAATAACACACTTTATTTCAATCGCCTTAAAAAGAAAACAAATCCTTATTGAACATTAATACTGCACTTAAAATGGATGATTTCGTAAAATCTTTCATTTAAAAACAAACACGCCCTTGAATAAATGTTTAGAAAACGTATTCAAACAAATTCATTGATATAAATCGACAAATACTGCACATGCTAGTAAAGCTAAATAAACGGTTTTGGCCCATGCGATTTCCACACAGCTCTTGATGAAGCTTGCATACCAACAGCTAGGTAAGTTCATGGTTCTGTGTCACCTAATGTATTTCTGTTATCGAAAGATCAACAAAAATCAATTATGCCGTGACAAAACAAATCACAATTTTCATACCAATGAAGTGGAATGTTATTACCTCTCGGGTCACAGTACACCTAATTTCCTCCTCTTGTCTGACAGAGTAAATTACTTTTTTAACATAAGCTCCTTCCTTGCATTTTTCTATTTTAATTATCTATTCTATTTTAAAACAGATTTTCCTTGTTATATTTTTAACATATTTTACTATAGTTTTCAGCATTCAAACCTGGGTTTTTAGCAATAAAGTTGTAAGCATTGTGGAGAGAAAGTCATTTTAAGTCGTTTTAAGAACGTTTGGGGTTGCTTAAAAATGTCCTTATTTTTAAAGGAAAAGCTCTGTTATTTTCAATAAAGATAATATGAAACTAATCAGTAATACAGTAAGGCCTCGGTTATCGCGGTTAATGGGGACCAAAACCACCCGCGATAAGTGAAAATCCGCGAAGTAACGGCGCACCTTCAAAAAATATATATATATATATATATATATATTTTTTTTTGTAATTATCATTTTTTTTAGACCTGGTTAACGGGGACCAAAACCACCCGCAAAAACTGAAAATCTGCGAAGTAGCAATGCCCCTTCAAAAAGAAAAAAAAAAGAAAAAAATTGTCTTTTTTTTTTTTACCATTACAGACCGCGAAGCTCTGAATCCGCGAACGTCGAACCGCGAAGTAGCGAGGTCCCACTGTACACCTCATGCATTGTTAACATGGTAATTGATTATTCGCTGTAAATCTGTGCTTTTTTTATGCAATATCAACATCGGTGTATCAAGGCCCATTTCCAGTAACCAGGTAGTTAATGGATGATTAGAAAACCCATATGCAATGACGTTAGCAGAGATAAAAACAGTTCAGCTGGTTAGAAAAGCTATACAACTGACTTTCCATTGTTTAGTTCAAGTATCTGGAGCAAGACATTTGTGGGTATAATTATACTTTCAAAATGGCCAGGAAAAAAAGAACTGTTGTGTGAAACTACAGTTCTCATTCTAAGAAATTAAGTATATTTCATGCGAGACGTCCCCAAGAAAGTGACGATCTCCTACTATGGTGTGTATTACTCCCTTCGTAGAACAGCACAAACAGACTCTAACCAGAGTACAAAGAGAAATGTGAGGCACAACCAAGAAAAAGTACATTAGAGTCTCTAGTTTGGGGGGGAAAAATGACGCCTTAGAGGTCATCAACGAGCAGCTGGGTTAAATAGTACCTGAAAAACACCAATGTCAAAATCTACAGGGAATAGGTGACTCTGAGGTCCTGCCTTAAAGGCACAGTGGCAAAGAAAAAGCCATATCTGAGACTGGGCAACAGAAGGAAGTGATAATTATGTGCAAAGAGCACAGGCATTAGAAAAAAAATGATAAATAAAGGCGTTGCTTCTTCATGGAAAACTCAAAATTGTGCCAATGACCCCAAACTTTAGAACAGGAGTGTATAATGCAACAATAACAAACTCAAAATTGTGCTAATAAAATAAGATTATTTTGATTTTTTTCTTTAAGTCTTGCGATAAATTGTGTTATTCATATGCTATTCATATGCAATTTTTATACCCTACTTCCTAGAATTGCTTAGAAAGCCATCACTGAGGAATAAAGGTGTTACCTTTCAGAATGTAATAAGAGATACAGGATTTTCCACCTTTGACTTTACTAACAAGATGCTGGCAACATTAAAAAATCTTGGGTGCCATGTCACCATCATTCTGCAAGTCAGTTTTCATGATTTATCTTAAAAGATACAGTGTTTTAAATCACACAAGCTATTGCAGAGCGTTGGCGTGCCATTGCTGTACATTGCCATTGTGTCTTTGCAGTGCATGGACATTGTGTCCTTGCATTACAATGCTATTGTTGCTTGTTGAATGACAATGAGGCGGAGAAATCCTTCGCCACCTCCGAGTGGCCGTGCCACATTCTCTGCTTGACGAGCGGGATTATTCTCATACCCACCAGATCGGCAACCGCATACGTGACAAGATGCTAGATACCTTCGCTAAAGTCATCAAAATGAAAGCCTGAGCTAATGGATATTGGCGGGTTTTGGCTTGAATCCAGTCAAGCATTATTAGTCTGAAATTAAGCCATCATGCCCTAATCATATGACACATTGGAAAACTTGTCCTTTTTTTTGCCGACCTGTCGCTATCTTCATAAACTATTAATAATACTCCAGTTGTTCCAATCGAGCCAACACGTGCTAAATGAAGACATCATGTACTATTATGTGTGAGCCACGTGAGCCAAACAACACTTAGCCTCGCAGTTGTAGCTGTTTCTGAAAGAGCGAGTGGGAAAATATGTTGGATATTGTGATTTGTTCTCTCAAGAATCTGCTTTTCTTTACTAAGAAAAAAAATCTTGAGCCTCTTGGCTTCACACCAAACGCACTCTGCAACGGAGAGTTGAATCCCTGTCTTATACTTTAGGATCTGCTTTTTGCTTTCTGTACTTTATTTGTGGGGTTTTTTTAATTGCAAAAACACGGCGCCAAGTAGACAGGAATGACAGCCACAACCAACTTCTAAATCCAATGTTGGCAATTACAAACAACATTTCAAGTTGAATCACAATTTAAAACGATATCAAATCCAACTTGGCAGATCCAAACAAGTTGTGAGGGTTTGCAAGGAACAACTGCTGTAATCCATCCTAATAGAATTTCAGCTTCCCTTGAATTGCCTCAAGATTTGAAATGGAATGATCTGCATTTATATAGCGCTTTTCAAGTCAAGACTTCCCAAAGCGCTTTTACAGTGTGCTTCACATTTCCCAATAGCAGCCGTGCAGCCATGTAAGGAGCTAACCTGCTTATTGGGGGTATTAGGGGTTCAATGTCTTCCCCAAGGACACTTCGACATGTAACACGGAGGAGCAGGGATTCGAACTGCGATCTCTTGATCCCAAAACGAGCGCCACTCTCTTCCCAAAAGGAACTCTTCATTGAGCAAAGTCTGTTAAGTCGAAACCTTCATTTTCCTCAGTTATAATGCAATGAATACATACTGGAACCAAAGAATAACCATTTTCAAAGGTTTAAGCATTTGTGTAACAAATAAAAGTACTGTAAAAATGTGTTTTTCTTCATAAATAATTGCTGTCTTGTCAAATAATAAATGTAACTGAAAGCAGAGAGACTCTTCAGCCAATCAAAATTCAGAACTCAATGCATTATACATATCAGTGAAGTAGTCAGACTGTAAATTAGGGCTCCTCGATTTTTGAAAAAAATAAATAAAAATTGCCATTTCTCAGGCCCATATTGCAATCTCCATGCAATTTCTATTTTAGGAGAACAGTGCAGTCTCTGTGCTAGTTTGTTTTTTTGTCAGTACCTAAGCCTCCTTAATTTATATTGCATTTTACTTTAAGTGTTGAGACTTCTCCTTGATTGCTCCCGAAATGTTTTTCTTCACATTTTCAAGTAACCTGTATGAAAACAGAACAAAAATGGTCCTTGAAATGAAAACAACACAAGGGTTAATCCTGTTGACATGTTGTAAACTTAAATCAACAGCACCCTCCTATGGTGAGCTTCGTTATATTTGCTGTCTGCTCACACAGGGCTCAAACCGCAGTGTCTTGCTGTTACACAATTGCATTGCGTCACATCACAATATCAATTCGATTTTGGTTAATTGTGCAGCCCTTCTGTAGATAGTGAACAGCATTACAACAAGGGTTCACTAAACACCATGTGAAGGTCAGCACCCATTTAAAGAAAAATTTAAAAATCCATGCCTCCAATATTGAATTGAATTGCAGCTTGGCCTCAAATCCATTGGTAGACATCACTAATGTGAAGTGCCCTATCGAGCCATTTTTTTTCCTGTGGGATGCTGGAGGTACCTGCTCATATTTAAGAGAATTCAGCCTAGGCCATGCCGTACAGCTTCCGGACACCTTCCAGGAGATTTGGGGGCATTGTACAGTTTCTCTGGATTTTCAAGGAGACCCAGTACACCAAAAACACTGACAATACCATACAGATACTTTCTTAATTCCCAGAAACCAAGATCCAGTGACCGGATATTCGAAATATGGCGTGTTCCATGGTGTGGGATCGATCCTCTTCCCTCGCAGCCATGTCAGAAGTTCTTTGAGCGAGACACTGCACTCTGATTTACTCCCATGAGGACCTGGCAGTGGAATAATATTGGCGCACTCTTGAATGTGTGACCTTTAAGCTGATTCAGTTGTAGGAAGCTGCATATAGGTAAATTCCATCTAACAGTTTAGACATTGAGGTGGTCAAAAGTGAGATTTTGGCACAGAATTTCTTAAGGTTCTGGATGTTATGGAGTTGATCTCCAGATTCAGAGAGTCCTGGTTAGCCATTGAACAGAGCCTGAGTTTAATGGTTTTTCCCCTGCGCTTATAGGAGCCAGAAAAGGTGGCTCAGGCATCTGGTTCATATAGCTCTCTCACTAGTGAGGTGTTCCTGACTTGTCCTATCGGGTTGTGACCACAGGAGGCCTTGGAGAACAGAGAAGCTAGACAAGTGGCCGGGTAAAAAATTAGTCTCTGTTTCTCTGCTAAAGCCGCTGTCCGGTGAGACTTGACCCCTGAAATGAGGATAATGGATAGATTCATATCTATGCATCCGAGGTTTATGTGCATAATAGTCCATGAGGGTACCATGACTCAATTTTTACAAGTGCGTATCGACATTGATTTACTCAATAAAACTGATTAGTCGCCAAGTCCTAAAATACATCAATGTACAGTAATCCAATTGGTTGAAATAGCTACCAAGAAAGAAAAAAAGCCATGAAAAAGGGGACTTTCTTTCCACTCCAGTGAGCCGCCGTTAAACGACCTTGATGTGATGGCAAGACTGCGGATTCCGTGAGCGGGGCGACTCAAGGGATTGGGAATCGCTTCCATCTCTGACGTTCGCTCATCTTCCTCTGTGGCTTTCGTCACAAATAACACACCCACCCCTCCTCCCCTGCACTTCTCCATCCCCACTCTGCTTTCTTCTCTGCCAGAAATCACCTCTGAACTTGACGTCTTGTCTTGCACAAAAGGGCTTTTTCAGTTGCTGCTTGCTCCTCTTCCCTACAAATGGGTCTGTTTGTTTTTTACACCACGCGGAGGTGGTTCCGAAACAAGACAAGAAAGATCTGCTAAGCTTTAGCGTTTTTGGCAAAGCAGTACGACAGAAGTGGTGAATGTAGTTACACTATTGGCGCAAAAGATTCAGTAGTCACTTCATATTTTAGTCTATTACTTTATGATTGCCCCCTGGACTAAAAAATAATAAAAACATGAGTAACTGCACCGCCTTCACTCACTAATAGAAGTTTAATCCACTCAAATGATCAATGACAATTTTAGAAAGAAGGCTGTCTGTATTTATTGTACTTTATGCATATGAGTGTAAATATTCATATTTTTTTCATTGAAATGTTATAAATAATTTGATGGAATTTTTAACCCTGTTTCAGCGTATGCTAAGATTGACTTACATTATCGACCCAAATACAATTTTGTAATAGACTGAATCTTTAATAAGTGAAACACAAAGTCAGGTTTCACCCGGGACTGTGTGCTAAGCCTGGTGTTTAGAGATGGGACAACCAGGAATGTAAGTTGGGCTAGGCGAAAATTTGTCAACAGGAAGTTGGGTGGGCAATTGTCTCAATGTATGAATAGCTTCTCCTGAATCCTGTTTGTCACTTCTTAGAATGGCTTGTATCTCTTTCTATTTTTGTTTGGAAAAATTGGTTGAAATTGGGGAGGTGGGAGGTTAAACGTTGGTTGGACACTGCTATACATTGCCATCTTGGTAGCTTGCTTCAGCTTACGAAGCACTGGACCAAACCTGGCAACGTAGTGAGGGTGTCATGATTACTGATGTGAATCACCTGTGCCCACTCTTTTGGCGCCAACCGCTGCAGGCCCTGATTGGCTCCCTGTCCCTATTTAAACCCAGTCCTGTCAATCCCCTGTTGTCAGTTCGTCTGCGAACCTCTGTGTATACAAGGCAGGCCTTTTTTGACCCTGACTCCCGTCGGTCCCGTTTTTGCTCCCGTTTGTCCCCGGCTACGTCCTGTTTTGTCCCCGACCACGTCTGCTCTCCCGTCCCGGCTTACGACCCATTTTTGATCCCAACTACGTTTACTCTCCCGTCCTGGCTTACGACTCGTTTCCGACCCCGACCACGCTTTGCGTTCCAGCCCCGGCTACTGAACAGTTTTTCCATCCCTGACACCGCCATCGCTCGCTACGGAAGATCCACTCCGTGTTCGGTTCACAGTCAGAGTCCGAGAGCGACTTGCTTCCCGCGTCCAGCGAACACCGGATCAGGGGCGCAGCCCTTCGTCTTTCTTTCAATAAAAACTTGTGGTAAACTTTACGCAGTTGGGCCCTGTTTCCGTTCTGGTCCTGACAGAGGGACCGTTATATTTTTATTGTGTTTTAATAACTAACATTCTAACAAGCACATAGGGAGCAAATTGGGTGCATATTAAATACATTGTTTTTTCCCCTGATATTGTTGATATTTATTGACTTGTTCTTTTACCTTGTGTCTCACTTTCTTAGGTGGCTCAATGGCCCCAAGAGGAAGAGGAAGAATAGCCAATGTTCGGTTAAAAGTATGACTGGTAAGTCTGCCTTTTTAACGACGTTTCGCTTTTACTTATACTTCATTGATAGTTCCACTTATCTTTTCTTAACACATTCAGTGCGAGTGTATACTATAGACCTCAAATATCCCTTTTAAAGCTTTTCTCTAAGACACTTCCACACTCGTTTCTCTACACAAGTTTCTAGCGCAGGGCTATTTATCATAATTGTCATATAAAATGACAATGAAGTCAGAGTTTCCCTATTGGAACTTATGGAGCCAGCACATACTTAAAGTACGTCCATGATTTCCATGAGTATCAGGGCTCACTTAATCCACCTGGCAAAGAGCCTTCTGAATGACCTTTCTTGCATCCCAAAAAAAAGCCTTTTGTCCTGTTAAAACCTCATCTGTAGTCTTGGAGAACGTAATGTAGGTGCCTCAAGGCATGCTGGGAAACGCTCTAACCTCGATTCACCCCTTGTACAAGCTGCTTCATCTCTGTCAAGGATATACTTACTGGAAGTCTGCGAAGCTTCATCTGGGTTTTCCAATTTTTCCGTGAACACTCACTGGCGCCTAGGCTGGATGGGATTTTTTGTTTTTGTTATATTTTCTTTCTTCGAGGTTGATGATTATCTGAGGTCTTTGTTTTCTTTCCTCTTGGTCCTCTCTTGTCCGCTTCTACTTATTTGTAATATCATTCAGTTGTTGTCTTTTCCTTTGCCCCCACTGAGGGCTTTAGGAATAATTTTCCTTCTCTGATTTGTGTCAGCATTTCCTGTGTCAGTCACACCATGTTCACTTTCATTTGTTATTTTTTTCTTTCACTGTTTATGGACACTTCATTGATTCTTCCTGTCCTTCTATATTGTATGCATGCACCTTTTGTTGTTCCCACTGTCATATGTTAAGCAGAGATAACTGCTTGGAAGTCCCTTTCTGTCTTTGGAGTTTTTTTTATGTTTTGGATCAGATTACACCCTCCCCAGCAATACGACTTTATATTCTAGAATTAATTAAGCACTATTGCTATTCCCGCTTAAACCAATGATACATTTTTCGTTTCAATTTCGACCCACTTGTGCCCACCATTGAATTTTTTACAAGGGGCAGATTTCGAAATGTGTTATCCCTGCAAGTGATATTTTTGGGGGGGAAATAGTTTTTAAGCAAATATCAAATGAGACCCTTTTCCTTCTTTAGTGTATAATGATAATTATAATAATAATGCATTTTATTTAAAAGCGCCTTTCAAGCCACCCAAGGACACTGTACAGACAGTGAGAAAATACAATGTAAAAAATTGTAAGCGAAATATTAAATAAAAACAAGACATAAAATCATAAAACATAGGAAATGGAGAAGCTATGTGTTGTAGGTGTTGTAGTAATGCAAGTGACTTTGTATTACTGCCATCTAGTGGACAGGAATCCAAAACAAGTTCGACTCCCACGTGCTGATTTTGTGACTTTGTGTGTCAGGGTACATCCCCAGCTATCTGGAGAAGGATGAGCCGTGCGTGGTGTGTGGCGACAAGGCCACAGGCTACCACTACCGATGCATTACATGCGAGGGTTGTAAGGTATGGCTCAATTATTCCTGTGAAGAAAAAAAACATGCAAATTAAGAAGTTGTAGCAGGGCACAAGACCAACATGTTGATCATAATCTTACGGCATTTGTTGTGATTTTGCAGGGTTTTTTCCGTAGAACCATCCAGAAGAACTTGCACCCAGCTTACTCGTGCAAGTACGAAGGCTGCTGCATCATCGACAAGATCACACGCAACCAGTGTCAGCTGTGTCGCTTCAAAAAGTGCATCGCTGTGGGCATGGCCATGGACTGTTAGTCCCCCACTTTTGTTTCTAGATATAGTGGTACCTGGATTTAGGAGTCCTCTAGCTTTCAAGTTGCTTCTAATTAGGAACTTAGTTGTTTTCACATGAGCCCCTAAGAATTGGGTACCACTATTACCTTACATGTTTGTGCTCTGGCATTCAAACCTGAAAATGTCACTGTTTCCGTCTTCCTGCAGTGGTGCTGGACGACTCCAAGCGGGTGGCAAAGCGGCGTCTTATCGAGGAAAACAGGGAGCGCCGCAAGAAAGAGGAGCTGGTCAAGACGCTCCAGAACCGGCCTGAGCCCACCAGCTCAGAGTGGGAGCTGATCCACTTGGTGACCGAGGCCCACCGGCACACCAACGCCCAGGGCTCCCAGTGGAAGCAGAAACGCAAATTTCTGGTAAGAAGAGCAAGTGAATGGTTTTTTTTTTTTTTTTTTTTTTGCTTTTGTTTGGTGTCACCCACACAATTTTATGTAAGTCACACTTACGATCGAATGACTCCAGTGTTTTGTTCTGTTGCCCATATTAATCTCTTATCTGCTAGTCTCAAAAATGTCTTTTTCTTTGAAAGCACAGCGTCCAAGCGTTGCTTCTTCACTGTAGATGTTGACACCGTTGTTTTTCTGGTACTTTTTGACAAAGCTGCTTAGTTGAAGACCTGCAAGGTGTCTATTTAACAAACTATAGACTCCAATGTACTCGTCCTCTTGCTTGGTGTTGCAGCAGGGCCACCCACTTTTCTTTTTACTCTTAATAGATTCTGGTTGTGCTATTGTCAACAGGAATTTGGGTTGGCAATTGTCACAATGAACAGCTTCTCCTGAATCCTGCTTGTCACTTCTTAGAATGGCTTGTATCTCAGTATTTCAGTTTCGTGGCAATATCTTGCATGGCATAGCTTTATTTCTTAGAACAAGAATAGACTGTCGAGTTTCACTTGAAAGTTCTCCTTTGTCCGGCCATTTCAAACTGTTTTCAGCTATGCTAACACAATTGTACCGGAGTTTTATAATCATCCATTAACCTTTTAATGTCATCAGCAAACACAATGTACTATCACTACCCTGGAGTTCTGGTTCATGACCTCTATACACCTATGTAGATATTGTAATAAAAACCAGACATTTGCAGCTAACATTGACATTTACCATGATAATAATATATTCAGATTCAGATTTTCAGATTCAGATTTACTTTATTGTCATTCGTGTACACGTGTATACAGAACGAAATGTCGATACATGTGACCCGCACAGTTTCCTTGAGCGTCAGCCGGGATGGATAAGATTAACCATGTCTTCGTCAGAATTTTAGCGTAGCAGTTCGTCATCTCGCGGTTCGATGTTACTTCCAGTTGTAAATGGTCCAGTTTATTGTCCAGAGAGCGAACGTTGGAGAGGAAAATGGATGGGAGAGGCGTTTTGAAGGGTTTAGCCTTTAGCCTAGCGGTTAGCCCGGTCCGACAACCTCGCTTCCACCTCCGGTCACGCCGCTCTCTTGCCACTCTGCTTCGCTGCTTTGTAGGCCGTATCTCTGATTTTTTTTACGTTTTGGATCAGATTACACCCTCCTCAGGAATACCACTTTATATTCCTTTATTAATTAAGCAATATTGCTAATTCCACTCTGAGAAATGAAATTGTGAGAGACAGAACTAGAGTAGGAGTAGAACTGTGGATAAGAGAGTACTCTGTTGGTTTGGACACATGGAGAGGATGGATGAGGAGCCAATGTTGAAGAGGATCTACAGAGCAGAAGTAAATGGAAGGAGACCAAGAGGAAGGCCGCGATTGACGTGGATGGATGGTGTTATGAGTGCACTGCAGGAAAGAGGTCTAAATCTAGTGGAAGCTAGAGCTCTTGTTGGTGATAGGAATGAGTAGAGAGGTGTTGTAAAAGGATAGTGGGATGTTTAGATGCATTCTAAGGGATGGGCAGGGCACCCGTACGATGCGGCAGGGGTAAACCAGTGAAAGGTGTCGGGCCCTGCTGTTGAACAGAATAGTGTGTTGTGCCACCCTGACCCGAGTGACACGGCCGCTTTCTCGTGTCCCGTTTCATCTGGAGGGACGAAAGCATGACCAACTTGGGTGCCGCGATGCTTAACTTGTTTGGGTGTTAGGGCATTTGGGTTGGCCATGGTCCAAACATTTTTGTGTGTGTTTTTTGCTTCTTTTTCCCCCTTTTTTATTTTCTTTGTTTTTGTATGTGTTTGTCTTGCTGTCGGTCACCCCTCTTGAGGGATATAACCAGGGTAGATATATAGATAGATCTCTGATTAGTTTAATGTTATTTTAATTGAAAAAATAGTGCTTTTCCTTAAAAATGACATTTCTAAGTGACCCCAATTTTTTTGAAAAGGAGTGTACATAAAGCAGTATGTATTGTTGTAATTGACTAGTATGACTGGCTTCGATGTTGATTGGAATTATCATGATATTAGTATGTTGTTATTATGTTATTACTCGGTTGCTATTATTAAGTGTGGCAAAAATAGTCTCAGTCAACCACAAAAGCATCTGTAATTAAAGTGGGACAGGGCATCGTTGTCTACTCTAAGCTTGTTTTGTCAAAAATGTCTGCGAGTTAGTGGCTAGATTTACTGCTTCTCTTCAACTGGAATCTACAAACTGAGATTCTGAAAGAGGAGCGCACTAGCTCGTCTAGGCTCGGTGGGATGAACAAACGGCAAGAACAATACGAACACGCCGGTGTCCCATATCAACTGCACCTCCCGCTTTATTCGCCGTAATCCTTCCGGGCTTCTGATTCTTCTCACTCTCCTCCTTTCGCCCTAATCTCTGCTCGCTCTTCACTCTTTCATTCCCCGTTCTAGAGTTGAGCTCTCATCTGTTTCTCTCCCCCGGCGGGCCTCGGTAAATCTTCCTCCGCCCAGGAGTCTGTTGCCTCTCAGGTTAACTCGGGTTTGCGCCCGTCACCGTCCTCTAAAATCACTCGTTTTTTCCGAGCGTCTCGCCCAGCACACAGCGGAATTCTATTTGTTTGCCAAGGTTGCCCCCTCCCTAAAACAGCCCTCTCTGGGAAAATTTCAAGCTGTAAAGGTGCAGCACTTGGGCAGTAGAAGGGACGGCGGGGTGCGGGCGGCAGCCGTTGTGCAGAGCAGTCAGTTACTAGGCAACTAGAAGCCTGGGAATGGGTGTGGCGGGGAGGATGCCACGGGGATTACTCGCTAAAATGTAGGATGTGTCCGAGTCTTTTACAATTAGGGATGCAAAATGAAAGTCATTATGGTGATTTGTTGCTTATCTTTTATGTTGTGGGCCAAAATATGAATTGAGTGAAGTGAAGCATTGAGTGAGTCACACTCGGATTTGCATACATTTCATCTTAGGAAAGAACACCATGTCCACGCTTGAATATACTGCCTAACACAGTTAGTTGTCTTATTTTAAATGAATCATTCTTAGCTGCCAATGGAAATTTACATAAACCTTTATTAATTTTCCACTGTTTTGCAAGAGCGTTTCTCACTCAGTCACTGAAACACACTATCTTTAACGGATGAATCATAATGTCTTTTAAAAAGAGCATATGTGTAAAATATTAGGGATAGCAGTCTAATGAGCGGTCTGATATTTATCTTACAGATTTTAAATTTTCGGTTGATCTTACCCCCACTCAATTGGGACACGAGAATTTGTTCATCCATTTATGCCGGTCACTTATTAGATGAAGAGGTAATGCTGTCATTGTGGCCTGTGCAGTCCTTTGAGACATTTTGTGATTAAGGGCTACACAAATAAATTTGACTTGACTTGAATAAAATGGAACAATAATTGGTCACTTGGAGCCACACTTAAGTTCTGAGTCAGCACTATGCTTAGTTTAAGGTAATGTATTTTACTGGAGCTTTACAATATTATTGTAATTGGAAACAAAAATTAAGACTCTCCAAAATAATAGTAATTCCTCCATTTATTTTTTATTCAGTTTTTACACTTCACTTTGATTTTATTATACTTTATTTAAGATAAGTGCAATAACATTTAGCAGCAACAATTTTAAAAAGGGAAATAAGTCACAAGGTATATATTTTCAAAGTTCATTAAGCAACAACAATAAGTGAAAACAATATCTTATAACTTATTTTGTTTTTTCCCCCAGTTTTTTGAGTTTAAGAGTGATGTTGTCTCTGAGCCAGTTAGCCCTCGTTTTGAGGGACCTGTAGCGTCTACCTGAAGGCAACTGCTCAGTTTAAGTTTTTTTTCCTTATGTTGTGTCTTTAACTCTCACATGAAATAACTATGAAATCAGTAATCAACCCGGAGGTAGCACTAACACGACTTTACTTGGCTTACTGCAACTGTCTGTCAAGTGATACATATCACAGCGCTGGCATATAACCTCTAAAATTTTAGTATGGTAACTCTGCTGAAGAAAATAGATCCATATATTACACTTTATTTTACCATAGTTTAAAATTTCAGAAAAGGAAAATATTTATTATAGAGAAAATGTCAAACTTAGCATTAAGGTAGATATTTGTGTTAATCATCAGTGTTTTGTAAGTCTGAAAAAATCTGCCTTCATCAAATAATTTAGCTAAGTTATTTTTATTTACTGGAGAAATAAGTTAAGATTATCATAAAGTATGAAAATTATACTTAAAATGGACAGAACATTTTGCTAAAAGGTGAAGAATTATTCGCAGTGTATAATGTGTAAAATATAAGACATTATATTCACGGTTAGTGATCACTTAACTACCTGGATCGTCGGTTCACCAATGAGGACTAAACCCTGGACAGTTTTCTCCAATGTTGGCAGTTCCTGGCCTGTTTTTGCGTCGTGGCAAGGTTAGCACTAGTCCATTCCTTAATTTTGTCGACCCAGTTCTAATATACTCACTAATCGACATTATATTACACTGGTTATCAATATTGATATCTGTCTGGAGGAGCATGACATTATTTTATCGGTAGGAAAAAATCTTGTACAGATATTGGAATTTAATGGCTCGGCTCTCTTTATCACCTCCTCATTTGAAACAACCCGTCTTATTGTTATCAATCACCGCCTCCTCTTTTTTTCAAAGACAGACATTTTTCTTCATCAATCAACGCCTCCTTGTTACAGCTTTATTTTTTTCCCTCCTGCATTCGACCAAACTTGCTGCTGTTTTTTCTCCACTCCTTTTCACCCATAGCATTTCGTTAAATGTGCTGTACAGAATTTGAGACTGTCTTACTCACGGACGCTTGGCTTTGTCATCAATGAAGCCTCTGTCAAGCTCTTTATGTCACGCGTGCAAGTACCAGGGTTCGTACGGTTGTTTGAAATCCTTCAAAATGCTTGAATTTTAATGTTGTGTTTTCAAAGATTGAAAAAGACTTGAATTTTGGATGAGTTGGCCGTAAATCTGTTGAAATTGTTTCCATGTTCCTCAACAACTTTGCTTAAAAATGACGCCAACACTGCTCTCTGGTGGTTTCGCTTTGCCATTGCATTTCTTCTTCCCTCGTAATTAACAGGGGCTGGCATTAGTTTGTATGGCGTTGTTCTATGAAGCTTCATTGCCCCCTACGGGTCAGGCGGAACAAGACAAGTTCATTGATCACCCAAACAGGACACTATGAAATGTGTATCAGTGCAAGGATTATGCATCAATTATGATCATTTAATATGTGCCATGCAAAAAGTTAAGATAGCTCTTCACAGTGGTAAATTGTAATCGGAAGAACTTCCTGCACTGAAAATATAAGCTACATATTACTGTCATTTTTAAATATTCACAAGTGTATTGTTCAGATCCAAAAATCAATTCCCGATTTACTGAATATCTAAAAATCAGGTCTTGATAAGCGCATATGCAAGATTAGAAATTGCACTTATTAATCACAGATATATTTCTGTCTCTGCAAAATATGTAATTCACACCAAATGTTTTTTTAATGGCAGTGAAGACACTGGAAAATTGGCTTTGAAAGTCCTTCAAAAGTGCTTGAATTTGACCATTAAAAAGGTGTTCAATCCCTGAAGTACGTGCATTTACAAAAGTCAATTCCATTGAAGTTGGGAAAAAGTTTAAAATGTCAGTAAAATTAGAATAGAATGACTTGCAAACCTTTTCTAACCCATATTTAAATGAATACACCACAAAGACAAGATTATCCATGTTCAAACTCATAAACTTTATTTCCATAAGCAAATAATGATAAACTTAGAATTTTATAATTGCAACAAGTGCCAAAGTAGTTGGGAAAGGGGCTTCTTCACCATTGTGTTACATCACCTTTCCTTTTAATAACACTCAATAAACGTTTAGGAAGTGAGGAGACTAGTTGTTGAATCGTTGATAGTGGAATCCTTTCCCATTCTTGCTTTATGTACAGCTTCAGCTGTTCAACAGTCCGGGGTCTCCTTTGTCTTATTCTGCGCTTTATAATGCGCCACACATTTTCAATGGGAGACAGGTCAGGACTGCAGGCAGGCCAGTCAAGCACCCGCACCCTCTTACTACGAAGCCACGCTGTCGTGAGACGTGCAGTGTGTGGCTTGGCATTATCCTGCTGGAAGAAGCAAGGGCGCCCATGGTAAAGATTCTGTTTGGATGGCAACATACTTTGTTCCAAAACCTGAATGTACTTTTCTGCATTAATGGTGCCTTCACAGATGTGCAGGTTACCCATTCCTTGGCCACTCATGCACCCCCATACCATCACAGATGCTGGCTTTTGCACTTTGCGTGCATAACAGTCTGGGTGGTTCTGTTCTTCTTTGGACCGGAGGACACGACGTCCACAATTTCCAAACACAATTTGGAAAACTGACTCATCAGACCACAGAACACTTTTCCACTTTGTATCAGTCCATTTTAGATGGGCTCGGGCCCAGAGAACCCTGCGGCGTTTCTGGATGTTGTTGATGAATGGCTTACGCTTTGCAACATAAAGTTTTAACCCACACTTACGGATATAGCGTCGAACTGTATTGACTGACAGTGGTTTTCCAAAGTGTTCCTGAGCCCATGTGGTGATGTCCTTTACACATTGATGTCGGTTCTTAATGCAGTACCGCTTGAGGGCTCGGAGGTCACGGGCATTCAATAATGGTTTACGGCCATGCCGTTTACGCACAGTGATTTCTCCAGATTCCCTGAACCTTTTCACAATATTATGGACTGTAGATGATGATATCCCTAAATTCCTTGCAATTGTACTTTGAGGAATGTTGTTTTTAAACTGTTCAACAATTTGCTCACGCAGTTGTTCACAAAGAGGTGAACCTCGCCCCATCCTTGCATGTGAATGACTTAGCTTGTTCGGGTCTCCCTTTTTTATACCCAGTAACAACTCTCACCTGTTGCTAATTCATCTGTTCACCTGCAAATAGTTGGTTGATTTCCATTCATCCACTTTCTGAGTAGTTATTGACACCTGTCCCAACTATTTTGGCACGTGTTGCTGTCATCAAATTACAGAGTTGATGATTTTCTCCCAAAACAATAAAGTTTATGAGTGAAGACAATAAATATGTTGTCTTTGCTGTGCATTCATTTAAATATGGGTTGAAAAGAATTTGCAATTTACTTGGATCAATTTTTATTTGCAATTAACACACTTTCCCAACTTCATTGGAATTGAGTTTTGTACTATAAACTCTTCTTTTTCATCTTTTTGGGGGGGTTTGGTTGGCGTTTCGACTGTACTTGAAAAAGGCATTTTTAGGCTACAGCGATGAGCATAAAAGTCACTCTTTTTAAAGGATACCTCAAACGACGCATTCCATTTTTAACGTTATTTTGTTCGCGTTCCCATGCAGCCCGACAAAATCGGCCAGTCTCCGGTGGCGCCCACGTCCGACGGTGATAAGGTGGACCTGGAAGCCTTCAGCGAGTTCACCAAGATCATCACGCCGGCCATCACACGAGTGGTGGACTTTGCCAAAAAGCTGCACATGTTCTCCGAGGTGGGTTCGAATTTAGTCTTTGAAAATCAGCACATCAACAAGAAGTGTGGTGCTTCCTTGACCCCGATAACTTTTTTTCTAATTCGGAACCATCCTCTGGCATCTCTGGGGTATTACAGGAAAAGCAAATATACCGTATGTGAAGGAAGTCTGCCAACTTTCTCCATATCATTATGATCACTCCATCAAAAAAAAAAACTTTTTTTCTTTTTAGAAAAGGTTAACCGCATTGTGTAGGACATAGCAAAATAGATTGAATACATATTCTAATAGATGGTGAATACTGATGACAATTAGTATTCAAACGAGAATACAGATTTAAATGTGTGTCGGGCTGAATGTTTTATTCATTTTTGGGGGGCACCGCTTTAACATTTTGTATCCTGCCAGCGGATACGGTCGATTTAATTTACATGAATGTGACTTTATTCATCAGTTTGTGTAACTTGGAGTCAGTGACCTTAATAGAAACGAGTATCGCTGAAGCGAGCGCAGAGGGAGCCAATGTCCTCGACGCGTCGGGCCGGCTGAATGAGAAATGTTCATTATGGAGGATTAATTGCACAGTATCATGATTAATAGAAGGGGGCTGGAGTTTGCATGCATCACAGAAAACTAATTTGGGCATCTCAGCGTTTTTCTTGGCCCAAATTAAGTCACAGGCGTCTTAACTTTATTCTGTTCCAATGTTTTTTGTTTAATGCTTTTATGTTTGTTTGTGTATGCGAGTAATTTGGATATTGTTACTGAAAATGGCCGGTAGGTGTCTTGTTTTGCAATTGTGATCAACGGTATTTTCGACTGATCAGTCAATGCACAAATATGTGTGCGCACTCAAACTTTATGTGAATGGTAGATGGTCTACAAGTATATAGCACTTTTCAAGTCACTGAACACCTCCCAAAGTGCATTACAATGTGCTTCACACTTACCCATTCACACATACACACACACACACACACACACACACCGATAGAGGCGTCAGCCATGAAAGGAGACTACCTGCATAGCGGAGGCATTAGGGATTCAGTCTCTTGCCCAAGGACACATTTACATTAGAACCTTTTGGTCCCAAGATGAGCGCTCGACCTCCTGAGCTACTGCCGCCGCGTTATTTTCTGAGAGAGAGAGAGAGAGAGAGAGAGAGAGAGAGAGAGAGAGAGAGAGAGAGAGAGAGAGAGAGAGAGAGAGAGAGAGAGAGAGAGAGAGAGAGAGAGAGAGAGAGAGAGAGAGAGAGAGAGAGAGAGAGAGAGAGAGAGAGAGAGAGAGAGAGAGAGAGAGAGAGAGAGAGAGAGAGAGAGAGAGAGAGAGAGAGAGAAATTCATTATATGTCTAGGTGCCCTTTGGCAAGACACTGAATCCCTAATGCCCCCAATAAGCAGGTTTGCGCCTTGCTTGGCTGACTCCCTATTGGTGTGTGAGTGTGTGTGTGTGAATGGATAAGTGTTAAGCACATTGTAAAGCGCTTTGGGAGGTCTTCATTGACTTGAAAAGTGCTATATAAATGCAGACCATTTACCATTGTTTATTTCTTAATTCTATTATTCATCAATTATTCTTTATTTTCATTGTAATATTTCTAATATTATATATTTGTGATGTATTTTTGAATCTTTTTAGAATTTGTATTTTGCATCATTTACTTTATTATTTTCTCTATTGATATTTTTTCATAGTTTTTTATCTGTGCATATTTTGTTGGGAATTTCTGCGTTTTCCTTGGCCCAAATGAGTGTATTTTTCGCACCTAAAAGCACACTGGATTATAAGTCCCACCCCAAATATAGTTGTGTGATATTTTTTTTCATATTTAAGGCCCACCAGGCTACAAGGCACATGGAATAAAAAAGTAAGGGCTAGGGTTGCAAAAAGAAAAAAAGGGCCTTATTTGTGTATTGATTGATCAGTCAAAATACATTACTGATCACAATTGTAACAGATGCAACGAGATTTAAACCCGGATCTCGGCAGAGAGAGTGGCGCATCCTATCCTATCAATGAGAGCACTAAGGATAAAGACAACTCATTAGGTTTTATCTCATCATTACACGATTTCAGTTTGTTTGTTTTAATGGTATGTACATTATTACAATGAGATTCTCATGGGTCCATTTAAACCCAACTGATGTGTTAGGAGTTTTTACTCACGGTACCAGAGGCGAATGTTAGAGAATAGAGAAAACAGAATGTCGTCCTGATGGATCTACATAAATGCAAAAAAAAAGCATGAAAATGGAAACAAATATTTTCATTAAATGATGAATTGGGCATTGAAAGGCAATAAATAAATACATTGTTAATTATGTGTTAGAATTATGTTCATAGTTGTCAATAAATGATTGTAATCATGGCTGCAGTATTCAACATTTTTCCCTTACAATGTTTAGTCTGAGCTAGAAAAAGTAAACCAAAATGTGATCACTTACTGTTTTCTTTATTCTCTAACATTCGTATCGGAAACAGTGACTCGAAATAGTCTGATAAAGCCTTTTTATACACCATCTACAGGGAGTGCAGAATTATTAGGCAAGTTGTATTTTTGAGGATTAATTTTATTATTGAACAACAACCATGTTCTTAATGAACCCAAAAGTCTCATTAATATCAAAGCTGAATATTTTGGAAGTTGGAGTGGGGCTTTTTTAGTTTTAGCTATTTTAGGAGGATATCTGTGTGTGCAGGTGACTATTACTGTGCATAATTATTAGGCAACTTAACAAAAAACAAATGTATACCCATTTCAATTATTTATTTTCATCAGGGAAACCAATATAACAGCTCAACATTCACAAATATACATTTCTGACATTCAAAAACAAAACAAAAACAAATCAGTGACCAATATAGCCACCTTTCTTTGCAAGGACACTCAAAAGCCTGCCATCCATGGATTCTGTCAGTGCTTTGATCTGTTCACAATCAACATTGCGTGCAGCAGCAACCACAGCCTCCCAGACACTGTTCAGAGAGGTGTACTGTTTTCCCTCCTTGTAAATCTCACATTTGATGAGGGACCACAGGTTCTCTATGGGGTTCGGATCAGGTGAACAAGGAGGCCATGTCATTAGTTTTTCTTCTTTTAGACCCTTTCTTGCCAGCCACGCTGTGGAGTACTTGGATGCGTGTGATGGAGCGTTGTCCTGCATGAAAATCATGTTTTTCTTGAAGGATGCGGACTTCTTCCTGTACCACTGCTTGAAGAAGGTGTCTTCCAGAAACTGGCAGTAGGACTGGGAGTTGAGCTTGAGTCCATCCTCAACCCGAAAAGGCCCCACAAGCTCATCTTTGATGATACCAGCCCATACCAGTACCCCACCTCCACCTTGCTGGCGTCTGAGGCGGACTGGAGCTCTCTGCCCTTTACCGATCCAGCCACGGGCCCATCCATCTGGCCCATCAAGACTCACTCTCATTTCATCAGTCCATAAAACCTTAGAAAAATCCGTCTTGAGATTTTTCTTGGCCCAGTCTTGACGTTTCAGCTTGTGTGTCTTGTTCAGTGGTGGTCGTTTTTCAGCCTTTCTTACCTTGGCCATGTCTCTGAGTATTGCACACCTTGTGCTTTTGGGCACTCCAGTGATGTTGCAGCTCTGAAATATGGCAAAACTGGTGGCAAGTGGCATCTTGGCAGCTGTACGCTTGACTTTTCTCAGTTCACGGGCAGTTATTTTGCGCCTTGGTTTTTCTACACGCTTCTTGCGACCCTGTTGACTATTTTGAATGTAACGCTTGATTGTTCGATGATCACGCTTCAGAAGCTTGGCAATTTTAAGAGTGCTGCATCCCTCTGCAAGATATCTCACTATTTTTGACTTTTCAGAGCCTGTCAAGTCCCTCTTCTGACCCATTTTGCCAAAGGAAAGGAGGTTGCCTAATAATTATGCACACCTGATATAGGGTGTTGATGTCATTAGACCACACCCCTTCTCATTACAGAGATGCACATCACCTGATATGCTTAATTGGTAGTAGGCTTTCGAGCCTATACAGCTTGGAGTAAGACAACATGCATAAAGAGGATGATGTGGTCAAAATACTCATTTGCCTAATAATTCTGCACTCCCTGTATGTCTAATTGGCCCGGTGGTTAGGAGTCTTCCCTCTCACTGTTGCTATCTGGGTTTGTTCCTCTTTGCCACCATTGATATGCAATTGTGGTGAGTGATATATTTTCAACTGATGGGTATTTGCTCAATTATGGTCATTCACTTGCATGCATTTCCCATAGTGTCCATACTGTATATAAGGTGCATTGGGTTATAAGGTGCCAGAAAATAGGAGAAGTAATTGAGGTCTCCAAATTTACTGTAATCATGTGTTGTTTTGCACGTCCAACCGATTACAGAAACTTTAAGTAATTATAATGAATTTGTGATGACGTCAAACTTTGCTCAATTCCAACGTTCCTCCCACTGTCACCAGCTGCCCTGTGAGGACCAGATCATCCTGCTGAAGGGCTGCTGCATGGAGATCATGTCACTGCGAGCGGCCATGCGCTACGACCCAGAGAGCGAGACGCTAACGCTGAGCGGCGAGATGGCCGTCAAACGCGAACAGCTTAAAAACGGGGGGCTCGGTGTCGTCTCGGACGCCATCTTCGATCTGGGCAAGAGCCTGGCGCAGTTCAACTTGGACGACACGGAGGTGGCGCTTCTGCAGGCTGTCTTGCTCATGAGCTCAGGTTCGTTGGCATCACCCTTTTGGTGCTGAATTTGTTTTATTCAATTGGGGAAAAGGGGGGTAAGCCAGAGAGTGGACAAGCAAAATGTACGTATTCAGGAAAAATATGCTCAATGAAAAAAAAAATACATGTAGAGGGTTGGTATGGGTGCTCCAAATCCCGGAGAATGCTTTACTTTTATCGTTGTGTCTTCGGGGATTCAAAATTGCTAGAATTTTGGGAAAAGTGCTGGAAAAAGCTTGAAAGTGTTGCCATGTTTCGCAAAAGTCTGCTTAAAAATTACGCTGACACTGCTCTGTTGGTTTTGCTTTGCCACTGCTTTTTTCCCTCGTGATTAACTGCAGCTGGCATTAGTTTTTACAGCATTGCCTCATAAAGCTTCATCAACCCCTACAGGTCGGCCAAAGAGGACAGGTGCATGCTACACTTAAACGTGGCACTATGACATTTGTATAAGTGCATAGATTATGCATTAATTTGTAAACATTTATTATGGGCCATGCAAAGAATTAAGAAAGCGTCTCCTAGTGGTTAATTCTAATTGGAAGAGCTTCCTGTAACTGTCAATGTAATCTACATATAACGGTCATATTTCTCCAAAAACAAATTTATTGGAGATTTACTTGGATCTAAAAATCATATGTTTCTATAAATGCACACACAAGATTAAAAACCATCAAATATATATTTGTGGCTCTGCAAAATACATGATTCACACCAGAATTCTTCTTTTAAAGGTACTGGAATATTGGAAAATTAGCTTTGAAAACTGAAAGTCATTAAAAATCACACTTGTTCATGTGACATGCTGCATCATAATATTCAAATCCACACTCCTTAAAATTAGGGATGCCCGATAGGATTTTATTTTACAATTTCAGTGCAGGTAACTGTAACTCAACAATAGCCAAGTAGCAATACCACTTCTAACTTTGACAAAGACAAATAATTGTAAGGTAGGATGCTGGTTATTGTTTTCATTTAAATTGTATTAAAACTTCACTTTATATCGCTTTTCATGTCTGGTTTCTCGCTGGTTGATAAATTGCCATAAAAGTCAGCCCAGTCAATACTGGTACTGGCTGCCCAAAATGAATCAATAACTTGTGAAGATAGATAAATCAGATTAGATTAGTTTTTGTTCTTATGTTTTCTTTTGGGGCCCTAACATGCAGGGCCTTTATAGTCCTCTTTGTTTAATACATACATTTAATAAATCATTTACCAAAAAATGTTAATTAATAATTAAATTGTAAAATAAAAATTGAAATAGGTCTTCAAAATGATATATGAATACAAATAATAATTAATCATTCCATTTACTGTGTGTATAATATTATATATTTTTAAAAGATTTTTCAAACCTTTCATTACTTTGTACTCTAGTTTTGTCATCCCCGTACATAAGATTAGGCCATGGATTGCTCATCTATACCCACGTCGTGAAGATCATAATCGACCGACGTTTTTTTATTGTTGGCACTTTGTCAATAAAATTGTGCTTTGTTCAAATACACATAGAAATGATTTCCCTTTCTGCTGTCATTGATTGAAGCTTGGAAAACAACAAATCAATCGACAGTTTGTGGAGAAACCGTGATTATTGAGTTTTCTTTTTACAGCCAACAGAAAAAAAGTGTCATCTAATTAACTCATTCAATGCTCGACGTTTTTATCAAATGACAGCCAACTTTTGTCTTTTTGAATCATTTTTGCTGGCCTATAGTAGACTTAGTTCTTTAGCCATTATAGGCATTGTACCTCTCAAAAGAAGCTTGAACCCTCATCTTTCATGAGAAACCAAATTATCTTTCAAGCGTTATACTATTGTTTACTAAACAACAGTTGAACATACGCATGTCCAAGAAAACGCTTTTTGTGAATCGGTGCGTTTCAAACACAGCTTTCACTTTGTTTTTTCTTTTTCATGTGATGCCTCCAATATCTAAACAATGCCTTAAACTAAAGTCGTCATATTCTTTGTATAGCCCTTAATCACCATTCGTCTCAAAGGACTGCACAGGGCACATTGACACCATCCCCTGATCTGAAACCGGCATGCGGGCAAGAAACAACTCAAATCTTCAACATGAGGGAAAATAAGAAACTTTGAGAAGGGGCCACACAAGTGGTAATCCCCTTTCTAGGGTGACCAGGCTGCAATAGATGTTGCTTTCGGTCACAATACCCAAAAAGTAGTGAACATCAATAAAGAAAACAGGTAATATATAACATTGTCCAAAAAGTCCCTGATGGCAACGTCTCAGCTTCCCTCCTCAGCCGGCTGATCGATGCAGATAATGAGATGCTTCAGGTCAAGACGATAGTCGGCTGACTCATCTCGATACGTCCTCCCTTATTTCACCACCGGCCAGACAGGAAAAGAAAAGTACGAGGTCGGCATCTATCATAAGCTATAGAATAGAAGTGTGTCTTGAGTCTAGATTTAAAAACTTCCAATGAGGTTGGAGAGCTTAGTTCTGGAGGCAGCGCATTCCACAGCACCAGGGCCCGGATGGAAAACTCTCAAGCCTGCAGATTTCTTCTTAACTCTTGGAGTCACACGTGGACCGGCATTTTCCGAGCGAAGGCTCTTGCAGGAACATAGGGGGGAGTCAAATCAGAGAGAAAAGAGGGGGCATGTCCATACAAATATTTGTATGTTAGTAAAAGAATCCTAAAATCACATTTTACGCGGACTGAGAGCCATTGCACGTTAGCTAAAATTGGACTGGTATGGTCCAACTTTCTTGTCTCAGTCAAAAGTCTTGCTGCCACATTTTCAACCAGCTGCAAACTATTGATGGTAGACATCAGAAAACCAGAGACCAATACATAACAGTAATCAAGCCGAAAAGTAATAAACGCATGAATGATAATCTCAGCATCTGATTGTGACAGCTTCGGGCGAATCTTTGCAAATAATGAAGGTAGAAGTAAGCTATTCTAGTAATATTTTTCACATGTAACTGAAACGACAGATTAGGATCAAATAGAACACCTAGATTTTTGACCGAATCATTTTGGGTGATATTACATTTGGTTTAGAGCAGTGTATGAGAACAAATCACGACAATAACTTGGACCGATAATCAACATCTCATTTTTTGTCTGGGTTAAGGCGCAAAAAATTAAGTGACATCCATATTTGTATCTCAGTAAGGCAGGTCTCCATAAATTTTCCACGTAACAGAGCGGTTGTCTCCAGTAGCAGTTGAGTGTCATCTGCATAGCATTGGAAACTAATATTACACTTGTGGAAAATATCACCAAGTGGAAGCCTATACATACTAAAAAGAAAGGGGGCAAGAACAGAGAAGCCCTGTAAAATGCCCCTGGTGACATAAAACTTTCCTGTGGTCAAATTGCCATAGTTAACACATTTTGTCCTGTCTGACAGGTAGGACCTAAACCACGAGAGTACGGTTCCTGAGATACCAGTCCATTTTTCCACACGATCAAATTATATCTTGTGGTCCGCAGTTTCAAAAGCAGAACGAAGATCCAGCAGCCGCAGCATTGACTAGGCGCCAGAATCTATTGCTAAGAGGAGATCATTGGCTACTTTAACCTCGGCGGTCTCAGAAGAGGGATTTGCCTTGAATGCCGACTGGACAGATTCAAATAGATTATTTTTAGACATCCTTTCGTTCAGCTGCTGTACATCAACCTTTCAAATAATTCTGTAAAGAATGGTAGATTTGACACTGGCCTATAATTACATAGGCTTTCCGGGACCTGGATTGGTTGCTTACGCATAGGTTTAACGACCGTAAAGGCTACCGGAACAATACCAGAAGAGAGCGATATATTAATATTTAAAACTGAAGGGCCGAAAGATCCCAAACAAAAATCGTTCACCGGTGAATCTGGAAACAGGTCAAGCAGGCATGTAGTTAGTTTAGCCATACTGACCATCTGCGTAAGACAGACCACTAAAACTGGAAAACATTTCTGGATAGCTGCCAACACGGACTTGTTCCATCATTTCCGAATATTTAAGGTAGGACAAAGTTGCAGAATGTTCATTTAAAATTTCCTCCCGAAAGAATTAAATCTTTGTCTTAAAAAAATAGTAATGGGTAGAATAGGTAAAACAGGGTTAAATTACTGTCTACTAAGTGTCGCCATTGTGTCAAACACAAATTCAGATTATTTTTTTGTACACCAATAATCTTTGAGGAAAACGATGCTTTAGTTGAAGCAACAGGGACTTTGTAATTCAGCAAGCTGTAACAACAGGCTTGTCAAAAACCTCAAGCCTTGTAGTGCACCATTTTTATTCAAGTTTCCTGCAACTTTGTTTAAGTGACTCCATTTATTCAGTAAACCAAGATATAGGCTTTTTTTGGTTAAAATTAATGCCATAGAAGCAGAGTCGAGGACGTTAACCAAAGCCGTATTCCTTAACAAAATAAACTTAAAACAGCACCTCACATTTACCAAGGAAATGATCATATATAGCATTATTATACGGTGACACCAAAATGTTTCAGGCTACCACGCCTCAGGTCAGAACGAGGCCTAGAGTATTCCCTTTCTTTATGAGTGGGCACATCGACTATTTGATTAAAACCAAGTACATCAATCAGTGACTGAAAAGTAAATAGATTAGATGGGGAGTTCAAGTGACCATTAAAATTACCCATATTTATCACTTTGTCTGCAGAAGTTTACTAAGTCGGGTAACATTTCCAAAAAGTTATACCAAAAAATTGAATATGGTCCAGGTGGGTGATACACAACTACTACATCAGTTGGTGTTGACATGGAGGACCTCATAACGAGTACTTCAAAGTGTGGACAAAGATCTGCTCACTAATCAGTTCTTTGAGACTCCTTGTGATTAAGGGCTATACAAATAAACATGACATGACTTGACTTAATGTTTATTTATTTTACTGAAATCACTCCCAAAGGCTCGATACTTACTGATGAGCAGTGCCTAACCCTTTATAATAGTTTTTTTTTTAAAGAAAACAAAAAAAGTTACTTTCTTGTTTTGGAATTCAGGGACAATGCTCTTGAAAATGTATTTGTACGTCATGGTATTAAATGGGTTAATCAATCACTTTCCATACGGTTTCCTCAGACCGCTCAGGCCTGACGTGCGTGGAGAAGATCGAGACATGCCAGGAGGCCTACCTGTTGGCGTTCGAGCACTACATCAACTACCGCAAGCACAACATTCCTCACTTCTGGCCCAAGCTGCTGATGAAGGTGACCGACTTGCGCATGATCGGCGCCTGCCACGCCAGCCGCTTCCTGCACATGAAGGTGGAGTGTCCCAATGAGCTCTTTCCGCCGCTCTTCTTGGAGGTCTTCGAGGACCAGGAGGTGTGACGCAAAACCCACCGTGGAGAGGGGGATGGGGCGGCGTTTTTCTGAACTGGAAAAGGACTCACCAGCAGATGGCGAAACAACAAATTCGATCACGGCGGCCCTTCTGTCTGAGCATGCTGTCTCATTTTGACGTCGACACACACACACACAAACGCACCTAAATACACGCAGAAACGGCAGCCATAGCTCCTACAAGTATTTCGCTCATGGTTCTTCTTCGTAGCGTCCCAGCCGGACATCGATTCCTCAAGTCAATCTGAGCCGTTACAAGTCCATCCCAAGTGACACTGGTGCTAAACCTTCTACTTCAGACTACTTTTGTTTTTTGTTTTTGTCCTGACCGTTGCTCCATATCTACCTTTTTTGTTTTAAAGTCATCAAACCGGCACCTGTGACACACGGAAACACACCTCACCTCAGTAACGTGAATGCCTCATTAGTTGCCTTCAATGGTAGCTTTTTTTTTTATGTTTCCTTTCGGGGTCCTAACCTGCGGGGCCTTTACAGTCCTCTAACAGGCTTCCATACACATTTGCCTTTTTTTGTGTGTGTGTGTGTTCCGGTTTGTTTTTGATTTTTTTTTTTTAATAGTTAAAGGAAAACTGAAACAGGACACCATTGCAGTGCAGGAAAAACATGCCAAGAAAATGGCAACCATTTACCTCAGAAGTGGACACATAACCCCACTGGTTCCGGGCACTACCTCACCTATGTACACGCACGCACCCACATACACATCCGTGATATCAGTCACAAAGAAGTACCACTTAAGAAGACAGGAGGGCCACGCCATTTTGCTCTTATGTTGGGAGATCTAAGAATCAGATTTTTTTTCTAAAGAAAGTATGGGACCAAGAGTCGTCTTTTTGAGATTTTAAATCCGCACACGCACCTCAAACCTCAACAAAAGGAGAGCTCGGACGCCGCACGGAGGAACGTGAACCGGGGAGCGTCCGTGTTCATTCCCTCTCCGGGAGCTCCGGAAGGTTCGACTTTGTGGCCTGGAAGGACAGGAGTGATCTTTGCCCCCCCTCCCCATCTCAGTTGTTTTGCACCATTCCCAGTTGGTGCAAGTAAAAAAAAAATAAAGAGCGTCCTCTGTGTGACAGAGGCAGCGGGCTCAGCCCAACACTCGCTACTGTCAGTATTAGCCCCCGGGCCTATTCGCCAATCAAGGGCGACAAAGGAACGGGGCTGGAGCGGCTCCCTTTTGTTCCAAAGTCGTTGGAAGCGGGGAGGGACCTTCATCGTGAGAAAAGACAGACACGAGGGTCGGTAGAAATCGACATAAGTCTGGAGGGGAAAAGGCTGCGAGTGTGTGAGTGTGTGCGAGTGCAAAGTTGCTTTTGCGCAGGGGTTCTCAATCTTGTGGGTCATTTGCTAAAGATCCTTCGTACTCATCATCTTAATGCCAAATCAACAGATAAAACATGTGCACCTGAAAGATTGGATTAAATGGAGCCTTCCCTTGCTAAATTGATGAAGTGCTAATATAGGGGTCGGGAACTTGTTTGACTCAAAGCGCCATGAAACCAAATATTTTCTTTGATTATTATTCCAGTAAGAGCTACACCATACATTCTAAGACAAAGTTCAATTTGATTGGTCATTATTCGTCCTCCATTCTGTTTCATAGATTCGTGTTTTTGACATCCTTGAAGCCTACCAACTTCCATCTTAAAAGTCATAAGGCGCAAACCTTCCGCTTGAAATAAGTACCCAGTTAATAGTAGAAGGATGATGTCACACTGGCATTTGTATTCTTAAGCATCTCATCTCGAAATCCTTGAAAAAGCTTGGATTTTAAAAGGTACATTGTGTAAAATTAGACCACTAGATGGCACTGTATTGTCTAATGCAAACAAAAAACAGTGCCAAATGAGCCCAGCGTAGCAGCATGATGCCAGACAAACATGTCGGCGACTACTAGGTATGGGGTCCACTATACAAAAGAAATACATATTTCTCAATCTATAAATATCTATACAAATTACCATTGTTTGATTAGTTAATGTATTTTTGCCTATTATTCAAATCAAAGTTTGTTTTTGTCTTTTACTGGATAAAGTTTTTTTGTACCACTAGGAGGCACTTAGATTAGCACACTCCCTTTAATCTTGTGTTTTCAAACTTTGAAAAGTGCTTGAATTTTGGGTGAAGTGCTTGTATATTCTTGAAATTGT
The DNA here is from genome assembly GCF_059441175.1 of Urocampus carinirostris. Classification (NCBI taxonomy): domain Eukaryota; kingdom Metazoa; phylum Chordata; class Actinopteri; order Syngnathiformes; family Syngnathidae; genus Urocampus; species Urocampus carinirostris. Next base: position 20,768,167 of record NC_142367.1, on the reverse strand, counting down.
CGCCATGTTTCCTGGCAGTCTGACCCGACAGACCATGCATTAAATACAAAGACAACTTATTCAAGTCTGCTAAAAAAAATGACGCAGACACCTGCTATGGTGGCTCTTTCCCTCTTGACTAAGCCAGTATTAGTTTGTATGGTGTTGTCATTTGAAGAGTCACCGACCACTTATGTGTCGGACCCAAAAGGACAGGTGAAGAGACCAAGATGCCCCATTGGCTTGGAGACGCATAAAAAAATCCTATTGACATTTATTCTTGTCAGCCTTAAACGTAAAAAAGCAATACAGCGCTGTTCCAGCTAGTGGTAGAAACACGCTATTGCACTCCCGGCCCGAAATTCATTGAAAAAAGAGGGAGTTTTATCTCGGAGGTAGATGTACTCATGAAAAAAACGCCACCTGGCTCACGAGCTATACCTTCCCGACCCCTGTCCTGACATGACAATATCCAACACCCTGTAAAGTGAAATTAGTCAATGATGTCAAACTCGTTTTTGCTACGCGTTATTTCGCGCTCAAGTCTACAGAACCGCTCGATTTTCCCCTCGATTTTTTTAAGCCGTTTTGTATAAAAATACGTTGTTTTTATTTAACTTAACAGGGACTTTTTCTATCCAATCCGTTGATAGATAGATACTTTATTAATCCCCGCAGGGAAATTCACAATTTCTTGCTCTTGATTCCCATCGCTCGATGATTTTTGTCCTCAAATGTATGTATGCACTTTAAACAAACTTTGAAAAAAAAATGAAGCCCTCACCAGTTTGAGAACCACTGCAAAGCAGGTTGAGCAAAAGAGCATATAGATATTTCTAAATCCTTCAATGAAAAACAGAGATGACTTTAAAAGGACTCTTGATAAGAAGCAGATTTATTTTCGGCTTGTCCTTGTTTTGTTCTCTTTTGTTGGGTTTTTTTTTTTGCGGGCGGGAAAGAAAAGGAAACAAGGATCTGTTGTCACTTTCGCATGCAGTGTAACCGAGATGTGAGAGTTTGCGCGTGCGTGTCAACCAAACCTCCTCCCCACGGAATCACTTTTATCAGGAGCAACCGACAACAGGATAACAACGTTCTGTTTGTTTTGTTTTAAATGTTGATGTTTTTTTTAAAGTACTATGTCTTTGGAAAAAAAAAAACTGAAAGCGAAAAAAAAAAAGATACCGGAACTGAAACACAATCTCGTCATACCTCACAAGAACCAGTCAAAAGGAGCGCGGGAAGCGGGAGTCTTAACGTTTTGTTTGCCGGCACATGAGAACGCTCGGGGAAAAAAAAATATGTGTACAAGTTACGGAAAGCGCACCGCCCGCCCTCTAACTCCGCCGCCCTCTGGTGGCAGGCTCGTGTGGAGCAAGAGAGGGTGGTCCAGGGTGGTTGAGGCTGAAGTGTTTCTGGTATTGAATGTAGCTAAAAGGAGTGGAGGGATGGGGGAGACACCCGACCCCCTTGCCTCATAAAAACTTCCACACACCAGCAGAGGACGGCGCACATGTAAAACGACACACCTGCGCTGTTGTTTGTGTGCGTTTTTGACAAATGTTGTCGGTTCGACGCGGCTAAACCGTCCTACACATTAGCTGACCTCCCCCTTCTCAGCCGAACCCTTACCCCTTTGTCATGCAGGCTTTGTGCGTGTGTGTGTGTGTGCGTCTGTGGCTTAGTGATTTGTAATGTTTCACTGTCTATTATGCAAGTCCGCTCATCTGCTCCCTTCTGTGGTTACACAATTCGCACATGCGACTTAATCTGCTAACGGGCAAAAATAAATGAATTTAAAAAAAATTTGCTCCCAAAACCACCCATTGGGTTATTTGCCCCCTAAAAACTTAACACCAAAGTGCGACTAAGCTACAGGTTTTGTTCACATAAGCGACAACATTTTCTGACAAATGAAAAACGAGTAAAAGCACCAAATCAGCTGGTAATAAGCAAAACTGAAGACACGTGGAGTTATTTCCCCCTAAAAAACATCACTTGAGTGCGATTACCTATTTCGGTTGCATTTGCATATGAATCTGGTAACAAGCAAAAATAAAGTGCGACTAAGCTACCCATTTCGGTCGCATATTCTGTTGAATGTGCTAACAAACAAAAATGAATAAAATCTACAAATCAGACAACAATTAGTAAAACTAAAGTCACATGGTGTTATCTACCCCAACAGTCAACTAATTTTGGTCACATTCTCGACTAAATTTGCCAACAAAGCAAAAATAACTTAATAAACAAATCAGCCTCAAAAAAGAACCATGAATTTATTTGTTCCCTTTAAAAACTTAAAAACACTAAAGTGCAACTAAGCTAACCAGTCTGGTCACATACGTGACCAAATCTGCTAACAAAGCAAAAATAGATTATTAAAAAGAATAATCGCAAAAAAAGACTCGTTGAGTTTTCTGCCCCTGAAAAACGTAACAACACTAAAGTGCAAGTGAGCCTACCATTTTGGTCACATTTGCAACTAAATCTGCCAACAAAGCAAATATTAGATAACAAATCAGTTCTTTGAGACCCATAGAGTTAACTGCCCCTTAAAAAAAACTTTACAGTGTGACAGAACTACCTATTTTGGTTGCGACTAAATGTGCTAGCAAAGCAAAAAGAAATGAATCAAATGAATCAGCCCCTCTTAATAGGCAAAACTGAAGACACATCAGGTTATCTGGCCTCCAACAAACTACCCATTGTGGTTGCATATGCAACCAAGCAAAAATTAAAAGACAAATAAATGAATCCGCCCTTCTCAAGTACCTTTGTGTCTCCGTTCAGTTTGTTAACTGCCCCTAAAAACAGACCTACCCATTCTGGTCACCTGTGCGTTTTTGGTAACCACGCATCACCAAGTTGACCTTGACTTTAGCACGGCGGCTTAAAAGCAGCCGATCTAAACTGCGTGCTTGTGTGTGCCTCAGTGGACTTGTTGCTCTCGTCACTCTGTGGGTGGTTGCCAAAAAAAAAGTCTTACATTTAGATTTCATTTGTCTTCTAAATTCCTTGCCTCTTTGAGACTCGTACAAAAGCTTTAACGTTTTCTACCACGCGACCAAGTTAATGTAAAGAGAGCCAACAGGCGCGATTAGCTTTTAGCAGCGCGCCAACCAATCCTCAACAAAAAAAAAGCACTTAACCTTGCAAGCACTTTGGACGCGCTTTAGCGTCTTGTCAAAGATAACGGGAAAAAGAAATATGATTTCTTTTTTCATTTTTATTTTTTTTAGGATTTTTAACTTCCAAAGTTTACAATTTTAAGAGTGCAATAAAGCCAACCTCTTAAGTTTCGCTCAACGTATAAATCATCCACTCACAGATTGTGATCACTTGAAAGCAGCAAGGCCACGCCCACACACATACGCACATTTTTTTATTTATATATATATATATATATATATATATATATATACTTACACACACACACACACACATACAGACAACTTTTTGTGACTGGGTCATGAAAGCTGTTGAAGGATTCTCTCAGGTAAAAGAACATATTTGTTTTTGTTTTTTTTAATAAATGATGATGAAACTTAGATGGACACAAAAATTTTTGGTTTGTCTTCATTCAAAGTCAGATATTGTCATTGCTCAATTAGTGTCGGGATCTTTAGCAAGTCGGTCATGAAGTTAATTGCATAAATGTGCTTATTGTTTGTGTGCTGTGTTGTTGTTTTTTGGGGGGTAAAAGATAAAAGATCGCTTCCCTTTTTCCGCATTTTGTTGTGGCCTTTTTCTCGAATGGAAACGTTTCCCTCTCATAATTGCATGCCTGTAAGGCTGAGTCAATTTCTCCCCTTTTAATGATTGCAATATCCCGTGATTAAGCGATAATAAACCTTACAAACACGACACCTAACCCATTAATTCACAGCAGAACAGACTACATAGAATACTGCGACAATATTAGCACAATAACCTTTTTTATTTCCTGTACAAAAATTGTTATACAGTGTACACAATTTTAAAGTTAGTACTGGAGCTTGAAATCCTTGATAATTCTTGAATTTAGTTTATTGTAGTGGTTTTAAGGATTGAAAAGTGCTTACATTTTGGGTGAAGTGCTTGTAAATGCCTGTCATTGTTGCCATGTTTCTCAAGTACGCCTAAAAAAAGACCCTGACTTTGCTCTCTGGCGGCTTCCCTTAGCCATTGTATTTCTGTTCTGCTCGTGATTTACTGCAGCTGGCATTAGTTTGTATGGCATTGTCCTATGAAGCGTCATCACCCCGTACGGGTCGCGCCCAAGTGGACAGGTGCTCAATCCACCTATATAGGGAACTATGAAATGTGTATTACCGCGTATCAATTGTGGACTTTTGTTAGGGCCAATGCAAAAAATGAAGGTTGCTTTTCCCCAGTGGTAAATTGTAATGGGAAGAACTTCCTGCAACTGAAAATCTAAACTACATATTACTGTCATTTTTACCCAACACCTTTATGGGGAAAGACTTATCGAGAAAACAAACATATCTCAGATTTACTCGAGATCTTAAAATCATGTGTGTTGATAAATGCACATGCAAGATTAAAAATCTGAAATATCTCCTATAATGGTGCTGGGGAAATTGGAAAATTGGCTTTGAGAGTCCTTTAAAAAGGCATCGACATCGGTGTACAAGCCCTGTAATTTAATCGAAAAGCCTCTAAAATTCGGGTAAAGTTGACAGGTATGTAATTGTTACCAAAAATCCAATAATTTTGGGTTGCAATATTTTTTCACACATGAATGAAATAAGGCTGCCAAAACGTGGAAAAAGGGCGAGTGTTTAAATAGAGAACTCACTACATCAGTTTTTCGAATTGATGCGTTTTAAAGTGTGGGATTTGAATATCTGTCCATTTTTATCATCGAATAATATGATGCCATTCTCTCAGTCACATATCTGGATTGCATTTGATATTGGTATTTAACGTGACTCCAGCCTGCTTTTTGTGTGTTTGTGTACGTATGTGTTTTATGTGTAGAGCTGCCGAATCCGCCGCTCTCCCTGCTTGCCCCTCACTCACCCAAAGCACCGTTGGAGGCCCGTCTTAAATGTGCCACACTTTTGGAAGAATGTACTTCAGCTTGTGTTCGATCCAGGCCAGGTTAGTCGACCATTCGGCAAATTGAGAGTCGTCATTTTCCTTGGAGATTGTCGCGGAGGAGATTAGAAGCGTAAGGGAGATTACAGGATGTCTGGGTGACGTCGTGGTGCCAAATAATTGAAACGCAGATTTATAAGCTGTCTCAAAGACACGCAATAACTCGTGAGTAGCCTTTGGCCTGACGGAAGATTTTAAAGAAGATTTCCATGATGCGGCCAAAGGCTGCACTCAGGAAATCCTTTGAAGGGAACTTGGTGTTCATCTCTGTGGCTAATCTCTGCAATCGTGGTTGGAGATGATTGCGTGCTACCTGGAATATAAATTGGGTTGGACCCAGTGATGTGCAGTATGGTTTTTGTCTGAATAAATGAACCTTATTTTAGTGTATTGGCAGAGCAAGAAAACAATATATGCATTTTAGCATTGGAAAAAGAAAGTTGTATTGTCTTTAAATCATAAAAGAAGTGTTTACGCTACTCTTTCTAAATAAACAGTTGATAGGTAATCCTCCATTTTGAAAATAGTCCATGTAACTAAATAGAAATACCGGATAACTTGATTTACTGCTTGCTTGTTATTACTGTAACTAGTTCTATTGTTGTGGGCTGGGTTCTGCACCAAATCAGAATCCTTGATCTCACTATCGCCCTCTGCCATGAGGCAAGACAATTGCATGCCTCACTCTGCATCTGCAGACGCTCAGCACATTTATACTTTACATACTTCTCCTTTTGAAGTATCAATTGATAAGTAGCCCGCTTATACAAAACAAGAAAAATATTACTGCAAGGCTTTACTTGCTGCTAGGTTTCTAATACTATTACTAGCTCTATTATTTGGGGCCTAGGTTTGCGTCAAGTCCGAATCCTAGGTTTTGCTTTCGTCCTCGTCCATGAGGCAAGAAAATAGCGTGCCTCATTTTGCATCTGCAGAGGTTCCGCACACTAGTGTGTTACATACTGTATTGAAAGCCCCAGGGTGTTGTATTTGACCACTAGATGGCACTGTGTTGTCTGGTGCACAGCATGGCGACAACCTGCCGGACAACTTAAGCTGAGATTCCACTCTGTAAAGGAATACAAATTTCTCGACCTGTTATTTCTTAACTAAAAATAAGATTGGTGTGATAGTTCATGTATTTTTGCCTAGTATTCAAATCAACGTTTATTTCTACTGAATTAAAGGTTTTTGTACCACTAGCAGGCACTACGTATCAAACAATATTCATAATGTAATGTGAAAATTCTTATATATTATTAAAAAGACAATCCAAACATTTTACAGTTAAAAGAAATAAAAAAACGAAGACGGAATAGAGATAATCATTATATTTTTAATGTTATATCTCCTTGATGATAGGTGAGGCTGTGCTTCACCTGACTGCACGTCACTGGTGTGAACAAGGAAAATATGATTTGAGGTTAAAGGTGGTGGGAGGTCATTCAAACAGACTAGAAACCCTTAGCCACGTGTATATACATCTGCAAGATGAAGACAGGTCTTAGATAGCTAGCAATGCTAACAGTACATTGTTTGTTTTTTGTTTTGTTTTTTACATAGGAGAGCTTTGTAGTGAGATGAATGGAGATCAGGGCAAGTTTTAGAGTGTCTCGTAGTTAGCCACAAGTGTGTCACGTCATCCCTTCTCTCAAAATCTTTCAAGAGGCTAAAATGTCCTCAAAAATTATCTTGGTCGGGACTTCAGAGCAGTGCTTTAGAGCGTCTCGTTGTTTTGGTCCATTGAGCGAAGGGAGAGACATGATTTGAATGGTTCTCTTTGTATAGGTTTTATCTTTTCAACTCGAATTTATTTTAATTCCTTTTCAACAGAGAGCACTTACTGTAAATTTAAGGAGCGGCTGGGAAAGATCCTGCCCAGACAGCTAAGAATGTACACAAAAGAGAGTATGAACACAGAACGTATTACATATGCAAATGTTTGTCAGGTGGAACGCAAAAAGATATAACAGCTGCTCAGGTTTGAAACCACGGAGCCTCCAAAAGTGTTTTGAGCCACCGCCCCCTCATTTCTCCCGTTTACGTCCGTCCGTCCTCCGTCGTATGCAAAGCCAGGAACCCAACCAAGGGACGTCGAAAAGCAAACAAACCCCTCTGTAGCAGGTCCGAGCCGCCTCACACCACACCAGCAAAGTCCAAACACCTCTGCAGACCTCACGTCCGCACGAGACGTCGTCTTCTTCTACTTTCTCGCTCGCTTGCTCAAGGCGACCCCGGCGGGCTTCGTCTTCGATGTTTGTGTTGTCGCACTGACCTTGTACTCGGGTGTGTGTCCGCTCTTCGCATTCGAGAAAAAAAAAAGACGTTTCTGCAACGTGAACGCTGCTGTGTCGAAAAGCCTGTTTTTAACGCGCTGAATTCCTCATGCTCAGATGTCAAAACGCTTCTCCTTTGGCGAGTACTTGCTATTTATTTTTTTGTTTATTGTTTTTGGTAGGGCAGGAAAAAAAAGATTCACACAGACCACCTCGCAGATAGGCTCTCTAGTCCGTCCCAGGGGCCTCGCGTGACCGCGGCCTGGTCCCTCAGATCACTACAAGGTGCCAAAGACCTTCAAATGTGTCAGGTTGACAGAAATGTTTGCAAATTACAAAAAAAAAATGTAAAAGCATGCTAAAAACAACAAAGTTCCAAGAAATGAGGTACTCTCTGTATGTGACTTCTTATAACAATATAAATTAGCACATAGACGTAAAAAGGTCAATATTTTACAAACCAAACAACACAAAATGAGGATATTGCCATGTCTCTGCAGTGATTTGCCTCTCTAGTGTGCAAAAATGTAATTAAGTATCCCTTTTGATATCCATAAAATTGCCCAAAACTTCCACCGCCTACACAAAACCCAACAAAAAGAGTCTAATTCCGTGTCTCTGTGTTGCTGCGCTAGTTTTGTGTTAAAAGAAGTTCAACATTTGTGAAGAAATCCTTATAAAATTGCTCCAAAATAACATTTTCCTCGGGTTCACCTTGAACTAAGAACCTAGCAAAAGGAGGATTCTATCATCGAAAAGTAGTTGAGAATTGACAAAACGATAGAAAGCAAAAGATAACCCTACAGGAGTCTGAATGCAGATCTCTTTTGTGTGCAAAAAAAGAAGTAAAGAATCCCAGGCCGAAGCCCTAATATGTCCTTCATGACAGAGGGGAATAAAAACATTCTTCACAACCAGATTTGATAAAGAATGCAGCAGAAAGAGGATCCAGTATTGCCGCGTCTCTTTCTATATCTCCCTGTTTAAGAACGTTAAGAAAATCTTATGAAATCCTTAAAATTGCCCAAAAGACAATTCATGTCCACCTTTCACACATAACCCAGCAAAAAGAAGATATTACAATTTTTCTGTGTATGTCAACCGTTACGTGTTTAAAAGAATCACTGGAGAAATGCTTAAAATTGAAGGCATAACAAGAACTTCCCTTGAACAAATAATCTAGAATAATAGTAAAGAGTCCCTGGAAAATCCTTAAAATTGCTACAAAGACGGAGAGCACTAGAAAACTATTCACATTAACTTCTATAACAAACCAAACAAGTCTCTTTGTGGCTAAATAGTAGGAAAGAATTCCTCAAAAAGGCCTCAAAATGTCCTTTAAAATGTTCTTCACATCCATGTTTAACACAGAACACAGCAAAACAGGGAGTGTGTCACGCCTCTTTGTACATTTCCCTGTTTTGTGTGAGAAAGTAGTTAAGAAAACCATATGAAATTCTTAAAATTGCCCCAAAGACAAAATAAAAATGTTAAAACTATATATTGCCATGTCTCTATTTAAGTCAACCCATTTTGTGTTTAAAAGTAAAAGTTACGAATCCATGGAGAAATCCTTTATTTTTTTCCCTAAGAAAGAACAAACACATTAACCATAAATAAATAATCTAGCAAAATGAGGATATTTGCATCGAAAATAGTTAAGCATCCTTAAAAACTCTTTACAATTACCGTAAAGACCGAGAGCACTTGAAAGATCATTCCCATCTAGTTTGAAAAACCAAAACGAACAATGGTACCTGCGCTGATCTACTTCTTTAGTGTGACAAAAATGTGAAAGAATCCTGAGGGGAAGCCTTAAAATGACAGTAAAAAGGTTCTTCCCGTCGACATTTAATACAGAACACAGCAAAAAGTGCGTGCATTATTGCCACGTCTCTTTCTACATCTCCCTTTCTAATGTGACAAAGCAGATGATAAACCTGACAAAATCCCTTAAATTGACTCCCAAAAACAATAGTTTTGCAAGTCCACTCTTTAACACAGAATCTGGAAAAAGTAGTGCATTTAAAAAACTTCATGGACGTTGAAACCAGATTTTGCAACCAGACATCTCCTTGCCCAAATAAAACTGCATCCGTAGTAAAAATCCTTAAGAATTTGGGCCATCAACAGTAAAATCGTAAAATAGTTTTACACCTAACTCAGCAAAGGCACTACACCCAGCAATCTGCTGGATGTGCTAGAAATTCATTTTGAAATCTTAACGCAAAGAACTCCACCTTCACACATCCGCATTTACAAAAACTACTCTTATCAAAAATGTGTTTGTGGCTTCTTATTTAGGAACAGCACACAAAAAAATCTCTTAAGATTGCACAAAAAACAGGATGTTTTTCCTTGCATTCAATATCAAAACAAGAAAATAGAACCTTTCCCCACAAAAGGACTATTAGCCAACAAAGAAACTTATGATAGTATCGCTAGTGACTCCTATAGCATATAATACCCAAAGAACCTCTTAATCTATTAATGTTCTTAATATATTTATCTAAAATGCTGATAGCATCTAATTGTTTTTCACATAAAGTACAGCAAAGGGAGAGACACAGCAATATCCCCAAATTCAATCATTTGAACCTCCTCTCTGAGGGAAAGCTGATATTAAATAGTATTTGGAGCAGTATGCCGGCTTCACTCTGTTCAGTTTCACGCGGCAACATGGCAAAACCTCACTGATAGGCAATGCAAAATTGGAGAAAGACTTCCCAGTTTTTAAAACTTTTAACAACCTTTTCTCGTGTAATTGGGTCAAGCTGGTCTTTGTCTTTCAAGAATTGACAAAGAAATCTTTGGACCTTTGCCAACATGCAAAAAACAAAACATAATACAAATAATTCACAAAAATCCAAGCACGTCGAGGATGCGTTGGGGCCAAAGCACACAAGGAGCAAATAAACGACAAAAAAAGAAAAACGTGCAGGAAAATGGCCGCCGATCTACTGTGATGTCCTCTCATGTAACAACAAAAACACGCTGGACTCTCACCCACCACTCTCACATACTGCCCCCCTCTCTCGCCAAAGGGGGGCTGGGGGGCAGGTCACGTGTGCATACGGTGGCCCGCGTGTGACAATCAGCGTTTTTGTGTGTAAAATGTGTTATGGGTAATTTTCGGGTTAGGTTTTTTTTTTTTTTTTTTTCTTAAAGCGTTTCTTTGTGAGTCAGGCTTTTCAAAAGAAAACATATTTTTTATGGTAATTGTCGCTGGTCTATTTTAATGAGATATTTATGTAATAAATATGTGACTTAAGTGACTTCTCATCGCCTCTCTAGTCTGTTGAGTTTTTTGTTTTGTTTTTTTCAATGATGCACTAATAAATCAAACCTCAAACATCACGGCGGTTTGTTTCTTTGGAGTTATATGGAATACATTTTACTGTGAAAAAATATATATTTTGCTAATGCTAGTAAATGTCAAGACCAGAACGGAGACAGGACCCACTTGCGTTATGTTTCTCTCAGTTTTTTTGGAAGAAAGGAAAGGGTTGCACCCATGATCCTGTGATCGCTGGGCGCGGGGAGCAGGTCGCTCTAAACGCGGAAGTGAGACTTCCGTGGCAAGGGATGGCGGTGTCGGGAACAGAAAACGGGTCAGTAGCCAGGACTGGAGAGCAAAAACGCGGTCGGAAACGAGTCGAAAGCCAGGAGAGGAGAGTAGACGTAGTCTGGATCAAAGTAAATCCTAAGCGTGGCACGTATAGAGGCCTCTGTCTGATCTGCCCCAGGGCATTGCTGTACCAACATATTGGTCAACAAATAATTGACAAAGAACATCAACAAAGGAAAGTGAACGGCAGAATAGAGGGTGCTTTTATACTAACTGGCTAAACCAGGACGTGGAGCAACTGTTTCAGCCAATGGCATGGCAGCAACAGTGCAGGAAACTGTGATGACACCCAAAAACAACAGTGATCAGATGATTAAGACACTGTATCTGAGTCACATCAGAGAGGTTTGTCTCTGGTAACTATGGAAACCTCTACTTGCCCAAGACACACCACAGTAAGTGATGACTTACGACTTAAGTGGTCAAGGGATCCGTGAGCTGTGAGTGCATAAAAAGCACAAACAAAATTGTATCCAATTTGAAAGTTAGGTATGGATAATCTTACGACCCACTGTATCGATCCAAGACGATAGTATTGAACTGATCCAAGTACTTAAATCCATAAAGCTGATATTTGGATCGCATACCTGTCGCGCTCCAGGGCTCCATGCCCTTACAAATTGTCGTATTTTCCCTTACAAAATACAAAGTAATCTTACACCATATTTTTTTTAAACGTGTATATTTATGTATTTTAACATGTTATATTGTACATGTGTTTCGTTATATCATATACATTGTTAATTAACATTTTGCTGTGAGATACTGAGTTAATCGACAGGAATGAGGTTTATAATAAAAAAAAGTTCAAAAATGAAGTCGCTTGGACGTTCACTGTAGAAGGAAAAAATACATGCAAATAGAATTAAGTAGAATAATACAATTTTCTTATTCAAATTATGAATTCATTTTCTACTTTCAATTATTGTTGGTAATATACTGATTAAAGGGGATCACCACAAACCTGTCTTTTTTCATTTTCTCCTTTTACACTTCCTTTTTTTCTTAACCTCTTTATACAACAATAATCATTCGTCATATAATGCATCAAAGCAAGTGAGCCATTTGAGAGCCGGCTCTCTTTAACGAGTTTAGCCAAAAAAGCCAGTTCTCTAAAAAGAGACGGACTTCCTTTCACTACATAACTACCACATGAAATCGGAAGCGGCAGATGCATGCGCACAGTAGCATCAAACCGCTTGCTTCGTTTGCAACGGAAAAAAACGATACGAGATAGAGGCTACCGCGGCGAACTCGTTTGATTTGATTGATTTGCTGTTTGGTGATAGTCTGTCAGGGTTGGGTAGGGTTACTTTAACTTGATTACTTTCAATTACTTTTGGATTACTCCAATACCAAATATGCTAATAAAAGACAAAAACTAAATATGAATACAATTTTGTGTCGTGATTACCTAACTGGAGCCACCTGAGGTAATCAGCTGGCGTGCTGGATTGGGCTTCCTGATTGGTGGAAGCTTTCTACTTAAGCTGTCAGCGTCCAGAGATGGACGTTCGAGTGTACTCCTCGTTTCCATGAGTGAGCCTCCAACATTCAAGGTACCCACGATCCCTTTGTCTATTCCAAGCCTGCTTCTCGTTGCCTGACCCTTTTCTGTTACAAGTTTACGATCTACTCTCCCGCCCCGGCCACCGACTTACCTGCTACGTTGTTCGTCACGCGTTTCACCACGGAGCTGCCATTCCGTCCAAAGAGGCTTTCTGCTACCAAGACCCGACGTCTCAAGCCTGCTCCACCGAACCTTGTCCAAATAAACTATAAAACTGACGCTATTGGATCCGAGTGCTTGTTCTGGTCCATGACATTATGACTCACAACACGTGGTAAGCTTTCTCTCCTGGCTTTGATCTCTTTAATCTCCAGCAAAACTAACATAAAATGCGACAGAAACAAAATGAAAATCAATCCAAACAGCTTGCCAACATCATTTTTGCCGTTCCATGTATTCCGTTACTCCCCAAGCCTGCACAAAATTTAGTCATTTTATTCATATTTAGTTTCTTTTATCTTTTATTAGCATATTTGGTATTGAAGTAATTGTTAGGTTCATGTCCCCAACATTTTTAATAAAACGCTCTGAAATAAAAGAAGACATAGAGAATCGGTTATTTAGAATTAGTTACTTTATTAATTATCATTTTGAGAGCCCCGGAGATCGAGCTGTTACGAATCTCCTCGCTTGCTCGCTAGCTGGGCTCTGCCGAAATCTCTGAATCTCCTTCTTTTTATTATGTTTTTTGCCCTGTAATACATGAGTCTCGATTTACTGAGGGGCGGGGATTCTATCTAACAAATCGAGACCGTATTCTAACTTTTGCTATGTAGAGTTAATTAGTCTTCTTTTGAAGGCCTGCTTTCCAGCCGATGATGAAAGGTGACCTCTGTCCTGGGCAAACTCCCTTCCTTCTTCCCAGGCTCTTTGGTGAAGAACAATCTTGAGTTATGGGATGCCAGGTCAGGATGTATCCATTGGTATGTGAGACAAAAGACAGGCTGTACATCAAAAACAACTCATGGCCTTGAAGAGCAGCTTACAGGCTGAGAACTCTTCAAAATGGCTGAGAACACATATAACATATTAAATGTCAACTGTAGGATAAATATAATTATACAATCCTAACAGTAATCCAAAGGTAATTGAAAGTAATCAAGTTAAAGTAACCCTACCCAACCCTGATAACTGCCACATGAAATCCGAGGCGGCAGACGCATGCGCACAGTAGCATCAAACCGCTCGTTTCGTTTGCAACGGAAAAAAAAACATACGAGATAGAGGCTACCGCGGCGAACTCGTTTGACTTAATTGATTTGCCGTTTGGTGATAGTCTGTGTATACCGGATGGTACCCATCATTGACAAATTCGCGTTTTTCCGTACAGATTTTCTTGTACGTCGTACACGTCTTAAAAATGCATTATAAACGTACTTAGTACAGCAAAAATGTACAAGTTGACAGGTATGGGATCAATCCACCCACCCTTGTAATGCACCCCTTTGTGTTGGGAACTTTCCTGTTTTTCTTTGTACTTGGCGTTGACTCAAATGCTGAAAAACAATTTTGCCCCCTACTTCATTATCTCCTCCCTTGTAATTATTCACCCAGCTCACTTTTTCCACTCACTCATCTGCAGTGTCCAATAATGCATGAGCACAGCGAGTGCAGACAGACCATGTGCTTATAGCATGTGAGGCGTGTACGTCGGAGAACTCTTATGTAAGATCATCCCCCCTCCCCCTCCTCTCTCGTCCCGGTGCACATACGTGGGCCCTGTAAATCAGGTCAGGCGAGGACGACGCGTTCAGACAGCTGAACCGCACATTCCCTGCATTACAGTTCAGTACAGTACTGAAAGGCTCTCACGCACACACCGTTGCTTAAAATTGCTCTCACATCAACTACTTTTCGTTCCCTCTTTCCTAATGGGTCTCACACATTAACGGACCATGCTTTCCGCACTATAAGGCGCACCGGAATACAAGGCACACCCGCAGAAGCAGTCTTTTTTTCCATCCATTTTTCATTTACAGCAGTACCTCTACTTCCGAATTTAACTTCGTAAACTGAAAACTTCATAAGTAGAGACGCCTTTTGAATGTAAATGCGCTAATTGGTTCCAAGCCCTGCAAAAGTACAAAATGTTTTTTAATGAATCAAAAGAGCATCAAAGACATGTTAGAGTTAGATTACCGCATAATAAACATAAAACGAGAGTGAGTGATTAGTGTCAGGAACACCCAGAGACGACCTTATATCGATTAAAAAAAGGAAGGCTAAATGGATAAAAGCAGGGTGACGTTTCTGTGTTTCTGGATTACGAGGATTTTAAACCCTCAAAATGGCCAAGAAAAAGGTTGGTTTGGAAATCGGAGCCTTTCAAAACCTATCGAAAGATGAATATATGTTTAACGATATTGTTGGTAAACCTGTATGTCTTTGTGGATCGAAATGAGGAATTGTATGTAAAGTGGCACAGTAACGGCGGAGTAAGTTGAAAAACCTCAACGCAGAGCAGAAGACACAAAAAGTTGAAGAGTTAAAGAAAAATATGAGGACCCAGCGGGGCAGCACGGCGGCGCAGTGGTTAGCGCGTCTGCGGCACAGTTCTAAGGTCTTGGAAACCTCCTGTGTGGGTTCAAATCCAGCAACCTGACTTACTGTGTGGAGTTTGTATGTTCTCCCCGTGCTTGCGTGGGTTTCCTCCGGGCACTCCGGTTTCCTCCCACAGTCCATAGACATGCATTTCAGGTTAATTGGCCGGTCCAAATTATCCCTAGGTGTGAATGCGAGCGAGTTGTCTGTCCCTGTGTGCCCTGCGATTGGCTGGCAACCAGTTCAGGGTGTCCCCTGCCCACTGCCCGATGATTGCTGGGATGGGCTCCAGCACCCCCGCGAGCCTACTGAGGATAAGCGGTGCAGCTAATGAGGTGAGATGAGGACCCAGCATATATTTCTCACCAAAGTGAAAAGCACAAATTTGATGTATATTACTGTTTTTTCCATAATTTAATTTTTTATTGTTTTGACAAAATATTTTTTTATGGAGAGCAACGTTTTTTAAGTTATATAATGTTTAAGTTATTTTGGAATAATCTTCACGTCTTTTTTAAAATTCATATTTATGTTTTTTTAAGTCACATTTGAGTTTATTCCATAAATAATTACCCTGTTTGAGTTTTGGCCCTCAGTGCAATTGAGTTTGACACCCCTGACTTAAGACAATTCCAATTTTCTGAAATATATTCACAATTATGACAGTTGAGAGTTCTGTTCGTTTGTGTTATGCTTTGATCACTAAATGATTTAACTAAGGGCGGGATTTCAAGTGAGAATGAATTTGATCATGACATTTAATCTTTCATATGTGTTTATGGATTTTGGATTACATTTAACCAAAATGGGAAGTAGAAATGATGAAATCCAACTGAATTCTTGTGAAACACTTAAATACTGATACCCAGATCATTGACTAAAATAATAAATCCATGCATATACTGAAACATTCTCACACTCGCTCACAGTACCACCCTATGCCCCTTAAAAACGCCTACCGATTAAAACAAAATGAAAATCCCTTTTTTTTCAAGTTCAAACAACCACAAGAAAATTTTGACTTGAGACTAGCATTTTTAGTCTACGTCTAAGTCTGTGTGCATGAATAAACTGCTTTACCGATATCCCTGGTTTGGTCAAAGTGCACATGCTGTCGTTTTTTTAAATATTCTGCTTACGGTTTCGGCACAATGGCTGTGTGGTTAGCGTGCAGCACCACAGGGCAGAGAATCAGGGTTCAAGTCCAGCTACCGCAACCTCCCTGTGTGGCGTTTGCATGTTCTCCCTGTTCCTGACATGCATGTTAGGTTGATTGGCCGGTCCAAATTGTCCTTAGGTGTGAATGAGCAAGTGAATTGTCTGTCCCTGTGTGCCCTGCGACTGGCTGGCAACCATTTGAGAGTGTCCCCTGCCCACTGCCGAGGATGGCTGGGATGGGCTCCAGCACCCCCGCGACCCTACTGAGAATAAGCGGTGCAGACAAAGGATGGATGGATGAATTCGGATCGTGTTTGGCGCATTAACGTCAAATATCGGCGTGTATAAATCCTGAAATTCTCTTTGCTCACAGCACCCCAAAACAACAAAAAGGGTTTTGAGAACACGAGGCCCCACAGGTATCGCTTCAATCATCCGAGGAACGGCAAAAAGCAATATTTCTACGGACGACCTCCAGACAGCCTGCCAGCTTCCAGTAAATCACTGTGATTTTCGTAGCGCCTGCAAACATTCCCTGTTTGTGGACACGAGCGGAATTGGATTCGCTTCGTGTGGTCGCCCCGCGTCCCGCCTGTCGTGTACATTATTTCTGGGGAGGGGAGGGATTTTATCGATACAGGACCAGATCGTTTTCGGGCATGCTCGGAACACGATCGTTTCTGCTTTTCACGCGGGCGAAGAAACCCACGCCATCGGCGTGTTTGTTAACGGAGTCTCAGATCATCTATAAAGCATGTCTGGGTACCGTAATAAATATCACATTGAGTGTGTTTGGGAAGGTGCCTTGTGTTTGAATAGCTTTTGCGAGTTTGTGAGGAATGAAGCCTTTCTTTTTTTTGTTTGTTTTCCGGGGTTTGTTTTTTTTTGCTGGAAGCCTCTCAGGCAATAACACACGCATAGAAGGCACACAAGCAGTGTTGGAGAGAACAAAGGGATCACATTTATCCTCATTTTGGCAGAGCGAAGACGCTTCCTGATTCCTCTTTTAAAGCTGTTCGGGATTTCTTATTGTGTGTATTAATACCCGCTATGAATATATGGTTTTTGATGAATTTGATTCAAAAAGTAATTCGCAAATTTAAATTTACTAAATAGATCATTGCAAAGCAAGGGTGCTCGTGAGGTAGATTGCGATCTACAAAAGGTAGATCGTAAAGGTAGTACTGGTAGGTCACAGGAAAGTAATGAGTCCGTTGTATTTGTTGTGACACTCTGCAATTTATCAGTCAAATGTTGTATTTCAGCACAGACGTCAATGCTGCTTAACAGCAGTAGCAAATTGGAGAATTCCAAATGATGTTTATGTATCTCACCTCCCTTTCACTTTGTCTCAACGGTCAGCCACTATATTCAGGATAAGAAAATCAAAATAAGTCAAGTCATGTTAATTTCTGACGCCCTTAATCCCAAGGAGTCTCAAAGGGCTGCACAGACCATGATAGACTATTATGACACCATGCCCTGATCTAAAATATACATGAGAAAACAAAAACATCACATGAGGAAAATGAAGAAACGTGGAGTTCCGCAGGGTTCAGTACTTGGCCCCCTTCTTTTCAGCATTTACATGCTTCCATTATTTACAAGTATCATATCAGTTTCCATTGCTACGCAGATGACACTCAACTATATCTTCTGATAGAGGAATCTGCCACACTAAACTGGAAATTTGGAGGCTTGCCTCGCTGAGACAAAAGAATGGATGTCACTCAACTTCTTGCGCCTTAACTCTTAAAAGACTGAAATGTTAGTTATTGGTTCATCTAAATGCCGTGACTTGTTCTCAAAAACTGCTCTGAACATTGACAAACGTAATATCACCTAGAGTGACTCAGTCAAAAATGTAGGTGTCATATTCGAACCTAAGAAAAAGGTTTGGTTTGGCTAACAAAATATGATCCCTGTGCCCCAAGAAATTACCCTTTTTCTATACAGTAGCTACAAATCGATTAGAAGACAAATAGTAGAAGGTTGATTGGGGATTTTTTGACATCGTTCAAAAAAAACCTTGTCTACATTTGACTTTTTATTAGGAATCAATTTGACATCATTCAAAGACTATTTAGCCTAATAGACCGATGATTCATTTTAAGGCGGTGAATCCCTAACGAGACGTGTTAAAACCAACCTGCTGGAAACGGCCTAACAGCAGGGCGATATAAGCAATCGTTTCACGTCTGCATGACGGAAGAGGGCGGAACGAGTGTAATGTGAGGACAAACTAAAAGAGGATGGATGACCCGCAAGGACGCACCCAATCCATCACCTCGCAGAATCGCTTGCATTTGTTAGCGAAAAAGCGTGGCAGTGCCGGAGCGAAGCATCATAGAGGAACGCCGTGACAATCTCTCACTGTCTACAGACGCGAAATGAGATCATGTCAAGGAGGTAAGATTGTACAGGCCCCATTCATTCCTCAAAGACTAACTTGATTGTTGTGTTTGATCTCCCCCAGTACGCACTTCATTTCCAGCACAATGGAGTCAGGCAATTAGAGTCCTCACGCCTCTTGCATGTCAAGTCATGTTTATTTGTGACGCCCTTGATCACAAGGAGTCTCAAAGAGCTGCACAGACCACAGACTATTGCAAACTACAGACTACTATGACACCATCCCCTGATCTAAAACCCACATGAGGGCAAGGGAAAACTCAAAAACGTCAAGTCAAGTCATGTTTATCTGTGACGCCTTTAATCACAAGGAGCCTCAAAAGGCTGCACAGACTATTGCAAACTACAGACTATTGCAAACTACAGACTATTATGACACCATCCCCTGATCTAAAACCCACATGAGGGCAAGGGAAAACTCAAAAACCTCAAGTCAAGTCATGTTTATTTGTGACACCCTTTATCACAAGGAGTCTCCAAGGGCTGCACAGACCACGGATTATTGCAAACTACAGACTATTACAGCATTACAAGCATCCAGTCGAATTAAGTTGCCATTCACTGCTATCGTTGTCAAAGATCCATTTTAGCTGGGCTGCCAGTGACTACTAGAAACGTCAAGCATCCATTTTGTCTAGGTTGCCATACACAGCTATAGGGGTCAAACTTTCAGTCGAATTGGGTTGCCATTGACAGACCACTGATTAGTGCAAACTACAGACTACTATGACACCATTTCCTGATCTAAAACCTACATGAGGGCAAGGAAAATCTCAAAAACCTAAACATGGGGTAAATAAAGAAAGCTTGGATCAATGGATGTTGCAATACATAGACATTGTCAACATGAGATATAGGTTATTCATATGCTATAGAATAGAATTGTGTTTTAAGCCTAGATTAAAACATTTCCACTGAGGTTGCAGATCAAATCTCAGTGGGCAGAGCATTTCAAATTTCTATTGGAAGCAAGATTGGCGCTCAAAATATCGATATGTATCTTGATCCATGAATTTTCCAACTGTTTCTATGTATTTATACATGAATGCACATATCAAGGACTATTTTCAGTTCGGAGCTTTGGGTGTTCTGAGCACCCAGAATGGCGAATGCAACTTGCATTCAATGCAACTAAATTGAGGACTAAAATCTCTGGTATCAAAGTTTTGGTATTTGGTGGTAAAATAGTCACTGGACATAACCACTGTATAACATACACCCGGCGATATACACCGGAGCCTCCACAGACTCTGCCGCTATGCTACAAGTCACACGAGCTGATCGGGGAGAAGGGTGATCTATCTCTCATTCTATCTCTCTGTCTTTCATTTTTCTTCTCTCTCTGTCTCTCTCTCTCTTTCTCTCTTTCTTTCTCGTTTGCACTCTATTTCTCTCTTTCCTCTTGTGTGTGTCTCTCTTCCTCCCTTTATTTCCCTCTATCTCTCTCTCTTTTTCTTTCTTGATCTCTAGCTCCCTCTCTTGCATGGTCTATCTCCCATTCTGTCTCTTTCTTTATTTTTTTCTTATCTCTTTTTTCCCTTTCTTTCTCTTTTTCTTGCGCGTTTGCACTCTATTTCTCCCCCCTGTGTGTCTTGTTCACTCTTCCCTACATTTTTTTCCCTCTCTTTCTCTTTGTCTCTCTTGATCTTTATCTCTCTTGCATGGTCTATCTCCCATTTTGTCTCGCTTTCTTTCTTTTTTCTTACCTCTCTTTTTCCCTTTTTTATCTCTTTCTTGCGTGTTTGCACTCTATTTCTCTTTATCCCCCTGTGTGTGTATGTCTCTCTCTCTCTTCTTCACTTTCTTTACCTCGCTCTCTCTTTTTCTTTATTGATCTTTAGCTCTCTTTCTTGCATATTCGATCTCTCATTCTACCGCTCTTACTTTTCTTCTCTCTCTCTCTTTCCTTTTCTCTCTTTCTTGCTTGTTTGAACTCGATTTCTCACTCTCCCCCTGCGTGTCTCTCTCTCTACCTCCCTTTCTTTCCCTCTTTCGCGTTTTCTCTCTTGATCTCTAGCTCTCTCTCTCTTGCATGGTCTATCTCTCTTTCTTAATGTATCTCTCATTTTCCATCTCTTGCGCGTTTGCATCCTCTTCCTCTTGTCCTCTACCTCTTTCTCTTGCGTGGTATTTCATACATTCATTCATTCATTCATTCATTCATTCATTCACATACTAGTCCGGGCTCTTGAGAATGTATTTTTTTTCTGCCATGAGGGCCCAGAGCGAAAATGAGATTGACACCCCCCGCTTTGCGTGTACACCATCGTATTTAGAAATAGCGATGGCGTCCTCTTGTGGACCGATCCCGTTAGTCCAATGGCACACTTCACGTTTCCGGCCAAACCGGAAGCGGAAGTTTTTTGGGGAGGAAACTCATTTGTTGCCATGCTAGCTTGCTAGCATGTATTCCTAGCTTGTCTAGCGAGCGAACGATAAAACTTATCCCGAGTGAGGATGGCAGACGCCGACGTGGACGAGCTCTCGCAGCTCGAGTTTTTATCTTTGGTGTCCAAAGTCTGCACGGAACTCGACAACCATCTTGGAATAAGTGACAAAGATTTAGGTTTGTCCACCGCTTCGAACTATCGAGCTAACTTGCTAGACTAGCGCGGCCCCGGCTAATGTTTACGTGTTGTATTTTGTGTTAAATGAAATGATCATTGTATGATGCTTGTTTACATTGAGTTATGTCGTCTTGCTTTATTCCTAGCTGAGTTTGTCATCAGCCTTGCGGAAAAACAACCTACATTTGACGGGTTCAAAGCTCTTTTATTAGAGAATGGAGCTGAATTTACAGTAAGTTCCGTTTTGATTAAATGTTAATCACATTTCATCCAAGATTGGCGCTTATGGTAGTGTTGTTTGCATAACAGGACTCCCTCATTGGGAACTTGCTCAGGCTTATTCAGACTATGAGACCCCCATCGAAGTCGTCAACAAGTAACGGTAATGGAGCATTTATTTCCATAAAATGCTTGTCAGAGCCCTGTTTTGTCATTGTAGTCAAATGTGAAATGAAATCAAATGTGATCCGACTTGTTTCATTATATGATTGAATATTGGCACACACTCTTCATACTTTTCCACCACGATCAACTATATTGTCTATTTTAATGCTATGTTAGAACAGTAATCCCCAACATTTCTGTACCACAGACCGTTTTGTATTTTTTCTAAAACATAATAACAAAGATAAAAACAAATAGAATAACATTACAACAATAATAGTCACAACATTGGTCAAAACAATAATAATATTGGTAAGTCAAGTCATGTTTATTTGTGACGCCCTTAATCACAAAAAGTCTCAAAGGGCTGCACAGACCACAGATTATTGCAAACCGCAGGCTATTATTACACCATCCCCTGATCTAAACCTACATGAGGGCAAGGGAAAAACTCAAAAACCTCAACATGAGGAACATGAAGAAACCTTGAGAAGGGCTGCAATGGATGTTGCAATAAGAAATAATACACAGATATTGTCAGCATAAAATATGGTTTATTCATATGCTATAGAATAGAAGTGTGTTTTAAGCCTAGATTTAAGCGGTTCTGTAAGTGTAAATCCTCAGTGTAATTAAATGTGACATTTGGGTGTCCTCTTAAAATCACACCATAATCACATAGGAGGATGGGCAACTTACCACAACGTTAATAATGCAAAATGTCACCACAAACTGCGTGCCATGTAATAAATACAAACTCGCCAGATAAACCAACCGAAGCCAAAAGTGTGATTGCTAAAGGGAACAGTGCCTTTTTTAAACTCCATTGCCATTTTTGTAACATGACATTGTGTGCTGCAGTTGCTCATTCTCCACGCTGATTGGCTGGCGCAGAAATTTGGTTTGATCTATCCCTTCATGTATTTCCTTGTTTTCAACTTGACATTTGCACCACCCAACAGTAAACTGCGCGTGCCCGCATGAAGCACAACGGTTTTAATTCAAATTCACCACCTCAAACCCTCGGTTCACGTTTTGTGTGACGTTAGCATTGTCATTGATAGGGTATTGAGCAAAAAATAATGGAACTTATTTTTCTTACTGTGCGGCCCGGTACCACAGTTTGTGACAACTGTGCGGACACAAATGAGAGAAAAAGGAAAATGATTTACTAAATGTCATCTTACAGACTCTGAACCTCAGAAGCACAAGTCTGAAAAGGACAAGCTGAAGGAGCTCTTCCCTGCGCTCTGCAGACCAAATGAAGCACCGGTATGAACATGACTCGCCCATTAATAATGTGACATGTGAACTTCCAACATAGAGTATTTATTTCTCTCTCAGAAACTCCTAGACGAAGAGGACGTGAAGGTCGCGGCTGATGCCATGAAGGAGCTGGAGATGTTCATGCCCAGCGTGAGCGGCACGGATTCCAAAAGCGATCGGAGCCGCACAGAGAAGAGCAGGCGGCGTAGTCGAAGCAGGAGCCGAGACCGAAACAGAACCCGGGACAGGGACAGAGACAGGGACCATAGGAGGCGCCATCGTTCTCGCTCAAGGTCCAGATCTCGCTCCAGAGACCGCCACAGAGACCACGAACGATCCAGGCGACGAGACCGACCTTCCCGCTGGAGCGAGCGGTCTCCGAGTCCCCGCAAGGAACAAGAGCGAGATTGGAAGGACAAGCACGTGGACCGCCCGCCCCCGGAGGAACCTTCTGTGGGAGACATCTACAATGGAAAAGTTACCAGCATCATGCAGTTTGGATGCTTTGTCCAGCTAGAGGGCCTCAGGTGTGTATGTACTGCGTCCCCAGTCTTTGCACTTTACTCTAAAATCCGTGGTGTCAAAAAAATGTGATTGTCATTTAGGGCTTTTTCTGTGGTTGTATTAACTGAATTAAAAAAAAAACATTTCTGTTATGTATGGTTCAAGGTACATCAGCTCCTTGTACATCAGCTCCTTGACCAGAGGAGGTTTGGTTTTAATGGAAAAAGAAGAGATGAACCCTGATTGGGCAAAAAAAAAAGTTCACATGTAGTCAAAATTAGGGAAACCAATAATAACTGAAGGTAACAGTCTTGAGGCTAAAGTTATAAGCCTGTTTTTAACTTTTACGTGGCGTAAAGTAACAGCACGGCACCGCAGTGGTTAGTGCGTGTGTGGCACAGTTCTGAGGTCATGAGATCAAACCTGTGTGGAGTTTGCATGTTGTAAACCCCTGCGACCCTACTGAGGATAAGCGGTGCAGATAATGGATGGACGTGGCGTAAAGTGCATTAATTATTGAAATCTTACCCTGCAGGAAAAGATGGGAGGGTTTAGTCCACATATCTGAGTTGCGGCGAGAAGGCCGAGTCGCCAACGTGGCGGACGTGGTAAGGAAAGGACAAAGAGTCAAGATCAAAGTCTTGTCCTTCACTGGCTCCAAGACCAGCCTCAGTATGAAGGTAAGGACGAAATCATGTCGTTGACAAAAAAGCCGTCACTGTCCGGACACCTGTCAATTTTCGGCTGTCTTCAGGATGTGGATCAGGACACGGGTGAGGACCTGAACCCCAACAGGAGGAGGAACGTCGGCCCGGATGGCAGCGAGGAGGTGAACATGAGGAACCCTGATGGGCCAAGTAACCTCAACTTGGGTCCAGCGCGTGAGCTGGAACAGGACGACACATTGGAGAGGAAGCGGCTCACTAAAATATCTGACCCAGAAAAATGGGAGATCAAGCAGGTTAGTATGACTTTTTTCCGATTGTTTTCATATTTTCAATTGTTTCTCCCGTTTATATCTAATTTGAATTTTTCCCTCAGATGATCGCCGCCAATGTATTATCCAAGGAAGAATTCCCGGATTTCGACGACGAGACTGGAATTCTTCCCAAAGTCGACGACGAAGAAGGTAGTTAACCATCTGATCTTCCTACCGTGAGAGATAAAAAAAAATGTTGTGTTCATGTATCGCGCTTTCTCAGATGAAGACTTGGAAATCGAGCTGGTGGAGGAGGAGCCGCCGTTCCTGAGAGGACACACCAAGCAGAGCATGGACATGAGCCCTGTCAAGATTGTCAAGGTAAGTTGTGTATCCATGGAGATAATAAAATAAGTTTGTTGCTAGAAAGAATAGCCAAATCATAAGATGCTTTTGATTTTCCATACCTCAATTTGTATAATCTTCTTTTTTGGGAGAGGTGGACTTTTCAAAGTAGTTTTAATCTAAGATACCACCAGTTAAATGACACTTTACAAATTTAGATGAATCCATATATTCAGATACTACGGTAATCCTTAGCATCTTCAGCCTTTTTACTTCATCGCTAATGCATCGCTGGTTGAAAAATATTTCACTATGCATTATCCCCGTCAGAGCGCATTTTTGTCAGGCCCTGGTGGCTTTTTATTGCCATTCTCTCTACCAAAAAGTAAACTTCATTCCTGCTACCGGGATCCATTATCCCTGATCACATATTGTTGCGAGCAGGGACCAGCAGAGCACGTTTTTGTCAGGCCTGTCATTTCTTGACATTATTTGTTTTTCCGCCGAAGATTAACTTCACCTATGTGGTTGTGGTCCGATATCCCCAATCTCATAATGTTGCGAGCGAGGACTGACGGAAGACACTTCTTTGAAGGCGTCCCATTCTGGCCTGCCTAGAAGTACGGTTCTAGTTGTGATCCTGTATTCCCGGTGGACTATTGCTGAGAGCAAGAGCTGTCTGAACGTGTTTGTGTTTGAGCAAATCATTATGGCTAGCCTAATTTGAACCGCACTGCTTTGGGCACTATCCATTATCCCCAGTCTACTATTGCTGAGAATGAAAGCCAAGATAGCCAATTTGTGTAGCGCTTGGTGGATTTTTTTCCCCCCGTTCTTTCCGCCTAAATTGGACAGCACCCAAGCGGCCTCAATCCTTTATCACCAATCCCATATTGCTGCAAATGGACCAGCAGAAAGCCATTTTGTTGGGTGGCATAAATGATTCTGGCTGTGATCCATTATCCCCAGTCGACCATTGCTGAGAAAGGGAGCGAGCAGATGGTATTTCTTTTTCAATGCAGGCCACTAAAGCTCGTCACTGTGGCCTGGGTTAAATGAGCTGCAATTTTTTTTGCCCTGATCTATTATCCCCAGTTGACTTTTGCTGAGAGTAGAGGCCAAGTGAGCAAATTTGTGTTGTGTTGCTGTTGTGCAGCTGCAATTTGTTATCCCTGGTCGCCTATTGCTGCAAGCCAGGGCTGGCCGAGCACATGTTCAAATTGTAACTGCGATACATAAGGGATTACAATTGAGAATATTTTGCATTACTATATCTCAGAAATCATAAACGTTGACATTGATTTTTTTCCATTGTTTTAATACTTGTGTGCTATTAAAATTGGAAAATCCCTAAAGAAAAATGAATGAAAACATAAATTCTGTTTTTTAGTTAAACGAATCAAATATATATACAGTATATATATATAGATATAAAGTTTCGAAATGAACTTTTACGTTTTCATTTAAAAAAAAAATGGAATTGATTTTAAATCCACAACCAGTATTAGTATTTCATTGATTTTTGTGGCCTTTTATTTGAATCCTGCACACTCATGCCGATGGTTTGCGTGACTAAATCCGCTCACGTGCGTCCGCAGAATCCGGACGGCTCACTATCCCAGGCGGCAATGATGCAGAGCGCTCTGGCCAAAGAGCGGCGGGAGCTGAAGCAAGCGGCGCGCGAGGCGGAGATGGATTCCATCCCCATGGGCCTCAACAAACACTGGGTTGACCCTCTGCCTGACGGTAAGTGCCTCAGACGTCCATATATGCCGAAGAATGAATTAAATATGATGGCCGCTCCCTGTGGTGAAAAGTTGCTTATGTCGGCCCAGCTTTCCTGGACGTTGTAAACCAGGCGCAGGATTCTAATAATCACGTCTAGTGCGGTATTTTTCAACCGGTGTGCTGTGAGAACGTGTGTGACCCAGGAAATTGCCCCTGTGTTATTTAGGGGGGAGTATGTCATTGCTCAATTTCGTTGTTTTCTTCCAGTGATCAGCTATGTAATTAACATTCATCCATATCAGTGGATGGCAGCAGATTACTTTTTTTCTTTTTGTCCACTGCTCATGAGGTTGTACTGTATATTTAATAAAATATTTTGTTTGACGAAGCTGTTTGAGATTGCACGGCAATGAAAGTAAAATACAGTGATTTCTTTTTTTTCCCCAATAACACAGTTTACCTTTCATTAGGCTCACTGCTACTTGTCTTATTTTTTTTGTCATGTATTCTTATTGGCTAAATGGCTTTAAAAAGAGTAGAAAGCGGTCTAAAGTAAATAAAAAAATGTTTTCAGGTTTAGGACTTATTTATTCAACAGGTTTTGTTTTTGGTTTCAATGTATAATAGAGTATTCAATTTTATAAAGACTTAAAAAAAAAAGAAATGGTGGGGGGTTCGACTTCGCGGATTTTGGCTATCATGAGTTCTTTTTGGAACGTTGTCCGCGCAATAAATGTGGGTTTACTGTAAATCTAAGTAAATGTTGTACTTATTATTTTTTTAATACAAAATAAAGTTAAGACATGGTAAAAAAATCTGCTGGAAGAAAATTTTTGCTCATTTTAAGTATTTTTGTAGTTAATTTTCTAGAAAAATTATTTAAAAAAACAAATCTTGAAAAACAGGTTAATAGTGTAGACACTGCCCGACATAAGAATGAGATTGGTTCCGGACGATCGTTAGTAAGTAAAATTTATTCGTATGTTGCTTCAGTGCTAGATTTTGTATGGAATGTACGTTTAAGGTGTATATAAGTATGTTTAAGGTTTATATAAATATGTTTAAGGCTTGCATAAGTCACCTGTATTGTTTTGTACTAAAAATAAACATTTCATAAGATAATATGCGCTATAAAGATAAATAAAGTTGAGTTTAAGCTATTTTTTGGAAGATAGGCTTCAAGAGTTAGGTGACCTCCTCCTTCGTTGTAAAAAGTAGCCAAAAAATTGTTTTGACAATATTCTTAACTGCATCAGGCTTTCTTATTCCACTTTTGTTTCAAAAGAAATGTCTCGCCTCCCCTTTACACCAACCATATTGAATGGATGCATGAAATATTCAACAATAAAAATGTCAAAGTTCTTAGCGCACTGGAGATACAGTATAGAATATTTACACACAGACTAGGAAGAGGAAGACTGATTTCTTCTTCGGGTGGATGCTGGGTGACCCCTCACAGCACCACACGTCAGTAGCGGCAGAAAGAAGCACGACAGTAATGTACTCGAAAAAAGGTGCACACAATAGAAAATCAAACTTAAAGCAATGGCCGGATATTTTTCGACATCCCGAAAAAATTTTTTCGTATCTACCGCTGTATTTGTTTGTCCCGGAGGGGAGCGTCTGTATAGCAAAATTAAATTATAGCAAAATGATAAACCAGAATAAATAACCCTTATTACCTCCCGAGCCACAGTGACCACAAATTACAATAAAATACTTTATTCTGTCAATGTAGTCCACACTATATTTTAAGCTTTTAAAAAAAGAAACTAGTGTTTGGAATTATTTTATTAAATGTTTTTGATGGACTGTGCTTTGTGATTGTTTTAAAACAAAGTGTGCTTTGGCTCCTAAAAGGTTTGGAAACATCGGTGTATAAGTTTTTTTTATTTTTTTATTTATTTGTCGATGATTATTTTATTCATAATATTACTCAAATCTGAATTACAGTTGACGGCAGGCAGATAGCAGCCAACATGCGTGGCATCGGCATGATGCCCAATGACATCCCCGAATGGAAGAAGCACGCCTTTGGGGGCAATAAGGCATCCTATGGAAAGAAGACTCAGCTTTCCATCTTGGAGCAAAGAGAAAGTTTGCCCATCTACAAGCTGAAGGAGGAACTCATTCAGGTTGCTTTTGTTTTTGACGTCGCAATCTGTCTTTGACTTGAGTGAAAAGCTCACTTCCAACGTCTCCCTGTCACAGGCCGTCCACGACAACCAGATCCTGATTGTCATCGGGGAGACCGGTTCAGGAAAGACCACCCAAATCACGCAGTACTTGGCGGAGGCAGGCTACACCACACGCGGGAAAATAGGCTGCACGCAGCCGCGTCGTGTGGCCGCCATGTCCGTCGCCAAGAGGGTTTCCGAAGAGTACGGGTGCTGCCTCGGGCAGGAGGTGCGATGTGGCGGCAGGATTCTTAACTTGGAGGTTTGTACTTCTTCCTAAAGATGTCATTTGCACCCCCTGCAGGTGGGCTACACCATCCGCTTTGAGGACTGCACTAGCCCTGAGACGGTGATCAAGTACATGACTGACGGCATGCTGCTGAGGGAGTGTCTAATCGACTCTGAGCTCGGACAGTACGCCATCATCATGCTGGACGAAGCTCACGAGAGAACCATCCACACCGACGTCCTTTTCGGTTTGCTCAAAAAGGTTTGCTGCACATATTTTTGTCACGTTTTAGTTTGTTTCTTTTGGGGCTGTTTAAAAACACAAATAAATTCGCAGACCGTGCAAAAGCGCACAGACATGAAGCTAATCGTGACGTCAGCCACGCTGGACGCCGTCAAATTCTCCCAATACTTCTACGAGGCGCCCATTTTCACCATCCCCGGGAGGACCTACCCGGTGGAGGTGCTCTACACCAAAGAGCCTGAGACGGACTACTTGGACGCCAGCCTCATCACCGTCATGCAGATTCACCTGACCGAGCCCCCTGGTGCGTCATAGAATGTTGTCTCCAACCCAGAGAGTGAAATCATGACATTATCTTCAATTCTCCTGCAGGCGACATCCTGGTTTTCCTCACCGGACAAGAAGAAATCGACACGGCCTGCGAGATCCTCTACGAGCGCATGAAGTCACTCGGGCCCGATGTCCCCGAACTCATCATTCTCCCGGTTTACTCTGCGTTGCCGAGTGAGATGCAGACCAGGATCTTTGACCCAGCGCCGCCGGGGAGCAGAAAAGTACATCAATCTTTACTGAATATTCTGTTTAGCAGCCACAGCTTTAGTAACATAGGCTGAAATTCTGCTTGAGTCAGAGTAAAATAATGTCAACAATGAATTGTGAGAAAGTACTGCTTTTTAAACAAACTTACGACTGTTCGGGGCACTGTGTGCCGATTCCCTTTTTGACAAACCAACCTTAATCAACTTGTGCTATTATCAAAAACATAGCACTGTGGTTCATTTAAGCTAATTATGGATGCCAATTCATAGCTAGGTACCAACTCGATCATTTTGCAACGTGGCATAAATCTCCCACTGTAGCCGTTACGAGGATAGCGCTCGGTGAGCTGCAAGGTGCATTTATATCCAGTCAGACTATTTCAAAATCAAACAGAATACATATTTAAACACTCAACCTTTGTTTTAATATCTAATCACAAAGTTCTAGTCTCATATATTTACAATCCTGAACAGAAAATTGTCATGGAAAAGATAAAAATAAAAATCTCAATTAAAAAAAAATTGAAAAAATACAGAAACTCAAAGTGACCAAACCGCATAATTTTTCTTCTTTTTTTTTACCCAGCCTATCATTTTTTTAACAGCGAGATGGTGGACAATCATGTCAGCTCACTTTAGGCGAGCCTCATGTTATGTAGGATAAATACAAAATGTATGGACCTACCAGTATTTTTTAAAAAATGCACGTTCATTGGATGGTTGATGTATTGCTTATAATTTCAATTTTTTTTTTCAATGAATGATTTTTTTTTTTTTACAACTAGTAGGCACTAAATAATAAACGACCTCTTAAAACAATTTAGAAAATGCATTTTTATTTTTGACTAGAAAGCTTTCATGAACATATAAGTTACAAATCAACCATATACAAACAGATAAAGAGAGATTTAAATTGAAAACATTGAGTTATTTGTGATTAAGGGCTATGTAAATGAATGGGACTTGAATCTTTTTTTAAAAACCAGGTCGTCATAGCAACCAACATCGCCGAGACCTCTTTGACCATCGACGGCATCTACTACGTGGTGGACCCCGGCTTTGTCAAGCAGAAAGTCTACAACTCCAAAACGGGCATCGACCAGCTCGTGGTGACGCCCATCTCGCAGGTCGCTCCCGGTCGCTGCCCCTTTCCATTATTTTGTGCCCGTTACTGAAATGCATCGGCGTCACCGCAGGCTCAAGCCAAGCAGAGGGCGGGCCGTGCCGGCAGGACGGGTCCCGGCAAATGCTACCGCCTATACACGGAGCGAGCGTACCGGGACGAGATGTTGACCACCAACGTGCCGGAGATCCAGAGGACCAACTTGGCCAGCACCGTGCTTTCGCTCAAGGTCTGCGTTTTGCGATGAGGTCGGACGATGTTTGGATTCGATGCTAAAAAATGTTCCTTTTGTTACCAGGCCATGGGCATCAACGACCTGCTCTCCTTCGATTTCATGGATGCGCCCCCCATGGAGACGCTGATCACGGCCATGGAGCAGCTGTACACGTTGGGGGCGCTGGATGACGAGGGGCTGCTCACACGGTTGGGGAGGAGGGTGAGTAACACACGTCGTTGCTTTTGATTTGAGGATGAAAATGAGAATTGTCCTTCTTGTCATAACAGTGCAGTGAACATGGTTTGACACAAGATGAGTCGTGGTGCTCCGGGACAAACAAATAATGCAGACTTAAAAGAGAAGACTGAGAGAAAAAGAATCTCAGGATAAATAGGCAAACATGTTTACTGAGGCCACTCTCCCAGTATCCCATCATCACATTACTAGTCCTTTGAAAAATGTTGCAATAACATTTAATAATAACAAAATTCCCATATATGGTAATCCCTCTTTTTTTCACAAGGTTTCCGTTGAAAAAAGGACCCACGATGGTCAAAACTGAAATGGAAACATTTATCTAATAATTACTCTATTTTACAATAAAACCAAAGACCAAACCCTATTTACAGGCTCAAGCATTTATTTTACAAATTAAAATTCTCTCCTTTATAAACGCTTTATTCTGTACTGTCAAATAATTATTTTAATTATAATTTTACTGTATTGCACTATTGATTTAGGACACTATCCACTTTATTACTTCAAATGATTTTTTTTTGTCGCCATCATGTGGACATTATTGGAAAACAAAAATGTACCGAAAAAATGTGTTTACTTTTGCTTGTTGAGAAGTCCAACTTTGTCCTTGATAAAAATCATCTCCCTCTCCCTTTTAGTGCTTTTGTCAGTCCAGACTGTTCCGTTGACTTGATGTCTTTTTGAGAAACTCTGAATCGAGAGACTTGTGCGTAATGCGTCTTGCGCAATTTCCAGGTTGGTTTTCTTTGGGTAGGGTGTTTGCTCCCCCACATGAAACGGAAGATGTCTGACTGACTAGGATACAGCATCTTCATCATTGGTTGTCTACGACCCAGGCAGTTAAAGGAATGCCTAACTGTGTATATGGGTTCATCAAGTTGTTTTATGCACAGTTAAAACTTAAAGCGCAACTTTATTGACACGCAAGCAGAAAAGGGGCGCGGTGACTGTTTAGCCAATCAGAACACAGATCACAATGGATGGTGAAATTCCGTGAAGTAGCCGAACCACGATACAGCGGCAGATTACTGTAAGTCAATAGATAAGAGTACCTATTTTTCTAGACAACTGGCAAGATATCTTCAGTTGCGTGCGCTTGTTTCTGGTAATTAAGACCCTGGGGAAGAAACTCTATTTTCTAGGTTGCCTGACACATGTTTTTGTCCTGTCCAGATGGCGGAATTCCCTTTGGAGCCCATGTTGTGCAAAATGTTGATCATGTCCGTGCACCTCGGCTGCAGCGAGGAGATGCTCACCATTGTGTCCATGTTGTCTGTGCAGAACGTGTTCTACAGGCCAAAGGTGGGCAGACACACTCCTCCTTCAAGTCACATTTTCTTCAAGTTTATCATGACTTTTTGTTTGTTTTTTGCCACAGGACAAGCAAGCGCTGGCAGACCAGAAAAAGGCCAAGTTCCACCAGCCTGAGGGAGACCACCTTACCCTCTTAGCTGTCTATAACTCCTGGAAGAACAACAAGTTCTCCAACCCTTGGTGCTACGAGAACTTCATTCAGGCCCGCTCGCTCAGGAGGGGCCAGGACATTCGCAAGCAGATGTTGGGCATCATGGACAGGTAGGAAGATTACAATATAACTAAATCCCTCCATCATTAAACAACATCACCGTCTCGTAACTGTTTTAACACAGGCACAAGTTGGACGTGGTGTCTTGCGGCAAAGCCACCGTGCGAGTCCAGAAGGCCATATGCAGTGGTTTCTTCCGCAATGCCGCTAAGAAAGACCCTCAAGAGGGCTACAGGACCCTCATAGACCAGCAGGTGGTCTACATCCATCCGTCCAGTGCGCTGTTCAATCGCCAGCCTGAATGGTGAGAGGAAGGCTTATTCTGTCATTTACTTTAATTTATAAGATTTATAGGCCTCAGGGTGTCAGTATTAAACCACATTTCTTCGAAACAGTATCTGGTTCTTTAAAAGAGTCGTCCTTGACAATATTTCCTGTTCCTAGCTGGGGAACATAATTTTATTGGAAAACATTGAATGATTGTTTTTGTTAAGGAAGCCCGAAAAAACACAGGCGCCTTTAAAGGGACAATGTGTATTATTGAGTGGCTTCTGGTTTTAGAAAATAACTTCCATCTATCCATTATCTGCAGCGCTTATCCTCAGTAGGGTCGCGGGGGTGCTGGAGCCCATCCCAGCTATTTTTGGGCAGTGGGCAGGGGACACCCTGAACTGGTTGCCAGCCAGTCGCTGGGCACATAGGGGACAATTTGGACTGGCCAATTAACCTGACATGCATGTTTTTGAAATGTGGGAGTAAACCGGAGTGCCCGGAAGAGACCCACGCAAGCACGGGGAGAACATGCAAACTCCACACAGGAGGTTCGATCTCATGACCTCAAAACTGTGCTACACACGGACTAACCACTGCGCCGCCGTGCTGCCCTAGAAAATAACTTAATCCATGAAAATAAAGATTTAGAAATTAAGCAAAAATACACCAGGTACCAGATAAATGTCAATTTTTTTCAATACCTGTAGGTGGAGAAATGTGCATTTGTTTTGCATAACTATGGGTAATCCCTTTTTCGCTAGGGATAGAATAGAATATACCTATATTATCATTGTTACAAAATTGGTTGAACATATTGTGACAACGAAATTGGACGCGGCACTCTAGTTACACATTAAACTGTAAGGATTAAAAAAAGATAACTTGCACAATACTTACACAAGAAAGTGTGGGCATAAAAATGTCAAAGTTCTTAGCGCACTGGAGATACAGTATAGAATATTTACACACAGACTAGGAAGAGGAAGACTGATTTCTTATTATAGAGGTTAAAATCAGCTCAGTCCAACCAATAAACACCATGCCAGTTAGAAATCAAATTTCCTAGAAAATCACAATGACCCATGATATATTTTCTGAACCAGTCCACAGTCTACTCCGGTGTTTTAAGGGGCACCACACTGGAGACCCCGGTATTACAGCAATATCTAGTGGACAAAAAATACACACTGTCCCTTTAGACTATTTATCGCTCACAAATGAATGTTTCACACATCTATAAACTCTGATTTGATTAATGTTCAGGTCCAGAAACAAGAATATGAGGAACTATTGCATGCAAAAACATTTTCTCACTTTTTGCATTTTATAAAACAACATTCATTTTTAAATTTGCATTGGTCAATCGTCCTTTCTTGGAGCCATAAAGAATTCCGAATTGCCATTTCTTAAAACAATGTGTTAATCTATATTTTTCTGTTCCGTTCCCCTTCCCGTCCTCAGGGTCGTCTACCACGAGCTGGTGCTGACCACCAAAGAGTACATGCGTGAGGTGACCACCATCGACCCTCGCTGGCTGGTGGAGTTTGCGCCGGCTTTCTTCAAAGTTTCCGACCCCACGCGTCTCAGCAAGCAGAAGAAGCAGCAACGTCTGGAGCCGCTCTACAACCGCTACGAGGAGCCCAACGCATGGAGGATCTCCAGAGCTTTCAGGCGACGTTGAGGACTTCGGCTGCCGCGGCTTTCTGTCTCTGTTTTGTTTTCTCACATGGACGAAACAAAAATCATCGGACGATTTCATTTTTTGGTCCTCAAAAAAGTGTGCATATCTATTAGATTTTTCAGTCATTAAGAAGATGGATGCGATTCGCAAACGGGTTGTTTTCATTATATGTGAATAGAACATTTCTTTCCAGTACCTTATTGTCTAATATCAATGTCAACATTTTTTTTATTAAATTGAAATAGCTCTCGATTTGATTGGCTTGTATGGAGTCAGAATTAGAGTGGTTTTATTGTTTTTGATAACATATTGAAAGTACATATTGAAGAGTAGATGAGATACTCTAGAATTAACACATAAAAACGACTTAAAAGAAAGATTGTGGGGATTTAAGCGATTTAAATATATGTAAAGCTACCCAAAACTGGGTAACAGAACTAGCATAGCAGTCAAAGACAAAAAAGTCTATTATTGTATAAAATAATTGTGTCTATTCAATTAAACATCGTCTTAATAAAATTGGAAAATACTTGAGGACGCAATTGAAACAATACTGTTTTTCATAATATTGGTTGACAAAACTGGTATTTTACGGAGGCGATTTAATGGGAATACACGTGATTGTTACACTTCTTCAATAGCGGTGTGTTCGGCGTAGAAGAAGAAACACTTCCGTTTCAAGTATTATGGCGGTGCCTTTTAATCTGAAACAGCTGGGAAAAGACATTTTGGAATAAGCGAGAATGATTCTAGTATGTCCTCGTATCGTTTACTTTGACGTTTATTCGCCGCAGACAAACATTTTGTGACTAAATGGACCCAAGTTCACGGTAGGTGTTCAATGTAATTTAACATTTCCTGGCGGCACTGGTTGTATGAAAAGCGTGTTTTTTTGTGGTTTTCAGGAAACTCCCACCGGCACCGTATTTACACTCATTACAACAACTTACCGACATTATTATTTAACACAAACGAATTGGAATGAATGTCCTGCTGAGAAACAACTTTATAATACTTAAAATCGCCAACGCAGCAAGTGCGGACATGTCTACAGAAGTCGGCAGGGAACAAAATGCTGTCCTTGGCCAGAATGAAGGCCAGAACCCATAGGAATTTGGGACATTGCCAGACAAGAGACTCATAAGAACTCGGGCCTGAAAAGTAGAGTGAACCTGCAACCCAACCAAGGAAAGATGACACCGGAGAAGACAACCTTCTCATGACAACCTAAGCACCCTGCCAACAGATGTGGAGGTCGACTTGGTCATCATGTCATGAAGGTAAGTTAGTTTCGTTACCATTAACTGTAATAGGGATGTCAAACTCAATTTAGCTCTGAGCCGATATGTGGACTTGGTTCTCAGGAGGGTCGGAGCAGTAAAACAATGTAATCTAAAAACTTTTAGCTATGTATATGAGTATTATGCTCTATCATTAAGCCTACGTACATTCGTAATCTACCCTACATATTAGAATCGCAGCTGACGAGTTGTTTCCTTAACTAAATACAGTACATTTACTCACAAACATTGGGAGGTTGTTGGAAGATTTTCATGTTTTGAATTCAATTGTGTCAACTGATTTTAAGAGTAGACTGAACGCAGTTTTACACCTTTGACAACTCGCCAGGCTATACAAACTCAACTCCTCTCCCTTGTAGCAGCCAGAGAACATTTGCTTCACCTGCATTTGGAAAATTAAATTTTGATAGAATCGACCTCAACACACTTCTTTCTTTTACAAACTCAGAAAAACTCAGACGAGTCTGGTCTAAATGTAACAGAACTCTGCGTTCTATACGAACTTTAATGCAGTACAGACGCTCCTCTACTCACAACCATTCGACTTATGAAAAACGGTAGTTATGAACATTTTGTTCAGGATGTCGAAAAATATCCGGACATTTTTTTATTGTGCACCTTTTTCCGAGTACTGGACAGTACTGTCGTACTTCTTTCCGCCGCTACCGGCGTGTGGCGCTGTGAGAGCTCACCCAGCATCCAGCCCAAAGAAGAAATCAGTCTTCCTCTTCCTAGTTCATGTGTAAACATACTATACTGTATCTCCAGCGTGCGAAGAACTTTGACATTTTTATTGTTTGATATCTCACGCATCCGTTCAATATGGTTCGTGTAAAGTGTAAAGCAGCGAGCTGTTTCTTTTGAAATGAAAGTGGAATAAGAAAGCTTGATGCGGTTGAGAAAATGGTTGGATTGCTTTTTTTGGCCACTTTCTACCAACAGAGGAGGAAGTTGCCTAACCCTTCAAAAAGAAAGTTAAACTTAACTTTATTTATCTCTATGGAGCATATTATTTTATGGAATGTTTAGTACAAAACCTCAAACATGCACTATATAGCACTGAAGCAACTTACGAACGATGCTGTGGACTCATTCGTAGGTCGGCAGCGTCTGTATGTCCAATTCAAAATTGTATTGTCTTTGGGGGCTGTTTATTTTTTAATCAATGGTCCCTTTGACCCCAATTTATTTCCACTAGGCACTTAAAAAAAGAATTGCTGTTATTTAGGCGAACAGACAAAAAATATTCACAAGAAGCATGACATCGATGAGTTCGTAAGTAGGGTTGCGTCTGTACAAATTTGAATCCTTAGAGCTGGTGTCAAATTTAATAGATGCCTCATGGTCGAATAAACATTCTCCTAGGGGCCAGATTTGTAAATTACTGGCATAAAAAGTTGCATTAGCAGGAGGGTTGGGGGTCTTTTGGGAAGCTCACAATTATGATTTAGCAAGGTTTATTTGATCATAAAAATGATTTTTCAGGATTTTTTTTTCCTCACAATTTTACCTTACTATAATTTAATTTCTTGTGACATTTGTTAAAAAAATAGAAAAACAACAATTAAATTCATTTTCACTAGTTTATTTAAATCTGTTGAACTAATGCAAACTTGAAAGTGACAAAAATAGCATACCCAAAAAGTTATTGATTTAATTGTTTAAAAGTCTTTCTGCTCTTTTTTTTAAGGTATACCTGAAAATAGGATCGATTTATAGAAGGAGTTAAAGCTTCTTTTTACATCTGCAGACACCCGGGTGCTATTTATTTTTATTTTGTGTTTTTCATATAGCCTTAAACAACGCGTCCGTGACTTAAGAAAAATAACATTCAAAGGGGTTTGCTCAATGTTCTCTGGTTGATTAATGGTAGTCAGTCCTGTCTAATTATGTGTCGTACTGTCTACTTGTGTGTCTTAGTGTAGTGTTTCCCAGCATAGTGTTCTAGACACTGAGGGTTGAGAGTAACGTAATTTCAATTCTTTGTATGCTGCAGAATTGAAAATTAAGCTGACTTTGACTAGACACTGTGGGTGCTTTGCGATTAGCGCCTGGCTTTGGTGGACTTATTTAAAACTGCAAGTCTTTTTTTTTCAACGCAATGCAGCTTATTTTTCTCTTATGTTTCTCTTAGCATTGTTTTGCGGATATCTTAAAATTACATGTGGCCCATGAGTTTGACATGTGTGCTGTCGAGGTTCGCTACCATGATTTGAATTAGTTTTAAGTTCTCAAATGATCTTTTTTACGGCAGGGGTAAATGAAAACTGCATATTGTCACAATAACATAAGTGCCTCAGTCATTAATATTTTACTCAATTTTATATTTTTGCCACAGAAAGCTGCATAACGTTCCAACATTGGGTAAAAAAATATGTTCCAATCCTGGAGACCTATCCAATTATTTTCATTTATGAATGTAAATGCTGACATCTATGTTACATTTCCTTTTGAAATAGATTAGTTTCATCAAATTAGTTTTGAAATGATCACAATTAAAGCAAAATAATATATGAGGTCCCTGTTTTAAGCACTTCATTTGATAT
Organism: Urocampus carinirostris; assembly: GCF_059441175.1. Lineage (NCBI taxonomy): Eukaryota > Metazoa > Chordata > Actinopteri > Syngnathiformes > Syngnathidae > Urocampus > Urocampus carinirostris. The sequence goes on along the minus strand of NC_142367.1, from coordinate 20,729,675 downwards.
TTAGTTTTGTAGTATTAAAGTAGTTGTATTTTTTTTTAGTATTTCTGCAGTATGTAATTTTCATTGAATTATATTGTTGTATATCTGTCGTATGTTGAATATTTCCTTTGAATTATTTTGTTGTTGTAAATCTGTAGTAGTTTAGTAATACAGTATTACAAAATTAGTCCTTGGATTTCAGTCGTGTTTTTGTGAATTTACTGTAGTTGTATTCCTATAGTGTTGTTGTACTATTGCTGTAGTTGTATTTTTACAGTATTTGTGTATTAATATTTCGTGCTCTTCGCAGTTTGTTGGTGTTGAATGAAAATGATAAAAGTAAGAAAGGGTCTCTTGAAATAGTCCAAATGCCAACCCAAAGCCCCAAAAACATAAAAATAAGTACCGTATTTTCCGCACTATAAGGCGCACCTAAAAGTCTTAATTTTTTTCAAAAGCTGACCATGCGCCTTATAACTCAGTGCGCCTTATATATGGCTCAATATTAAATTCGCAAGGTCTCGCAACTTACTCAACGGCCGCCGCCTTGATTTTACCCCGAACGTGGAGTAGTCCGCAGTGTATGCTGGGATTTATATACCGGCGTTTCATTGGCTAAACAATGTGTCAATCATCATTTGAATCGATCACTGTTGGTTGAAGTTATTCGGAGCCTCGGATTGGTTAGATGGCCAAAACAAACCCTGCAATTGGCCGAGTTTAGCAATGGCGTAGCAAGTCCGCGGTGTATGCTGGGATTTATATACCGGCGTTTCATTGGCTAACCAATGTGTCAATCATCATTTGAATCGATCACTATTGGCTGAAGTTATTCGGAGCCTCGGATTGGCTAGATGGCCAAAACAAACCCTGCAATCGGCCGAGTTTAGCAATGGCGTAGCAAGTCCGCGGTGTATGCTGGGATTTATATACCAGCATTTCATTGGCTAACCAATGTGTCAATCATCATTTGAATCGATCACTATTGGCTGAAGTTATTCGGAGCCTCGGATTGGCTAGATGCCCAAAACAAACCCTTCAATCGGCCGAGTTTAGCAATGGCGTAGCAAGCTTGCTACAGTACGCCATAAAGAAACATGTTTCATTAGTCTGTATTTGTAAATATTCTACTCTCCTGGATTTACTTCACTCACGGTTGTAAGAAGACCATGATTGCGTAACATTATTGAACGTGAGAACTTAGGTGAGTTATGCGGCTTTATATTTTCCCGGTATCTTGTTTTAGAACAATCTTGATGTTGCTGTGATGAGTTGAGTGAATTCAACTCAATTCCAAGTGTTTATTGTCATATGCACAGTAAAGTTGTGAGTGAAAAAGAAAATAGAAACATAGAAATGTTTGGCATTTCTTGAATCCCAAGACTTCAACCTTCCGAATGATATTTGAAATGACGCATTTAAGTGACATCGTACGGACACCGCATCCGCACGTGTCTACGACACGTATTTGCTTCTTTGCAAGCTTTGGGAATGTTAAGGGGGTAATCAGTTGGACTGAATCATCTGACTGTTTTGTCGACGTTCCCATTGTAGCGCCTTATAATCCGGTGCGCCTTATCTATGGAAGATATAGGACCAAAAACTATTTTTTGGGGGTGCGCCCTATAACCCGGTGCGCCCTATAGTGCGGAAAATACGGTATTCGACTGCATCTAAGAATTTCACATACAGTACTCATTGATGGGCTGACTGAGGCTGCAATTATGACTTTAAGCCAGGAGATGGCAGCAGAGCGTAACAGTTTGACATTCCGGACATGATCTTGAAATTTGGTATTTTTGAAGGGAGAAAAACAGTAATATAGATTATGGTCATTTTTGTGCCATGCACAAATAAATGTAGCTTTTTCCAGTGGTAAATTGTATTAGGAAGAAACACCTGTATGTGCAAAATTGTGTCTCAATAACAAATATATTCGCAGTTTACTCAAGATCTAAAAATCATATGTCTTGATAAATGTACATGCAAGATCAAAAATTGCGGCTTTGCAAAATACATGATTCACATCGGATTCATCTTTGAATGGTGCTGGGGGAAATTAGAAAATTGGCTTTTAAAGTCTTTAAAAGTGCTTGAATTTGGCCATGAAAGGGTGTACAAACCATGAAAACTGTAGTTTTGGTGAGTATGTTAATGATTAATATACTGTATTTAATCAACCACGTTTGTTACATCAAATCCAACTTATTTGTTAGGCACATTTCAGCCAATAGATTTTCACTCAAAATTCTGTATAAAAGCATTCCGCATACAACAGGACAATTTTGTGGTTTTGGTAAAATTCTCTCTCTGACTTTCAGGACTAATGAGTAAAATCTCAATTCTGTCCCTGTCAAGTTGTAGGAAGTCTTCTGCCATTCATGACTTAACATCTGAAATGCATTTTAAAAGGGTATTTATAGGCAATGTACAGCTGGGTGTCATCAGCGTAACTATGGAAGTTGACTTTGTGTCTCCTAATGACATCCCTAAGGGGAAGCATATCCAGAGTAAAGAGTACTGGGCCTAAAATTGAACCTAGGGGAACCCCAAGTGTAATTTCTTAGGTTCTAGAGGAACATGCATACCTACTCAGTAACGTTGGTCTGTGAGATAGGAAGAGAACCAGTTTGAAATGGTACAAGAGATGCCCACCAAGTTTCTAAGTGTTTAATAAAATTTGATCTACTGTGTCAAAGGCTGTACTGAGATCCAGTCGTACCAGAACTGTGTTTTTATTAAAATACATGCTATACCTGATATCATTATTTAAAATTATTAAAAAGGCGGTCTCTGGTTAATCTTAAAACCAGACTGAAATTTCCCAAATACTATTTTTTCTCTAAAACTTTGCTTAAAAACTGTAGGCTGGACACTGGACAGTAATTATTAACATTGCTTTTCTTCAGAAGGGGCCTTTCCGCCGTTTTGAAGGCGGCAGGGAAAATGCCCGTCTGGAGAGCAACTTACTATATTAAAAGTCTGTTCTTAGAGGAATCCATAAAATGTCCTTAAGAGATGTGGGGATTGGATCTGAAAGGCAGGTTATTTGGTTGACTTGCTCCAGAACCTTCGTGTTTCCTCAGGTAAAATCGACTGTCCTGCTCATCTTCTTGTCATTCGCTCTCTGCAGGATGTTCAAGACCATCCGAGCCCGATTGGCAATGGACGGGCTAAACAGACTCTGGCTAGCCCACCCAAAGAACTCAGTCCCAGGTGGAGGCAGGCGGCACTCAGAATCGTCGCCTGGCTTCCTTAACCATCGCCAAGACGGTCTTCAAAAAGGTGAGCTTATTACTGCCTGATGTACACGAAGCGACCAGCAGGTGGCAGCGTAAGAGTTTAGGACACTAAATATACCTTTGGTGGATCTGAATTTTAAAAAAATATTTTATACAGAGAAATAAATACTTCATCATGCTATAATTATATTAGATCCAATACGATCAATCATTTTGAGTATGTTTTGAAATAGTTGGGTATATGTTTTTGTAGAATGGGTTTTTGATAACTGCGCTTTAGTTTCATTATATCTCATTAGCTGCACTGCTTATCCTTAGCCAATCGCAGGGCTAATCTTTCAAATCACAAAAAGGCCTCAAATGATTTAGGGAATCAACCACAGGTAAAACTAGCAATTAAAATATTTTTAAATATAAAGCCATTAGTTTAATAATTCATGAATCAGTTTTTTTGTTTTGATCAGTGTTAAAAAACTATTGAAATCGTTAAATTTTGCTAAAATCCCAAAAATATTCCATGTTAAAAATAATTAAGCTCTTTGATAAACACATACAAAGTGCCACTAAGTCTATTGTATTGCTCTGCCGAATCATAATGGTATTACAAACATGTCACCACAAAATGCAATGCCCATTTATTTGCATTGAATTCATGTGTAGAGCAGTGCATAAAATGCAGGAGATGACAAATTGTCAATAAAATATGTTAACCATTCAATTTGGGGCTGCCACAACAAATTGATAAACTTGAACATTTTGTCTAGTAGCTATACTAATGATTTTCTTTTTCTCAAGACCACAAGCTAGAGGAAGGATGCTTTTTCTTTCACATCAGGAGCTTCTTTATTAAGATCCCCAAAGCAAACGGTAAGGTCTGATACCATTTCTATCATGCCACAAGTTGAATGAGTACTATAAAATGTAATTGAAGCAATCAAGACATAAGTCCACGTATCTTTTGTAGTATTTATTAAGCAATCTCTTAACGTGCACTCGTAGCGCAAGGCCATGAGGTGATAGCACACCTTGCAAAATAAATTTAGAATGAAAACCATAGCTGTATATACAAGTGGAGTTTATATGATGCTTTCGGGTATAGCAAAGGTATGCAGTTTTAGTACATGTAAGCTTTTGAGTAAGGCTGGGGAGGCTGCTCGCCAGTGTATGACACTCCCCCCTCATCCAGGTGAGATAGCGGCACAGTGTCCTCTTCGTTGACGTAACGCTCAAACTCCGCTTTCAAGCTCGGTCGCTGGTTGTCGGGAAACGCGAGCGAAATCAGGGCTTCCGGCTCGCATACAAACTTGTACACGTAGCGTTCGCCGGCCACCTGAGAACAAAAAATATATGTCATTGCATTAAAGTTACAATTGCGCGCTGGCGATTTACCTTCTGCATGATTCCTTTCTCGTAATAATAGCGCAATGAGCGACTCAATTTGTCGTAATTCATGGCTGGCCGATTTTTCTGCATTCCCCACAGTCGAGCCACCTGAAGAGAAAAGGGTAAGGTTATTAAATTATTTAATTAACGATGTTATTATAACCTATTCTAATTTATGAATATACAGGACTATAATGTATACATCAATGAAAGCTGCAGGTAAAACATTTTTGCACATTTACATTATAACCAAATCTGTAAAGTACCATATTGGCAGATATAAAGTTAGCTTTTAGAATGTTTTATCACTACACTACTAAGCATAATGTATTGTACTGACTAAAATCAAAACACCTGTAGGTTAGCTGGGCCATAAAACTCAGCTTAAGCTCTCCCATCCTTTGCTATTGCTACTACATTAAGTTATTATACATGGTAATTATCAAACTGACAAGATTAATACAATTTCACTTTTTTCCCCCAATAGGAAAAAATATATACTGACACATTGAAATTTTATACATTTATAATGGTTTTTTTTTTTCTGTAGTAACAAATACTTTTTCTTTGTTATATGCGCCAGGGCTGAGAGAGCTTACGATCAGTTGCGTGGCACTGGTTTTGGACAGAATTTTTGCTGTAGGCCAGGTCTGCAAACAATTGTTTTTTTATCTGCAGTAGACATGTACAAAAAAGTCAAATTGCTAACATATGTTTTTTCATCTAAATAATTATAGAATATCACAAAATCTAAAACCAATGGCCATTAATTTTTAATTCAGATTTACTCTTGGGAGTAAAACTTTTTTTTGTCACTTATATTTTCAAAGTTATATCCTCTTTACTAACATTATGCTTCAGTAACTTTATTCCAATTAACCTTATCAGTAATAGCACTTCTGCAATTAAGATGGCTGCTTAAACTGACATCATAAAATGTAACTTACTGTAAGTGGCACGCTCATATAATTGGCTATTATCATATTTATACAATAAAGCATGTATCATTGAGAGCCAGGAAAAGCACATTTAAATGTGATGTACTTTTTGTTTTATGCTTATTTAGGCCATGGTTATATTCATATTTTATTAATCTATTATATAAAAACCTATTTAGCTTTTTGTGTTTTTACAAGTTATTCCTAAGCCTAATTATATGTCCTGTACTTTTAATTTGTCTACTATAAAATGTTTTAAGGTGTTATCAGCCCTAAAAATATCTAAGATGATTATCATGTGTAATTATTATTTTAGAGGTGAAACCAGATTTCATAAGGTGCATTTAAACTTTTTACTTTTATGCAACTCTAGCTCACATAGTATTTCAGCATCCTGCAAGACAGGGTGTGAATGGCAGTCTTACCTCTTCAGGCTCGATGAGCTTAAACTCCATCCCACGTCCTGTCCAAGCGATAAAGTGCGCATTCCCAGGATCGTCCAGCAGGGCTACCAGGAACTGCCACAGCTGCAGAGACCCTCGCCGCTGGTAAGGTGTCCCCTCGCGAAAAACACCACTGCCCGCTTCCTGTTTCACCTCAGCTGAAAAAGGGCACAAGACGGTGGCCAGGGTTGTTTATTTCAGTCACTGAGTCTTCATAGTTTGTATTCTTCCTTATGCTTTTAAGTATTAATCATATATTATATATACACTATACCGTGAAACATATCAAGGAAGAATAATGTTAACCATTGATTTTTCTAAATTAATATCAGACCTGGCAACCTGCTTTTCTTTTATATGGCTTGCAAAAGAAGAATGCTACATTTTTTTTTTACTTCACTTGCAATGAAGAATAATGCTAGTTCGCTTATTATGATCATTAAGCACTTACAATAAAATGTAACTTGTTCTACGTATGACCGCTGCGGCGATTCTTTAATTTCCACACTCTTTAGGCTTGAGCTACTTTATGAAGCCTGGAAGATTTTATAAAGGTCTAACCTTGAGAACAGGCTGGATAATGTACAGCTTGAGTGGTTTCTACTGTTCACTCTTATTCTCCTTACAAGCTCAAATTCATTGGTAACTTCTCTTTATTTACATTCTGATCAACTAGTGACAGCAATACTTGGGAATTTGATAGGTTAATTAAATATATTTAAAACTGGGTTATTTAGTTTATATATTAATACTTTATAAATTATCCATAGTGACTAACAGGGAGATACTGTCCAAGTCTGAAAAATCCCTGTACTTTTTGTGTTTAGGTTAATTTAAGTCATTTTAGTTGTATTGAAATTTTAATTGTATTCAAGTTTATATGTACCTTTTTTTAAGAGTTGCTGCTAAGCTCAATACTATGCCCTGAACTGTTAGTTTCTGGTTTAAGTGAAAAATTTGTCTTATACGTTGTGTACAATCACTGAGGATGCCGCTACCCTCTTAAAGCAAAAATGGAAACGCGAGAAGCCCACAAAACGAAAAGGGGCAGACGCCAGCGCCAATTGCCTTCCCTGCTGAGTGAGAACTCACCTTCGAACTTCTCCGGGACCACGCGAGAATCGCTCTCGAAGCCGTAACCTAGGCGACAACGAGAACATTTGCGTGAGATTGTGTAACGGCAAACAACTCTGAAGAGCGCTTGAGCATTTCAAATAAAAAGGGAGCGGAGATTTCCAGACAATAGAACCTTTGAAAGATGCACCACTCGTGACAGCGTTCCTAGAGTTTAAGACGAGTTAAATGAAAGACTTCATGCCTTTTGAAATCAAGTTTAAGACCAAGTCGACAGAAAACCCATGAATACGGTTTTAGTTGCTTTTAGCTTTTCAGCCCCCTTCTTATGAAATTGCCATGGTCCAATCCAAACACTTCTGTCCCAAGTTGCTATTTGTATTGTGGGTAGACCCAAGACACACAACCGACTGAAACCACATCACTGTTTTGATAGTCCTGTTATCGTGGTCAGACGATGTTGCCAGCAAAGTAAATCGCTGAATTATCAAGAAAAAAAGACATTTGATAAATATTTTTAGCTCAAACAAATATGAATCTTAAAAATGTGGATTAAGATTTAAATGCCTTATTTTTAGAATAATGAAATCAATGCCTTTTAAGACTTTTCAAGGCTCTGCAGCAACCCTGCATGAACAACTTCGATCAGGCTGAACAGGAAGAGGCTAATGCTAGAAGGTTTGGCTAATCTGAACACAACCAAAATGACAATAAAGAAGCTACCAAATACTAAAAATTCTGTTTGAGAATGGAATTTAGATCTGGAAAATACAGCGCCATTTTGAGGTTGAAAGTGCTTCTTAAGACAATAATATCACTCGAATAAATAACTGCGATATAAATAACTTTGTTGTCCTTGAGACAATGGTTTTTGTGTAATAAGTAAATTACTGTGTTTAAAATGATATACAAGACTAAAAAAATGATGCAAGTTAAGAAGTGTTATGCAAAGAGGTTTTGTGTTTATATGCTCCAAGTCCAAAAATATCGTGAAATAATACTATTTCCAGTTTTTTTGTGTCACTTTCTGCACTTTGATCTCTAAATTACACACGGGCTGACAGGACAAGTAGTCTGCATTTATATAGCGCGCATGTTCTAATCTTTCTCCATCCATGCAAAGCCTTAAGTTCCTCAAAGTATTTATATGATGTATAAACAAAAATATATTTGAATAGTTTTGACAGATGTTAGGTTGATGTACTTTATTGTTGTGAACTTATTGGCACATAGACTAAATGCATTGTAATGTACTTTGCAGTTTTCACCATTCGGATAAGGAATTAAAGTTAACTAAACGTCCACTATGGTCAAATTCTTTCTTCAGGGGTTTATTTTGGTGTCATATTAATGACATTAAAATACAAATTTGATAATATAACTGGTTAATATTTTGTGATTTTATATATATATATATATATATATATATATATATATAATGTAATTGTAACAATCAACATTTTTGATGTAAAAATCAATATTGCTTGATTTTGTAGTACTCAGAAAATTGCGTTATTTAGTTAGTCTGTCTCCAAGCAACCATCAAGGCAACAAGAAAAAAAACATTGATAACTACAATTATTAATTTGTCACTACTACTCGAAAAAGACGCATTTCCATTGTTTCTTTTTTCATGGAAGGAATGTTAGCAAAGCGCAAAGATTGTTTTATTTCATATTATTCATCCTAAATTATTATCAAAAATACATTTATAATAGAATATTGCTACTGGCAATGCTATTTATCTAAAAAAGGTCAAAATACCGGGAAAATCTGCTCTCTTTTAAAATGTATATATTCCAAAAATGTAGCGCAGGGATGGAAGACTATCTACAATATTGATGTGAGGAATAACATCAATACACAAACTCTTAAAAACGTGCATTTCTTTAAGCAATAGTTTGCATTTACTTTACATAACATGTGCCTCACCTAAAGGGATTTTACACCTTGCTGCTACGGGTACCCCAAAACGGTCCAATAAGAAGTAATAGAGTGTGGTTTGGTCACTTTTAGTCTGCGCCATTTATATTCGTATTTGTTGCACAGCACGGCAGGTGGTCAAATATCAAAAAGTGTCCCTTTAGGTACATTTCTGCCGTCTGCTATAGACGTCATTTGAAGTAAATGAGTAACAAAACTAAATCACTTTTTGGGCAGATTTTAAGTTCTCTACAAGATCTAGGTTGCAAAACAGATCTTACCTTCGGGGGCTGGCTGGGGGTTGGGGTACGCTTCGCTGTGGTGGTACATAGAAGAACATCCTGACACATCTGCAGTAGTACAAATGAATGACAATCAATGAAATGGACAAATTGGACCACAACAGAATTATGAAGGCCTAAATACTACAGAACTACCACAGGAATTCCAATTTTCGAAATACTACAACGATTCCTCTGTAGAAATACTTTAAAATACTTCTACAGAATTACGACCAGAGTACCACTACAGTAATACTATTACAAAAAATATCACTACAGAAACACGATGGCTTAAATACTACAAAAATACCATGGAAATACTACAAAGATACTACTATGGAAATACTCCAAAATTTATTCTATAGAAATACCTCAAAATGCTTCCACAGAATAACTACCAAAGGTACCACTACAGTAATACTATTACAAAAAAATACCACTACAGAAATATAATGACAAATACTACAAAAATTCTTCTATATAAATACTTCAAAAATACTTCTACAGAATTACTACCAAAGTACCACTACAGTATTACTATTACAAAAAATACCACTACAGAAATATGATGGGTTAAATATTACAAAAATTCAACAAAAATACTACTGGAGAAACGCTACAATACTATTGCAGTAACGATGCAAAAATACTACAAACAACTTCAGTAATACTACAAAACTACTCAAATACCTGAGTGCCGAATCACTATAGCAATAGTAAACCAGTACTAAAATAATTACCATGACAATTAACATAAATGTAGTGCTTAAAACACCTAATATATTAAATGAAAACCAATAGGATGAAACTAATCTCTTTCAATACAAACAACGAAATATACCATGTACCATGATACCCGCATGTATATTTATTCATAAATGGAAAAAAAATGCTCTCTGTTATTGGCCCCTCGGCTAATTTTAATTTTTGTACCCCCCACTCCAAATAGTTGCTGACTCTTGAGAAAAAACAGCACAACAAACACTAAAGGTTCAGCTGCAGGATCGGCAAATGGGAATCAAGAAGTACGAGGAGTATTTCTTGGGAACCTCCATATTCGACTCGATTCAGTATAGCACGGAAGGTCTGCTTCGCGTCAGCAGCTTGTTGTTCAGAAACCGCCACCCCCTCCTCCCGAAAGCTTCGGGTTACCGCGACCGCACTCATTTTTCCATTATGACTTGATGGGCTTTTGCCGCAGCTGAAGGGAGCCGCCCGCTGCAAGGCGATACCCCGGCCTCCTCCGCCGGGGGACTCTAGTCTTTCCTCTGCCCTCCATTTTCTCAATGAAATTCCTCCACCGCCTCCAGGGAGGGAGGAGGGAAAGGAAAGGAAGGTGCGAGAGGACTTTTTCGTTTTTTTTCCTGGCGTATCCGTGGAGAGGGGAGGGGCGGACGGGGGAAAAGTTTGCTCTTTCGTGGACATTTTGTTCCGCGGCTGGTGAAGACGAAGGGGGGGACGTGTTTTTTCCCCTCATTAGGATATTTCTTATCATCGACGTGTAGCTTTTCATTTTTCACCAGTGCAAATACTCAAAGCTTTCGTGTGCGCGACTAAATCGAAAGGATAAAAAGGAACCGTCAGGGGGAGAGGAAAACGTTTTTATCATTGTGGAAAGTGACGTATCTTAAAAATGGATGCATTCATCTTCCTATGCATTCATTTAAAACCTCTTATTTTATAGGAATACTACTTGTAATGAACTACTGTTCATTACAATAAAAGAAAAAAATATAGAAGTAAATAAAAATCCTACCTTTTTATTATGAATTTTTTTACATATATTGGCTCACATTTTTTTCATAACTAAATAAAAACATTTTCAATTGTATTCAATATTAATTCATTCTAGATTATACATATTAACTCAACTTATTGTGTTAACCTTTTAACACCTTGTTTTACGTTATGATTTAATTCCCCCCAAAATTTTTGCTTCAAACATTAAATGTGAATTTCCCTTCGGGGATGAACAAAGTATCTATCTATCTATCTATCTATCAACCACTGACAGCTAAAAAAATGTTTTATCAAAAAGGGTACAAAAGAAAATAAAAAATTCAAGAAAAATTATCAAGCAAAACAGTTATTACGTTCAAAAAATATTAATTTTATAACTAAGTTCTATTGAGGGGCCTGGTATAAGTGTAAATAAATGTAACTACAGTTTAGAGTACCAGTGTGTAATATTTGACCACTAGATGGCACTGTTTTGTCTTGTGCGAGCAAGGGCCAGTGCCACACAGCACAGCATTGAGGCAGGAAGTCAGACAAACATGTCGGCGACCTAATTATGGATTCCACTGTGTAAAAGAAATACAAGTTTTATAAAAATGAACATTGGTATGGTAGTTTATGTATTATTGCAGAGTATTTGAGTTATTCTTTTTTTTTTAACTGAATGAAAGTTTTTGTACCACTAAGGAGCACTAGAAATTACACACTGTCCCTTTAAAGTAAAACAACTCATTACACATGAGACATTAGCTTTGAAAATAATGTCACTTCACATATACACATTAGAAACGAAATCTAGGACATTTGTTGGATGATATGGTTTCTCAACTCCACTCTTTGGCATTGATGTGTGTGGTGATCCTGAGCAGTCACTTTGCGGGTATCAGATGACAGGCATCGTGGGAAATGTAGTTTTTGGTGAAAGGACTTTTGACTTAATTATATTTAGACTAGGGGTTGGCAACCAGCAGCTACCTAGTACTTTTTAAAACGTATTGAATAATGGGAAAACATATGGTTTCTGTAGGACAGACAGGACACAGACATTCTAGACGTTTTTCAATGAATATACATAAAGTACAGTGGTCCCTTTACTTTTTTTTTTTTTTATCCGGGAGTAGCTTTGTAACCTGGGACATTTGTAAGTCGAGACGCCTTTTGAGTGTAAATGCGCTAACCCATTTCAAGCCCCGCAAAGTATGATTATTGGAACATGAAACAAATACATCTTAAAATTAAATTACCACACGAAGATAAAAAGAGGCACATAATAAAAGAAAACAAAGAAAAAAAGACCTCGTGTTGCTTGAAAAACCGATCCAGAGATGTATGCTTTTGAGGCTTTTGACAATCCGTCGGAAATACGCGAGGCAGCCATGAACGATAGCTTGACTTGTCAACGCTTTTTCTGGGTGATTCCTTTCCACAAATTCCGAGACTTTATGGAATTTTGACAATTTTTGGATTCACGCATACGGTTTTGCCAGGTAGAACGAATGACACTGCCTACTTACTGTACTGTATTTTTGACTTTGTATCCGGAACCCCCTTGTATTAGGAGGTACCACTGTATCTGGTTCTTTACTTATAAGGCTTATATAAGGCTTTCAAACGATTGCGGCTCTTTTGGTGTGTTTGCTCCTCACCTGCGTCATAGCTGAAGTCAGTGGGCTCCTGCTTGACCATCATGTGCGCCGGTGGGAACCTGTGCTGGTGCGGGTGTTGGGCACCGTGGGGCAGCGGTCCACGGCCGTGCACCCCCACATGACCCGCCCGCTCATAGAGGGGGTCCACATATTCCTGTTTGAAGCTCTGCTGCAGGTAGGGCACGCAAGGGTCCGAGTGCTGCCGATGGTAAGCTCCGCCTCCTCCCGGCCCGCCGCCGTTCCCGGCCGGGGCGGAGGACATCCGCTGGAAGGCCTGCGAGGATCCGGGGAACTGGGGGCACATGGGGTCTCCTGACGGGCCCTGATATCTAGAAGGGAAAGACAAAACAATAAGTGCCAACGTAAAATCCACACTAAATGTTGTCGGCGGTATTACCTAGCGTTGAGGGGATACGTGTTGCTAGGCAGCGGCTGCGACGCGGCGGCCGGGTTCATGTACCCGGCGTCGGGTCGCCCCGCTGCCGCCGGTTTTGGGGAGTAATGCTGTTGCATGGGTGACATGGGGGTGCCCGGGCAGGGCCGCTTTGCCCCCCTTTTCTGCTCATAGGCACTGCGGAAGACACACAACTCGTAAACCTCCACATAATCCCGGATATTCTCTTGACAAGATCAAAAATAGCATAAATTCCAGACAATACGCTACTTTTTTCTACTTTTAAAACATTGCTGCTTACAATACAATGCACCTTCGCCTTTTTTGTTTTCACGAGTTTGTCAGCAGCAGCAGTTTGTGCTACCCACCTCTGGCATGTCACCTCAGATAGCGGGTTCAGACCGGTGATATCCGGCTGTTTAAGTTAAACAACGTATTGTAAGGGCACACGATGCGATTTCTGCCAGGTACTTTGAATGTCAAAGTGAAGAACTGACTCCCTTCGGTAGCCTACTGCTTTGTCATCTGATAAGTGATGCGCATGAATAGATGGGAGTAACATTGGGATTTTGGCAGAATTAGCAGGGAAATGTCCAGTAATGAAAACTAACACATTGTGTTGCTGTCAAGACACTTGTTTGCAGATACTGTCCTCAGCTGTCAATCTAAACTGGCATATACATATACGCAGTAGTGTGACAAAAACATTCTAAAACAAGACTCAACGAACTGTACGGACTAAAAATCAGAAGCACAAATTAATGCCCCATAAAATTAAAATTACTATACACTGTTCACATTTTGTGTGTTTTAGAATTGTCTCATGCGGCTTTAACCTATTGAAATCCGGAATTTGCGGTACCCGCGGCGATGCCCACCTGGCATAAAGGCACTGCTCTCCGTTGGCGGCGTAGGCAAAGTTGGGCTTGTGGCTGCAGGACTGGCTGGGGTCCGAACCGGGACTCCGCGGTTCCTTCTTGATGGTGACGGGCGGACTGTGGAAAGCCACCGCTGGCGACACCAGACACGCAATTAGTGAGAAGCTCCGAAAGGAGCACATTTTTAAAACCAGTGAAAGATATTTAAAGCGTTTTAAAAATGGATTTCAATGATATGACTTAAATAGGGAAGCACAATGCCAATTTGTTATTCAGACCGATACCACCTCTTAACTCTTAAAACATACCGATACCACTAGCACGTAAAATGACTCACTTCAAGAAAATGTATTTTAATGGCTACTGATATCCACACAATACTCTGGGTTAAAACGCCATCAAATGAATGACATTGCCAAAATTCCCATTCTAAAAATGTAGATCCTGATTGTAAAATAGCAACCAAGGAGCAAAGGAGGGTTTCACGATGAACTAAAATCGATACTGCGATGTGACGTAGTGCTATTGTGTTATCGCAAGACAATGGAAATTTCTAGTTCTGGGTTTGTGAGGCCAATCAGAACAGTCACGGTTCGGGTCTTAACAGCCAATCAGAAGCATGTTTTATCAAGGTGACGCAAGCAGCACTGTGCCACATAGTGTGAGCAGACAGCAACCTGAACAATGCGTCCGAGACGGGGGCACCGTTTCTTGTTTTTTAAGGGAACTCTTGGTAATACTTAGGCCTTCCTAGTGGTACAAAAAAATACTTCATTATAAAAAAAACCCAAAAAACATTCATTTGAATACTAGGCAAAACTATCACACCAGTGTTATTTTTTATCTAAGAAATGTGTATATATATTTTTTTTTAATTTATTTTACACAGTGGAATCGTCACTGAAGTCCCCCCCATGTTTGCCCAGGCACACTGGCACTCGCAACACAGTGCCATCTGGTGGTCAAATATTACACACTGTGGCTTTAAGCTGAAATCACGTCAATATGATTGATTTCTCGAACAGAACTAGCAGAGAAAAATCGCTTTTCTTTTAAAATCGAAAATCACACCAAAATTGAAATACTGGGCTTAAAAAAATTGCAATAAAAGGACATTGGCAGGAAGTAATATATATTTTTCCACATATAAAAAAAAAAAACAAGTACATCCTGATTGTAAAATGTCCCTCGTGAGCAAACGTACCGATAGCGGATTTCTACTACTGTTACCTTAATATAAGGATATCGGCAACAATATCATGCCAAAAATGTCCAAAAATATCCATTTTTCTACAGTTAAAGAAATACATTTAAATTGTAGATCATAATTGTTAAAATGGCCACTACAAAGCAAACCATATGTAGTACTAATACCTTAATATAAGGATTTCGGCAACAATACTATCGCTATTTTAATCTTACTGTTCAATAGAAACCAGACTTTTGGACTAAATGACCTTGTTTTAAGGGGTTGTTTAATGTAAATGAATTTTACAATATATTGCAACCCAATTCTTTCAGATTAGTACTAAAACAACGCCCCAATTCCTCGTACCCCATTTTTGGAGACTTATATCTAACTACTTTGGAGGTTGTTTGGTAAGAAATTACATTTTTATAACTTATCTCTAACAAAATGAGGTTGTTTTATTTCTGTGGACCAAGAAATCAATCCTACTCTCGACCCTAACTGGGTTTTTTTATTTCAACACAATTGATTTTAAGAGCGTAAATTGACAAAGCAACTTTCATTCCGACGCAGCAGGTTGGTCTGGTTTGTGATTTATCAAAAAGATTTATTAATCCCTGCAAGAAATTTAAAATTGCAATACAACAACACACAAATGGAAGGTATTCACATTTGAGCACCGTTCTACACCCTGAACACATTCTCGGCCAAAGTCTCGCTTAAACCCTTGCAGACGCAACAGCAAACTTCCTCAAAGCTAAACACGACTGCCACCAAGGCAAACGTCACGGCTGAGTGCCAACTCTGCACACTCAAAGAGAAATGTCATACATCCTACAGCGCTCCTTTCAGCCAATCAGAATATGAGGCAGACGACAGCCTGTGGCTGCCTGTCGAGACCCGGCCATCTTTGTACCACAAACATTGCACATGTGATCTACACGCTTGTACAGCGTTTTGTATCAAAATGGTTCGACGATGTGTCTGTGGGTGTCTTGAATTGTAGATGGCTTAAGACTTAAGTCCCTGGTCAGGGAAATGGGCTTGAACCCACGTCTATGATTGACCGCCTGTTGCCCTTTCGTATAAAGTCTTAGAAATGGCCCAACTTATTCCTGTTAATATATGTAAAATCAGCCATCAAGATGAATACCTGTACAGCACACCCCCATTTGAACACTTACATTCACAGTACCCTGTTTGTTACAATTTCAACTAATTCCTTACAACACAGCACCCCATCAGCTGAAGCTCCATGTTAGTTGGGTATATTACAATGCCTTAAAAATTTCTACCATGGGTTCATTCTGAAATATATGCTATAAAAGTGTGTTTTAAGCTTAGATTTAAACATTTCCACTGAGGTTGCAGATCGAATCTCAGGGGGAAGAGCATTCTACTGCACCGGGGCCCGATTCGAGAACACTCTCGAACCTGCGGATCTCTTCTTGGCTCTTGGGATCATAACTAACATTTCAGTCTTTTCAGAGTTAAAGCGCAAGAAGTTGAGTGGCATCCATTCTTTTATCTCAGTGAGGCAGGCCTCCAAATTTCAAGTTTAGTGTGGCAGATTCCTCCATCGGAAGAAAAAGTTGAGTGTCATCTGCGTAGCTGATATTATACTTGCGAATAATATCACCTAATGGAAGCATGTAAATGCTGAAAAGAAGAGGGCCAAGTACTGAACCCTGCGGAACACCACAGGTAAAATGAATGCAACTCTGCACATAATATACCAGACCCCTTACAACTGAATTTTGAGAAGTTTGCATAATGAGGAAATTATACGGCTTAACGCTATCTGTCGGTTGTACGATTCCATCCCTCTTTGCGTCCAGATGTTGACGTTCAGCGCAACGCATACAAACATATACATCGAATAATACGGAGATCCGAGCCGTCAATCAAGGCTGCGGTGGAATAAGTGGGCGGTTACTTTCTAACGCGCACACCCGTAAAAGAAAAAACATCCAAAGTGAGGCTTCCCGCCGTGCCGAGGGCTGGTGTTTATTATGCGAGGGGCCCCGGGACGCGCACAGGATGTTTTTCTGGTCCCGGCAGGGTAAACAGCGGCAGCTGTGGCGGGGGAGGGGCGCCGTCCATTCATGCGCACGTCTGGAATCCCCGAGGGCGTGTACACGCGCAGATAACTGCACGCTGCGCTTCATTCACAAAAAGAATGTATGGCCCAGAAAGTGAAAGAGCGTGCCATTGTTTTGGAGGAGATACTTTTGAGATAATGCAACTTAGTAGCGACATTGTTTTAGTGCCACTTCCTTCCCCAAGTACCATGAGGGAATCCCTACAAAGGATTTTGACTCGGGAGTGACTTTAAACGGTACCAACTCCAACAGAAGGATAATTTCAAGTCAAGAAAGTTCCGACTGGGAGCAAGAAATACCGATACAATGGTCAAGTCTAGTCGTGTTTATTTGTTAAGCCCTTGATCTCAAAGACTACAATTACAACATCCCCTAAACTAAAACCCACATGAGAGCAAGGAAAACCTCAAAAACACCAGCATGAGGAAATGAAAAAAAAACCCAGAGAAAGGGTCGAACATGAGGTATTCATATTTGTATTTCTTTTACGTAGCGGAATCCATACCCAATGGTATCCTCTGTGTCTTTATGGCATCTTGCTTTTATGATACGCACGAGACATCATTAAGGATGTTCGATAGGAATTTTACTAACGGATACTCTCAAAACTGGAGAACATTGTTTGAGGTGTCCTTAAAAAAGCTGACATTTACATATTTTCTCTATTCAGTATGTGTTCATGACTTGAAAACAATGCCCAACTCAGTTCAAAGAGCACTTATGCTGTATTTGCCTTTATCTCACTTTTAGCAAGACTGTTCGAGGCAGAACACATTACGTAAGAAGAATGGGGGGTGGTGGGAAATGCTGGAGAGTCATGCTCGTTCCCGCATATTTTCCTTCTATTTTTCACCTTTACATGAAAATGGTGAAAGAAAAAAGGACTGCATCAAGTAGAGTCCAAACGCCAACCCAAACCCAAAGAGAGAAAGGCTATATTGAAGATATGCACCTATTTCTACTCACACTGACTGAGGCTGCAAAAATGACAAGTCAGTAAATGTAAAAAAAAAAAACACTACAAAATTCCATCCTGCTCCTTTTAATAGTTGTTAACAGACTGCAAAACATCATCACCTAAAATATAGGTAAAAGACATATACGAATAATTGTGACTTGATCTAGATACCTGGAAATCCTAACGCCATACTACGCCTAAAATTGATGAACGGGCAAATAACAGTGGCCACTAGAGGGCACCTGATACTGGCACCCAACCATTGTTGTGTGTACTGATAACCTGATTTGCTACTCAGACATTTTGTTTTGATTAAATTTCAGGCTGGGAAAAAATAGCATATCTCATTTTGTCAATCAGTCTGGATATTACGAATTCTAACCAATTTTAAACAATAACCGCCACCAAAATCATATTTATTTCGTTTTGTTGACTAAAATATGTCCTGAGCAAAACAAGCAGACAAAAGTAACCTACTTTAAGTAGTCATTTTAACACTCAAAAATAAAAGTGTCATTTCTTTTAGAATTGTCTGATTTTTTTGCCCAAAAATTCACATCTGTAGCTGGGTCTCAGTATGGGTGATTCATCATGATTTTATTGTGTAGTTCATGTTAAGAGCTAATACATAATATTTTAACAACGCAATTAATACCAAGGGATGGGGGCCACCAGGCTATACTTGCCCAAGACACACCACAGGAAATGGTAGCCCTATGACTCAAATGGTTAAGGCAGGGGTGTCAAACAGGCAGCCCGCTAAGGGATTGAATCCAGCCCGCGAGACAGCGCTCAGAGAAGCGCAAGAGAAAAACGAGCTGTAGGTTGAAATATGTCCACTTGATGTTACCAAAGCCAGGTGCCTCTCACAAACGCTGTACAGTAATCCATAGGTTATCGCGGTTAATGGGGACCAAAACCACCCGCGAAAAGTGAAAATCCGCGAAGTAGCGACGCCCCTTCAAAAATACTAAAATGTTTATTTCATTATTATCATTTTTTAGACCCGCGAAGCTCTGAACCCGCCAACTTGGAACCGCAAAGTCCCACTGTACTTGTATTTATTTCTCTCTCTCCCTCTAATTCACTCACTCTTTTTCTTTCTTTGTTCCTCTTTGTCCCTTTACCGGTGTCTTTTTATCCTCTTTTGCTCTCTTTCCTTTTTTCCTTTCTTTTCTCTCTCTCTCTTGCTTTCCCCTGCTCTCTCTCCCAGTCTCTCTTTCTCCCCTCTTTTCTCTACTTCTCTCTTTCTAATTGTCTTTGGATTTCTTTCTCTCTTTCCCCCTCTCACTATTTCTCTTTATCTTTTGTTTCTCACAATCTCTCCCCCTCTTTCTCTATTCTCTCTATTTGTCCCACCCTCTCTTTTTCTTGCCTTCTCTTTCTCTTATTTCTCTTGCCATCTTTTTTTTCTTTGTAATCTACTAGTTCAGCCTCCGAGAGAACGTTCGTTCTATCGTGCGGCCCCCGAGTTAAAATGAGTTTGACACCCCTGGGTTAGGGGTTCCATACATGCACCAATCTCATACTTATAATCCAAAGTGGACAGTAATTGAATTAAGATTGAAGGACTACATTCATGGAAAGCTACTGTATAAAGGAAAAAAGTCAAATGAATTCAATTGACCTGAATACCTCATATGTGAATCATTCCTTATACGTTACTTTTAAATGATACGAAAAAATATTGGATATTTATTTTAGTGGACTCCCGGCCCCCGGTAATAATCCATTTGATCAAGAAGAAAATGTTCCTTAACAGATGACTAGAAGTCAGCTTGTCCGTGTTGGATCAAGTCACTCTTGGCAACCTTTTTCGAATCAAACAAGCGCTTCTAAAAATAATCCCTGAATGAAAACAAAGCCAACGCGAGAGTAAATGATGGCGTCCGCATTTACAAGAAAGAGGCGGTTGTGTAAACGGAAGCAGAAGGAGAGAGAGTGATGGGATGTCCCCCGGCTCCTTTTACTCTTTTTATTTGGGGCCACGCAGGCACTTTTTCCGTGCTTTGTTACGCTCTCAGTTTTTTTCTTCTTTTTTTCTACTCGCTAAAGGCTGACGATGAATTTATAGTCCAGGCGAACCTCGTGTTATGTAAAATACAATTTTTTTGTATGATAATATAGTAGTTTGTGTATCTTTGCTTATTATCCAAATCAATATTGTTGTTTTTTTTAATATATAAATGTTGTTTTCTTTGAAGGCTCATAAATGCTAGTTAATACACACTTCCCCTTTAATCTGAACTCCAATCTTATGACAAACTTGATAAAATCATTGTATAGCTGTCAAAACATTTTCCGTATAAAAGTAGCATACCTGTTGTTGACCATGTTTGCACATACGAAAACAAGTTTTCCTTCTAAAACAAATTGTAATCTATAGTCTGAGAATAATCTTTTTAAATTCATGCAATCGGGAGTCAGGGCAAATCACTTTACTGAGACAGCCTTTGTTAATGTAAACAACGATCTTCTCAGATTGAATTCCCTCCTATGTTCCTGCTTGGAGCCTTTGTTCAGAACACCGGTTTACTAGTGATTCCAGAGCCAAGAAGAAATCCACAGGTTCGAGAGCGTTCTCCTTCTGGGCCCCTGGTGCTGTTGAATGCTCTTATATTCGATACTTTATGAATGACGTTGACCTAAGAAAGCTGTCAACTGGGCATTCTTTTATGACCTATATTTTATTTTAATGTTTGTGTATTGTCTCTGTGTATTGTCTGTTGGATACCCTTGCAACATTCATTGCAGCTTGGTTATCCTGGAAGGGGGATAACCTCATGTGCTGTCCCTTTTCAAGGTTTCTTCATTTTTCCTTGCACTCATGTAGGTTTTTAGATCAGGGGATGGTCTAATAGTAGTCTGTACAGCCCTTTGTATAAACCTTATTCCCCCAAAAAAACTCAAATAAACATGCAAGTCAAAATACAGATTTTCTAATTTAAAGAAGAGAAATTTCATGTAGTTCTGGTTCTTATCATATGTACACCAAGTCTAAGTAGTCAACTCAAATGAACTGGAATTTGCAGCAACTGCCTACTGTTGGGGGCCTAACTGTGGACAACCCCTGACCGTCTAAAGCCGGGGCGGGGAGTGGGCGTACTTTTACATATGCAAATACGAACCGTGATCAGGGGTGGAGGATGCTGGGAGAAAGGTGATGGTCATGGCTGAGTGCTTTAGGAAGTGATCATTACAACAGAGGGGGATGGCAAGGGGGATAGGGCTTCCCATTCAACACAAACAAATCACAAGAGGCGGCAGGGATGGGATGCAAACTTCACCCCCCTGCACGATTCCAACCCCACCCAATCAATCCATCCAACGGGCCCCTCACGAGTGGGAATATATGTGGACTGGATTCCTGTGGGATCCCCAGAACACACAATCACGGATGAGAGCGACTCACTAAAATAAGCATCCAGCCTGGACAGAACCACATTGTGATCACACTTTCAGTGTTGACTACGCTACTTCTTTGGGTAGAGCAGCCGCTACAATGACAAGCAGGATTCTCTTTATCTCAAATGTTTCTTTGTTACATTTAAGTGTCGAAAATGGTGAATTGACTCGTTTACCAGGATAGCAAGTTAGGCATTAACCACGAGTGTTTTTTTTAATGGTGGATTTAAAGAAATCAGTTTTTCATTAGGAATCTATTGAAATCTTTAAATTAATGTTTGTTGGGTGAGTATATTGCAGCTATTTGAAATACAGTATAACAGTAAAGAATTGTAAAAAAAACCTCATTAAGTTGCCCAGCCATAATTTGTGGTAGTAGAATTCAAAATATTGATAAAACTTATATAAACAAACTGGTTCTTTTCTGGCTTTTAGGTCAGGGCTTAAGAAAGGTGAGAAAGGGTGGAGGAAATACGTAATTTATTTTTTGTATAATACGCACCACATACACACATTAAATGTACAATGTATTTATTTCAAGTCCTTCAAATTCTGATTTATCACCAGATACCCCAAAGAGTGGTTTCCCTTGTCATGTGTTTTTCATTTATATCTTATATTTTGTACATTTTTCATGCGAAACTTACATATTTTATATGCATGGTTGGTTGGTTGGATCCCTTAACCACAAGGGTCGTTGGTGCACCGTTACCTGTGGTGTGTCTTGGGCAAGCACAGCCTGGTGGCACCCATCCCTCTCCAACCCAACATATGTTTCCATTTCGAATACTTTTGTTTTGTTTTTTGCAAAAAAAAAAAAAAAAAAAAAAAAAAAAAAAAAAAAAACTAACTTGATGCCATTTATTTGTATTATGCCTTATTTCTTGCATACTTACCCACCTGAAGAGAATGTAATTTCATCCGTGCTGTACGTTGTGCATATAGCCCTTTGGTAATAAAGTGGGGGCTGAAATTCAGGACGACTATGCTATCTCCATTCGCTAATATTCATCTATTGTGAATAAAAATATTGTGATAATGAGATAAAATCTAATGAGCGTTACACACAAATAAGTACAGTACTCCTGCCCACGTGAACTACACTGATTTCAATTCCATTGTACTACGACAAACGTCCGATTTACTCTGGTAAATCCCACAATACCACTCTCCCCACCTCAAAACATTTTCTCCTTGGATTTATACAATTCATGTAGGTTTTTGACTTCAAAGCTGTGACATTCTCCTAAAGGTGAGAAATGTCCATGCCTGAGTTGAGTGTCAGAATGGTGAATTGGGTCGTTCACTAGATGAAAAGCAACAGAATCAGGCCATTTTGAGCATGTTAAGCACAAGCCACGAGTAGTTTCTTAGCTCATGCAAAAGGTCCCCAGTTCGAGACCGGGTGAAAATAAATGTTAGCCTGGAGATGGACGGGCCCCACCAGTCTGTACTTGGAAATGGTCCTCCTACAACCCCGTGTTGTTAAGGAATCCAATCAACCAACATTTAAAGAACTGTTATTTTAACATAGGAATCTTTCGGAATATACTTTAATGTTTGTTGGGTGAGGCTATTTCAATCGTTTGAAATGTGGTCAAAGCATCCAAACATGTGCTTGCTTGACATTCATGAACGCCACTTATTAAAATCTATTCTACATTTATATTACTTTACATCATAAAACAGTCTTTCCACCATGTTGAGTAGAAATGAGCTGTTTATGATGACTTTCCACCTTGTGCCAAGAAAAGGGGCACGGTGTTTATTATTTTAAAGCAAAGTAGCCAATTAATCCTGATTTAATCACTCCATCAATAGCCAAATAAAACAAGGCTCTTCTCACTGGGTAGTACTTAAGAAATACAGCATGCAAATAAATGAACATACATTAAACCCAATGTTGAAAAAAAAACAGCAGGTTTTTAGTCTTGAAATAACTGAAATTAATGTAAAATCATAAAAATGTAATTAAAAAAAACACGCATTTGTCATTTTTACGACAACACTAAATTGTGTTCAATTTGCACACAAACGTAACCCCACTGAACCCGATGTATAAAAATAAACAAAAAAAGGCAACAAAAACATCAAATCTACAGTCAACAAGCACTCGCCATGACTTCCTCTTTTGCGACCGCGAACTCAATGAGAAGGCAAAACTGGGTCTGGACAGTCTAGCAAGGGGATGTTTATGCAAAACCTTGCCAAGTCTACAGTGCACGAAAGCCCCGCTGGCAGTAAATCAGCGGACATCAGCCCATGTGTCAAACACGACCAGAACTTTGGTGATGTTAAAAAAAAAAAACGGGGGGACGGGGGGATATGTACAAATGTGAATTGAGTTTTTAGTTAACTGCATTTCGAGTGTTATCTGCTTCTCATCACTTGTGTAAACGTCCCCCTGCCCCGCTCGATCTCCAAACGCCGTCGATCAATGAAGCCACTGAAGACACCTCTAGCATGCTGCTTTGAAAGGTTAAAAAGGAAGCTATTGATTAACAAAAAGGGCTAATGACATGAGCCGCGCAACAACGCAATCGTTCCGATTTTAACTGGATGTTTCTGAAACTGTAAAACGGGGGTGACAAAGTCAAACGGACCCAGGGCCGAACGAAAAATGCGGCTACAGGCCGAGGGCCCGACGGAATGAATGTTGAAATTGAAAGGAGCTGCTAATGCTAGTTGCAAATCACCTTCGACTGTATTGTCAAATATACAATACGCACAACATATAGCACAATTCAAATTGCTTCCTCTTCACCGCATCGATACATGCAATGAGGCACAATACAAATAACAAGCAATTTCTTTTGCTTTTTTTTTTTTTGAGTAAAAAAAATTGCATTTAAGAATTTTAAAGAATGCACATAAAAATATACAAGTTTATAGCTAGCAACCTTTGAAGCAACGCTAGACAATACTAAAGCAAACAGCTGAACACAGCTGTGCTCAGTTCAAGCTTGACGACGTCCAAAAGTAAAAAAAAATAAAACATACCCTATATTCTGGACGATATAACTAACATAATTTTAAGGCGCACTACCAAAATATTACACTAGGAGAAATTTATTTCATATGTAAGGCGCGCTGGACTATAAGGTGCATGAAATAAAAATTCCAATAAGAGCCACACAAATCATCCTGTCAAAAAATCCTTTCGGGATCATAACATTTGTGAAATCTGGTTATACAACTACATTAATTTAATTTATTCATAAATGGTTACCCGATGTAGAAGTAACCAAGGTAATGAGAGTAATAATAATAATAATAATAATAATAATAATAATTTCCTTGTATTGTCATTCTGTGTAACAATGTACACAGAACGAAATGTCGATTGCATCTGACCCGATGCAGCCGCAGCCAAGAGAGGGCGCCGCCGACCACTTTTTAAGTCTTAGGAATGACTCGGCCGGGGCGCGAACCCGAACCGCCAAACGCTCTATCAGTGGTGCAGATGACGTACAAAAAGGCATGAGAATTTTTCTCATGATCACACTTATTACTCACAGTGCCAAAACACAGTTTCGCATAGTGCATTCTGATAGGTGAAACAGTCTCTCCACTTCTTGATATCTATGTAAGAGTTTGTATAGTATTTGGTTGAAAGTTTTTGTTTTCTCAATTCTCTAACATTTGTTGGTGAAGAAGTGGAGAGACTGTTTAACCTATCAGAAAGCACTATGCAAGCGGGGATATTTCCAGTAGGTTCATGGCCTTTGTAGACAAACTTATTTTCTTTGCGTCTAAGTGATGTTTCCTCAGGGATGTTCTATTATACATTATAATGAAATCTCTTCAGAAAAGTGAGGGCTGTTCTCATTATTTGTACATACGGGTAAACGACAATCTTCAAATCATCGAAAAAGTATTCTGCCTTCAAAGGAGTCATCAATATTAACTGTATAAGACGATATCAGGAAGGCAGATCAATTATCTTCCAAAAAAGAACTTGAATCAAGAAACACTAGATCCATTCAATTTTCATCAATCTATTTCTGTTATCTGGCATTGCAAATTGCAAAAAAAAAAAAGACAGCTAGGGACGCTATCCAAGATTTGCTGCAACATCTGTGGGGCATGAGCTCTCCTTCCGGGTCGCCGCACAATCAGAGTCAAACGCGACACGCTAGTCTCGCCAATGGATCCATTAGTGCGATGCGTTCTGATGGATGAATTGTTAAAGGGAGATATTCGGCGTCATTATTAAGCAGACTTGATTTATTTTTCTATATTTAAGGTGTGGTCTATCGAATCAGACTGCCAGAAAACATGGCGGCAATTTCAAGCATTTACTAGCACTTTGACCCAAATTCAAGCACTTTTCAACCTTTGGAAACACAAATTTAAAATTCAAGCTTTTTCAAGGATTTCAAGCAATCATACAGACCCTACAAATGGGCCCTTTTGATATTTTAATAATAAAAACTATCAGGCTTTTCACAAGGAGTCAAACCATATTGAATGGAATCACAATCCCAGAGAATTCATTTGTTTCCCCTGCACAATAGAATAGTCCTTAGATCGTTTCACGCCCCATTAAATCGGAAACCGTATCAAATCACCTTTCGTGAAGAGAATTGCACCCCCTACAGCTTGTCTATGACCCACATCGTTATTTTTAACAACGTTATAAGCGGGCAAAATTACTTGAATGAGGCAAGTTTGATAAAGGCAACAACAGGCGGATGATTCATGGGTCAAGAAGTGTTCCATTCAAGCATTTCTTTGCAATAGACTGAAAGGATCCTTGGCTAACCGGATGCGCGTGTGACTGCCGTCATACGTTGCCTTGCTTTTCTGCAAGTGTCACGCTTTCGCTTCCTTCTACTTGAAAATGGCACTTCTCATCTGCCAGCTTGAAAACAGACTTGTCTGAGGTCCATTTCAGACATCAGTCAACAGTAGTGGTATCACCTAGCATAAGATATTTACGATAGGTCTGCAACGAACAATAATTTTTATAGTCGAATAGATTTCCAAAGACGTTAATTTCTTCCTTTTATTCAAATATTGAAGTTTTGGACGGATAGAAAAATAGTTTTTTCATGCCAGTTTTTTTCGTAATGATACACTGTTCAATAAAAAAAAAGTAAGATAACTTTTTATAAACTTGTCTTGGTGCCCTCTGATGGACCAAAGTGATACTACAACTCACAACCGAATTGTTTGCACGCTTATTTGCATTTATATATCGTACTTAGCGGCTCACAAACCAAGTAATACAACAAATCGATGATCTCATTACTTGCCAACGCTTTTAAAAATCGATTTTAGAGTTTATCAATTAGTTGTTGCAGCCCTGATTTACAAATTCAGCTTTTTATTATAGATACCCAATTCTTTATAACTCATTATGAATCTTTTAAGAGTTACCCAATATCTCGTGTTAAAATGTGGGCACATGCGGGTTATAGTCAGGTGTGGTGTGGTTTATGTATGTACAAAAAGGTTTTTCTTTAATCAGGTGAGCTCAACACTATATTTTACGGTAGTTCTCAGCCTGTAAAAGGAGTATTACTCTGTAGCTTTTCTCTAAAACACAATGTAAAACATCATAAAGAAGCCACTACAATTTTATCAATATTGTTTTACATACACAAGCTTCTCTACTCTTACTTGAGCGCTTTTGTTCTTACCCACGGCCAAATTCAAGCACTTTTAAAGGACGTTCAAAGCCAATTTTCCAATTTCTCCAGAACCATTAAAAGAAAAAAATCTGATGTGAATTATGCCACAAATATATCTGTGATTTACAAATGCAATATTTAATCTTACGTGTGCATTTATCAAAACATATGGTTTTTGTATCTCGAGTAAATCGCGACTATATTCGGTTTCAAGACAAATATCCCCCCCATGCAGGTGTTGATGAAAAATGACTCAATTTTCAGTGGCAGGGAGTTCTTCCCATTACAATCCTTGCTTTAATACACAATTTATCGTGCATCGTTTATGTGTAGCACACACTTGTCCTCTTGGGCGCCAAGACGCTTCATAGGACAATGTCATACAAACTAATGCCAGCTGCAGTCAATCACAACGGAAGAACAGATGATATATCTATGCCATTTTTAAGCGGACTTTTTAAAGAAACAACGATTTAAAGCTTTTACAAGCACTTCACCCAATAATTCGAGCACTTTTCAACCCTTGAAAACGCAACTTTAAAATTCAAGCTTTTCTAAAGATTTCAAGCACCCTTAAGTACCCCCGTCTATTGCAGGATATCAATCGGTTGCAAATAACTTATAGACGGGATAGACGGAGACCATTATAAATGCACATAGAGGGTGATAAAGTCCCGCGAGCGCTAAAGAGCTTTTACGCCATGTGTCAACACTCCGACACGTTTTCCCCGCCGTCCACTTCACTCGCAATTGTGCCGAGTTGGCGCTTCTGACAAACTGCCGTCCGGCCGCTGTAAATCTGACACTGCGGGACAATACATCCCAGTCCTGAGAGAAGGGACGTCATTAATCCGACAGGCATCGACTCCTTGCTCCCCTGAATATGGCCGCCGTCCGCTTCACGTAGGAATCGATGCGTCCCACACGTTACCGGGATGATCTAATGAGCTTGCGCCGCTTGATGGGATTATCGTGCGCACGCGGAGCTTTGGGGCGGTAACGTCGGCGTCGTTGTACGAGATGATTGACGACTAACTTATTATCGGAGCCGTAAGCTTGTTCTGGCTTCGTTGTATTACAGAAAAACTGCTACCCTTCTGTGTTATTTGTATATCTACTGTCGAGTTGACGGGTATGGTATGCTACCTTAACAGCTAGCTCACCAACAATTTGAAGAATTGTTCAGTTTTTTGCGGCTGATTAGCAAGAAGGGCATCCGGTTTGGAATGCATTTCTAAAATAACAACTTAGGTTATAACTATTACTTGATCGTATTTATTAGAATTGTGCAACCAATAAAGAAATCTACACAATTTTAGAATTATGTGACAAAATGTACTTATTTTTAAGAACGTCAAGATCATGTAAAACAACTTTCTTGTGGGCCGTGCAACCTTCCCAATATGATATTAGCCAATTCAATCAAATTTAAAAAACCAGTGATGCCGGAAATCCAGCAGAATGTGACTTGATAGTATGGACATGTTTGATCATGATTTGGTTACCACACTTGGGATTTTGATGGTGCTCACTGTTATTCACAGACTTCGTGTGATTGCTCAGATCACAGAAGCTTGGAACATTGGTGTTATTAAAACGAATACGGTAAATAAAAAGATAATCATGAAAATGACATAACAGCTTGTTAATATAGCGTACTAGTCATCCAATGGCATGAAATTAGCAGTGCACAATTCCTCTTCATCGTTTCGACGACGGCTTTCTTTCAATATCATGATGGGGATCTGTAAATGCTTCACGACACGTTTGACCCGCACGCGTCTTGACTCTCTTATTTCAAGCTGATTTATCTGCACTTTATCTCTATCAAGTCATCTATCAGTTGCTCTGCCAAGTGGGGGTTGAGTAGAGGAATCGATGCGCAACACTCTGATGCCTCCCCCCTGTCAAAACCCCCACCCAGAACTTGTGTCAGCAGAAGGACGGCATCACGTGCGCGTGCTGTAACTCAACGGGAATGGTGGGCGGAATTGTAGCATCTCACTGTTTGGTAAACATATTAAACTGTCGATTATTTCAGCCATGATTCAATTATTTAACTTATTCAGTGACACGGCGTATGAATCCTCTTACAGAATCATTGTCGCGGTTTTATTTCCTAAAAAAACTATTAAAAAGGGTTCAAAAAGTATCAAGCCTCTGGGAATGATTTCAGTATGATAAATCATCATTCGAGGCAGGAGTTGCTTTGATCAGATCTTGGTTCATACACCAGAAGAAGCCCCCACTTCCTTTTTCTGACGATTGAGTGTGTGTAGGCAGCCCCATGCAGTGAATAAGCGTACTGAAGCAGTGTCGTGCAAGGCCTAGAGTCTAGGCCCTAGACGAATCGGCAACAGAGCTTTTTCCTTTAAAAAAAAAGACAACTAAGACTTGTCTGCTCAGAGAGGGATGTGTACACCCGAAGGAACGAGATCGCTATTGTGATTGAAATTAGGAGATCAATTCACCAGAGGGAGAGGTGAGAGATTTTTGTGGATGCGCATTACTCAACCTAATAAACCAATCGGTTGTTTGTTATGCAGGACAATTAAACCAGCAAGTATTAACCATTTAAAAAAACAAAATTTCAAAGATTGAAACGATTCAATTACAAAATAATAACAAATCATGAGTTGTCGATTCAACATTTTGTTGTTGCATTTCTAAACCGTTTCCTACATTAATGAACCAATAGAGCGAATTGTTAATAATAAGTTAGATGATTTACAGCTTAATAAACCAAAAACAAAAAATAATGTGATTCAAATAAGCATCTCTGAGGTGTCGTGAAAAAAGACCGGCAAGCTTCAGCTGGCTTTTCACAAGCAGCCCATTCATAAAACCGCTTCTGCATGTCTGCGCGTGCGCGCTAATGGACTTTTTGTACGCACTGCCTCAACCGGAGTCGAACGCGCCGGGGATAGGCGTCGCTTACGTGGCTTGTGCTCTCGTTTCTGGCAGGCACCTGGCCGTTTGGGCGGTTGAATAGCGTCTTCGTTTTGGAAACAGATGAGGCGAGGAAGAAAGAGCCGTTCTCCCCTCGAACTGGAATATATTCTTTATCCTCTTTAATGAACAACTCACTTACTGCATGGATCATTGCATACATTTATGCAGTGTTTCCGAAGGGGTCAGAACCAGAAACCATGGTCAGGATAGCTGCACTTGCTAAACTCATCAGAAAGGAGCAAGAACATAGCAGTGAAACAAAGATCAGACTCATGCAAGTGCTGGTTACTTCCATCTTCCTTTATGCTTGGGAGATATATGGGCTCTCACAGTCAATTTGGAAAGGAAAATCCAGGCCATTGATATGCAATGCTCGAGAAAACCTCTAGGCATGAGCTACTTAGCCCACAAGACCAACGAAACGGTGCGCACCACCACCAGGGGGCACATTGGACGTCTGGTCACGTCATAAGATCATCAGGACTGGCCAAGATCATTCTCCAGGGCACGGTAACAATTTAAGGAAAAGTAAGCCTTATTTGACCACTAGATGTTGCTGTATCGTGTGGTGCAACCAAAAATGCACAAGGAAAAAAAACTACGGACACTCCATGTGACGGCACCACACCTTTTTTCCTTCTAATTTTTTTGCCTAGCCTTTCCTGAGGTTTTTGGTATTTTGGGGACCCGTTGCAGCAAGATGATGGTCAGTTATATCAGCTTCCTCTAGGTGAGGCTCATGATATGTAAAAAAAAAAAAAAAGCAAATTTCTGGAACACATTTTTCTAACCACTTGAAGATGCTAAATAACAATGTCCCTTTAAATGAAAAAGAAATGGTGCAATCTGCTTCCACCTACTGATGTGGATGGTTGTTAGTTACCCAGCTGATCACTACAAGGAAGCAAATATACTGAACAATGACATACTTTTTTTTTTGCAAAATTTGTGCAATTTCAAGACCTACTAGCATTTAAAAATGCAGAGTTCATGTATTTTTGCTTGTTATTTAAATCAATATTGTTTTACTAATGAATGAAGTGGTTTTAACAATTGGCGGCACAAAATAATACATAACCTTTTAAATGAAAAAATAAATTAAAAAAATAACAATAATAATAATCTGCAATCTGCTGCCACCTACTGATATGGATGAATGTTACAGTTACCCAGCTGATCACTGGAAGGAAAAAAATATGCTGAACAATGGCATGCTTATTTGCAAAGAATGTTGGGAAATATCTTGCTGCAAAGCCCTCACTGGTTGAAAAACACTGAATTAATGAACCAGTATGGACTGTCTGGTGCACTAACTGCTGATGTTTAGTTTCTTTGCTATTCACCACACATGGATTACCATTATAAATATGAAGGAAAACTGATAACTACATCTTTGCCTGTACTCATAAGGACCACAAAAGCAAGCAAAAATTCCCAGTTGTCGAAATAAGCGACAAACGCTTCCGCTTGCCATTCACTCCAACGGCTCCTTGCTCTCCCTCGTCCTCTCTCGCATCCTCTCCCTTAAAAGAAGTGCAGGGACTCGCTACGGCCGCAACTTCCTACGTAATTACTGCAAGGCACAAAACCAAACAATCGTCCCATACAGCACAGAAATCACTGGATTAGTTCACATCTTGGAACACTCAAACTGTGTGTGCGTCGTTGTGAGTGCAGAAAGGAGCAGAGATTTCAACACACACACACACAGGAAGGGAGGGAGGGTTTTGGAGTATCCACTTGGAAAGAAGGACGAGGGCGGGAAAAGAGGGGGGCTCGTTTTTTTTTTTTATGAATGGAGAGCAAAGAAGTCAGCGACAGAGAGGCACACTTCCTCTTACGCAGGCAGGGAAGAAAATTTATGAATGGCCCTCGTGGAGTGTAAACAAGAGACTGAGCGCTAAGCGACCCGGTCAGTGCTGGATTGAGACTTGTGAAAATCAAGATTTTGGAAAACAGTTTTGGAAAATAAGTTTGTTTTCACACATTTTGAACTGTGTGGTGTCGTTTTTGTTGCACATAAATACAGGGGTGTTAAGTCAAATCATATTTATTTATATAGCCCTTAATTGCAAAAAGTCTCAAAGGGTTGCACAGACCAGTATCCCCTGATCTGAAACCCACACAGAGGCAAGGAAAAACTCCCCCAAAACTGAGGGGAAACTAAGAAACCTTGAAACACATGAGGTCATTCTCCCTCCAGGACCAGGCTGCAACGGATGTTGCAAGGGCATCAATAGACACTACACAGTCAACATCAACAGAGAAAATAAGAAATAACTAAAATTGTGCAAATTCTCATTCACTTTGAGTTCCCGGGTTAAGGTACACAGATTGGCTAACCTCATCCATGCCAAATCCAGAACCACAGCACCCAGATTATTTTGCACCTTTTTCAGAAAAGTTGGATTTCTTGGCGTATCACACTGCTGAAAAAATTATTTTGCCTCTTCTGGTTTCATGACTCCTTGAGTTTCAAATGTTTTATTAAAAAAAGAATTTAAACCAGGGTCTGGAGGTGCGGCGGGTGATGCATTCTGGGTAAGGTTGGGCCATAGCGGACTTTCCACTAGAAAAGGTCCAAGAAAGACATTCCACTATTCTCAAATAATATATCCCTTTGAGCAATCGGCATCCCCGGAATTTTACAGTACACCCCCACTAGCTTCTATTTCTAGTCAGCCCGGCGAAAGCGAGCCAGCAGACGAGATCCACTCAACAGATGTGCAGGTATTGCGCCATGCCTTGGTGTGACATTCCGCACTGTTATTTAAGTGTTTTTTCCTCACCCCGTCGGAGGCCACACCCGTGCAGGTAACAAGCGGACGTGGTAAACAAGCTCGGCGGGGCGCAGAGTTCGTCCTCAGGCATCAATTATACTCCAGCCAAGCAGGATTAGAGACTGGCTTTTAGATTTCATACGCAAACATATCCCAGTTCCAATAACAGGTGAGTCACCTGCTCGGGTGGCTTTCAAGCTCGACACGGCTTGAACTTTTCACTTCTGGCAACAGACCGAAACGGATCTCATTCTTAGAGTCGGGGATCATAAGGCTGCAATAGTAACAAAAGCGACGTGCCTTGTTTTGACTAGAGAAAAAAAAAGGAAAAAACCCAATCAACATTCTCCGAGGAAGCAACAACGTCAACAAGCTAGTAAACAACACATTCCAGAGGACAGTGGGCACAGGTTTCATCAGAATAGACGTCATGGAAAAAATTACAGCCGTACATGTCGATTTTCTTTTTTCAAACAGACACCAATAATAAATTGCGTGAAGTATGGTTAGGATTGTTATGCAGCACTTTAAAACTCAAAAATATGCCACGCTATTCTAAGAACGGTCCCTGGTGGAATTTCGCAGCAGTAGCTAAGGAAGTAGAGCGGTCGTTTTGGGACCAAGAGGTCGCAGGTTCCCTGACCCGGCTTCTGAGTTAAAAGTCAAAATGTGGGCAACATATTGAACACCCAATGCATATAGGCAGGCAGGCAGACATGCATGGCTGCCTCTGGCAATCGGTGTGTGAGAAAGGGTTACGTGTGAAGTACATCGTGAAGCGCTTTGGAGGGCTTCAGTGACCGATCAAAAGTGCTATACAAGTGCAGTTCATCATAATAAATGTGGCAAAGCAGTGTCATCATTTAAAAATGAAAATAAAATACTTGCCAGGAGATATCATGGGATGCCAGTTTTTTTATTTGGACACATGGTTGTCCATTGTTTAGCATAATTGTCGCTATTGGGCAATCATGTTGCGGTTCTTTGATTACCACACCCTTTATGATTGGCCTGCTTTTTGCAATCTTGAAGATTTAATAAAAAGATGGGGCTCGGCAAAGGGCTTTAAGAAGGGATGTAACTTTTCTTATTTGAGAACCCATCCCCCAGTCTTCGAAAACCAATGACATATTTCCACCTTATCTTGAGTGTCTACTAAGTGTTAACTGATTAGATCACTAGCTCTAGATTTTTTGTTGATGGTATAAGAGCCATTATATTGGCATTGAAAAAAAAAAAGAAAAAAAAAAGATTCTCAGTCATTCAACCACCACACCCTACCAGTAAGGGGCCCCCACACAAGGAAACACTGAAAAAATAAAAAATAAACAACTGCAGAATAAAATCCTAAAAATGTAATATTTAAAGTAAAATATGTCACAGTAAAAAGTTAGCAGTAGAACAAATCAAACTTAAAAAATGATCAACCAAAATCTATATTTAAAAATGTTAAATTGAACTAATATTTTGTTTTAGAATACAGGAAGTGAAATGAAAATCTTCAAATTGATTGCTTAATAAAACAGTCCAGCGTCACTGGATATTTTTACCTGAACACCTGAAAAGGTGCACCCAAAGTAAAACTAAAGCCGTACTTGAACCATTTGAAGTACTGTATCATTATAGTTTTGGTAGATGTTTTCCTCTAATGTACAAATCTGATTAGCTACTACTGGCACTGAATTTTGAAAGTTTGAATACTCACAAATTAACAGTATTTCTACTTATTCTTCTCTCCAAAAATCTGCCAGGAAATGCATGTAGCGGGGTGGTAGGGTTGAACAACACAATAGGATTACAACCCAAAGGCTTGCCCAGCTCCACTTCAAATTTGACAATACTAAAAATAAAAATAAAAATAAAAAAAGCATTTTTCACAAGTTTTCCTAAAGGAGGGGTCCATGAGAACCAAAAGTGTGCCATAGTAATAGTTACATGGGAGAAAAAAATGCTGCTGTTCTGGAATACTTAAACATACGAAAATGTTCTTGGGATCTAAATAAAGGTAATACTTGGGGCTATCTTACCCATATATGAAAAATAAAAGACTTATCATGAGATAACACTGCTTTTGTTGGGTGAAGCCCCTCCCGTAACCACGTATGTAAACACAGTAAACACAAAATAATGCCGAGCAGGAGCGTATTCAGATACACGAAAACCAATGTTATGATTCGAATAATAAGTAAGCTGGCAATGATTAATCAAATCAAATCTTGCGTTGCACAATAAGAGTGACGCGAGTGTGACCTATTGGAAAATACCTGCCGTGGCTCACTACAATTAGCGAAAACAATGGAGGACCAAACCAAACCCTTCTAATGGCAAAATCCAAACCCGTCAAGCCCAAAAAACTGTCAAGACCCTCAGAAGAACTTAAGCAAACTTCTCCATATGTGTGACTATAGTTGCCGGTCAAAGTTGAAGAGCCGGAGTGACTGCGAGCAGCCGGGACGCGGTCCGTCAACACAAAGGTCCCCTTGGCCTTTAAATGAAGTGCCCGTCAAAAAGGGGCCCCCGTGACCCCGCAAATCGCGCAGGGGTCAGCAGTTAGCGGCAAGCCGGCTGACCATTGGCCGACCGGGCCGGGGGAGGTTAAGTAGACATGACCCTGGCGTGCCCTCGGGTTCATCTGCGCTTCCTCCGGCGCTTTGTGGCCTAATGGACGGCGACAATGTAGCGGGCGGGCAAGTGTCATGTGGGGATGGTGACACCGGCAAGTTTAAATGGCGCCGTGTTTACGCACAAAAGACAGCGGGCAGGATGTCCCCGTGACCTCCCTGTCCGAGCCCGTCATTCAAATTGTAGTTCCAAGAGTGACGCTCAGCCATATAAAACATGTCAGAGGTGGTTGTTGATCTCAGGCCTTAACAATGTATAGAACAGGGGTGGAGAAGCTTTTTGACCAAAAAAGCCATCATAGCAAAATATTTGGATTTTTTTTTTTTTTTTTAATGAGAGAGCCATATCGTATATTAAGACAAACTTCAGCAAAATCGCTCTCCAGAATATTTTTCAATGCATTTTATTTCACTTATTTTCACGCTAGATGATTTAACATTTATGAATTAGGAAAAGTGCCAGAGCCTGGGTCCGTAACAACAAATATACCACATTAAACTTGTCTCCCTCCCGCAGTTACTTAGTATCCTTGAGGCTCCTTTTGACATCCATTCTTTAATAAATAATGCTATCATAACGAAGTTATTTTGTAAAAATTTCCCAAAATACAGCAAACGACGATACTGACATATTTACCCTCAGTGCAGATTGCGTTGGTAGAAGTGCACTGTATGCATGGCTCTGCCACCCTTACAGCTAACCCAATCAAATTGCTCTGTGTGCTTGGCTGGCGTTTCTGTCTTAACGTTTTTTCTGTAGGTTTTTATCATTAGGTGTCTCAACAGTGGACTTCAATTGTTCAATGAACTTTCATTTAAAGGTTTCCTCAGCAACGTACAGCCAAAACGGGGTCTGTTGGAGTGACATCTTGACCGTCAACTGTAGTGGGGAGTATGCTCTTTATATACAGGACTGACATGAATTCTACTAGGACTGCGATGAAGTTTGCGTGGGTATGAATTTTTCTCCGAAACATAAGTACTCACGAAAAGAGCCATACATGGTTTGCGAACCATAGGTTCCCGACCCCTGGGATAAATTAAAAGGGTGCGTTAGTTCAAAAGGTTTTACGGTATACCTCTTTATCTGTGCAAAGATTGGTCGATAATCATCGCTGGCCCAAATTGCAATAAATTTAATGCAATTGGACTCATAGTTGTGGGGGTGAGGGCGCCAAAACTTTTCCCACTAGACCACCAGTGGTACAGATGACATATGAAAAGACAATGAAGCTCATCTCATTATCACAATGTTATTATTCAGGGTCCTATAAACACTGATTTGCACAGTGCATTGACAGGCTGGACAGTATCTCCAATTTTTTTTTTATCTGTGCGTGAAAAACGTTGCAAAACAGAATAGAAAATGAAGTCTTTCGATAATTTATGATACAATTATTTTACGTATGAGTTTTTGGCACTGTGATTAAAACTGCTGTGATAATGAGATAACCACTTATGCCTATTCGTATGTCATTTTTACCCCTGGTGGTCCAGAGGTAAAGTGTCAGCGGTCTCACCACCGCATTCCAGGTTTGAAACAATAATATTTATAATATTATATTTGGAAACAATATTTTGCGATTTCAATTAGCAATATTTATTTACATGATATGCCATAAATGTATAAAGACCCAAACAGTTACAAATAACTCTTACTGTAGGCTCAATTTCATGCTCTTTACATAGACTATTTGTTGGGGTGCGCTTATAATCCAATGCGCTTTATCGTACGGAAAAAAACAGTAACTCCTTTTGGTTGTACCAAGCTTACCTTATTTAGCTAGCCTAGGTAAGCATCAGCTGTGCTGCTTCATACACAAACAAAAGACCAAAATTGCATTTACAACATTACACAACACTAAGTCCCATTACTTGCGTTTGCTAGCTTGCCAAGTAGTACATTTGATACCAGGAAATAACCCAGCCTGCCAATTCCCCTTGCACAATAAACAACACTTCACCTCAATACAAAAATCAAGTCATGACCTTGTGTACGCCAAAGTCTTCGAAAGTAGAGACAATGTATTCCTAGTACAAGACAAGCTTTTTTATTTTTATTTTAAGCAGATACAACTTTCAGGTCATTTCTCTCAGCGATAAGATCTTAAGGCCTAACTTAAGTCCGACCCGAATTTCAGCCCGGGTCGGGTCTTAAATGTCAATCATTATGTTTGGGCCAGGCTTCTCTCTCGCAGACTTTTTTAAAAATATATATGTTTATAAAAACTATTATAAACTATTATCCAGCATCATTATTGTTTGTCTCTCTGCCTCTCTCAAAGTGCTGCGCTCGATTCTTAAGGATGTACTGCAACTGTGGTTAATGGACCAATTGTTTAACCCTTTGAAATGATGGATGGCCTTAAAATTTCCCCGTGAACTCTTAAAATCCTGCAATGATGAAATTGTTGCTGTAACCTCTGAAGACACAGAAATATGGAAATATTTATACAGTCTTGTTTAACTTTGTTATCAGAAATCCCCTCTCCTCCTCCTGAGTTCTCGCAGAGAAAATATGAAATTCCGAGTTAGCTCCGGAAAATTCAATTTATCGGTCGGGCTAAGGCCGGGTCGGTCTATGACACCCTCGGGCATGGGTCGGTTCGGCCTGGACTCTTTAGGCCCGATCTTACCTCTGATATCAATTAAATCCTCGTTCTCGACATGCACCACACTGTTCAAATGAATTGTTGAACCGTCTTGCCATGGTTATCAAAAAAGGAAGCACATTCAAATAGATCGCTTTCCCTTTTTACATGTTGCCACCAGGACAAAGCCTCATCTTTGGACCTGAATCCGCCTTTTTACATGTTTCCTGGCCCGGCCCTGTCGGCTTTTCAAGAGTATGCAAATGGAGAACGACACAGAATACAAAGGCCTTTTGGCGCTCTGGCTTTTGTCTGGCGGAAAGATTACAGTGGACCACTGATCATCTCGCATGATATGTTCCAGAGCCGCTCGTGATGGGTCAAAATCCATCTCAACACACCATGTCATTTTTTCCCCACTCTAGTTGTTTTAGCCGCTGAGCCCCCACCGACACCTTCCACAGGCCCGTGTTTGACCTCGCCATGCCAACAGCAGGCCAAAAACAGCACAAGCGAATTTAGTGATGCCGGATCACACCAGAAACAATAAAAATCTCCGGGGGTAAAGGACACAAAACGAAATGAGCTCGGCAAGGACAAAGAAAGACAAATTACTTACAGTTCTCCGAGTGGAAATCCGGAACAAACTGCTCGTCGCTATCAGGAACTTGAGCTGCAAAAAAAAAGAGAACATTTCGCATAAGGAGCTTGTTAAACTTCACAAACATTTTCACATTTTTATGCTAAATTAAAAATTAATTAGTGCCAGTTTAGTTGAAATGGATTTCTGATGTCAATGACGCTGAACTGAATCAACAACATTGTTCTGAAGAAAAACTGGTCTTGTAAATAACTGGTAAAGTGGGAGCTGACACCTTAAATCCACACCAAAATTTTAACCCACACCTGAAAACAAAGTTTGAAAATTGACTTGAGTTTGAAACCTCTGTCACACGTTTCTACCTTTAACTATGTTCTTAAAACCTTGACCAAGCTTTAAAAGACAAATTTGAAAACATAAGGCTGTCTTGAAACAACACAGACTAAATTGAAACCTTAAAAAAGCCTTAAGCATAATGCTTTCTTAAAACTATAATCCAGACTCAGACAAACACCAACTAAAATTGAACGCTGGACTGAAACCCTTTTAAAAAAATCTAAACGGGTTAAAATCCAAGCCTAACAAAGCTTTCACCTCTTAGCTCCAGTTTGAAACCCTAACCCAGCCTTCAAAGTATTCTCAAAACTTGCCAACTGTCTTAAAGCCTGAACTAAGGGTAAACATTATTTGTTGAAGCCAAAACCCTGCACCAAAAACCAGCTCAGGAAGCCAAAGGCTGACTTTCAACCCTAGCCCATACATTGAACCATAGTTCGAAAAATTGAAACCAGGGGTGGAAAAACTACACACCGCTGGCCAAATCCAAAAGTGGAAAACAATTTAACTTTAATAAAAAATGAACTTCTAATGAATAAATAAAAAACAAGAGTTTTGGCACCACACTTGTCCCTAATGTCGTGCCAT
This sequence comes from Urocampus carinirostris, assembly GCF_059441175.1. Taxonomy (NCBI): domain Eukaryota; kingdom Metazoa; phylum Chordata; class Actinopteri; order Syngnathiformes; family Syngnathidae; genus Urocampus; species Urocampus carinirostris. The sequence continues at coordinate 20,689,998 of NC_142367.1, read as the reverse complement.
GGATTTTATTGTACTTGTTATTTTCTTAAGCGTGCAATTATTCTGTTTTGCAAAATAGTAATGGGATTTCATGCAAAACTAACTTCTGAGATATTCACAGTATTTTTCGTAATATTCATTGCATATTGTGAAATTTAGTCCTTAAAAGTGACCCAAAAAAATATTTTTGTTTGAAAGCCATTTTGAATTACAGGTGGAAGTCTGCAAGTTCATGAATTCAAAAATAGATAATAAATTGGATAGGTCTTCTCTCCTCATGTATTGCCGAAGTATCGGATGATTTAAGTCAGTAAAATAAATAATTTTTCCCCGCTAGTCGGGCCCTGATCCTAAATTTGCTAACCCCAATGCTGTCCGCCACGCAAAAAGTCTACCCATCTCCGCTTTAAACCAAGTTTCAAAGCCATAAGAGTGTTAAAACCCTACTTTACAACTCGAGGCATAAACTCTGATGTTTACACATAACTAACCCTGAAATCTAAACCCTTGAAACCTTAACCTAGGCTTAAAACATCCTTTTGAAATTGTAACCTTGGCTTTAAAGTATTATCAGGTCTTGAAATTGTGACAATAGGAACGCCTATTCCCCTTTGATGCCCTTGGCTCGGGCTGATACATTTTTAAATCTAAATCAGGCATGTCCAAATACCGGCCCGAGGGCAAGTTAAGGCCCGTGATAAAAATGATATTGGCCTTGGGCCTCTGTCATAAAATTTGTCATATGTGCCTCGCTAAGTAATGTTGACTGCAGTATAAAATAATTTTGTACAAAAAAATAAATAAATCCCCATTTCACAAGATGATGGCAGTAGCCCTTTGGCCACCTTGCCCTTAGCTTTCTGTGAGAATTTTAGCCCACCCCAATTCCGATATGGTGGCTCTAAATAAAAAAAGGAAAGTTATCTGTGAGGGGCCTCCACCTCCTGGACTAGTGGACATTATAGTATTTTCTTACCAAAATCCAAAACAATTGCGTCTCCTTAATTTGCCAAGAGACTGACTGTTTTCGAAAAGTATAATATCAAAAGGCACTGCCAGACGAAACATGCAGACTACAAAGAGCTAACTGAAAACGAACGCTGTGAAAAGGTGAGGCAACTGGAAGCTGTTTTAACGGCAGAGAAGCGCTTATTTATGAGACCCTACAAGTCAAGTGAAAATGCTACAGAGGCGAGCTACGAGGTCATGATGCTGACCGCCAACCACTGAAAACCTTTCACAGAGGGTTAATTTTGTAAAGACTATTGGAAGAACTCTAAGTTGAATAGTCGGCCCTCACACATTTTCAGCTTACCAAATCAGACCCGCTTTCTGAAAAGTTTGGACACTCCTGCTCTAAACTGAAACCGCAACCCCGATTCGAAACCCCACTGTAAACACCTCGAGCTCCACCGGTAAGTGCAGCGCACTGTAAAGTCACATGAAAATCTCTGGCCGGCCTTCCTGCTCAGCTCATTCATTCGAGAGCGGCAAACAACATGCCTGGCTGCTTACGGCCCAGCAGGGAAAGGATTCTATCCTGCCCAACCTACGTGAGTGTGTGCGTTTACCAGGGTTGAAAAGTAATGGAATACCACATTTTTCTGACAATAAGCCTCTCTGGAGCTGGGGTGTCTAACCCTTTTCAAGCTGAGGGCATTTTTTTACCAATTTCCGCAAAGTGCACCTAGTTTGATACGAGTTTCTAAAATAGCAACTTTGCTAGATGGCTTGCTAAACAGCTTAAAATGTAACTTAATAGTTAGCTGGAAAGGTAAAAAACGTAAAGGGAGCTTGCTAAAAGAGTTAAAAGCCAACTAAATAGCCGAAAAAAAAGTTAAAAAAGGCCAGATAGCTAGCTAGAAAAGAGGCCAAACTTTAGCTTGATAACTAGCAAAAAAGTTCGAATGTTAGCCAGATAGCATGGAAAGAATGTAAAAAGCTAACTAGATTGCTTGCTAAATAGCTCAAAAAGCAGGAAAATGTAGTCATTTAATTTATAATTATATTTATTTTGTCTTTTATTTGGTATTCAAGTTCTCCAAAAGTAATGGAAGGTAATCAAGTTACCATACTGCAATATTAAGTTCTTCGGATTACTTTACAGATTACATTTTTTACCAGGTAATTATAAACTGCTTTGGATTGGATTTTCAGGCATAACCCTCCCAATCCTGTAGTCCACGCAGCACAATGATGAATGGATGGTGATTCCCAACGCTGACCTGCTGCACAATAGCGCCTGTCTGAGGCCGCTTGCACCTGGGCCGCCGTCTCTGACTGGACTCATTCACATCCTCGCTGGGACGAGTTTCATTCACTAATCGGACGCTTTTGAAAGGAGGAGACCGGCCGAGAGGAGTCACTGATCGCATCAAGATGTTACGCACGCGCTCGCGACTCCCTAAGAGTCCACAGAAACTGCAGCACGGAGGCGGTATCTAGAGTTTTAGACGTCAAACATCTGGAGCAAAGCTGCAAAACAAACATTCGGACGATAAAGCTTTTTCTTTGAATATTTGACGTGCTTCCCTTGAGGCGACGCTGCAGATCCCTGAAAACAAGGACGAACAGGCTATGGGACAGTTTCATCCCGAGGGCTATAACCTCCCTAAATAAGCACACAAGACTTTAGATCACGTTTTAAACTCATGGCCCGCAGACAGAATGTGGACCACCACATTATTTTGTGTAGCCCAAAAGAGCTTAAAAATAAACAGGTCAAAACATTATTTGACAAAAACTATATTTCCCACAATGCATACAGACTACAATCTCTGTGAAGTGACGGCTCATTACCACTACACGCCTGTATTTCCGTATTGATGCCAATGAGTGGAACAGAAATAAATGATTCCAAAAAATGCACTAGAAGATTTTGTTATTCTGTTTAAATGGGATAGCTCCACATCAGGGATTAATTTGTTGCCAGATTGGCTCGTATCTAAAGATTTTCCGCCCCCGATATGAAATAACTGAAAACAAAATAATTCATTACCGGCCTTCGAAAAGCATCCAAGTTAACCCTAAATAGGTATAAAACACATCTTCTACAAAACATATTTAAATAGGAATTGAACATAAAAATATAGTAATAGGATAAATAAGATGATAAAATGGCTTTAAAGCCACGGTATGTACTAGTAATGTCTGCAAATTCCCGTACCTTAAATTTTCTCTCGGATGTCAAGCAAAATATTTGCTCGAAAGACATCTCGTACCTTGAAATTCCCGTAGCTCATATGTAGAGGTATAGTTATAATTAATATATATATAATATTAAAATCAATTCAACTGTAATGTTTGTTATTTGGAAAATTAAGAACATACATTACTTTAAATGAAGAAGTGACACTTTTTACATACTTATTAAATGTAGCTACATTTATAAGTTACATCAGGCCCTTTGAGACTACCATTACACCATCCCCCCAATCTAAATCCTACAGAAGGGCAAGGAAAAACTCAAAAACCTCAGCATGAGGAAAATGAAGAAACTCTAAGAAGGGCCTGCACATGAGGTAATCCCCCTTCCAGGATATTCAGTCTACAATAGATATAGAAGGTTTATGTTCATAGTTTATTTTTTTCGACTTTTTTTTTTCATACTTCTGCTGCTAATGTCATTGTCGTTTTCCAAAGCACATACAATTAAGACCAGTCTACAACCACTACCCTATAAATAGTACCCATCTGTTCTAATACTTATTTAATCTATTTGTTCATCCTGGAGTGCCACCCTGAATCTTGTGGTAAACTATGTACACTACATTGAAATCAATGGTAATAAAGACAATTGTATTCAATACATTCTGACACCAAAACATTTTCTTTTGAATTATCCAGCTACATGTCTGGTCTTTGAACGTACTATAAGAACAGCACAGAATGCCAGATGGGTACTTTGCTTAGGAGAAGCATGGTTGGTGATAAAGATAAAGCATCAGCATTACATCAATGGTATAATCCTAAAAATAAAAAAAATGAAAACTATTTAATAACAGTTATTATGCTGACACAACCCAGTCTCGGCTAAACAAAGTCAGCGCGACAGTGACAAGTGGCATCGGAGCCACGGTGCCTGGCACGTTTCAGAACAGCATTGCTAAATCGCTCTGGAGTTCTGCTTGGAACAAAAACAGCTTTCAATCTGATCAGACTCAATTTAAATTTGTGAACGCAAACAAATAAGCGTATTATTATAAGAAAACAGATTTAGCCTAGGTTAATATATCGGATAATCTTGTAGCATCTACCCTGCTTGCGTCCCCATGATGGCTAGGTCCACACTGCATTGAAGTTGCTTTTTGTTTTGCACCATCTGATTTTTTTGTCTTGTATCTGATCTCTTCAAGTCAGTCTGCATGGTATATAAGTGATTTTTTAACACCAGACCCAGGCCACTCTCATATCCCTTCATCCATCCATTTTCTTCTACTTATCCAGTGTCCGGTCATTGGGGCAGCAGCCTCAGCAAGTAAACCCTAACCTGCCTATTCCCAGCCACTTCATCCAGCTCATCCCCTGGCTTTCCCAGGCCAGCCTAGAGACGTAGTCTCTCGAGCGTTTCCTGGGTCGTTCCAGGGGCCTTCTGCCAGTGGGACATGATTGGAACACCTCCACCTCTTTTCCAGCCAAGCACCATGGTCTCGGACTTGGAGGCGCTGATCTTCAACTGACCGCTTCACACTCGTCTGTGAATCACTCCTGTGAGGGCTGAAGATCACGGCCTGAGGAAGCCAACAGCACCACATAATCTGCAAAAGGCAGAGATGCAATGCTGAGGCTTCCGAACCAGAACCCATCCCAATCAAGGCTGCGCCTAAAAATTCTGCCCATAAAGGTTCTGAATAAAATCGGTGACAAAGGGCTGCCTTGGCGGAGTCCGACTCCCACTGGAAACGAATCCGACTCACTGCCGGCAATGCAGATTAAACTCTGGCACCGGGCATACAAGGAACGTGGGCAAAAGGACTGGCCACCATGTGCTTGCCAGCGGATCCCAACTTGTGATCCCAAATCTGATATATCTCTGATCTTTTGGAATGTGGCTGCCGTGTGAACGATCAAGAAACCTCTATGCGACCTGCACATCATCTATAGGCAGCAGACGTCACTATTCTGCGTTCAACGAGGAGGAACGATGCTTGGAATGCAACAACCATGGCGTCAAAAAACACAAAGCGTTCAATAGGGGGGAAAGTGAGGTTTTACATTGAATTATTATTATTTGAGAGGGACAACTTTGAAACTGCATCCATAAACACTGATCGCATAGCAAATGACATCGATTGGAGTCGTTCACACACAAGATCACAAGTGCACTTTGCGGAAATTGGTAAAAAAAAAAAAAAAAAATGCTCTCAGCTTGAAGTCCCATTTAGTTGGAGATTTGAACCATCTCACAAAAATATTGGATTCTCCCCCCACACACAAAATTGAAATTGAGCATCAAGCTCTGCAGTGCGAACCTATCCTGAGTCTAAAGTTTGAGTGCAAGACAGACAACAGGCACTCAGAGCAACAAAAAGCGGAAATAAAATCATTCACTTTTCTCCCGTCATCACACTTCTCTTTACAAAGAAAACCGGATGACCGGATGACACATATTTTTATGTGTGTGGCAAGCTCTGACACACATCATTGATTTCTAATTTAACGTAGCATCCTGCGGCCAACTGTGACCCAATAATAACAACATTTCTCGCCAAGTTGCTACTGTTTCACCTCAGGCTCAGCCTTAAATTGTATTTCATTTTTTTAGGGAGGAAACTGATGCTGACAAAATGCAGCAGGCAAGAGTTTTGTCGCGTACATCAGTCTATCATTAGATAGTTGCAGCGGATATTGAATCTGAAGTCGAACCAGATCCATTATGATCAGGGTTTCCTCAAGAAAACTTGGAAAGCCGGGTGGCCAGGGACAAGGCAGACTGGGAACATAATTGGACCTGGTCCAAAATTCAACAAGAGCCATATTCTAGCTGCTGCAATAGTATGATCCATCACTTTTTTGTAAAATTCACAATGGGGTTGATGTTGGAAGGGAGTAAATATGGTGGTACGTCATTACGATTTGCAAATAGGGTAGTGGGTTGAGCAGAAAATTCAGGTTGTCTGAGAGACCAATAATGGACTGGAGAGAACCCCAAAGATGACAAAATTATCTGCTGTACAAGTGTTACACAGTTGAAGTTGTGACTCATTTGGAAACTGCAAAAAAAAAATAAAAATAAAAAATAAAAAAAAATAAAATAAAAGTAATGTGAATGTGATGTTAAAAATTGACAGGTTTGTTATTATTTTCCTTTTGAAATAAATAGACAGTCCTGTTGTTAAAAAGGGGCTGGGGCAGAGTGTGCAGCATACAGAGTAGGGGCAGGCTATTAATATCACTATTTAAAAAAAAATATATATGATTTGGATTGCATCACTGGTCTTTGAGAAAAGAAATGTTAAGACTACAAATTTCTGACCATATTATTTGCATGTTTTACCATTTTTTTGAGACTAGCACATTTCTAGACAGTTTTCTTTTATGATTCATGAAAAGAAGAAAAATCTGACATTTTAGGAAAGCTATTTACTTAGTGGACAGTGTTTATTTTAAATGGCTTTTTAAAATAGTTTGCCTCGTTTAGTTAGAATAACATGTGAAATGATATATTATTCATTTCACACATAAGGTATAGTGTGAAAATAACAACTGAACTGATTTTATGTAATGTGTTAAACATTTCACACATAAGTCGCACCAGAGCTAGGTTAGGCTAGCTTCACACTGCAGTAAAATCTGATTTTTTGCACAAACGTGACCCGAATGTGATCTGTTAAAGTCTGCCTGAACGGGACAATCCTATGTTTTCACACCAGACCCAGGCTACATCCATATGTGGTCCTAAATCCGATACATATCAGATTATTTGGCATGCTACTTCTGTGTGAACATGCGTCCTGCACGTCATCAAGAAGGGAAGAAGCATAGAACACAACAACCATAGCAGACGAAAACACAAATGGCATTTAATGGAGGGAAAGTGAAGTCTTGGAAAATATTTAGGGGGACAACTCTGTTCAGCCTTCGGTAGCACAATAACCTTGAATACAAGTTGCAATGAGATAGAGATGTCAACGAACTCACAAAAACATCAGATTTCACCCCCAAAAAATCGGAATGGAGCATTAAGCTCTGCAGTGTGAAGCTATTCCAAGTCTCAACCCGGCCAAACAAGGAATAAAACTGCGATTTATAGTCTGGAAAATAATGTATTTATGAATGTACCTGCAGTAAGATTACTTGTACTGTTACTTTTGAAGCTTCCGGGGACTTTGAGGTGCAAGTTTGCACAAGAAAGAAAGTGTGTAAGTCAACACACACATATTAAAGTGCATACAAACACACTTCCATTAACCCCCACCCACCTTTCCCTGGTGGGAGTTTCTGGGCATGTAAACCTGAGGGCCAATAGGACAAGATGCAACAAGCTTCCACAACGTTAACTATCAGTCGCTTCCGCTTCTCCTACTTCCAAAAAAATAAAGCCGAAATCCCCCAGAGCTTCCCTGGCATTTACAATCGGTGCAAATACTTCCGTAGCGCAATGGCTGGAGATAAAGTCTTTAATTAATGCGACAGGAAAAGACAAGGTCTGCGCTCAAGCTGCTATTTAAAGTTAAATAACATCTTAGCTGTGCTACAGCTGGGACGCGATTACCAAAATAAGTCAATATGTCACGTGAGCCTTTTCCCCTCCATGAAACGACTATCATTAGGCCACAGCAATTACCTCGTTTCGGTGTCATTTTGTAGCAGTTTTCAGATTTGATCAGTTTTTCAGTTATGGAGCGTGTGTGTCTTTTTAACAGGGATAGCGTGCAGTTGTTGTTTTTTTTTTTTTTGCTTTTTATTTTTTATTTATTTATTGAGGATTAGTAGGGCAGCACGGCGACGCATTGGTTAGCCCGTGTGCAGCACAGTTCTGAGGTCACAAGATCGAACCTCCTGTGTAGAGTTTGCATGTTCTCCCCATGCTTGCGTGAGTTTCCTCCAGCAGTCCAAAAACATACATTTGAGGTTAATTGGCCGGTTCAAATAGTCCCTAAGTGTGAATGAGCGAGTACATTTTCTGTGCCTGTGTGCCCTGTGACTAGCTGGGAACCAGTTGAGGGTGTCCCCTGCCCACTGCCCGAAAATAGCTGGGATGGGCTCCTGAGGATAAGCGGTGCAGATAATGGATGGATGGATATTAGTACACTACTGAGTCTTAAATAACCCCTATGTCATGTGGCAGGTCAAAATTGATCTATATATATTTTTTAAATATACTATTGGTTGGTTGGATCCCTTAACCACCTGGGTCGTAGGGGCACCATTTTCTGAGGTGTGTCTTGGGCAAGTACAGCCTGGTGACACTGATCCCTTTCATGTGTTAGGCGAATGAGCTAACCACCGCACTACGGAAATTATGAGACTTTTTTTAAACGTTGTTTTTATCCTACCAACACCGCCGGTGAGATTGGGCCGAATGGGGTCTTCCAATTTTTACACAGCCTTGATCAAAGACAGACAAAAAGAATAGAAAATGTTTTTTTTTTAAAAGAATAAAAAATACGAAGAAGGAAATATGAAAGAGGCAAAAAAGGAAAACACGAATAAAAAGAATAGTAGAGGAAAAGAAAAAAAAATGGAAAAAATTAATAACTTAACTACATTTGTGAGATAAAAGAAAAAAAAATGATAAAAGGAACAAAAGAGAAAATTGCTTTGAGTTTTTTGTCTTATCACTTCTTATTTTTGTCTTTATTATTTTACATTTTTCTGTTCTTTTTTCTAATAATTTTTATTTTCTTATTTCTCTTTACAAAGGTAAGGTGTGTTTTGGTCACTTCGAGTCTAGTTTTAGCACTCATTTTCGATACAGCGAAATCTTGAGGGAAAATAATACAAACTGTCCCTTTAACTTTTATTTTAAGGCAGGGCCATCAAACTATCATCCCGAGGCCTGCCACTGGCCCCCGGCCCGCAAGTTTTAGACCCCAGGCCTATATGATCACAGTCACCTGTCAGCTTCAATTACTTTACAGATCATTTTGAATAGTAAAAATGAAACACACCTTGAGGAGTGTTAGAAATCTTAAAAAGTACAAATGTACCATTTTTCCCGCTACTAGTACTTTTAACCCCTTAACATGCGTAACCAAACTAGTGATTCATTTTTACGTGCAAGTGTGCACAATCATTGACTTCTGGAAAAATAATTCGAATATTTACAACTCTTTCACAGTGTCTAAAAATTGGCCAAAGTAAAATCCAAATTTTCAAAGCTAGTGGTGTAGTAAAGTGGTCGTCTCCAAAAGGCGACTTCTGGAAACGCCTACACCTATCCTTTGAAAAATGTGTAAACTACAATTATTAGTTATTCAGATTGTGATCAAATGTGACAAAACCAGGTCTCCCCTGTTTTTCCAGCAGAGATGCTTATGCTACACTCATCTGCAGCAATTTAATTGCAAAACAAAACAAAAAAACCAAAAAAAAAAAACGGCGAGGACAAAAACCTATTTCTGTGTGTTCCAACTCAGATTACTCAATGTTAGTAGCACTTGCAGTGATTATTTCAGGTTTGGTTACCTTTCAAAGGAGACCAAAACTGTCCATATTTTCCAGACTGTTCAAGAACAGCATTCAATTTACTTTGAGTACGTATTAGATTGGGATTTTAGGCAAGTTTTACAGGTACATTAAGGGGTTAATGATCGTGACCATTTACTGACACACATATATTTTACTTAAGATTTGGGTAAAAATCATCCAAGGTATTTACTCATTAAAAAAAAAAAAAAAATAGGACAACTGAGAAATATAATTAATCCCACCGTCTGGTTGATTATATTTTGACAAAATTTCTAAGACTATTGAAACAGTATAGGGTGGTTTAACCAGTGTGCTGGCTTCAGACATTGTGTCTCTGACGTTTTTTTCCCCTTCTCTTAAACAGCCCGACAATAATGCACCCACACCGGCGTTGGGCCTTTTCACATGCGGCGTCAAAAGCGACAAGTTCACTTCACGCCAGCTTCACGACACACACAAAGACAAAAGACCAGAGGTCGTAAAAGAGCGGCAGTAGGTGGCTAGCTTTGTAGTCGAATGTCCGAGTTGCAGACAAACTTTAAAACAAAACAAAAAAGTAACTCCAAGTATTGAAAGCTTGACAAAACTAACAAATTCTGATTGGGATTTTATGACCCACTCGACTGCAGAGCCCAAAATCTTAATTCTTAAATCAATAGATCAGGGGATATAAAGATTAAGGTTATAATACCTAGAAGTTAGTTTTAGCACAAAAAGTGATGCAGCACATGCAGACACAATACAAACTGGAAAAGGAGCAGCATAGCGTGTCAAAAGAGCTCATTTTCATGTATTGCGCTGTATTTCACAAATTTGTAGAGTGGTAAAACAACAATAAAAACAGTCATTATCTGAGACAACAACAAAGATTCCCTTCAATAATAACATTGATGGAGGGTATTTGCTTCGTTAAAGCATCATTGCCATTTTTAGCGATATTAATCAAGGACCAGGGTTGACAAAGCATCTTTGCTCTGCTCGTATTTCTAATTCCCACCACAGTCCAACAAGCAGCATTTATTGAAGCATAACGGTATAACGACTCCATTAGCACTCACGTCATCCTCAGCAGCACCAGCACAGCCTCAGAGTCTATATGTTTGCTGGTATGAGTGATGCATGCCCACACGGCCATAATCAATAAGCCCACTATGCTTCATCCATCCATTCTCCTGCATAGGAGCAAATAACTCACATTTCTATTGTGACCAATCTATTTTTGGCTATAGAAGCACTGAGAACCTTGACCTTCCCCTACATTGACATTTGCCAGGTCATGCAGTTAGAAACACTAAACCGCCAACCAAAGCACAGAAGGAGGACACTTCACGTTCACTTAAACAGTTTTAAAAACAAACAAGAAACACTCAATCTCAAGCCGATGACGTGTCGTCACTGCCAACAGCAGCTACTTTTGTGCCGAAAAAGCTCACGAGCTCGTAAATGATCATTTAACAGCTCACACGGATAGAGTATTACCTTCTGTGAGCCACGTCTCCTGGAGTTGGCTTAGATCCTGGAAGAGGTCTACAAAGTACACGAAAGGAAAATAGATGGAAAGGTCAGATCTTCAAAGAGGGGAAAGGAAGGGGGGTATTTCAAACAAAGTGGACTTTACCTTCAGATTCCTGAGGGGGCAATTCCGTGTCCATGTATTTCCTTTTGGCGGCCATCAGTAGTCTATTTGAGGGCCCATTTCCGTGAGACTTCTGCACAACAAAACACACGTTGACAGATGAAAACTTGGACGCATGTGCGTCATAGATAAACAGAATATTTTTTTTTAAGTTGTAACGATATCCCAGCGCTTCTTGAAGTAGGGGTATGTTCAAAAACAAGAGGAACAGTAGTCATTTACCGCACTGAGTCAACACTGAAAAAAACTTAACTGAGGTACTGTTGTAAGTTTGATTTAGCAAAACTAAAAATGCAAGGACGCAGGCGAGAGTTCCGAGTTGGACGCAGTGCACGAGCGTAAAGGGGAAAGGAGCAACGACTCCCAAATAATTGCACCAAAAGTAACGTTTAAAAAGCACCAGGGGGATACGCACATTTGCTAAGGTGAAAGGCACTTGCTGGTCCAAATATGCATCCATGTTCCGGGCCATCCGTCAGCCGACTGCGCTCATTTGGACCCGAGCGGTGCGGACAACCGTGCAGCCTGCAAAAAGCCTGACGAGAGAGGAAGGGTGAGGAAGAGGAGGAAGAAGAGAGAGGAGGGGTGTGAATGGAGTTGAGTGGAGGGTGCATAGATAATGAGCTCCATTCACAAAAAAAAAAAGAACCTAAAAAAACACGGGGGGAAGGGGCGATGGCGTGTCTGCAGAAAAGTCGATGACGTCCTTACTTCGAGTTACCTGAATAAAAGTTGCCATGAGTTCTCAAATCCACTTTAAAACAACATCGACCTTCGCAATTTAAGACGAATGTCCCTGCTTTATTCTCAAAGAAGCTTCGCGATTGGCGCATTTCCTCTTTCGAGGAGTCCAGTTTCAGACATTTGTTAAAGCTTCTACTTATGAATGGAGACTAAACCGCGCCCCCTCAGCCAATGGCCATGAAGGAAGAAGGCGGGACCAGGACGCCTGGGAGCCAATTGGCGCCAATGCAAAATAACTCCAGGTTCGCGCAGGACTTTCTAGTTGTTGTTTTTTTTCATTCACAAAAAAAGTGAGAGGGGGTAGGAAAAAACCCCTCCATTCACAAAAAACCTGCCTCGGCTTGTTTTTCTTCTGCCTGTTTACCTGATCGCACTCCACCGAGAGGTAGAAAAGTGGCGCTCGATGTGACGTAAATGGGCCAGGAGCTTGGCATTCTTGAGGTTTGAAAGTCCAAAAAGGCAAGGCGACGACAGAAATGTTTGCAACTCGAGAGAAAAAACACAAAGCGCATATATTTTCTGCAAGGACTTACAAGTCTTGCGTGACCTAATTGGTTGGAAGTAAACGGTACCGAATCGTCATACGTATAAATAAAAATGTAAAACAATACACAATGTTTTTCAACTGTGCAATGTTCATCATTTGGAACAAAACTCCAATCATTAAAAAAACAATATTGATTTGAATAATAAGCATACATCAAGAACTATCAGATGAACTTGTATTATTTTTTAAATACTAGTAGCTCACAAAATGTATTTTTATTTTCATGGCTGAGGGGAGTTCACCTACAGGGAGCTGTCATGATTGCCCGCTATCTTGCTTCTGCGGGTTCCCCCAAAACCTTTGAGAAAAGCAGGGCAAAAAATAATAAAAGTGGTACTGTTTAGTCACTTTGAGTCTCCGCAGTTTCTATTCTTCCGTGTGCTTTGTAGCACTCGTTTTAGGATCACGACACATCTCGTGGTCAAATCATACACACTGTCCCTTTACAATACTAGCTATCTGGTACAGGGAAAAACATTTAATAACCTATTTTGTCTCAAGAAGACGTTTGAAATCGTACTGTGAAAGAAGTGAAACAAACAAAATAATTTAAATATTTTCTTCTTGTCCTTTAAAGGCGAGGTGCATCTTTGGAGGTGTCCTTAAAAATGAAGAAAGTTAAACATTTTCTCTATTATGTATGTGTTAACAATGCCCACATGAGTTCAAAGAGCCCTCATGCTTTATTTACCGCTGTGCCCTCATATATTTTTATCTTACTTTTAGCAAATGTGTTCGGGGTGGAACACATTAGGTTTTAGGAATGGGAACTGGGGGGAGAGTTAGAGATTGACATCGTGCTTGTTCCCGCAGGGTCTTTTCCTGATTTGACAGTGTAGGATGGAAATTGAGAAAGAAAAGGCTTGCTTCAAGTAAAGTCCAAACGCCAACCCAAACCCCAAGAAAGATGAAAAAGAAAATATATATATTTGAGCGCCTCTAAGAAATGCACGAACTTGCATGCACATCATGAATGAGCTGATTGAGGCTGCAATCACGACTTTAAGCCAGAAGATGGCGGCAGAGTGTAACAAAGTTCAAAATTCCAAACTGCTCCTATAACAAAAAAATGTGTGTGGATATATATATATATATATATATATATATATATATATATATATACACAGTGGAACCTCAGTTCTCGACCATAATCCGTTCCAGAACCCTGTTCGAAAACCGATTTGGTCGATCACCGATAATCGTTTTTCCCATTAAAAGTAATGTAAAATCGTTTTAATCCGTTACAACACCCTGAACGTTTACCATGAAAGTAAACATGAAGCTAACCCAGGCTAATCGTACGTTAGCGTCAGCGTAGTCTTCCGTACGAAAGATTACGCCATCGTGGTTCGCACTGAACAAGACAACGTGTGTTTGTTACAATTTGGATAGTTTTACATGCACAAGATTTCGTTGCTGGACTTTTTTGGACTATTTCACAGGCTCTAAGCGTCTTTCTTGTCATGCACTTTTGTGGACTTTTTTTTTTTTACCTGCGACTGGCTGGCATCCAGTTCAGGGTGTCCGCTTCAACAGCCCAAAGTCTACCCAGTGAGGATAAGAGGTGTAGATAATAGATGATTTGTTCATTCTGTGATGTCATATTTGTTGTAAAATGACTGAAAAAATAAATAAGCAAAATAAAACGACTGTTAAAATATGCAAAAGTCCGGTTTAAAGGTTAGAACGGTAAACCAGAGTTTGTACCAGTGTCTAAAACTCATGACAAAAAGTTACAGGACACCAGGGCAGACAACTCTGAAAAGTTGCCTACTCAGCCATAAAGTTGTCTGCCCCATTTTTCCTAACTTGAAACACAATAAGACGCCTAATCGCAAAAAAAACATTGTTGCAATGTATTAAGGATTGGTAATCAGAATATATAACAGAACAACACTTTAAAATTAAGTTTGTTATCAATCTACTTATAACATTCACTGAATGTATATGACATCGCTGTTTTCCATCTGCCATCAGTATGTACCTGGATTCTGCTACAAGCCACGTGAACTCCTCTTTCCACGATGCATTTAATGTACTTTTACATTTTGTAGCGTCATAAATGTTGTTAGCTTCTTTTGAATATTTCTTCTGGGGCTGATGTTTTGGCTTTATTCCTAACCACTTATTCATTTTTCTTGTGTTCTCTGTGCATCTACTTTGGAAAATGATATGCAAATGCACGACATTATAACGCTCGGGAGAGTCCGGAAGCCCGAAGTTATTCGATCCAGGCTTCTGATTGGCTGCCGAGTATGCAAATGGCCAAACGAACCGAAATTTCCAAACCGAACGAAGATTTCCAAATTGGAATAAAGCAAACGTTTGATTAGAAGAAAAAAACCCCGAAAGATTGTTTTTTTTTTCTTGAAAAAGTTGTCGGCCACCATGACGGAGACGTTTTGTAAGTTGTACGCCCGACGTAAAAGATGCACGCCCCAGGCGTCCGGGCAGACGTTATTTCAGACACTGGTTTGTACCCCTGTACAATCTTGTATAAAATTCCTTGCATATTAGCTGCAGCAGGGCTTTGTCGCCCGCTCCCGTTTGTCAATGTCAACTCACGACAGCATATGCAAAACAACACCGTATTATTTACGGGGCGCCATAAAATATTTACACCCGAGAAAAAAAAAAGCCGTCCCATGCCATTACATAGTCGGGGGAAGCGAATAACCTTTGAGTCATGGCGCACGTCTCGGAAGCACACGTGTTCTTCGTTACATCTCGCGATTGGAAACAAATGAAGTGGAAGCACGGAGACTCGCGTCGGTGTCGTGCGTCCGGCTTCCTCGGCGAGCGCTGACAGACGGGCAGACAGACGGGAGACACTCTGGACTCAGAGTGCTTATTGATTCCAGCGGGATGGACCGAGCGCCATCGTGTCTGTCGATGGAGACGAATACGCGGTGAGTGAGTGACACGAGAAGACCAAGAAACGATGAAAACAGCAAAAGGGTGACTTGGCACATTGACACACTTATTTGCAGTATTTTTACTTCAAAAAGAAGACAAAAGTGGGTGACAATGATCATCATTAAAATAGTTGTGTAATAGTATGAAAAGTCATTATACTATTCCTAACTTAAATTCACCCTATAAAAGACAGAATCATAAATATAACAATTTTTCATCGAAGTTCAAATAAAATCAGAAATTTACCAAAGCCAGTAAACCAAAGTATTTCACGTTAGGTCAGGGGTAGAGAATCTTTGGCTTGCGAGCCATATATGGCTCTTTCGTGAGTACATATGGCTAGGAGATTAAATGATACTCAGCAAATCTCCAACTTTGATGATCGCAGAGTCAAGTCTGGTGGGCGCTAGTGAATTGCCTATTCGTTCCAGTATATTGTCCAGCATTGTCCCCACTGCAGCAATGATCAACAGGCAATGGCTAGCTAGCAGGGCACATGGTACTGAGCATTGACAATCACGGTAATGTTTAATGTAAGCAGTGCATATAGGTTAATATCCATTCTAATATCTACTGTGACAAGAAACCTAGATTACAACATTTAAGACTTGCACTTATTTACCATGCTAGCTGAACAGTAATGCTAATAACTATTTACATTAACGCAAAACGTAATCAGCAACAAAAGTGAATGTCGGTTTCGCCTGCCTAGGGGACAATGGCGATCAAGGAGTTCGAAAGCCACAACCTCGTCTCCCCTGCCAGGAAACAGGGCAAAACCAAACCATCGTTCTCCTTTTCCCAATCGCTCGGCTGAGGAATGCAACAAAAGGGATAGAGACTTGTCTGAGGAGTTATTTTTTTGCCATGAGGCCAAGCCCCACCCCATATGTATAAAGCAATTACCCTACATTATTAATAATCTATTGCAAGCTAAATACTCTCAATATCTACAAACACACCTTAAAGGGACTGTGCATTATATTTGACCACTAGATGTCACCGTATTGTATGGTGAAACTGAATAATGAGTGCTAAAAGCACAATGAAGAACGCAAACTACAGACATTCAAAGTGACAATTTTTCTTCTCATTTTTTGCCCAGTGTTTTTTTTCAACAGAAAAAGGATAAATAGAGGAAAGCAAGGATAAATAACTGAAAAAGGAAAAGGATAAAAGAAGGGGAAATGAAGAAAATAGGACGGAAACAAAAATAAAGAAAAACATTTAAGAAAAAAATACGACAGAAAAGGAAGTCAAAAGAAATACAAAAGGGAAAAGGAAAACAGATGAAAAGGAATAAAGAAAAAAGGAAAAGAAGATAAGAAGATAAATGAACAGAAAAGACGAGAACAAAAAAAGACAGGTTTTTATTTTTTGGGGGGGCTACACGTAGCAGCAAGACGGCGGCCAATAACGTCAGCTCCATTTTAGTGAGCCTCAAGCAATGTCAAACAAATGCAAATTTCTCAACCTGTGAATATTAAATCAACGCACGTTTTATGATAAATCATGTACTTTTGCTCATTATTCATATCAAAATGTTGTTTTAACAAATTCGTTTTTGTATCGTGAGGAGGTGCTAAATAATACACACAGTTCCTTTAAAGTTCTCAAATTTGCTTGAGTAGTTTCAGCTACCAAATATTCAGAAAATATACACTGCCTTAATATTTTTTAAATCAACCGGCACTCCTGATCTTCTGTTCTGGAGTCTGTGGAAACGGGACTCAATTTGACAGCGTGGAACCCGTCGTCACGTTTATTCTGTACGTGCATCCTGCAATAGGCAAATCTGTCATGTATGCATGGGTTGAGAGTTGCTACTATGGCAATTTTCAAGCAAATTCTCATGCATCCGTGGGAGTTTTGTTTGGACGAGTCTCGTCTGGACCGGAATATAATCCGCCGTGCAAACAACGTCCGTGTGAACGCAGGGCCGGGCGGGACAGTGTGTGTGCCCCTTTGGTGCCCGGACATGCTCAACTTCCACTTTCTCCTCGGGGAAAGAAAAAACAAAAAAATAAACAGAACGACCCCTTCTAACCCCAAGCGTTGTGCCGGAGGAAGCCAAGGTGTGGCTAGCCAACAATAAGCACACTTTTTTGAAAATAGTACTTTGGCGCTTCCTGCTGCTTGGGTGCCTTGCCCCCACAGGCGTTTAAGTAATTATTAAAAATACCGTACGACTGACTCACTTATCTTATTTGCACTCCTGTGGAGAACCCGAAGGGCGTCTTGCTACAGGATAACGAGATGGTTAAAGAACAATTCATTGCAAAGGATTTCCTAACAAAATAAGTTGTACGGGGCCCCACTATTCAAAACGCGACATTTTGATTTATATTGTGTTTGTTGAATATGAGTGAAACAAGATCCACCTGTTTTTAGAGACCACTAGGAAGCAGGAGAGCCGCGATTGGTTGTAAATTGGTTCCTGTGCAATTTTAAAGTAATTTTCACACGACAGCAAATGTTAAATTGGGTACAGGATATAAACAGGCCAATATTTCTTATTTCAAAAACATGAAATGCTGTGTTTAGACTTAGGGCGAAACCAGCCTGTTTTCCGGGATGATAAAACACCCCAATATTCAACCCAAGCTTCCCCAAAATTATAGCTTTTTAAGAACGCTCTTTCCGTTAATAAAGGACTGGATAGGCTTATATGTAATTAGAAATGCTAGATAGAAAAAAAATACAAGGCGTCGAAAATACTCCACTGCTTTGAAATGGTTCGGTCCATTTGATTCCTAGCACCACTCTCTCCTTGACATTCCAGAACAGTGTTGAATCATTCTAAATGATATTGAGACCTTATAGCCCATAACAAATGTCCAAAACTAATATGTAATACTTGCACTAGTAAACATTTAATAGTGTGCTATTTAGGTTTAGCTTGTACCGAGCCCGCAGAGGATGATTACTTTTTATAAGAAAATGCCATACAGACTAATGCCAGCTGCCGTTATCACCAGAGAAGAAAGGCAATGGCAAAGTGAAGGCAGCAGAGAGCAGTGTCGGTATCGTTTCAAGCAGACTTGTTGAGAAACATTGCAACAATTTAAAGCATTTACGATCACTTTAACCAAAGTTCAAACACTTTTCAATCTTTGAAAACACAATCTTAAACTCCAAGCATTTTTAAGGATCTCAAGCACCCCTGCACATTACATTGATTTAAATTGCCTAAAATATACATATATCCACCTAAATTTGCAGCTTTACTAATTTTTTTGTTAAATTAATTTCAACCTAGTTTCTGGTTAGCTAATTGACACAAAATGCCGACAAAGCAATATTTGTACTCTGGTTTAAGGGAACTAGCAGGGAATTGGTTTGTTTTCAAATGTAAATTGAGTGTCTGGGTTTAAATGGTGCAGGTGAAGCGAATATTATGTCTGCTTCTGTCTTACATTCAATCCCGGTCGCTCATTCACCAAACAGCTCCAGTGTTGCCGGGATGCCTCGTTTGTTTGTTGTGTGTTGGGGGGGGACGAATCGGTCTTGCGATGCAGTCGGCCTCTCCCGGGCGAGCCACCTGCAGGCAGGACCCGTCCACCGAGCACACAGGCCCACTTGTTCTAGCGCGCGGGCCTCGTCGGCGGCCCCCGTCTGGCCCGGTCCTGCCCCTGCCGGAGATCAATCAGGTGAGCACAATAGCTCCGAGCTTTTACGGGCCTGCTTTGCACTCAAGAGATGCGGCGGCTGTGCAGCTGCGCGGCTCAGCTGCCAACGGGAAAGCACACAAAGCTTGCACTGAGACACCAGAGCGTGGACATAAAGATGAGGTTGTATTTTCACTCAGGAGGGCAGCACTTCACGCTGTCAAACACCAAATTCCCACACAGCCCAAATTGACTACGGAGGCTAACGTTCGAGCGAGCACCCGGACTGAAGTCAATATCATTAGTTGATAGGCAACTGCACCTACACTGCAGCTCTGCTTACCTACCGTATCTATGTGTGTATAATGCGCGTCCCTTTAATTTTCAATTAGAAATCTGTACATTGTGTTTCACTTTTTCTCAACCCAATACAAGTGTTGTAAGTGGCAAATGTTGTTGAAAATGTGCGGCCATGATTCAAATCATTTTTTGACGATGGAAACTATGAACACACGGCCAATATAAAATTTACAAGGTATTTATTTAAAAGTATGATTTGATATCAGATACAATAAAGAGTTGTTTGCTCGTTGTGCTGTGTTTGCATTTATCTATAACTTGCAAGACGATTTTCTGTCTTCTCCATTCTTAACACAGGGTTCCTACAGCTTAAGGCGCGTTAAATTCAAGACTCTTTGAATGCCTTTTGAAATAAAATTTAGAAACGAGTCGCCCAAAAAACAAAATTAAAACAAATCATACAAAACAACACAAATTACCTGCACACAATACATGGTGCCTTGTACACATGTAACCTGTTACAGCTTTTAGCCATGGCGAGAAACGTTCAATAAATTTACCCTTTTACATCGTCTGTCAGAACCAGAACAGGAGGAGGACCCAAATGCGTAACGTTTTTCAGATACAAGTTTTATTTTACAGGAATGGGGCCGTTATGCACATTAACACAAACGCCAGTGATTCGGCGATCGCTGGGCGTAAGAAGTAAGGAAGAAGTCCAGCGTGGAAAAACAGGAAGCCAGAGGACGACAAGATCGATACCAGATACACGAGCAGATACCGGACAGACACGGTCGTTAACAGACAGGACGGGACAGACAGGAACGATACCAGATACACGAGCTGAACTCAGATATCAGACAGGACGAGACAGAGAAGATCGATACCGGATACTGGAGACTGGCGCAAGATATCAGACATGACGAGACAGACGGGATAGATACCCGGTACTGGAGACTGGAGTCAGATATCAGACAGGACGAGACAGACGGGATTGATACCAGATACACGAGCCGATGCCGGACCGACGGGATCGATACCAGATACACGAGCCGATGCCGGACCGACGGGATCGATACCGGACAGGATACACAAGCAGGAAACTGGACAGAGTCAAAATACACGTCTTGTGGGTGCAGAGGTTCGTTGACTGATTGACAAAGGGTGAGTGAGAGCACTGAGCTTCAATAGGAGGGAAGCCAATCAGGCAACAAGCCGCAGCTGGCGCCAAACGGGCGGGGCCAATTAAAGGCAATGGGCAACCGTGACATTGTCCAAAGTAAATGTCTCTGTCCGAAGTTCCTATGTGTGTTGTGGGTAGACACAAGACAAGACTCTGCTCTGAAAGGCCCGACTGAAACCACATCATCGTTTTGATACTTCTGTTATTATGGTCATAAAAGTAAATCATCTCATCTCATCAGCCACACCGCTTATCCTCAGTAGGGTCGCGGGGGTGCTGGAGCCCATCCCAGCAATCATCGGGCAGGGGGCAGGGGACATCCTGAACTGGTTCCCAGCCAATCAGTAAATTAAAAAAGAAGATGATTGATAAATGTTATTCAATCTTTTTATTTCAAACAAATATAAATTTAATAATGTGCTCACATTTTTAAGGCTTTCGAAAATTGGATTTAGTACAAATTGCCAATTAAGGCCTAATTTTTAAAAGAATGAATTAAATGCATCTAATGACTTTTCAGGAATCTGCGGGAACACGGTAACAACTGGTGCCATGAGTAAAAATGGTGTGATAATGAAAAAATTCATATGCCTTTTTGTATGTTATCTATATCACTGGGGTTTAGGATTCGGCGCTCTCACCACCGTGATCAGGGTTCTATTCCCATTGAATATAATGCTTAGTGATTGTGGTTCGAGATATTTTCCCCTTGATCAATCATTGTACAAATGCGGTAATATACCACCATAAAACCTCTCGTGTAACGTGCACCCAAACTGAGTTGAGTTTAAAAAAAAAATAACTTTGTTATTCAAGAATACAATTATTTGTTGATTTAAGGGGCAGAAGGCCCACCGCACATTTCTAATCGTAGTTTTAATGACCACAATAACAAGGAAGGTTTTGGACCAGATTACCTCTCACTTCTTAAATGCGCAAACAAGTCACAGTGACGTGTATTTACGCTTGAGAAGGCTCGTTAAAGAAAAAAGTTGCCAAAGGCAACTGCTGTCGAGGGGGACATGCTCGCTTTCAGCAAGAAGAAAAAAGACCATCTTTGTTGGGGTCTGTGTGTCATGCTTTGACTCCCGGGGCCCCTCCCCGCCCCGATCTCAATTGTTCGCCCACATGTCCATTTGAATCCCTTTAATATGACATGCTAATTTGGGTGCGGATATAAAATAAGCACGTCAATTATGGAATGGCAGAACGTGTTTTTCTTTTTCAATTAGTTAGCCGGGAGGTCTCCCCACCCGGGGGGCAACATCAAATTGTCCACTGTGGACAACCACAAAGATGTCATTCACAAATCCGACACAATGGCTCTCCGGATCACGAGTTAAAAACACATTAACGCCAAGTTATTTTAGCCTTTTGGAAGCTGGTCCACACTAGTTTGCCCACAACCCCGGGAGTAGGGCGGGGGTGGTCATGCTCTTTTCTAACATCTATCTGTCCAAACATGTGGAAGGCTGGGACATTTCATTAAAACAGTTTCACTCGGACACATACTGTACTCTGGTTTTTAGAAAAACGAAGGAAAAAAAAGAAAAACAATAGACATCCTTACTAGTGTGTAAACAGGGGCACTCATCCTAATATTTTAAAACCTGTCGGCAAACCGAAATACAATGGACGATGCTTTGATATCAATGACAATAAAGACAATACAATTCAATCAATTATCCGCGAAGCAGTCAACCAGCGATAACCGAAGCCAAAATGGCAAGCATACTCTGTATTTCTTATCAGTAAAATGTGTTGGTTGCACCAGCAATTCGAGCTCGTACAAATTACGCTCATATGAAAAAAGTACCACTAAATGCACCGGTTACATGAAAAAATATAAATGGTAAATGGTTTGCATTTCTATAGCGCTTTTCAAGTTGATGAAGACCTCCCAATGCGCTTTAGAATGTGCTTCACACTTACCCATTCACACACACACTCACACACCAATAGGGAGTCAGCCATACCAGGTGCCTACCTGCTTATTGGGGGCATTAGGGATTCTATCTGTAAGACTAAAATAAAAAATACCATACATTTGACATTAAAACTGCTCAGCATTTTTCTTTAGTCAAGAAAAATAGATTTACCATTTTAATTTTTGAGGAAATCGGAGCATAGCAAACATTTTGTTCACAGACAAGTAGATTTAACCTTCTCTTTTACATACAATGTGCAAGTTAATTTCTGCGTGCGACGCGCCATATTGTTTTGATTCTTTTTTTTCCCACCACATGTGGTGATGTAATGCTCTCAACTCACCCAAAGAGAAAGCTGATCTCCAAATCCTGAGCGCCCCCTTTGGTCTCAGGTGAGGTCACGTGGCATTAGGTCATCCTCATTTGATGGGGTGAGCTCATTCATTTCCGCCCAGCGCACTAAACACACCGAGGACTAAGCCGGCCGCTCCCATCTATTAGAAGAAAATACAAAATAAAGGTTCAAATAAATTGCATGGAGTCGAATTCCAAAAGGATTTTATTTTTTAATTCAACAAGTTAATTTAATCCAATAATCAAGTCTAAAAATGTAAACAACACAATTTTTAACAAAAAAAGGTCTCTATATTTTACATATCTTTCTATAAATTTATAATTATTTACTATCCTTTTACGCTTATTTTTTTAGCAATATTCCTCCATTTTTTGAATAAAGAAAAGTACAT
Source organism: Urocampus carinirostris (assembly GCF_059441175.1). NCBI lineage: Eukaryota > Metazoa > Chordata > Actinopteri > Syngnathiformes > Syngnathidae > Urocampus > Urocampus carinirostris. The sequence goes on along the minus strand of NC_142367.1, from coordinate 20,666,778 downwards.
TTCTCACGAAATAGTTTCTTTGCAAAATTCAGTGTGAACATTAAAAATATTTTTCCCAACCGTCATGAAAAAAGCCGACATATCTGTTTGCTTGCCGCCCTCTAGCGGGTCATTTTAGAAGTACAGTCTGGCATGCATAGTATTTTTTTCATCGGAGGCTGGCTGAGTGGGCTTCGAGAATAAACAATCAAAAGGTAAAATAGATGTTGATGTTGTTGACTTTCTCGACAAATTATGAAAAAAAGCTTTTGCACGCTGATGATAAGTTAAGCAAGATTAAAAGTTTACAAACTTTCTTTGGTCAAACTATAGTTAAAACTATGCTCGCTGTTGACAAAATGTTGTTTCAAACCCTTTCTACCATGTGACAAAAACAATTTAAAAAAGAAAATACACACCATCCAAGAAATTGGGGTGTGCAAAAATGATTTTTCGTCACTAGATGGCAGCAAACTTTTTATACTGTTTGTAATACTCTTTTTTTTGTCTTGGCATCTAATTAGAGCAAGTTGTCATGGGAGATGCACAATGAGGATGTTGCTAAGAGCGTTTAATGTCTTTAGCTGAAATGTCACAATCTACGTGGAGATTTTTGGCTGTAATTAGTCATCTTAAAGATCAAGCCCATCGCTGCTGTATTAAAAAATGGGGGAAATATACAGACGCACAAAAATAATATTGACAAAAGTACACAATTCAATTAACAAGTTAGTATTAAAGCAATATTTTTGAATTTATAAATATTTGCATTTAAACATTGGGCCAATTTTCATTGAGAATCCCAGTCTTTAAAACCTCAGTTTGACATGTTCTAAAACACAACGATAATGCCAAAATAATGTCATAAGTCACAAATTTAACAAAATACATTGTATTCTTTCACACAACTAAAAAAGTTAAATTAACTTTGACTTAACTTAAACTTTGAACTGGATTAACTCAAGCGTTGAAGCAGCTCTAACTCCAGTTAATGATTTAAATCTGCTTTAAATAACGTTCTACGCGTCCTACATTAGACCTACTCAAACCTTAAAGGGACATTGTGTTTTATTTAGCACTTCCTAGCAGTAAAAATAACTTAATTAAAGAAAATGGGATTTAATAATAGGCAGCGCGGGAGTACAGTGGTTAGCGCGTGTGCGACACGGTTCTGGGGTCATGGGATAAAACCTTCTTGTGTGGAGTTTGCATGTTTTCCCTGTGTTTGAGTGGGTTTACTCTGGGCACTCCGGTTTCCTCCGACATTCGAAAAACATGCATGTCAGGTTAACTGGCTGGTCCAAATTGCCCCTAGGTGTGAATGAGCGAGTGAGTTGTCTGTCTCTGTGTGCCCTGCGATTGGCTGGCAACCAGTTCAGGGTGTCCCCTATCCACTGCCCAAATATGTCTGGGATTGGCTCCAGCACCCCCGCGGCCCTACTGGGAATAAGCAGAGCAGATAATGGATGGATGGGATTTATTAATAAGCAAATATAAATGAACTATCATATAATTGTGCATGCCAAAATGCTTGTATTTATTAGATGGGGATCCTCTTAGAGGGAACTTACCTGCCATCCTGAAGCTTAGTTTAACCAAAATAAAAAAAACAAGAACTTTGTGAAAGGCTGGGCAAAAAAAATTGAGAGGAAAAATTGTGTGAATTGGTCACTTTGACTGCGTAGTTTGTCACCTTATTTTCCTTTGAAGCACTGGTTTTCGGTTGCACTACACAATTCAACGACAAATATTACACTGTCCCGTTAAATTTTAAGTTAATTGTAAACTTTGAACTGCATTAAATCACAATTGGAAACAACTTTAACTTTACATCTAAATCATTAAAGCAGTCAAAAAAAACTTTAAGGTTTAACTTAAACACTTAAACTTTGCTTTGACTTTAACTAAACTAAAACAAAATACTATTTAAATTCTATCTGGGTCTCAAACCTTAATCAGAATGTTTCAAAATCTAACTTAAATTCTAGTGTGTGTGTATTTTGTTGTTGGTTGGGAAAAAAGAGGAGATTGTATTTCCTTATTGTACACCGATTTTATACACCAATTCATTGCCTGAAAATTCCTTTACAAATAATTTTTGATTTGATTATAATTGAACCCTTAAAACTCAAAACACTTACTAAAAACACAGATTGGAGCCGTAATTTATTCTTGAATCGATTGGCTGGACACAAACCCCTTGATCTCAGTCTCTACCTTTTGCCTGGGTATCAGACAAAAACTCAAAACCCTAACCAAGCTTCAAGACAACAATTGACATGCAACAATCCAAAGAAATTCCAGATGAAATAAGGAAAAAAATAGATTGAAATCTATCAGTCACGATTTCCCACGAGTTGTAAGGTCACAGAGCCATTTCCAAGGCTGTGGGGCTCCGGCAAACCACTGTCAGAGTCATTACTCAAAAATAGATAAAACGGAACAGTGGCAAACCTTCCCAGGAGTGGTCGGCAAACTAAGTTTACTCCAAAAGTGCGATGACAGCTCATACAGGTTACAAAATAACCTCGAAAAACATTGAAAGTACTGCAGGCCTTGCTGGCCTCAGTTAAGGACAGTGTTCACGACTCCCCTGTAAGAAAGACCCTGGCCAAAGGTGGTGTCCATGAGAGTTTACAGGCAAAAATCACAGCTTTCACAAAAGAACACAAAAAGTCATCTCATATTTGCCAAAGCATCCAGACTATGGTGTGCAGCCCTTTATCTGGCGTAAACATTTCACAGCAATTGACAAAACAGAACATGATGCAGACAATAAAGCATGGTGGTGGCAGTGTGATGGTCTGGGGCTGCATTGCTGCCTCTGTACCAGGACAACTGTTGTGGTTGATGGATTAATGAATTCTGTAAACCAAAAGATCCTAAAGGTCAATATCCGGCAATCAGTTGGTGCTCTCGAACTCAAGCGCTCTTGGATCATGCACTAAAACAATGATCCAAACCACACCAGCAAGTCCACCTCTGAATCCAATTGAGATGCTGTGGTGTGACTTTAAACGGGCAGTTCATGCCACAAAACCTTCCAATACGGCAGAATTGAAACAAGTTTGCAAAGAAGAGTGGACCAAAATTTCTCCACAGGGTTGTGAAAGACTCATCACCAATTATCACAATATTTTTTCCTGTTATTGTTGCCAAAGTTGGCCAAACTCGCCATTAGGTTAAGGGGGAAATTACTTAAATTTTTTGGGCCCTTAATAAATGGACTCAACATTTGAAAAGTGTATTTTGTATTTCCTTGGGTTGTCACTGTGTGATATCAAAATTGGTATGATAATCTGAAACCTTTGTGAGTGGTAAATATGCAAAAAAAAAAACAACGGAAATCAGGAAGGGGGGAAATACTTTTTCACAGCATTCTGGTTTAAACCCATAAATAAACTATATTTAAACCTGTGCTGAATCCATCAACATATCGGCTCATCGGCGCATCCTAAGCCTCCACCCGGATTTTCACTCATTCATATCAGCATCCACGGGGCCCTGCCTCCGCCTCACCTCATCTTCCGTCACGGGAAGGCAGGAAGTGCACGTGCGAGGGTCCTCACGTGCGGCGAGGTGGTAGACAGACGCTCACGCGGTTTAAAAATAGCATCGGCGGAGGAGGAGACTACGCCGGGGTTTAAATACAAACTAGAGGGTTATTTTTAACCCGGCGTCCCTCAGCTGCAATCTTGGACGTGACTTCCCTGTTACAAAAAAATTGCATTGAAATGATCTTCCATTTCTGTCTGCATATGTGTTTGAGAGTAAACTTAACTTCTCGTGATGAATGAATCCGAGGGTTGAAATATATAAAAGCCCCTGTCACCATAACAACCCTTTCCTATTTGAGATGATTGTACACGCTTGGGTGCTTTTTGGCTTCGAGCGTGCAATTTTGATTGTTGTCTTTAGTTTTAGAAACACTTTATAGTAAGACAGGGGTCAGGAACGCATGTCTCGTGAGCTGGCTATTTCTCTTACAAGTACATCTGGCTCAAAGATAAAATAATGGCCAAAGTAACCTCAGTGAGTTTCCTGTTTTTTAACGGATTGCGAAGTCAAAGCATAACCGTATATTCATCATTTAGTCCAAAATAAGACAAAGTTTAAAAAAAGAGTTTACACTCGCGGTTTGACACCAACAGACCAGCTTTGGCTGTACGTCTTTAAGAATTCCTTTATATGAAATCTCATTAAACAATCGATGTTAAATGTCGAGACACTGTAGGATGAAAACCCACTGAACAAACTGTAAACACCCAGAGCAATTAAATTGGGTGAGCTGTAAGGGTGGGTGGGTCTCTGAAGACATAGCGCAATGCCCTCAATACATTAGTATCCTTCTTGTTTGCAGGGATTTGTGAACATTTTACAAAAGAACTCTGCTCACACCTTGTTTAGGAACCACTATCTACGATCAAAATGAGACTCACCGTCTTAAGTAACTGCAGGAGAGAGACAAATGCTAGATGGTAAATTTAAGTGTCATATATTTGATCAAATCATCAATTGTCACGCTGTGAAATAAAATGCTCTGAAAAATTAACTTTTGTCTGGAGAGTGTGTCTGGTGTTTTTTTAATAGTTTTTCCTAAAATGTATGATGTGGCTCTCAGAAAAAAATGGCTTTTATGGCTTCTACCGGCACCTGTAATAAGGGAATTCCTCCCCCTAAAACAAAGAGCTTTTCTTTCCCGTGATTTAACAAGACCACACCAATGAAATTTTTTTTAACTTATAGTAATGGAAGTCCCCTTAAAAAGCTGCTATCTGAGTGCACATTTTTGTCTCTTTTGAAATGCTGCCGTCTAAGCGTACGTTTTAATGTACTTGTGTGAAAATACTGCTCGGCGAGTGCGCGATGTTAATAGGGTACTGCCTGAGTGCACCTATTTGTCTAGATCTTTTAATAAAGTGCACTTTTCTGTATGACAGGAATTTTTATCTACTTGCCTGGCAATATCGCGACCAGAGTAAACGCAAGTCCAATGCTAATAAGGTGCTGCTATTCAAGGACATCTTGTCATCAAAATCGTTTACTCACGGGGAAAACAATTGTTTTTTTCTATGTGTATCGAATGCTTCATTTTGCAAGTATACATTAAATCCTAGCACATGTCTTTGTCAAGATGTTTTTTTATACAGCTTACCCGAGTGAGTCTCAATATGCAGGTTTCTGATTTTGTCTTTTTGTCTGTATGAAATCGTGTTCTCCACTTGCTGACCGAGAGATGGATGGCAGAGATTTGAAAGCTGGCTTGCACTGTCGGGAAGCAGACAAAAAAAAATAAAGAAAAGAAAGGCACCCATAGCTGGGAGATTTGTGAAACGGGCTTCAATCGGAGCAATTATTACCATGAAAGTATTCGATTATAGTGCTCGCTCGCGTCTGTTTTTGAACATGTTCGCTGCAATTTCTAATTTAGTCCGCCTTTCTTTTTCAAAAGTACTGTCATAGGAGCAGTAATATAAGTAAAAACCATTTCAATTTCTCTGGTGCACTTGAACCTTGTCCACACAGGCATCAGTATAGGAGGACCTAGAACTTCCTTTATCCCAAAAAAACATCTTTGGATGGAGATCAACAAAAACACCCTGAATGTCTAAGTTCCATTTTCCCAAGATCGGACGATGTTTACCTATACTTAAAATCCAGCAACTCACCTAAAAAAAACAAGCTTCATCAAATGAATATGCTATCAGAAGAACATACTGTACATACAGTAACTATGTACCTGCAATAACACTACTACTACATATGTAAAAAGTTGGCTGTCTTTGATACCTGCCAGAACTTTTGGTGATGTTGGGTTTGCGTTTTGAAACCACAATTAGCCATTTTTCCCTCGTTTGGTTGAATAAGATGTTCTTTTCTAGCCATAAGAAAAGGTGTAAAGCAGAGTCCTCTAAAGGGGTTAAGTAACTGTTTGTTTCAAAACATATGCTTGTAATCCACAAAGATTATCCCAGAGGGACCCAATTGTTCTATTTAGCCGGATTACCTGGTGCATGCTCTTGTGTCCTACATTTTATCACCTGGCACCATTGTGGTCTAGTTTCTTTTGTCCAAAACATCAAGTTATGGCACCAGCCTTAGTTTACCCATGGTCTGAGTTGTGCTTGCAACAGATATGCCGGAATACATCCGGATAAATCTAGCATAAGGATCCATTAGAACCACTATCCTTCAAACTTTTATGCGCCTGTATTTTCAGGAACAGGCGTGGCAAATCCATTGACTGTATAGAACTACACGTACAATATGTTTTAACAATACTTTAAGAAAGACTCAACAAATTAAGTGTATATTTCTTTATGGGTCCCAGATACAAGTGGCTGAAATAAGTTTCTTCCGCAGGGTGGCTGGGCTCTCACTAAGGGCCCGGTCACACAGCCGTTTGCGTCCGTATCGCGGCTGAATAACGACCAGAAATTTCTGCCCGTGAAGCAGACGCTGTTGGACGCTTTGAGATCGCGATACAGACGAGATACAGCCGTGCTTTACACGCGGCAAGAAATTCACACGCGGTTGGCCGCGCGAAAAAGTTTTGCGCTGCTCAAAACTTTAGACCACGGGTAACCGCGGGCGGCACACGTGGTACACACGCGGATATGACGCGGTACAGACGCGGAACGACATGCTACGGCCGCGGCGTGGTTACACACTGGTAGGACGCGGAATTTTAGCGGGTAATCGCGGGTGGAGCACGGTCATAGCACGTTTGTTCTGCGCCTGTATCGCGGCGTTATCACGTGAATTAGCGCATGTAACGCGTGTGACGGTCAAACGCCTTTCTCCGCGTGTATTCAGCGCGATTTGCCGAGCACACATCAGTTGTGCTCGAGACGTCAAGGGGTGAACATGGATCCCCGTCACCGTAGTGACCTCGTCTTAATCCATTTGTATTTCTTGACACTTCTTTTCATTTCATAACAAGATAATAAAATAAAAATGAAAAACTATTACAATAATAACATATTGGCTTCTTCTTCGGTGCCATAGCTTGAAATCTTTATCTTCACGGGACTTTGTCTTGAGCGGTTATGATTTCTACAGCCCGGCCGGTAGCTTTTATACCCGTGGTCCACACGCGGAAAGGACGTGGAACTGACGCGATGAGGATGCGGAACAGTCGCCGGCGTCTGTTTTGCGGGCATACCACGGATGAACAGCCGGTTGGCCAATTTTGCGCATTTTCTACCGCGGGCAACAACAACAAAAAAATAAAAATAAAAAAAAATTAAAAATCGCAAAATTTTACCCGCGATACAGACGCAAAAGGGAGGTTTTAGGGGCATGTCTCACTGGCAGGAGGCCCCGGGGACGACACAGGACACTCTGGAGGGACTACGTCTCTAGGCTGACCTGGGAACGCCCTGGGATCTCGTCAGATGAAGTGGCTGGGAATAGAGGTCTGGGCTTCCTTGCTGAGGCTGCTGCCCCCGTGACTCAACCCCAGATAAGCGGAAGAAAATGGATGGATGGAATATTTAATGTTTCAACTTTCCAAAAATGTGTTTTGGTAATAATGAATGTGTCCAAAGGGTGGGTCTAATTTGTAGCTCTTTGGTCTATGGACAAAGAAAATTGTCACATCCACCTACACACCTCATTTAAAACAAGATCATCAGGATTTACACTTCCGAAGCAAACCATGGCAAGTTCAACCAGGAAAGACCACTTGGGATTATGACTTGAAATACATCAAAGTGCCAAAACATTTTCCCAGCAATTTTCTGACATTTTTTTGTAAAATATATTCAAGTACTGCCTTTAGCATTTGTTCCCTTGGTTTTATTATCTCATTTCAGAATCCACACCTCTTTTGCTTGCATTCTACCTTATTTGTCTGCATTATTCTAGCTTGCGAAACAATACACGTCCTTTACTACAGAGCTTGTCTTTCTTTTCCATTTCCTAGCTTTGTCATTTCGAATCATGTAGATTTAAGTGTTCCTTGGATGTCCTTCAGGCTTTCTCCTGAATGTCAAAATGAAAACAAGCGAGCAGCTCAGAGAAAGAAGATTTGAGGTGGCCATGTTATGTCGAGCCCTGCAGTCTCAAATTCATTGATCTGATGTTATCAAAAATTAAGCAGGGTAATAAAATGGGCTCACATACCCTCACACCCATGATAAATACCTAAAAAAAAAATCACTATCACATATTGATGTAATGTTCCGTCCTGGTTAACCAGGGCGAAAAGCTTCTCACTTGAACGCAACTCCTCATTTGAGTATTTTGATTTAAGTCTATTCAGAAAATTCTGCTGTTGGAATTTCTCATCGTTATAAATTTCACGACCAAAATGTTTGCCTTAGACTAAGAAGCAAATCAAGGTAAGGCATGGCTCCTCAGTTTTATTTATACATCCAATGGATTTTGGAATGATCTCTTGCTAGCACCAGAGAATAGGTTTCCTCATTCTCTCTGAAATTCCAATCAAGTCCTAGATCCTAAAAATAATGACTTTGATGAGCATTTAGACTTTTACAAGCGCACGGGAACTGATGGCTCGTTTTCTTGGCTACATTATCTATGATGATTGTCACTGAGCTGTCCTTAGCTCACTATTGAATCAGAAGACTGCAAACATCCGATTTGAAAGAAATTTCTGTGATCGTTCGTTGGTTCCAAGGTCGCTATTCTTTTGCAGGGCCCTGATGCGCCACGGGCTCCCCGGGTTCCATTACTGTGGTGACATTTATATATCTTTCCACCTTCAGGCTTCTATCTTCCATTTATCTCAGCTGACAAGCTGAATAATCCTATATGAGCTTGTGCGCTAGCCACCAGACAAACGCCAACTTGCGTGTCGGTAGGAAGTACTTACAGTATGTGTCACATGCCAGGCAGGTCAAAGTTGATTTGCAGTTTTTTTTAACGCAAACTGTGATATGAAGTCAATAAATGGATTTGATAATAAGAAAACAAAGTCCTGTCAGTACTACATAGACACAAAGTCACATTATACACCTGAAATTATGATTTTAAACCCTGACCTTGGTTTAGACATCATGTCGTGTGAATATGATACGTATATCACTATAAGCAGAACAATGACCTCACCATCTCAACCTGTCCGTCAGCCCTGAAATGTGTTTTTGAAGAGTTTCTTTTGATCTTTGGCACTCATCCTCCGACAACCACTGACACGCAAAACACGCTTTGCCTTGCCGTCTGAATCTCTGGTGTTTGTTTTGCTCCTCCACCCACTTGTCTTTCCTTATTAATCCTATCAGATTGCATTAGCATTATATTTGCATTTTTCCTCTCACATGAATTTAATTATAAATCTCTTTTCTCCAAATACTTGTAAAAGGCAACGGGGATACAATAAGTTAAATATATCTACATACACAAATACAACACAAGACCAAATCTATATTGTGTATATGTGTGTTATTGTATGGATATGTACCCTAAAGTGTACATGTCTCAAAATCACAATCGTCCCAGAAAAATCTATCAGTCTGAGTTTACAACTGACACATTGCAAGTAAAGTCAAGTCATGTTTATTTGTATATCCCTTAATCACAGAGTCTCAAATGGCTGCACAGATCAAAGACTATTGCAAACTATTATTACAGACTATCATGACACCATGCCCTCATCTACAAACTACATGAGGACAAATGATACACATATTATGTTACATAAAGTATATGTTATTCATATGCTATAGAGTAGAAGTGTGTTTTAAGCTTAGATTTAAACATTTCCACTGAGGTTGCAGATCGAATCTCAGGGGAAGAGCATTCCACAGCACCGGGGCCCGGAGGGAGAATGCTCTCGAACCTGCGGATCTCTTCTTGGCTCTTGGGATCACTAGTAGACCAGCGTTTTCAGAGCAAAGGCTCTGCTGTCTCAGTCAGATGCGGGGATTATAATTCACATGTTTGTTACTTCCCGTCTCGATTGTCACCGACAACTAACCGACCCAATAGCAGCATATTGAAAATAAAACCCTTACTGTTGAATAAATTACTGTTTCAGTTCTCATTGATGCTATGCTCGTTGAGATGGTGAAGCTGTTATCATGCCATGCATTGTTTGTTATACGGAAAGGGCAGCCTCACGTTTTGATTGGCTGAAAACAGTGCTGTCAGATCTATTAATATTAATAGTCGAGAATATGTAACACTTTTCCTTTGTTAGATAAAAGAGTCGACATGTAAAAAAGAAATCGCTTGGCATGCTTTAAAGACCAGCTTCATTCCATTAAATGATGCGTGTTATACTATTGAGTTAAAATGCCAGCCCTCGGCATTCGCTATTTAACGATTTGCTCAACTACATAAAGATTTGGAAAGGCAGAATGTTGATCATGACTCAGCAGGCTCCCCTAATGTTATGACTGTTAAGTGAAAGTGCACACTTGAAATGAAAATCCTGCAGTGTCGCGGGCTTACGCCAGTGTTATTTGTTCACACGGTGTTATTTGTTCAGTACATTTGCACAAATGATCCCTTGTAAAACCTTTCGCCATGGTTTGTAATCTGCTTCTGTTGCGCAACTGCGTCAAAGTCAGACCGTGAATACAAAACAAGTACAGTACCCGTAACAAAGCGGAAAGTGGTGCAGAATCCCAGCCATAAACAATTTGACTATGACATAACGTGATGAAATTTTTAATATGAGACTTAACAAGGGAGGCAAAATTGGCATCCAATTTGATAAAACTCACATGGCTTTCCTTTGTACAAGCAGAACCACAAAACGAGGACCAGAGATGTAGATTTTTTTTATATTTTATTGGGTCGTTTGGATTTTGATTCCACCAATTCCTTGCTTCCAAGCACCTGCTCAAGCTTTATGGCTTGTCTAATGCGTGTAGCAATGCCTGGCACGGCTGCCCATATGTCGCCATGACCTCCGGCGTAGTAGCAATTACTTCGATGTCATGCTTTTTCATCCATAAAAAGCAATTGGTTCTACATTTTTGTTTAATGACAACTTTATTTGCATTACATTATTAATTATTTGAAGTGCACCTACCATTCTACCCCAATTTTTGACAATTGGTGATAGGCCAAATCCTTACCAATTAAAAAAAAAAAGCATGAACAAATGGCTTCTGCCAAGATGCTTTCCTAAATTTTCTTTTGCTAAAATAAGCAGTGGGATGTTAATTCTTATTTCAAAGAAAGACTTTATTTGACAATCAAGCAAAAGCAGATACTGCTCAATGTTATATGAAAAAAAATCAGAGAGGTTAAAGTATCCTGTGCATGTTCTTCGAAAATATCAGGATCATCACAAAATAAATCAAGATTGTGAGATTTGACGCTTTAAAAGATAAGCGATCGGATATCTACTGGAAAATTTTGATGGTTGCATCCCTAGTTCTTTTCATTATCATGGTAGTGTATGTTGACTATTTTTGCAGATATCCAATTGATTAATTTCTGTTTACTAAAAAAGTTAACGTATTTGTGTATAAAGCGCACCCATTATTTTTATTTATTTAAATATGGGTAAATAAATTGGTTTCACAATTTCTCAGCTCAATCTAAGTATTGTAAGTGACACACGTCGTTAAATACATGCAGCCATGATTAAAATAAAAATTACAATGTACTTATTTAATTCATCAGCTTCATCATCACATACACCTAAGAGTTTTTTCCCTTGTTGTACTTTTTTGTGTTTGTATCGACTTTCAGTTTTCTCGGTTCTCTAAAAATAGTGAGATGAGATAAAACAGAATACCTTTTTGTCTTTCATCTGTATCACTAGTGGTTAGGATTCAGCGCTCTCACAGCCATGACCCGTATTCAATTCTCGTTGCATCTAATGCTTAAGGATCTGAATAATTAATCATTGTGCAAACACGGTAACATACTACCGTAAAACTTGGTGGATGACACACACCCAAGCTGAGTTATTTTAGGTAAAAGAAATAGTGTGCGTTATACTTGAATAAATACGGTGTATAACTTCCTCCTTATGGAAATCTGTGATTTGTTCTGTACAATTAACTTTACAACTACCGCGGATGGAATTTTTGAGCAACAGCACAATTTTTAAATATATTTTTATTTTTAAAGTTCAATACAGTTTGATGCACTTAAATTCCATCGGTATGGAATGACTCACATTTGCACAGTTTAGGGTTATTTCTCTTTCAAGCAGTCGTCATAGAAATTTCTTTGAAAACAAACTCTCAAGGATGAGGAATGCTTGATGGACATCAGGACAGTCCCACAGCGGGCAAAAGGCAAAAACTGTTTGATTTTGCATTCTAGGCACTGTCAAGAAATGGACAGCCCCCCCTGCACCCTGCCTCGACCCCCACAGACGTAGTGTGTTTGTGCACGCCATTCACGCTTACACCTTTTCTCAGTGCATAACTGCGTTGTGTGTGCGCATGTGGTGCACTACATACACAGCAATCTGAAAGAATTCATTTCTCCTTGATGGGTTACAATCAGTAAAATAAATAAATAAGATTTCTCATTTCATGTTTGCATGTGTGTGATGTGCAATACAAGACATACAATAGGATGTGGGTTGAATTATGATGAGGAAAGACATTGAATTAGTAAATATTGTTTTACTTCGATTACAATCCAAACACATCTTTCGGATAAGATGCTCTTTGGAAGATAACCTACCCACCTTTATTAGCTTCTATGAGACAAAAAGTGGATTTCCAGTTGGGTTTTTTTCGTTACAGAATTGAACTAAATGTCGGTGAACCTATGATGAATTCAACAAACTACTTCAGCTATTCATAAATGCTGAAATGGTTCTAACATCTCATTGACATAAAATATTAAATCAAAGACAATGAAGGCCATCTGTGTTTGTGTGCGTTTTTAATTGTGTAGAAGGACAGCAGGTTGACGCGGCACGTCCAGATGGCAAAAAATAAATAAGGCTAACAAGGGTTGAGATTTCAAGCACGGGAGGCGAAAAGTGGTTCTCTAGTCTGGGGATCAGGGGTTAAAAGGATTACAACCTTCGGAGAGGAACAAAATAATGAATGCTAATATGGGATTGAATCCACGCTAGTAATACACAACATTCAGGATACTTGCTCCAGTGGTGACTGCTGGTTGTATGAAAAGGAGTAGCTCATCTTTCTATCGCCTACATTGTTAATGCATTCATTTATTTAAACAGTATGTAAATCATATCCTCCCTTGTCAGTAGCATAATCTGTGACCCTGAGATGGTTTTATCAAAAGGCCCAGTCAACACAACAGTACATTGAATTTGTGACAGTAATACCAGTCGGCCAGCTGGCTTGGCTCATTGCTCAACTGACAACCAATAAAACGTCTTGCCTTTGAAACTAAAAGACTGTTCAACTCAAAATTGGCCAGTCAACCAACAAACTGCTGAGTGACTGATTGGGCTAATTAATTCAACAGACTAAAAAGCCAACTATTTCACTGACTACTCAACAACAGCCCATGCAAAAGACTACTAATCTGAGTGATAAACTCATCAGATGACGATATGACCATCTAGCCAAGCAATTGACGGAATACAATAAGTAATAACCAACAAAGTGATTAACAGGACAATCAATGTATGAAAAGGCTAAAACCACTAAACCACTGGCCAGTCACCTTAGTAAGCCTTTAGCTGGGTGGATAACAAGTTGTGTCCGACTACCAAAAACGAAATGAATATATATATATATATATATATATATATATAACCTGAATAATATAACTATAAATAATCTATTTTACTAAAACAATCTACCAGGTACAAACTGAAAAAGTTATCAACCCGCCCAAAAAAAAAAAACAATAAATCAGAGTGACTGATTTATTAATGCATCAAAACAACCTTGATAAGGTACACCAAGATGATTAGTCAAACCAACTGATCGACTTCTAAACCTTTCACAACATAAATGCATAATACTTTAAAAATAAGTCTATAGAGCGCACCTGACCATAAGCCACACCCAGTAAATGTTTATAGGAAAAAACATTTTGTACATACATAAGCCACACCTGACTATAAGCCGCATGAGATATTTACAATGAAAGACGCTACACAGAAAGAGTTTTAATTATATACGGTACCTTAACGTTCCAACGGCCTGCCGGACTTTTGATAAACAAATGCATGTCTGTCGATGTCAACGGTCACTGAAATATGTCATGCCACATATCATTGGAAAGCGGAAACTCTTGGGTTTCAAGATATGAGAACCATTTCAAAATATACTCATCAGAGAAAGGTCATTATCAGTCTGAACCAAGATAACTGAAACTATAAAGCCTTAAACTTCTTTGATTGTCCCTGGAAATGGCTTCGTCACATCAAGGACAATCCATAGAATCCGACCGTGTAAAATATTTATTCCAAAATATACGATTATGCAGGCAGCACGGTGGTACAGTGGTTAGCGCTTGTGCAGCACAGTTCATGTCATGGGAACCTGTCGTGGGTTCAAATCCAGCTCCAGACTTCCTGTGCGGAGTTTGTATGTTCTCCCCGTGCTTGCATGGGTTTCCTCCGGGCACTCCGGTTTCCTCCCACGTTCCAAAAACATGCATTTCAGGTGAATCGGCCGGTCCAAATTGTCCCTAGGTGTGAATGAGCGAATTAGTTGTCTGTCCCTGTGTGCCCTGCCATTGGTTGGCAACCAGTTCAGGGTGTCCCCTGCCCACTGCCTGGAGATGGCTGGGATGGGCTCCAGCCCCCCCGCGACCCTAATGAGGATAAGCGGTACGGCTAATGAGATGAGATGAGACACGATTATGCAGACAGATAAATAGGAATCCACCTAAAACATCTCTGCATTGTTAGATGTTGCATCTTGTTATCAGTTTGTTTCGCCACCTGATTTACGTTTACAAATAGACTCAAGAAATAATTCCCAATATGGTAGTTAGCGCTGCCCCTTCCATTGAAATTTTTTCCATGTTAAAGGTCTGTTCATGCTAGTTTCATTTATGCACAAAGCGCGAAGTTACATTAAACTTGCGTCTTCCTCAACACATATATTCCACCCTGTCTTACTCTTACTTAGAATCTACACAAACACCTAACAAGGTTGCAAACAAATGAACAATTTCAGTAAAAGTTGATAACTGTGAATAGATTTTCATTCCTGTCAACCTTAGCTGTCACCCGAAGAAAATAAGACGAGGCGGCACAGTAAACAAGCAAATAAGAAGGAGGGTAAAGGTCAAATTAAAAAGAAAATTCATAAAATGAAAGTGAGAAGAAAGCTGTGATAACAAGGCCGTGACACCACCTCCTACTTGTATGCTAGCGTAGCAATAACTTATATTAGTACATAGAATACAGTGCTTTTCCTTCCAGGAGACATAATATGCAGCTTCATATTAAAGCAGGTTTACATTTTATAGATACAGGTCATCATAGGTTTAGTTATTGCTAATTATCACATCGGTAGGTTGGTTCTTTGTCTCACTGAAATGTTTTGCCACCATCTTTCTTACCCTAAGTGGAAAGAAATTTGCATGATTACATTTGTGTCGAATGGTGTTACCTTCCACAACGGCAGAATGTCAGCACTAAATTTGTCCGAGGACTCCCTATGCTAGCTTGTCCCACTAACCACTCTTGTTAACAGCTCTGCTAATCAAGCTGATTGCTACCCCTCTGTTTCAAATGCTAAGTTTAGTATGTTTCTAAAATAGATTCACTCTAAGTTCACCACGAGATGTTAGTGATTACTACCCACTGTACCATACAGAAATGACTGCGTCAACATCCAGTACGTGTCACAAAACTAATGTTTGGGAGAATTTTTGCCTTAATTCGGCAGGGTGGCTGGGCTTTCCCTTACAGATAAGGTGAGAAGCTAGGACATTCAGGAGGGACTCGGTGTAGAGCCGCTGCTGCTCCTCCACATTGAGGAACCAGCTGAGGTGGCTCCAGCATCTGATAAGGATGCCTCCTGGACGTTTCCCTCGAGAGGTGTTCTGAAAATGTCCCTCCGGCGGGAGGCCCCGGGGACGACCCAGGATACACTGGAGACTATGTCTCAAGGGTGGCCTGGGAATGCCTAAGGATCCTGTATGATCAGCTGGGTGAAGTGGCTGGGGATAGGGCGGTCTGGGCTTCTATGCTGAGGCTGCTGCCCCCACGACCCTACCCCGATAAGCGGAAGAAAATGAATGAATGAATGGGTGGGTTTTTTTGCCTGTCCGAACAGAGGTTAATTTATGGATTTATGTCTCAACTGCAAAGCACCGGGCATAATTGGTTTCATTTAGGGTATTTTAATTTAATTTTTAGATGCACCGTTTTTTTCAATATGTATTTTTTATTGTAGCCATTTTTGGTGTTTATATTAGCATTTGCCAAATAATAAACTTCATGCTAAATAAAAAAAAAATCCTCCGATTGTTTGAGTGACTAGTCAACTATTAAAATAGTCGTTAATCGCAGCCCTACAAAATAAACAGTCCAGGATGATTCCATAGCACCTGAATGAATCAACTTGGAAACTCCACCATCTTTGCAATTAACCAAACCTGTACATCAGAGGGAGGGGAGGTTGACCCAACATATCCCTTCCTCCATCAACACCACTCCAGAGTGATATTACTATTCACGAGTCACCTTGGTGTTTGCAAGCGTCTCTGCAAGCATTCACATCTGGGCTGCTTCTCATGCGGCATAAAGCTGCAGCAGAAGAGACTAGAAGGGTTTTTTTTACCATGTGACCTCCACTGCATATCAAATACATAAGATTTTATTGTTTCACAAACGAGTTTCTGTGTAATATAAATCCTGTGGAAGGTCCCAATACAAGCCCCCGATTGATTGCGGTGTAATTCCGCAATCAAGCTTGTCTGATGCGTGAAGTACATGATGCCTGGAAGTGTCTCATGACTGGCAGCAGATGGAATGCAAAGGAAATGTTTCTTTACTCAATAATGTTGACAGAAAACATTGCAGTTGCACGATACATTATCTTTAGGTGTAATGGGAATTTGATGGAGTTTTGTTGCAACATTTTTGTATTCACGTTTCTTCATTTGCCATTTATTGTGAATATCTAAGCAAAATGTGTTATTTTACAGTGTAAATAATTAAAATGTGTACTTTATGTAAATGATCTGCATTTTATATAGCGCTTTTCAAGTCAATGAAGACCTCCCAAAGCGCTTTACAATATGCTCTGTTTTTAATCATCAATAAATCAATCCATTAGTATGCCAACCCCTATTACCAAAGTCAATTTTGAGTTTAAAGAATTTAATATTCAATACAGAATTTAATCGTAACATAGAGCTATGACGAGGGAAATTTAGAATACAGTGCCGGAAAAAAGTAGTTACCCCTTCCTTATTTCTGTATTTTTTGCATATTTATCACAAAAGTTTAAGATCATCAAACCAATTTTAATATCACACAGAGACAACCCAAGAAAATACAAAATGCAGTTTTGAAATTTATTGAAGGTACATGATGTCACATTTGACCACTAGTTGTCACTCTATCCTATAGTGCGACCGGAAACGAGTCTCACAGAGCAGAAGGAAGAAGAATGAACTACGGCGAGTCCGATGACCAAACGTTGGCCCTATTTTAACAGGTTTGCCTTGTTAGCCTAGCCTAACGTCATCGCACACGACTTCCAGTATTCCCTCAACTATCATATTTGTTACACATTCATCCAGTACTCATTTCTCGCTAAAGAAAGTGTTTGATATGCATTTAGGCCGCTGTTGTCTTTAACGACCACTCAAAAAATAGTTTTTTTTTTTTTAATACATTAGAAAGCCTTTACTCCGATGCATATGTGTAAAGCGATTTGACATCATATTGAACTATTTGGTTTTCAGTGATCTCCAAATTTAAACACCAAGTTTGTAAGCCAACATACGTTTTGGTTGAAAGAGCAAAAACTTTATTCCTGATTTATTTAATAGTGTTGGCTGATAAATATTTTGTGTTTCCCCCCTCGTTACCGGCTTAGGTTTGTTTGCAAGATCTTCTTCCGTTCGAGCAGACTCACCGTGGAAATGACATTGATTGAAAACAAGACCGGCTGATCAGGGAACCTGCTAGTTATTTCAAGCTGATGTTTTGGGGAAATAAACACTGAGCTACCTAGTTTCGAGTTTACCTGTGATCTACCGGTAATTCCTAAGTAGCGAGTCAAGTGTTTAATCCAATGCCCTAACACTATTTCATTTAACCATAAACATAACATTGCAACAATTCAACAGACACTCACAACAAACAACATAAATAAATGATCTGAAACTTTTGCAAAGAAGACTGGGCCCAAAACTCTTTTACAGCGTTGTGAAAGATTTATTATCAATTATCATAATTGTTTGATTTGGTATCGCTGCCAAAGGTGACCCAACTCGCAAGTAGGTTCAAGGAGCAACTCCTTCTTTACATAGGGCCAGATACGTTTTGAATTTTTTTGGGCCTTAATAAATTGTATCAACATTGGAAAACTGCATTTCGTATTTCCTTGGGTTGGTCTGCGATAATAAAATTGGTTTGATGACAAACTTTTTGTGAGTGATAAATACTCAAAACAAAATCAGGAGGGGGAACACACTTTTTCACAGCACTGTATATCCAAATTAAATAATCCAATTACCATATTTTCCTCACTATGTCTTACCAGATTATCAGACCCACCCCCGAAAAATAGTCTTTTGACTGATATTTTTCATATATAAGGCGCACTGGCATATAAGAATCATGGAATTTAAACTACAGTGAGAGCTACCATACCCATTTGTTTGTAAACATTGCACATTTTTATATATTTACGGTATTACTGCAATGCAATGATTAATCAGTTGAAAAATGTCGCTGAGCCAAAAAGAATGTATGTTACTGGAAGCGAACACCGGTCGCAGCAGTGACAACGCCGAAACCTAAAAAATACACCACTAGTGATGCACATGATGTATGATACCGATATGACAATGCAACGCCTTTTCACACTATTTTTAATAACAGTGCCAGGTTAGAGAATGGATATAAATCAATGGTTCCCAAACTTTTGCAAGCTGGCGCCCCCTTGGCTCACCAGTGTATTTCTAGCGAGTATTCCTCGTTTGTTGACTCTTGGACTATGGTTACGGAGTCTGCCATGACACTCAATGAGCTCACACGGTGAGTGTGGCATAGTGTGGTGCTTGCAAACTGTTAATTGCGTTTATTGGCTTGTGCTATTCTTAAAACTTGCCTCTGATTGGTCGGCACTTTTAAAACTCCAACAGTAACAATTGTGGTTGGCCAAAACTCCACTACAAAACCTTGAAAAAAACGCTTTGCGGTTTCACAACTGCACTACGTTTAAACTTCTGACTTCGACTTCGGACTGCCGCCCCCCTACCACCCCATTCTTCCTAAATTCTTCCTGCATGGGCTGTTGTTGGCTAGTCAGTGAAATCGTTTTTAGTTTGTTGATTAGGTAATTAATTAGCCCGATCAGTCACTCAACACTTTGTTGGTTGACTGGCCAAAATGCTTGCCTTGTGAAAACAGAGGTTCGCTGACGGACTGATAGCAGGCGAGTGAAAGGACTGAGCTTAAATAGGACGGGGAACCAATCAGGTAACCAGCAGCAGCTGGCGCCAAACGAGCGGGCACAGGTAAGTGTTATGAGTAATCATGAGAGTTTTATGTTTTGATTTGGGTCAGAATTTTATTTATTTAATCGACAATTCATTGCACAAATACGTTAGTATAACGTAAAACCTTGTGTAATAATGCTCACGTATAAATAGTATATCCACCAGTATTTTGCGGTACGTAAGGCTAATAAGGCGCATTGGCTTATATGGCTTATCAAATTTCTAGCTTATTTGGGATATTTACAGTCCGTAAAATACAGCAACTAAATTTACAAAGATAGAAAAGGCGAATTCATGACGAAGTTGTGCCGTCATTGGCCTGTCTCACTTAGTCTTTGAGATCTTTGTCCAGTTGGCATGTACTAGTTCCCATGAGAGCCCGCGGGCCGACATTAGCACAAACAACCCCGCGGAGCTAACCCCCATCTTGACCGTGAAAGAAAGTGACTTGCCAGTCAGCTGAGATGCCGCTCCGGGCTTCCGCCGCCACCATTCGCACCGTCAGAGTGCACACTGAATTCCTTCTGCCGTTTTCACATGACATCAACGACTTAATGGCAAGTGGAGAATCTCCTGGAAACATCAAGCAATTTGTTTCACTCATAAGCAACAGTTAATGGTCAGATTTTCTCTTAATTGAGACAAAAAAGTATGTCTGGAATCTCTCAGAAAAACCCCACAAAACTAGTTGTGTCAAATAAACTGGGGGGGTGTTAGACAAAACTTAAAATTACATTACAATTTCATGATGAGAGGCATGATCGTGTGTGGATGAGAGAGTGGATTTGAGATGGTCGTTAATAAACGCTAAGGGCCCAGCCGATTAATCAGCCGGCTGATTTAATTATTCACATGGGTGGCTGATCTTAATTTATAAGGTAATCTCTTTTTCCCCCTTCTTTCCTCTGCTAGCAGATAAACAAAGAACTAAATTATCACAGATGGCTGATACTGCTGATAACAATTCTAAAGGTTTCTTTCGCCTTTGGTTTGTTCTTGCCTTGATATTGATTGCATTGATAAAGATTGATGCAAGCGTGCTCCACTTCAAATTCACCTACCAAAATGTACATTATCAGGTGACTGGGTTTCTGATTTCCGTGCAACTCAACTTTCTTCATACAGTACCTCCAGTCATTAAACATTTTAGTTGTATTTTCAGGACAATAATGCGCACCTAAAAACCTCAAATTGGCCATGAATTGCAAAGAGTGCTTTGTAACTCGGGGCGCCTTATATACTGTAGAATATGGTGGATAAGCGGTTGAGACCATCTTTTTTTAAAATGACCTCCACAGGTGAATAAGATTGGAAATGAATACGGTATTTATAGGTATGCTTTGCTATATAAGGTTTTAAGTATATTTCCGTATTTGTGTAATGATTATTCAATTAATAAACATCTCTGAACAAAATAGCAAAACATTGTATGCAACAGAATTCTAACAGAAGTCGTAGCAGTGGGCGCACAGACACTCTAAGACTCGGCCACCAGTGGTACATGTTACATACGAAAAGGCATTTGAGCTTATGTCATTCTAACACTATTTTTACGCACTGCCACAAACAGAAGTTAGAGAATGGAGAAAACAAAGTCTCTCAACAAAATACTGTAAGTCCTCATACATACATATACATGTTCAACTGCAACGTTATTGATGCACAGGTGAAGAAGTGGAAAGACTGTTTAACAAACCAGAATGAAAAAAAAAAAATGCACGATGCAATTGAGCGCTTCTGGCATCATGAGTAAAAATAGTGTTAGAGTGGTTGGCGCTTTCACTCTTAAGACCCAGGTTTTAATCCCGTAGCATACAATGTTTTGTGATTTTGGTCAGCGACTTATGGATTGATCAATAGTTACACTAATTTACGCCTTAAGTGTATAAAGAGCCCAATGATTATACATGTACAGACCCTTTCAGTGCCTATGTCACGCGTGAGTGACGTCACAGTCGATGATGGTGCCAAAAAGCAACCGGCGCTGCTTAGAAGACAGATGGAAAAGAAAGCAGTCGTTGCTGCTAAGTTCTGTCATGTTATATGTGCGCCAGAATCAGAAAAAAAACGTTAGCAATCATAGATTTAAATTTGACAGGATCCCAGCAGACACTCCTGATCAAAGAAGAGTTGTTCAATGAGACGAAAAGATTGGACCAAGGCACTCATCGAAAACGCTTGAGTTTGCAGCACACTTCATATAAGGTAAGAGAAATTAAATGTATATGATTGTTGCTACTGAGTCTATATTACTCATTACATAGGCAAATAATCTTGTTATGTTGTTCAGCTTCAGCTAACTATGCAGCCTAAAGGTCATCAAGATATGCTTATACATGAAAAAAAAACCACAATAACTCCTTTAATATGTATGGCTATTTAATGAATACGTTTGATTGTATGCCCAAGAATTGTTCGCAACGTGTGCCTGTTTTTACTTTTGACCTGAGCAGTGTTTATTACTGTTGGCATACAGGCTACAAGCTAACAGTTAGCTGAAGCTAAGAGAATAGTTTCAGGAGCGAGCAGCAGCAAGTCAACTGCAGGAGAGAGAGTGGGAAAGGTGAGAGAAGAGAGAGTGGGAAAGGTGAGATGGCACAACATTCCTTTGGACAGGTAACTTAAAATTAGTTTTACCTGGTTATATCAGTATCAGAAATTATTTTCCCCCCATTTTATTAACACTCCACTTATTGAAACATGAATATTTTGTTTGTTTGTTTGTTTGTACATGATTCAATTGTTTGTTTGTTTGTACATGATTCAAATTGAATCTTTTCTTCCGGCGCCGTCACGAATGGCAGCCACTCCAGCAGCTCCCGTGTTATTTTCGATTGTTCTCGATTGTTCTCAGCTCAGGGATGCTGCTGGAAATGTGAATTTCCCTTCGGGGATGAACAAAGTATCTATCTATCTATCTATCTATCTATCTATCTATCTAACAAAATACTATGCCAATATAGTAATATGGACAACAATCATAAACGTTTAACTTGTCTTAGCTGATGTAGTGTGTGCTGCAAACACGAACATTTTGGATGAGTGCCTCGGTCCAATCTTTTTGCTTTATTGCACTACTCTCTTCTTTCTCTTTGATCAGGAATGTCCGCAGAGATCCTGTAAAACTTCAATTTACGAACATTTTTCTCCGATTCTGCCACACAAACACACTTGATGACAACAACTGCTTTTTTTCCCATCTGTCTTCTGACCTGCGCAAGTTTTCTTTTGCCTCTAGGCTAAGCCCCGCCCGCCAGATACATCACGATGTTTAAAAACAAATGCAAGGGTCTACAAACAAAGTAGCTCTTAAAGTAGTCTCAATTTCATGACCCTTATAGTCATGTGCGCCTTAAAAAAAGATAACATAAGACAGTTTTTTTGCAGGTGCGTTTTATAATCTAGTGCGCCTTAAATTGCGGAAAATACCATAATTTTTTTCTTTTCACCAGACAGAATCCTCTTCAATTTAACTGATGCTTGGCATGACTGAAGTAAAACTTATTTGCCTGGAAGTATGGCTCAAATATTTTTTTCTACACGAGAGCTGCTAAAAACAGATGAAGAGGTTTGCGGAAGAATGAGAGGCAGCACTAGGGTTAGAGGAGCCCCCTACAACCTGATTGTTTTCCCGTGGGGCATGAATGATTTTTTTTCCAGCTGCGAGGGAATTCGATCTCAGATTGCGATTTTCCTCTCGCAGCTTCCCGCAGGCACGCCGGCGGACAAACAAGGAGACCGAGCGTGCATTACGGAGAATTAGTCGGTATTTAAAGGCATTAGTCGAATTATTGGTTAAAAGTGAACGCTTCATTGAGCACGGCATTACATAAACAGGAAAGTGGGTTGCGAGTCCAATCCAACAGGAAAACAAAGTTTCGCTCAGTTTTCCTATTAAAAAAAGAAAAAAATAACATAGGCTTTTTTGTTTACGAATGGGTTGGTGGGGTAATTTGAGAGGGCGGGGTTTTTTGTAATGGATCAGTTAAACAATTTTTCTTAAATAAAACATTTAAATAATGTCTTGGTGTTTTAAACTGGCTATTAATCATTCATTTAAAAACAGAAATTCTATTTGACAATTTTTTTTTTTTGTGGTGATTATTTTGTTTGGACTTTTGAGTTTGTTATGTATCTTACAAATTTCCAGTTTATTTCGTGTCTCTATAAAAAAATTGTGACCAGACCATTTTTTTTCAAATTCTTGTGTTTACATTTTAATTAGGATTTTTTTAATGTCCAGATCCTATTGGTTCCAGAACAATTTTACATTTGTTTTTTAAACTTTTAGTTATAGTTACAGACATTTATATAGTTTATTTATATTTTTGTATAAAGTTAAATTTTCTTAAATTATTTTAATGTTTACATTTCTAAAGTGTCTATTATGTAGGACAAGGGTCCCAAAGGCACCAGGTAGCCCGCGAACTGGTTCTGAAAATGTAACATGGGCCATTGTGATTTTCTAGGAAATTTGATTTTTAATTGCCATGCTCTCTAGTGGTTGAGCCCATTTTACCTTGTAAGAATTATAACCTGGTAATAACAAACATAGTACAGTGTTTCCCATACCATGAGAGAATTCTGGTGGGACACCAGGCTTTAATTTGTCCCACCAGTCCCTTGTAAAATAGTATTATTCAAAAATATAACACTATTTAGATATACAGTACTTAATGGGGTGTAACGTGCACAACACTAATTTTTTATTAGAAATCAGTATGAAATGACACTTTTTTTAGCTCAATTTTTGCAATTGGATGCAACAGGACTCAAACACTGGTTGTAGCAGTGAGAGCACCAAATTCTAACCAGGTGACCACCAGTGGTAAAAATGACAAATGAAAAGGCAGTCGATTTAATCACACTATTTTTAGTCAAGGTACCAGAGTTAATTTTGTTGTGCATGACTTCCTGTGCGGAGTTTGTATGTTCTCCCCGTGCTTGCGTGGGTTTCCTCCAGGCACTCCGGTTTCTTCCCACATTCCAAAAACATGCATTTCAGGTGAATTGGCCGGTCCAGATTGTCCCTAGGTGTGAATGAGCGAATGAGTTGTCTGTCCCTGTGTGCCCTGCAATTGGCTGCCAACCAGTTCAGGGTGTCCCCTGCCCACTGCCCGGAGATGGCTGGGATGGGCTCCAGCCCCCCCGCGACCCTAATGAGGATAAGCGGTACGGCTAATGAGATGAGATTTCAGATGTTACAATGACAAAACATGTGTCACTTACAATACCAAGATAAGAAGAATAGAAGGGCACACAATGATCATAGATCTGTCTCCTTGCTTTTGCTCTAAAATTGCACCAAACCATTGTGTTCAGGTAAATAGGTCCCCATCGATTGGTCTTGTTTATTTATTTATTTATTTATTTTTATACATATGATTTGTAGCAATATTGTACTGATATCCTCTTCCAGTTGGGCAGTGCTACACTTGCAGTTACGTTAAGGTTGATGTCGTGGGGGTTAAACACTGGTTTATGTCAGTGAATCCAGATTGATGGTTGAGGTCAGATGTGATAACAGGCCGACAGACAATGAAGCACAGGTGGGAGACGTCGGGGCTTCCAATTCATTCCACTATTCCCTGTTGGGTTTTTGACAGAGTGCCATTTTTTCCAATTTATCTCTCCGCTGCCAGCAGCATAAATGTCATCTCGGATCTGTTGAGAGTGCACGCGGTCCTGGCGCAAAATACCAAGATGCTAAGACAAAAGAAATCACTGCATTACTAGAATAGAAAACACCCACGGGACACTTCATGAGAAAGTGGACAACAAATTGGCAAATGAATTTGTAGCAATTTGTGCTGAGTGATATAGAACAAAGGAAAACAAATCCTTCAATGTTTTTTTAAAGAGGGAAGTTATGTAAAAGATTCCTAAACATTAAAATAGTCTATGGATAGCCACTAGGCCTGGGGTGTCAAACTCATTTGAGCTCAGGGGCCACATGGTTGAAAAAGCACTTTTGCGTGGCCAGACTCGAACATTAGAGAGAAAAAGAGAAAGGGAGACAGAGAAAGAGGGAGAGAGAGAAAACAAATGAGAGCGCAAGAGAGAAGAGAGAAAAGATATAGAAAGATATGGAGAACAACAGGGGGAAAAAATAGACAGGAAGAGAGATAGAAAGGAGATTGAAAGAGAGAAAAAGAAGGTGAGAAAAAGAACAAAAGAAAGAAAGAAAAGGTGAGAAAGAAACACTGCTTTCTCATTCAAGTTGTGTTTGTCATAATTGGTCAGAGCAGCAAAATCTGTTTTTATATCCCTTTCGCGTTCAAAGATTTTATTGGTCAATTGTTGATTCTTTCACTATACCAGAAACTAAAAAAGTAAATTTAGTATTGTAAATTCCGTACTACTGCGGCTTACAAACGATGTGGCTGATGTTTTGCAAGGGTGTCTGAGGGGACTTCAGACACCCCCAGCTGCAGTGCCCGTCGGGGCCCCGGGTTGACCCGGTGGCGCTCTCCACCAAGTCTGGCGGCAAGGCACGTCACCTGCATGTCACATCAGCTGGCTTAAAACTAGTTACAGACCAAGGAAATCTGACTGTTTAATTCAAACATAGCATCACAAAGGCATGCAGCAAGATATGGCGCGACGTGATTTCTGCCAAATGATCTAAAAGTCAAAGTGAAGAGATTCAATGAAGCCCTGGTAAATTGCGAGAGTAACTAT
This sequence comes from Urocampus carinirostris, assembly GCF_059441175.1. NCBI lineage: Eukaryota > Metazoa > Chordata > Actinopteri > Syngnathiformes > Syngnathidae > Urocampus > Urocampus carinirostris. Next base: position 20,640,552 of record NC_142367.1, on the reverse strand, counting down.
GACTCCCTTTGTTAGCCAAATGACTCGTCATGTAATTAGTGATGTGCATGAGGATGGATGAGATTCACACTGTCCCTATAGAGCAGATGGCAGAAACATATGGCTTGCAAGCCATTTATGGTTCCTTCCATGAGTACATCTGACCCGGACATAAAATACAACTTGCGATTATTTACTGTATTGCTTAAACGTAAAGCTGATTTTTAGCACGTGTAAAGCCGGAACAATACTAAATTGGTATTTGGTTAGTCTACAGTCAAGTTGTCATACCAACAGACCCCGTTTTGGCTGTACATCGCTAAAGAATCCTTTATATTGAAGCTTATGAAACATATTTCACTGTTAAAACACTTTATGATGAAAACCCACAAAACAAACAAACTCCAGCCGAAAACCCAAAGCAATTTGATTGGGTGAGAGGTAGGATTGGTTGGAGCTATACACCCCTTGACCAGAGCAGTCTACGTCGAAGTGAAATATGTTACAGTATTTTGTGACACTTTTGCTCAAACCTCGTTTTGAAACCATTATTTAAGACAGAAATAACGATCAAAATGAGCTTCAACACTCATAAGGTTCCTATAAAATTTGCCTAAATCCCAATCCAAGATCTACCAAAAGTAAATTGAATGCTGTTTTTGAACCATTTGAAGACTACGAAAGTTTTTTTAAAATCTCTTTTCAAAAAGGTAATACTCTAAAATTTTGTCCCTAACTGAAATTACTAGAAGTACGACTAGATTTGAGTAATCTGAGTTGCACACACAGAAATAGAAAGTTATTATTCTCGCCTGAATTTTTGTTTTTTGCATTTAAACGCCTGCAGATAAGTGTAGCATGGTAATCTTATCAGGAAAACAGGTGAGACGATAGCTTAAAGCCTTGACTGGTACCTTGTCAATGTTGATCAAAATCTGAAAAACTAAATATTGTATGTTTAGACATTGTGAAAGAGTTGTAAATGTTATCTTTCCAGAAATCAATCAATGATTCTGCACACCTGCGTAAAAATTAGTCCATTTAGGTGGTATCTTTATATTGATATGGGACACAGGTTCTGGCATTTTTATTAACGTCTCGTACATTTTATCAAATCATCACACCGTAAAATAAAGTGTGCCGAAGAACTAGCTTTTGTCTGTAGAGTGGGTTTGGCAGTTTTGTTTAATTTTGTCTTAAAATATATGGTGAGGCTCCCTCAAAAAGAAAATATTTATGCTTTTATGGCTATTTGTCCCAAAAAGTTTCCTGACCCCTGCTATAGAGTAAGCTTGCGATCTAGACAGAATCAGAGGGGAAATGTTTACTACAGAAAAGTAACGCATTGTACCGCGATTAAGACACTCATTTACGGACTCTGTGCGCAACAGTCAATCTGAATCTCATTGCGCAATCAATATTAATCAGCATTAACATATACGCAGGAGTGTGAAAACAATTTTTTGAAGACAAAACTTTATAACTGTACTATTATTTACAAGCCCGTAAAATACTAACAGCCTGTAGACATGCAGAACCATGTGAATCTTTCAGCCCGTGCGCACATGACAAAGTGATAGAGAGGAGACCAAGTATTGCTAATACTACGGTAAAATCATTCTACATGCCGACACTTCTTATTAATTAAGGAAGTGTACACGACAGTTATTGAACTGATCACTATGATGTCAGTTTTCATCCCGATAGGAAAAATATACTGATAATTCGTCACCTGCTGCCACGCTAAAATATTCTATCAGCCGACATTACTTGCTAAAATGATAAAAACATTCACGCATAATAATTTTTGTTTCACTCCTGCATATATGTTAATGACAAATGAATTATAATTAACTGCTGTGCTCGTTGAGATAGACAGTTGCGGCCTGGGTCCCCAAACCAGTGTCTTAATCAGGACACAATGTGTTACTTTTCTGTATTAGACACTTCCCCCCTGATTTTTTTTTTTAAATGCAAAAAAATAGCCGTGAAATTATTTCATTTATTCGTCAGTTTAAGCCTGCGGCTTAAAATCTGGTGCGGCTTGTACAAAATCAAGGTTGAATTTCTTATTTAAATTTGCACGTGCCGCTTTTAATCAGGTGCGCTCTGTAGTCCGGAATTTACGGTAATCAGAACCCTTTTGAACTAACTTTTCACATAAGCAATCAAAACGATGTGTATTCATAAAACGGATGGATTCCCCCAGTTCTCACATGTTTGAGCTGTCCACATTAAAATTTCAAAATAAAGTATAACACAATATTAGTTTAGAAATATAGCCTCAAACGAGGTTAGCTTTAAGAATCGTGCTGCTCTAGGTATTGTCAGTGTTGGTATGTATGCATTTATGTTGATGAGTGTAAGAATGTTTTTGGGGTGTCTGAGGGTTCCATGCTGAACGTAGGGTGCGGGTATAAATGTGGTCTTGGGTTTGTGTGTGGACATTCATATGGTTGTGGGTGTGTATGCATACCTGTTAACCTGTACGTTTTTGCAGAACAAAGTACGTTTATTATGCATTTTAAGACGTGTACGACGTACAAGAAAATCTGTACGGAAAAACTTGTCAAATATGGATACCATCCGGTATACACCGACTATCACAAAATGGCAAATCAATCAAGTCAAACGAGTTCGAGTTGTGAAGTGAAAGGAAGTCCGTCTCTTTTTAGAGAACCGGCTTTTTCGGCTCAACTCGTTAAAGAGAGCCGGCTCTTAAACGGCTCACTTGCTTTGATGCATTATATTATGAATGATTATGTTGTCTAAAGAAGTTAAGAAAAAAAGGAAGTATAAAAGGAGAAAATGAAAAAAGACAGGTTTGTGGTTATCCCTTTAATCAGTATATTACCAACAATAATTTAATGCAGAAAATGAATGAATAATTTGAATAAGAAAATGTATTATTCTACTTAATTATATTTGCATGGATTTTTTCCTTTTACAGTGAACGTCTAAGCTACGTCATTTTTGAACTTTTTATAATAAACCTCATTCATGTCGAGCAACTCAGTATCTCACAACGAAATGTTAATTAACAATATATATGATATAACGAAACACAAGTACAATATAACATGTTAAACTACATAAATAAACATGTATGAAAAAATAATATGGTGTAAGATTATTTTGTAAGGGAAAATACAACATTTTGTAAGGGCATGGAGCCGTGGAGGTTGACAGGTATGTGTATTAGCGCGGGAGAGGGAGGTTGTGGGTGGTGTGTCGATAGGGAGGTTGATTAGTTAACGCACTAGTATGCATTCGAGTGAAGGACAAGAAAGAACACAAAAAAGACATGAGGGAATGAGGAAAAAAAATAACACTGGCAGACCTACTGACACAGTGCTGAGAAATCTGTGAATGTGGGATTGGCTGCCGCACGGAGTGAAAAAGAGAGAGCGGGAGAGACGCAAAACTCCATCCTCCCCACCAACTCACTTCCCATCTCCAACCCCTCCTAACATCAGCCCATGCAGTCACACTTCGGACTCGGCTCCCGCTATGAACGCTGGCGCCACTGTTGCCTCGGCGGAGACTTTTACGCACGTGCATTGAGTCCGTGAGCGCGGCGCGGCGGACAAATGGACTCCCGGCTGTTAATCGGACCCGGCATGGGCACCCCAGACCCTCCGTGGAACATCAGTCCATCGCACCCGCTCCTGGAGCTGGTCCCACTCGCCACAGCAGTGAGTAATTTTTTTTAACAAAAAAATAGCTTTTTCTTCCTTCATAAAACACAATAGTTATTTGCATGAATGAATGAATGAATGAATCCATCCGCACATCCTACCACACTGTCATTCACAAGCATCACTTCACAAAGCAGCTGTGGTGGGTGTTGGCACGTGGCAAAAATGCCCATGTGAGGGTTCCAATACGCATCCTCACTAGATGTGCGTTTTGAGACCCCCAGCAATGTACTCAGCTGAACTCGCTTTATTTACTGTGTCACAGAGGAGCAGACGGAGAAACTGTGTGGACGTTTTTGCTTGGAGACTCCTTAAAGAATCAGAACCCCCTCCCCTTGAATTCACCCCCCCCTTCCCCAGAGCGCCGTAGCATCCTCGCCTCCTCCTTCACACCCTGGAGAAAAAAAATCTTTTTTTGTCAGGAAGCAAGCTGTTCTACATAATAGACTCAGCGAGTGAGTGCTGTCATGGTTGAAAGTTAGAAAGGTGGTGGCCCCAGGGTGAGGGGAGGGGGCAGTCTTGCATCACAGGGGATCCTCCCAGGGGGATTTCATTTGAGGCACACCTGTGAAATTCACCCATGTGAGCGCTGCGACGTTTCTTCTTTTTGATATGCGAGTTGTGACGTTTACTGGCTATGATATTAAGTATGTAATGAATTCCATTGAAAAAAAGTCTCACTTTTTTACAATTTTTCCCCTGTTTATTCTAAACTGTAAATGGTAATTAATGAATCAAATGACCCTTTATGGCCTCCATAACGTCTCCTGTGTGTATAAAGCATTACATTTTGCTTCTTTATTATGTGAATGCACCTGAATAATTCATTATTATTTAACAGTAGTTGGGCAAGAGGTAAGAAGAGGAATAGATATGAGGATGGCTTATAATCCCCATTTTGTTTTGATTTATATTGTTTTGGATGGAGGGTATCCAAAAGTTTGTCATGCACCGACTACAGTAGACATGATCAATGGGATGCCAAACTTTGTTTGGAGCCGGAGGAGATAAAACACCTTTTGAATGATTTATGACTTTTTTCAAGACACAAAATGCGGCTGTGATATGCAATGTGACATCTAAAACCATTATTTACTTTTTTTGAGTATTGAAAGATCAACATCTTAGCTTGAACTATCGTTTTGATTTATGAGCTTTGGTTGGGGCATCCTTAAACAAGATAGGATCAACTCAAGAGATCGGTTGAGTGTATTTGATGAAATAAAAAACGTGTTAGATTTTGAATGATAGATTTTCTGTTGGAACTTTGTTGCAAATCATTATTTGATCAGAAGTTCAATTAATACGGTGTCTTGTTTTTATCGATTTATGTCATTTAAAAGGTAGTCTTACTTGGTCAGATCATGAATTTAGGCACACCTGGGGTCTGCTTTTGGTTTTTATTTATGTTTGGTTTGTTCGAGGTACAAAATAACTATTGTTTATCGCCAATTATACAATTAAGTCATGTTTATTTTGTATAGCCCTTAATACAAGAAGTCTCAGAGGGCTGCACAAACTACAGACTATTATTACACCAATACAACTCAGATGAATGACAAGAAGGTGCAGCAAATAAGCAAAAAAAGCAACAACTAAGATGTTCTTCAATTTAGGGTATTCCAAATCCATGGGTATGTGATTAAAGCACAGTTTGATTCTCAAAGTTTAGTACTCCGCAGTCAAGACCAAAGGACTAATCCAATTCCTACCACAACCCTAATGTGGAGCTCTACAAAGAATCAGATCCTTGTTGGATTCCTGGTCTGCGTGGATCGCCACTCGGATCACAGAGATTTCTAATAGTCCAAGGAATCGAGGAATTCTCCAAAATGCAACGACTTCTCCAAAAAATATGCGTTTTCACGGGTGCTTAAAATCCTTGAAAATACTTGAAATTTAATATTGTGTTTTCAAGGATTGAAAAGTGCTTGAATTTTGGATGAAGTGCTCGTAAATGCTCAAAATTGTGGCCATGTTTCTCCAGAAGTTGACTTAAAAAGAACACAGACACTGCTCCCTGTAAGCTTTGTTTCGCTATTGCAGGTCTTCTTCGCTTATGATTAACAGCAGCTGTAATTAGTTTGTAAGGTATTGTCCTATAAATTGTCACTGCTCCCTATGGGTCTGGCCCAAAAGGCCGGGTGCATGCTAAAGAATCTGCATAAGTGCGAGAATTATATATCAATAATGGAAATTTATGATGAGCCATGCAAAAAATGAAGGTAGCGTTTCCCAGTGGTAAATGGGTAATGGGAAGAACTTCCTGCAACTAAAAAAAATAGGCTACATATCATTTTTACCCAACACCTACAGTATATGGGGAGGAATTTGACTCAAAAACAAAAATACCCTTCAACTGGATAGGTTAGAGGTTTTATGATATTGGATTGAGTGACAAAAAGATTCAATATTATTGTGAATAATAAATTCATTTGTTTTTTGCGTTTCAATGAGCGATACAGTTTTTCGGCAGATTTGGATGAGATTTATGGCACTCTTGGTTCATTCCAATTCAAGGCATGGTGATGGTTTTATTTATGACATTCTCTTTCAAAAAGGACAAGTATTCTCCGGTTTTATATGCATTACATCTCGGTAACACTGTTTTACAATGGAAAAACTGATGTGTTGCAGGACATGTTTACGATTGATTCAAAGATCTGTAAACTTTATGGCACTTCTGATTTCAATCATTCTGTCATTTTGTCTTATAGTAGCTTTAATTTGCATGCTTATTGTAAAGGGATACATCATTTTTTGTACGCAGTTGTGTTTCTGTTACCTTCGTACTAATGTTGCGGGGACATTCTGCATCAAAGTACTTTTTAAGACTTCTTTATTGGTTTATTTAGAGCCATTACGTATAAATACTTTTTCAGAAGAATTGTCTCTGAGAGACAAAATGTAAAATTATGTTTTTGTTTTGTTTCATTTTATAAAATTACAAAGGGTTTAGCGCAGCACATCAGTAAGTATCAAGCCTCTGGGAGTGATTTCCCTATTAAAAATCACTATCAGATGGGGGGAATGGCTTTGAGCAGATCTTTGACCACACATCGAGGAAGCTTCCATTCCTAGTCTTGCTTCCAGTCCAGTGAATTAAGTATGTAGGTGGCCCTGTATGGTGAGAATAGGCGTAGTGAAGTAGTGTAGTAGGGGTAGCCAGGATATGGATAAGTACCGACAGTTAACGCTTTGAACTTTTTACTTCCTAAAAAGATGACAAAGTCATCACCGGGGCACCGGGGCAGAAGGATGATGTTTCATGCACGTCCGTGGGATCGCGATCGCCATGGTGACCGAAATCGTGTCCTCAGAAACATCAGGCGCTGACATATTCTTGCAAAGTCCACGCATCTTTCATGCATAAGTTCAGCGTTCCTGCAATAAAATGTTATTTTGCAAGCAAAGCGCCACTGTGTTTATGGACAGCATTGTTTAGATATTGGAGGTATCACAAATGCAAAAGAAAAGCACCAACGTAAAAGTTTTGCTAGAAATGCATCCTTTCACAAAACGCTGTTAAGTTTTTTTTTTTAAACAAGTATTTTTAAGAAACTTATCAACTGTTGTTTAGTAAACAATGGTAAAAGCTATAAACATACATTTTGTGTCATAGAAGGTGACGATTGAAGCTTCTTATAAGTCTGCTGCCTATTTAGCTACAGAACTAAGAATGATTTTTTGTAGGCCTTGAAAAATGAGTCAAAATGGCAAAACATTGGCTGGCACCTGCTCTTATGTGAGAGAAACATCTGGCATTTAATGAGTTAAGAGGGTTACACCTTGGCTTTGGAATTCAGGTTTGAAATAAATTTAATTTGGGATAAGGACAAAGGACTAGTTAAGTATTATGGCAATGCGGTGTCCTTATCGAAAATAAAGTCCGTGAGTAGTTATGTATGTCAGAGTGTGGAAGAGGGAAAAGGAGACAGAATGAGAGAGAATGAGGGAGCATAAACGAGTGATGGAATGCGACTTTGTTGAGTGTTTGTTTATGCCGCGTTTGCAGGCGCGGGATGATTAGCTTTGTGCATGTGCAATAGCCATCCAACAAAAGGCGTCTGAGTAGCCGCTCTGAAAACATCAATGTAACGAGTGACACAAGTGGCTTGATCAATTGCGGGCCACGTAATTAACCTTATTGGGTGAGCGCTTTTTCTTCTGAAGGATTGCACATTGTTTGATATTCTTAAGTATGCAGTGAGCTGGATATAAATGTTAATCAAGCTGTCAATTGTACAAAAATGGTCATCTGTTTGTTGTTTGCTGTGGATTGATTGCTGAAGCAGAGCTAACACGGAACGTCGGTCGTAACAGCTGCACGGTCGAGCCGCGTGGGCGCAATCAATATTCATTATATAGAAAACGGAGATGAAATTATGAGATTTACAGGTGTATCCCCTGCCGTTTCAGCTTTGTTTCTTCCTTCCAAATCCACTTTGCAGCATAAAAATTTGGTAGGCATGCCTCATACGAGTAAAACCAAAATAGTCCCTCAATGCCATGACTGAAAAGACGCATGAATTTAGCCATTTTATCTTTAATTGAGGACTTGGGATCAATCATGGCCACCATTAAATTCGAGTACTTTAGTGTAGTTCATTCATCAAATCCACTACACAGCATCATATCCAGACAGAAGAGCAGCTTCAGCGACAGACTGCTGTCACTGTCTTGTACCACGGACAGACTGAAGAGATCTTTTCTTCCTTATGCCATGAGGCTCTTTAACTCCACACGGCAGAGTAAAGGCCCACATTAAACCACACCCCCTACATTACATATTACCGAATTTTATTGCAATATGTATTCTGTGTAGCACTATCTAGATACTCCATAGAACACGCTACAGTGGGTATAAGCACGTCACATTGGGTATTTGTATATTGTATTCTTTTTGCTTTATTATTGTATCATTTCTCAGCACAGGGATGCTGCTGGAAATGTGAATTTCCCTGCGGGGATGAATAAAGTATCCATCTATCTATCTATCTAGTTTAAATCAGTGTTTTTAGAACAGTGTGCCAGGGCCGTGTAACCTTGTCTAGTGCGCAGAAGAAAATTTCCCAATGTTATATTGCAAAAAATGCAGGCTATTGTTTGATGTTTTTTCTTTCTCTTAGTGATCATCGGAGTAAATGTAAGATTCTTTCATATCAATAGGTGGCAGCAGATTACTTTTTTGTACTCGTTATTCTCTAGGTATCTGCTCATTATGTAGCCCAGGAAAATTCTGTTTGATTAAGCTTTTTAAGTTTTTGCTACAAAAAAATTAATCAAAAAATTATCCAGTCAAAATATTGCTTATAATTTTCCTCATTTTAGTCTTGATTTTCTTATTTGACAAAAAAAAAAGAACGTAGCAAAATTAAAAATATATTTAGATATTTTTTGCTCATTTCAAGTATCGTTTTTGTTATTCTATTGTACAAAACAAAGAAAACTAGAGGAAAACCTGGGGTTGTGGGGTTGGGGGGAGATTAAAATACAGTAAAATCAAAAATTACTATTAAATGATTACTATTAAATTATTAATCAAAGTAAATAACAGTCTGTGCAACCTATTGAGACTCTGTGATTTATACAAATAAACATGCTTTTTTGGTTAGATCCCGATTTCCTGTATGCTTGGGCAAGTACAGCCTGGTGGCGCCCATCCTTATCCAGGCCAACATATGTTTCCACCCAGCCTCGAACCGGGGTGGTCAGCCTGGTTGCCCTGGCTCAAAAAAGGTTGAAAAACACTGGTTAAAATTATAATTCTCTATTGTAGTGTAGATTTGGAGCTATGCCGTTTTGAAGACGGAACTTCATTTCAGTATTATTTTCTACCATGAAATAATGATTTATTTTGAAATAATATTATTTAAGAATATTTGACTATGTTTTTCTGATATAATTGAGCAGAAATTAGGTCAGTGATTCATTAGCATACCAAGAGAAGGAGATCTCCCCCCCTTATAGCATATAACAGCAGCTTAGAAGAGGTCGGATTATGCAACAGGTTATGCACAACAAGGTGTTCACATTTACTTTGAAGTGTTTTGGTGTCACAAAGTGTCATGTAATAATTCCTTTTGCACGTCATTCACGGCTTGACTTTTGGTGCACAATTACAAATAGTATCGATGTAACCACCATGACTCACCGTGGGAAAATGATTTCAAGAACCACGATTGCATGCGGGAGGTGACAACACATTGCCTACTACACGTCCGGGCTTTGCTTTGTTATTTTGCCAAGAGGCAGTCGTAATAACAGTATGTATATAACTTATGAGTGGGTATACTATGCATCCGTTGAGTCATTTCAAACTTAGTTTCCAAAGAACAACTGCACAGCGTACAAATGAGCGTCCTGACGATCATCCGAGTGTGTTTCGATGTTGAGGATTCATCTCCCATCTCATCTCATTAGCTACACCGCTTATCCTCAGTAGGGTCGCGGGGGTGCTGGAGCCCATCCCAGCAATCATCGGGCAGTGGGCAGGGGACACCCTGAACCGGTTGCCGGCCAATCGCAGGGCACACGGGGACAGACAACTCATTCGCTCATTCACACCTAGGGACAATTTGGACCGGCCAATTCACCTGAAATGCATGTTTTTGGAATGTGGGAGGAAACCACAAGCGCGGGGAGAACATACAAACTCCGCACAGGAAGTATGGAGCTGGATTTGAACCCACGACAGGTTCCCATGACATCAACTGTGCCGCACAAGCGCTAACCACTGCGCCGCCGTGCTGCCTATGTTGAGGATTCTTTCGAGAGAATTTTAATGTCAGAAAAGCCCGAGGGCAGTATATGTCCATTTGTTCAAGGCTCGTCATGATCGCGTGACTCAGATAATAAAGAAAAACACTTTGCCATAGCAACTGTCAAGTCAGATGAGGCCCTCACCATTATTACTACTTCCTTTTTGTCATTTGTTGTTACGCTCCATATTGCATTATAGCTGCGAATGAAATTGTGCCGTGAGTGTGATCTTTTTAAAAAGAGACACTATAACCAAAAAAAATGGATTTGTTTGCCATGGTTTCAGATTTCTTTGTTGTCGATTTTTCTATAAAGTAAAAATATGACATAAAAAAATAAATAAAATAATTAGATTTGTTTTACCTTATATTCAGACAAGTCCTCCTTGGCAGTAGTTGAAGCAATTTGACACCACCTAATCACACAAGAAAAACAATGTGTTAATTAAATGTTTTATTTAAATTAAATGCAGGTATTGTTATTGTATATTGAAAAAAGGACATTGTATCACTTAGCACCTCCTAAGGGTAAAACAAACTTAATACTTTAAAACAAAACAATTTTGATGACATTGAGCAAAATTACATATAGATATGCATTTTAAAAAAAAATCTAAAATCTTGTAAGATGCTGTTTTGCAAAAAAAAAAAAAAAGAGGAAAAATGGTGTGCTCTTTTGCACTCGCTTGCACTACACAAAACAGCGACATCTAGTGGTTCCATTTTACACACTGTCCCTTTAAGAACTCAATGAAAAGTCAGACTGGTATCGATCTGAAAAAAAGAATCACGCCCCTGGTTTTCCAAATAATTGGAACAAACCTGAAAAAAATATGCCTAAAATTTAGGGGTTTATTTACTGAATGCCATGGTGCTTTTTTCCCACAGCACAATAAGGTTCACTAAGGTGGCCATGCCAACCTAAGGCCAGTGCACACACTTGATGTTAAAGGGACTGCGTAGTATTTAATGCCTCCTAGTGGTATAAAAACCTCCATTCAGTAAAACAACAACATTGATCTGAAAAAAATGCATAAAATATAATACAAATGTTATTTTTTATTAAATAAATAAAATCATAGGTTGAGAAATTTGTAGTGGAATCAAGACGTAGAAGTCGCCGCCATGTTTGTCTGCCATCTTGCTGCCAAATTGTTCTTATGGCACTGTTCTTTGTTTGCATTAGACAATACAGTGACATCTAGTGGTCAAATAATACACACTGGGGCTTTAAGTTCAACAATTAAAAGAAAAAGAAAAACTATTACACTAACATGATGCACTTACGGTGAACAACATGGCACACTAAAAGAACACAAAGCCACAATCCACAATATTGTTAGCATTGTTAGCATCCATACTTCCAAGATACAGCCCAAATGCTGACTGTATAACTTGAAAAACAGTTAGCTACTGCAGCAAAAAATCTACATTGGTCACTAAAAGGAACTTATTGCACATTTTATGCAAATATTTAAAGCTGAACAAAATCAGAAAACTCATTTATGAATTCTACTTAGTGGGCTTTTTTACCTTGAAAAATGGTTGGTAAAGCTCAGAAAACAGTGGCCAAATGTGGTTTAACACCCTTTAATTTCATAATGCCAAAAGCAGTTTATGACCGCAATTATTGATAAAGTGGCATATGTTTATGTTAGTATTGAAGTTTGGGCATTGTTGCACCACTCCCACTTTTAAATTAGAATCTGGATTTACGATGTCATAATAACCCTTATTTTGTTGGCATTTTCTTTGCCGCCAGGGCGCCCTGGCTCCCAGCCATCCGTTTCCGACGGTGGATGTCCCAGACCATGCGCACTACACCATTGGGGTGATCATCTTGGTTGTGGGCATCACAGGGATTGTCGGAAACTTTTTGGTCATTTACGCATTCTGCAGGTAAGAGTGATGGATGTTGTATACAATAATGATATGAGAGACCCTTGTATTATCCTTGCTGCTTTTTTTGGAACTACTTCGGACAGTATCTTACCTACTAGGGGTAAGATCGAGCCTAGAAAATTCAGCCAAACCCCGCACAAGTTGCGGGTATATAAACACTTAAACACGCCCGAACCAGACGGATTAACTTGATTTGATAAACCAAGTGCGTATCTTGGCGACATGCAGAAAACGAAAGTAAAACTGAACAAAATGGCACCGAAAACAATTGCTGCAGATTACAAGCTGTAAAAAGCAAAAAGTTTGTAACTCTTGTAAGCTATTGGCAAGAATCAGAAATGAGGTCTGACGTGATGGAGGTGGAGGAAGAAAGCCGCGCTTCTTTTACGCCAACACTAGGGAGGAACATTTAATTGGATTTAGTGATATTAGTCATATTGAGTTAAACTGATAGTTCTGTAAGAATTTTCTTTATCTAAGTAATTACTTTGAGTAAAAGTGCATGCTGTGCAGATCCTCCACGAAAAAAACAGGCAAGAGAGAAACCCGACCAGCCAGACTTAATGATTAACATTATAAGCCAGAACCCAGCCTAAGATCTTACCTTTAATACCTACCAACACTACCGCTTTAATGATTACACTTCAACTAACAATTATTTTCTATTGATTTTTTTTTTAAATCTACCCTTTTTAAATATTTTTACCCAAAAATATCTTGACTCGAGATAATATACTTTTTAAATAGAATATACATACTCGAATTGATATACAAACCAGATTTAATGTGTGACAAAATAGATTGCCTTTTTTTCCCCTAAGTAATTTTCATGTGATAGCTCGTTTGTATTTGGTGTTTGTCGCATCTAGTATTTCTAATCCACTTTTGGGGTGTAAATCTCTTTACAAAAAAAGGAAATTCTATTTAGAGGCTGCAAGGATAGTTCTATTAGAAAGAGGAGTGATTGATTTGGTTCAACTTTGGTTTGATTCGATATGACAGGATTTTGTTCAGTATTTTGAAATACATAATGAATTCGCCAAAAATAGCATTACCTACAAAAGATCTACAGGTAGCTCTGCAAAAAAAAGACAAGGTGTTGCAAATTTCAATGCACTTCCAGGTAGAATCGTTTCATTCAGTCTGATTCAATGCACCAACACCGTTAAAGGAGCTTTACAGAACTTAGAACTTTTTTTACTCGTGGCCGCCATCTCCTGGCTTGTTTCATCAATGCAGCCTCCGTTAGCTCAACTGTTTATCTTTCTTGGGGTTTGGGTGGACGTTTGGACTGTACTTAAGTTTACAGACAACCTTTTGACTCTATTTGTACATGCTAAACACAATCTATCTCCATAATATTTAAAAATAAATGGACACATAAATAATCATGCTTGTTTAATGAAATTAAATGAAATGATCTGCATTTATATAGCACTTTTCAAGTCAAGACTTCCCAAAGCGCTTTACATTGTGCTTCACATTTCACAATAGCGGCCGTGCAGCCAAGTAAGGCGCTAACCTGCTTATTGGGGGTATTAGGGGTTCAGTGTCTTACCCAAGGACACTTCGACATGTAACACGGAGGAGCCGGGATTCGAACTGCGATCTCTTGATCCCAAGACGAGCGCTCTACCTACTGAGCCACTGCCGCCGGAAGTGGTAGACTTTTGTGAAAACAGAATTTTAATGAGATCGCTGAAGCGGTTTATTCCAGACATGGGACCAAGTCACACATGTGCAAGTCTCAAGTAAGTCTCAAGTCTTCACCTTCAAGTCCCAAGTAAGTCCCAAGTATTTTTTTCTTGGGCAAGTCAAGTCACAAGTCAAGTCCCGAGTCTTAGATTGCCAAGTCCAAGTCAAGTCACAAGTCATAAAAACAGCGACTCGAGTCGACTCGAGTCCAAGTCACTAAGTCTCAAGTCCCCATGTCTGGTTTATTCACACACAAACACTTGGTCTAGCTTCCAAATAAAGCAGCAGTTGACGAAAATACTAGCAGTGAGTCAAATAGTTGTCGTTTGGATTAAAAGAATTGTTTTTAAAAGCAGCAGGTGTTTTTTAACTCATTCAATGCCTGGCGTTTTTTCTCAAATTGGGAGAGCCAGTCCCAGACAATTTTTGCCATTTTGATTCATTTTTGAAGGCCTACAGAAGATTTATTTCTGTAGCTACAGTGTATACGCACACATATATATATATATATATATATATATATATATATATATATATATATATATATATATATATATATATATATATATACACATTAGTATGTATAGAGAACGTTTAGTATGAAGAGAGAGCTTGACCCCTTGTTTTTCATTGGATAAAAAGTATGTTTAGTAGACAACAGTTGAACATTGCTGAGTTTCTTGAAAATACTTTTATAAAATATGTTTTACGTTTCCAAGAAAACTTCCAAAAAGGATGAATTTCAAGCAGAATTTTCACTTTGGTGCTTTCTTTTGCATTTCTCTGACACAATACTTTGCTAAACACAAGGGCACTTTGCTTGCAAATTGTTTTAAAAAATACTGAACTGATGAAAGAACTGCATGAACAATGCAAACATTTGCACACAATGGCGATAACATTCCCTAAAAATGTCCTTCTCTGAACCGACGATGACAGTGGGAAAGGAAAGGAAAAGGCTCTGTTGAAGAACTTACTGCCTATTACTATTTCTCCATGTCTCACGATTCTTACCACACTGCTTCGCTACACCTGCTAACCATATCCCCGCCTGCATTCACTCATTTGCCAGAAAAAGGAAGCAACACTAGGGTGTCCGGGCTTCCTCGTTGTGTGGACAAAGTTTTGATATAAGCCACTCCTGCCTTTAAATAGTGATTTATCATACTAAAACCATTCCCATAGGCTTGATACTTACCAATGAGCATATGTTTGAAATAAAATGAGAAGAAGGTATTTTTACGTTTTGGCACTCAGGGACAATGCTTCTGAAAACTTATTTGTGTGTTATGGAATTAAATAAAGTGGCAAAAAGCGGTAGTCTAAAGTAAAAAGCGGTAGGGTTGGCAAGTATACTTGAAGGTGGCCTCTTACTTTCACCGTTGTCATGCTTCATTAACAAAGAGAAACCAAGAAAATGTGGGTAATAGCATAAGATCACTCTCCAGCACTCCCACAGCCCCCATTCTTCCTACCTAGTTTGTTCCACCCTGAACTGCTTAAGTAAAGTAAGATAAACGCAGGCACGGTAGAAAATAAAGCATAGGTACTCTTTAGACTCAGTTGGGCATTGTTAATGCGCGATAGAAAAAATTGCTTTTTTAACAACACCTCAAACGATGCACCCCATCTTTAAACCTGAAAGACTTATCCTGTTCATAACTTTTTTTTTTACATCAAGTATCTTTTGTATTTTACTGTTCGTTTTATGTATTTCAACTTGATGAAGTGCACATAGTTCTAAAGGCGAATTTATGACAGATTGCCTGAAGTACTAAATTTTTACAGAAGCCGAAGCCTGCGGACGCCGTCCAACATCTTCATCATCAACCTGGCCATCACTGATTTCTTAATGTGTGCGACGCAGGCGCCCATCTTCTTTATCACCAGCATGCACAAGAGGTGGATCTTCAGCAAGAAAGGTAACCGAATTAGAGCTGCAGCTAACGCATAATTTAATAATAATAGTCTATTTTTTTTTTCAAAATTGGATCTTTAAAAAATAATAATTTTCTCCTCTTTGTTCAAATATGTTTTGATGGATGAAAAAAGTGCACAAAACAACAGAATATTCTATAATATAAAACAAGAAAAAAATCACAAGTGATGCCAAATAATTTAACAATAAACAGTAAAGGCCAGACAGATGTAAAGTCACCAGCTGATTACTTACATATGTTTTGGCCTTGTCCCAAACTTAACGACTTTTGGATTGAAATTTCTAAAATCTTGAATTAAGTCCTTGGCCTACCAACAAACAGACCCACTTATTTTTATGTAAATAAAACAGTCTGTTAAATTCAAACCACGTGCATTGAATATGTGTGTAGATTATTTTTCTTCTGGACTGATCAATCATTATCCATATCAACAAACTGCAAAATCGGGAATTTAAAGCTAAAAATACAGTATGTCTAGAGTATTGCTTCCTTCATGATAAATGCTAGACACGACATGAGGCTATTTCAAAATTAATTTGTGTGGGAAACCACGAGCGCCACCTGCTGGCCGAACTGGCAACCACTGAATTAGATTTTGAATCAAATAACTATAATTTCAAAGTAATTTTCTCAACATCAATCTCCCCTTTTCTCATTTAATGTATTTACTTAGTCACTTTAGTTTTACGGATGGTGTAAAAAGAATCGATGATGAAACTCATTTTTGATCAACAATTTGATCAATTCGTTGTTGCAACCCTAAACCCCATCACCCAATTCATACGTGCGCGCACTTAGTTTCGCTTCGTTAATGCAGATCATTTCATTTCATTTCATTTCATTCTCTGAGTCTGACCTGCCTTTAATGCTTCATCAGCGATCAGCCCGTCCCCGCATCAAAAGATTCCATCACGCTGCGTCTTGATTGTCTGAGTGCACGTTTTCGAATGTACCTCGCTTGTGCGAGTGCTGTTGTCTATCTAGTGCGAGTGTTGTATGTATTAAGTGTGTTTTATTTTGTTTATTCCTCCTATTGTCTATGTGTGTGTCCTTGGGGGAGTGCAGATAGAGAATGATCCGTTGATCAAACATTGATAGTCGTCGGCGAGCTTGTTTTCCTTCAGGAATTGTCGTGACCTTCGTGAAGGCCACTGATCCCCACCAATGTTTAATAGATGTCTACTGAACAGGAAACAAAAAGGGGGAAAGGAATCTTTCTCCTTTTCAGTAAATAAGAGAAAGTGGCTTGAAAAGAAAGTGACACATTCTTTTGCCCATGTTCCAAAGATGATCAAAATGATGGAAGCAACATGGAGGAGATAAATTGCAGTATTGATCCTTTCATTTCTTTTATTTGAGGTTGTATAAGGCGCTGCCAGCTGTGTTTTGAGATAAAGACTATGTCATTCCGTTACCATGCCTCTATACCAGAGGTGGGCAAATTACAGTCCATGGGCTGTATGCGGTCCCGTCAGGCATTCTCATCCGACCCATCCAATGTTCAAAATATAATGACAATATGTATAAAATGGTAAAACAAAAACAAGTATCACTGTTTCCTTTTTTTTTAAACCTAAAAACAACTTCAAGTTTGGGTGCACGTTACACAAAAGGATTTACAGTAGTACATTACTGACCACAATCATAAAACATTGGTTGCAACGGAAATCAAACCAAAGCTGCGGCGGTGAGAGCGCCGAACCCTAACCAGTGGAACATCAGCGCTATAGTTAACATACGAAAAGGCATTGTTTTTTTATCTCATTATCACACCATTTTATTCACTGTACCAGAGATGGTTGTGAAGAATGGAGAAAACCGAAAGTAGTCCTGAAAGATATGAACACAAAAAAGTATGAGGGAAACAACTCTTTGATGATAAATCGGACTTTGAAGGACATTGAGTAAATACATTGCACATTTTATGTTAGTATTGTGATCATGGTTTGCGTTGTCAATGAATGATTTAACAACATTGTCACCTAAAATGCTTAGTTAAATATGAGAAAAAGTGAAAAAAAAACAAAAAAACAATACATTTATATCAGTTTTTAATCAAAAAGGACCCAAGTTGGCGTTCTACTCGAATACAGTAAATCAGTAGGCCTACGGTTTTGTGCCATTCTTGTTCCCAACAGAGCTGGATACATTTTTCTTTACTTGCCTAATTATTTATCAAGATATTTATCAAATTTAAAGAAAAAAAAAACACTTCTGAGCTACCCCTATAGCATTTTGAAATTATCAATACATATGATCAAATTTTGTGCTTAAAAAGGGACATTATCTTTTTATCAGCTCTAAATCTGATTGTTTCAAATCCAAAATTGATGAAATTGTCTAATTATAGATTTAAAAATAAAATATATACAATACATGTAAATGGCTGCATGTTTATTTTTCCCAAAATGCATATTGTCACTGCTATTCTACAGATTTATTTCCTTTATCTAAAGACTTATTTACATTTTTGCATGAATGCAATGTTTAAAAAAGGACAATGGTACTTTTAGATGTATAGGATTCCAAACTGTATTGGTATATCCCAGAAAATATATCAATATTTCTTTCCTTCCTGGCCTTGCCCTAATGCCAAAATATTTAATGAAATGCAGCATGAGAATCAAAGTTTGCTCACCCTTGTTCTATATCAATCGAAACATTTCTGTATCCATGAAAATGAAAGGAAAGATGATTAATCCAATATTAAAGTGACGACCAAGAACGATTGACAAAAAAATAAATGTACCAAATTATAACCAATGAAGATTTTTAACATAGTGAGCAAAAGGTGTTACCTTGATTCAACAAAAAAATAATTGGGCTTTTATTTTAGTTTAAAAATGACCACTGAGAAGATTAAATTATGTAGATTTGGAGAATCTCTAATCCAAAATTTCACTAAATTATTGTTTATGAAATTTGTATAGACTTATTTGGTTATTGTTTAAAGCACATCAAAACCTAGCACTCCTTTTATTTTTTATAAAAAAGATTCACGTACTGGATAGCAAAAAAAAAAAAAAAAACCTATTCCCAGCCAACAATTAATGTCATAAAAACACCCAAAATTCTGTGTTTTCATATTTTTATTGTCTATATAAAGACAGCCAAGCATACTATATTAAGCGTCGCTTGTTTCGAAGTGAGAATTGTGCTTGCTTGTTTGACAATTTTCTTTCGAGTTAAGCAAAAAAATCAAATCATTTATTTGTGCCAGTGTCATTGCCGGATATTTCTTTTCCCCCGGGATTTAGTTAATACCATTTTTGTGTGCCACTTTCCGGCCGTTGCGAAAATTGTCCCCACGGCAGGCGGCGTAATGGCTCATTGGAACGATTGAAAAGGATTGTAAAAGTAATGTTTGCTTGTTTTAGCTATCTGGAAAGACCAAACCCTGCTTTGATGTTGCTGGAAGGCATGGTCTTACTCGGGGGGCGCCGGAACTAGGGTCTGCGTGGGGTTGGGTCGCATAGGGTTTTTAAAAGCAGAAACTCGTCAAAAGATACATGTAAAATGCATCCAGTGTCGTTCAAGCTTCAGTTCAACAGCATCTACAATCTCCTTCCACACTCCGCCAGCCTCTCGTTCCGCATTTCAATTTGAATAAAATATTTTACGATCAGTTTGCCAAAAAAAAAAAGATTCATTGAATCAGATAAATTTGTTGAAACTCTGAGTCCGTGTACGCACTGTGTTGGTTTAATGAGGAAGTAGCAAGCCAATCATATTGCAGGGCGGATGTACATGGATCTCAAACATTAGTGCTGTGTTTTCAGTAATTGTCGTACTGTGCCATGTGCCTTGGCTCAAAAAGGGTTGAAAAACGCTGCATTAGGGAGTACATTTTGACTGCTGCCTAATTAGTTAGCACATATGAAGCATCCATTTCAAAATTGATATTTTGCGCTGATGTTAGAAAATAGCTTCACTGTTCACACTTCGGTTTGAGTGTTTTTTTAAATATATTTCAAATATCCAAAGTCAGTCAACCATGTGGACATTCCTGACATTTCAAAGTAGTTTACTAATCTCATCAAGTCATTATTTACCGTCAGTGGTTTTCGCATTAACTTTACAATGAGAAAGTAGGGATCAAGTTTTTTTGCTACTTAATTAACATGTTGAAATGGGCCAAACCTATAACTAAATTAGTATTTTGTTCGTCTTTTCAAGCATACTGCAATTGAAATAGAAACTTGTATCTGAATCATTGATTACTTAGCAAAATAATCAACGGAATAATACAAATAAAACATTAATTCGACACAGCCTTGGCTTTGTAAGGCCACAATGTGATGTTTTGTTACAAGAATATTTCTTTGTGCGTCTGAGGTTAGATGCGTTTCAGGCATCTTCATACATAATAGATACGCTGGGCCCTGCCGAAACCAATCAGGAGGCAGCGTTCCTTTCCAGACTGTATATTGTGCAACTCTGTTGTCTGTCCATCTTTCATTCTTTTTTTATTATTATCCATTTAGTTTTCTCTCAGCGGGTTGATTGTCAAAGGGCAATCTATTGTTGCTACTGTGACTTTTCAATTTTCGAGCTCGCATCACTTTCAACTCTAATCCAACAATTCACGTTCAAAAGCTTCTTGAATGGAAATATTAAATACAAAGGAGAATTTGACATTTAAAATATTAAAATTTGATAGGAAATACATAGCAGTAAATATTTAATCATACAACTAAATTATCAAATTAATTAGTGATTATCAAATTGTTGTTACCAGTTCCAATAGACATCATAGCGAATGCAGTTAGCCAGCATAGATGGCAGACAGGACTTGCATTTATCCATAGCAATTGTTAGCAAGACATTGCTTGGAAAACCAAATGTATCCTTTTCATTCAAAACCTTTGTTTTGACCACAAGGTCAATAGATAAAACACCTAAACTAGATGAGATGTTGTCAGGGGTTTTTTCCCCTCCCTATCTTTTACTATAATATATGTTACATGTTTTCTATTGTCTTGTCCGTCACTCAAATTGCCATCAATTGTTCAAATTCATTTTGACTCTGGTGTTTCGTCCATAAATTTTATCCCTCATCAAACCAAGGACTACACCAGTAGCTTTTCTTCCCTCTGTCTAAAAGCATAGGGGCTACATGTGTCCTTGTGAATCCACTATTCAGTCAAACACATTAGCATTGCACTGGCCCCGTTTCAGATGCTGTGGGAAATCCCGTTTTCTCAGCTGCTCTCGTGTTTGCCTTGGCGCAGGCTGTGAATTGTACGCCTTCTGTGGCGCCCTCTTCGGCATCTGCAGCATGATGACGCTGATGGTGATTGCAGTGGATCGCTACGTTGTGATCACGCGGCCCTTGGCCTCGTTGGGGGCCATGTCTCGCAAGAAAGCGCTCAGCATCGTGGCTGTGGCCTGGCTGTACTCCATGGGATGGAGTTTGCCGCCCTTCTTCGGCTGGAGTCAGTACAAATTTCTCTCTTTTACACGTGTTTAATATGCCAACCGTCTTTACTAATTTTCAATGCGTCAGTTGGAGGTGAAAAGGCAATTACCGTATTTTCACGACCAAAGGTCACACCGTTTTAAAAGGGGGAGTCTCCGTAGCCGGTTTTGTTTCTGTATTTAACACTACACAGGGTGCACTGCACGGTAGAGCGCGGGTGCCCTCTGTTGCAGCCGCAACTGTTGTGCCTATATCTGACTCCATTTTGCGCAAACTATATTTTTTTAGTAAAGTTTATAAACTCATTGTAAAGGCTACCATAGCTCTTTGGTTTTAATCACGCCAATCAATATTACTTAATAAACACATTATACAGTCTACGTTCACGACACATGTTTAAGCAAAGTGTGCGTTCACGCGAAGGGGAATCAGATTTTGCATGGGAGTCCAATTTAGGCACAATATATCTTGCGGCTGCTCAGTTATTTGATCTTCCGTGTAGCGTAGAGATCAACAGACCATAGCGGACGAAAACACGGAAAGCATTTAATGGAGGGAAAGTGTGGTTTTTAACTTATTAACATTTAAACTCATTCAAAATTTCTAAATATGCTACGGCATTAGCATCCCTTAGTACTTCCGCAAACAACGCATTGCGTGTGACGTCACATATCCTTTTTTTTCACAAGCGGGGACCTTGTGGCGTAAAACAAGGGACACTTAAAAGTTATTGGAGATCGCGTGCAGGTATCATTTAGTTGTAAGCGTGAATGATCTAACAAAACATCTAATTTCACCCAAAAATGTTGTCTCAGGTATGGCTCAGCCATGGCTCAAACATGCGACCTCCCAGCGTCCGCGGCTTTACATCACACAAGGGCACACCGCACAATACAGCGCCGTACAATTTGAGGAAAATCTGAGACCTTGATGTACTCGTGAAAATACAGTAGATGATTTCACGCCCAGAGGTTTAACCTGACTTAACACCATTGCTGTGTTATGTTTTTTCTCCCCTCAAAGTTGCCCAAAGGTATTCCTAAACCAAATTTTGTTTTAATTAGGCACAGAACATGTAGTGTTCCTCCACACAAGTATGCAAAACTGCAAAACATTCCACGTGCCTGGGGACTCAGGAAACTTGGTCTCAAAGTAGACCCTTCTGTAGAGCTAAGGCGAATCACATTAACACAACATGTGAGGCTAACAGACAGCAATTGTCGTGAATACAATTTCCATGACCCCAATTTTATGGATGATTATGACAAATTAATGTCCCTGAAAAGTGTCTAGAGAAAATAAAAGTTATAGTGACAGGAAATAACCGTGATTTTCTGACTATAAGTCGCACCGGCCAAAAAATGCATAATTAACCATGTATAAGTTGCACTGGAGTACAAGTCGCATTTTCGGGGGAAATATATTTTATAAAGTCCACCACCCAAAATACAAATAATTTTAAAATGCAGTTTAAAATAATTAACAAAACTCACCCACGGCCAAGGTTTTTTCCCTTTTTCATAGAAGTAATTTGGCAAGTTCCAAAGCTCACTTTACTTTAAGACATCGTTGGAATGGGCCATACTAAAATATGGATGTTCCACTGCACATATCACATAAATAATGTCTAGATGTTGTGTTTATTCCCTGTTGTACTGCATTTTTCAGTGTATCTGCGGTTCATTTTAGCAGATTTTTTTTTCTCCCCAATTTCTTGCAACATTCTTGTCTTTCAGCCAGAGAAAAAGACTAACAACATGGGCCACAATTCCTAGGAATTTTCCAAAACTTCCCTTGAAACACTCGTAACTTCTGACTCACACGTAAAACAATATGGTGCCTGGCTTGGTAAGGTGCTGGTGTTCCTCTGATGATGTCACAGTTCAGAATAAAAAAAGACAAAACATGGTTTCTTCAAAATGTATTATCTCGAAAAATAATTGGAATATACCTATGAAATATACCATGTACTATTTCCTCACATTTTGCATGTTTAAGAATTTGGGATTACTTTTAACATGACAGGCTGTCCAGCACACGTACGCAGTTCAAAGAGTTGGTAAAAATTGCTCTGTTTTGTGTTTCTATCCTCACATCAGTCTCTGCGGTCAGCACTCAAACACGAGCGCAAAACGTCAGTTGTTTATTAATGCTCAGTATATAATTCCTGTAATTGCTGGTAATAGAGGCAGTTATGCAGGCGGCCGAGTTAGGAGAGATGGCGAGCTAAAAGAAAAATTGAACATGATTTCCAGTATGTTATGCGATAAAAGAGTTGTGGATAACCAAAAATAAAGGAGGGGGGTTGGGGGGGGCAGCGACTTGGAGATTACAAAATATAAATTCACCAGTTGTGAGAATATTGGTAATGAAAACTCATTCTAAAAAAGGTTAACATGTACTTGGTAATAATTACAAGTGTAACATTACGGGGGGGGTGTATTAATACGTTTCACAGCATGTTTTGTTCATTCAGTGCAGTTGCGTTTCTGAATTATTTCTCTCATTAGATTTATAATTAGTTGGAGCTTCAGTCAGGCATAACCAAATAATGAATGGTCTGCCATTTTAAACCGAACCTATTAAGAGTCGGAAACAGTGCAGGCACGACTAAAGCCTCCTAAAGATGGATCCACAATAAAAATATGTTTTAAAAAGAATTGGGTCAGCTCTTGGCATGTATGAACTTGGGAATTACATAGAGCGCCACATGCCTAAAGGGGGAGCTACTGCAAGGCCATGA
Source organism: Urocampus carinirostris (assembly GCF_059441175.1). NCBI lineage: Eukaryota > Metazoa > Chordata > Actinopteri > Syngnathiformes > Syngnathidae > Urocampus > Urocampus carinirostris. The sequence goes on along the minus strand of NC_142367.1, from coordinate 20,616,415 downwards.
CTTTTTAATTTACCTTTGTTAGGGGGTAAATAATAGTCTGTATTAAAAATTGACAGTGAACAAATATAACAGCAGGAGCCCTCACCCCCCCCCAAAAAAAATAATTGTTGGAAGTACTGTATGTTCCAGGCGCTTACGTCCCGGAGGGTCTCATGACATCTTGTTCGTGGGACTACATGACGTTCACGCCAGCCGTGCGCTCCTACACTATGCTGCTATTCACCTTTGTTTTCTTCATCCCGCTCTTCGTCATCATCTTCTGCTACTGCTGCATCTTCAGGGCCATCCGGCACACCACCCAGTCAGTAAAACCGATCCGAGATGAACAGTAGCGTGAAGTAACCAATTACACGGCTTCGTGCGAGTGCAAACTAAAACGCAAAACGTTGCTGATGCTGAGCAGGGCCTTCGAGAAGATCAACTGCGTGGGTACCAGAGAGTCGGCAAAGAGGTTCCACAAGATGAAGAGTGAGTGGAAGATGGCTAAGATCGCACTGATCGTTATCCTGCTCTTTATCATCTCTTGGGCGCCTTATTCCTGCACCGCTCTCACCGCTTTTGCTGGGTAGGTCTGAATGTCACGCACAACACATTGCATTTAATTTTGGGGAGGAAAAGCAATTTTTTTTAACTTAGCATTGTTAATAAAGGTACAGAAAATGTGTAGGATTTGATCAAAGCAAACTAAAAAAGAGAGCCATCTCTTCGACAGCACGACGAAGGCGCAGGACTCAAATTCTTCTGAGCCAAATGCAGTAGTACACAGAGCTTAAACACAGTATTAAAAACGCTATGATATGATTTGGCATCGGAGATCTCAAGAAAACTTTCCAATCAAATAATCATAATATCATATTCTTTAAATCCTTCAGAATTTCAGATGTCAACTGTAAATATTTGCAAATTTCTTTAGTCTCTATTAAATGATCTTGGTAATAAATCAAAGAAATGCATTTATCAGATTGGAATAAAACTTTAGTCGTGCTTGCGTGGGTTTCCTCCGGGCACTCCGGTTTCCTCCCACGTTCCAAAAACATGCATTTCAGGTGAATTGGCCGGTCCAAATTGTCCCTAGGTGTGAATGAGCGAATTAGTTGTCTGTCCCCGTGTGCCCTGCCATTGGTTGGCAACCAGTTCAGGGTGTCCCCTGCCCACTGCCCGAAGATGGCTGGGATGGGCTCCAGCCCCCCCGCGACCCTAATGAGGATAAGCGGTACGGCTAATGAGATGAGATGAGATGGTTATTATCCCTAAAAAAAAAATATTTTCAGGTCTTAAAGAAAAGGGAAGATTATGGGTGTAGAAAGTTTTTGGCAATGTATTTTTAGTTTGAATAATGACCGTCTATGGGGCCCCAACCACTGTCACTGCCTAACAAATAATTTGTTTCCTAAAATGTTGGAGCTAAAGTTATGTTTTGAATACCATTATGTGCGCCCCATTTTTATTAGGTATGCCGATCAGCTCACTCCGTACATGAACTCCGTCCCGGCAGTCATCGCCAAAGCATCCGCCATCCACAACCCAATCATCTATGCCATCACGCACCCTAAATACAGGTATTAAGCTAACTGGCAGAGAACATCTACCGCTCCAAATTAACCCGGGTGCCTGGATGTTTCAGGTCTGCGCTGAGCCGCTACGTGCCCTACCTGGGCGCACTGTTGTGTGTGCGAGTGCGCGAACGCTTCAGCAGCAGCAGCTTTCAGTCCACCCGCCGCTCCACACTCACCAGCCAATCTGAGAGCAACCGCCAAAGCAAGCCCGCCCGGTCCTCGCTATCCGACAGTGAATCAGTGAGTGTTACTCGTGTCCCCTTATGGCAGTGGTTCTCAAATAGTGGGGCAAGCCCCCCTGGTGGGTTCATTCGGCATCGGGAATTTCATTATGGTCCTAGGATGAAGTGAGCAATTTAACATTCACTACCTTAGAAGGCAATAGGGCTCTTATTGGTAATGCGCGCTAGGCAATGTATCATCCATGCATTGCACATACATAAAACAAAGAATGAATATGAAGTTGCAGATCGTAAAGTGACCCCGTGAAAGAATATTTAACGGCTATAAAGGGGACAGGCAGAAGAGACGGGGATAAAGATGACAACTAAAGTCTCCCAAAAGCTAAGATGAGGAAGTTTAAGGAGGCATATGAAGAGGTTAGCTTCACTGCAGCCACTGTTAGACGAGGAAATACTTGCTATGTTTAAAAATGTCGACAGCAGACAGGATGCAACCAAATAAATAAGGCTGTCACTTGAGACATTACTCGCCAATCATGCTGATACGACACTTGTTTTATTTTTTCAGTGAAAATGTGCTGATTATGGGCGACGATTTGACATGGACCACCAGTATAGGGCCATCATTGTTTCGTCCCGACCACTTTGACGTGATCACTGAATAAAAAGATCAATTGTTCAAGCAGTGCAGAAAGGGTTAAATCAGGTTTTGTGTGAGGCTTATGTTTTGTTGTGGTTTGATCCTTACCAAGGCCAACCCTAAACCTACGTCCTTGGTGCCAAATAATCATAATCATTGCCAACAATCATCCTGCTTTGCGGCTTTAGTATACCAGCGAGCGTTGCAGGCATCATTTGATTGAGCAAGAGCTGAGAGTTGCTGTGTCCCGCTTCTAAAACCATTGTACAGTATTGAAAGCTTGCTCATTATTGCCTTTCATCCAGACAACATCTTTGTTTGAACCAAAAGAAAAATCAAGATTATTTTATTTTAAGGATTAAAGTTATTATTGTGCTTGTTATTTATTTATTTAATGTATTTATTCATTTATTGATGTTGGTGATCAGGTTGACTGCATTTTAAATTTTTGAATATAATATAGTTCAACATAGTCAAAATGTTTAAGTACGAGTATTTTATTATTGAAGTTTAATTGATCTATAAATCTCATCTGTTATAGTTAAAAAAAAGCCATTTTTGCGGTTATACCACCCTAAGTGCCATAAAAGCTAAAATATTTTAGATTTTTTTAAGAAAGCTGCACCAATTCTTCAAGTAAAAATTCAACAAAACCGCCAAACCCGTACTCCAGACAAAAGCTAATTCTTCAGCATATTTTATTTCACTGTGCATTTGATGATTTGATAGAATTTATGAAGAAATAAGGCCAGAGCGTGTGTCTCAAATTAATTTAAATATGCGAATTAACATTTGTCTCCATACCGCAATTAGGCTCATTTTCACCCGTCATTTTCGTCCGAAGTAATGTTTTAAAACAAGGTGCAAGCAAAATTCTTTTATGAAAACGTAACAAAATACTGCTAACATTAAAGATATTGTTGTATTTACCTTCTGCACAGACTGCACTGAGCGAGAAAGCAAAGGGAGTTTTTGTGCTGTGTGCCTACCTCTACTGCTCATCCAATCAAATTGCTTTGAGGGGTTTGCTGGTGACTTGGGATGTCAACAATGTCTTCTGTGGGTTTATATTATTAAGTATCTCAACAGTGAACATACATAGTTTAATGAGCTTCCATTTAAAGGATTTCTTCGCAACATACTGCCTAAACGGGGCATGTTGGTGTGACACCCTGACTGTAAAATGTAGTTAAGAATGTGCCCTATATAAACTCAACTGAACCTAACCACTTCATTGTGCTTCAACTTAGCAAGTACTCAAATCAGTATCTGTTCACTTGTCCTTGGAACGCCAGAGAAATGTGCAGAATTCAAGTTCTCTATGAGCCAGATTTACTCTTCAAAAATGCCATTTATGGCTCGCAAGCCATAGGTTCCCGGTCCCCGTCTTATACGTTACAAATGATTATACAGTGTTAAGCAGAAGTGCACTTAATCCTTGGATGCAAAAGTTGGTTGTTATTTTTCAATGTCTTTAAAATATAACCAACTCATAGGTCGTAATATTGTTAATATCTGTTTATGACATGATTCCTTCAGTATTTTCATTTTACCCCCACTAATTTTAAACCCCACTCATAGAAGAGTATATGTACTGGTACACCATCCAGAGGTAAGACAATAATGTAAAGACAAATGATAATATTTACAGTCGCAGGAGCACAGGGTGTTTTGGTGGCGGGTATTTTCTTATTCTTAGGGTGGAATTGCCAGTAAATAATTGAAAAGCACTGCCTGATAGTATGCCACCTACCTCTTCTGTCTCTGCCCCCTAATGTTTGGTCTTGGACCTCATTTATTATCGTGGTTCTCTTCCAGGCCCGCATTTCTGACATGGAGGACGACAGCTGCTTCCCAGCAACACTAAACCATCGGGTGTCCTGTGACATCAGATATGTGCGCCGTTCTAGCCAGAGGTTAAAAGTAAGGATTTTGAAACATCGATCGAGCCTTGGGTTTATGATTGCTCATCTTTACAGTGCAGCACAATCAAACACTTTCAGTCACAATTGGAAATTTCTGAAATTATCTTTTTATCTATAGTCACTCATCCATCTAATTGGAGACCTAAAGCCCGACGCACACCTGACGCCAACCGCGTAAAGAGGGGCGTCATCAATGTTTCCTGCAGTCACCGCAGTGTTTTGTATTTAAAGCACATGCGTTGTGGAAAAGAGTAGGTCGGTGTGAGGATTTTGGTGAGCCATAATTATCAAAAATGTTTAATATGACAGCTTTGGCACTAGGGTTGTGCAATTAACTGAAACCTAATAGACATTGCAATGTGACATAGTGCAATTGTCTAATCGCAAGACACTAGGTTTTTTTTCAAGGATTCATTGCTCCGTGTTTGTGAGTGGTGGAATGTTTGGCCAACCAGAATTGTCACAGTTTGGGTTTTAACAGCAAATTAGAGACTAGTTGTAACGGTAATAGCCAATAAAGGTGAGGCAAAGTTTGCAAGCAGTACGCTACGCGACAAGTGTCTCATGAGAGCAGACAACAACGCTAAAAAAGCTCCTCAAAAGAGGGTGCCATTTTCTTAAGGTTAAAGCATGTCAGTCAAGTCATGCTCATTTGTATAGCCCTTAATCACAAATTCTCAAAGGGCTGCACAGACCAACATTGCAACATCTCATGATCTGAAACCTACATGAGGGCAAGGAAAAACTAAAAAATCTCAGAATTAGGAAAATAAAGAAACTTTAAGAAGAGGCCGATTAAGTACTCACAAAAAAAAAACGATCGCAGAAAATACATTATTCTTTTTAGATTCAAAATTACACTGAAATTGCACAACTGATCTGAAAAATCGCAATCAGTTTTTATCCCCAAAATTGTGCAGCCCAATCAGGCACCGTGGCGTTTCTCCCCAAAAAAGTGCCCCCGCACACCCGATACCCAAAGCAAAATGCCCATGTCCAGTGGTGTCGCACACGGTTGCAGCCAAGTGTGCATTTGGCTATCCAATGAGGTGAATCAATTCAATAAAGGAATAGGAAGGAAATGCTTGTCTTACTGCAAAAGTAACCTCACAGTTTTTGCATGCAAACAAGTAGAATGTCATTAAACGGGTAAGTCGATCACCTGAATCTGATTGAGCATGCATTTCACTCAACTATCAAAATAAAATGAAAAGAAGATGCCCCAAGCAACAAAAAGCAAGAGCTGTGCTTGGATGCCTTTTTCCTTATGAATGGTATAACTGTGATGCAGGGTGAGGTGTGGTTGAACGAAGGAAAAAGTCCTACTTGTTAGCCGTTCCTAAAACAGAAAAGAGCTGCTGACTCAAGACAGAAAGGTCTAGTCATAGAGTAGGTCACACAGCCCTGAATCTCCATCACATGTCTCTTTGAATATTTGCTTCTGGCTTTGCATGTCTGTTTGTCTTGCACTGGCTTTTAGCAGGGGTCAATCAGTGGACCAATTAATTGGCCCACGTTTATCTGATTTCAACCGATTAGAAATTGGCTAATCCCCTACAAAATGAGCCGATTTTTTGTACCAATCTCATCTTCGTTCTTATTCTGAACAGGCCACAGTAGTTTTTTTTGCTGTGATGACAAATAGGCCCTATGTTTTTGTTTGAGAGAACTTAAATGCATAAAAAGTATAATGCATATATAATTAGCTTAATTGCTGCTCATTTTTTTTTAAGTTTATTGTTGTTTTCATTGAATCAAATTAAATGTATTATTTATAATTGTACTTAGTTCTGCATTATTGCATTGAATTTGTTTGACCTCTTCTGACGGCTGGCAAGCCAAAAAGTGAATTTGTTTTGTTTTTTTGTGAGTACTTGTTTGTTGATAAACAAATGTGTCCGTACAATGCTACCAGTCACTGAAATATGTCATGCCACACACCATTGGAAAACTTAACTCTTAGGATTCAGGATATCCCGACAATTTAAAAATGCATTAATCACAAAAACATCACCATCAGTTTGAAACCATAAAGCTGTGATAGCTTACCAATACGTCTTCGAGTATAGCTCATGAGTTGATATTCTGCAAACATGTAGTCGTTGCATCCAATTAATTCAACCATGTACAACATTTACTAAAAAACACACGATAATGCCGACAGATAAAAAATCTGCCTAAAAGCATAACTGCTTCATTGTGATCCGGTCGTTTCGCCATATCATTTCCATTTACAAATAAACCGACTCGTAACAATATTTCCACTATGGACATTAGCCCTTGACCTTTTGTTTGACACCACTCTTGGCCGATAGCAGGCTTGTTTGATAAAACGAGGATTGCCTCTTATAGCTCCGAATACGTTTAGCCTGCAGTAAGATTCAAATGATGATTGACACATTAAACAATGAAATTCTCGAAAGAACGGTACGCAGATGTTCGGAAGGTATTAGACCCCAAAATAAACATGTGTAACACTAATCGTGTTTCATTTTTAGGCACAATTATTACGCACAAGTGTGCACAATCGTTGAGTTCTGGAAAGAAAAGTTAAACATTTACAACTCTTACAAAATGTCTAATGAATTAAAATAGTTTTAGAGGTTTGATAGATGTAAACTTATCGTCTCCAAATGGCCACTCTTGGAAAAGGCTAGACCTACCCTTAGAAAAATGTGTAAAATACAATGTTCAGTTTTTCACATTTTTGTCCAATTTGACAAAGTAACAGGTAAGGCTTCATGTTGTCTTTTCAAGCAAAGATTGCCTTGCTACACTCATCTGCAGGGATTAGATTCCAAAAAACAAATTCAGGCAAGAATAAAACCTTCTATTTCTTTGTGTTCCAACTCAGGTCACTCACTCAATGTTTAGTAGCACTTGCAGTGATTATTTCAGTTAGCGACAATACTTCAGAGTCTTATCTTTCAAAAGACAGCAAAACTGTTCATATTCTCCAAACAGTTCAAGAACGGCATTCGATTTACTTTGGGCAACAGGCATTTTATTTGTTGATAGTAGAATTTGAAAAATAAAAACATTTTAAAATCTTCGACCCTTTCCGTAGACCCTCACCGGCTCAGGAGTTGCATGTGGCTCTTTAGCGCTAGTGGCTCCCTGGGGCTTTTCCAAAAATGTTTACAAATTGCAAAAGTTGGGGGCGTAATATGGTTTCTGTAGGATGACATATGTGCAAAAAAATTTACATTTTTTTCAATTCTGTAAAAATGTGAAGATTATTACATTTCAACTATGTGTGAAGCACAATGTAAAAGCACTTTGGGAGGTCTTCATTGACTTGAAAAGCGCTATATAAAAGCAGACCATTTACATTTACATTTGACTACTTCACTGCTTTTTTTCCCTCGGCTTGTTTTCTTTTCTCCCGTGTTCCCTGCGTTAGTGCTGAACGTAGTGCAAACTCTGCCCCTTTTAAAGGGGCAGCATCACAATGCAACTCAACCTTTCGCTACAGCCTCAATTTCAACACAGAAGTCCCAAATAAATACAATCCTGAAATGCACTTTTGAGTAACAAAGTAGCAGTTTCTTTTCAGCGGTTTAAGATTTTTGTCTTTATATATTTGAATGACAATAAGAGAAGAGGATACTGTTGCGTTTACCTTATGCACAGATTTGTGACATTTACACAGAAATCAAACTTAAATTGTATTTAATTGATTTTATTTAGCTTTACAAGCATGCTGTTTTATTGCACTCTTTTTGTTGCCCAGTTAAGTGACACATTATGCAAGTACATTTTGTTTTTTGTTTTTTAATCCTCACAATTATAATGACATCCAAAATTGGAATGGTTTATGGTGTTTCTTTAATTTTATCAAAGCAATGAAAAATATCGAAAATTATTAATATTGTAATAAAGTTAAACTTGAGGTGGTATCTTACAACAGAGTAGTCACGTGGTGCATCATTCTCCAGAGGATGTGCTGCATCCAAGTGAGTCAAAAAGAGAGTAGAGGCTAATATAGCGATCACATACACTATATATACACAGGATGGGCATTCATTATAAGGCTTTTTTTTGCAGCTACAGAAAGATGTTTTTTGCCCCTAGACTAATACCTTAAATGATGAATATTGTGTTAATTGAATGTTTTATGACATTTCTGGTCCATTACCGAGTGAATGGCGCATAAAATGTAACAGTGAAGGGGACCTGAAGAGGTCAGTTGAGTTATTTCATGGGCGTGCCATCATGCGTTCTTTTATTGTGGGACAGCCGTTATTTAGAGCATTTCCGTCTCTCTATGTAATCATCTTAGTTCACCCAACACACACACAGCAGATTCCAAGAGGCCTCCATTACAACAGGTCCAAAAACTAATCCAGTAATCTGGGAGTTTCAGATTTAATCCACCACTTGCATTACGCCTTACTGCCCAATTCCCTTATTGGAACAAGAGGACTACGACAGCATTTGATGATGTTTTCCGTCTGACCTCTCAAATTTGGTCTCGTATTCCCTAATCTGTAGTATTTTCAGAACATGTAATCTCTGCTCTCATACTTTCACTTCCATGCAATAATCCTAACTCACATCTGGATGACTATCACTAACTGAAATGAAAATGTTTTTTTCTTCTCAGTTGATCAGTTGAACAATATTGCTGATCACAATCACAAAACATTGAATACAGCGGGAATCGAACCCGGGTTGCAGCGGTGCGAGCGCCAAATCCCAACACTGGATCACCAGTGATATAGAAAAGGCATTCATTGTCGCATCATTTTGAATCACGGTGACAGAGATAAATATTTGGGAAGAAAACAGTGCCGTCCTGAAAGATATAAATAAACGCCACAAGAAATCACGACGAGGGAAATAACCCTTTGGTGCATCTGATGATGACTTGGACTTTGAAGGACATTATATGAATACATTGTGAATTTTATTTTGGCATTATGTTCATCTTTCACGTTGTCATTGAATGATTTAAATCATGGCCGCATGCATTTAACAACTTGTCATTTACAATGCTTAGTCTGAGCTGAGAGAAAGTGAAACCATTTTTCTACTGGTTTGTAATTTAAAAAATAAGGAGTTTGCGTTTCACAAGATTGCACATTACACACGAATTAACAAATGGTATTTCATCTAAAAAAAAAAGGTCATGTTTATTGGTATCATCTTTTTCCACTTTTTTAGTACAATTGTCAACTATGGGGCAGTTCTTTTCAAATTCAAAAAAACTCACATCTTGAATAAGAAACACGTTTCCACTTGCATGCAATAACATTGAGTAGCATAGTTTTTAACTTTTTGTCGATTAAAAAAGTAACCTAAACGACATGCCTATTTTGTGGTGTAATGCACTGTTTTCGTGTGCTCAGAGTCTCTCGGAACCCGAGGACATCTCCATGTCGGTTCTGGGCCTCCTGCCAAAGACTCACCTTCCAGCCAGTGTAAGATTCATGAGACACAAAATTGTCCACATATTTGTTTTAAATATTTGTCTGTACTAACCTTTTCTGGAGGCCATGCAGCAGACCTTTAATTTCTATGATACTGTCTGATAAAAATCATAATAAAAACTGAAAAAAACGCTCAGCAGGCAGCACAAGCACCTAGGGCCAAACTTCGGACCCCTCACGTTAGAGGCTTGTTTTTCTTCTCACATCTGAACGACTCTGACCTTTGCAATGAATGAAAAGCTGAGCTTTTATCCCAAAGGTCCAATCAAATGCACGCTCGTTCCTCAAACAGAAAGGAAATGATTTGATCGATAAAGAGCGAGTCTAACGGGTCCACTTGGTGAAAAAAGACGCTCGATTCATCAGTGCCACCGATTAGTGCGGCAATCATCTTTGACCACTTCCATGTCTTCCCCTGACACCAAAAACACTAGCAGAGTATTGAATGCCTGCCATAACTCCATACCACTTAAGCCTATTTTCACAGCCTGTGAAACTATCTTGTTGACTCAAGTCAAGTAGCACACTTTCATACACACCTTTGGATATATGAAACGAACTTTTGCCTGTCGAGCACAATGTAGATTTAACAAATGAAGGAACAAAAAGCCTCTATGTTAAAAAAAAGAAAGATAGAAGGAAATAAATAAGTTACTTATCTTGTGTTTTAATTCATCTGAGTTCCCTTGAGCTATAGTTTTTCCAAATAGACCACCTATATAATCATGCTATCATTGACACTAACAAGTGTACATTGGTACCCTGCTATACAAAAATGCACATTAATCAACAAAGCAACAAGACACCAATGCATACCTGTTAACATCAATAAATTGCTCCCGTTATTGACGATTGCAATTCCCCTAAATAAGCAACAACACACCTTACAAACACAACATGGGACCCATTTACTCACAGCAAGACAGCCTATGCAGAATACCATGACAATATAATCAATCTACGATGACGTCGTCTGCTATCAGTGACCAAGAGCCAAAATGGGAAAGGCGAGATCGGTCAAACAAAACAACTTTTTATCATCAAGCTCTGCCCAGAACACCCCCCCCCCCATTCCTCTTGACTAATGTGTTCCGCCCCAAACAGCTTTGCTGAAGTAAGATAAAACCAAATAGGTAAAGTAAAAAAAATAAGCATAAGGGCCCCGAGACCCGAGCATTGTTAACACATACTCAAGAGAAAAGATTTCACTTTCAACTTTATGAAGGACACCTTAAACAAAGCACCTTTAAAGATCACAGGAAATATTTGTTTTTCAGCTAAGTCGAGCAACAGACGAGTTTGGCCCTCGGCTTGTCTGCAAGCCCAAGCCCGCCATTATCATCACGTCCATATCCACCCCGTCTATATTGCACAGCCCGCCCGGTTTTCACGGCAACCTTGGCAACTACAGCAAAAGCTTCAGCCCTGTCGCCAAGGCGTCGCTGGATATCGCCCGGCTGGACTCGCCTTCCGCAACAGCGTGAGCGCCATCTAATGGACGCACACCTGCAGAAATGTTTTGTTCTTTTTTGTGGTGGCATGTAATTAGAGAACAACAGCGTGCACGCCATCTAATGGACTGACACTTGCAGATTTTTTTTTATTAGCATGTTAATAGCCAACAATGCTAATTTAATGTCCCAGCATGCACTAGTACCCTCATAAAAGTCATCATCCAGCACATTTTGAACAAGAAGATGGCTTTCATAAAGTGGGTAGGTTTTTTTTGCACAATTAATAAGTTGGCCCTAGCTGATTTAATGATCAGATATTAGCACTTTTTAAATCAGTAAAGCTTAGACATATTTGGCTTATTTTTTACAACATAAAACAAAGCTTGATATTTAGATTATATATGTCCCAAACAAATTTTTTGGGATGCTAAAACGATCCTTTTTTTCCTGAAGACTATCCAATCGCGCTTTTCATTCTCTTACATGTTTGCCTGAAGATGGACAACAGTAGATAATGTAAAATTCCACTGTTAAAGTAATAGATTTAAAGACGACACAGAGTAAAACAGTCAATTACCCAGTCAGTAAGTCATACGCAAAAATATCTTCTTTTTTTAAAATTTCATTGAATTGGTTATCAAACTTTATTTTAAATGTGCATATAAAACACACTCTTAAATCAAACAGATTGATTTCAGAGCTTGTACAGATACAGTGTACATCTCGTGTGGCATGGCGTGTTAAAAACTGCCTCAGTCATTCATGATAATCGCCAGCTGACGCACTACAAATTAAAACTAAAAATAATCCGTCTAAAAATAAAAATGAAAGAAGAAAGTGCATTGGGTGAGTACTATAACAATTTCTCCTCTCAACAGCCACGATCACATTAAAGCACAATATTTTGATGGATCACTTCAGCTAGATTGACTTCACTCCCCAAGTCACAATTCTTTGAATGGATCAAATTTCGGGAATTACGATAGAAACCTTGCTGTTGTCTAGATGGGCTTAGAAACACATATCAAAATGTGCACAAGTCCAGCCACGCAAAAAAAAAAAATTACTAAAACCCTAATGGTGGAAGATAGAAATATCCATCGCTCGCTGAAACATTTACTATTTATTACTCTGTAATTAATAACTGCATTTCAGTAAAAAACTAGTTTAGTAAAAGAATGTAAAGTTATGTTTTTTTAAAAGAGTTTAATAAGATGAATAAATTAAGGAAAAAAATACCAACATATTCAGGGATTTAAAAAAAAAAAAAGCAAAAACTATGCTTTTGTAAATACTTGATGGGCTCGACAGAAACCTGCAGTAGGCTCTACCTTGCCCACCCATGCGCTATATGGACACAAGTATCAGGAAACAGTGGCTATTTTTGCAGCACCTTATATACACTGTTTATATTAAAAGAGATTTGGCCTCCATAGTTTCCTCTAATTTTTAGTATCCCCAGATATTAGTCTGGCATATTTCTTGTTGTGAATGTAAAGAGGGGTACTGTTGCCGTTTATATATGTATTGTAATAGATCGATGTATTCCCGGTTTGTTTATCGTTTGTACAAAAATGTATCGGATGGTTGTTTTTATTTATTTTTCTAAATAAACTTGTTGCTACATTGTGTAAAACTGTAGCACGAATGGAGAAAATGTTTTGGAGTGTGAGTGGAAGATGCGAAAGTGTGCCAGAAGCCACATGAAAGCTATTGAGACAAATGACCAAGATAAGGATAAGGATGGCAAGGCCTTCCTGTAGTGAATCAAAATCACACTAGAAACATCTCCAAACAAAATGCTTCTGACCTGTTGGAACAGAGGTCGGGAACCTGTGGCTCGCGAGTCAGATATGGCCCTTTTCAAGAGTACGTATGGCTCAGAGACAAAATTTTATTTGTAGAAATCTGTTCTTTGTCATTCCATTTATGGCACAAATAATGTAATGGTCGTTCACGCAAAGCTGAATCAAAGCAGTGATTTTCTCCAGTACATACAGAGCACAGTTTTAACTACGGTTTACAGTCAAGGTGTCTCACCAACAGACTTTGTTTTGGCTATACGTAAATAAAGATTTATATGGAACCTCAATAAACAATGCAGGTTCACCGTTGAGGCACTTTATAATGAAAACCTACAAAACAAACTAAATACCCAAAATGCCAGCATAGGACCCAGAGCAATTTGATTGGGATATAGCAGTAGGGATGGACGGAGCTATGCACATAGGCACGTACTCCATACTGTCACTCGCCCAGCGTCGTCTGCACCGAAAGTAAATACGTTGGTATCCTCAATTGCAGTATTTGGGGACATTTTTACAAAATAACTTTGCTCACACCTTGAAACCATTTTCAGACAAAGGATTTTAAGTGTGATTCTTATATTGATTTGCACCACAGGCTGTTTTTATTATCCATCTGCACTGCTTATCCTGGAGCCTATTCCAGCCGGCAGTGGACACACTGAACTGGTTGCCAGCTAGTCGCAGGGCACACAGGGACAGACAACTCGCTCGCCCATTCACACCTACGGACAATTTGAACCGGCCAATTAACCTGACATGCATGGACTTGGAATGCGGGAGAAACCCAGAGTGCCCGGAGGAAACCCACGCAACCACAGGAAGAACATGCAAACTCTGCACAGGAGGGCTGGTAGCTAGATTTGATCCCATGACCTTAGAACTGTGCTGCGGACGCCCTAACCACTTTCCGCCGTGGCCTGTCGTTATTATTTCATTAATTTTGTCAAATGTCACATAGTGAAATGAGATGCGCTGAAGAATAAGTTTTTGTCTGGAGAGCAGATCGGCGGTTTCGTGAAATTTTGTCTTAAATTACAGGGTGCTGATCAAAAATGATCATATTTTGCTTTCATGGCTCTTCGAGTCAAAAATGTTCCCGACCGCTGTGCAAGACCTTAAGCTGAATTTCGACCAATGGGACTGTGGCACCCTCTGCAGGGTGGATACAGCGTGGCGTACAGTTAATACACATTTGAACTTAAAATAGCTCTATTGGAAAAAATGCACTTACAATTGTGGAGCATCAAGAGTATAACATTTTTAAGGCTAATTAGACTGTTTTCTTTTTGTGGTTGCCTACAATTTATCTTGGAAAGCTCCATGGAAAACGTAATGACAACTACATAAATATAGACTACAATCATACAAATCAACTCATGTCACCGCTCGCAAACACCCTTGAATCCCCCGTCTTTGTTTTTGTTATTGTTATTTTTAGCCCCACAAGTGGTCACATGGCATCCACACGTTAACATTGATATCTGCATTTTCCTTCCTGACACAGTTGACAAATTAAATTAAGTGTGACAAATCCTCTTAGCGCTCCTGTTTATTTTATTCATTTTCTGCTTTTGTAGATTAGTCGACTGTGACAAACGCAGGTGGCATTGTTTGTTTGCAAGTGCTGCTGCCTACTCATTGAAATGCTGGCCACACAAGTGCCTCTCCAGGGACAAACTTATGTCACACGACGTGGACCGCAATATAAACTTGGTCATTAAATAGTAGCATGTTTCTTAATCAAATGTTGCTTAAAATCGACTTCTACATGTTCTAACGCTTTTTTTATTCTGCAAAATTCTGTGCATTTGAGAAAATAATTGCAAAAGAAAAAAAGAAAAAAATATGGGCTTCAGTAAATACTAATGCACTGATTTGATTATAATTAGATACTTTTTAGGTTTTAAGGGTTTGGGGAACACTTTATTTTGATAATATACAAAATATTTCCAAACAAATTGCTAAGTTATCAGCAAATACGGTTTGTAACGAAATACTGATTTTTTTTTATGTTAATCTTGATGTTTTTTTTTTTCTGTTTGAAATTGGACTAAAGAAAACATGAAGGGACATGTAAAATATTTGTCTAATAGATGCCCCTGTATTGTGTCGTGCAAACAAAAATAAGTGCTACAAAGCAAAGAAGGAATACAAACTTTAGAGACTATAAGTGACCAAACTGCATTATGTTTCTTCATTCTTTTGCCGAGAATCTCACTAGGTTTTATTCTTTTAACGTGGCAGACAATCATGTAAGCTACGTCTTGGTGAGCCTAATGTTATGCAAAATGAACCACCAGAAGGCGCTAAATACCAAATGTCCTTTAAATTTCTTATATTATGGGAAAAAAACTTCTGAATTTGTATTTTTAGTGAGACATGAAACATCAATTTAGATGCTGCATTTCGAAAATTTGATGTATTTTTTCATATATTTTTAAGGGGACAGTGTGATAATTAAGCACCTCTCAGTAGCAGAAGAACCCACCATTAATTAAAAAAATTGTTTAAATAAGAAGCAAAAATACATGATCATACAAACATGATTTTTTAAAAATAATCAGAGGTCGAGAAGTTTACTTTAATTTCACATAACAGGATCCTCACCTGATGGGAACTGACATCTTACTGCTACCGGTACCCCAAAAAGTCAGAAAGGCTGGGCAAAAAAATGATAAATTGCGCAATTTGGTCACTTTGAGTCCTTCTAGTTTGTATTATTCCTCGTGCTTTTTAGCATTTGTTTTCAGTTGCACTACACCATCCAGCAAAAAGTAGTGGTCAAATAATGCACAATGTCAAGGCATTTTCCAAGTATACGGGGGCCCAACTTTTCAAAAAGTAATAAAATGTATTTTTATAGCAAGTATGCGGAAACAAGCTTATGGCAGTACTTTTTATTCAGTACTTTCTGAATTTATTTGCATGAATGCAAATGAGAACTCAGTTCCTGTCGTGCGGTCATGAGGAGAGATCAGGCGAGTGCGAGAATTTGTTGCAGGCGTACGACGGGTCTATATCGGCCGCTTGTGCTTGGGCACTGAGGCATTTTGGGGCTTCTAGTTACAAGCCTTATAGGGGCCGCAGGGGCCCCCACCTATGCCTTTAGACTATTTTTAGGCTTGTTGCTAAGGGGCAGCATGACTAACACAGATTCATTCAAATTGGTAATATTTTAATACTTATTATAAATGTTTTAAAAGCATTTATTTTGTTTAGGTTGTGAAATTGACGTTAGGAGGCAAGTTAGGGGCATGGCTTGTTTCTCGCTATGTTTATTTGTGCGTCTGAACCCAGCCCCTCGCACCGCCCCACCAGTGTTGGGGGTGTGCGGCCCCTGAGGTAAGGAGCAGCGGCAGAGGTGGCAGAGGCGGGGTTAACTGCACACAACACCAGCAGGATAACCAGGGCCAGCGCGGAGAGCCAGGACTCCCAAAAGAGGCGAACGAGCGTTTCCAGAAGCCGACATGAGCACGTACACAGTGACGCTGAACGGCCCGGCGCCGTGGGGTTTTCGGCTGCAGGGCGGGAAGGACTTCAACATGCCCCTCACCATCTCCAGGGTAAGAGTGGCAATCAATGGGCGCTGGATCAAATCGATAGTACAAAAATGGCATCCCTTAGGAGGGATTTTGGGGAACTTGACTCATGCATTGATGATTTTTAAGGAAGTAATTGAGGTTTTTTTACATGAAAAAGGAGCCACTGAGAAACACGGTGGGCAAAGTGGTCTTTAAATAGTCTGTAGTTTGCAATAGTCTGTGGGCTGTGCAGCCCTTTGAGACTCCTTGTGATTAAGGGCTAAAGAAACAAACATGACAAGACTTTTATCACTATGGGTGAGATTTGGAGATGTATACAGGTTCAATTATATTGGGTTTCACAGGGAAAGATAATTGTAAAGCACTCATTATTTATTTGAAGAACTTGTGTTGACAGATTATTTTGGGGCAAGACAGGGCGGAGGATGCCAAGTACCGAAATGTTGGTTTTGATGACACATGACTCTTCTACTGTGGGGATCGTTTTAAGTTTCAGAGGTCAGATCTTCGCCTCAGTTCCCCGAAAGAAAGGAACTGAACTGGCAAGAGAAAAAAATAAACCTGTCCTATAGTAAGCCCAAATTCTATCAAATGTATAAATGTGTCACAAGGAAATTAATGGTACAAAAGCTAAAGCACTGCTTGCTTCAGTGACAGACTGCTGTCACCGTCTTATTCCACGGACAGACTGAGGAGATCATTTCTCCCTCGTGCCATGAGGCTCTTTAACTCCACCCGAGGGAGTAAAACCCCACATTAAACCCCAACCTCACATTCACATATTTTGCAGTATTTGCCGTCTATTTTTTTGGAACATTATTTAAATGCTTGTTTTACTACATGTTATATTGGGTATTATGGAATTCCATCTCTCTTTTTTTTTTTTTTAACGTGAGGATGCAGTTGGAAGTGTGAAATTCCCTACGGGAATGAATAAAGTATCTATCGATGATTTTTTCCAAACCTTTCATCAGTGAAAACCCCAGTCCAATCTTAAAAATCAAACTTGGCCCATGTATACAGCAAAAAAAATGCCCATCCATTTTCATTCGTCTTTTCTTCCCAATTCAATTTTTTCCATTATGTCATAATGACTGTAGTATGTTTTTAGCCAGCAGAGGGCGCCTCAATTTATTGAATGAACAGTCTTTGCTTGCTTATTAAATGTCATTTTGAGAAGCTTCAAAATGGTAAATTTGCTGAAAACCCGTTAGTTTAAAAACTAAATTCGTTTTAATTGAAGATTAAAGAGAAAAAAAACAGAAAACTGCTAAGTTCATGTTGAAGCTTGAATTAATGTATATTAAATCATTAGTAGATATTAATAAAAAACAGTTTGGTTTGTCAAACTTACAAGGTTTATTTTTTATTGAGGCTTCGGGCAAGAAATCAGAAATTATTTTCTTAACATGGGTATTTCAACTAAATGGCAGGACCATGAACAGCTATTTCAGCATTTTCAAAACATGTTTTTTCGAGGACCAAATTTGAATAAACAAATAGATATCACTCACCATTAATGCACTTTAGAAGCCTGTTGCTGGCCAGTGTAGTCCCGCTAAGCGTTCACATTTAATCCGTTTTCTGGACCACAAATTCTCATCATTAGCCACTTAGCTAAGCTAGCCGGAGTTCCTTTCGGCTCGCCTCGGCTGTTGCTGCCGCCAGTTAACCGCCGAATGAATGTTGGCCGCGGCCTCCATTTCAGGCAAACAGTTCATCGTTGATTTTTTTCTCTTTAATATACAAAATATTATATTTTATTCTAAATATGTAATTCCAGGACTTTTCGACTGGGTTTGTGAACAGAAAAGTGTTAACTAATTATTTTTCAGTCGCAGCCGTGTTGACAGTCTTCTTTTTTTAAAAATAAATTATTAGACTCACAACTCTTCAAAGTATAGCGCCCTCTGCTGCCAAACAGGAATATAATTACTATAGAGTACTATACATAACTACAGTTTCAGAACCGATGAGGAGCGAAATAAGAGTATTATCGTTCTTTTAAACTTAGTAAACCTTTAAACTGAGAAATAAATATATATGATTTAAACATTTTAAGTCGTTATCTTTTACATTTAGTCTTTCGTAAATGGCGATCCCTTAAGTTAACAGTAACCAGATCATTGATAGTGTATTAACGATAGGTTTCAATGTTTTTGTATTGTGCAGCTGTTTATGAGCAAATATTTGGTTATTTCTTTTGATCAATTATGCATTCATATAAAAAGCCACAAATGAGTAGCAACAAGACCAATGGTAATCATGCATCCCAAATTGAACCCAATTGACTCCTATTTATGAACAGACCCAAAAAATAGTTTTTTTGTAGGTTTTTAATAGAAGCAATGGTTTAGTTCGCTAATAATACACATAAAGTTTAAAAGGACAAAATGAGACTAAAAAAATCCTCTTCAATGGCCATTTCAATTTATTCATTCGTCATTAAACCGCTTATCATAGCAAATTTGTTATTAACTAAAAAAAAAACTGACAAAGTTAATGTGACATTTGTTTAAGTGAGGCCATTTTGAAATTAACAAAATTCAAAATCCTGCAGTGTTCTGGCAAA
This sequence comes from Urocampus carinirostris, assembly GCF_059441175.1. Lineage (NCBI taxonomy): Eukaryota > Metazoa > Chordata > Actinopteri > Syngnathiformes > Syngnathidae > Urocampus > Urocampus carinirostris. The sequence goes on along the minus strand of NC_142367.1, from coordinate 20,597,304 downwards.
GTATAACTCGAAATTTTTAATGTTTGATCCTTATCAGAATCTATAAAATATAAAAAATGTAATTAATAGCTACTTGAATCAAACAAATCAGATTTAATTAGTCATAATTGGAAGTCACACAATGTCAAATAGTAAAAAATGATCAAACTGGAATGAAAAAGATGTGATCACACACACAAAAAATACAAATCTTTCACTTTAGAGGGAAATCATGTAGATAAATACAGTAGAAGATAGATAGATAGATAGATAGATAGATAGATAGATAGATAGATAGATAGATAGATAGATAGATAGATAGATAGATAGATAGATAGATAGATAGATAGATAGATACTTTATTCATCCCCTAAGGGAAATTCACATTTCCAGCAGCATCCCTGAGCTGAGAACAGTACAATAATAAAGCCAAAAGAATACAATATACAAATACCCAGTGTGACGTGCAAATGCCCACTGTAGCGTGTTATATAGAGTAACTAAATAGTGCTACACAGAATACATATTGCAGTAAGATTCGGTAATATCCAATGTAGGTGGTGTGGTTTAATGTGGGCCTTTACTCTGCCGGGTGGAGTTAAAGAGCCTCAAATTCTACACATTCTCCCCTGTAACCATCAAGGGAGAATGTGTAGAATTTGTCCAGACCTACAAATACCTGGGTGTGCAGCTGGACAACAAACTGGACTGGACTGCCAACACAGAAGCTCTATGTAGGAAAGGGCAAAGCCGACTTTACTTCCTCAGAAGGCTGGCCTCCTTCAACATCTGCAAAAAGCTCCTGAAAATATTCGATGAGACAGTAGTGGCAAGCGCCCTCTTCTATGCGGCAGCGTGTTGGGGAGGCAGCGTCAAGAAGAAGGATGCCTCTCGTCTCAATAAACTGGCTAGGAAAGCGAGCTCTGTTGTGGGCAAAGAGCTGGACAGCCTAACAACAGTAGCTGAGAGACGAGCACTGAAAAAGCTGAGGTCAATCATGGACAATCCATCGCATCCACTACACAGCATTATCTCCAGACAGAAGAGCAGTTTCAGCGACAGACTGCTGTCACTGTCTTGTACTACGGACAGACTGAAGAGATGTAGGAGGGAGGAAAGACAACATGCAAAAGGAGGTTAATATTTTTTTTAAATGTAATCAAACGGGAAAATAAATTTGTGTTAATGAGATACAAATGTAAAAAAAATGCAAAACTGAAGCTTTTCATTAAAAATAACCAATGTAGCAAGATTTCTAGGTTATTACATAGTGACTCTAAAAAATAATCAATACTAAAGCTAATAATAAACTAATAAACCAGACTTTTAAAGAAATATATTTTAGTAAGGGGTAAAAGAAATTCTCAGAGTAACTGAAAAAAATCGGATTTTAAAAAAATAATCACCTAATATTATAAATCTGGTGGGAAGAGGACTATTTTGCTTGTTATTGATCCAAATTTTAATTACACACTTTAATCTGAGGGTCAGCAAACTAAAGCTCTTGAAAAGTTTGAAAACACAAAAGTGGGTAAAGGGAAAAAAATGTGTATTTTTTGTGCAATGGTTTTCTTTACATTAAGTACTAAGGGTTAGAGTTTAGTGTATGGGTTTGTTAGGGTTAGAGGACGGGTTTAGAAGGTTAGGGTAAGGGTCAGGGAGTAGTATTAAGAGTTAGAGGTTAGGTATTGGAGTTAGGGTTAGAGGGCACGGTTAAAGGATAGGGATATGACTACGTTTAGGGAGTTAGAGCTGAAGGTTAGGGCTAGGATGTAGGGGTAGGGTATAGATTGAAAGTTCAGTCAAGGGGTAGGGTAAGGGTTTGAGGTTAAGGATCAGGGTTAGAGATTAGGTCAAGGGGTAGGGTAAGGGTTAGAGGATAGTGTTAAAGGGTTAGGGTAAGTAGGTAAGGTTTGAGATTACGGTTAGGGGGTAGGGGCAAGGGTTAAGGTTAGAGGTTAGGAAGAAGGCTAAGGGTTGGAGAGTAAGCTTAGGGGTTAGGGTTGGAGGTTAAGTTTAGGTCAGGAAGCAATGGCTCGTGAGCCATATATGGCTCTTTTTATGAGTACATCTGGTCAGAGATAAAATGGGACTAGCGCAATTATTAACTCTATTGTTACATACGAAGGCATCTTTGACACGTGCAAAGCCAGGACACATCTAAGTTTTGAAGTGGTTCGGACCAGAGTATATACTCTAGGGCACGGCCTTAACCACAGTTTACAGTCAAGGTGTCACAGTCTCTAAGGAAACTTTTAAATGGTAGCTCATTAAACAATGTATGTTCACTGTTGAGACACTTTATGATAAAAACCTAAAGAAGAAACTGTAGACACCCCAAAAAAAAAACAACAACAGCAAAGCACCCAGAGCAATGTTATTGGGTGAGCGGTAGGAATAGGTGGAGCTGTACACAAATTGTAGGCATCTCTTCTCCCTCGTCCATTGCTGTCTACACCAAAGGTAAATACGTTGTTATCCCCGTTTGCAGTATATTATAAAATTCTTAAAAAAAGAACACCGATCACACCTTGTTTGGAAACCATTATTTAGGACAAAAACGATGGTCAAAATTAGCTGCAACACTCCTAAGCAACTGTGGGATGGAGACACATTTTAATTTGTATGTTTATATTGATATGGGACAAAGGCTCTGGCATGATTATTTTTTCATAGATTTTATCAAATCACCAAGTCAAACAGGGATATAAAATGTGCTGGAAAAAATAGCTTTTGAATGGAGCGGGTTTGGTGGTTTTAATTTTGTATTAAAATAAAAAAATAAAAATTAATCATTTGTGCCTTTCCGGCTCTTTGGGTCAAAAAGATTTAGAGAGTTAGGGGTTCGAGGTTAGGGTTTAGGGGAAGGGATTAAATGTTTTATGATGTACGAATAACCTTTTCTTTTAATTTAAAAATATATATATTTTTAAATGAAGCTTTTTATTTTTTTGCAGCAACTGACACCTTTGTTGTTTTTTTTTTGTTCTTTGGTCTGTTATGGTGCTTTGAAAATGTTGAGTTATCAACCTCTGCACTAATCCAATATATATAAAGGCGAAGTCAATAGGGAGAACAAATGGGGGGTTGCTTTCAAAGGGGCAGTTGCAGTTGAGGGAGGGGAAGGGGCGAGACGAGGGTGGGTTCTTAAGTCCCTGGCAGTCCTTTTGGTGTATTTACAGCTTCCACTATAAATAACACAAGCAGGTAAGATGAGGTGGCAAGCTTATTCAACTGTCCCGGGGTGACCAACGAGGGTCTTTGGCCTCTCGCTAAGAGGAAAAGTTCTCACCTTAAATTCCCTGACTGACAAACGCGTATTGTTTCCTGATCCGGATCTCGCAGGCGGCAGCGGTTCTGATCCGAGCATCTGCTATTTCGGGTGGCAACGGAATTAAAGGGGCTGTCGCTTGTTGACGCAACGCCGGCCTTGACCGATGTGGCTCTCGTTTCCCGACGCTTTTGCCAACTACTAAGAAAAGCGGGACCGAAAACAGAATGCCTTGTTTGCATCTTGTTAGCCAAACGCGGACCAAATGATACTCATCTGAGATGCATTTTATTTATGGACCTCTTTAAGGGACATTGTGAATTTTTCCCCGCCCGGATTTAAATAATATGCAAAAATACAACTATTTTAAAGACGTGCATTTACAGATGGCCATACTTTATGCTCTGGTGAATTTTCCTTTGTAATGTAACAAAAGAATGTATTATAAAAAGTTTTTTATTTAATATATATATTGTCGGAGAATTACGTTTCCTTTGCTCATCTGGGTTGTGAAATGGGTAAAACAAACACTGTTTAAGTTTTAATCTGCTCACAATTGAGGAACAGAACCAAGTTGTTCGAAAAATGCATAGTTTGAATGGCCGAGAATCACTTTTATACTAGGAGGGCAGGTTATGACAAAAATTAAACTTTAGAGGTAATCAAATACTCCTTACTTTACACAAATCCTTTTCAATTTTTTTGCATTTTATCATGTTGAAGTTTTGAGTTTTTCCTTGCTCTCATGTAGGTTTTAGATCAGGGGATGGTGTCATAATAGTCAGTACAGCCCTTTGAGACATTTTGTGATTAAGGGCTATACAAATAGATATGACTTGACTTGACATTTTGTATAAATACTTCTAGGTTAAGAAATGTGTCTTTCATCAGCCTTGCGTAGTGGGAACTGAAATAAAAAACAAAAATCTTGCGAAAAGGCTGGAAAAAAGAAAAGGAATTGGTGTGACGTTCTGCAATTTGTATTCTTTTTGGTGCTGTTTAGCACTCATTTTCGGTTGCACTAGACAATACAGTGAAATCTATTGGTCAAATAATATGCTATGTACATTTAAGAAAATACAGCTAATCATAAATAATCATAAATCAAGAAATCACATTTTACAAAGTTCTGTTGTCTAAAAAATAATATTCATATACAAACAATATATAATTGTTATTTTGGTGGACTGCATTATTTCACTTAAAGAAAAATTCGAAGTCAATTTTGGTTGGTTTATTTCGAGGGGGACGAAATCCAAATTTCTACATTGTGAAAAACTACAGATTTGTTTTTCTAAAAATGTTGAAAAACTATTTTGCAACTTAAACTTTACTAAAAGATAGAATAAAATGTAAGATAAGAATTGTCAATGCAAAAAAAAAAAAAAAATCCCCCAAAAAGTGTGCCTATTTTTCTTAAACTAGATAGGGGAACACTGAAAAGTAAACTTTAAAGAAAATAGAGAGCTTGAAATAAATTGTTTGGGCAAAATCCTGTTTTCTCTAAAGTAAATATACTTTAATAATAATAATCATCATAATAATTTTTTTTTAATAATAATAATAATAATTTCCTTGTATTGTTATTCTGTGTAACAATGTACACAGAACGAAATGTCAATTGCACCTGACCCGTTGTAGCGAGCCGATGCAGCCGCAGCCAACAGAGGGCGCCGCCGACCACTTTTTAAGTCTTAGGAATGACTCGGCCGGGGCGCGAACCACCGACCTCCCAGTCTCAAAGCGGGCGCCTTACCATCTAGGCTACTGAGCTGGTTACATCAAACCTTCCAAAAAACAAACCTTCCAAACCTTGATAATATTATCTAAAATAAATGTTTTTTTTTTTGTTAAGAAAGATGTTTTCCTGAAAGTAAATCAGAATGAAACATAGTGGGGGAATAAAACAACCTACAAAAAGCTCTATCCATGTTTTGCATTAAGATTATATTTCATGTATTGCCCAATATTGCGATTGTGTATGAATAGGGGAAAAAAAAAAATTCCAGAAGTCCTCTAGGTAACTTCACTGTCAAACCATGCTCTCTACAACTGCAATCAATTTAATGTCCCAAGGCAAAGACGAAAATAATCTTCATAAACATAAACATGACCTCAGAATCCCCATACGTGTGGGGTTTTGTGTGTGTACAGGCCAAACTTAGGGCACATTTTTTCCAACTATGAGAAAAATAATTCTTACCAAAAATGTAGCCAATAAAATGGCTTGTTATTTCAATGAATATGCATGCAATTAAGAAGTTGGATTCCTGAAAGTAAACAGAAAATTCGACATGCGTGAATGTCAGTGGCAGGTGTCTGTATGTGCGTGTGCAGAGGGTCCCGCGTCTCGGGCATCAACAACCCAGTTTATTTTTAACTGCGTGACCATTCCCTTGTAAGTTTAGACTTACTGTATGTAGAAATCTGGTCTTAAAGGGCAAGTGCATTAACTCATTGAGTGTCATAATGTATAAATACGTTTGACAAAAATAAAAATACACATTATTAGTTTTATTTAAAAAAAAACTATTATAAATGCTTTGGCACTGCTGATAAGTAACTATCAAGCCTCTAGGCATGATTTCAGAATGATAAATCACCACCAAATGCCAGGGTGGCTTCGATTAGTTCCCATGTCTACGCAACGAGGAGCCCCAACCTCCTTGTGTTGCTTCCTTTATTCAGCGATTGGGAGTGTGCCCGAAATTATGGGACCACGTCACCGGAAATATCTGGCTCTGAAAGGTTCTTGCAAAGTTAATGTATTTTTCATGCATAACTTCAGTGTTTATGCAATAAAATTTTATTTTGAAACGAAATCCTCTAGTGTTTATGGTATCACAATCTGAAAAAAGCATCAAAGTGAAAGTTCTGCTTGAAATGCATTCTTTCAAATAAGTTATTTTGGAAAACAGTATTTTCAAGAAACTTATTAACTATTGTTTACTAGACAATGGTAAAAGCTAGAAACACTTGTTTCTAATGAAAGACGAGTGTTGAAGATTTTAACTTAAACAAAATTCTGTTAGCCTTCAAAAATGAGTTCAAATGGAAAAAATTGGCTGGTACCCACAATTCCAATTTGAGAGAAACGTCTGACAACAAGTGAGTTATTAAAGCAATACCTTAAAGTGCTGACAATTTATTTTTTATTATATTGTTGGCTTTGTCCGGGGGTCAGCAACCTGCTGTTCCAGGGCCTCATGCTCTTTAGCGCCGTCCTAGTGGCTCCTTAGAGAATTTTCAAAATTGCTATGAAGCAGAAAAAGAAGAGGGAGGGAAATACACATTTTTAAATTTGGTTGAAGGACCAACACAAATCAAAGCTTCTTATCATTTTTCAAGGCTGTAAAAATGTATAGAATATTAAACGAGTATTTTCTAGTTCAAGGTGTCTCCTGCCCACTGCCAGAAGTTAAATGGGATAAGCTCCAGCACCCCGTGACCCTACTGAGGATAAGCTGTACCGAATATAGATCTATGCATAATTTCTATGTAGAGAATTTGTACACCGTTTTAATAGCCAAATTCAAGCAGTTTTTATACCTTTTCAAAGCAGATTTTCCCATTTTTCCAGTACCTGTCCTCTGACACGTAGTGGGCGAAGACGTTTCACATGACAACCATACAAACTAATGCCAGCTGCCGTTAGTCATGAGGGAAGAAGCAATGCAATCGCAAAGCGAAGCCACCAGAGGAGCCGTGTAGCAGTCATTTTTTTGCAGTCTTGATTTATTCTTCTTCATTTAATGAATATCATTTTGAGTCAGACTTTGGGGAAAATGTTGCAACAATTTTAAGCACTTTTCAAACCTTGAAAACATAACAAAATTCAAGGCTTTTCAAGAATGTCTAGCACCCGTACAAACCCTGCTTGTATGAATCATTTTTTGTTTTCAAAAAGCCATTTTTGTGGCTTAGAGGCGTTCTATTTTTTACTTTTATTTTTTGGGGGGGGATTGGTCAGAAATGGCTTATTCAACAAGTATTTTTGGTAAGGATTACAGCTTTGCGTGCTTTATTTCAGATAACCCCCGGGAGCAAAGCGTCAGGTGGAAGCCTGGCACAGGGCGACATCATCTCAGCCATTGACGGCGTCAGCACCGACGGTTTGACGCACTTGGAGGCCCAAAACAAGATCAAGTTGGCCACCAGCAGACTCGTGCTGAGCATGCAGAAGTAAAATCAATAACTGCCGTTAAAAAAAAGGAAGAAAATGATAAATAACCACACCAATAATTCAACATATCTTCGAACATCAGGTCAAGACGCCCTGCACCCGTCCCCACAGCTACTCCTAGGATGGACTCCCCCATGCCTGTTATCCCCCACCAGAAGGTATGCACACATAATGTTAATAAAAGAATTCACACTTTAGTTCATAATAAATTAAAAACTATCGTATAAGGAATTGTACATAATACCAAATCATTATCACTATCATATACATTATTACGTTATTATTTATTGAAAGGTACATTGTGTAATATTTGATCACTAAATGGCACTGTACTGTCCAATGCTAACAAAACCAGTGCCAAATGAGCACAGCATAGAAACAAGATGCCAGACAATCATGCCGACGACTACTAGGTCTGTGTTCCGCTATGTAAGATGAATATTCATAAAAATTAACGTTGGTATAAAAGTTCGTGTATCTGTGCCTATTATTCAAATAAATATGCTTTTACTGGATGAAGGTTTTTTTTAACCACTATGAAGCACTGAATATTACATGCTGCCCTTTTAACATAAATAATAATTTTATAACTTTTGTCATTTTATTACATATTTCTAATTCCTTATTAGTAATAATACCACATTTATTCGTGCTTTAAAGTGTGCCTGTTGTATTTATTTTATTCTTAAATATTATATTTTGGGACCTAATGTGTATTAATACTTATACTAATACTTTCATGTAGGCACAAAAAACCTGGTGGCAGATATTTCATTTTTTGTTACTTTAAAATTATTATTTTACACAATTAACTTCTTTCAAAATATTAGTAACTTTTTCACTGAAGTTTTTATAGGAATAAACATTGAGGGAAACTAAAGTAATATTAGGAAAAAACTAAATTAAAATTTAGAAAACGTGTTAGTAATATTGAAGTTAAAAACAACAAACTTAAAAATAAAGATCACAATTTAAAAGAAAAATACATTTAATATAAAAAAAATAAGTGAGTTCAATTCTGAAAAAAAGAAAATAGGAAAACATTTTAATAGAAAATAGTTAATATAAAAAAGTAAGTAAAGTGAGTAAAATATGTAAACACAAATTTCAACTTAAAGGGTGCTATTATTATTATTATTATAATTATTATTGTTGTTAAAAGTCAAAGTGGGGGCAAAAGAGCTAGGAATCGGATGCTATTTGGATGTTGTGCGTTGCTATGGCAACCTATTGAAGCATCCCAAAGAGTCCCCCCTTCTGAGTTGTTGTCACTGTCATTGCGGGGAGCATTCACTAAGTCAAGTGTCCATGGCACGTGCCTGCTTAGGACGCCGCTATGGGATGTGAGGGCGGCATGCCATTGGCTGACGCCAGGTCCGCTATCGCACATGCTAGCAGAATGTTCCTTGGGTTAGACCTCGGACGCTAATGTTGCGAATTCCGTCTCTTTTTTGAGAACAGTCTCTTTCGACTCAGCCTTCATACGGCTCTTGAGATTTTTGTTTTTTTTTTAACGATACATCAATAACAATAATTAAACATTCTGCACCAAATTAATAGGTATATTTAAAATGTATAATGCTACCTTATTATAATAGTGTTTCTTGTTTCAGTATACAGTGAGCTTTTACCTCATTTAAACTTTCAAATTGTTTATAAGCAAACAAAGTAGAGTTGACACTGCTCACATAGACCAGTCATGCGTGCCTGAAAGAGAGAAAGAGAAGGAAAGAAGCCAAAATGAGAGAAGAGAGAAAACAAAGATAAAGATAGATAGAAAGGAAGAGAGCAAAAAAGAAAGAGAACAAGGGAAAGCAAAAGTGATAAATAGAAAGATGGACAGACAGCGACCAAAGAGAGCAAGACACCCAGAAAAAGGGGATGAAGAAAAAACAGAAAGAGAAAGAAGGAAAAAGGAGAAATCCAGAGAAAGACAGATAGGATAAGAGACAGGTAAAGAGAGACAGAAACGAAGATAGAGAGCAAAAAAAGAGAAAGATAAAAACAGATGGAGAAGAGAGACAGATAGTGTGAGAGAAAGAAAATGAAAGAAAGAAATAGAAAGAAAAACAGAAAGAGTGAAAGAAAAAGAAGGATTAAGAGCTAGAGAGAGAAAGACAAAGAATGTAACAAAAACAGAAAGAGAGGGAAAAAGAAAAAAGGAGAAAAATATGGAGAGAAAAGCGAGGGAGAGAGAGGGAGTTAAAGAGACAAAGAGAGAGACAGAAAGAAAAAGTGAAGAAGAGGAGAGAGAATGACAGATAGAGAAAGAGAAAGACATATATAAGAAAGGAAGACATATAGAGCAAGAGAGAATGCAAATAAGATATACAGGAAGAAAGGAACAGATTAAAGGGGGCAAGGGGAAGAGAAAGTGATTGAGAGAAATCAAACAGAAAGACAAATAGGAAAAGAGGAAAAAAGAGGAGAAAGAGAGAAAAAAAGAAAGCGAGAAGGAGGGAGAGAGAAAGAAAGAGCGTTTTGTAGGGAACCCAATCAATAAGGAGCAGGGTCATAGAGCCAATTGGTATCCGCAAATGACCCATCACCCTTGGACGCAGATAGGGTGTTCCTGAGTGGGCGTGTGTTATAGGTGCACCAATGACATAACCGGATCAGGTGATGTGTGAGTGCAGGTATTTGAATCTATTCCAGGCTATTTATGAGCCCCCCTCCCCCTCTCTCTGTCCGTGTCATGTGATTGAGACCCCTCTGCGCTTGTCACTCACGTTGAGCGATACCAGAAGAGGGAAGGGATGGGTTGTATGACGACAATGATGATGGAGGATTACAGCGTATCGGATTGTTTCCAAGCAGCGTACATCGTGCCATTGTTGTCGCGACATGAGGTCATCAGCCTCTCTAATTTCATTTTTTTTTGTGTGTACGATTTAGGTCATCGCCAACACCCCTGCAAAGTCAGTATCTGCTCGTAAAGTGCATGAAGTGTGCAGTGGGAGTGATGCCGTGAAGTCTGACAACGAATTGATCGCATTTTAGAATTAATTAAGTGTTAAACAGTTTTACAAAAAAGTGCAATGCCTAAAAAAATGTATTCCATACAAAAACTACCAATCAAGGCTTATTTTTTCCTCAAAGTACAAATTATTTTTAATATGAAACTATATTGATATTGATTAATATTTGAGGGTTTTTTTCTCTCTTTATTTTGTCCTTGCGGTAAAATGCTAATAAATATTTATTTATTATTCATGTATTTTAAGACTTATTTCAAGTAAAATAAGGAATAGCAATACTTAAAATGAGCATAACGATCTTCTATATTTTTTTCCTATTTCACAACATTTTTTCGAAATATTCGCAGTAAGAGAAAGATGTATTTTTTCTTTTATATTTTTGCCCCGAGAAAGTGGGGCTTTAAAAAAATTCTGAATAAAATTAAAACTTCTCCCACCAAATTAACATACAGATTTTCTATTATTGATTGTGTTCCAAAATAAGTTTTTGTCTTTATAAGATAAAGCAATGCATAAAAAGACATACCTGACAACGTATACATTTTTTTTTTTCGTATTTTATACATTTCAATCATTCAAAATTGTGTACGCGGTATAAAAAATGTTGTACACAAAAAAAAGTTACAGTGTTAGTGTTAGGGGATGATGTGGCGGGAATCGTACATGTTAATAAAACCAGGAACAAAGTAATAAACGAACAATGGGGCACAAACAAATGATATGTCCAAATCAAATCACACCAGAACTAAGTTGAAACCAGTAATAAAAAACGAAGTTGGAGATTGAAAATGCAAGGAGCAAAGTAACAATTGAACGAGTGGGCACTCAACTACTAAGAAATTCTCCTCTTTATTCTACATAGGCTGCCTGGCTGTGAGTAAATTGTTGTGTTTGTAAGAGTTATTATTGCTTAATGGGGGGGAATTGCAAGCATTCGTAGGGGGAGAAATGGCTGAGGTTGACAGGTATGTAGAGAAATAAAAAAATACCCATTCTTCTGAAAATGCACCAATTCTCATTGAAAATTTGCATTGTCACCCTTGGATTAACATAAGTGCATGCATGGGGGCGTTTGTGGTGTTTAACAAGAGCACGAGAGCGCCCCTGCAGGTATCTCAACTCACAGCTTTTCCTTGTTTCTTGGTGCAGCTTGGAGTACACCCCCAGCTTCAACCCAATTGCCCTGAAGGATTCGGCGTTGTCCACCCACAAACCCATCGAGGTGCGCGGCCCCGGCGGGAAGGCCACCATCGTGCACGCACAGTACAACACGCCTATCAGCATGTACTCACAGGACGCCATCATGGACGCCATCGCAGGACAGTCGCAGGCTAAAGGCCATGAAGGGTGAGCTCGACCTCCCCACATTTCTCCGGGTCATGTCCCCCACATTGCTTTTGCTCATTCCATGCTTACCTCCTTCCTTCACAATTATCATCATTTTCATCATCATCCTCCATCCACTGCTGCCACCTGACCATGACCTCAGTGAAGAGGCGGGATCCCCCCTAGCGTGAGTACCCCCCACCATCGTCTAAACATTTAAAGGAGACAATTTAGGCACACATACAAAAACCATAAAGGACTTTTAGAATGAAGGCTCCACCTGCAACATACAACATACTGGTGTGCAGGTCCAGCCACAAAATGGAAATATAAACCAACAAAACCAATCTTGTTTCGGTTCACAAAAATTGTAAGGGATTCGAATGCAATAAGTTGTAAATAAATGTTAGTGAAGATTTTTTTTTTCACAAAAAATGTAATTTGTTTGATATAATTATTTTTTAAATGACCCAATTTTATTAATTTCTGGAAATTCTTGGGTTACATGGATATTTTTTGTAAAAACCTTTGCATTGGTTTAATCAATATAATTATGTATTAATCTGGTTACTTATTTATGTTAGTATACATTTATTTTATTATAAATGTATTGGTTCACCTACTTATACACATATATTTTTTACATTTATTTATATTTATTTTATTCATTTTCTCCTATCATTTATATTCCTATATTATATATAGCCTTATATGTAGATATATTTTTACTTTTGAATATTGATTTTTTTACTTAAATATGTCTCTCTGATTAGTTGTATATTTGTTTTGTTATAGATGTATCTGTTTACTTATTTATTCATACATATTTATCCAGTCATGTATTTAATTTCTTTATTTTTACTTACCAAAATCTCCTGCCCACAAATAAAGTTTTAAATGAAAATGTTTTCATGAGAGGAAAAAAAGAGAAAAAACAAAAATGTAATTTTGATGTAAGACAAAAATTGAACATTAGAAAGCAATATCAAATTTTTCTTACCCCAAACATATTTTGCAAATAATTTTCCCCCAAAACATTGCATTTTCTATTTAAAGGGGCACAGTGTAATATTTGACCACTAGTTGTCGCTCGCTGTGTTGTGTCGTGCAACTGTAACAGGTGCTAAAAAGCACAAGGAAGAATACAAACTACAAAGACTCAAAACGACCAAACCACATAAATTTTCTTCTCATTATTTTGCCAAGCCTTTTTGGGGTTTTTGGGAACCTGTTGCAGAAAAATGGCTTTTTACATATTAACATTAGAACACTTATGTTAGCTCCCTCCAAGTGAGGCTCGTGTTATTTAAATCAATATAAATATGTTGACCTAAGATTATTTTAAAAAATGCATGTCTATGTAATAGTTCAGATATTTTTGCATATTATTTAAAGCAATGTTTTTTCCTACACAATATCCTTTTAAAGAATGAAGATGTTTGCAGTCAGTGCCTGCAGTTTGCGGACAAACAGAATGAAGTTGCATCTCCAATTTCTCATCCCCTTTTTGATAAAAAGCCGACCACAGCCACAATTAAATTTGTTGCTTTTTGTTTCCTCTCCCGCTTGCCCACAAGAGCAAAAATCTGACTTGTATTTGTGTGTGGATGTCAGTTCGGTGCTGCCCATGAAGGACCCGGTCGTGGACTGCGCCTCACCCGTGTATCAGGCAGTCATCAGGCCCACTGAAAACTCCTTGGACTTGTCCGAGTGGGCTCGCCGAGCCGCAAATTTGCAGTCCAAAAGCTTCAAGATGCTGGCGCACATCACCGGAACTGAATACAGTCAGTATATCTCTCTGCAGCCGTCACAAAAGAGGGAAACATTATGTTAAAATAACAGAATAAAGAGACAGAATGTTGAGGTCAACAATTCTTTTTAAGAGAAAATATCTTTTCATGAACATTTTTAATCACACAATGTTAAAATTTTGACACTTTTGTTCCTTTATTTTGTAATTTTACTTTTTTGTTTCTTATTTGTAGATTGATATTTTTACAGTGTGGAGCTCAATTCTTGATGTAAAATATAGTAAAATAAAAAATCATCGGAATATACCATAACACCAAATAAAATGTACTTGTAAAGATCAATTATTTTCTTATTTTAGATTTCCCATTTTTAATTGTTTTTATAAAGTGTGGATCTGCAGACAGAGGAAACAATATGAAAGAGGTTTGGTCAATAAAAAAATAAATAAATAAAAAAATTCTTCTGAAAAAAATAACTACCAGTATGAACAAAAAAATTAAATCGGAAAATGTTTATTATTTCTTAATATTTTTTTATATTTATTTTTTGCAGTGTGGGACTGGAAACACTTAAATAAAATACATATACGATACAATTATCAAGTTGAGGAAAATTATCTGTTGAATAAACACGAAAAGAAAACCTGAGAAAATTATTCCAGATGTAAAAATACTTATTTTAATTTTTTTTTTACCAGAATCTTTGAATTTTTAAGCTGCAAGCATGGAGGAAAAAATCTAGTAAAATAAGAAAAATAAAACCTCAATCTATTAAACGTATCTCTAAATAGTACAAAATACTTTACCTTGGAACAATATTTATTTTCTCATTTAATTTTTATTTTAATATTTAACCAGACTTTTTTCTGATAAAAAGGAACTGGAAAAATACTTAAAGCTATTTCTCACTCCAGATATGGGAAATTTGACTTATATTTTCTCGTTGTTTCACTGAATTGTTCTGTTTTTTTTTGCTGCGCATGCTACACTGTTTTTTTTAAAAGGTTTCCCAAAAAAAACAATAACTTAATATCCAATCGAAAACTATATTTTTCTACCCCAAAAAAGTTTTCTGTCGCATGTATTTAAAGCATATTGTAATTTAGCAGCTCTTTTACTAAAAAATACTGACAACCAATTTACGCTAAATTAAGTTCCTTTACAAAGTTAGCATTTAATATCTAGTTACTCACTACAGAGCTTTACTAAAGTGCCTCTTGACAGTTTCAACACCATCAAAGGCCTCAAACAGGAGCACTACTCCCACCTACTGTAGTGGGTGTGCAACTGCACCATTTTAATGAATCCTCTCCTTTGTCCACACAGTGCAAGACCCAAATGAGGAAGCTCTAATGAAGTCGAGGTAATACCCTGCACTCCCACCCCTATATTTTCCTAACCTTTCCTCTATTCTCATCAAACATTAACTTTACTTGCCTCCCCCAGAGAGAAGTTTGAATCTGAGATGCGAGGCCCTCGCTTCGCCAAACTGAGGAAATGGCACCACGGTTTGTCAGCACAGATCCTCAACGTGAAGAATTAAAGCCTGTGGAGCAAGGAGGATGGAAAAAGCGAAGAGCAGGGCCATGAAGCATTACAAAACCACACAGTTAATCTATGAAAACGCGGGAGGAACGTAAGAGTGTCGCTTATAGATCCGTAGAAAGTGAAAATGTTTGTGTGAGAATGCCTCCGTATTTAGATCCTGCGTACCGTATTTACCGTACACAGTATATATAGAGTAGGCCGCATATGTATACATGAATGTGTCATGCGTGTAATGTGTCTGCTGCAGAGATCTGCATATTGTGTTTCCTCTGCGCTCAAGTGTACAAAAATACACAATAACACGTTTTCCCGCATGCGTACATACACACGCGAGGGGTTTGGACATGCACGCATAAGGAAGGGGATTCTGTAAAGATGCACTCCAAATACACTGATGTCAATGTGAATAAATGTTTCCCTAAAATGACATCAATAGAATTTGCAATAATATTCTGGTGATGTGTGTTGTTTATTTTCAACAGAAAATATATTTCTGTGTTTTTACCAGGGCTATAAAGGTACAGTAGAAATCATGGGAAATATGTAGGAATAATAAAGTAAAAAGAAAAAAACATGTATTCCTGACTCAAAAATAATGGTGGACACAAAGTATCAAAAACTGAAACGTCAGCTCAAATTGGAAAGACTAACCTGACTTTAAAGCGCATCTATATTTAATACCAAAGAATTATTCTGGCAAATCTTATTTTCGTTTTTTAAGAATGTTTTAACTTGTTCAGAATGGAATATTCTGAGTCAATACCTTAACCTTAATTGAAAAACCTCACTAGTTTTGAACCTATTTTGAAACGATAGTTCACTTTCAAATACATAATTTATAATCCTAATCCATGTTTATATCAAATTTTTAATCATCTGATATTTTTCAAAACCCAACTTGAAACCCTACCTTTAACTAAGTTAAAAAACCATATCTGAAACTGTAATCGCAAATATTTGGCCTAGTTTGCCACTCTCCAAACCGTACTCTGAAAATGTATGATAAGTGTTTAGCTCAACTTGGCCAACAGGGCTAAAAGTTGATATCTCCAAATGTAAGAAACCTTAATTTAAAATCTCAAGCCATGGAACTGTACTTTGAAAACCCAACAATTCTCTAAAACGTCACCTTGGAAACCCAATTTTTCTTTAGTACTGTAATTCTAACCAATTCTACAACCTAATTTTTGTATAAGACCCATATTAAAAACACACAATTAAAACCAAGCCACACCACAATTAATTTTTAGAACCCAACTTTGAAAACCAAGTCTTCTAAAATAAAAAAAATTAAAAACATTGAAAGATACTGTTTGAATCTTAAATCCTAAAAAACGGGGTTTACACTTCCCATTTCAAACCATACTTTGGGTATTAGGGTTCAGGTAACTACTCAAAGAATAAGATAATACTACCCCTAATCAACTTGATACCGCAACCACCTTTGAAACCCTACCTTTTAAAGCTCATCTTTGTTAAATCTTCAACAGATCATTTTAAGCACAAGCACGTTTTAACCCCAACAATGTATTATATAATAGATGAAAATCTAATCCAAGTTGAAAAACACTATTTGAAACTTTGATTAGCTCAATTTATCTTTAACAATATGGGTTCAACGTCAACAAATCATTTGAAAACAAGCATGCTTAAACCCCTAACCATGCATTTCATTATTCTTCGAAACCATACCTTACAACATGAGGTAAGACACACTTTAAAACCCTAACCCTCATTGTTTAGTCTAGTTTACATCATTCAAGTTGAGAATCTTCACTTTAAAAATGGGGGTTCTTTCTTCCAATAAATCTCATCATGGTTGCCAGGACAAGTTTAGGATCAAAACCATACTGTAGGTTCAAACCTCACTTTGAAACCCTACGTGTAGTTTCATTCATTTATCATGGTTTTGAGCAATGCTTTGAAACCCCAACCATGTGAATGCTAAAATGACGACTCCCGAGGAGTGTTGACAGTCAAACGAGAGCGCCAAAAACATTGCATGGGCTGCGAGAACCAAAATCAAATCGACATTGTGAAGAGATGAGTTGCGGTTGTGTAATTGCAAGACAATTCATTTTTTTCCAAGGACTTTTAGTTCCATGTTGTTTTCCCCCTTTGGTATATGAGTGATGGGAGTGTTCGGCCAAACAGAATTGTCACAGATAGGGTAATAATGGCCCTGGCCAATCAGAGGCAAGTATTGACAGCAATAAGCCAATAAAGGTGAGGCAAAGTTTCCAAGCAGCACGCCACACACCCTCGTGTGCACCGACAGCAACCCTAAAAAGATCCTAAGAGGGCGCTGTTTACTTATGTTTAAAGCATGTCACGAGTATTAACCCTTGGATGCATACGCGGGGTCAAAAATGACCCAAAGTCGAAATATTGTCATATTCCAGGTATCTAGTCTAGACTTAATTATAAATCCCGATTTGTGTGTGCGTGTGTATTTGTATGTGATTTATAGGCTCCGAAACGGCTGTACAGATTTTGTTGAAGATTCACACAGTTGAACTTTAAGCCTCTGTGAGTGTCTTTAGCCAGTCAAGGCACCCCTATTAAATATCAACAAAATCAATAAACATCTGCTCAAGTGCACATGCAGCTCTAAAGGTGCATTCGGCCATATGACTCTTTAGCACTCCCTAGTGGTTCCCTGGCATTTTTTAAACAAACCATGGCCCCAACAACCTCGCCCAAGTAGAATGTCCAGCAAGCAAGCCAGGCGACACCAGGCAATTATGATGATGCTGTTTCCCCCAATAATTATCAACCCCACTCATGGAGGGCAGTATGTACTGGGACGCCAAGCCAGGCGACACCAGGCAATTATGATGATGCAGTTTCCCTCACTAATTTTCAACCCCACTCATGGAGGGCAGTATGTAGTGGGACGCCATGCATCCAAGGGTTAAGTACTCACTAAAAACAAAAAATCCCTTTTCCTTTAAAATCGAAAATTGCATCAACATTGCAATACTGGTCTAAAAAATGGCAATTAGGTTTTTTTCCCAAAATTGTGCAGCCCAAGCAAAAACAATGACATCATTGCCAGGAGGCCAGACAAGAACCCCCCAAACTCCCCGTTACATAACTGCACGCTCAGCATCTCCGGTCGGTGTCCCCCAGTGCACGACGGGCGAATCGCAGATGACGTGAAAAATGCTGCAGCGTCTCTCCTCTTCGTGCCGATGCCGGCTGCTGCTTCCCTCCTCCCCCCCTTTTTCCGGCTGGAGCATCCGAAGGAGGCGGAGTCATAACCGCAGCGCACCACACGTCCGCACACGCGCGCCTCGCACTCACCGTTAAGCCGCCCGCCGACCGTCCGCACCAGGCGAGCCAAGCCGTGTCGTCGCCACAGGATGGATGCACTTATGAAGGGCTTCTCCATGGCCAAGGAGGGGGTGGTGGCGGCCGCCGAGAAGACCAAAGCCGGCATGGAGGAGGCCGCGGCCAAGACCAAGGAGGGGGTCATGTATGTCGGTAAGGCTTTTAATAAACCTTTTCTACTACCTTTGACTTTGCCTCACCAACTGAGTCACGTCTCAAGGTCACAAGGATGCTTCTTGGGCCTCTTGTCGTTCTAAAAGAGGGGGGGGGGGCAACGCGTTAATTATATAAAGGGGTGATGGTGGCAAGCACTGCGTCATCTCATCCTTGTGTCTCTTGCGTGTAGCTCGGATGACTTAATACCTTCTGCCCCCCTGCCACTGAGAAAAAAGGTGGTGAGGAAGGGATTATATGCACTTACCGCACCAATAATTTGCTGAGAATATTCCCTCCTGGATGATTGTCTTTAAATTATGTCACACAAAAGTATCACTAAAAAGACCAGTGCAGGAAAAAAGAAGCTGTGTCATTGCATCTGTGCAGTGTGTGCTTTTGTGTGAGAGTGCCCGATGCAGCAGTGTGGGTCCGTCGGAAAGGAATAAAAAATAAAGACCTGATGATGCTGTGGATCACTTCCATTATTCGCACGATAAATTTATCCCTAGCTCAGGCAGATTATATAATAAAAGTATTAAATCTGGTTGTAATAAGCATCTCACATGGTGCCAAAGACTGACTTTCCTGTCGTCGGGTGAATTAGAGGTAAGATCTGGTGAATCACTAACTCGGGCCGGGCTTCAATCTCGCCATTTTTTCGTTGTAGATGTTCTGCGCAGCATGTACTTACTGTTACTCAAGATACTATTTAAATGACGGATTTTTACTTCTACTTGAGTAATATTTTTCTGAAGTAACAGTACTTTTACATGAGTAACACTCTGGGCTGCAGTTCGGCACCCAAGTTATATTATTCAAATAACTCTACCATAAAGAACATGCATAAAAAAAAGTTGAATTTCAAATCACGAAATCCCAAAAAATCTTCATCCTTGGTGTCACATTAAAAGACGTGCCGAATAGTCTTACCACCTCTACATGGCTTACGTCAGACGTCATTTCTGTTTCTTGCCAATAGCTTACAAACTTTCTTTCTACTTTCGGGACAAATATTTCACTATTTGCAGCCTGTAATCTGCAGAATATGATTTTCTTTTCGGTTCCATTTCGTTCAGTTACATTTCACTGCACTTCAGCGCTGCACTTCGACGTGCACTCTTGATTTGAGGGTCTTGGCCCGAAGTAAACCCCAGGCTGCGTTCTTCAGCCGAAGCGCACACTACGACGCCGAAGTACACACGTGCTGAGGTAACGCTTCGGCGCTGAAGTAACGCTTTGGGTTTACTTCGGGCTCGGCCCCTCAAATCAAGTTAATCGGCCGGGTTTGGCCAGGTTCTGGCTATATACCTCTTGTGTAAATGCTAAACGGACTTGTAAAATGTTCAGTGGGTAATACAATATTCTGATTTCGGATTTTTGTCAAATATGCCAATGTGCAATTACCAATCTAATAAAGGACTGTCTCGGAAGATTATTTTGATAATGTTCTTAACGCAAATAAGTAACTAACTGTTCATACATTCTGTATTAGTTACAAATCAACTGTAATAATGCTAAATACCGCGCAAACTCAAAAATCCCATTTCAATATATCAGAATATCATGAAAAAGTATACAAGTAGGCATCAGCAATGTTAAAATAATAAAAGGCTTGCAATATTTCAATGGATTTGTAATGCATCAAGAAAATATAGCATTTTTGCTTTTAACTGCTTTACAGAAAAGAACTTTATCATTGTACTCTAATTTTCTGAGGCACTCCTTTGTAAGAATGATCATTTTTGAATGGTTGTGCCCATAATAATCTTATTTTGTTTGATTATAAGTAATTTCGTCTGTTTTGAAAAAAGGGGAACAAATGTTCAATTAGCTGGCACTCATGCATTTGTTTTCTTAAAATGGCTGGAGGTACATAAATGAACAATTGCCTTCTGGCCAGGAAAGTTATGGTGAAGCAGGCGGAAATCGAATATCAAAACAATAAAGGCAGCAGATATGATAATTTTGCAGATGGTGAGCTAAGTGGTTATGAGATAAGTAGCATGGTTGCTGAGGAGCTGATCAAAAAAATAGGCAAGTGCTAAATAGCTAACAAAAAGATACCAAAAGGTGGGTAAGTAGTAAAATAGTTGGCGAGAAGCAGGAAAGTGAGGCAGTAAAGTGAAATTGTTGGTAGGTAAAGGTTTGATCAATTCACATGTTGGGATTTCTTTTAAAATTGGGAAGCTAAAGTAACTTTATATAAATTATAGTATTGGTATGTGCTATCAGGATCAATGATTATTTGAGTATCGGCCTGAATAAATGCGGTATTTTTATCTCTAGATCAGATTAAAAAAAGAAGTTCAAGGTCTCAGGGAATTGAGTTGTCCAAAAATTCAGATAATAGCAAAGAATTGGCAGTAAAGGAATTCAATTTTGGATGTAAAAGGAGTTAGGAACGAAACACCTTAAATGTAACAGAAAGACCACTAAAGGAGTTTGAGGAAGAAACAAGGTACTGCCTGGAATGCAAGGGCGTAGTGTTGGCATGGACAGATTGGGACATGTCCCCACCAATAATAAGCAATCATTACTTTGTCATCACCAATATAATATGATCGACTTTGAAAAATAGACTGTCGCCCACCAATGCCAAGGCCAAACCTATGCCCTTATTGGAAGGAAACTAGCTAGTTTGTCAACTAAGAATGGCTAGGTAAGGAATCTAGATACCCAAAAATATGGATGGGTAGTGGAGAAATACCAAAAAGGAATGTTTAAAGTAGGAGGGTTGTCAAAGAACATTTACAAAAAGACAGAACAGTACAAGTTGGATGAAATACAAGCAAGGAAAGTTTTCAAGCTAGAAAAGGGAAATTAACTGCATCAAAACTAGGTTGGGCAACCTGTAAACTAGAGATTACCAACCATGCCCCTGCAGGCAATAGGTAGCCACTGAAGGACCCCAGAGTAGCATATAATTACACAGGACCGGGGCCCAATGATCAAAGAGCTCATTACTTGAATTTCTCACTCAGGTAACAAGACAAAGGAAGGCGTTGTGTCGTCAGTCAACACCGGTAAGTATATCGAACGCTAAGTTTTAGGGCCTCGGCGCTGATCAGGTTTCCCTTTTGGAACCTCAGTGGCTAACAGAACCGTAGACCAGGCCAACATCGTGGCAGACACGGCCGTCAGCGGCGCCAACGAGGTTTCGCAGGCCGCCACAGAGGGCGTGGAGAACATCGCCACATCCACCGGACTCCTCAACCAGGTGGGTTAACTGTGGCCACTCTCCCCCAAAGCTCATTTCAGTGTCTATTGAAATGATTGCAGTTTTTGCATATTTCTTGTGCATTTTCTTTGTAGGAGGAACCCATAAATGAGGTGCCTACAATGAGCATGCTACTAATGTATTGGATTGATTTTTCTAAATTATTTCAGGTTCTGTAACTAACAAAAATCCCACGAATACATTTCTCCAAAATGCTTACTAACAACCTTCCTTCAATCCCAAAGCCAATGAGCAAAAAACAAACAAATACATTAAAAATGCTCTTTTTTGTTCGCCTTTTTTAAACAAAAACGACATTTTTTTTCCTGTTGATGCTATTTTAAGTCCTTACAATGGGAGGTGGCTCAATGCCATCAAACACTAACAAACACATCCAGCATGATGCCAACCAATTATTGGACAAATTTTTGTTTTTAGCTGCAAGAAAACTATATAAAAATAAAAAATACAACTGTTTTTAAAACTTGCCTTCTCCCCCATCTAGGGTGAATACGGAGGAATGGAGCAAGGCGGCGAAGGGGATGAGGTACGAATGAATATATAAATTATGGAAATACAACTTTATTGTTGGTTTCTGACACATATTATGCAAGGGAATAGCCATTAAATATTTAATGCAAATATGGATATTAAAATGCAAAAAAAAAAATGGTGAATGGATTTTTTTGGTGTGCTGTAAGAGGGACAAGTGTGCTTGATTTAGCGCCTCTTAGGGGTTAAAAAAAAAAAAGAAAAAGAAATCCTACAAAAATCATATAATAAGCAAAAATACATCTTTAATACTATCATATAATTTTTCTTAAATAATAAAGGTCAAGAAATTTGCATTTATCTTGCATAACAAGAGCCTCATTTAGCGAGAGCTGACATTAATGTCCATCATCTTGCTGCTACAGGAGCGCCCTCCAAAAAAAAAAAATGGCCTTTTGGTCACTTTGATCCCCGCAGAATGGATTCTTCCCTGTGCTGTCAAGCACTCGTTTTCGGTTGCACTACGTAGTACAGCGACTTGTAGTGGTCAAATAATACACAGTCTCTAAGCTTTTTTTATGTAAAATAAAGAAATTGGCTCCCTATAGGAAAATAGAGCAGATATTTTTCCTTTTAGCATTGTTATTATTTTATTTGAGCAAAATCCCTTAAATTAATTTTCTTTCTTTTTTGTAATCATCATTTTTTTAATTAGAAATATGTGGCAGATAGAATTAGCCAAAACATGAAATAATTCAGTTCATTTTAAATATCATGTAATCTATTATATTTTAAACCCCTTTTTCCTTTATAGATTTGAATCAGAAACTAAAATTGTTACTTTAATATTAAAAAATAATAGTGAAAAGATTTTGGGTAAAAATATTGTTTCCGGCTAATACAACGACTAGGCAGATTATTACTTTATTCTTAAAAGGAGTAATTGGCCCTAGTTAAGGCAAGGTTGCTTTATTTTTTTCTTTTTAGGAATGTATAATAAAAAGAAATTACATTGCTAAATTATGTTTCTTGTGTAATGAATACCGTGTTATGTTTGTTAGCATCATACTTGACAGAGTTCCATTACCATTTTTATTTAAAAAAAAAAAAGCTTTAAAAAAACTAAGTTGTAAGTACATTATATATATATATATATATATATATATATATATATATATATAAGAACACAGTGATGAAAATAAGTATTTAAACTCCCGGCTCCCTATTTGCTATTTCCCCCACTTAGAAATCATGGAGGGGTCTGAAATTTTCATCATAGGTGCATGTCCACTGTGAGAGAGATAAACTAAAAATAAAAATCGAGAAAACACAATGTGTGATATGGCTGCAAATAACTATTTGAACACCTGAGGAAATGAATGTTATTATTTGGTACAGTAGCCTTTGTTTGCTACTACGTTTCCTGTAGTCTTTCACCAGGTTTGCACATACTGCAGGAGGGATCTTGGCCCACTCCTCCACACAGATCTTCCCTAGATCAGGTTATTGGGCTGTCGCTGAGAAACGCGGAGTTTGAGCTCCCTCCAAAGATTTTCGACCGGGTTCAGGTCTGGACACTGGCCGGGCCATGCTAAAACCTTGATATGCTTCTTACGGAGCCACTACTTGGTTTTCCTGGCTGTGTGCTTCGGGTCGTTGTCGGGTTTCATAAACCCAGCCACGATCAATCTTCAATGAGCTGACTGAGGGAAGGAAGTTGTTCCCCAAAATCTCACAATACACGGCCCCAGTTATCCCCTCTTTAGAGCAGTGCACTCGTCCTGTCCCATGTGCAGAAAAAAACCCCAAAGCATGATGCTACCACCCCACGCTTCACAGTAGGGATGGTGTTCTTCGGATTGTACTCTTCATTCTTCTTCCTCCAAACCTGCTTTGTGGAATTATGACCAAAACATTCTATTTTGGTCTCATCTGACCACAAAACTTTTGTTTCTGCAATTTTTGGACAGCTCTTTGGTCTTCGCCATGATACAAGTTAAAGTCTTACTGATTGTATGGGGTGGACAGGTGTCTTTATGCAGCTTACGACCTCAATCAGGTACATCTGATTCAGGATGATATATGGAGTGCAGGTGGACTTCTAATGGGCGGACTAACAGGTCTTTCAGGGTCAGAATTCTAGATGATACACAGGTTTTCAAACACTCATTTGAAGCTATATCACACAAATAAATTGTTAAAAAAATCATCCATTGTGATTTCTGGATTTCTCTTTTTAGTTTATCTCACAGTGGAGATGCACCTACGATGAAAATTTCAGACCGCTCCATGATTTCAAAGAGGGAGAAATGGCAAAATAGCAGGGTGTTCAAATACTTATTTTCTTCACAGTATATGTATCCATCCATCCATCCATCCATTATCTGCACCGTTTATCCTCAGTAGGATCACTGGGATGTTGGAGCCCATCCAAGCCATCTTCGGGCAGTGGGCAGGGGACACCCTAAATTGAATATATATTTACTTATTTTTTTAAAATATGATTTGATTATTGACTAGAAAAATACACAAATTCTTATGTTGTTTATTTGACATTGTATTTTCTCTCCTCTATCAGGGTTATTAATTCCTGTTGGTACCTGATCTCCAGCAGCCCCTCGCTTCCCTACGCCTCACTCAACAGGAGTCCAGGTGTTTTTATTTTTATTTGGTCATATCTGGTTGTTTTTTTTTTTGTGTGTGACTTTTACCGGAACCAAACCTGCCTGGGGTGGAACTCTTCTGGTCGCAGCATCCCCTCGCCTCCCAAGTGTCGTCCCAAATACGCACCCAGCCCCCTTCAAGAGAGAAACACTAGAAAATCCCACATGCATGAACCTAATAAAAAATACTCCAATTGGCAATAAGTTAAATCATGAGAAAGGCAATAATAATAAAAAATACTCCACTATAACCATTCGTAGTGTTTGACTCCATTAATTTATTTCTTGTGTGTACTTACCGAGTTGCATGTCACCATGGGGGAAGCTCGAATGACAAATCACTGTGTTTGCACTGATGGAATTCTGGGAAATGTGGTTGTTTAGCATACATTTGAAAGGAGGACATTTGTGTTTTATTGTTAGCACATGCGTGTTTTTCATTAGACATGATGAATGCATGTTGCCTTATTACGCCATCTGGCGCACTAATTTGAAATCACTGCTGATTTTATAAAAGTTAAATAAAATTATTTGTTGTCGGTGTTGGAAAACCTATTTGTCTGCCTTTATTTTACTATATTTCATTGCACACACACAAAACAGCATTACGTACATAAGAAAACATTGATATCCAAAAAGCACAAAATTAAACACATTTTTAAGGAAAGGGTTTTTTGTAGTGGGAGTACAATTTACATAATACGTTTGAAGGATTTGGACGTGTGTTGCCATTACAAATTGGTAAGGATCAACCAATGTTTTTTAGGAGGCCGATAACCGACATTTAGAGCTGATATGCATTTGCTGTAAAGACTTAAAAATCAGCGTGAATATTTTTTTAGAATATTTGTCACAAATTTAAATGTAAAAAAGACAAAGGAAAGAAAAAAGGGAAAGAAAAAAGGAAAAGAAAGAAGAAAAAAACGATGAATAATAGAAAGAAGCAAGCAGAAGTAAAATTACATGCTAAAATAGACTAAAAAAAGAAAGGGAAAATGTTTTGGGGCGTTTTCGTAGCAGCAAGATGACGGCCAAACATGTCAGCTGCCTTTTAAAGCTTTAAGTGAGCCTCACACTGTGTGATATGAATACAAATTTCTCGACTTATTCAAATTTCATAAAATACACTTTAATTTTATAGTTCATGTATTTTTGCTTGTCATCCAAATGAATAGTAATTTTTTACGATTTCTCTTCTTTTTTGACCAATAGGAGGCACTAAATAATACACACTGTCCCTTTATGATTTCTGGGAAATATTATTTTCAAACGATAGTGAAAATTGAAAGAAAATGTACATTTTTAACAAAACATCAAACCTAAACGCGTATAAACATTAACGCGCCAATACAGCGGTATGTTAGCTAACATGAACATAGAAAACTACAACATCCATTGCGTTTTTTTAAAGCTAGCAAATTATTCAAGTGAAGTCCCCAAAATACATAGCCAAAGACGTATTCTACAAAAATACACTTACAGACATTTCTTTCTGAAGGCTTCAGAAGAGGATTGGTGAAGATCGTGACTCAAATCTCACAATTTCTCTTCTAACAGACACTGAGACCGGAGTCTTTACTGATTAGTGTCTTGTTCTTGTGTATAAATGTTACAGTCCAATCAAGGATCGTGTTGCCATCTAACGGTCAAATATAGATTACATGCACTAGCAACAGTACAGAGGTACAAATTTTCCTATAAATCGCCTTCAAAAAATCTTGTCGTTGAAATAACATTAACTTTACATTTAAAAAAAAAAAACAAACCCTACCTAGCAGAAGCTGACATCAGTCTCCTCTATCTTGCTGCTACGGGTACCAAAAATAAAAAATACCCCGGCAGAAGGCTTGGGAAAATAAAGAGTAAAAGTGTGCTTTTTGGTTACTAAGTCTAAGTGTAGTTTGTGTTCCTTCTTGTGCTTTCAAGCACTGCACAATACACTGACATCTTGTGGTCAAAACATACACACTGTCCCTTTAAGTACAATGACTTATATATCAGTGGTTCTCAACTAGTCTGATTTGAGGACCCACCATTCCACCCAAATGACAAGCTTAGACCAAAACAAAGAAATTCCAATTAAAGGATTGTGCACTTTACATTATATTCAGAGACTTCAAGTACCACATGTACTCACATATAAGCCTACATCGCAAATAAGCACCCCTCGAAAACTGCTCTAAAATAGCCGCCGCGTACTGAGAGAAATTAAAAATCATAAAAAAACATGTATCCAAACAAATAATGATCCAATTGTGGAGATAATAAAGATCAGTGAAAATTAAGCTAAATATAACATTTACAAACTGTACCTTCCAGCAGACACTGGTACACCATTTCCGTATATCGCAATCGTTTCCTTCTTCGACTCGATCGTTGTTACCGTTTTCCACTCTTCTTCCACCCTTATAACAAATTTTCATGGCGCCTGTTTTTATGAGTGGATGAAGGAAATGAAACCAACAAAAACTCCAATAAAATGAGTTGTGGTCCCTCTCAAACATGCTGATTGTTACTTTTCAGTCACAAGTAATCGAGCAGAGCATTATCACCACCTACTGTGCAATCGACCCTTTGTTTTTTCTTCTATTATTTTGCCAAGGCAAAGGCCTGTGACCCACTGAAAATGAAGCTGTGACCCACCACTTGAGAGACAATGCTCTATATTGCTCTAAAATATTTTGTAAGGCATCATAATAACCGCGTAACGAATGATTACAAAAGAAATACGAAAGTTGAGTCCTTAAAAATAGCAAAATGATTTATTATTACCACCTTTTATGTTTATTTTATTATTATTATCATCATCATTAAAGCTTTATGGTGTAATACTTTAAAATCAGAGTATCTGTATAAGTACAGTAAGTCCGAAGCAAAGTGGTATTGAATATCCCCTATTGTTTCTTTAAACATATTGTAAACGCTTACTATGAGTATAAGTTTCGTTGCAATTATAATGATCAGGTGTTTATTTAACAAAATAAAAGTCAAACGCAAAGGAGGATTTAACATTTTATTGTGTTCTGAAAAACAAAACGACAGAAAAATGGAAACAAAAAAAAATCCTCTAAGATAACTTGAAAATGAGGACGTGAACGGTTACAATAGACGGACGGAGACAGCTGAAGAAAAGCTGCTGTAAAAAAAAAAAATCTGCGATTTAAGGGAAACAGGGGACAAAATCACTTAAGGGGCAAAACTTAACATTTCTTTTATTTTCTTGATTTGAGATCCCGTCTTTTCAAGCATTAAGGCATCATCAGTGCTCATTGCAGCCAGCAGGGGGCGCATTGCACTGCAGTCAAAAAAATGACACCAGATTTTGTTCTGAGGAGCTTTTTTTCGTCTGCTTTTTCGGGTAAACGAGCAAGTTGGCAAAGACGCCGATATGTTCTCAAGGCTGTGAAAAGGGGAAGTTTGGGAGGGGGAAGAGCATTTATGTGAAGGTGAGGCCGGCCTCGTTGTACACCTTGAACACCTTCTCGATGGCGTTGACGTATGCAGCCGTCCGCAGGTCCAGGCCCAGGTTGTACTTGCTTGCCGTGCGCATGATTTGCTGAAAAAACGGATACCGCGAGGGTATTTATTTAACAGTCAACATAGTGTATGAAGTAAATAACGAAACATTGCCTACCCGGGCGGATCTCTCCATGGTGTAGGCCAATCCGGAGTGAACAATGTCCTTCTCGGAGGCACCCTGCAACCCAAACATGGAAATTCTAAGAATTATGTAGCCCCTTGGTTCTCAATCAAGAGAACTAATAGCTTTGCTAGTATTTCAAAGCACTTCAGATTGAGTTTTTCCTTGCCCTAAAGTAGGTTTTAGATCAGGGGATGGTGTCCTTATAGTCTGTGCAGCCCTTTGAGACTCTCTGTGATTAAGGGCATCACAAATAAACATTACTTGACTTGACATTACTTTAAAAAACAGATACCCTTCAAACTAAAGGAAAAATATTCTACCTGTCCCAAATCTAAAGAACAAGACAGAAGTCGTAAAATGAGCAGAATTATCTGCCATTTACCAGATTAATATTCATAGTATATATAAATTTTATAGGAAAGTAAAGCCCATTTTTAGTTTTTTTTTTCAATTGTATTTTCAAGAAAATCAAAGAAATTAGGTCCTTAAAGGTAAAATTGATCATTTTTATTTCATACATATATATTTTTGCGTTTAAGTAAAATAATACCCAGAAGTACTTTTCTATTTTGGGAATATATTGACTTATTTTATTGAAAGAAATATGACTAAATAAAGCCCTAACATTTCCACATTATGAACTACTTATGTTTATTTTAAAAATCATTTATTTCACTACAACCAATTCAGGTTATCCCCCTTCCCACTACCCGAAGATGCCTTGGAAGGACTCCGGCACCCCCGCCACCCTTGTGTGGATAAAAGGCACAAAGAATAGATGGATACATGGAATTATTTTACTATAGTTAGAAAAGATGCAATTGAAAAACCCTTTTTTTTCGTCATTTGTTCAGAAAATAAGTATAAATGTACAGTAACACTTTTCCCATTGAAAGTGGTTTTTAGACAATGCTTAAAAAGAAACTGCACACAAAATCTGCTTTGACAGCAGATGTCCAGTAGATGGCACTAATACACCATATTTAACCTATTAACATTGTCGATACAAAATAGAGCACAGTCTTCCTAGAAAATGTGTATTTTGTAATTTGCTATAAACCAGCTTAGTAAGCTATAAAACATCTGTGTTATTTGGTAGTAAGACTGTAGTGAGATCCATTACTTGGAAAGGGAGCAATATACGAAGTACTGGTTAGTGGGATTCTTATTTCACTGGGGTAGAACAGTAAAAATGGCTCAGTTTCACCATTTTTGGCAACTACAGTAACTTAAAAAAGGTGGATCTTGCAAGACCAGCTTTCTTTCACTCACAGCAACTCTGGCCTGGAAGTCCGCAGTCGGCACAATGGGGATGGGACCTCCCTGCTTGCCAAATTTCCTCTCCAGACTCTCCTGCACAGACACTGAAGGACAGAGAAACTTTGTTAAAGGACAACCATTTCTGCTAAAAAAACAACATATATTGGAGTTAGTCGCATTGAATGAGTAGATTTGAGCTTTGTCCTCACTGAGCAGGTGGTAGTTGGAGTCCCGCTCGTATTTGAAGGTCAGTCTTCCGTAGCTGACGTGGTTGAGATTCTTCAGCCACTCGAAATAGGAAACTGTCACACCGCCGGCATTCAGGTACATGTCCTGCAGGGGGAGCCACCGTCAAAATCTTCCGCCGTGCCGCTGAATATTCAATTTCAAATGAGGGATATCCTCGGGGAGGACTTACAGGGATCACCATAACGTTGTTAGCCAGGAAGACCTTGTCGGCGTCAGGGGTTGTGGGACCGTTGGCTCCCTCTGCGATGATCTGGAGGACAAGAACAAAAAATAGTAGTGTTTAGTGAAGACTTCTGGCAAGAAACAAATTAAGCAATGTTCAGCGATCCTTAAAAGGACAAGGAGGTGAGGGGGACTTGTACTTTCGTGAGACTTATAAGTAGAATTATTGAGACATTATTATATAATTGAGTTTTAAATTTGTATTACCAGTACTGCATGTCATTTCACATGTTGTTTTCACACTAAACCACAAGAGGGCACTCTAAGCCTGTATTGATAATTTCAACCTTGCCCTGTTGTGGGTGGGAATATTTTTCGAAGTTGCAGGAGTTGTTTAGCGGTAAAAGTGACACAGAGCATGACTAATTCATTGGTTTAGTCATATGGCGTGAAGCTGATAGTTTGGTAAATTTGCTCTTTGTGTAAATAGTTATCTGAATAACTCCAAATATGTTACGTTATTACCGAGATATTTGAGCGTGTCGAAGATATGCACACGTATGTGTAATGTTAGCATGTCGCACACTTATTCAGCCAGTTGTTTACCATTTTATTTGTATTTAAAATTGCCTTTTAATATGACATGTATGTTTTTGGTGGTGTATTTTATCCAATAAATGTGCCTAAAAATCTGACTTATACTCCAGGCGCAACTTAGCTGTTTTTTCCTTCTTAATTATGCTTTTTGTGGCTGGTGCAACTTATAATTTGGAGCCTTTTACTCATAAAAAAAAAACAAAGCTAGCACAGAAAATGCACTTTTCGATTGAAATCAACAATTGCAAATACTGATCTGAAAAATCGCAATTGTTTTTTTTTTTTCTAAAATAGCACAGTACTAATGCCAACCCTAGTTTTGTATTATCAATAAAAGTACTGTTTGCAATAATTCTGGGTTTCGGTAATGCTGTTTTTACTTGATTATAAAGAAATAAATTGCGGGAATCAGCCTACGGTGGGATGTATCAGCAGAACTATCCGCTGGCTACTTAGCTGTTCTTAAGGGTCTACATATGGGCACCACAATGGTAACCCAATTTATATGATGAACATAATGAATAAAGGGTTAGTGGTGTTCACCTTGGCCTTGATCCTGGGTGCATTGTCACGTTTTAGCTGCTTCTCCCCAGCAGCCGGGATCAAGATGTGGCAGTCACCTTCCAGAATGTTTCCCTCGTAAGGTTTGGCGCCCGGGAAGCCCACGATGGTGCCGTGTTGCTGTCAGGGAGAAGCACGACCAGAAAAAGTTGAAGTAAGGGTCACGTTGTCATGGCGATCGGGTGACACTCGAGTTGTATTTTGAGACGTGAAAACAAGACTGGCAGGAAGGGAAGGAAGGGCAGGGGCTCACCAGTTTGTAGTCCTCCAGCTGCTTGGGGTCGATGCCGTCCGGGTTGTATATGGCACCGTCGATTTCACCCACGCCCACGCACTTGGCGCCGTACCTGTGCAGGTACCTCATGGAGTGCAGACCCACGTTGCCAAAGCCCTGAAGCACACAAAAGGGACAATCGTTTGGAAGAATGTACTAAATTTATGCCTGGATAACACACATTTTCTTTTACCTAAAAGTCTGGGTGCACGTTATTCATGAGGTTTTACGGTATTTGTACAATTAATGATCAGTCAAAACATTTCGTAATAGGATTCAAACCCAGGTCACAGCTGTGAGATCGCAGAGTGTTAACCACTAGATCACCAATTATAAGTGTTAACATAGAAAAGGGCATTTGATTTGATCCCATTATCACACTTTTACTCACAGTACCAGAGATGAAAGTTAAAGAATGGGGAGAAAAAATGTCCAGAAGAATATAAATGAACACAAAAAAGGTAGACAACTTTTTAGTGTAGCCAATAATGAATCTGACATTCAATGACATCAATATAAATTCATAGTAAATAGGGCAGCACGGCGGCGCAGTAGTTAGCGCATGTGCAGCACAATTCATGTCTTGTGAACCTCCTTGCATGGGTTCAAATCCAGCTCCAGACTTCTCCTGTGCGGAGTTTGTATGTTCTCCCCGTGCTTGCGTGGGGTTTCCTCCGGGCACTCCGGTTTCCTCCCACATTCCAAAAACATGCATTTCAGGTTAATTGGCCGGTCCAAATTGTCTGTGAATGAGCGAGTGAGTAGTCTGTCCCCGTGTGCCCTGCGATTGGCTGGCAACCAGTTCAGGGTGTCCTCTGCCCACTGCCCGATGATTGCTGGGATGGGCTCCAGCACCCCTGCGACCCTACAGAGGATAAGCCGTGTAGCTAATGAGATGAGTAAATGTAATATTGGTATTATGTTCCAAGTTTACGTTTGATTGAATTATTTAATCATAGCCACATGTATTCAATAACTGTTCTCACTCGAAATGCTTAGTCTGAGCTGAGAAAAAGTGAAAATAATTTTATACTGATTTGTAATTTTTAAAAAAATCAGTACAAGGAAATACGGTAGTTAAAAGACTGAAAGCACAAAATCTTTGTTGACATTCCTTTAATGCTCCGACTTCTCTCATTGTAATAAGACATCTTGAAAGAAAGCAATTATTACAAAGAGCCATAATTACACAACTAATGTCTCATGTGAACAGCAAAATATAATTAAGATTAGATGATATTAAAGTCAAAAGGCTATGGTAATGCTTATCCCTCGTGTTGTCCTCATTTTAAGGACCATATTTGTAGTTTTTTTTTTTTTTATAGCGCTTACCGGTAAAAACATTTTAATTTTTTTATACTGTTGGGACCAGTTTAGAAAATGTCTTTTAAAGTTTAATGAAATATAATTTTGGGGTTTTTACCAAGAGAGTGTTGGGTCATTTTGACCCAAGGACAGCAAAAGTGTTACGTGACAGTCTTACTTGGTTTTGTAGAAAAAAAAAAAAAAAAAAAAAAAGGTACCCACCAAAATTATGAGGTAAAAATCTAATAAAATAATAACAGTTATGAAAAGAATTGTTGACAGATAACATTTTTACTAAGCAAAAAAAATGCTTACATTTTCCTATATTTTTACTTATTTCTTTTTACTGTGGTTGGTGATTCGTGCTTACAGTGGCATATTCCGTAAGAACTACAACTGCCCAAAAATATTTTAAAACTTGGGTTAAAAAAAAGAAGGCAAAATGCTTGTTGGGTAAACAAAATGAGAAAAATACCCTTTAAAACAAAAGCTAAAATATACAAGTTGAATTATACCAAAACAAGAAAATAAATCATGTTGAAATGACTAATTATAGTCAAATGAAAATATTCCAGGTTTTTAAGAGAGTAAATTATTATATTTTAAAGAAAGCCCATATTTAAATAATAAATAAAAAAAAACAAGCATAGTAAAATACAATTATTCAATGAGCAGTTTTATCTATATTTTTAGATTTGAGTAATATAAAACAAAAAATGAGCAAAAATATTTTACAAAGAAAAAAGAACATTTTTTTATGGTAAAATGGAAATAAAATAAAAATTAAAAAAGTAATGCAAAATGAGCAAAACTATCAATTATATTAAAAAGTAAAATAATATTATTTGGGAGAAAGTCAAATAATGAAACTTAAATTGAGCAAACAAACCTGATAACAGACACAGGTTTAATTATTTTCTTTTTTCAACATTTTCTTATTCAAATTCATTTTGTCAATGTTTACACATTTTATTTTAGAGTTTAAATGTAATAACTATACAACATAAAACGGGAAAAAAAATCAAGTCAAGTCATGTTTATAGCCCTTAATCACAAGGAATCTCAATGGGCTGCACAAAAACTACAAAGGCGGAATCAGGCTGTGGAAATCAAAGAAGAAACAGCGTGAAAACGGAGATTAATAATCTGCCGGCTAAACCCCTGCGAAGATGTAATCTGTGTCCGTCACAATCCTCGCACAATCATTGGCAATGGTGAAGGATTAGCCTTTCGATCCTAAACTGCGCCAACGTTCGGTACTCTAGAAGTAAAATGAAAGATGTCGACGAGTGCATCTTTAGCAAAAACTGTTTGACCTGCAAGATTCGCTTCCTCTTTCCTACCAACCGCCATTACTTCTCATGTCTTTTTGGCGGGCGTTGGAAAGAAATAAGTAAAATCGATGACATCACGGCTAGGCTGTGACAGATGGTGCAACCCTGATTGCATAGTGCATCTAATGCCTTCATCATGCTCATCCAGACTCTCGCGTGTGCTCACCTGGACGATGAAAGTCTTGTCCTTGAAACCGGGACTCAATCCCAGCATGCTCATGTAGGACGCCTCGTTGATGAAGTTCTCGATGCCGTGGAAGACTCCGCGACCGGTGGCCGAGATGCGGCCGTGGATGCCGCCCTGGCTGATGGGCTTGCCCGTTACGCAGGCGTGCGCGTTGATGTCCTGTCCCAAAAAGAAAGATTTATCGTGGTTGCCTGCAGTTGTGTGTTAGCTGTGTACTGTTCTCTTCTGGGTGTCACTCTACACTTCCCAGAACACTTTCCTCTCAAGATACCCAACAGGAATGTGAAGCATTCTGACAGGCTGACTCAAGGTCATCTGGACTATGCTACGGGAGGACAACAACCAAAAGCCAGGGTTGGAAGGGTTGCTTTAAAATGTAATCCGATATAGGTTCTAGTTAATAGTTACCTTTTGAAAAAAGTAGTCAGTAACGTAATCTCAATACCTTAATATTGCAGAAATGTAACTTATTACTTAAAATTACTTTTGGATTACTCCAATATCAAATATGCTAAAAAAAGACAAAGTTAACATGATATTAATAAAATTACTACACTTTGTTTAAAATAAATGAAAAATGTAACCTTGAAAAGAATTGGAGGAAACCCAGGTCACGTAGTACCACAAAAAATGCTTTAATTTGGAACTATGTTGGGTTTTAGTTTATTTTAAGAACCCAATATTACAAAGTGTTAATTTTCTAAAAAGTCAAACTCTGGGATGTCTAGTATCCAAGACAATCATATTTACTAAACGTCCATGAATGCATCACTAGTGCGCGACTGCTCTGCCCTAGAAATTTCATTTTATTAGAAATAAAATACAGACAAAAAGAGAAGTGCTTTTACCTGCAACACAGTATCAGTTGGCCATCTGTACAATTACTACCACACGCGGGCGGCATCGCCGTCTCTCAATTGTCAGTGATTGAAATTATTACGTTTATGTACCGTAAACATAATTCTAAATAAATGTGTAATCCTGCAAAGTAATCCTTAGCCTAACTAAAAGTACCAGTAATTTGATTACCTTTTTTCTTCTGTAACGTAAGATTTTTCTAGTAAACTAATCACAAAACACCGTTAGATGTATTGTGTTACTCCACAACCCTGCAAAAGCCGAATGGGAGAGATTTCACGAGCTGCCTAAGAACATAGATGATCACAGGTTTGTGATCTCAAAACCCAAACGTTTTTAATTTACATCAATCAGTGTTTCCCAAACTCATTAGAGCAAAGGAACACTTTTTTTAATTGAAATATCTCGAGGCACAGTCAATCAAAAACATTTAAAAAAAAAAAAAAAAAAAAGATTAATTGATCTAATTATTTTCTGTTAGAATTTACTCAGACCTTTGCACTTGAAGAGAGTCACTAAGAATTCGATAGGAGCAGAGGGGTAAAACTGATTTTTTGAAGCCCTGACAACAGCCCACCCCCTTTCTAAATTGGAAACTTTCTTACTTTCTGCCACCATCTCATTGGGTTAAAGTCAGCAGTCTTAGTCAGCTCATTCATGATGTGTGTGCAAGTACATGCATTTCTTAGATGCGCTTGAATAAACCTTTTTCATCTTTTTGGGGTTTGGGTTGGCATTTAGACTCTCCCTGGACGAGGCCTTTTATTTCTTTCACCATTTTCTTGCTCCACTTAAAAAAAAAAAACCTGCGGGGACCTGCATGATGTCACTCTGTAGCGTTCCCCCTACCCCCAATCCTGATGTGTTCTGCCCAAAACAGCGTTGATAAAATTAAGATAAAAGCAAAGTGAAAAATAAAGCATAAGGGGTCTTTGAACTCGGTTAGGCATTGTTTAGTTGGATCTCTTAACCACTAGGGATGTAGGGGCAGCGTTTCCTGTGGTGTGTCTTGGGCAAGTATAGCCTGGTGGTGCCCATCCCACTCCAAGCCAACAATTGTTTCCACCCCATCTTGAACAAGGGACCTTACGCATGCGAGGCGAACGTGCTAACCACTGCACTACGGACATTAGCATATTACGCTAGGTCCCTGGATCAAGAGATGGATGGGCGCTACCAGGCCGTAGACCACAGGAAATGGTGCCCATTATAGAGAAAATATTTGACTTTAAACTTTTTAAAGACACATATGACGCACCCCACCTTTAAAAATGCATCCCATGCCAATTGTTTTATATTTTTTGCATATGTAGCGGGCATCTTAAAACCGGACCACAAATGGCCACAGGGATATAAATTTGGATATCGCTGGATCAAAACCTGAACCCCGTCATCAAACCATCTTCAAAGCCAGCAGGGACTTTAAACTCAACTTTGTCACCCTAACTTTTTCTAGAAACCACCAAAGGGAATTAACCTAATTTAACACTTTAGAACCCAAACACTTAACAAAACTGAACCCATACTAAATGTCTCTATACGTAACCCAAGGCAGTCTGTGTATACTATTATATATATAGTATAATCTTACTCAATGATTCAAACTTAAACAATGTTTTAAAATCACAATTTTAACCTAACTAAAATACCAGGCTTTGTCCCAGGATTGAAACCTATAGCTCGCTAATTTAATCCTACTTTTTAATACTAAAATGTAAAATAGTTTTCAGTAAAATATCGATATTTGTTTACAGAGTTTACTAAACTTGACATGCAACACTAACCTGTTCTTAAAGTATTCAAACCTAATTTGAAACCCTAACCCTCATTTGAAAACTTTAACACAATCAAACCTCTTAAACCTACCAATTTACCTAAAGTGTCTGTTTGCTTGAACTGTAATGTACAGTGAAAGCAAATACGTTTTGCATCACTAGTGCAACACTCCATTATTCACACATCATTAACTTGACAACAAGCGAGCTTGTTTTTTTCCTTTCAGTGGAGCGAGAAGAGAAGAGGAATGCTTTCTCTGGCAGGGAAGGGAGAGGCAGGAAGTTGCCGTCTCGATGTGACTCACTCCTTCCACTTTGCTTCTTGTTTACCCCAAAAGAAAAAAAGGGACTGACCGTATGCGCAATGGTGTTGGCATAGGTGTCGGCGATCCAGGACATTTCCCGCTCGCCCGTGCTCATGTCAGGAGCCGGGACGTCGATGCCAGGTCCTGGTCGGGAGAAAAATCATGACAGTCTTTATTATTTTGATCCTGGGTGGGCTGTTTGAAACACGAGCTTTCAGAGTTCAAAACTGGGCTAATGTATAATATGTTCCGGGATATGATCCAAAACTTGGGCGGGGTGGCAAAAATGAGAGGGGGAGGGGCCTTTCCCCTCTGTGTGGAAAGTTTTGCCAGCAGGCTGCACAAAATGCCCTCATCCAAGAGTTTTTTTTCATGACCCGCAGAATGAAGATTTCACATCTAAATGGAAGTCATTGGACCTTCCCGTGTCCTAAAAAAGCTATATTTGCTAAGTCATTATGTATTGATCCATAAACAAAACAAAAAAATAATCGTCAACTATCAGCATTAACATGCAACCTGTGAAGTCAACTAATTTTCATAAATTATTTTGAGAAAACAAGATATGCGTCCAATTACCCTTAGGTTGATAGTTTGATATTAAAGTTAAAGGGACCGTGTGTATTATTTGACCACAAGATGTTGCCAATGAGTGCTAAAAAGCACAAGGAAGAATATAAAATACGGAGACTGAAAGTGACCAATACACAATATTTTATTTCACTTTTTTTGCCCAGGCCTTTTGAGGTTTTGGGGTACCTGTAGTAGTAAGATGGAGGCAATTATGTCATTTCCCTCTAGGTAAGGCTTATGTTACATGAAATAAACAATAATTTCTCGATCTAGAAGTATTGTTTTAATAAATGATAGTTCATGTGTTTTTACTAATCATTAAAATTCAAAGTGTTAATTGCTATATGCACAGTAAATAACCACAATTCCCTGCACAATGCAATACTTACTTTGCTGTCCACACAGTTGCCAGCGTAATAATAGAAACTATATTCATGTATATATGAAAGAATATTACGAATATTAAAAAGATAAAAATATGAAATTAACTCAGGAAGAGTTAAAAGCAGTATATTGTTTTTAATAACCAATATTTTTAACCACTGAATATTACAAAGTCTGTCTAAAGGGGCGGGTGGTAAATTACCATAATAAAAATGCAATAAAAAAATAAAAATATTTGTTAAGGATTTAAAACCATTTCTCAAATTGTATTTGCAGAGGGAAGGGAAGTTTGTGAATTAGTGGTTTTGGTGTTTATGTAGCAAAATTAGGTTTATTTGATGGTGTCTCTCAATTTTATTTGGACTAAATTAAGACATGGCATTTTTACCACTATGAGGTGCTGAATAATACACTGTCCTTTTAAGGGCAGCTCTAGGGGATTATGAATTAATTATTTACCGGTTAATTTATTTTCATATTCATTCTTAATATTTTCTATTTTTATATCATATTGTGATAGGAATTAAAAAACGATATTTGAGAACAGTGGAATGTTTTCATCAGAACTTTTTTGTGGAAAAGCTGTTTTGGGCTAAACTCACTTAGACCCCATTTTCCTCAGCCCCCAAAATAAATTAGTTTTGAGCCTCACATTTGACCCAAAGTAACCTCCGCAGGAAAAAAAGCTTGATGTTTAGGAACGTTGCTCACCAATAAAACCCTTCTTGGCCAGCTCAATGGTGAATCTCCTAGTGATCTTCTCCAGCTCGTTGTCCTACGGAGAAAATTTAAACAGTGATGTCATTGTTTAGCAAAGCTTAGAAACACTTAGATTTTTCAACGTTGATCCCTGCGTGCATATTCAAACTAATATATGTTGTTTCTTTGCTAGTTTGAGAAAGACGATTTTTTCCCCCTCTGAGTCTTATTTCGCTCAAAGGAAAATTTTCTGTGGTGTAGCAAGGCCGTGGCGTATGACTCACAGAGTAATTCCTGGGGTTGATCTTGACTCCAGCTTTAGCTCCTCCAAACGGCACATCTGGCGAAGGGAAACAAGGCTAAGTAAGACTAAAGTATTCTAGAAAGGAACAGATTGAAAACAATACCTCCGAAAGAAACTCAAGTCATCTACTATCTTGATGTTAAATTTTATTTGACTAACTGTCGAACCACAAGGAACAAAGAAAAGCATTTGAAATATTTTTGTATTAATATCTTCATTAGTAAACTTCTGCTCACCACTGATGCATTCCGAAGCAGTTACTAGCATTATCAGACCGCTTTAACAACAACAACACTATCATCGCCAACAACAGTAACCTGTATCCACAAGCCATCACCAGCATTATCAGGAAGCTTTGGTGATACTTACGCTAGCGTTAGCAGT
The DNA here is from genome assembly GCF_059441175.1 of Urocampus carinirostris. Taxonomy (NCBI): domain Eukaryota; kingdom Metazoa; phylum Chordata; class Actinopteri; order Syngnathiformes; family Syngnathidae; genus Urocampus; species Urocampus carinirostris. The sequence goes on along the minus strand of NC_142367.1, from coordinate 20,557,553 downwards.
TAGCATCGGCAACAGCAGTTGCAAGCATTAAGGGTTAGCGCCAAGGATCCAAACATTAATACAAAAGCTCTGTTTGGATTGAACATCATCTTTCAGACCTGATCAAGAGAATCCTCGGATTTTAAAAAGGTCTACGTTGAAATTGATTCTTAGTCAATATCACTCAAAAAGAAGGTGCACATTAAAAACCTGCTGTTAATGCAAGTGTCCAGCAGATGGTAGTAATGCACCATAAATAACAGAGGAACAGTCAACATTGTCAATACAAAAATGACAATTGCTCGTTTTTTTCCCCGTTTTAGTAGTTTTCATTGAAAATGCCTTTTTGTAATTTGCTATAAACCGGCGAAGTAAATTACGTGAATTTTGCAGCACAGAATAGATAAAAAGAAAATGAACATATTCATTCGTGCTGATTCTTGGGACAAATTTAGATATACTTGATTTCTGAAATGTTAAGTGAAATTTTTAGTTTATTGTGTTTATTACTTTAATTCAAATTGAATTCTAAAGATCAAAATATGTGAGATATTTAATAAAGATACAATCTCATTTAAGGTATATGGCAAAATGAAATACAGTGTAATTTGGGGGCTTATTTTACAGTGCTTCACTTTTTTCATGAAACTTCATTGGTATGCTTGCCAAACTTGATCAAACTCACCCACAACGGCGCATTTATATGTCATCAAAGAGGCCAGAGCTTTCACCTCATCCACAGACACCTCGGTGCTGTAACGGATACCTGGGAGGAAAAAAAAAATAATGGTTGACATGCCTGAATCTTACAACCAAAATGTCCTCAATATTTTTCGAAGGAAATCGGATGACGGATTGTGAAGTCGGATGAATATGGCTTTGTTGTTTACATGCCATTTTTAGCGTATGATCTCCCACATCGGTTGCAGGTCAACCGACCACATCAGTGAGCACCCCACTGAGCCAATCGGGGGCCTCCATTTTACGGGGCTGTAAAACACTCCCACGGCTCATCTGGTTTATGTTCGTCTCAGCAGACAACAAAAGGATCACGCTACATTTATTAGGGTTTAGTATTGCCACCACAATCTTTCATGTGATTTGCACGATTGAACAGAAAAAAACAAAAACAAAAAATACCCAACTGAAAAACAAATATCTTTCACTGAGCGGATGCTTTCCGAACATCAGCTGAGCTACATGGGCGGTAAGGACAATCCCGAGCTTGTGATCAAATTATAAAGACTTGGAAAAGAAGCCGCAGGGAACCCATCCCCCAGCCTGCTTTTTCATTTCTCCGCAGCGACATTGACGTCATGCTAGCAAAGGCCGCATTCAAAGCATATATTCGCTTCCACTTCCACTGTACTTTGGATTATACGAGTGGAGGTTTAACTCTCTTGAAAGTTTTGTCTTCTTCATGACTGAAAAAGCTTTGAGATTGAGATTTGACATTGACAGCTTGCAGCTACAACAAATTCAGCAGCACGCGTGCTTTCTGGGGGCCGGGAGGAGGGATCACATTACACCAGTTTTAAAATTGATCCATTGGTTCCCTGTGCGTTTCAGGATCGGTTTCAAAGTGATTTTATTAGTTTTTTTTAATGTCTTAACAATCTTGGGCCATCTCATCTGTGTATTTTGCTTATGTTACCTGAGGGGCTCTAGCAGCAGTTTGTCAACTGTTCCTAGACTGAGGACCAAAACCTACGTCATGATCAGCCGGAGAACACTAGGTTAGCGGGGACCCTTGATATTTTTAAGAGGAGGCTCAAAACACACCTTTTTAATTGACCATTTGTATTTAGTTTGATTTGTTTAACTTCTAACCATTTACTGTAATACATTTAATGCTTTATTTCACATTTTTGTTCTAAAGTTGTTTTAAATTATCATTATTTAGGTGTTTCCACACGGGGTTAGAGCACACTGAGGTCATTTGCTGCCATCCCCTCCTAGTGTGAATAAGAGTCCCCCAGGTCCCATTCGTCACATGGTTAGTCTGTGCCTTGCCCCAATTATATTTTTTGTTATCATTCATTTTGTTTTTATTTTAACGATTGTGTGTGTGTCTGTGTATTACGTGTTCCGGATTGCTAGGTGGGGAAAAAGAAGGGGATTTTATCTTATTGTGCACTAAATGTTTACATACAGCATTTTTAATGGCAATTTATTGTCCAAAAAGTGTTTAACAAATTTAATTTGAGATGGTAGCAAAACGTTGGCGAGAAAGAAAGTAAAATTTATCTACCTAATCTAAATCTAAAACTACTTTACAAATCCCGATTTGGGAGTGTGTGTTTGCATGAGACTTATTGGCTTAGAAAAAGCTGAACCCACAATCATGAACATTTACTCAGTTGTACTCCAGGCCTCTGCGAATGTCCTTAACTAGGTTTAGTGTCGTGGGATACCACAAATACCAACAAAATTGATAAACATCTGCTTTCGTGTACAAGTATATCTGGAGCTGCATGCGGCTCTTTGGCGCTCACTTGTGGCTCCCTGGTGCTTTTTTTCCCAACAAACCATGACCCCAACAACCTCGCCCAAGTAGAATGCCCAGCTACGCAGAGCCGTTATGCTCGTTGGTGTTGAGAAAGTTTTGCTGTTAGTTGGACGGGTTCACTGTACTTGATGCGTCAAAAGTGGCCTTGAAAAAAGGGGCGGACCCAATAACACATTGAACTTTGGAGATCAACGTCAAGGGTCTCGGCACAACGTCAATCATTAAACCAGCTAGACTTCTTTGCAGATTACGCTGTGGATTTTACTCCGTTTGTGACATCAGCGCCTCAGGTTGCCTTTAGGAAGAAAGCAGCCCCACGAAAGAAGAAATACGGGCTACCCCAGAATAGTCTCAGAATCAAGCAGGTGCATGGGTGTTAACAGCGAGAACAGCCGACGGCCGCCATGATGGCATGCACAGTCTTACTACAGCAACCTCCCCCAACCAGTCACGGGCGAATGGCAATAGCTTGAAAAACAACCACCCCTCCCGGTTTGCCATACATCACGTCCCGCCTTGATGACAAACTACCCAGAATGCACCGAATGAAGGAGGAGTAGCTTTTGCACACCTACGTTAATGAAGCCTTGAACTTTACAGTGTCAATGGTGGATGTGTGCACATATAGGGCTGTTATAGTTTCAGACCAAAATGTAACAAAACATTAAAGGAAAAACATGCTATGAGTAAAAATAGAGATGTTCTTGTTTAGTTAATCAAAAACAATGTAAAACTCAAATGGCAATAGAACAAATAAAGCAATACAGTAAATATGTAAACTGTTTGCCGTCTAAAGTCCACCTTGGGGGCCATTTTTATTACAGTGTGTATTTTATGTAGCACTATCTAAATACCCTATATCAACACGTTACATTGGGTATTTATGTATTATATTCCTTTTACTTTATTATAGTTTTATTTTCAACACAAGGATACTGCTGGAAGTGTGAATTTCCCTACGGTGATGAATAAAGTATCTATCTATCATTTTAGAAATACAAATGTCTTTAATCTCTTTGATAACAATGTAGTAGACATTGTTTACAATAAGATTATTCATGGCACTCCATGATATAAAAGACTTAAAAGAGAAACAAAAGATAAAAAGAATGTTGGGATAAATAGGCAAACATACAAGATAGTGCTTGGAAACTGGCCTAAATTTTACTGCCCTGTGCCTTGTATTTCTACATTTCCACCTGCCCACAATGTTTTCTGATATTAAAGCTCAAACAAATAATATTAATGATCACACATAGGGAAGGTTGTTACCTGAAAACACAGAATTTGTAATGAATTATCTTGCTGTAGATTATTTATAGTTTCCTGCTGCCATGAGATCTAACAACTAGGAAGTGCCACAGGAAGCCCCTCACATCACTTCAACATACTGTAATTTATTAAAAAATGCAAGGGCCCCAAACACACTGTTAACCTGGGGCTAAAAAAGGTTTCCTCAAGAATATTTTTTGTGCGCCTGGTGTTCAGAAATGGGACAGACAGGGAATTTAATTTGATTAGCTGGTCGCAGAGGAGATATTGAGACACTATAAATGGCAGGTACTTAATTGAATTGGTCACTTGCTTGGATGTCTAAAAGAGAAGGAAAAAGGGGGGTGTCAATAGCAAAAGGGACTCTGGACTTTGGATTAGCAATTGCTATTCATTAATAGCCTCGTGGCAGGACAACAAGGGCTGGGTAGCCAGTCAGTCTTATTCAGCACTGACAAAATAAAGGTCTTTAATTCTAACATGCACAACTAATGTCAGGTATTAGGTAAATATTGTTAAGATTTGCAAACTGTTTAGCAAATGCATATCTTTAAGAGTAATGAATCACAGATAAGTGTCTAGACTAACTGAACTTTCACTAGAGATCAATATATACTGAGGGTTAGAGCTCGTTAAAACTAAAACAAAAAAAAACGGGTGGGATTTTTATTTTTGTATCAGAACTCTGCCTTTAAAGACACATTTCTGACTTTGATAAGATAACATCAAAGAGAGAACTGGCAGTGAAAAAAGATTCTGGAGGTAAACGTTACTTCTCAATTTAAGCCAAGAAAAGGAAAAGTCATGATTGCCTGGGTTTTTTTTTTTTACTTCTTCGTTTTCACCTATTGTTTTCTCCAAATATCAAATTTGTGATTGATTTCATCCTTGAAAAGGAAAATATGAAGGGTTCCACCATATCCAGATGAGGGCTGCTTTGACTAGTGCTAGCTTAAAACATGACATGTCAGCAGCTACATCGTTTGAAACCAAATTCATGTCGAAAAATGTGTAATAATCGAAGTAAGGAAGTCATTCAGAGTTATTGTCATAGTTGTTATAAAGTAACAGCGGATGTGTTCGCTCGTAAACCGCTATGTAATGCTAACGGAATGCTAAGCTAGCCTGCTAGCTTCCACCGAAAAGGCGCACCAGCCAACGCGGAGGTGACCGGGTGGATACTCGCCTCCCTTGCAGGGCGTCCGGTGCTGACTGTGCTGGGCACGATAGCCCTCCACCACCTCCCATTCGCCATTGTCGCGCTTGATGGGGAACGACACGCTCAGAACGTGATTACACGGCTTGATGATGCGCAGGATGCCCCGCACGCGATGCCGCTTCTGCTCGGGGGTCTCGCGGGTCCGTAGGTCCTCCACCAGCTTGTCCTCTACGATGGCGGCCCCGCGGTCAAAGAAGCCCTCCACCATACGGAAGAAGTTGGGGTCGTCCGGTTGTTGCTGGCTGGCCGCGTCCGCATAGTGGCGGACCCGCAGCAGGGCGGCGGACGCCGGCAGAGCCGCTTCCGCGCCACCTGAGGCCAGCGCACCGCACGCCGAGCGGCTCAGCAGCTCCCCGAAGTAGCGATACATGGTCGGGGTGTTTACGATCAGCGATGAAAAGAGGAAAAACGGGGAGACGAGAGGGCGAGTGGCTCCTCACCGAGTGGGTACCTCCGAGCGAGTGGGGAGTGACATAGTGGGCGGGCTGGGCTTTAAAAGGCCGCCCAACGCTGGTTGACACTTCCGAGGGGGCGCACGCGGAAGGAGGAGGACCCTGTCAGCCGTGCGCGCTCCCGCTCGCACCGCAGTTGACCGTCCGCGCTCCCGATTCTGCGTAGCAAATTCAAGCATCCGATTCTGCAAAATCCAAACCCAATTAAAACGCGATTTCTTTGAAACATAATAACGGGGAACCTTAGTTTTCCCCAGCGTGCTTTGCAAAGTGTGCGCCCCTGACTCTGCAGCGGAAATTCAAGTGCCCTATACAGCAAAAAGTCCGAGTACAAATAAACAAATGCTCACATTAATTCCAGCCTGGTCATCGACATGTCCGATTCCTTTTCAAGGTTTTTTTTTTCATTTTCCTCATGCAGAGGTTTTACATTTTCCTTGCCCTCATGCAGGTTTTAGATCAGGGGAAGATGTAATACTATTCTGTGCAGCCGTTTGAGACTTCTTGTACGAGCTATAGTCAAGTCAAGTCATATTTATTTGTATAGCCCTTAATCACAAAGAGTCTCAAAGGGCTGCACGGATTATTGCAAACCACAGACTATACTACACCATCCCTTGATCTAAAACATGACTTAGAGGACAGGTAAAGAAAACTTTATACAAGAAATTTACACACACTTCTATTCTATAGCTTTTGAATGACCAACAGTATGTTTCCTGTTGACGATATCTGTGTATCAATTGTTATTACAACATCCATTGCATCCATTGGTCATCCTGGAACTGGAGTTACCTCATGTGCAGTCCCTTCTCAAGCTTTCTTCATTTTCCTCATGTTGAGGCGTTTGAGTTTTTCCTTGCCCTCATGTAGGTTTTAGATCATGGGATCGTATAATAATCGTAATTGGTGTGCAATAATCTCTGGTCTGTGCAGCCCTTTGAGACTCTTTGTGAGTAAGGGCTATACAAATAAAGATGACTTGACTTGACTTGGCTTTAAACTGTAATAACCGTAGTTCTTCCCAGCATCCTTTCTAGTGTTCCTTGTAAATTATGTCTGCTATTTTATCTACTTCTTTGTGAAAGGGTGCTCACACTAAATGTTTTTATCTTTCTCTTTTAGGTCTTTATTACACCTTGATCCCTGAGTGCCACGTCTAATCTTGTAAACAATGTTCACTGCGTTGTTATTGATGACAATAAAGGCAAATCTCAATCTTATTCTAATCAGTGACCAAAAGTTGGTGTTGAAATCCAGCTACCAGCCTTCCTGTGCAGTGTTTGCATGTTCTCCTAGTGTTTGTGTGGGTTTCCTCTGGGCACTCCGGTTTTCTACCACATTTCGAAAACATGCATGTCAGGTAAGTTAGTCTGTCCATATTTGGAGTTGTAGGCATGTCTCTCTGTCCCCTGCGACTGGGTGGCAACCAGTTGAGGGTGTCGCCTGCCCACTGCCCTAGGACAGCTGGGATGGAAACCACCGTTCTGGCTTACGACTCGTTTCCGACCTCGACTTGCTCTCCCAGTCCTGGCTACCGACCAGTTTTTCCGTCTCTGACACCGCCATCGCTCGTTACGGAAGATCCACTTCCGTGTTCGGATCACAGTCCAAATCCGAAAGTGACTTGCTTCCTGCGTCCAGCGAACACCGGATCGTGGGCGCTGCCCTTCCTCTTTCTTTCAATAAAACTTGTGGTAAACGTCACGTAATTGGGTCCTGTTTCCGTTCTGGTCCTGACAGGTCTTCCCTTCACATACCATCAGTATTTGTGCGTAGTTGTTTAAAATATTTAAAATGCATTTTTTTCTGGGATGCTGTCTAGCAATCGTGAGATTGATATTGCCTTTGATGTTGTCTGAAATGGTCTATCTATTGTTATTATCTATTGTTATTTTTCTTGCAAAATTGCTGGAATGCTAGCTTGCTTGATATTCAGAGGCTGGTGATAAATGATATGAACACTTTAAATCTGGTCAAATAAATTCTACCAATATTTTTAGCAAGTAAGCTAGCTGGCTTAAGGCTATCGTTACCTTCAGGGAAAATATAAAATCATGTGTATTTGTCGTTTAGGGTTGTTTGGTCAGGTAAATGTGGGAATTATATTTTCTTATTGTTTATCGTTTCTCATGGTATCAATTCCTCTTGGTCCGAAAAGTGCTACTTGTTTCAATCTGACTTGAAACTGTACAATACACTGTGCCGTGGTTTGCAGTTAGAGACTGTCAGATATCTAGGCTTTCCTTCAGAAAACGACCACTTGTTAATCTATAAACGGTTGAAAAGCTAAACTCAGTTTACTTTATCGATTCGACGACAGAAGCACGTCATAATACCAAAGAAAATGATTAATGAGGACGTGACTTCTATGTTCCCCAAGTCTAGGCAGCCTTATGTAAGTGATAGCCTATTTCTTCACACATATATTGTGCCTCATATGGCCCACATGGACTAGAATAAACGCTGAGAACACATAGAAGGGACTGGACTTAAACCTGTGGACTCTGCACAGCAGATAAGCGCTCAACGTTGCCACAAACAACCGCAATTAAAGACGGTCAGTCGGTGCAAGAGAGGAAGACTTTCATCTTCTCCTAAACTAATTCTCTTGAACCAAAAAACATGATAGAAATAGGCAGAAAAGAAGATATTTTCTATGACAAATTGCCACAGGTCCATAAAGATATAAGTCTTCCAAAATCAATCCGAGTTGGAACCTCTACAGCAAGAAAAATTACTAAAACACTAGTTTTCTCGCAGTCAATAGGGACCAGAATCCTCTTAAAAATTCAAAAATCCATGAAGTAGCCCCACACCACATTTTTAACCTGTGCTCAGAGGAATAGTTGACTGGGGATAATGGATCACTGGCGCACATGTGCTGTTCAAGCAGGAAGAACAGAAAAGAGCCACCACACACGACACAAAATTGCTCACAGCCCCTGCCCTCGGCAATAGTTGAGTGGGGATAATGGATCCCAGCTAAAACAGTGCACATTTCAGTGGCCAAAATGGGAAAAAAATGTTTACCCGCCCCCCTGTGACAATGTAAAATGGATTTCGATCCCAATGATACCTTTAGTTTTAGGTTGACACGCCTCTCGACAAAAATGCTTTCTACCTGTCCCCGCTTAGCAGCAATATAAGATCGAGGATAATGGATCACGGCCGCACAAGTCCTGTTCATCTAAGGCGGGAAATACATTGACAGTAAAAAAAAAAAAAAGCTGCCCGGCTCGACAAAAGTGTAACCTGCTGGTCCCTGGTCGCAGCACTATGTGATCAGGGATAATGGATTGCAATGCACTGCACCCACAATGCACAGAGGATGGAAAATACAAAGCATTAAGAAGAGAAGAATGACAGTATTGCCAATATTTTACATCATCAAGAAGGCATAACGGAGTATAATATGTCAGAAAGAAGTTTTTGTCTCTTTTCTAAATGATCTATTACTAATCACTGCAAAAAGCCCAGTAAGTAAAGTTGTGGGGGGAAAAAACCCAAGTAAATATGGTACAATCAACAATTTATCTTTTTCCACAGGCACATAATTTCAATTTTTTTTAATCTTTTTTTCAGAATTAAATTTTTTATTAAAACCTGAAAAAATGACCAAAAATGGGGAAAAAAATCAATTGCTTATCTTAACTATAATTTATTTACTTTTCTGGAAAGACAAGTCAAGAAATATATAGCACGAACACGGAATTATTTTTAAATGAGCGTAATTATCTCACAGCTGGAACAAAATGCATTTTCTGTGTATTTTGCAATGAACTATTTATCTATGATAAACTAATACCTAATTGTTGCTTGATTTAAGTATATTATTATTATTATTATTTATTTTTTATGTTGTATTGTTTTCCATGTTAAATGATAGTTATTGTCTTCAAAATGCGGGTAGGTATTTTTGTGTTTGCAATAATAATTGTTTTTTTCCAGAATAAAATAAAAAACAAAATAATAGTGAATGTATAGGCCCCATTAGCACACAAACTAAAGTAAAAATTAACCACCCTTCAATGCAAAACAAAACCTTACTGTTTTTATGAGACAAGTATTAAAATAATCATAAAAGGGTCATAAAGATAACCTGCTGTTTGTCACACACACACACACACACACTTCCTAACCGGGAGTCAAAGGACAAGACTCAGCTTCGTGATTGGCTGAGAGCCTGACAACACCCACCAGAGAGGAAGGCCGTGGGGGTGTGATGATGTTAATGATAGTGAAAGAGAGAGATATATGGACAGAAGGAAAGGGAGGGAGAGAGAGAGAGGGATATAGAGTCAGAGAGAGAAAGAGAATACGAATTAGAAAAAAATAAAGAGAAATGTAGAGAGATAGGGAGATACAGCGAGAGAGGGAGCGAGATGGAAAGAGAATTAGAATTAGAAAAAATATAAATAGAGAGGTAGAGAGATAAAGTGAGAGAGGGAGAGAGATAGAAAGACAGAGATGGGCAAAAAAACAAAATAGAGATAAACAGAGAGATGGAGAAAGAGAAAGAGAAAAAACAAATGGACAGAGGTGGTAGGTAAAGAGAGAAATATAGAGAGATACAGAGAAATAGAGAGGAAGATGAAAGAGAGAGAGGGGAATTTAGATGGAGGGACAAAAACAGGCTGAATAAGAGACATAGAAAGAGATAGAAAAGGAGAGAGAGAGAAAGGGGTAAAAGAGGAGGGATAGAAGAAAAGACAGGGATATAGGGCGAAAGCAATAGAGAGAGAGAGAGAGAGAGAGAGAACGTGAAAAACAAAAACAAAAGAGATAAAAAGAGAAATAGTGAGAGGGGGAAAGAAAGAGAAAGAAATCCAAAGAAAAAATAGAAAGAGAGAAAGAGCAAAGGAGAGAAAAGAGAAAGGAGAAGGAAAGAAAGAGAGGAGAAAGCAAAGGAGAGAAAGATAAAAGAGGGAGAAAAAGAAAAGAAGAGCAAAATAAGGTCAAGACAGAGAGAGAGAGAGACAAAAGGAACAAAGAAAGAGACAGGGAGAGTGAAAGAGAGAGAGAGTGAGAAAAAAGGGGAGGAAGAAAGTGAGAGAGAAAAATACAAATACAGCGTGTGTGAGAGGCACCTGGTTTTGGCAACATCAAGTGGCCATATTTCAACCTGCAGCTCGTTTTTCTCTTGCGCTTCTCTCAGCGTTGTCTCACAGGCCGGATTCAATCCTTTAGCGGGCCTGATGCGGCCCGCTGGCGGCCTGTTTGAAACCCCTGGTCTAGGCCTTGCAGAACCCCCATAAGATTGTAAAAAAAACCTTTGAGATAGGAGTGGACATCGAACAAAAAATGTAAATTTTAGGTACCTCTCTGTACCATTTTTGTGCAAATAATACAATAATAATCAATCACAAGGGTGAATTTTGCTTCCCTCAACCTTCATCACATCCCCTCCTTGATCAACCAGAAAACAGGAAGAACTCAGAAGTGAAGAGCTTGTTTCTTTTTCTTCTTTTGATTGATTTTATTGGAGTCGGAGCGGACAGACGGACAGCAGACAGACGACAAAGCCCGGCTGCCGTCGCACTACATAGATTTGTTTTCGTTTTTTTTCCTTTTTTTGGCACAAAGTAAGATAAGTGTGACCGGGATCGGGCTAATCCCTGGATTCTGTGAAGCTTCACGACATGTATCGCACACTCTCCCCCCTTTAGACACATCTTGATTTACAGTGTACGCAACATTTCTTGTGTATGCATTTGGTATTACCGTAATTATTCGTGTATAACACACTTTTTTTTTTTAACTAAAAAAATAACTCAAAGTTTTGGTGCACGTTTCATTTGTGGGTTTTGTTTTTACTGTTTTTTGCAAAAATTGACCACTGATCACATCTGGATGCAACAGGAATCGAACCTGGGTTGCGGCGGTCCAAGAGTCCTAACCAGTAGACCAAAAGTGATATAGATGACATACAAGTAGGCATTCAAATGTATCTCGTGCCACACTTTTTCGCTAATTTTAGAGGATGGAGAAAACAGAAAGTAGCTCTTAATGATAAAAAAACGCAAAAAAAAAAAATCAACTCGATAAGGGAAACACTGCCACCTTAGGGCGCCCTTGGTATGAGTTAACGTATTTGTTTACGTAAAAGCACTTTTTTACCTAAAAAATAGACCTCAAATCTTGGGTGCGCTTAAATTGGAGGTTGTACGGTAGTTAATTACCGTATTTGTGCAATGATGGATCAGTCGAAAATTATCGCTGACCACATTCACAAAACATTGGATGCAACAGGAATGGAACCTGGGTTGCGGCGGTGCGAGCACCAAATCTTAACCACGAGATCACAAGTGATTATATATATATATATATATATATATATATATATATTGATGTACATACATAACATATAAAATTTGATTTGATGTCATAATCCCACTGTTTTACGGTACCAGAGACAAATGTTTGACAACTGGGGAAACAGAAAGTCCTCCTGAAAATATAAACGCAAAAAAAGCTCTTTGGTGTATCTGACTTTGAAGGACATTAAATAAATACATTGTTGGTTACGTGTTCAAAGTTTAAGTTCAACATTTGTCACATACATCGGTGTGTTTCAACTGTTGGCCCGGGACCCAAAATAGGGTCAGTTTTAAGTGGGTAGCAGGGCTACGCGCCTTGGCAAAATAATGCTAAGAGGAAAAAAAACAGAGGGTAGATTACACCCCTTCTTCCTGTTCAATCCATGCATTTGATAGGGACCACATCTCATTTTATTGTGATTTTGTCGGTTTCATTTCCTTTTTATGCCAATAATGCTTCCCAAGAAAGGGAAAATTGGAAAACAGTGTCAGCAGATTTTTACGAGTATATTTATCAACCACATAAATAAATAATTAGCGATGTTTAGGTAAACACTTTATTCATATTCGGAATTTCTTTTAGTATTTGACTATTTTAAAGCAGTTTTATGGGGTTGCTTATACTGTATGCAAGTGTATACGGTACCTGAAATAACTTTGGTTGTACAGGTTATTGTATTTTTTGAAGAAAAGTTTCTATTATCTCTGCTTTAAACTGTGCAATACTCGTATTGGATACATACGAGAAGTGGAATTTAATTTCTCGTTTGGGTCGCATTAGGGTGAAATGGTGGGTCCCCGACCAGTCGAGACCCTCTGACTTACACGCTTATTTAAGCAGAGAAAAAGTGAAACGAAATTTGACGCCGAGTGAGCGTTATACACGAATAAATACGGTAAAACTGAGTCTGAAATTGAATTACTGTTGTGTGTCCGTGTGAGGTCATTAAACTGCTGGTTCTGTAACAGACCTACTATAGTATAGTTAAGAGTAATATACACAAACAAGTCATTCGGATAATACACTTTACAATAATAATATTAATTATTCGAAATAAAAAAAGAAGAAAGAAAAGCAAGCGGTTTGGCTGCAAAGAGGGTGGGGGGAAACACTGCTGGTAACCGTGGAAACGCCCAAAATGTACATTCAGGAAGAAAATAAAAAACGAAAAAAATGGCGCTTTGTCGTAATTAGTTCAATAGCCTGTGAGTAAGCTGCACATTCATTGGGCGGACAAGAGCGGCATTCAAACCAATAGATTTCAAAGAAAAAGGAAGTAAAATATATAGAGATCGAGAGCAATATGGTGGGGGAGGGTTGGGGGGTGTATTGCACGAAACAGGGTCCGGGGTCCGTTTTTTTTTCAGGGGGGTACGCTTGTCCATGCGCCACAAGCTCGCGGACGACACAAACGAGACGGTTAGCGACACAGGCTAATAGGTGGAGTCGTATTTACAGTATACAGGCAGAGGGGAAGATGAGCCGCCTCCTTGCGCAGGTTTGTTTTTGTGTGTGTTAGCAAAATGTGTCTCCAAAGTATTCAATGCTTGGTTTTCCCCACATTAAATGACAAACCATTTGTGATTAGATTTTTTTTTGTATAAATATGACTTTAAGCTCTTTAGCCATGCCCAATCCACATTTAATTTCTCAAACTAGCATTCAAAAAAAATAATGAATGCAATGATTGTGATTTACCGATGATTAGCTTTATGCTAACAAACAGTGGATGAGGCTAACAAATCTAGCATTGATTTTGTAATGAAAAACTAAAAAATGATACAATAATTATGACTTTTGAATGATCAGCTAGATTTATGCTAACGCATGTAGTGGACTAGGCTAACAAAATTAGCATTCAGGTTGCATTAAAAAGGACAAGAATATGATAGCCATTACTTAGCAATGAGATGCTAGCTTAATGCTAACGCACACAGCGGACTGGGCTAACAAAAGTAGCATTAATGTTGCTCTAGAAAAAGGAAAAAATTAATACAATGACCATGACTAATGAATGATGCACTAGCTCAATGCTAACAAACATAGCTGACTAAACAAAACTAGCATTGATGTTGCATTGAATAAAAGAAAAACAAAAACCATAACATAAGAATGATCTGCTAGCTTTATGCTAACACACATAACAGACTATGCTAACTAGACTGGCAATGATGTAGCATTGGAAAAAAACACATAACTATAACTATGACTTGTGAATGCTTTGATAGCTTTATGCTAACGCACATAGCGGACTTATTAGGCTAACTAAACTAGCATTGATGTTCTATTTCAAAAAAAAAAACTAGCGATGTTGATTGAAGGCAAGTCAATCACATTCTGAAAAAATAGATGATAAAAATTCTAGAGATGGTATAAAAATTATACATATTTTTATTATATAATTGTATACAATATGTATAACTATAATAATTATAACATTTCTATGAAAACAAATATTGACTCTACCCATTCCTATTCATTTTTAACATATGTGTAAATCTAATATTTTTTATAATTATTTAATAATAAATAATAATAATTCCCAGTGTAAAAAACCCAGAATAAGCCACATTTTTAAATAAAAATTAAGTAATTTTCAGCTAACTGTGGTATTTCAAAAAAACAAATTGTGTAGTGTAACACAAAAATAACAAGAACAAAAAATGTAAATTTAAGGCTGTCACGTAATAAATGGGGGAAAACCAAGCACCCTTAAATCCTTTCGGGACACACTGAAAGTTTGTTTAAGTGTATTTAAGCGGATGTGCAAAAAAATCCAGGCAACGACAAGAACGACAACGCATGGTGCAGCGACAGCGTCGAAAAAAAGTGTGTGTCTTTGAGTGTGTCTTTATGTGTGTCTTTGAGGGTTAAGTGTGTGTCTCTTCGGGGGCGCAATAGGAGAAGTCCTTGAACTCGTCCTGGTTGATCTGGCGGATGATGGCCTCATCGGTGGGCGTCAGGACCGGATCCTCCTTGGTAAAATCCTGGTCAAAGTTGTTCACATCGCGCTTGGTTTTCTAAGGAAGATAGAAAAAAAAAAAAACCTTGGAGAACGTGGTCATGTATACCAGTATATACCTCAGGGTTCCTCCACCTTTTCCAAGCACTTTTAAGGACTTTCTACGGCACTTGTTCAATTCCACCAGTACCATATAGAGAAAAAATCCGGTGTGAATCATTATGTCACCCGTGGCGTTCCTCAGGGCTCTGTACTCAGCCTCCTTCTTTTTAGTACGTACTTAATTCAATATAATATTAGTTTCTATTGCTATGCAGATGACACTGAACTAAAATTTGGAGGTCTGCCTTACTGAGACAATGCTCTATACGAGGGGTGTCAAACTTATTTTAACTCTGGGACCACACAATAGAACAAACATGATCTCGGTGGCCAGACTAGTAGATCAGAGAGAAAGAAATAGAAAGAGATAAGAGGAAGAGAGGGAGAGAAAAAGAGAGAGGGTGGGACAAAGAAAGAGAAAGAGAGAGAGAAGAGAGAGAGAGAGAGTGGGACAAAGAAAGCAAGAAAGAGAGAAAAAAGAGAGAGGGTGGGATAAAAAAGAGAGGGAGAAAGAGAGAGAGAACGTGAGAAACAAAAGAGATAAAAAGAGAACTAGTGAGAGAGGGGGAAAGAAAAATAGAGAAATAAATTAAGCCAAAGAGAAATAGAAAGAGATAAAGAGAAGGGGAAAGTAAGAGAGACAAAGAGAGAGAGAGAGAGAGAGAGAGAGAGAAGGAAAAAAGAAAACAGAGAGCAAAAGAAGGTAAAAAGACAGAGAGAGAGAAAGAGACAAAGAGAAACAAAGAAAGAGAATACAAGAGAAACAGAGGGAAAAAGAGAGGGACAGAGAGAGAGAAAAGGGGAGGAAAGGAGAGAGAGAGGGTGGGACAGAGATAAAGGGAGAAAGAGAGAGAGAGAAAGAGAGAGAAGAGAGAGAAAACATGAGAAACAAAAGAGAAAAAGACAAATAGTGAGAGAGGGGGAAAGAAAGAGAGAAATAAAGATCCAAAGAGAGAAGAGTTTTATTTTTTCACGTTTACCTGACTGATGTAATGTCTCGGTTAGAAAGGAAGTAAAGCTTCTTTAAACTTCCAAAAAAACACACAGGTGCTATGTTTGCATATTTTCTTATTTTCCATATGGTCGTAAACCACACGTCTGTGACTTTTATTCCAAGTAAAATAACGGGATGGGTTTCCTCAATGTTCTCTGGTTGATAAACGGCAGTCAGTAGATGAAACTTCGGTATGTGCGTTGCGAGTGACGTCTGGCTTTGGTGACACCCAGTGGACATATTTAAAACTGCAGGCTCATTTGTCTCTTTTGCTTCTCTCGTGGGCCACATAAATTGGCGTTTCGGGCCGCACGAGTTGGACTCCTTTGATACAGAAATGCAAAGATGAATTTAGAAAAACTAATTCTTTTAAATAATGAAAAATAGGTGGGTGAGAAAAAGAAAATGTTAAACCAGATTTAAAAAAAAATAATATATCAAAATGAAATAATAATTTCATGATTTGTTTCTTATTAAATTCCTATTTGGACATCAGGGAGGACCATCAAATTTGACGCTAAAATTGAATATACAACAAAAAATATATAATTAGAAAATAAAAATAATTTCGTAAATATTATGAATCGAAATAATGATCAAACACAGATACAAAAACAAGAAAAATAATTAAAATAAGGTATAGATGAAATTCAATATTTATAGGCTTCCCCACAATTCAAGGGCTATGCAATAACCGTTATTTTATCAGACGCTTGGCCCCGCCCCCTAATTTAAATAACAAAAGATCATTTTATTTATTGATTGATATTAAATATTACCGATAATAATAATTTAGTATAAAATCAACATCTTGATTTTCTGTATTAACATACATTTTTGGTGATTTTCTCTTGATTTATGTGTGTTTCCAAATTAGATGATTTCTATTTTTTTATTTTGGTTTTCTCACACTGTAATCAATCACAATAAGACAGCGCCCCCATCTGTGAACCGTCCCCTATTACACTTCATGAGCCGCCACCAGGGGTCCTCGTTACATCATTAAAATGCATTAAATGGCTTTTTTTCATTAAAGGTACATTGTGTATTATGTAGCGCCTCCTAGTGGTAAAAATAACTCCAAAACAATGTTGGTTTAAATAATAAGGGAAAATATATGAACGACCATGAAAACATCAACAGCATTTGTTTATTCAATAGATTATGTATTTATTGTTACATTTATTGATTGACATTTGAAACGATTGGCTCCCATCTTTCTGATAAATCTACCCTTTTTCTCTCTCTTCTTTTTGCAAAATATTTCCCTTTTCTCTCTTCTTTTTCATAATTTTAAGAATGATGTTCTGTATTTATATAGCAATTTTCAAGTCACTGAAGACTTCCCAAAGCAGTTTATGACGTGCTTCTTTCTTTCCTTCTTTTTTCTTCGATTTTCTATTTGTTATTTCTTTATTCTGTTTTTTTTTTAATCTCTCTTTTCCTTTTTTTCATTCGTTTTCTATTTTTTTCGTTCTCCTTTCACACACACAGTCACACATTGATAGAGAGGAGGAAAGAAAGAAGAGAGAGAGAAGGAAAGATATTTTTTTTCTTTTATTTTTCCCCCTCTTCTCTTTTCTTTTCTATTTTGCCCTTTTCAGTTTTTTCCTCTTTCTTTTTTATTTCATTTTTAAACCCTGGCAAAATTATGTTGTTTGGTCACTTTGAGTTTCCGTAGTTAGTATTCTTCCTTGTGCACTTAGCGCTCGTTTTTGGCTGTACAACACAATACAGAGACATCAAGCTGTCACCTACCTTTAATAGTTTTCTTAGTTGTGACTGATCCCCGTGTATCATTTTAGGTGCTTTTTTATATTTAGTGGAGTAGTTTTGTCGTTCTTACTATGCGTGGCTTGAAGGGAGGCCGCACTTTCCTCTGCTCCAGCAGCAACCAGTCAATCTCACGGAAGAAGGGATGCGTTTTGATGGCCTCCTCGCAGCCTTGGCTCACCACGCAGCCCAGGCGCTTGGCCGGATTCTTGGTCATGAACTGTACGTACACAAAAACATCAGGGTGAAAATACTGCGGTCCGGGTGTCCGGAACCTATGGCTCGCGGGCCGCGTGTGGCTCCTTTTGTGAGTACATCTGGCTCAGAGATAAAATAGAACTCGAGCTATTAACCTACTGTTACTAACGCTACTGATTTCAGCACGTGCACCCGTTGAGCATCTGTCTCAATCCTGTATATATAGTGCAGATTCAACTATAGTCTACACCACACCTGGAGGGCCGCATGCTCTGCATGAGTTTGTAGGTTTCTCTTCTTCAACTCATTGATACAAATTACCGGTAGCAAGCCGGCAGGAGCTTAGAATCACCTGTATTGGAGCAGAGAAACCTCAAAAACCAGGAAGGACCTGGTTCCCTCCAGGACTGGGGTGCCCAGGTCTGGTCTACACTCACAGTGTTTCATCAACGGACCCCGATAAAAGTGTCGTCTACCGATCCCCCGCTCGCAGCGATATAGAATAGGGGATAATGGATCGAATGCTTGAGTGCATTATATTTTGGGCGAAAATATAGACAGAAAACCAACATAGATACAGAACACAAACAGCAAGTCTTGAATTTGTGTTCAATTGTATTTAAGGGACAGTGTGTAGGGCAGCACGGCGGCTGAGTGGTTAGCGAGTCCGCGGCACAGTTTTGAGGTCATGGAATCGAATCCTCCTGTGCGGAAATTGCATGGTCTCCCCCGTGCTGGCATTCTGGTTTCCTCCCACATTCAAAAACCATGTCTATCATTTTTCTTTTTTTCTGACTTATTTCCATTTATCATCTTTCTTTTAATATCTTTGCCCTTGCTTTTCTCTCTTCTTTTGTCTCTTTTCTTTTATGGCTATTTTTCTGTATATTCCTTCATTTTTCTCCTTTCTTGATTTTCTGTGTGTTATTTGTTTTGTTATCTTTCTTTTCCTTTTTTCTTTCATTTTTTATTTTGTTCTTCCCTATTTTTTCTTTTCAATTACCCTTTTTCCCCTTTTTATTCTTTTTTCATTTTTTTATCTTCCTTTTTTGTTTTTAATGTGTCTTCCCTGTTCAATTTTTTTCCCCTTTATGTTTTGGTTCTGTTGTTTTTCTTTTCAGTTTCTCTTTCATTCACGAAAGGCACCAAAAAATTTTTTAAAAAAAAATCAAAGAAAAAATATTGTGCATTTTGGTCACTTTGAGTCCCAATAGTTTTTGTTTCACTACACAGCGACATCGATCGGTATACACACTGTCTCTTTAATGAATGTTCTTTAACCTCGATGCACTGAGACCGCCAAGTATGAAGCGTGAACTAGCAAAGGATAACGGCACATTTATATTTTGCGTCGCTGCTTTTATCTGGTCAATGGCAGGGAGAGAACGGCCCCGGATTAATGACTACGTTTGCATCAGTAACGGCTGCGAGAGGCGTCTAATGGTGCAGGTCAGCCGAGGGGGCCGCAGGTTTCGCAACCCCTGAAAGCGCACCCTTTTGTTACGGCGTCAAGTACACCAACAGCAATTTTCGGCTCTGTGATCGCATTGTTCGTTTTCGGAACCCGCGGCAGATTATTATTTCCTTTTTTTAAGCGGACCCTAAACGCCTCGTCGCTAAATGATGTCAAGTGCCCTTTCAGTGTGTTGGAGTGTGTAAAAATGTCAATGGAACCTTTTGGCTAGAGTGGAAGTGATACAAAGTCAAAATAACAGTAAAGTACGCGCTGCTATTCGCCGAACATAAACAAACTGGCTATCGCTTGAAATATGACTGGCCACCCAATGCTTAGCGTACTACTAGCATGCTCTTCGTGTCACCATCACAGTTCAGAAACAAGGAGGAAGGGTTCCACCAAGATAGCGGGGAGGAGGACTCAGCCATCATTCAGTCAGCCCAAATTAAAGACATTTTAGTAATATTCCATTAAGTTTCGGTATTCGTGAAAAGGAATCACCAGGAAAGTGTCGAAAAGCTGGGCTATCGCTACATCTGCCTCACGCATTTCAGATGAATTGTCAAAATCCGGCAAAAGCGGACGTCATTGGATCAGTTTTTCAAGAATCCCTAGGCAAGAAGATAAATTAATATTTTTATTATTTTTTTTCATTCTTTGTTTTTTAACAGCTATTTTCAACATGTATTTGTTTCATGTTCTGATGCTCTTTAATGATTTATTAAAGAAATATGATACTGTAGTTTTGCAGGGGAGTGGGACACACAACTTGAAACGAATATTTCAGTTTAGAATAATCAGAATTGAAAATAACATCGAGAAAAATGAAAAATATATATATGATATTTTGGTTGAAACAAAATTGCAATTAAAAAAAAACGCGACAGTTGAAAAAAAAATGGAGATGGAGAAAAATATATTACAACATATTTGAACTATTATTTACCCCGAAAACTATAAATTTACAATTCCGTATTATTACGTATTATTTTGACAATAAAATTAAAAAAAATGAATGAAAAATAAATTATAATTTCAAGAAAACAGTAAATTATTAATTATAATTATAATAAAAAATAGTCTATACTGTGCATATTTAAAAATATTATAAATTAAAATAAATTAATTGAAAAAAAAAAAGTGATCTAACTTCATTCCTGATTTGTCTGTGACTTATAGGCTTCTAAACATTTCATGAACATTTCCCCAAGTGTGCTTTAGGCCTCCACAAGTGTCTTTAGCTAGGTTTTGTGTCGAGGCACTCCCAATAAATACCAACAAAACCATCTATCTATGTGGTCTGCTTTTGTTGTTTTATTCACCTGGCAACGCTATTTTGCTTGTAAAGTCAAGAAAACGATTTCAAAATAAAACAACGAACAAAGGATTTTTTGGTCAATGAAGGAACACTTCTAAGTATCAGGAACCAGAATGTAATTATACATGTAGGAAGCAGTTGTACATATAAAAGTCAGGATTATATTTTCCGGACTATAAGTGTAAGTTTTTTAGTTTGGCGATGGGTGCGACTTATACTCCGATGAGACTTGCATGTGAAATTCTGAACACATTATTATATCATTGAGTTTGAAATATGTATTACCGATACTGTATATCACTTCACCAGTCATATTTATACTAAACCACAAGAGGGAGCTCTAGGCCAGTGCTGATCATTTCAACCTTGTCGGTGGACATTTTTCCGAATCGGAAAGAGGAAGCGGCTTATCGCCCCGAAATGGAGGAGTTGTTTACCGGTAAAAGTGACATTGAGGATGAGTATTTCATTGGATTTAGTGATTTGGAGTTAAACTTATAGGTTCTTTATGCTAGTTATCTAAATAACTCTTAATATGTTACGTTGTAGGGCAGCACGGCGGCGCAATGGTTAGATCAGACCTCCTGTGTGGAGTTTGCATGTTCTCCCTGTGCTTGCGTGGGTTTCCTCCGGGCACTCCGGTTTCCTCCCACATTCCAAAAACATGCACTTCAGGTTAATTGGCAGGACCAAATTGTCCCTAGGTGTGAACGAGCGAACGATTTGTCTGTCTCTGTGTTCCCTGCGACTGGCTGGCAACCAGTTCAGGGTGTCCCCTGCCCACAGCCCGAAGATAACTGAGATGGGCTCCAGCACCCCCGTGACCCTACTGAGGATAAGCGGTGCAGATGATGGCTGGATGGATGTTACGTTGTTACTGGTGTATTCGAGTGTGTAACATTAGCATACCGTACGCCTATTTAGCCTGTTGTTACGTCGTTACTAGAAGTAATTCATGCAAGGTTCGTATCCTGTTTGAGCTTATTTAGCCTTTCAAGATGACATTTTTTGGTGTTGGATTTTATCCCAAAATATTCCCCCAAAATGCGACTTATACTCCAGTGCGACTTACAGGTTTTTTTATTCTTCATTGTGCATTTTATGGCTGGTGCGACTTATACTGCGGAAAGAGTCATACTCCGGAAAATCCAGTAAACATATCTTAGCCGTTTTCTCTGAAAATGTAAAAAATGTCCAAAGAGGGATAATGGTATAAAATGCGTACCGCTCGCAAGATGGACACGGCCTCCTTGCTGAGCCAGACGGGATAGAGGACGTCATCGTGCAGGATGGACTCGAACAAATCGTCCTCGTTGTCGGCCTCGAACGGGGGCTGGCCCGCCATCATCTCGTACATCAGGACTCCCAGCGCCCACCAGTCCACCGAGGCGCCGTATTCCAGCTCCTGGAGGATCTGACGGCCACAAAAGGAGACATGCTCACCAAAAGTACGAGAGAGAGAGAGCAAGAGAGAGAGAGCAAGAGAAAGAGAGAGAGCAAGAGAGCAAAAATTGCAACCCAGTACTTGATTGAAATTATTTGACTTTTTGAGTGAGAGAGAGAGAGAGAGAGAGAGAGAAAGAGAGAGAGAGAGAGTTGAAATTAAAACACAGTAATTAATTTAAATTACTGTACTTGAATTTTTAAGAGAGAGAGAGAAAGGGCGAGAGAGAGTGCGCACATTGAAACCCAGTACTTATTTTGAATTACTGGACTTTTCCAGAGGGAGAGAGAGAGAGACTGAGAGACAGATAGACACAGAGACAGAGAGACGGAGAGAGAAAAAGAGAGCAAAAATTGAAACCCAGTACTCAATTTAAATTATTTGACTTTTTGAGAGAGAGAAAGAGAGAGAGAGCAAGAGAGAGTAGAAATTGAAACACAGTACTTAATTTAAATTACTTGACTTTTTGAGAGAGAAAGAGAGAAAGAGAGAGAGCACACATTGAAACCCAGTACTTATTTTAAATTACTTTTCCAGAGACAGAGAGACTGAGACAGACAGTCGGAGACAGACAGATGGACAGACACAAAGATATGCATCGTTTAGGCGGCATGACAAAAGGAGTGGGACACAAACTCTACTCAGCAAGATGCAGAAGAAAGCAGAGCAGGTGTCCGGTCACAGTGCAGTATTGAAGAGGCTATGATATGAATTGGCCAATCGGCATCGGAGATCTCAAGTCAAGAGGTGGGGCCAATCGGCTTGAATCTTGGCTGCCCCAAATGTTCGGGAAGCATCCGTTGTTTTGTTTTTTTATTGGAACTTGTTTTTTTACTTTAGAAAATTATCTACCAAGGAGTGAACCAGCGATTGCTGAAGCGCGAAGTAGCGAGAGGCCTTTGTACTGCTAAAGATTTGCGAGCGTGGCCTGCTTTCACCTCTGGAGCGATGTAATCCGGCGTGCCGCAGAAAGTGGTGGTGGTGACGCCGTTCATGATGCCCTCTTTGCACATCCCGAAGTCGGCCAGCTTGCAGTGCCCCTCTGCGTCCAGCAGGATGTTATCCAGCTTCAGGTCCCTTATCGGAATTCCAAAAATCAATGACAACCTAAAACATCAGCCGCTTTTGCGCAAAACCCCTACCTGTAAATCACGCCGTTGCGGTGCAGGAACATGAGCGCCGACGTGACCTCGGCGGCGTAAAATCGCGAGCGGGGCTCGTCGAACTTGCGCGAGCGCTGGATCTGGAACATCAGGTCGCCGCCGTTCACGTACTCCATGACGAAGAACAGGCGGTCCTGCGCGAGGCGCCAGAAAAACAAATGCGGACTCAAAACAATGATCCGGTCGAGCGCATCAAGGCGAAACTCAATGTTTCCGGATTAAGTTTGATTAGCTTGATCTTTCTAGATCACATGTGTCAAACAGGCGGCCCGCGGGCCACATCAGGCCGGCTATGGGATTGAATCCGGCCCGCGAGACAACACTCAGAGAAGCGCAAGAGAAAAACAAGCTGCAGGTTGAAATATGTCAACTTGATGTTGCCAAAGCCAGGTGGCTCTCACAAAGACACTGTACTTGTATTTATTTATCTCTCTCTCTCTCTCTCTCTCTCTCTCTCTCTCTCTCTCTCTCTCTCTCTCTCTCTCTCTCTCTCTCTCTCTCTCTCTCTCTCTCTCTCTCTCTCTCTCTCTCTCTCTCTCTCTCTCTCTCTCTCTCTCTCTCTCTCTCTCTCTCTCTCTCTCTCTCTCTCTCTCTCTCTCTCTCTCTCTCTCTCTGTCTGTCTCCTTCATTCCCTGTGTCTCTTTTTCTCTTCCATTGTTGCTCTTTGTCTCTTTCTCTCCCTGTGTCTTTTTAACTTAATTTTCTCTAACTTCTTTTTTTCCTTTTTCTCTTTCTCTCTTCCTACCCTTTGCGCTGTCTTTTCTCTTTTCTCTCCTTCTGTCTTTCTATTTCTCTTTGGATTTCTTTCCTCCTCTTCCCTTCTTTTCCCCCTCTCTCATGGCTTTTTATCTCTTTTGTTTCTCACGCTCTCTCCCTCTCTCTTTTCTTTCTTTGTCCCGCCCTCTCTCCTATTCCCTCCCTCTTTCTCTTATTTCTTTATCTCTCTTTTTCTTTCTCTTTAATCTATTAGTCCGGCCCCCGGGAGAATGTTTGTTCTATCGTGCGGGCCCCCGAGTTCAAATGAGTTTGACACCCCTACTTTAATTCATTAATATGGATCTAGATCGTTGTAGTTTAATAGTCCAGGGGTCGGCAACCCAAAATGTCAAAAGAGCCATGTTAGACCAAAAAACACCAAATTCGTCTCGAGCCACAAAAAATTTAAATATAAGCCTAATAATGAATACAACACATGCTGTATATACAGACGTTCCCCTACTTACGAACATTTGAGTTACGAAAAACGGTAGATATGAACATTTTTTCAGGATGTCGAAAAATATCCGGACATTGCTGTAAGTCAGATTTTGTATCGTGTGCACCTTTTTCCGAGTACAGGACATTACTGTTGTGCTTCTTTCCGCCGCTACCGGCATGTGGTGACGCTGTGAGAGGTCACCCAGAATCCACCCCGAAGAAGAAATCTGGCTTCCTCTTCCTAGTTTGCGTGTAAGTATACTATACTGTATAAGTGCTTTGACATTTTTATTGTTTAATATCTGGCGCATCCATTCAATACGGTTGGGATAAAGTGTAAAGAAGAGGCGAGCCGTTTCATTTGAAATGTGAGGGAATAAGAAAGCTTGATGCGGTTGAGAAAGTGGTCGGATCGCTTGTTTTCAAACACTTTTTACCACAGAGGAGGAAGTTGCCTAATCTTGAAGCCTATCTTCCAAAAGTAAGTCCAACTTCACTTTATTTATCTTTATAGAGCATATTATTTTATCAAATGTTTATTATTCAGTGCAAAACAATACAGATTACTTATATATATCTTAAACATACTTATATAAACCTTAAACATACAAAATATAGCACTGAAACAACTTACAAACGATTGTCAGGAACCTATCTCGTTCGTAAGTAGGGGAGCGTCTCTTATCTGTATCAGGTATATAAGCCTACTATCAAAATATCTAAGTTAAATGCAGTGCATCATGGGGAGATTGATGCATCACACTCGTGACTACTCTGTTTTAGGATGGTGGGTGGGTGGATCCCTTAACCACACAGGTCATAGGGGCAGCATTTCCTGTGGTGTGTCTTGGGCAAGAACAGCCTGGTGGCACCTATCCCTTTTCAGGCCACCGAAGGATACTGCTTTAAATTTAACGTCATTACAATGTTATTGAATTACAGTATATTTTGTTGCTCTGACAAAATCCAATAAAGAAATCTATCACATCACAGGACTCATCAGAGGCAATTGAGTATGCTGAGGATGAATGTCCTTGATTTGCTATTCGGTGATGGACTGGCCCTTTACTTCAGTGTCTTTGCAGAGAGAGGCATGCCTTCAATGCTCTGTATTATTTCACTTGTGTTCTTAGTATCTGCAAATGTGTTCTGATATCTTGATGAATGACCTTTTTATGTAGCCATCATCTGTGAACGGGTTTCCCCCCTTCATTATCTTCAGGGTTGCAACAAAACTTGCTGCAGTAGTGTAGTTTGGAGACGCAATCCACATCTTAAATCTATTTTCGGGTTCATCTAATTTCTCCAGAAGTGATGCAATCTCACTATTTCTCTCACATCCATGTAGAGCAAATAAGCCCAGCACAAAAATTACTTCCACCTTCTTTGTTTCAAATAATTTACATTGGAATGGATGGAACAACGCTATCCCCTTTTGGACAGTTCCCGAATGTACCAATTCACCATGTATCATAGTGAAATCTGATAACATGAAGCTTTGAATCTAATGAAAACATCCAAGGCAACGTATTGAGAAAATAATGTTCTCATCGTACGTAATTATGTCGATTGGAAGGACATTCCCAAGTACAGAACATTACGCAGATTTCTCACTTCTTTGGCTTTCTAACAAGTTTAGCAACTTCAAACACCGTCATCCAATCCTGGTGGTCTCAGATTTCTGAGACCACGCACAAAGAGGCATGATCTGGTCAAGCGTCCCTGGTCCATGCAAAAAGAGTCGCTGATCGATAGCTCGATCTCTTTCTCTCCTACCTGACTGACTCATCATTACACATCGGCCACATGGCGCAGCCGCGCGGGCCTGCTCTGTGGCACGTGGGCCATACGTTGCGACCATCCGGAGCCCAAGACTAAATTGCTTCGCAATGCAAATAAGGGGACAGCATTAGATTTAACTCCATGTTTGCTGGCGTTTTTTTCTGTACAAGAGGATCCCCCCAAATCGACTAGCAATATAGCGGAAACATTCTTTGGTGCTCGTAATTTCCAGACTTTAAGCGGTCAAAAACTCCCATAATCATCGGCGCCTTAATCCCCCTCCCCCCCTGCTTTTTTTCTATCATTGTTTCTCTGTGTTAATAAATTTTGTGTGCTATTTGAAACGTCCTGGTTCATTGATTCCAATTTACTGGGTTTAGTAATTCATATCAGAACTCAAAGAGCTCAAAG
Source organism: Urocampus carinirostris (assembly GCF_059441175.1). Taxonomy (NCBI): domain Eukaryota; kingdom Metazoa; phylum Chordata; class Actinopteri; order Syngnathiformes; family Syngnathidae; genus Urocampus; species Urocampus carinirostris. The sequence continues at coordinate 20,531,001 of NC_142367.1, read as the reverse complement.
TAATAACGTGATTTTTTTTTTATCAGTGTAGGAAATTTTAGCATCCTTCATAAAAAAAAAGATTTATGGTGGAGCACAAGAAACACCTAGAGGCAAATTTGTTTACTGAATGCAGTAAAGAGTCATTTGTTTCAATCCTAACGATTTGCAAACTCAAAGCTGGAAAAATCCCTACATCCAACAGCATGTTTTCCATGGAAAACTCTTTCCACATTACGCTTTTTGTTTTTTCAACAACTTCTTTCCACCTTTAGGCATCCATGGCAGATTTTAAGAAAACAGCCACTAGGCTGGCTAGGGTGGCTTTGCTTGGGCCGTGCAGGTCTTCGAACACAGAGAAGATAGCGGAGGAGCGGCACACCGGAGTTTAGCTTGTTCCTCTTGAACTTGTACCAGCTCCTCGTCGAAATCTAATACTTATTTCACACATTTTTACGGCATTTTTCTTCCCCTATCTTTTCATTTGTAAACATTTTTGGAAAAGTGCCCGGGAGCCCTCACTTGCGCTAAAGAGCCGCATGCAGCCCCTAAGGCGAGGTTGCCGACCCTGGTTTTAGTCAAATGTTTTGAGAAAACATCTATCTTGGATCGTTTGGGTTTTAGGTGGGTCGATGTTTGTGTTTCAAGAATATTGTAGATTTTTTTTTCCACGTGTCTCTAGATTTGATCTGGAGGTTCCGTTGAACAAGACTTTCACCCCAAAAGTGCCAGGAGTTCAATTTCAGACTTTCTAGATTCGTTTTTTGTCAATCAATTGCGTCTAGGTAGACTATCTTTGATCGTTTTTTCATTCAAGTGGGTTTAGATACATCTGTGTTTCAAGATTGTAATAGTCTATTCAAGCCTTCCTAAATGATGTTTTTTTTCCAATATGGATTCGATTTCAAGACCATATCTTCCTGGTCCTGTTTGGAAGTGGGACCTACTCGTGTCTGGAAGCAGCAGTAGAGTTGGGTGAGGTAAGGATGTCGGCGGGCCAGAGCGAGGATGCGCTTCTCCGTCATAGTGCAGTCCACGTCGTCATCTTGGAGGATCACGTCCTTCTTCAGGACCTTGACGGCGTAGACCTCCTCCGTCCCCTTCAGTTCGGCTAGCATCACCTGAAACCGGGGTGGGGGATATAAACTTTGAAGATTTCTTGGACATCTAAGAGTTCTTTATGAATGTAGAAACTGAGGACATATACAGTGCCGTGAGATAGTATTTGCCCCCCTCCTGGTTTCTGTGTTTTTTGTGTATGCATCACTCCAGGGTTCTTACAGATTAAGGCAAGTTACATTTAAGACTTTTTAAGACTTTTTAAATCCCTTTTTAAAATCAAATTTAAGACCAAGTCAACGAAATAACTGAAACAAATGAAAATGCTGGTCTACGAGTGATCCCAAGAGCCAAGAAGAGATACGCAGGTTCGAGAGCATTCTCCATTCGGGCCCTGGTCCGGTGGAATTCTCTTCCCCCTGAGATTCGGTCTGCAACCTCCGTGGAACTGTTTAAAACTAGGCTTAAAACACACTTCTATTCTATAGCATATGAATAACCTATATTTCATGTTGACAATATATTTGTATTATTTGCCCTCAGGTAGGTTTTAGATCAGGGGATGGTTCAATAATAGTCTGTGGTTTGCAATAATCTGTAGTCTGTACAGCACTTTGAGACTCTTAGTGATTAAGGGCGTCACAAAAAAACATGACTTGACACAAATACAACAAACCAAAACACACGAATTAGAGACAATTTAAACAAATGGGTTCTTCTTAAATTTTTATCAGTTTAAGTCATAAAAAACAATAAATACTGTTCATCATGGATCTTAAGTCAAAACTGGCAGATATCGACTAATTCCAATTCTGCTACATTCATTAAGCATTTTTATCATGATGCATGAAAAATGACTTTTTAACAAAATTGTTCTAGTTCAAACAAATATAAATTTTCTTTATATGTTCATATTTTTAAGACTTACTAAAATTGGGATTTAAGACATTTTAATGCCAATTAAGGCCTTATTTTTACAATAATGATTTCAAGACTTTTAAAGGATCTGCAGGGACCCTGCACTCAGGTTTTAGATCATTGAGCTACATTTTGATATCAGAAAGAGACCGTAAAAGGAACTATAAACTACAGTTTTGAAATGTTGATTCCATTTACTAAGGCAGAAAAAAATCAAGACCTGTTTTTAAGTGAAAATGTAATTGCCCCCTGAACCTAATAGTAAGTTGGGCCACGTTTGGCAGCGATAACAGAAATCAAAGGTTTTTGATCATTGGTAATGAGTCTTTCACAACGCTCTGGAGGAATTTTGGCCCACCCTTCTTTGCAAAATGGTTCTAAATCTGCCATAGTGGAGGGTTTTCTAGCATGAACTGCCCGTTTAAGGCGTCTCAATTGGCTTTGAATCCAGACTATGACTTGGCCGCTCCAGTTCGTGTCAAAAAGGGAAAAACAAAAACCAACCTTGCCAAAGCTGCCTTTGCCGAGAACCTTGATTAAATTAAAGTCTTTGAGGGTTCTTCTCTGGCTCTGCCCGTTCTCCCGGGCGCCGGACGAGGAGGCGGTGGACAACGAGGTGGTGGACGTGGCGGAGGAGGACGAGGAGGACGAAGTAGAGTGCTGCGCTCCCGGTTGGTCCAGTGACAAAGCGTTTTGCAGACGTTCCAACTCGGCCAAGTCTGGACACAATTTGATTCATGAGCCGTCTTGAAAACAGGCATTGTGAAAACAAAAGGAATACTTTTTTTTGGTCAGAACACCGGCTTGGAACGCTGCAGAACATAACAAACTTTTCTTGAAAGGTGTGAGGCGATGATGAATAACCGCAATGAGCAAATGGCAGTGGGCGGCGCGTTAGAATTCTTCAAGTTTGCTCTTTGGTGTGCCGTACAACCTTCTTGCTTCTTGGCTGCCCAATCATTTTAATTAATTGGACATCAAAGACCAACCCATGTCTAGGATGTCAAGTGTTTGTTTATACAGTGAAGAAAATCATTATTCGAACACTCTGCTATTTTGCTATCTCCCACTTAGAAATCATGGAGGGGTCTGATATTTTCATCATGGAAGAGATAAACTAAAAAGAAAAATCCCGAAATTACAATGCATGATTTTTTTAACGATTTAATTATGTGATATGGCTGCGGATAAGAACACCTGAGAAAAAGAATGTTAATATTTGGTACAGTACCCTTTGTTTGCTATTACAGAGGTCAAACATTTCCTGTAGTCTTTCACCAGGTTTGCACTCACAGCAAGAGGGATCTGGGCCCACTCCTCCTGTGCTGTCGCTGAGAAACACAGAGTCTGAGCTTCCTCCAAAGATTTTCGATCGGGTTCAGGTCTGGAGACTGGCTGGGCAATACTAGAACATTTATATGCTTCTTACGGAGCCACTCCTTGGTTTTCTTGGCTGTGTGTTTCGGGTCATTGTCGTGTTGGAAGACCCAGCCATGACCCATCTTCAATACTCCAACTGAGGGAAGGAGGTTGTTCCGCAAAATCTCACAATACACAGCCCCCAGACATCCTCTCTATAATGCAGTGCACTCGTCCTGTCCCATGTGCAGAAAAACACCCCCAAAGCATGATGCTACCACCCTCATGCTTCACAGTAGGGATGATGTTCTTCGGATTGTACTCTTCATTCTTCTTCCTCCAAACACGCTTAGTGGAAATATGACCAAAAGGTTCCATTTTGGTCTCATCCGACCACAAAACTTTCTCCCATGACTCTTCTGTATAATCCAAATGGTCATATGCAAATATAAGACAGGCCTTGACATGTGCTGGTTTAGGCAGGGGAACCTTTCGTGCCATGCATGATTTCAAACCATGGCGTCTTAGTGTATTACCTACAGTAACCTTGGGGACGGTGATCCCAGTTCTTTTCAGGTCATCCACAAACTCCAGTCTTAGACCTCCGGGCTGATTCCTCACCTTTCTTAGAATCATTGAGACCCCACCAGGTGATATCTTGCATGAGTCTCCACTTCGATTGAGATTGACCATCATGTTTAGCTTCTTCCATTTTCTGATGATTGCTTCAACAGTGGACCTCTTTTCACCAAGCTGCTTAGCAATTGGTGAGTAGCCCTTTCCAGCCTTGTGGAAGTGTACAATTTTGTTTCTGGTGTCTTCGGACAGCTCTTTGGTATTCACCATGTTACAAGTTCAAGTCTTACTGATTGTATGGGGTGGACAGGGGTCTTTATGGAGCTAACCACCTCAAACAGGTCATGGGGTGTGGGTGGACTTCTAATGGGCAGACAAAGAGGTCTTTCGGGGTCAGAATTCTAGATGATACACAGGTTTTCAAATACTCATTGGCAGCTATATCACACAAATACATTGTTAAAAAATCATCCATAGTGATTTCTGGATTTTCCTTCTTAGTTTATCTCTCTCATAGCGGACATGCACCTACGATGAAGATTTCAGACGCCTCCATGATTTCTAAGTGGGAGAAATAGCAAAATAGCAGCGTGTTCAAATATTATTTTCTTCACTGTGTGTATATATATATATATATATATATATATATATATATATATATATTTATACATATATATGTATAGAATATGTATCCAAATATGTACAAGAAAATATATATGTTTTAGAATAAGTATAAATGTGTATGTGTGTATATGTTATGTATCTACCGTATTTTCTCCACTATAGGGCGCACCGGGTTATAGGGTGCACCCCCCAAAAATAGTTTTTGGTCCTATATCTTCCATAGATAAGGCGCACCTGATTATAAGGCGCTACAATGGGAACGTCGACAAAACAGTCAGATGATTCAGTCAAACTGATTACCCCCTTAACATTCCCAAAGCTTGCAAAGAAGCAAATACGTGTCGTAGACTCGTGCGGATGCGGTGTCCGTACGATGTCACTCAAATGCATCATTTCAAATATCATTCGGAAGGTTAAAGTCTTGGGATTCAAGAAATGCCAACCATTCCTTAGTTTCTATTTTCTTTTTCGCTTGCAACTTTACTGTGCATATGACAATAAACACTTGGAATTGAGTTTAATTCACTCAACTCATCACAGCAACATCAAGATCGTTCTAAAAAAAGATACCGGGAAAATATAAAGCCGCATAGCTCAAGTTCTCACGTTCAATAATGATACGCAACCATGGTCTTCTTACAACCGTGAGTGTAGTAAATCCAGGAGAGTAAAATATTTACAAATACAGACTAATGAAACATGTTTCTTTATGGCGTAGTTTAGCAAGCTTGCTATTCAGTCATCTTTTTCGGCCAATTGCAGGGTTTGTTTTGGCCCTCTAGCCAATCCGAGGCTCAGAATAACTTCAGCCAATAGCGATCGATTTAACTGATGATTGACACATCTTTTTCGGCCAATTGCAGGGTTTGTTTTGGCCCTCTAGCCTATCCGAGGCTCCGAATAACTTCAGCCAATAGCGATCGAATTAACTGATGATTGACACATCTTTTTCGGCCAATTGCAGGGTTTGTTTCGGCCCTCTAGCCGATCCGAGGCTCTGAATAACTTTAGCTAATAGCGATCGATTCAAATGATGATTGACACATTGGTTAGCCAATGAAACGCCGGTATATAAATCCCAGCATACACCGCGGACTACTCCACGTTCGGGGGGAAATCGAGTCGGCGGCTGTTGCGTAAGTTGCGAGACCTTGCGATTTAATATTGAGCCATATATAAGGCGCACTGTATTATAAGGCGCATGGTCAGCTTTTGAAAAAAATTACGACTTTTAGGTGCGCCTTGTAATGCGGAAAATACGGTATATTCTTTGAAAATGTTAAGAATGTTTGTGTCATGTTAACCCTACCGAAACTATACCATTTTCCATGATCAAACATTTTTGAAACGGCGCCAGGGAGCCACTAGGGTACGCCAAAAGCTTGTATTAGTTGATTGGAGGAATCAAAGAGGTGTTCTTTGGAATTTACCCTGCTGGGAAGGCGAGGTGGGGACAGCTGGCTGGCTCAAGCTGTTCTCCGTCTGCGAAAGCTCCGGAGGAGATTGAGGAGCGTCATGCCCGGGCGTCAACTGCCAAAGCAAGAACAAGGGAAAAAACAGGACTCCATGTTAATGTGACCATCAAATGTCATATCCAGAATTGACGCGTTCTCAAGTTTTACCTTCCTGCGACGCTGAGCCGTGTTGGAGATCTTGTCGGGGGTGACCCCTAGGTCGGACAGGACCTTGGCGATACCTCGGGCGTCCACGCCACAGTTGGGGGCCACGTTTTTCTCGCAGCGCCTGTGCACGTTCATCTTACACACTGCACAGAAAAACAAAAGGAGCGTGTTTAGAATACAGGGTGTTCCGAAAGGCTCGGGCACATTTTGATATTGAATATCTCAGAAACTATTAAGGATATAAAAACACAAGTGGTAAATTCACACATCTTGCAATCTCAAATTTTCCCGTTCAATGTGAGCACCATTGATCAGAAGACACACAACAAGCCGATAGTCCAATTTTTGCTAAACACCCTCAAGCATAGCATTGTTGATGGTTTGCAACAGCTTTTAGGATACCCGTCTGCTATTGGTCGACAGCAAACCATATTCTGGACTGCAATTGGTTTGCAAAATGTCAACAAGCAATTGGTTGAACTACCTCCAATAATGCTTTTCTCTCTTTTTGTTTAGTTCAAGATTTCAAGACCTTGGCAAGTTAGTGAGATACAATATTATATTTTTTGAATCATATGAATTTGCTATGGGTTAAAAGCCTAGCAGTGATGCTAAAGGGAGAAGCAAAATCATGATAACCATGGAAACGAAAGTCACGATCATCAAGAAATAAGGAGGCACACAAATTGCTACCCTTTAGCATGTCTGTAACCAATCAAAAAAATTGGGATTTTTTTTTCCAATGGGACAGTGCATTACTTGACCATTAGATGTCACTGTATTGTGTCATGCAACTGAAAACGAGTGCTATAAAGCACAATGAAGAATACAAACTATGGAGACTGAAAGAGGCTATTCTGACATGATAATTTGCTTATATAACAGATAGAAGAAGCATCTAAAGTTATTCTGGAGACAGGGCTTTTACAAGGAGTGGGCTTTAACCTGTCATCACTTATTTTGTTGCAACTTGATTGAAAAGAAAAAATAAACTGGACACTAAAAATCGTGTGATAATTAAATACAATCGGATGCCTTTTTGTATGTCATCCATACCAGTGTTTTTCAACCTATTTCGAGCCAGGGCACGTTTTTTTACATTAGAAAAAATTTGCGGCACACTACTAACCAAAAATGTTAAAAAATGACACTGAACAGTATGTTTAATTACATTATAATTTATAATACCCCCAGTTTTTACAGCACAAACAGTTGACAATGACATAATATTTTCAGAAAATGATTCATAAATGCTTTATAAAATTTTACATTTTAAAAAGTGACATTGGACAATTTCTCACGGCACACCTGACAATCTCTCACAGCACACTAGTCACTAATCACCAATCTATACCACTGCTGGTCTAGTGGTTAGAGTTCGGTATTATCACCGCAGTGACCCGGGCTCAATTCCCATTGTATCCAATGTTTTGCGATACATGAATGAAGACAGTGAGTAGTCTTTGTTTTAATATTTTTATCTGGGTTACCAGAGGTTTGGAACACATAGGTTTGCAATACCCACTTCAGAACAGACGAATGTCTTATCCCGGGGGACTACTGTACGCAAGGGATAACTCTGACATTTCCACGTGACACCTGAACTCACCTTTACACTGCAGGCCTTGCCTGAGAAGCCCCCACAGCAGTGAACCGCAGTGGTCGCAGAATGTGGGCACCTTGTAGTTGTGGATGCTGAATTTGTGCGGCATGTTGACGCTGAAGCGTTGCGAGCCCACCTGCAGGGGGCGACGAGACGGGGGGTGGGGGAAAGAGGGGAGGTCACATGATGGCGTGCTCGTGCTTTGCATCGAGAACACATGTTTGGAGTCCAAACAAGGTGGCGCACCTCCTCCGGGGTGTCCTCCTGCTTCTTCATGCCGGCGCACTTAGTGATGATGAGCTCGTGGCAGCGCTTGTGGACCACGCACGTGCACACTGACAAAAAAAACAATCGATCATGAGGTCGTCTCCAATAATTGGGCGTTTCGTGACGTGTCTTGGATCCGTGTGTCTTAGGTTGTGTCATTGATGTGATCTTGTCCGATTCAATTTGCTTGATTTCTGCAGATGTTTGTGTCACCGTTTAATTTTCCTTTTTTAGTGTCGTTCAACATTACAGAGTGGAGAATTTGCATGCTATGTAGAGCAGTTTGACTTTGAGGCAAAGTCTTTGATGTTGGTGGTTTTCCAAAAAATATTAGAAGTTTTTTATTCGTCAAGTCAAGTCATGTTTATTTGTTTGGCCCTTAATCAAAGAGTCCCAAAGGGCTGCAGAGACCACAGATTATTGCAAACCACAGACTATTATGACACCATAACCTGATCTAGAACCTACATGAGGGCAAGGAAAAACTCAAAAACCTCTAGTCAAGTCAAGTCATCATTATTTGTGATGCCCTTAATCATACAGTCTCAAAGGGTTGCACCGACCACAGACTATTACAGACTACAGACTATTATGACACCATCCCCTGATCTAAAACCTACAGGAGGGCAAGGAAAAACTCAAAAACCTCAACATGAGGAAAATGAAGGGAAAGGACCGAATTAAAAAGTTTTGATAATTTTATCATCATCATTTTAAAGTTTTGTTTTTTTTACTGACCAAGTAACGCGAGTTTAAAATATAGAAAAATAAAGATAAAATGAGCATGATTATCTATCAAACGCAGCAAGATTTTTTTATATTATTTACCTTGTTTTAAAGTTGTTGTTTTTTAAACTGACAAATTGTTTGGTTTATAAATAAAATTAAATAAGAAAATGAATATTTAAAAGCGTATTTCTCTGCCACTTGATCCAGAATTAGGAGGTAAAGTCAAGTCAAGTCATCTTGGGATCAATAGGTCGCAGGTTCGACTCCCGGCTCCTCCGTGTTATATGTCGAAGCTCCTCGGGCAAGACAATGAATCCCTAATGTCCCCGATAAGCAGGTAGTTGCCTTGCATGGCTGACGCTGCTATCGGTGTGTGAGTGTGTGTGTGAATGGGTAAGTGTGAAGCACAGTGTAAAGCAATTTTTGCGTGTTTTACGATAAAAAACACTCACCTTGACACTGATAGCCCTGCTTCCCCAGGACTCCCCTGGGAATTCACAGAGAGAGCCCATTAGCGCTGTGATCTCATTGGAACACACAACATGAAGTGTGTATGAGTTGCATATTTGTGTGTACCAGATGAAATCCCGGCAGTGCGAACAGTAGGTGGGCTGCCGCAGGTAGGTGGCCATAAACTTGTGTCCGTTAACTTGATGGACGCGTCGGCGCACCGCTCCCTGCCGTCGCCGGGGCCCGATTCTCTCTCGGAAGACGCGCTCTTCATTGTCGTTGGCTCCCGAGGCTGCACGGAGAAAAGGTATGGAGTTTTGAACATTTGATTGAAGTAGAGGTAAGGCTGCGGCGATGAGTTGATGTTTTCGAGGAAAATCCATAATAGAAATACTCAGAGGAAGTTGGAGTAGCCAAAAGTTTTACTCAAGAAAAAGTACTCTTACTTCAGAATACGATTACTCAAGTAGAAGTAAAAGTAGTCATCCAAATACATACTTGAGTAAAAGTAAATAAGTGCTTGGTGAAAAAATGACTTAAGTACTGAATAACTGTAGAAACATATTTATTGTTTTGTTTTTAAAACAACCAATCAGATTATCAAGGTCCATCCAATGAACAAAAAATAAGAATTTGAAAGTTGCTTGAAATAATCTACGTAAATTTAATTGCTAATAAACAATAAAATGTAAGTAGTATGAATCAAATCAATAAATTAAGAAGATGTAGCACCAAGTAGCACATTTAAAGCCCCATCGAGCTAGCCCACAGGTGTCAAACAGGCGGCCCGCGGGCCAAATCAGGCCCGCTAAGGGATTGAATCCGGCCCACGAGACAACACTCAGAGAAGCGCAAGAGAAAAACAAGCTGCAGGTTGAAATATGTCAACTTGATGTTGCTAAAGCCAGGTGCCTCGAACAAAGACCCTGTATTTGTATTTGTATTTGTATCTCTCTCTCTCTCTCTCTCTCTCTCTCTCTCTCTCTCTTTCACTCTCTGTGTCTCTCTTTTTCTCTTTTTTGTTGCTCTTTGTTTCTTTCTCTCTCTGTGTCTTTTTAACTTATTTTGCTGTAACATCCTTTTTTCCTTTTCTTTCTCTCTTCCTACCCTTCGCGCTTTCTTTTCTCTTTTCTCTCCTTCTGTCTTTCTATTTCTCTCTGGATTTCTTTCTTCCTCTCCCTTTCTTTTTCCCCTCTCTCACGACTTTTCATCTCTTTTGTTTCTCACGCTCTCTCCCTCACTCCCTTTTTTTCTTTCTTTGTCCCACCCTCTCTCCTTTTCCCTCCCTCTTTCTCTTATTTCTTTATCTCTCTTTTTCTTTCTCTTTAATCTACTAGTCCGGCCCCCGACTGAATGTTTGTTCTATCGTGTGGCCCCCAAGTTAAAATGAGTTTGACACCCCTGAGCTTGCCCGTGCACTCAAACAAAGGAGACATTTCATATTGTAGCTGGTGTTTGGCACCCTTTTTAAGGGGAACCGGCTTTTGATGTGAGGCCAGGGGTGCTCCTCCTCGTCTATGTTTTCATAGTCGGTATTGCTAAGCGGCATTTTCAAGTCAAGTCAAGTCATTTTTATTTGTATAGCCCTAAATCACAAAAAGTCTCAAAGGGCTTTCATTCGTCAACAATATTCCCCCCGCTAAAGTTGAATATAGTCATGTGATGAGGCTGCTATGTTTGATTGGTTTAACATGGTAAAGCCTGGCAAATGAGTGTGCCTTAGCGGAGACAGACAGACGCGTACTTACGTGGAGGGGATTTATTAAGTAATGTTGCCTAATGTAGCGGAGTAAAAATACAGTTTTTCTTCACAAATTTACTCAAGTAAAAGTAAAAGTAAAGGGATTTAAAAATACTCCTAGAAGTACAAAATTTCCCCAAAACTACTCAAGTAAATGTAACGGAGTAAATGTACTTTGTGACTACCCACCTCTGGAATTCCACAGAAATACTCTACAATGAACTCCATTCCAGAGTAAGGCATCTTACATGACTATAATTTCTGCTGAGAGTCGCCTATGGGGTAGTAGAAAAAAATGACAGCCTCAAACTATGAATGCATATGAAAACTTCTAAAGTTTGGGAGAATTTTAGCCTGGACACGGCGAATGAAAAGACTACTCGCAAGATATGCAAAGAAGACTTTGCATATTATGGCAGTACCTTGGTGACACACTAACATTTAAAGAGATTGTTCGTCGGACAGTTGAACAAAACGGAGTCCGACTCGACTCGGTAAGATTCAAGTACAATTAAGCAAACATGCATTTGGGTAACAGTACACAAAACATAGTGAATATCAATAAAGAAAACAATAGATAATATTTAGAAATGTGTCCAGAAAGACCATGACAGCAACAATATCATTGTGCATTTTATACGCGTATATTTCGATAGCGATGGCAGTGTCGAGAGCGGGAAAAAACAGATCGTGACCGGGACGGGGAGCAGAAACGTAGTCAAGTTCAGAAAATGGGTCGGAGACGGGAATCAAACAGGAATCAGAACAGGAGGGAGTCAGGGTCAGAAAGCTTGCCTAGCGTAGCTAAGGTTCGCAGACGGACTGACAACGGGTGACAGGAAGACAGGGGTTTAAAAAGAGACAAGCAGCCAATCAGCGTCCGAGGCAGTTGGCGCCAGAGGAGCAGACTCCGGTGCCTCATCTTGATATGACACAACAATCCAAGCATTTTCAAGCATCCGTACGAACCCTTCAAATTAAATAAAAATGTATCCGATTATTGTTTTATAGTCGACTATTGAAATAGCCGTGGTGAGAGGTGGATTGAGTCCACACTTAAGAGGCAGAGGCCCGATAATAGATGGGAGAGCAGGGGAGTGTTAATCTCACATGGCTGCCACTATTTATACCTCATGGAGTGGGCGCCGGCACAAGCCAGGACGGCATGTTAAAATAAAAAAACTCCCCCTCGCGAGCTGGAAGGCAGCTCGGCGGCTGCTCGACGGCTGCTCGGCTTCCCCGAGGAGACCAACGCTTTGTGGAGGGCGACCTTAAGACGGGAGAACCGCCTCCGTTCCGCCTACATGTGCCGAGCGTTGCCGCGTCCTACTTCGCCTCCCTCTTGCGAACGCATCGCTCCCGGGTGCGGCGAGATGTGCTTACTTCCTCCTGAGCTCAATTACAGGCCAGATATCCGGGGACACAAAAACTGAGCGTGTGCGAGAGGGATAATAGAAACCGATTATAGAAATTGTCGAGTATAGTCGCCCTACTATGTCATTACCAAGTTGATTATTGCAAGTAAAAAGGAGAAAAAAAGATAGAGAGATAAAGAAAGAGAGCGAGAGAAAGAGAAAAGAGAGAAAGAAAGAGACACAAAGAAAGACAAAGTCAGAGAGTGAAAGAGCGACAGTGAGAGAGAGGGAGTGAAAGAGGAGAAAGAGAAAGAAAAATTAAATAAATAAGCATAAAGGGAGAAAGAGCGAAAGCGAGAGAGAGGGAGGGAAAGAGAAAGAAAAATTAAATAAATAGGCATAAAGGGAGAAAGAGAGAGAGCGAGAGTCTAATCAAAAGTGAGGGGAAGACAAAAAGAGAACAAAAGTAGGAGAAGGAGAAAGGAAAGAGAAAGAGAAAAATAAAGATAAATAAAGGGAGAGAGGGAGAGAGTATAAGAGAGAGAGAGAGAGAGAGAGAGATAGGAAAATAAAGAGAGGAAAGAGAAAAAAAGAGAAAGAGTAAAGTAATAAGGGAGAAATTAAACGGGAGAAAGACAGAGTAAGGAAAGAGGACTGGTGGGGTATTTGCAAATCAGGTCCGTGGGCACCTCAGCTGCCATCACGGGGCACCTGAGTGCCTGCCTGGCACCAGATTGGAGACCCCTGGCTAAGACGAACACAAAAGAGGAAAATAAAAGAAACTTGAGAAGAGGCCATGAGGCACTCCGCTTGTTAACAGGGATATGTTTACATAAACTTGTTTTAATTCATGACTTATTTGCCTGTCCCTAAAAACGGACAGAAGTTTATTCATGCACAAGGCATAAATTGGCATTGGTTTCAGTTAAGGCATTTTTATGTCATTTTTGTACTATTCCGCAATATGTTCTACAGAGGTCAGACCTTACCAACCCAAGCCCAAGGGTTAACCAAATTTCAATCTGTGTAGGGCCTAAAATGTCAATACTTTATTTTTTTGTTAATTTTTGTGTATATACACTATATATATATATATATGTGTATATATATATATATATATATATATATATATATATATATATATATATATATATAATAGAAATAGAAAGAAAGAAAGAGAGAGAGAGAGAGAAAGATAGTTGGAGACAGACACAAAAATATGCATCTTTTAGGCGGTATGACAAAAGGAGCGGGACACAAAGTCTACTCAGCAAGATGCAAAAGAAAGCAGAGCAGGTGTCCGGTCACAGCACAGTAGACGCTATGAATGAATTGGCCAATCGGCATTGGACATCTCAAGTCAAGAGGTGCTGGCCAATCAGCGTGAATATTGGCTGTACGAAACATTCCTCAGATACGAACACATACACACAACTCCAAAACTTTACACTATAGTTTATACAATAGCGTCCCTTGATTTGTACCGAAATGGTTACCATATGTGGAAGCATTCTATTGTATTATTTTGCATTTCTGATTTTATTTATTGTACAATTTTTTTTATTTTTTTTAAGTGCTCCCTGGTCGGAAAAATATGGTACACTTAATTAACTTAACTTAACGTAATTTTCTCACTTTACAAAATTGTACTTGCTGTGGAGAAGCGTCCTAAAAACCGGGCTTGTACGCGTGGTGAGTTCGCGTGCGCGTGTTTTCCTGTAGCTCTCCGGCAAGCAGGTGGAGACGGCTAAACAAGCTAAACAGGCCATCAGTGGGATCACTTTTGTTTTACATAATACATCATCCATCTGTCCCGAGACGTGCACACACTCAGACACAAAAAAAAAATGGTTGATGAGGCTTAACATCAGCACAGAGCCATCGTCGTGGCGACGGACAAAGTATGGCACTAATCCGTGGGGACGTAACACAATAATCATTTGGGATTTAAAAATCGAATAAAATACTTGGAACCGGCATGACTGCACAGGAATCACACACTGGTTCATTATCATTGTGGTTATCAGCCTGTGTCTGCCTGTGCATTAAAAACGTTGCAGTCCAAGTTGTACGCGTATGTAAAACAGCTTGATGAACCTATTACGTATGCAGAGGAAGACGCTTTTTATCGCCAACAAAGTTGGACTTCTTGACACACTAAAGCAAGGGTAGGCAAACTGAGGACCGTGGTCCACAAGCCGCCTAGCAGGCTTTAAATACGGCATTGCAACAAAAACAGTGAAAATATCATCATAAGTTAATAATACAATGAGTAAATAAAGTAGAGGTTTCTTTGGTGTCGGCTTTGTTCCTATTATTCCATGTCTATAAAAAATACTACTACAGAAGTACCGTAAAAATGCAACTACAGAAATACTACAGAATTACTAAAAAAAAAATCCTTAAAAACAGGGACCATATATACTATTTTGTGCTCAGTCTGAAAATACTACAAAAATAATACTACTTTAATACTAAAATACAGAAATACTAAAAAAAAACCTCTACAGAAACACATTGAAAATACTACTACAGTAGTATGAATAATACAGAAAGACTTCAACAAAATATTACAAAAAAATACTATCATGAAAATGCTACAAAACATGACTAAATCTTTACTATAATACAGAAATATTAAAAAGAATACTGCAACGGAAATACTACAGAAATCATAAAAAAGACTATGGAAATACTACAAAACTACCAGTACAGTAGTACAATAATAGAGAAGAACGTAAACAGAAATATTACAAAAAATACTATCAGGGAAAATACTACAAAATTCTCCTCAAACTTTACTATAATACAGAAATACTAAAAATAATACTGCTACAGAAATACTCAAAAAAACAGGGACCTCATATATTATTTTGCGCTCATTCTGAAAATACTACAAATATACTCCTACATTAATACTACAATTCAGAAATACTAAAAAAAAACCTCTATAGAAACACATTAAAATAATTGTACAGTAGCACATACTTCAATATAAATACTACAAAAATACTATCATAGAAATGCTACAAAATATTACGAGAACTTTACTATAGTAGAAAAATACTAAAAAGAATGCTGCTACAGAAATACAACAGAATTACTACAAAAAGGTCCTTAAAAACTGTGACATAATATATTATTTTGCACTCATTCTGAAAATAATACAAATATATTACTACATTAATACTAAAACACAGAAATACTAAAAAAAACTCTATAGAAATACATTAAAAACTCAGACATACTTCAACATGACTATTACAAAAAATACTATCATAGAAATGCTACAAAATATTACTAGAACTTATAATACTAAAAAGAATACTGCTACAGAAATAGTACAAAAGACAATAGAATTACTACAAAAATACTACTACAGTAATACAATAATTGAGTAACACGACTACAAAAATACTCCAAAAACACTACCAAAATATGACTATGTAAAGACTACAAAAATATCTAGTAAAGTTTTTTGATTACTTCAAATTGTTTACAGGAATAAAAAATGCATATTTTTTTTTTTTTTTTTTTTTTTTTTTTTTTTTTTTTTTTTTTTTAGACCACCTGGCCAATTTTTGCTAGATAACGGATCGTCTCGGTCACTGGTAGCAGATGGCAACCTCGTCGTAGATTACCAATATTGTCGTGGTATTTATATATTTTCTGTGAGTAAATAGGTGCGGCATTGCATTTGTAAGATTTATCATCGCTAAATAAGGGGAATCGTAGTCATTGGTAAGTGGAGGAATAGGCTGAGGTTGACAAGTACGCTGTAATGATAAAGAAAGAGGAAGAGGAGTGCGGATTACGTCAGATTATTCGTAAAAAACGAAAGTTGGCGAAAAGTAGGCGGAGACCCAGCCCGATGAACTCTAGCAGGGAGTTCAAGAGTGGGCGCGGCCGAGGGGCAGCGAGGTCACGGCCAGAGATGCCGTCGTCTCTTAGATTATGCGCGTTTGCGTAATCCCCAGCTCAATCTCTCCTTCTATTTCGAGACGCTTCCCCCTTTCTCCTGTCCCGTCTCCACGGCGACGCTCACACTTCCCCGCCCACCTGCATCCGTACGTCTATTTATATTCTGGGAGGGGCGGGGGCACCGGCGCAGGTGGAAAGGCCTCTTTTATCAGGAGGGGGAGAATAGAAAGCCCAGCTCGCCTTTTGAGGAAACGCTCCTGTTTATGCCTGATCATAGGCGTCACTAGCCCGTTTTTGAAATTATAACATTTTTAAAACTTGCTTTTCCTTAATACATGACAGGATATGCTCGAATATGATGAAAAATACTCGATTAAAAAAAAAAAAAAAAAAAAAAATCCACTGCCTTGAAATGGTTGAGTCCATTTCATTCCTAGTATTTTTGTTGTATTTTGTCATGGCACCCAGCTGGCCCCGCCCCTTGACACCGGCTGACCTGCATTTCCTGATTACTCCTATGGGTACTTAAACCTGCCTTTTGGAAATGCCCTTAGCCAGATCGTTGTTTACCCCTGTTGAAAACCTGTTCATGCCTGTTCGATACCTGTTTATTCTTGTGCTTCGGTGTAACATTCTGAGAGATTCCTGCAAATTCTGTTTAATCCCGTTAAATGCCTAGTCTGTAGTTTTGCCTGCATTTGAGCCTGCTTTGTTTTGTTTTTGGTCCTTTTGTGTGTTGGACAACTTTTCTTTCTCAATTAAAGTGACAGATCGTCTACGCAAACGAGTTCCTACTTCCTGCTTCCCGACCCGTTTCGAGACAGTCCCGTTCTGTTTCGTGACAATTTTATATAGTATAATTCTTGTAATATATCTTTAGTATAACTGTAGTTGCATTTTTACAGTGTTTCCGTAGTCATAATTTTGTAGTATTCCTGTAGAATTACTGTAGTTTTATTTTTCTAGTAAATCTGTAGTCATGTGTAGTATCGTAATAGTATTACTGTCATTTTATTTTTGTAGTAATTTAACAGTTGTACTTTTGTGGTATTTCCACAGTAGAATATGTGTAGATCAGTACCATTTTGTAGCATTACTGTAGTTGTATTTTGTAGTATTTCTGTCGTACTATTTCAGCAGAAGTATTTCTGTAGTATATCCGTCGTAATACTTATGTAGCAGTATTTTTGTATTATAGTGTTACTGTAATGGTAGTTTTGTCGTATTTCTGTAGAAGCATTTGGAAGTATTTCTATACTAGTATATTTGTATTATTTCTTTAGTATTTTTAATACTGCTGAAGTCTTTTTTGAAGTATTTTTTTTGTAATATTTCTGTAATAGTATCTTTCTATCATATGATTAATGTAGTAGTATTTATAAAGTATATTTAACAGAATAAAGACAAACTAATATATTTTAAATACTAAATGTCATATTCAGTTTTGTAGTATTTAGTAGTATTTCTGCCGTAATAGCTCTGTAGAAGTAATGTTGTAGGATTTCCGTCGTAATATTCATGCAGCAGTAATTTTGTATTATAGTGTTCCTATAGTGGTAGTTTTGTAGTATTTCTGGACAAATATTTTGAAGTACTAGTATATTTGCAGTATTTCTTTAGTATCTTTAATATTACTGTAGTCTTATTTTGTAGTTTTTCCATTTGTAATATTTCTGTAATAGTATTTTTGTAGTATTAATGTAGTAGTATTTTTTTAGTGTTTCTAAAGTATTTTTTCTTATCTGAATGAAGACAAAATAATATGTTAGGTCCCTGTTTTTAAGCATTAAATTTCATATTTAGTTTTGTTGTATTTAGTAGTATTTCTGTCGAAATATAGCTGTAGAAGTATTGTTGTAGTATTTCCGTCGTAATATTTATGTAGTAGTCTTTATGTATTATAGTGTTACTGTAGTGGTATTTCTGTAGTATTTCTTCAGAAGTATCTTGAAGTATTTCGATACGAGTATGTTTGTAAAATCGACCGGGGATAAGAGATTGTGGCCAAAACAGTGACGCGTTCGCTTCAGCAGCCCAAACTGGAATAAAATGCGTTTGGCCTGGCCCTGATTTCAGCAATAATCGACCAGGATAATGGATCGCGCGGATGCATCGGTGCTGTTTAGTTCAGGTGTACAGAACGGGGGGAAAAGCTGCCACGCACTTCACAAGTTTTCCCTCTAATCCCTTGCACTCAGCAGTAGTCGACTGGAGATAATGGATTGTGTTTAAAAATTGCAGTTGGTTTTTGACAAACCACAATGGCATGCCTGCTTCAGCAGCCCAAATTGACAAAAAAAGTCCTCCGTCTGCCCCTAGTCTCAGCAATAGTCGACGCAGGATAACGGATTTTGGCTACAACCGCAAATTTCATTTTAAGCAGGCCAAACGACACGCCTACAGACAAATGCCGGTCAACGCTCGCAGAAAGGGATTAGGGATAATGGATTGTGGACGAACGAGTGCAGTTCGCTTTTTGGTGGACAGAACGGCAAAGAAGAGAAGCTGGGGCTGACAAAAGTGTGCTTAGAGGGTGCCCCGCTCACACCATTACGCGACTGGGGATAATGGATCCCAGGGATGTTCTGTTGAGTGGCAAGAAAGGAAAACAAAGCCACCACACAAGACACAAATATGCTCTTTTGAGTCTTACCCTCAGTGGAAGATCCAGAAAGATCAATGACAACGTAGACTTTCCCCTCCGGCTCCAAGTCGATCTGGACAAAAGAAAGAAAATAAATTGAAACCAAAGTATCTTTTTCTTCGGGCATCTTTAAGGACAGCTATATATCATAAACCCGTAAGAGGCAGAAAAAGCATTCAGTTAAAGGACACTTTTTATTGGCCTTTGGTGGAAATAAATAACAGGACCCCATTAAAGAAAAAAAATTCAATCAGAATAGAAGCTTGAAAAAAAATATCTGCCAACACCTTGATAGATTGTCGCAAGGACCCCTGGAGCCATTATCGAAATTAAACAGGATGGCGGCCATTTTTTCAAATCAGGCTCCTTCTAGCTGGCACACACAGTAATGTACTTATTGGTGAGTCACAGTACATTCATTTTCCCTCCTCTTGCGCTAGCTAGTGCTTAACTCGCCCTGCAAAACTTGTATTAAATGTAGCCTGTTTGTCAACATAAAATGAGGATTAGCGACAAATATTAGCCGCTAAACTTTATGTTTACTAGTTTTGACGTAAGCTAGCTTGGCAATTAACATTACCAGACGTTTTTAAAGCTATTTTCACACACTAGAGCCGTAAACAATGGACATTTTAACATATTTTCCATGTGTTCGAGTTAGCAATAGAAGGACGGATTAATATGTTATTTAGCCTAGCGGTTAGCAAGAATGCTACATTTTCTTGCACTAGGTAGTGCTTGGTTAGAGCTACTAGACTTGTTCGCCACCATGAAATGACGATTGGTGACAAAGAAGAGAAACAGAATATCCGCTAAACTTTATGTTCAGTAGGTATGGCGTAAGCTAGCTAGCCGGTTAGCATTCTTCCGTTATGAGACGTTTTTTAAGCTATTTTCACACACTAAAGCCGTAAACAATGGACTACATTTTAACGCATTTGTCATATGTTTGAGTTAGCAATAGGACAAGGGATTTAAATGTAATTTAGCCTAGCAGTCAGCAAGAATGCTACGTTTTCTTCGCTAGGTGGTGCTTGGTTAGCGCTACGACACCCGTTTCAAATGTTCGCCACCATGAAATGAGGATTAGCAAAAAAAGGGGACAAAGATTATCAGCTAAACTTTGTATTCAGTACGTATGGCGTAAGCTAGCTAGCCGGTTAGCATTGTCCCGTTATGATACGTTTTTTTAAGCTATTTTCACACACTTAAAACGTAAATAATGGAGATTTTTACAAATGTTTTCCATGTGCTTGAGTTAGCAACAGCAAGAAAAGATTAAATTGTAATTTAGCTTAGCAGTAGGCAAGAATTCTTTGTCTGCTTGTGCTAGCTAGTACCTGGTTAGCTACCATTAAATGGGGATTAGCAACAAGGAACAGACAAAGATTAGCCGCTTAACTTTATGGTAACTAGGTGTGGCGCGGGGTTTGATTAATCAGGCGATTATCGAGTTCAGGAATCTGACAAACTGAAAACAAATGTTTAAAGAATGCATGAATAAATCAATTATTTTGTCAAGGAATTTGATAAGATTTGATTCATTTGTTTATCATTTTGTGCTGGAATCAGATAAACTAAAAACGATTATTTAAACATTGGAAAAACAAGTCAATTTTTTCCCTCTGGTAATCCAACTAACTAAAAGCAAGACAGATTAAAAGGTACAGTGTGTAATATTCGACCATTAGATGTCTTTGTATGGTTTTGTGCTACCAAAAAAAGAGTGCTATAAAACACAGGGAAGAATACAAACTACAGAGACTCAACATTATTTTACTACACCTTTCTGCCCACGTGTTGGCGAAGAAAAAAGTAAAATAGATAAAGGGAAGAAAAAAAAGTGAAAAAAGCGATAAAAGAGAAAATATGAAAAAAATGAAAGGGATAAGGAGACGAAGAAAAAAAAGAACAGAGTGAAAAAAAAGAAAAAATGTGAAAAAAATGAAGGTTAAGGAGTTAACAACAAAGGAAAAAAGGAAGAAAAGATAAAAGGAGATAAAATAAAAATAAGTAAAAACAGATAGGAAAAGAAAAATAAGCTACAAAAAAGGAAAAAAGAGAAAAGAGAAAATAAAAAACTTAAAATTAGCAAATATCTTAAAGTGGAACATTTTTTTACTACGATTTATTTTTTCGCTTGTTTTTGTGGAAAAAAAAATCAAAATATGTGCAAAAGAATGAAAAGAAGAAAAAAAAGAAAGGTTTATGCGGGTAGCCTTGGCAGTAAGATGCCGGGCAATCATGTCAGCTCCCTTTAGATTATATCAAATAAAAGCTCATTTTTCTTGATAGTTCATATCTTTCTGCTTATTATTTTAAATCAATGATGTTTTGGATTTCTAAATGAAGGCATTGTTTTTTTTTTACCACCGGGAGGATGTAAATAATACACACTGTCCCTTTAAGACCCCAAATGCAACCAAATGATTCAAACACCTATGACATCATGCATGCAATTACACAGATTAAACTGCGTGTGTGTGTGTGTGTGTGTGTTATAAGTGTAGAGCGTGCGTGAATTAAATATAAAAAAAAAAGGTGGCTGGAAAAAAGGGGGGGCTTTAAATCTTTGGCTAAGCTCCCTGACAGCCGTAGATCCTCTTATGCAAGAGGCCTCACTCGCACATAAGAAACATGCAAATAAATATGAGACAGCAAAATAATTTTTAAAAAAAAGAGATTTTTCATGGCGACACTCCCTTTCAAGCGTCATCTTCTCTGGTGACCATAAATCAGCAAGATGGTGGTTCCGAACGAGCGCTCTTCGGGCCTTCCCGATATTAGAATTCCGATTCGTCCGCTAGTTTTGAAAAAAAAAAAAAAAAAAAAAAAAAACGGCTGCTAATCCTCACTTGCGTAACTTACGGGATTTTAACACCGATTGGGAAGCTGGAGTGGGGGTGGCGTGATGCCTTCAGGGTCCCATCCGGATCGGTCAATCCGAAGGGCCTCGCGTTTAAGGATCGGCCGATATGGGGGTTTAAGGGCCGATACCGATTATTTGTATTAAGATATAGAGCCGATATTCGTTAGCTTAAAAAATGGTGGGAGACATTTTTAACAGCGCAAAAAGAAACAAGGAATATTTGTTATAAATTCAAATAAAACTTAAAATAGCCCTCTGAAAACTTTTACAGTAAATTTCCACATTTGTCTATTCAAAAACTAACTGTGCAGGAAATAAAACTAGGCTTAGCAGCAATTCGTATAAAGCTACATTAAAAACTAACCATCTGATTTTTTGACCATAAATAGACAAAAATGTTCATACGATCAACAAACAAAAGGTTCATCGAAATTTCAGCTCACAAATTGAAAACTGTGGACACTCCTGTTTTAGAGCCAGATGTTATGGTAACAGCTAATCACTCTTCCACTTTAGCGTGCTGTTCATACTCTCTCTCAATCACAACCACACAAAGTAATGTTATGATACAGGATAATATATCAGTCTCCGCCTGAAAGAAGTTAACTTCACTTTTTTTTCTCCTGATCGCGCACACGCTTCTCTACCACGGCCTTTTTAAATATCAATATTATCAGCGGTCTCGATTCACAGGCATGTCGGGACCCAGGAGTTAGCCGAGATGCCGCTGTCTACTCCGCTCTAATGCTATTCTTTCTGCTTCAATGGCTCCGCCCCCGGTCGCTTATCCAATCACAAGGCGCAGGGTGGCTAGCTTTAGAGGCAGAAAGGCTCCGCTGTATCTGAGCCTAAATAATTGTCCCGTCATATAAATAAAAATGTAGATACAGATATCCTTCAAATTCTTAAATATCTGTCGTCCTCTACTCACCTTGTTGTTGGTTGCAAAAATCAAAGAAAATTCCAAGATAAAACCTTCTATAGATGACTTGAACAAACTGCGATATATATATTAATCGACAAGTAATCAATTGTTAAATTCATTGTTAATATGAGATTTTTCCGTTCAAATTTAAGACTTTAGGACCATCTCAAGATCACAACTAGAAAGATTTAAGACCGCACCTATATCGCATCGATTCCCGCATACGTTTATGGAATAGTACAAAATAATCGGTCGGAATAACTAAGAATAACTTCATAAGACAGGGACAAGAAACAGTTCCCATCACAGAGTTACTCCGAAGACGACGGGGGGGTTAGAGACTGACTTGGAAATCTGGATTTTCGGACTGACGCACTGCATTTATCGGGCAAGAATCGATAGTCGGGAAATATCAAAAATAATTTTATGACACAATGTTCCATACATTTGTTAGTTCACCCATACAAATTATTCTGTTCCATCATGCCGATAAGACAGGTCAAAATTAAGACATTGGAGAGTTAAATTTAAGACTTTAATAAGAAAATGTAAGAACTTTTTAAGGCCTTGCTTTGTTGTTTTCAAATTTAAGACGTTTTCAATTCATAACAAAAGTAAAACAGAAGAATTAGTACTGCTTAATGTGCTGATACTAAAAATAGAAGCCTTTACAAGTATCCTACCTGGTAGCTACATGCTAATTCTAACGTTTTTCTACATATCAATAACCAAATACTTAAAATAAACAGCACTTTGATTCATTTAAAAATGGACACTTTTGCCACTAATTACCCAAAAAAATAGAAGAGAGGGACGGTGATAACTTTCCTAGCTTGCCTGGAAGCTATAAGCTAATGCACCTCCTTTTAAAATACAATAATATATTTATTTCCTGTTTTGTAAACATTACATTTATGTCGCTTATTATTGAACAAAAACAGAAGAGAAAAGCTTAAACAGTGCTAACTTGACTAGCTTGGTCACTCAGGGAAAGCCTAAAACAAAACAAAAAACGAAGAATATACAGGTATCATGCCTGATAGCTACATGCTAATGCTAAAGTTTTTGACGGCTCCAAAATAAAATATTTAATAAAAAAAAAAAAAACAGAACTGTAATGTTTTTTAAATTGATATTTACATCGGATAATGACCAAAGTAAATGGACAGGAAAGACAAAAACCGCACTATCTTGCCTGGAAGGTACATGGGGATGCTAACGTCCTTGCGTTTTTACACATAATAACAGTTATAATCGATAGCACATTGAATTTTTTAACCATGACATTTACGGCATTAAAGATAAATATATAAGATAAAGACTATAGCCTAATGGTGCTAACTCAGCCTATATAAACAAAAGTTGAAGCCTTATAAGTATCGTTCCTGGAAGCTACATGCTAATGCTAACACACCTACAGTGTTTTAACATACAAAAACAGATGCAATTCATTTTTTGGTAAATATTTCATTTTTGGTTGCTTAATAACCAAAGTAAAATAGAACAGAGAAGCTAAAACAGTGCTAACTGGGATAGCTTGGTCACTTAAAGGGAAAAGCTGAAACAAAAAACAAATATAGCTAGTAGCTACATGCTAGAACTAGTTTTTGACATATGAAAACCGAGATATTTATAATAATTTAGGACCCCATTTTTTCTAAATTGACGTTTATGTCGAATAATGGCAAAAGTAAATAGTCAAGAGGGACAAAAACCACGCTAACTTGGCTATCTTAACTCAAAGCTACATGTTAATGCTAACGTACTCTCACCGTTTTTACATATCAAACTGGTTATAAAAACGACATCCACTCTTTTAAACGCGACATTTAAGACATTAATAATAAGTATAATTGAAAATAAAAAACATAATGGTGCTAACTCGGCTCATACAAGAAATGGAAACCTTTACAATTATCATACCTGGAAGCTACATGCTAATACTAACGTTTTTAGCATCAAAAACCAAAAGGATTTTAACGTATTATCACAAGTTAGACAAAAACGGTGCTGACACTACTCAAACATGGGAGGAGAAGGTAGAATGTAGTTGGCCTCATAATCTTGTTAGTCCAATTAGGAAGCACGTAGCAGCAGGAAGAACAAGTCAGAGGAACAGACGATTAGATACCTTCCAACTTTGGAGTTTTCCTTGTATTTTATACACTTTTTGATCATTTTCAATAGTGGTAGAACAATTTTTGTACAGGAATGAAATTCTATTTTGTTCGATTGATCTTGTCTTTCCCGATTCGTCTGTAATCCGGATAGTCTCGGTAACTGGCAGCAGATGAAAACGCCATCTAAATTGCTAATATTGTCGCGGTTTTCTCCATAGTCTGTCTTGAGGTGAGTAAATAGATTCCGTGTTGTTTGTAAATGAAATAATGAAATCAGGGGGTCAGTTCATATGCACATATTTGGTTTTGGGGAGTGGGCGTGGCTTTTACAGGAACAACCACATCAACGGGGAAAACGTGAGCACAGAATTTACGGTAAATGAGTGCAGAACTTAGGTTTTTTTATTTGGATATGACCCAGAAAACAAGAAGGAAATATTCGAGTGCTTTGAAGCCAATAAAACAAATGGATATGGAGTGTCTCAACTGTTAATTTACAAGATTAGAAGATTGCACAAGCCAAGAAATATGAAATATGGTTTCATTGCTGTCACAGGTTGATGGGCACGTTTCCTTCCTTTTGTTTTATCATCTGGTTATTTTTAATCAGTTTAGGGGTGGCAGCTTCAATATGAGTATATACAGTAATTTGTAACTAGAATACTTTTAGTTTTAACACATTTTTCGTGGCCAAATTCAAGCACTTTTTAAGAACTTTCAAAGCCAATTTTCCAATTTTTCCAGTACCATTAAAAGAAAGAATCCAGCGCCAATCAAGAGAACAAGACCCTAAACCTCAGTTTCAAACCCTAACTCAACCCCAACCTTATTTCGGTGCTCTAAAATTGGTTTAAACCCTAGCTCCCAACCCTAGCCCTACACCTAACCCTAGCCCTAACCCTGTTTCAAACCATAACCCTAGCTTTGAATGTATTTTGGAACCTATATTCAGTTGAGAACCGTAATATGGAGCCCACACACTAGTTCCTAAAACCTCCACCTAACTCTAGCTGTAACACTAGCCAAAACCCTATTCCAGACCCTAAATTCAGTAGAATAACCCAATAAGGAGCCTAAAACCTTAGTTTCTAACCCTAGCCCCAATCCTTTTTTGGAACCATAAAATAAATTTAAAACCCTCATTTGAACACCTAAACTTCATCGAAAATTCAAGCATTTTTAAGGATTTAAAGCACCTGTACGAACCTTGTTCAGAGTAACTCACTACTTTTGGGGGTTAGTAATCTTGGGGGCCAAGCAGTTACCTTTTAAATGAAGTTAATAGTAACTAGCGCTGTACGATTAAGTGACATCTAATCAATATTGCGATTGTGAAATTGCAAGACACTGTGTTTTTTTTTCAAGGATTTAAGGTACCATTTTTGTGATTTTTTTCCCCATAATTTGAGTTATGGAGTGTTTGACGAGCCTCAATTGTCACAGGTTGGGTATTAACGGCGCCGGCCAATCAGAGACACTCGCCAATAAAGGAGAGGCAGAGTTTGCGAGTTGCACGCCATACCACACGCCCAGTATGTGTCAAACAGCAACACTAACAAAAACTCCTCAGAAGAGGGCTCTGTTTTCTTGAAGTTAAAGCATGTCACCAGGATTATGTTGCTATGCCACGCCCCTGCCAAGATCCCGCTCCCCCCTCCTCCCTCTTGGGCCAGCTTTCTACTTCGGCCAGCACAGGTAGGGAGGATCACAATCAAGATGGCGTCCGTTAAAAGCTGCTTCAGACAAGCAACCGGTGCTTGACACGGTTGGGTAGGGTTACTTTAACTTGATTACTTTCAATTACTTTTGGATTACTCCAATACCAAATATGTTAATAAAAGACAAAATAAACTAAATATGAATAAAATGACTAAATTTTGTGCAGGCTTGGGGAGTAACGGAACACATGGAACGGCAAAAATGATGTTGGCAAGCTGTTTGGATTTATTTTCATTTTTTTTCTGTCGCATTATATGTTAGTTTTGCCGGAGATCAAAGATATCAAAGCCAAGAGAGAAAGCTTACCAGTTGTTGTGAGTCATAATTTTATTCATATTTAGTTTATTTTGTCTTTTATTAGCATATTTGGTATTGGAGTAATCCAAAAGTAATTGAAAGTAATCAAGTTAAAGTAACCCTACCCAACCCTGGTGCATTAACATTGACGATTGTGGTTCGTAGAACCCGATCTCACGTTTCGAAACTATATTTTTGAACCTCTTTCTTGATTTTAGCCTCCTGATAACCCACTGCCTCTCTCCTTCGCATCTAAACTCCTAAAGCTAGTGTCTCCAGACCCTCGCTAGCTGCACTTTCACCATTCCCTGATTAGATTCAGCAAGACTCCCTTCATATTTTGTTCTCCCACACCTAAACTTCAATTATTTCAACAAATCCTCTCCTGTGACATCGTGGTCTTTGAGTCTGTTCCTTGTATTCCAGGCACATTTGAATACTCATTCCGGCCGCGCCTAACATAAGTACTTACAAAACAAGTATGCGATTGCCATTTTTGAGGATTTTTTTTTTCAGTCTTGAGTCAAAAAACCGAATCACAAATACGCTTCGACTTCGTGACCACATACAAATTTGCAGCACTCGGCCACGCCCCCTTAACGGCAGATATACGAGTTACTGTCACACTGTACGAGTTTGACACACACCATACCATCTGCAGACAGGACTGTAAAAGCATGCATTGTATCAGTAGAGACTTGACATTCATCCCCCCGGAATTCATTCCACCAACCCAGACAGCAAACCCCCCCCCCCCCCCCCCACAACCAAGCTTCTAGTCTCGTGAACAGACCGCCGCCCACTTCCATCTGTCTCACGACACGATTGGCCGCTTAGAGAGCGTCGAGGCACTTTTATGCTAGTTTTTGTGCGACAAACACACAAAAAAAATTCCACGTACTCGATAATTCCCAGGTGTGAAAACACAAACGGGGCAATGTGTGTGGAAAAAAAAAACAGAAAAAATACAGACATCAAAATAGAGGATATAAAGGAAACAAACAAATGAAATACAAAAAAATAACAAAATACAAAAAATTAACAAAATACACAACAAAATATGTGACAATTTACAAACCAAAATAAATACAGAAATAAATACATGACAAAACACACAACAAGTTAAATACCCCCTAAAATAAATGACAAACTACAAAATACACGACAAAATTGATGCCCCAAAAAAATTATGACGTCAAAATACACAGCAAAATACAAGACAAAATAAATACTCAAATAATGAAGTGACAAAATACGTGACATAGTACACAATTAAATAAATATCGAAATAAATAAATTACAAAATAGACCAATAAAATAAATACAAAAATTAAGATCCAGATAAAAACGCGACAAAATACGCAAAAAAAATACGGTACATATTATATGACAGAATCAAAAATAGCGAAATAAGTGACAAAATACACAACTGTGTAACGACAGTAGCTTAGGAGGTAGAGTGCTAGTCACAGGTTCAATTCCCGGATTAAATGTGGGCAAGAAAACCTCTAATGACCCTGATAGCCCAGACTTGAAGCACTACATAAATGCCGACCATTTACCATTTACAATAAAAATACGCGATAAACTACAGGGCGAAAAAAAACTTAACTAAACGAATGACAAAATACACAACAATATAAATACCGAAAAATATAAACGCCAAAACTACTACCAAAACGAGGAAATGAAAAAATAATATCTGAAATAAATACATTCAAAATAATGAGGTGGTTAGCACGTGCACGGCACAGTTCTGAGGTCATGGATTCAAGTCCTGTGTGGAGTTTGCATGTTCTCCCTGTGCTTGCATGGGTTTACTCCCACATTCCAAAAACATGCATGTCAGGTTAATTGCCCGGTCCAAACTGTCTCTATGTGGGAATGAGCGAGTGAGTTGTCTCTGTGTGCCCTGCAACTGGCTGGCAACCAGTTCAGGGTGTCCCCTGCCTACTGCTGGGATGGGCTCCAGCACCCCCGCCACCCCACTGAGGATAAGCGGGGCAGATAATGGAAAGATAGACGAAAAAGGAGGTGGCAAAATAAATAGAGATATAAATGGTAAACAGTATATAAATAGCCCTTGGGTCACACAGTTAACTATACACAAAATGTATTCATTATGTATTCCTGTGACACATACCGTATTTATTCATAAATACATGTATTTCTATATAAAGCAGAATCCATCACCCGCGAGTCAAATGTGCAAAATAGAGACATACAGTATTACTCTTTGGTACACACACAAAAGACACAAAGTTATTTGTGTCCATCCCAACCGTCAGCTATGGTCATGTTGCGCTCGACTGCTGACTGCGAACGGCTCTTGTGATTCCGTCTTTCGGCCCTTCGGGTTCCTTTGTTTTCTTCCATTGAAATGCAGTTATCGGTAAATGCCTGTTATGAAGCGACATCATTGTTCGTCCGCGAGAGCCGGTTCGTGGTATCCGGTTTTCGGAGAAATCGATGCGGAGATTCCGCTCGTTCTATTGACTTTGCCGCAGGTTTCCGTGCAGCTAACGCGATAACGCGCAGCAGCAGGTGAAGCGGCATGCGCCTCATGCATGTTTAATGCAACATCATAGATGGTTAATCGTGTAAAAGGAGCCGCGGGGCCGCGGATCGAGTGATGCCTGCCGAAGGAGAACCAGGGTGACCTTTTCCTATCCTTTGCCGATAATAATCTATCTACCCTGGTCATATCCCTCGAGAGGGGTGACCGACAGCAAGACAAATGCATACAAAAACAAAGAAAATTAAAAAAGGGAAAAAGTAGCAAAAAACACACCCAAAGTTTTTGGGACCATGGCCAACCCAAATGCCCAAACACCCAAACAAGTTAAGCACCTCAGCACCCAAGTTGGTCTGTCCTGTGGTGAGGAGCCCTCTCCCCCTTGGGAGGTGTGAGAATTCTATCACCGTGGTCCCCTGCGTGTCGTAAGAAGCGACTAAAAAGTGGAGGGAGCGAAGGGACTGGGGACCCTCTCCTCTCTATCTCTACTCCCTATGAGACAGCAAGGCAAAGAAAGGGGGGCGGTAGACCGAAAGGTCTCGCAAACCCTAGTTATAGGGTCACTAAATGTGAGAGGATGTGAAAGTAAAGTGACTGAGTGGTAGAAAGAAGAGATCGGAAACAGTAGCTAATAGTAGCTAAAAATATGCTATGCCAGCCCCTGCTCACCGCAATAGTTGACCAGGGATAATGGACAGTGGGCGCACAGGTGCTGTTCATTCTAGTCAGAAAGAATAGAAAAAAGAGCCTCCACACAAGACATAAATTTGCTCTCTCTTGGTCTTCGCCATCAGCAGTATTTGACTGGGGATAATGGATCCAAGCCGAAACAGTGCAGCTCATTTTAAGCGAGCCACAATCGCACACTTAAGTAAGCCGAACCAAATAATGCGCTCTTCCTGACCCTGCTTCCAGCAATAGTCAACCACAGATAATGGATTTCATATGACGTGGGCCAAAAACGCATGCCCCCTCACAAAAGTATCTTCTGCTGATCCCTACTCTCAGTGGGATACAAGATAATGGATTGCGGGCGCAAGAGTGCAGTTCACTTTTTGGGGGGAAAGGATTGCAAAAAAGTGCCACCAAGCCTAACAAAAATGTACTCTGGTATCGGTAAAATAGCCGATGAAAGACTTTTTCAAGGTATCGGTAATGGTAGCTAATATCAGTATTGGCTGCCTTCTTGTAGCCTTAAAATACAGTAATAGCAAATTGCTATCAAATAAATGCTAAATCAACTCATTCACTGCCGTTAACAGCTATACGTGTTCGTACGCCTTTTCCATGGCCAAATTCAAGCACTCTTTAAGGACTTCCAAAGACAATTTTCCATTTCTCCAGTATCTGTTAAAACAGGAAACAGGCACCTGTCCTCTTGGGCGCGAACCGTAGAAGGCAAAGACGCCTCATAGTACAATGCCATACAAACTAACACAAGCCGCCGTTAATCGCGACGGCGTGGCAAAAAGAACCACCGGCGAGCACTATCATTTTTGTAATTTTTAAGCAGACCTGTTGAGAAACATGACAACAATTTCAAGAATCTACACCCAAAATTTAAAAACTTTTCAATCCTTGAAAACACGACATTAAAAATCAAGCGTTTAAGGATTTCAAGCACCCGTTCGAAACAGGAGCTATTGCTATTGGGGCAGCTATCATTCTATCTAGCTATCGAGATTTTGAGCTATTTAGCTAGCTATCTTGCTACGGAGCTAGCTATTGAGCTCTTGAGCTGGCTATCGATCCATTTGGCTATCCAATGGTCGTATATGAGTTGAGAAAAAATAATTTGTGTATACAATTAATACTATTTCTTTAAAAATGTCAGCGGTCTTTAAAAGCATAAGAGATTTTTAATGGGGCATTGAATATCTGGTGTCGATGATTATTCGAGAATTGGATACCGCATCGGACTAAAACTTTTTCTCAATCCATCATCGATATTTTCGGCAAATATTTTCAAAGATAAGGATTTGATTTAAGTACTAGGTTTTGGCTTTTTTTTTTTTTTTTTTTTTAATTTTGAAGACACTCCTTGAAAAATCCTCCACGGCTAGGCTGTTGTCCTTCGTCCTCCTCTGAGGCAGGAGGTGAGAGGCGGTCGCCAAGGAGATGGCCTGTCAGCGTTGCCATGGAGACGCACTTCACAGAGCATCTGAATTACGAGGGGGGTGGGCAGGGGAGCTCTCCTGGCAGGGGCAATTAATAAGCATCAAAGCCTGGTTAATATTTCACCCGAGCCGTGACGCCAGGGAACGGCGGGGGAGTCTGGACCTCGGGATGGGAGGAAATAACGGGAGGAATCGGAACGGGAGGGATTTTTTTGTTTTAATTAGTTAAAAAACAAAACGGTGGGGAGGGGTAAAACTTTCTATATCATACTATTATTATTACAAATTCCTTCTTTGAAAAAAACACAAGTGAGGTATTTTTTTCTGAATATAAAACCAGATATAAATAAAATATAATTTGTGTAAAACGCACTACCTAAAAAAAGAACTCAAAGTTAGGATGCCGTTACACAAAACATTGATCGTAAAGGGATTCGAACCCGGGTCCCAGCGGTGAAAGTGCCAAACTGGACCTTCAGTGATGAAGACAACTACAGAAAAGGCATTGGCTTCTTTCTCATTATCACAGTGTCAGAGAAATTTTTATTTCACAATATGAAATGGATTATTTTTTTGATGAATTGGGGATAATCGATTAATTTAGGAGGAAATACAGTAAGCGCAGAAGTAGAAAACATAAAAAGTGTGGTCCCTTCTCACACATTTTCAATCTATTCTATTCTCCTACTACAAGAATAGAATGTATCGTCATTGTAACATATAAAACACGCAATCAAATCATTAAATTACCGAGATCATTCGTCTCTGGTAGTGTCACTAAAAATGTGTCAAAATGAGATAAAATCTGCCTTTTCACATGTCATCTATACCACTGCTGGTCCTATTGGAAAAATTATGCGCTCTTATCGCTACAACCCAGGTTCAATTACCGTTGCATAGCTTGATGGACAGATAGATCGGTTCATAGACAAATAGCTAGCTAGATATATAACTAGTCCGATAGACAGATAACTAGCTCACTAGCCAGGAAATTAGCTAATTAGCTAGCTCAATACCTAGATAACTAGCGTCATACCTAGCTTGATAGCCCACTCGAAGGCTAGCTGGATAGCAAGATGTATACAATGAATACCTTGTTAACTTGAATGCTAGATAATAGGATAGCTAAATGGAATGATGGCCAGCTCAAGAGCTCAATAGCTAGCTCGATAGCCAGCTTGACAGCTAGATAAATAGATAGCTAAAAACGTTGATAGTTAGATAAAATGATGGCTACCTCAGTAGGTAGAAAGATAAATAAATAGCTAGATACCTTGAATGCTAGATAGTTGGAAAGCTAAAAAGAATGATAGCCAGCCTAAGAGCTCAATAGCTAGTGCTGTAGCAAGATAGCTATCTTGATAACTAGCTAGCTTGATAGCTAAATAAATAGATAGCTCAGAACCTCAATAGCTAGATGAAATGATAGCTGCCTCAATAGATAAATAAATAGCTCAATACCTTGAATGCTAGATAGATAGCTGGATAGCCAAATGGAATGATTGCCAGCGCAAGAGCTCGGTAGCTAGCTCGATAGCAAGATAGCTAACTCGACGGCTAACACCATACCTATCTTGTTAGCCATATAAATAGAAAGCTCAATACCTCGAAAGCTGGAGAGATAGCTAGATTAAATGATAGCTAGCTCAATGGCTAGCTCGAAACCCAGAGGGCTAGAAATTTGGTGGCAAATTAATTAGCAAACAAAAACTCTTTTTTTCAGTACTGTGATTATGATCATAGAGGAGTCTCCATTCATACATAGATATAGCATAGCTGTATTGGATCACATATAGATATAGATTTTGTTTTTTCATCCATTTTTTTGCGTGTAAAGAATCAGTCGCCTACTTGATCAAATTTGAAACGCCGGCATAGCACGCGAACGCGGCTCAATGGCCGTGACGTAACAGTGGAGCGGCAGGGGGAATCGATACCAGGGCGGTCAATCAACAAAGTAATCCATACGGCCTGACCTCAGCTTGGACTGCTGAGGATGCTAACGCTTGTCCCCGGTGTAATAGCTAGCTAACGTATATCACCGAAGGTAACATAAGCACCGGAAACGTTTTAATTAGCTAATTTCTTAGGGAATTGTATCTCTCTGCGTCAAGTCCCGTTTATTTGTGACGCTCTTAATCACAAAATTTCTCAAAGGACTGCAAAGGTTACAATGACACCCTTCCCTGATCTGAAACCAACATGAAGGCAAGGAAAAACTCAAAACCTCAGCACGAGGAAAATAAGAAACCTTGAGAAGGGGTCTCACAAGTAAAAAATCAAAAGCTGATGATTAAAACGTGGTCAATGTGTTTTGGAGTGTTAGGGAGAGGAGCATTGTGTGTAATATAGCGCCCCTAGTGGTCAGCAAAATGTATTCATTAGGAATCAGGAATCGATCAGTGATTTCAATAATAAGCAAAAAACACATAAGCTATACTCGTAGGTTGAGAAAGTCTCCGCAGTTTGTATTCTCCTTTGTGCTTTCTAGCATTAATTTTCAGTTCCCCTACACAATAGAACAACATGTAGTAGTCAAATAATGCACCCTGTCCCTTTAAGAAAAGGGAAAATAGTGCAACTTCCGTCAGAAATGATTGTCGCTAACTATCGGCAATAGCTGGTTGGACACTTCATCTGGTTTTGGTATATTGATTTTAAAACTTCATCTTTAGAGGATTGTCATGCACTTAGATCTCCTTGATTCTTTTGATTAATAATCCTGATCGTCAATCGACTATAGCGACCCATGCGCCTTTTTATATACTTCCTCGTCATCCCAAGCTCTGTTTCCATTGTTATCAGGTTTTTGCTTCTCCTTTAGCATCACTCCATGCTTTTAGACCCATAGTGATTAAATACAATACAAAAAATACAGCAGAATATGGCCACCGCACAGTTTTTACGAAGCACACGAGATTCTGAGCATAGAAACATCGTGGGAGGTAGTTCCGTCAAAAGCATATTGGCTTTTTCACGATGTCACGACGTAAAGGTCGACTTTTAATATGATATTGACGGATAGCAGACGGCATTCTTAAAGTTCCCAATCGAAAAATGGACGAACACTGTAAAGTTTTAACACGCGCAAACTAAAACCGATTTGATGTCATATGGTGGGGAAAATGCCGTAAAGAGGGGCTGAAATAACAAATTCCACACCATGAAGTGAATATGTAATAAAGATCGG
Source organism: Urocampus carinirostris (assembly GCF_059441175.1). Taxonomy (NCBI): domain Eukaryota; kingdom Metazoa; phylum Chordata; class Actinopteri; order Syngnathiformes; family Syngnathidae; genus Urocampus; species Urocampus carinirostris. The sequence goes on along the minus strand of NC_142367.1, from coordinate 20,496,402 downwards.
ACGCTGTATCCTGGGGGCTTACTGTAGTCGATCTGGTCCTGTTTTGATTTGAGTGTTGGTTACGTAGAATGCGATTTTAGTACTACAGATTCGTCCTCAGAATTTGTTATTAGAATTAAAGAGACACTGTGTATTTTTTTACAACTTCCTAGTGATTAAAAACAATGTATTTTTTAGCGCACTCGTGTATGATGCGCACGCCCTTGATTAAAAATCGTTATCAAATTTTGTTTTACGTTTTCACAGCTCAAATTAGGCATTTTAAGTGCCATTGTTTAATATGTGTGGCCGTGATTAAAATAATTTCTTGACGAAATAAACTATGAAAAAAATACGAACATAAAATTTGAATCGTATTTATTTCATGTCGTTCAAAATCTAATTCAGTTGTTACCCTCGTCGTGCTTTATTGCATTTATTTAGATCTTTCAGGACGACTTTCTGTTTTCTCGGTTCTCTAACATTAGTCTCTGGTACCGTGAATGAAAATAGTGACAATGAGGTCAAAGCAAATGCCTTTTCGTACGTCATCTATAACACTGGTGGACTAGAGTTTGGGACTTTTGTGCTCTCACCGCTGAAACCCAGGTTCAATTCTCGTTACAACCAATGTTTTGTGATTGTGGTCAGTGATATTTAACACACTGTTCCTTTAAAATCAGAGAACAAAGGGGCATTTTGATTAAAACGTGAGCATCTTGGGTGCTGGATTCCAGACAGCACGTGCGGCTAATTGAACCCAGAATCTCCTTCAGAAATCCCCTTCGGTTGGAACACAAAGTGAGAGGAGATAAAAAAAAAACAAGTCCTCAAGGGGGGGTGGCGGTGTGGGGTTTTTTTGTGGTCTACAGAGGACAAGATCACATGTCGTCGCCGAGGACAAATTCTCAAATCCGGCAAACAAACGGGCCCTTTTAGAACGAGCGGCGTTCGGATGAGGCCTTCTCCGCATCACGCTACCGAGTCCGATCTGATTACAAGAAAGCAAAAAGTCATGAAAGGGGCTTCAGTGTGGGGGGGGACCCTCGCAACCTGGACGCAAGGGAACAAAACTCCGTGTTCCTTCCGAGCTCAGGAGGAATGCAAAGAATTGGGGATGGGGGGGCGGCACCCGAGTCCACCAGAAAGAAATCCATTCTCTTTTTTGGTATTATCAGGAAAAATGTTTTAGGTATTACCTGATATTGCACCTGAAATTCAGCACATATAGTTTCTAAGACGATATTTAAAGTTGACGTTTCTCCCCGATATCGATTTTTGTCACCTCATATCTGGTATGTAAGTAGTGTTTTTCGTTGTCACAATATGTTAACCCATTTTGTAACAATGACAATAAAGGTATATTCTATTCTATTCTATTCTATTGTTTTAGGATTTCGGTAGTGTTTTTATAGTGTTTCCATAGTGGTGTTTTTATAGTGTTTCTTTAGTATTTTTGTGATATTACTATAGCTGTGTTTTGTAGTATTTCTGTTGTGATATTTCTGAGATCATATTTTTGGATTATAGAATTATGGTAGTAATGTTAGTGGTTGTATTTTTTGTATTGCCATAGTATTTGTAGTATTAGCTAGTATTTGTTTAGTATTTTTAGAATATTACTGTAGCTGTGTTTATTAGTATTTCTGTTGTAATATGTATGAAAACATATTTTTCTCTTATAGTCTTATGGAAGTGGTTTTGGTTGTATTTCTGAAGTATTCCCATAGTAGTATTGTTTTTATATTTCAGTAGCATTTTTGTAGTATTTTCATCGTGGTATTTTTGGTTGTATTTCTGTAGAAGTATTTTTTAAGTATTCCCACAGTAGTATTGTTTTAGTATTTCAGTAGCATTTTTGTAGTATTTGAATAGTGGTATTTTTGGTTGTATTTCTGTATAACTATTTTAGAGTATAACCATAGTAGTATTTCTGTAGTATTTCTACAGTATTTCCACAGTTGTATTTCTGTAGTATTTGTTTAGTATTTTTAGAATATTACTTTAGCTGTGTTTAGTAGTATTTCTGTTGTAATATTTATGAAGTCATATTTTTCTATTATAGTCTTATGCTATTATAGTAGTATTGTTTTTGTATTTCAGTAGCATTTTTGTAGTATTTCCATTGTGGTATTTTTGGTTGTATTTCTGTAGAAGTATTTTTAAAGTATAACCATAGTAGTATTTCTGTAGTATTTGATTAGAATTTTGGGAATACTGTAGCTCTATTTAGGAGTATTTCTGTTGTAATATTTATGAAGTAGTATTTTTTTATCATAGTATCATGGTAGTGGTGTTTTTGGTTGTATTTCTGGAGAAGTATTTTTGAAGTTTTGCCATAGTAGTATTGTTTAGGTATTTTGGCAAGTAATTTTGTTGTAGTTAGTATTTTTGGAATATTACTTCAGCTGTATTTAGTAGTATTTCTGTTGTAATATTTATGAAGTAATATTTTTCTATTATAGTATGGAAGTGGTTTTGGTTGTATATCTGTAGAAGTATTTTTGAAGTATTTCCATAGTAGTATTGTTTTTGTATTTCAGTCACATTTTTGTAGTATTTCCATTGTGGTATTTTTGGTTGTATGTCTATATAAGTATTTTTGAAGTATTTCCATAGTAGTATTGTTTTAGTATTTTAGTACATTTTTGTAGTATTTCCATCATGGTGTTTTTGGTTGTATTTCTGTAGAAATATTTTTGAAGTATTGCCATAGAAGTATTTGTGTAGTATTTGTTTAGTATTTTTAGAATATTATTGTAGCTGTGTTTAGTAGTATTTCTGTTGTAAAATCTATGAAGTTGTATTTTTCTAAGATAGTATTATGTAAGTGTTTTTTGGTTGTATTTCTGTAGGAGTATTTTTGAAGTATTTCCATAGTAGTATTGTTTTTGTATTTCAGTAGCACTTTTGGAGTATATCCATCGTGGTATTTTTGGTTGTATTTCTGAAGAAGTATTTTTAAAGTATAACCATAGTAGTATTGTTTTATAATTTCTGTAGTATTTCTACAATATTTCCACAGTAGTATTTCTGTAGGATTTCATTAGTATTTTTGGAATATTACTTCAGCTGTATTTAGTAGTATTTCTGTTGTAATATTTATGAAGTAATATTTTTATATTATAGTATTATGGAACTGGTTTTGGTTGTATATCTGTAGAAGTATTTTTGAAGTATTTCCATAGTAGTACTGTTTTTGTATTCCAGTAGCATTTTTGTAGTATTTCCATCGTGGTATTTTTGGTTGTATTTCTGTAGAAGTATTTTTAAAGTATAACCATAGTAGTATTTCTGTAGTATTTGATTAATTTTTTTGGAATACTGTAGCTCTATTTAGGAGTATTTCTGTTGTAATATTTATGAAATAGTATTTTTCTATCATAGTATCATGGTAGTGGTGTTTTTGGTTGTATTTCTGGAGAAGTATTTTTGAAGTTTTGCCATAGTAGTATTGTTTAGGTATTTTGGCAAGTATTTTTGTTGTAGTTATTAAGTATTTTTGTATTATTACTGTAGTTGTATTTTTCTAGATTTTCAGTTGTAGTATTTCTGTGGTAGTATTTTTGTATTATTACTGTAGTTGTATTTTTCTAGATTTTCAGTTGTAGTATTTCTGTGGTAGTAATATTGTAATATAGTTTTACTGTAGTAGAATTTTAATAGTATTTCGATAGTATGTCTTTACCTTTTAGATTGAAAGCAAAATAATATAATAGGTCCCTATGTAATGTGATACATTCAAATCGTGACCAAAGCATATCGTTAGGCACCTATTTTAAAGGTACAGTGTATAAATGTAATACTGTTTCTGAAATAGGGATTTGAGAGGGCACTAAGGCAGTACTTTGGATTTTAAAGAAATTTGGAGACTATGCAGTTTCAGTTTTATCCGCCGTGTTTTCCGGTATAGATTGTGGGACGCATTAGAATTTCTGGAGAGTTAGGGTTTTTATAGACCCTTTCATTTGTTTGTAAACATTGTGATGTATCCAGGGGGCGGGGCTTAGCCCGGAGGCCAAAACTAGGGTGAGACGACATGTCAACAAGCATAACATTTTAGCTTTGTATGATCAAAAGGGATGGCTTCGACAGTACGGTTTAATAACTCACGTATGACGTCACAGCCGGAGCTGGATACAAAACAAGGCTTGCGCTGGTCAGAAGACAGAGGAAAAGAAAGCTGTCGTTGTTGCGAGTTGTCGTCATGTTGTGTGTTTGGGTGCCGGAATCGAAAAAAAACCGCGAGTGATCATAAATTGAGGTTTTACAGGATCGCAGCAGACACTCCTGATCAAGGAAAATAAGAGTTGTGGTTAAATGCATCAAAGCGAAAAGATTGGACCGAGACACTCCTCAAAAATACTTTGGTTTGCAGCGCACACTTCATATCAGCTAAGAGTGATTAACCGTTTGATTGCTGCCATCGGGTCCGTATTATTATGTTGGCAAAGTATTTTGTTATTTTCTTATCTTCAGCTAACTGTTAGCGTATAGCCTAAATGCTAACATTAACAATGGGCAAACAATCAAAGTAATTTATTAGATACATTTAATCATTTATGTTTTGATTGTTATTTTGTTTTTTTAGGAGAAGAATTTCTTGATGGTATTCAGGCTGCACGCTAACAGTTAGCTCAGGCTAAGAAAATAACAAAATACTTCGGTGTAATATGGACACAACAGCAACAAACATAAACGTTTGATTTCTCTTACCTGATACCTGATATAAAGTCTGCAGTGCAAACCTGAGCATTTTTGATGAGTGCCTCGGTCCAATCTGCATTTAACTACAACTCTCTTCTTTCTTTTTTGATCAAGAGTGTGCACTGAGATCCAGTAAAACTTTTTTTCTCTGATTCTGGCGCACAAACACACAACATGACGACATTTTAACACCGAACTAGAAGAAATGAAAGTTTGGTTTAATCTGTGTTTTGACCAGCACAGAGTATTGTTTTGCCTCCAGCTTCGACTGTGACGTCACACTAGGCTAAGAAAGGGTCGGGAAAATATTGTAATTACTAAATGGTGTTATTCCACGAATATTGAATTTGAAATCCATGTTATATTCAGAAGGCTACACTTGCAAAATTAATGAAGAAAAAAAATACTAACCCAATTTAGATCAAGACTAGACTCATCCACTCCATGGGTTCATTTTTGCAAAAAAAATGGGATTGTCTTGAACATACTATTAAAAATACCAACATGCTAATTAAAATCATTTCTAAAAGGTCATTTAGTTTTTAGCCCAAAACATTGGGTTGTTTGTATAAGCCAAGCCCCAAAATTGTAAAAATTGTTGGGGGAAAAAAGAAAATATAACCCAATTTGGGTTTTAAAGTGGACATATCGATTACATTGGTTAATTCATCCAAACATTGGCTTGTTTTACACAAAACTACTGCCTGAAAATTACGATTTGAAAGAAAAATCTATCGATTTATTTTGTAACCCAAATATTGAGTTTTTAGCTTGAAAAATAAATGGTCTTTTTGTTTCAAACCCAAAATAATGCTTGTTTATCTGAAACAACCAAGAAAACGGCAGTCAAAGAAATGTCCACTTATAAAAAATTGGGTTGATTTCTTTCAAACCCCAAATATTGGGTGTTTTGTTTGAAGCAACCCAAAAAGTTGGCTCATGCTGTCCAAAAGTACCTCAAAAAACTGGCTCATCTTGTTCAGAACAACCCAAACTACTTTGGGTTTTGATTTAAACCCAGATTTTTGGGCCCCATCTTTCAAACCCAAAATATTGGGGTATTGGTTTAAGAGCAAGCCCCAAAATCGGGTCATTTTATTTCAAACATCATATTGTCATTTAAAAAAATACTCTTAGGTCAAGAAAATTGTATTGATTTTAAATCAAATGAGCCTCACGTACCTAGCTGCTACCGGTACCCCAAGAAAACAAGGAACATTTCACGAAAAGTTAGACCAAAAAAAATGAGAAGAAATTCTGTGATACACTAAGCGATACAGGGACATCTGATGGTCAGATCATACACACTGTCCCTTTAATGTAAGACCCGATTGTCGACCTTATTATTATGGTGATACATTGTTTGACCCCTAACTTTTTTCCTAGCTTTGGAACCTGTTGGTTCCTTGGTCGATACTTCCAGGATACTACTTTTTCACTTCTGATATTATTCTGATATTGCAGAGGGTTTTTGAAGGAAATTTGATCTTTTGGGGGGATTTTATAAGATATCAATGATATCGTGATAGCGGTAATTGACAAAAAATAAAGAGATCTCCTGGGGGAGGCCACAGAAGATCCGGATCCCACCTACCCAGTCCTCATAGTGCCTGGTCCCGTTTTGCAGCAGGTCCTCCAGCTGGATGGTGCAGTTGGCCACAAAGTCGTCGTAGCCGATGGGCGCGTCGTGGAAGACGGACAGCTCCAGGCTGCGGCCCTCTCGGACCTCGGTGCAGAACTCCTGGTGCCAGGCCGGGCTGTTGGTCTTGGTTCTCGTGACGGTCTGGCCCAGGCGGGTCTGGTCCAGGTTGAGGGCCAGGTAAGGATCCAAGAGGAAGGAGCCACTTTTGCCCACGGCGTGACGCAGCGCCCACGGGGTGGGTTTGAGGTCCACCGCCTCGCAGACCCTCACCTTCAGGAGGCCGCTGAACACCGGCATGGCTGAAACGTCCTTCCTTCCTTGCGGTTTTTTTCTGTTATTGAGAAGGGGGGGGGGGTCGTCTGTCTTTTTCTAAGCAGTTTCCTTCCAGAAGAAGTGAAGGAGAGAAAGAGGGGCGGGGGAGTCACTCCATAGAGGGGCTAGAGCCCATAATGTCGCCCAGACAAGGATGAAGACGTCCGAGTTTGTTGGTTGATGTCCAGGGCACAAGCGGAAAAAAAGGCCGGGGAGTCTCCAAGCGACTAACGGCCAGGGTTGTCTTCTACCGCGGCCCCCTCTCGCTCCTCCCGGCTCAGGGTGGGGGAGAGCGGGAGCAGCCGCGCCTAGCCATCCGGGATTGGCGCTTCGCTCTGCGGCCCCCCGGTCCGTGGGCTGTCGCTCCCCCACCCTCCGCCTGGAAGGATTAATCTCCCGCCGCTGAGCCGCTCGATTGGCGGGGCTTACTCTCCGACGAGTCGGCGTCTTCCTCCGGTTGTGCGAGGTCGCTACTTCGGGGGTTCACGTGCGCATCATCGGCTTCTTCGCCGACGTTCGATTTTTCTTTCGGAGCGAGTGTTAACGTGTGTGTGTGTCTGTGGGCGCGCGCGCGCGCTCCCGCCTGCCTATGCTTCCCTTCTCCGCGCGCGTCCGCAGGAAATGCGCAATCCTCGTCACGGGCGCGCGCTCCCGAGGAAAGGAAGGCAGAGGTGGGGCGCGTTCACGCGCTGGCATCAGCGTTGATGGCGATTTAGATGGATTTAAAGGGACGGTGTCTATTACTTAGCGTCTCCTAGTGGTGGAAAAGAACTTCGTCCATAAAAGGTGGTGTATGTAAATTCAAAATATTCTGCTTGCTGACGCCATCTTCTGGCAGGAATCGTCATCGCAGCTCCTTTTGTTGCACGTGCAAGTATGTGAAATTCTTAAATAAACTCTTCCCTTTTCATCTCTTTTGGAGGTTAGGGTTGGCCCTTGGACTGTATTTGAAACAGTCATTTTCTTCTTTCACCATTTTCATCCTAGAATAAAAGAAAACCAAAATCAAAATTGTCTCTTTTGAGTTGTTTGAATTTGTTAAACACCAATCGGAAGAAATTTTAAAGGTGCTTTAGTTCAATGCTAGCTACGCTTGTAGATTTTTATTTTTTGGTCTGTGTACTGGGCAGCACAGTGGTTGGCGCGTGTGCGGCACAGTTCTGAGATCGTGAGATCGAACTTCCTGTGTGGAGTTTGCATGTTCTCCCCGTGCTTGCGAGGGTTTCCTCCTACATTCCAAAAACATGCATTTCAGATTATATGGCCGGTTCAAATTGTCCCTAGGTGTGAACATGCGAGCGAGTTGTCTGTCCCTGTGAGCCCTGCGACTCGCTGGCAACCAGTTCAGGGTGTCCCCTGCCCACTGCCCGAAGATAACTGGGATGGGCTCCGGCACCCCCACGACCCTACTGAGGATAAGCGGTGCAGATAATGGATGAATGGATGGGTCTGTGTACTGTATTACTTCTGTTTTCTAATAACAATTTTTGAAAATATGTTATTTTTTTCTTTGTTCTAATGAGGGTGTCAGGACCAGAACAGAGACAGGACCCACTTGCGTTGCGTTTCTCACAAGTTTTTATCAGAAGGAAGAGAAAGGGCTGCGCCCACGATACGTTATTCCCTGGACACGGGAAGCAAGTCGCTCTGGTACTCGGATTGTGCTCCGAATGCAGAAGTGGATCTTTTGTGGTGAACGATGGCGGTGTCAGGGACGGAAAAGGCGAGTCGGTAGCCGGGACAGGAGAGCAAAAACGTGGTTGGGGTCGGAAGCAAATCGTAAGCCAGAATAGGAGTTAAGACGGAGTCAGGGACAAAAGGAGGTCGGAAGCCGGGACAGGAGAGCAGACGTGGTCGGGATCAAAAACGGGTCGAAGCCAGGGACAGACGGGAGCAAAAAACGGGACAGGTGGGAGTCGAAAAAGGCTTGGCTAGTGTTGACTGAGGTTCGCAGACGGACTGATAGCAGGGGATTGACAGGACTGGGTTCAAATAGTGACAGGGAGCCAATCAGAACCCGCGGCAGAGGGATGTCCAATAAGATTTCTTCATCCATGACCAATCCCATGAAAATAAAAGACTACTTTAAAATAAAGTGTGCTTCTTTTAGATGGGTTTGTTAGCGAAAATCAATACATTAGAACATGGGTGGGCAATCTACAGCCGGGCCACATGCATCCCAGCAGGCTTTTTCATATGGCCCAACTTCCCCTCTGTTGTGCTGTGGGCTTGATGTTCAGTGTCAGATTGGGAAGAGCTAAGTGGAATGTATGTATGGTGAAAATGATATGGTTTATGGATATACAGTATATAAGAGTAAATTAAGCACTACAAATAAAAAATGCTTTTTTCTCAATCGTCTCTTTGAGAGTCTGCTGCAAATTACTACTTCAGAAATACTTCTAAAAAACTACGAAATAACTTAATTATTTTATTGAAATATTACAAAAATACTACTACTATAGAATTACTATAAAAATACTGCAGCAAGTCTACTAAAATGACACTTCAGTAATACTTTATAAAATACTACAGAAATACGACAAAAATACTACAATGTAAATAATAATAAAATAGTACTTCAGCAATGCTACAAAAATAGTAAAAAATAAATCTTCAGTCATACTACAACAGATCCTGCAGAAATACTACAAAGAAATCTTCTTTAGAAATGCTACAAAATACTACGTAAATATTACCATGGAAATACTACAAAAATAGTCCTGCACCAATGCTAAGAAATAAAAAAAAAACTACAGTAATGCTACAAAAATACTACAGATATGCAACAAAAATATGATTGCAGAGATATCATAAAACACTAAATAATACAACAACAGTAATCCTACAAAACATCACATTTACGGCATTATACAGGGACCTAATATAGTATTTTGCTTAATATGTGAGTGTTTCAAAACTAAAAAGATTAAATTAATCCATTTCAAAAACAAATACTGTATAAAGAAATACAACATGTCTTCGTGTACTGTATATGTACTCATAGATAAAAACATTGAATAGGTCTCCAGGATTGGCCCCTTGACCAGATTTTGGAACCCGATCTGGCCCGCGACACCACATAGTTCCCACCTTACACTGAACCACAACCCGTTTTTTCAAGAAAAATGACTTTTTGTGGTCAAACTTGCCACCTCCATTGTAAAGTTACGCAACTGCGCCCTCTGCTGGCCAATAGGACGCATCGACAAGGTTTAATCTTTCATCCAGGATGTGACGTCAAATTGCAGCACGGTGTGTTCATAATACCTGGGAAATTTCCTCACTCAGAAGACGATTTATGGTTCGTTTTTATGACGTCACATAACGGAAGCACACTTCATGTCTAGCTAGAAATAACAGCGTAGATAGGGTAGGTGCGTTGAAGGACATCTTGTAAACTAAACTTTTATAGATATCCCCGTCATATTTTTAGTTGTTTCCACGCGTTGATCGAAATAAAAGGTTACAAAAATTCTAACTCAACCGCTTTTTGATATAATTGAGTAAAACAGAAAGAGAAAAAAGGGATAATCGGAAAAAGACAGAGGATATCTTGCTCTCGTCCCCTTAATTGTTTAAATACGTTTCACAATAAAATATCGACTTGTCATACAGACGCTTGACACCTGAAAAGAAATTCCGCAGCAATATTCTCAAGAATTGAGATATTAAAAGCAGAATTTGTATTATTACAGTTAATCAAAGAAGTCAAATGAATGCGATTTCTATGCCTGAGATTGGTGCGTTAATGGACGTCCTGTAAATCACAACTTCGACAAAAGTTACAATGTTTTTGTTCATGTAGATCAGAGGCGACTTTAGGTTTAGCGTGTTTGGCTGGTTAAAAACAATTCTTGTATTCCTCTTAAAGTAATATAACATGTAACGTTCAAATATGATAACATTTTATTGAAACGTTGTTTTATTTTGAAGGGCCGTTTTATTATGGAATGTTGGTTTGAAGACCGTTTTGTATTAATTGAAATGTTCACTATTAAAATTGAATAATGGCACTCTTGGGCTACCATAATAACACACTCTCACCGTGATACACTAAAACCTCCACAGACTATGCCGCTATGCCGCAAGGAACACAAACCGAGCGAAAAGAAAGCAGAGAGGGGGGTCAGAAGGGTGCCAGGAATCAGAAGAACTGAACCATTTCAAGGCAGTGGAGTATTGCCCGACACGACGTTCTTCACATTTCTGTTTAGTTTTCCTTTTTTTGTATTTTAGCTAGCGTTTTTAATTCTATGTAAACCTAGGAGAGTTTACATTATAGAAATGCTATAATTTTGGGGGTTGCTGTAAATGAATTTGGGGGTGCCTGTGCAGAAATAGAGAGAAAATAGGAAAAGAAACAAGGAAAGAAAATGACCTTTGGCGACGTTATGTGGACATATTTAAGACTGCAGTCCGTTTTTCTCTTGCGCTTCTATTGCTGCCGTAAGAGGGCGCGACCACACAACATAGTACATTCAAGGACATTATGTAAATCACATCTTTACAGGTGTGCTTCGGCAGTTAAAAATTTTAGGCTGCAATAATGACTTCGGGCCAGAGGGTGGCAGCATAGTAACATATGATTTACGTGGATTTTGTTGACGGACTCGATTAAACGCTCATTTTTTCGTCTTTTTGGTAGTTTGTTGCATCCCGAACCGGCCTGATAAAAGTATGATAAAAACAAATAGGCCCAATAGAAAATAAACCATAAGCGTTAATTGAACCCAGTCGGCCATTGCTAACACATACTTGAAAAAGAAAATATTATACCTTCAAGTTTTTAGTGGCACCGCCAAATACGCAGACCAGCTTTAAACAGGAAAAGTCGCCAAAAGTCACGATATAAAAACATTTTCATAGACTTTTCATATATTTTTGTTAATCGAAATTAATTTTTGAAAAAAACCGCCATTTTTGGGAAGATTATTTATGTGTATTAATCGAGAGAAGGCACTCTGTCACATTCAAGTGCTTTAGAGGAACTACGTAAATCACAACTTCAAAAGGAGTCACAATAAATAAGCGTTAATCAAAATGTACAGATATTATTTGTGAACATGGATCTTTTAAATGAAAATTAAATAAAAGTACCTTCAGTTTGGGAAGAAGCTTAAAATGTATTAATCTGGAAGGAGGTATTTTGTCACATTCAAGTGCATAATGTAAATCACATTCTCAACAGGAAACGTCGAGAGAAGTCAAAATATAAAAATTTTCCTTAAAATGTTCGTATATTTATTTGTTAACGGAGATTTTTAAAGTCGAAATTAAATAAGAACTGCTATGTTTGGTTGGTATCTCACAACTTATTTAGCCACAAAGTGGCGCTCCTCTCTTTTCACTGATGATTTTTTGGCATGCATTTCTTTTAGTTTCAATTTGTTTTTATTTTACGTAAAAGTTGTGTAAGCTTACTTAAAAATAAAAAAAAACCTTCATATATACATATATATGATACTACTATTCTCCCCTTACAAATTGTAAGTGTTTAAAACGAATACATTCTAAGAAGCTCTAATTAATTTGAAATGACTTCAATTGAATATAGATTTGATATTCACATTTTCAACGAAAAAAATCACAGGATAATAAAACACAACATACAACAAAAAGCGATTGAAAATGTTATTAAAATGAAAGGAAATCAGCCGGGTTAGATACATTTATTTCTATAAAATCGTCAAACATTTTATTTTCAGTACGTAAAAAAAAAACAGGACAGCGGTGTAGAGTACCAAAAGGAAGAGGAATCATGAAGCCATGTGTGTAAATATATAAACACTCGAAAGTAATAAATATTTAAAAGGGAGGAAAAACAGGTTTCCATGGAGACGTACGATTTAAACCATCTTGCATAGCTTAGGGTCACTTTCATCCAGCAGGTTGTGGTCTTGATCCTCTCCATAGATCTCCTTTTTCCAAACGACGACAATAAATAGTTCACACCTCGAGGTCCGAGTCACTGTCCGTTACCGAGAGAAGCGTTTGGCCCTCGGCTCGCTCGCTGTTGATATCCGGGCTGCTCGGGGGATGCTGGGGGCCCTCGGAACATAATCGGTGGTGCTGCAACCTGGTAGGGCGAAAAATACGGGAGATTTTTTTTAGTTTTTTACATATAATAAAGATAAATTGTAAGTTTTGAAGACATTTTAAGAAACAACTATGGATCGTTTAGTGTTACACCATTCCCAACTTGTGTAGTATATTATAATCGTTTATTAAGCAAAAAAATAATATTTTTAATCGATATTTGGTTGATTTTTTCTCTCTTTTTAAATCCAAGAAATAAAGTTCCGATTGGTTGTACCGTAAAACAATTAGTACGCATTTAAAACTAAAACTAGCAAGATATAAGGACAAAAGCAAACGTGAAATTAAGATTTCGTGTTTCAAATATGTATTTGAATTATTTTTCATTCGTTTTTCTCACGAATTTTATAGTTAATCCTAATGTTTCTGAATGAATTGGACCGTTTGAGTTTATATTTAATATTATCGCTTTTGATGCTTCTTTTACATAATTAGCAGGGGGTTATAAATGAATACAAGACTTAAAATAATAGTTATTATTTCGAATAACTTTTTTATGAACCATGTTTCTTATTTTCTTATATCACACTTGTTAAATAAACCAATGAAACTTAAATTAACCTAAATCAACCCCCTTAAACTGCAATTTTAGCAAGTCAGAACTCGTAGTGTATGTTGCTAGTTTACCCAGTTTTAAGTATTTAATCGCGTACTTCTTAATTGTACTATTTCTGAAAGAAAAAAATATATCATTTGAGTTTATGTTAGGTTCTATTGCTTTTGATTCTGATTTTACATCAAGGTTGGTAGATTTCAAATGAAAATAAGCCTTCAAATAATAATAATTATTATTGTTGTGGATTACTCTTCTATGAACCATTGTATTGTCTAATGCGGACGAAAACCAGTGCCAAGAGCAGAAGTAGCAGCAAGATGACAGACAAACCTGGCGGCAACCTCTAGATATGGATTTCACTGCCATACAAATTTCTCGACTGATGATAAAAATTAATGTATGATAGATAGTAGGCGGCACGGCAGCTGAGTAGTTAGTGTGTCTGCAGCGGTGTTCTGAGGTTCAAATCCAGCTACAAGCCTTCCTGTGCAGAGTTTGCATGTTCTCCCTGTGCTTACGTAGGTTTCCTCTGGGCAGATGATTTCAAATGAAAATAAGCCTTCGAATGATAATAATTATTATTATTGTGGATTATTCTTCTATAAACCATGCTACTTTCGTCTTTTATTACTTTCTATTGTGAATTGGTAAAAAACAAATTCAAATAAAATGAAATTGAATGTACATTTCTTTAATCTTCTAGCAAAAGATGTAGCCATAGAGAATTGGATCTGCAGGAGTTCAAATCCTAACCTACTTTTACGCACGATTGCGCCTTTTACGCACGGCCAGCAAAGCGACCCAGAAGCCGAACGGATCATAGAATAGTTCGTTTGAGTTGGGAATTTTCAGTTGGTAAGGCTTAGAAATAACGTAACCGCTGGTTTTTAAATAAATAAACCCTCCCAAGCTCTTCACCTGTTCTTAGCAGCCGCAGCTCGGTCTCTCTGCCTGCGGTTCTTGAACCAATTCCCCACCTGAGTCGGCGTGAGTCCGGTCGCGTGCGCCAGCTCTCGCTTTTTGCCGGGGTTCGGATAGGGATCCTGCAGATACCACTCGCGCAACAAGCCGCGCGTGCGCTCTTTGAAACAGTGCGTCTTCTGCTCGCCATCCCAGATGGTGCGCGGCAGCGGGAACTTCTTACGCACCCGGTATTTGTCCACGGGCCCCAGCGGGCGTCCGCGCAACTTCTCCGCCTCGCGGTAGTGCGCCTCCAGCCACATGGCCTGCAGCTTCCCGTGGGAGGCACGCGTGAAGCGGTGGGTTTCCACGATGCGGTACAGCTCGCGGAAACTGCCACTGTGGTAGGCCACCACGGCGCGGGCGCGGCGCACCGATTCGTGTTCCGAGATGGAGTCCCGGCCGTCCGACGTCACCGGGAGGGACCACAGGAAGCGCGCGAGACGCTCCACGTCGCCGGTCTCCTCCAGGGTCTCGCACACGCTGGCGATCTGCGAGGCCGAGAAGCAAAAGCCCGGCAGGGGGGCGCAGGAGCCCGCGGGGTCACCCGGGGATGCATCCGCCGGGTGAGGGAGGAGAAGGCGAGAGGCCGAGAAGAAGTCGAGGGGCGACCTGAACACCATGTGGATGGGGGCGCCCGCAGCGTGTGGAGACGAGCCCCGCCGGGGATGCGGCCTATGAACGCACCTTGGATGGAGGGCGGGGCCGACACTCCCATTTCTGATTGGGCAGGCGGGAGACTGACGTTGTGGCGTCACTGTCTATCAAACTTTGAGTGATGGGACTTGAGTTCAAAAGTGATGAATTGAGACCAGTTTTAGGCACGTTACTTTAAAAAATGAATAATTATAGTTACTTAATACTTCTTTCAAAAAGTAACGTTTAGTAACCATACCTGTCAACCTCCACGGCTCCATGCCCTTACAAACTGTCGTATTTTCCCTTATAAAATACAAAATAATCTTACACCATATTTTTTCTTCAAACGTGTTTATTTATGTAGTTTAACATGTTATATTGTACATGTGTTTCGTTATATCATATATATAGTTAATTAACATTTTGTTAGATACTGAGTTGCTCGACACGAATGAGGTTTATAATAAAAAAGTTCGAAAATGAAGTCGCTTGGACGTTCACTGAAGAAGGAAAAAATTCAAAAATGCATACATGCAAATATAATTAGGTAGAATAATACATTATTGGGCAGCACGGCGGCACAGTTCATGTCATGGGAACCTCCTGCGTGGGTTCAAATCCAGCTCCAGACTTCCTGTGCGGAGTTTGTATGTTCTCCCCGTGCTTGCGTGGGTTTCCTCTGGGCACTCCGGTTTCCTCCCACGTTCCAAAAACATGCATTTCAGGTGAATTGGCCTGTACAAATTGTCCCTAGGTGTGAATGAGCGAATGAGTTGTCTGTCCCTGTGTGCCCTGCAAATGGCTGGCAACCAGTTGAGGCTGTCCCCTTCCCACTGCCCGGAGATTGCTGGGATGGGCTCCAGCCCCCCCGCGACCCTAATGAGGATAAGCGATTAGAATAATACATTAACTTATTCAAATGATGAATTCATTTTCTGCATTAAATTATTGTTGCTAATATACCGATGAAAGGGATAACCACAAACCTGTCTTTTTTCATTTTCTCCTTTTATACTTCCTTTTTTTCTTCTTTATACAACATAATCATTCGTTTGTCTTGGTGATTGGTAGCAGGCATCATTGTAGATTGCCAAAATTGTAGCACTATTCCACATAGTGTCTTGCTGTGAGTGAATAGGTGCCACATCGTGTTTGTAAAGTTTTCCATCGCTTAATAAGAGGAATTGAAGCGTTTATATGGGGCGCAATATGTTGTACGAAATATAATGGTACCTCTACTTATGAATTTATTCATTCTGGGAGTACATTTGTAACCTAAAACATTTGTAAGTAGGGACACCTTTTGAATGTAAATGCGCTAATCCGTTCCAAGCCCCGCAAAAGTATAAAAACGTTTTTTTTAAATCATAAAAAAGCATCAGAACATGAAAGAAACATATTTTAAAATAACATTACCACACATTAAACAGAAAACAAGAGGCACATAATGTAAAAAAAAAACAAAGAATGAAGGATATAATAAAAATAATAATTTACTTTTTTGCCTTCTGTTATTGAAAAACTGATCCAACGACACCTGCTTTTTCTGGCTTTTGGCAATCTGTCGGAAATGCGCGAAGCAGACATCATAAGGAGCCATAGTCTGACACTTTTTTGAGGTGATTTCTTTCCGCAAATTCTGAGACTTGATTGAATTTTACCAAAACGTCTTTTATTTGGTCTGGTGGAATGATGCATCCTCCTCGAAGTCTTTGAACTACTCCTTTACCACGGTGTGTGTTTTCATACCTTTCCAATATCTCTTGCTTTGTGTCGATGGCCAGAAAAAGTCTCTTCTTTTCTCCTGTGCATATCTTGTGAATGATAGTGTTGCATAGCGGTATCATACAGTAGACTGTTTACAGAGCAGGAAGGGGACACGAAGAGCATGCCGGGACTCACTCATGCGCATCGGGTTGCGAGGTAGAACTGTGGTAGTGGCAAATGGCAGCACGTACTGTACTGTATTTTGGACATTCCTATCCTAAAACGCTTTTGTAAATAAAGGCAATACTTTCTTCAGATACTTTAGAGGTACCACTGCATTAACTCAACAGGGGTTTATATTTTTACAATGGCTACTTTTCAATTTTTTATCTGTTAGCACATAAATTCTGAATAAATTAGCTTTTTATTCATGATTGTGTCTCGCATGTTGGTGATTCTCGTATATTTCTATCGACACGTGTTCGGATAATCGACAAACGGCAGATGGACCACCAGGTATCCAGGTGGATAATCGGAGCAAGCACTTTAATCGTCCCCCCCACCCTACTCTAATATTATAAACTGTGAAGTAAGCCGCATTCTCATCGACGCAGGGATTATAACTTGACGTTTAGTCTAATAGCGAGCGTGTTATTCAATCAACATTAACACATGTTGGCGGCCCGGCGCCATATGTTTAGGAGCGTGCCACTTTTGGGTAAGTGGGGGTCCGGAAGGGCACTGGAACATGAAATTGTGTATTGGGGGCGGGGCCAAAGAAAATCATTTCAAACATGGGCCGTTTTACGGTTCGGAGCTTTGGGGATGCGGGGGTGGGAAAACTACAGCTCGCGGGCCACATGTCGCCCCTCAGGCTTTTTCATCCGGACCATCAAACATAAATGGTCAATATGTAATGACAATGTTTTTAATAGTAAATATAGTACTACTAAAAACATTGTCCTCATAGTCACTTTTTGCAACAAAAATACTACTTCAGGAATACTCCAAAACGACTAGAAAACTAAATATAGAAATTACTTCTTAAAAACAGGCACCTAATGTAATATTTGGTCCTCATTCTGATAAGACAAAAAATAATAGAGAAATACTAACAAAATACTACTAGAGTAGTAGTATGATACAAAAATACTATTACAGAAATATCACAACAGAAATACGACAAAAATACAACGATCATAATATTAAAAAATACTAAAGAAATACGACAAAGATACTTGTATGGAAATACTTCAAAAATACTTTTACAGAAATACTACAAAAATACCACTACATTAGACTGATACAAAAATAATTGTATATACATATAACGACAGAAATACTACAAAAATGCTTGTACAGAATTATTACTACAAAAATACAACTAGAGTATTACTACAAAAACACAGCTATACTACAAAAAATATACGATGGAAATACTAAAAAATAATACTGTTGAAACACTACAAAATACTGCAAAATAAAAGTACAGTAATACTATGAAAAAAATACAAAAATATAACAAAAGTAATACTACAAAAAACTACAGCTGTACTACAGAAATTATACTATGGAAATACTACAAAAATACTACTGCAGAAATACTACAAAATACTGCAAAATAAAAGTAAAGTGATACTAGGAAAATACTACAAAAATCTGACAGAACAAATACTACAAAATTACCACAAAAATACAAACTAGAGTAATACTACAAAAATACTACTGTAGAAATACTACAAAACACTGCAAAATAAAAGTATAGTAATACTAAGAAAATACTACAAAAATATAACGAGAGTAATACTACAAAAGTACTACAGCTATACTAGAGAAATTATACTATGGAAATATTGCAAAAAAAGTGCAGAAATACTGGCAAATTACCACAAAAATACAATTAGAGTAATACTACAAAAATACTAATAGTGTTTCAAAATAAATGAGATGAAATGGTCTTTTTTTATAAAGAAATAGAAAATGAAATGTAACTGGTACAAAGAAAAAGATGAGAAAAAGTGAATTGGCTTACGTTATCATTTTTCCTCATGTAGGATGTGATACAAATTTGATACTCATTATTCTGGAACAAAATACTTTCCCCCCAGTACCAGTATTGTAAGACGCTCATTTCTCAAGAGTGGGATGACGCTTTGCACCAAAAACAGTGACCAGATAATGAAGGTGCTGTATCAGAGTTAGATCAGGATGCTTCACCTGCTACTGGTATGCATGGAAACCAGTCCTATCTGTTTTATATGGAGGAGCAAACCCCTATAAAAAAACTGAGTGGAGAGGGATGGGCGCTGCCAGACTGTACTTGCCCAAGACACACTACAGGAAGTGGTGGCCCTTGCAACGATTAAAGAGTCAGTGGATCTTAAATGCTGAGGTATTGCATCTATAATTCTCTATCAACATACAGTGGTACCTCTACTTATGAACGTATTTACATACAAAGGTCTCAGCTTATAAAGAACCTGAACGGAAAAATATTGTCTCTCGTTACAAAGGCGTTTCAGGATACGAAGTCAAAAATACAGTGCACTACCCGCTGCTATGCGCCACTTCCAGAGTTTCTTGAACATAAACAGTTGGCTGGATGTATCCCAGCATGCTCTTTGTGTCACCGTCACAGTTCAAAGACGAAGAAGAGGAAGGTTTCCGACAAAATAGCAGGGAGGAGGATGCGGCCATCATACAATCAGCCTAAATTATTTTAGCTAAATTCCATGAAGTCTCGGAATTAGTAGAAAGAAATCTCCCACAAAGCCGACGTCATTGGATCGGTTTTTCAAGAAGCGCTCGGCAAAAATGTAGATGGTCTGCATTTATATAGCGCTTTTCAAGTCAATGAAGACCTCCCAAAGCGCTTTACAATTTGCTTCACACTTACCCATTCACACACACAAAATCACACACCAATAGAGAGTCAGCCATGCAAGACGCCTACCTGCTTATTGGGGGCATTAGGCATTCAGTGTCTTGCCCAAGGACACTTTGACATATAACACAGAGGAGCAGGGAATCGAACCTGCGACCTCTTAATCCTAAAATGAGCACCCTACCTCCTGAGCTATAGAAAGAGGAAGGGCAGCGCCTGCGATCCGGTGCTCGCTGGACGCGGGATGCAAGCCACTCATGCAATCGGATCGTGATCCGAATACGGAAGTGGATCTTCCGTAGCGGGAGATGGCGGTGTCAAGGACGGAAAAACAGGTCAATAGCCAGGACAGGAGAGCAGAAACGTGGTCGGGATCAAAAACGGGTCGGAAACCGGGACGGGAGAGCAAACGTGGTCGGGATCAAAAAAAGGTCAGAACCGGGGACAAACGGGGAGATCAGGAACGGACGGGTGGAAAAATGAGACAGGCGGGAGTCAGGGTCAAAATGCTTGCCTTGTAAAAACAGAGGTTTGCTGCCGGACTGACAACCAAGTGAAAGGACTGGGCTTAAAAAGGTAAATGAATATTTTTATTCTTTCCCTTATTCTTTGTTTTTCTTTTTACGTTATGTGCCTCTGGTTTCATGTTTATATTGTGGCAACCTGATTCCAACATGTATTTGTTTCATGTTTTGATGCATTATCCCCAAAAAACGTGGGTAATGGGGGACCAGAAACTTGGGTTTGGAACGGATTAGCGCATTTCCATTCATAATGCGTCTCTACTTACCAATTTTCAAGTTACATAACTACTCTCAGAACAAATTAAATTCCTAAGTAGAGGTACTACTGCAAATAATTTTTAATAAATAAAACTCAGCCATTTCTTTCCCTCTGGGCCGGTCCCTGTGCTAACGTTTACAAACCAATATGGCCGTCACTCAAAAAGCATAAGGAAATCAACACGTATTCATAAAACATTCTTGTGTGTTGTTTACTTTGTATCAAACGCCCCCTCCCCCCATTTCCCCATTACTCCCAGTAATCATCCATACTGTGGCACCTACAACAGGGACAATCAAATCACTTGTGGAGCGTCCCCCTTTTCAGAGACGGGACAATTAGCGCAAGATGCACGACACTTGTAGAGTGCTTACGCTCTCCCTCCGTCATGAACAAAGACCCCAGACCCTAATTATCCCCTGCGCTAACCTCAGATAACAAAAAAGCCGACCTCTTAGGCCTGAGCAGAATTTAACCCTACCTGAAATACAGCAGGGGGGTGACCTAGGCCTCCCCCCCCACTAACTCATCTTCGTTAAGCTGCTAATCACTTCCTGGCTCTTTGGGGGACCTTTTGTGTGTTGCACACCCGACAACAGAATTTCTGGCTTAATGGGTGTGAGGGGCAATCGGGGGGGAGTTGTTTGCCCAGGACATATTATTGGAATGACTCGTTACTTCAAGGCCTTAGTATGTCACAGGTTAAAAAAATACCTAGATCTATTATCCTTTATCGCCTATTGCTGCGTGCAGGGCCAGCACAGCGCACTTAAGCAGGGCCTGGTGCTTCTTTTATTTGCCGTGCTGGGCCCGAAAAAAATTAACTACACTTGTACAGCCGTGATCCATTATCCCAGATTGCATATTTTTGCCATTACTTCTGCCTAAAAAGAACTGCACTCATACAACTGCTATCTCTAAACTCTTATTTCTGCAAGCAGGGACAGCTTTTGTCAGGACTGGAGGCTTTCTTTGCCATGCTGTCTACCAGAAATTAAACTACACTTGCAGTGATCCATTATCCTTGATTGCATAGTTTTGCCGTTACTTCTGCCTGAAAAGAACTGCTATCTATAAACTTATTTTTGCAGGCAGGGAGGTTTTTTTTTAGGACTCGAGGCTTTTTTTTGTCATGCTGTCCAACAGAAATTAAACTAAACTTGCACAAGTGTGATCCATTATCCATGTTTGCATATTTTTGCCATTATTTCTGCCTAAAACAAACTGCACTCGTACAACCGCTATCCAGACACTCTTATTTCTGGGAGCCGCGACGACCAAAAAGCACTTTTGTTAGGCCTGGCGCACGGTTGTGGCCGCAATCCTTTATCCCCAGTTGACTATTGCTGAGAGTTGGGGCTGAGAGAGCAAATTTATGTCATGCATTGCCATCTATTTCTGTTCTTTTCGCCTCAAATGAATAGCAACCATGAGGCTGTGATTCATTATCCCCGGTCAACTATTTTTGCATATTGTATGAGTTTCTGTTCCCCATTACCCACGTAAAAGAGGGATTCGCTGATCCCTTTATCTCCCTCAATTGTCAGGGCACCACTTCCTGTGGCGTTTCTTGGGCCAAAATAGCGCCCATCCTTCTTCAGGCTGTTATTTCTTTTAGGTTGGATTACAGTACTGTAGATGGAATGTCACTAGTAAGGCAAATTCTTTGTGCACAGGTAGAGGTAGCTTACAAACCCAAATACAGCAGTATCTCTACTCATGAATGTCTCTACATACGAAAGTGTCGGGTTACAAAGTACCTGAAAGGAAAAATATTGCCTATTGTTACAATGTAAAAATACAGTACTATATGCGCTGCTATTTGCTGCTACCAGTTTCCCTAATGTAAACAAAGTGGTTATCGCTTCAACCCATTGCGTATGCGTGCTCCCAGCATGCTCATTGTGTCGACGTCACAGTTCAGAGACGAGGAGTAAGGGGATCCGGAAAGATAGCGGGGAGGAGGACGCAACCATCATTTAATCAGCCCAAATTAAAGACGTTTTAAGAAAATTCCTCTCAGTTTCGGAATTTGTAGAAAGGAATCACCCGTATAGCAGACGTCATTGGATCGTTTCTTTCAAGAAACTCTGGGCAAAAGGTAACTGAATTATTGTAAGTGCCTCTCGTTTTTGTTTATTGTGCAGCAATGTAGCTTTAACATGTATTTGTTTCATGTTGTGATGCTCTTTTATGATTTATTAAAAACTAAAAACATACTGTAGTTTTGCGGGGCTTGGAACGGATTAGCGTACTTACATAGAAAAGC
The DNA here is from genome assembly GCF_059441175.1 of Urocampus carinirostris. NCBI lineage: Eukaryota > Metazoa > Chordata > Actinopteri > Syngnathiformes > Syngnathidae > Urocampus > Urocampus carinirostris. The sequence goes on along the minus strand of NC_142367.1, from coordinate 20,473,865 downwards.
CGTCTCTACTTACAAAGTTTTCAGGTTACGAAACTAATCCTAGAACGAACTCAATTCGTACGTAGAGGTACCACAGTGTTCAGGTTAAAAACACGAATGAGACTAATTCCGCATGTCGCAGTACGCACAAAACGGTGACAGATGGCCGACAGACACAAACATCAAAACACAAACACCTTCCCGCTAAAAGGACAAACAAGATAATCAGATAATTTGACTAATAATTCATCGGATAATGGCAGATGTCGGGAGTCCAGGTCACGCCACTTTCAGCGCGCGAAATTAAAAAAAAAACACATCTGGAGCGCAAACAGCATCTGCCGAGGGACACACGCAGGGTAGCAGTTAGCATGAGTAGCTCATCCTCAGCCCCTGTGAAATAACCATTTAAACCAAGAATCTCCAACCCTTTTCAAGCATCAACTTCTTCTTGTTACTAATAAGCGCAAAAGGGACCGTCTGATTCGAATTTAGGAAGACAGCTTGCTGAATAGCTAAAAGCTAGCTTGGCAGTTAGCTAGAAAGGTAAACAAGTAGAAAAACTCAAATGGCGATAGATAGACAAAAGAATACATAAGAGAGCTCAAATCAAAGCTAAATAGCTAGTGAAAAAGGATCCCAAATTTCAGTTTGAAAACCAAGCAAATAAAAAGGTCAAATATTAGCTAGATAGCATGCAAAATTGTTTAAAAAGCTAGCTAGATAGCTTGCTAAATAGCTAAAAAATAGCTTGATAAATAGCAAGAAAGGTAAACAGGAAAAAGTAGGAATCTAGAAAGCTAGCTAAAAGGGTAAAAAGCCATCTAAATAGCAGAATAGAATGCTAAAAACAAAGCTAAATAGCAAGCTAGAAAGGATCACAAAATGTAGCTTGATAACTAGCAAAAAAGGCCAAATGTTAGCTAAATGTCATGCAAAAAAATGTAAACCGCTAACTATATTTCTTGCTAAATAGCTAAAATTGTAGAAAACAAGCTAACTACAAAGCTAAAAAGGTAGCCAGATAGCTAGCTCCAAAAACCATTCATTCGCTTTATAAAACCCACAAATCTGAATTTAGTTTGTTGCAATTCCTGTCAAAATAAAATATAAATAAATTTGTTTTGTCCATGACTTCAACTGGAATTAATAGATTTGAATTTCCAAATTAACAAATTGTGTTATTACCATAATGCTACTATATAAATAGCAGGTTAATTAAGGGATATAGGGTAAAATAGACTCAACCAGTTAAAAACGTTTTACTAGAAAATCACAATGACCCAGCAAGGGTGAACTACTTTCAGAACAGGGGCACCATGGTTGGAGACCCCTAATTTAAGTTTTCTGAAAAATGCTCATTGAGACTTTAAAAAATACAATTATGATTAAGAATAGGAATTCTGCGTGAAATAATTTTTTGAATTAAAATAAAAGAATCTTTAAAAAAAAAAAAAAAAAAAAAAGGATGTCATTGCTTAATATTGTTGCTTTTTTTCCCCCAGTGATAAATACGTGTTGGTCATTGTTGCTTCAACGGCTGTGTATCAGTCGACAGAACACAAATGTAAGAGTAGGTTTAACAAACACAGATATTAAATCGAGAAACTAGTGTTAAATATGATCTACACTGCATGAGTAATGTTCTAGCTATGAACTCCGAATTCGGAGTTGAATTTTAACAGCACCAAAGACTTTTTACCTAGTGGCAAACTTGACTAACACTCCTTAGTGCAGTCTTGTGTAGATACTAGCTTATCAGTGTAAAATTAACTCTACGTTCAGTGTACATTTTACACTCCGTAGAAAGGAATTGGGGTAGTGTTAAAATGTAGTCTTTAGGTGTTAAATTAACATTGGTCATTCGATTGTGCAGGTGGAGTCTGATGCATTTTGTGGTCGGTTACAACTTAGCTACTGTGTTGCCTATAATATTCAATGTTTTTGCTCTTTAAAGGGACAGTGTGTAATATGTAGTGCCTCCTAGCGGTAAAAAAACATTTCATTACAAAATAGATGGATTTAAATAATACACTAACTGTAATATAAATGTGAATTTTCTAATACTATCATGTTGAGAAATATGTATTAAATTGACATAAATTTAGGCTCCCCTAAGGGGAGCTGACCTCTATGTTGACCATTTTGTTTGTACAGTTGCCCCCCAAAAACTTTTTATTCTACTCTTTTTCTATCATTTTTTTCTTTTATTGTATTTTATTTTTCATTCTTTGCTGCCTTTTTCTTGTTTTGTTTTCATTTTTATCTCTATTTTTCACCCATCACTCTTTAGTTTCTCTTCTGCCTTTTATCTTTTCTTTTTTGTCCTGTTTCCCTTTACTTTTATTACTTGCTTTTCCCTTTTCTTGTTTTTCTTACTTTTATCATTCTCTTTTTCTGGTTTATCATTTCTTCCCTCCCTCCCCATTCCCAATTGTTCCTTTTTCTTGTTTCTTCTATCTTTCCTTTTTTCCTTCTTCACAGAAGACTGATTCACATCATGCCGATTTTGGCTAACCTGCATTGGCTCCCTGTTAGCCTAAGATGTGATTTCAAGGTTCTCTTAGTATTATACAAAATCATAAATGGATTTGCTCCCTCATATCTTTCAGATCTGATTCCCCCCTATGTTCCGGTCCGAAGCCTTCGTTCTGAAAGCGCCGGTCTACTGGTGATCCCAAGAGCCAAGAAGAGATCCGCCGGTTCGAGAGCGTTCTCCATCCGGGCTCCGGTGCTGTGGAATACTCTTCCCCCTGAGATCCGATCTGCAACCTCAGTGGAAATGTTTAAATCTAGGCTTAAAAGACACGTCTACTCTATAGCATATGAATAACCTATACTTTTTGTGGATAATATCTCTGTATTATTTGTAATTGCAACATCCTTTGCTGTCTGGTAATCCTGAAAGGGGGATACCACATGTGCGGTCCCTTCTCAAGGTTTCTTCATTTTCCTCATGTTGAGGTTTTTGAGTTTTTCCTTGCCCTCATGTTGGTTCCAGATCAGGGGATGGTGTAATAATAGTCTGAAATAATTATCTGTGCAATAAACTGTGCAGCCCTTTGAGACTTGTTGTGATTAAGGGCTTTACAAATAAAAATGACTTAACTGGTCAAATAAAACTGAAAAGAAAAACATTGCTTTTCTGTCACCTTTGAGTTTCCGTAGTTTGTCATATAGCACTTGTTTCTGGTTGCACAGAAGGAGTGACATCTAGAAGTCAAATATGACACACTATCCCTTTAATACAAGACCTCTATCAGTTTTGAATGATAGTCAGATTAAAACATGAGGAAAAACAACAAATCTGATATTTTGGCAACCTCTCCCCCTCACCTCAGGAAGAGGTCAAAATCTATTATGGCTCAATCGAAACTTAAGTCTTCTTTTGTGGGTTTTAATCGGGCGCAAAAACCATGTGCGTGAAAGGAGATGGTGAAAGGGAAATTAAAATCCCGATAAAAGGTGGGGTCACATTGTGATTCTGGGCGGTGCGGGAGCATTAGTGTCTTTTTTGGGCTAGGTCTCGTCTGGTTTGGCCACGGGGCCGGGGGGAAGGGGGTGTTAATCCCTCGATAATCCGCCGCATGTTAACCTATCTGAGCAGCAAGAGCCGGATTATCCTGATAACAATGGCCGGCCGCTCATCTTCTAAATTACTCCACTCAAAATCATATGCTTCACGCAGAGATCAGCGGGCCCGTTTGGCCCCCCTGTGTTGGTGGCACACAAAACACACGCTGTATTTAATAACCGCGTATGGAAAATTGGACTTCTAATTTTGCATCATTTCCATAAGATTAAAATGATAAAAAGAGCAAGGATCAAGGCTGCAACTGGCATCCGCTAAAACAAGGAGGCATTTTGGGGAGGACATAATTAAAATAGTTGAGATTGGAAAAAGGGAGGGGGGGTGGTGGGCGAATGCCCCACTTACTAAAATAACAACTAGATTTTCGGGAACTGTCCTTTGATAAATGTCCCGATCGGAGCACACACAGTGCCTTGCAAAAAGTACGACCTTCTTTTGCTGCAATCATAGCCACAAGTCTTTCTGGGTATGTCTCCAAGTTTTTCACAGCTTGTAACAGAAATATTTGCCCATTCTTCTTTACAAAACAGCTCAAGTTCCTTAAGGTTTGTTGGTGATGGTTTGTGCACAGCATTTTTCAGATCTTTTCACAAATGCTCAGGATTGAGATCTGGACTTTATGTTGGTCATCCTAACACCTTTATATTATTAGTTTTAAACCATACCATTATATATTTTGCTTTTGTAGGGTGGTTGTGCTGTTGGAAGGTGAACAAGCACTTCAACAGATTTTCTGCCAGAATCACCTTTTATTTAGCTCCATCCATCTTACAATCAACTCTAACCATCTTCCAGTCCCTGCTGACAAGCATCACCAGAGGATAATACTCCCACCTCCATGTTTGACAGTGGCGATGGGGTTTTCACGGTGATGTGCAGTGTTACTCTTATGCCAAACATAGTTCAGCTCAAAAAATTCAATTTTGGTCTCAACTGACCAGAGCACCTTCTTCTACATGTTTTTTGTCTCCCATATGGCGTTTTGCTAACGCCAAACGGACCTTGATATGATATTCTTTCAGAAAGGACTTTCTTCTTGCCACTTTTCCATAAAGGGCAGACTTATGCAGAGTACGATTAATAGTTGTTTTATGTACAGATTGTCCCACCTTAGATGTGTATGCCTGCAGGTCATCCAATGTGATCATGGAACTCATGGTTGCTTCTCTGATTAGTTTTCTCCTCATTTGGGCTGAAGGTTTTGTTTCTTTCTTCCAATAATCAGTCTACTAGTATGATTTTTCATGATATTGTCACATTTCAACATGGGATATTTGAGATTTTGAAAGCAGTGGAATGTTTTTATGAGCCTGTGGAAAACCTGATGGGTCTACACCTCCCCCAATCCCTAGTTCCGGAGGCTCACCAGGTAAATTGTGTCGGAGTCACAGGATCTAGACCAGTATCTCTCAACGGCAGGTTGGGACCCAAAAGCTGGTCAGTAGACCCTGTGTCTTTGCCTTGGCGAAATAATGAGCAAAAAATAGATTTTAAAAAAAGGCAATTATACTCCTTGACAGTAGATGGCAATAATGCACCTCTAAACCTCTTCAGTCAATTGTCACAGCTCATTTTGATATGATTTTGTAGGTTTTATTTCCTTTTCTGCCCATAATAATGTGTCCCAAGAGGTTTAAAGGGGAAGGGAAAATGGAAAACTGAACTACAATTGAGTTGAAGAAGGAAATAATTGCGAAATATGTGATTGGTGTACGGGTGTCTGTCATTGAAGCACTGCTGGAAGGTAAAGTGCTTCAATGTTTTATTTTTTAGCTTTTGTGTATATTAATCTTCATGTATATCAATCTTTATTATCTCCACAATTGAATAATCATAGTTTAGATACACTATTAATATTTGGAATTTCTGTTAGTATGTGGCAAAGCAGGTTTAGGGCTTGGTTTATCCAAACTAACAGCAACATTAACAAAAACGAATAACCCACATTGGCCATGAGCCACAGTGACCACAAATTTACAACAAAATGGCCACAAGATAGTTCAAGCTTTGAAAAAAAAAGGTGTTCAGTTCATTTTTAAACACTTTCTAGTTTATTTTAACGAGAAAACGGTTAGGAAAGACTGAACTAGAATAGAAAATTTATTAATAAATATCTCATACTATTGTATGTATTTGAAGCAAGATTTTGAGTTAGTAATTAAACTAATTCAAAAAATGTAATATTCATTGATGTCTAACTGCAAAAATCTTGCATTTCAACATGGCTGAATAATTCTAAATGACAAACTCCGCTTCAGTTTTGTTCCATTTAGCCTCTGCAATCCATAACAGTCATTGCAGGGGCTTCCTACAGTACTTCATAAATTTGGTGGGCCACCAAGCTCTCGACTGTGTTGCAAACAACATTTCTCTCCTATATGAATCAATCAATATATGCCCATGTTGAATCATTTTCCCAATCTATTTGTCCTTGAACACCAAACTTACAAAGTTATCCGGTGGTAACCAAGTATCGGATAAAAAAAGACGCGAGTATTTTATCTATTTGATGTGCTTTGCATCCCCGACTGCGTGATTCAAAAGCAGAGACTGTAGTAGGACGTCTGATCATCGTTTTGCTCTGTAGATCAGTTTTTTGCCTGCCTTTGTTTAGTTTTCCAAATGGCAACAAATGAAAGGGAAGATTATACATGACCCAGGTTAAAATTCACATATGCTACTTTCGATCGGGTCAAGACCGTTTAATCATCGGCCTTAAGTGGATTGTGGGTGCGCGCGTGCCAAACAATCATCCAAATTGAATGTAAACCCCCTACCCCAAAAAAAAAAAATCAACTCTTATTACTCACACAGTATATTTAGATTGCTCATTCACATTTGAACACAAATCCCATAATCCCACTGGGGATTGAGAAGACCTTAAAGAAGCAATGTGATTATGATTAAACGAGTGGCACGGATTAGACGAGGCCCGTCGTTGGTGTAGTGCAACTTTATGGTAGCAATGATTTTCCTCACGCCTTGAAGCAGGAGTCTCAAACAACTTTGAGACCCCCACATTAATTTGAAATTTTAAGTGAGGGGCCAAATACCAGGAAAAAAAATCTAGCAGTGGGTCAGACTAGAGGTTTAAAAAGAGAAAAATAAAGCGACAAAGAAATAAAGAGAACAAGGGAGACAGAAGGAGAGAGGTGAGGAAAGAGTGACAAAAAAAGAAAGCACAATAGAGATAGAAAAGAGAAAAAAAAGAGGGAGGAAAAAAAAGACTTGGAAAGATTATATTTATATATATATTATGTATGAAAAGGGAGAAAGAGATAAGAGATAAAAAAGAGACAACAAAGGAGGTAAAGAGAGAGAGAGGGAAGGAAAGACCGAAAAAAGAGAAGTAGAGAAAGTATAACAGAGGGAAAGGGAGGAAAAAACGAGAGGGAAAGAGAAAGAGGTAAAAAATAGAAAGACAGATGAAGAAACCGAGAGAATAAAATTGAGAGACTTCGAGATCGAGAAAAAAATAGGGAAAAAGAATGAGATGAGAAAAAGAGAAAGAGACAAAGGAGAAAAATGGGTAAGTGTGTGAAATTGTCAATGAAAAAGTAGATGAGAGTGAAATAGACAAATAGAGAGAAAGATGTAAAAAGGAAGAAAAAGACAGGGTAAGAAAGAGGAAAAACAGAGAAAGAAAGAACAATAAGAAAGTAACAAAAAACAGAGAGAGGTAGTATGAAAGAGGGTAAAAGAAAACAAAGAGAATGGTTACTCTGCAAGTGGCGACTGGCTTTGGCGACATCAAGTGGACACATTTGACCGTGCAGCTCATTTTTCTTCCCCGCTTCTCTTGGCATCGTTTCCCGGGCAGGATTAAAACCCTTGGCGGGCCTGACCTACGAGCCACATGTTCGACACAAGGGAGTGGCTGAACAATACACAGCATCCCTTTAAACAAGCGCATTTATGTTACAAAGACTTTTATAACTGTAATGGAACAAACCCGAAAACATTTTTTCCCTCAACGTCCTCATCATTTTTTATTTTCGGAACCCCCACAAACGTCCAGTGTGAGAAGATGAGAAAACAACATCCAGCTTGATGAGTGGCCAGGTTACCCCCAGCCCTCACATTTTTATTTCTCTCTCTATTTATATAGACGCCTTTTGTAACCAAATGTTGAGTGCAAACAAACAACAGCAATACAAACAGGAGAACCAGAAACGCACTGGATTGTTATTATTCTCTTTTTTTTTTTTTTAAACGACCACTTCACTCACTCTACGAAGCGACCTGCTAAGGAACATCATGGACAACATTGGAGTGGGAGGGGGTGTTGGTGGGGGGGACAACCCAAAAAAAGGAAAACATGCCGGCATGTGCGCTTCCCAGTGTGCTAGTAAAGGGGGCTAAGGCAGGGTTTGCGACCATCCCCCCACCGACAATCAAAAGTCCAACCAGTGATACTACACTTAAAAACTCCTTTTCACTCTTACCCACGTTCTTGCTCATCATCAGAAAGTTTGGCCACCGGGAATCCAGAAGCCGCAAGGGAGTGGAGCCAACCATTGTCGATCAATGTCCTCAAACAGGTGGCGTCCTCATGCAGTGCGGCCTGCAAAGGTGGCACAACACATACAGTACATGCACGGGGGGTTATGTGTTAATGTGTGCGTTTGGCCTTGAGGTGGGGGAGGGGGGTGATTTGACATTCCCCCCAAAAAGTCCGGAATAATCGGCGTGTAATGTCTTTATCTGATGTCTTCCCTCAGCCATTTCTGACAAACACGCACGCACCCGAGGTCCTCATGGTGTGAAGTCAGGTGTTGACATTCAAGGGGAAAAAAACATTTTTTTACCATCACGATGGTTCAGTTCATAAAATCTTGACAGTTTAAGCTGCCGGTTTGAGGTGGTTGGGTTGCACGTGCCTGTGACGTCACAAACACGCACATCCCGAGTGCCATTTGAGAGGAGAAAAAACATGGCGCTGTGGAGAAACTCCTCCTCCTCCTCGATGCTGTCGCTGCTGCTCCACAGGGCGGACGCAATCCAGCGCTCGGTGGAGGGGATGCGGGTGGTGGCCGCGGCTACCAGGGGTCTTCCAATTCGCTGGCACACTAGATGGGACAGACATGGAGACGGGAAGGGGCGAGGGGGTGTTGGAGGGTAGGAGTCAGTTTCTCATGTCGGTTTCATACATGACTGAGTTGCAACAAAATGCACTTTTTTGCAGTGAGTCCCGACAACGGGATGAACGACCCGATGAGGACTCACCTCGCCGGGACACCTGTCGGGACTTAAAAGCGAGAATGGGAGGGGCCAGCTTTCCTCAAAATTATAGAGCAGAATAAAATTTCCTTTGTTGAGAGGAGACTCCATGACTGAATTTGTTAGTGATGCTAAGATTCCAAAAATCATAGGATCTTTGGACCACAAACCAAAAATGAAGAAAAATCACACATTTTGATCTATATCAGAAATACACTTGATCAAATGGGTAAAATGTATTTACAGACGCTTTTTTTTTTTTAAATTGAGTTTTTTTCCCCAGGAGGCCCTAAGTACTAGCTGCCCTTTTAAATCAAAGTACATTATTTTGCAAACTTTAAATATTGCTAATTCAGGATTACAGACCATTCAAAACATTGGGATGATGATCAAGACAATAAGATGAAGCTGATGCAGAAATAGGCAGACAAGACACAACAAATTACATTAAAGTATTTTTTAATTTACCTTGCGAAACAGATTTGGCCCCATGTAAGCCCCAAGTGCCTTGAAAACATAAGTGACCAGAATAAGAGCGTACTTCCAAATAATGACACTAGCCGAGTTTGTGTCAAACGTCCACTCAATGAAGCTGTCAATAACACTGAAGCCTCAAGGTGGCGCTCATTTCCCAAATGGTTTGTTTGGGGTCAGGGCAGTAAATGAACCGCACACGACACAATTTGCGGTCAACAAAATCAGTTCGTAAAACAATCTCAGCAGCAAATATTGGTCACCTGCTCACACACACCACGCAACACACACAAAAAACCACAGGAGTGTGTCCTGAGTCTGCAAAGAAAACAGGGTGTAATCAGGGTGGCAAGCACCTTTCCCACCTGTCCAATGTAAGTTGGCGAAGGAAAAGAAGGGAAATGGGCATCATCAGGCTAAGGGGGGGTAGCAGTATTGTTAAAGCCTTGGGTTGCATAAGCAGACATTGTTGCTATAGACGGCTTGTTCGTTATGTGGAGGAAAAAAAAAAGCCAGTGTTCCCCATAAAGACCCTGGCGAGTGGTAGTCTACATTTTAAAATTCAAACGCGGCAATCTGGGGCATTTTTAGAGGAAAGTCAAGAATCTAGATCTATGATGAATGTGTGCCTATTGAATCCTAAATACACTATTATAAAAGGGAATAACACAACTAACAAGTCACACCCACAAAGGAGGGTAAACGAGAATTTACAGCAGTTTAATGCAAAGAAATATTCTGCTGGTCATTTAATTAGAATAAAAAATACTAGTGTTGGATCCCGATGCCTATGCTGTAGTCCTTGATGGTATCGTATCGGCAAGTAAAAGACCAAATCACGAAGTTTAAACTCCTATTGGTGATTCGATACAAGTTTCGAATGTAATTAAATGTAGAACTCCTCGCTGTGGTTTGGTAAATGACAGTATGTAGTGCAGCGTTAAAAACCCCAGGAAAGGATCGTGGGGACTTAAAAATATTTCAAGCTGGGAGTATGTGCTTTAGCACGGAGGCGAGGGGCTGACTGACCAAGATTCCTTTTGAATTAAAGAGATATGTAGCACAAATACACACAATAGCTTTTGTGGTCATTTATATGATGAGAAATGTAAAATTATTTCGATTTAACTTTTGATCAAAAGTTATTTATAAATAACTAGTTTCAAAGATTCTGGGTGGACCAATTAAACCCTATCAGCCCACCAAAATCATTTTATGTATGGGAAACACTGCTCGCCCTTTTCTACGAATTAAATATGTGTGTGTTATCTTTTTAAGCTGCAAGACAACAGAGCTAAAAAAGCGCCAAAACAGCACTTTAGCTGAAACCAACCAATCAATTTGGAATTTGTCTTGACTAAATGACGTCAAGGAAAGATTAACTCCCTCAAAAGCACATTTAAAGTCATGATAAAACCAATAAAATGTGTATGAAAAGCGCTGCCTGGCTGGGTTGAAGGCTGAAAGGAGAGGAGGAAAGCGCAGGTGAGGAAGCGGACTTCATCGTCAGGTTTCGATGAAGAGACAGAACGAGAGCAGCCAAGATAGAAGGTGGTCCGGCCAATATTGACAAATCGAGAGTAACCAAGGGAAAGAAAGCTCAAAGCAGGGAGAAGGCGGAAATCAAAAGGTGGGATCGAACTCGCGAGCGAGCGAGTCCTGGCAGGCGTCTGGCTCGGCGGTGGCGGGTGAGGGCGGGGGCGAGGGGGGTGAGGGAGGGGCGGCGGTTTGCTCCGGGCCGTGGTCCGTGCCGTCGCCGTCTGGCGGGGGGCGGTGGCCCGCGCCCTCGGGACGCAGCTGGTAGGTGGCCAGGGAGTCCTCCAGGATGGCACGGTACTGCCCCCGGTGGTGCAGGCGAAACTGCCGCAAGGCCTCCATCAGGTGAGTTGCCGGGCCGCCGCCTTCTCCCTCCTCGCTCTCCTCCTCTCCCCCCGCACAAGCCTGAGGCGACACGCCAGGGGGGGGGTCAGACTCGACCGACATGCCCGTCACTTCGTCATGACATCACTCCTTTGGGAGTTTGCAAACAGCAAACTTTAGCCATAGTTGCAACGGACATACGTACAGGATCATTACTAAACTCAAACCGAGAGACGCACCGTGAATTCTGGACTACCAGTTGCGACTTTTTCCTACATTTGAACTCATTCAATGCCATAACGCAGGGGCCTGGAACCTATGCCTCGCGAGCCATATACGGCTCTTTACATGAGTCCATAAGGCTCGGAGATAAAATAGAAATTGTACCAATATTTAACATGTTGTGTCATTTGAGGGCCGATTATCACACGTACAGAATCAAGACCACACTAATTGCAAGAAGGGTTTAGTCCAGTATATATAAGACACAATTTTAACTAGTTTACAGTCAAGGTGTCACACAAACAGACATCGTTTTGGTGTAAATCGCAAAATAATCCTTTATATGGAAGCTCATAAAACAATCTATGTTACTCATTTTTATTCCTATACACCAAAAGAGTGGCGAGTATTTATTTTGAAATACACCAAGCTGAATAGGTAAAAGGTCCAAGACATACCTTAAATAACCCACATTTATTTAGACTCACATTACTGCCTGGGGATTTAAACACATTCACTATCATACTCACAAAAATTCACTAGGGTATGAGCGTGGATCGTTTCACACCAATAACCATGGGCATAACAAGTCACCAAAGCCATTTATCACAGGGGGAAAGAAACGCCAGTAAGTAAATATTGTACTGCACACTATTCTACAGTCGTATTAGGGCTGCACGATTTTGAGAAAAAACCTAATTGCAATAAATCAGACCAGTATTGCAATTTTCGATCTTGGAAGAAAGGTGCATTTTCTGTGCTAGTTTTGTTATTTTTCCAAGTACTTAACCCTTAGCTTCATGACCTGCCAGGACATACATTCTTCCATGAGTGGAGTCTGTAATTAATGGGGGAAAACATAAAAATACTATCAAAATACATCATACCCGGCCGGTGATAGGGCAGTCAGACATTTGAGAAGCAAAGACGTGTCTGTATGATGCCACCAGTCACCCCGAGACATACCCTTAGAAATTGTATAAAACACTAAAGTTTAGTTTTTCAGATGGTGATCAACGTTAACCTGGGACCAGGTAAGGCTTCATGGTATTTTCCCAGCTGTTTCAGAGCTAAGATGCCCACACTGCACTCATCTTGCATGTGATTGCAAATAAAGCAAAACATTCAGGCGAGAATAAAAACCTACTATTTCTGTGTTTTCTAAATTAGATTATTAAATGTTAGTAGCACTTGCAGTGATGATTTCAGTTGGGGACAAAACTTGAGAGTGTATCCTTTCAAAAGTTACCAAAACTGTCCAGATTCTCCAAACAGTTCAACAACAGCATTCAATTTACCTTAAGTACGTCGTGGATTGAGATTTTATGCGAATTTTACAGGATTGTTGATTATTGAACTTAAAAAACAGTGCTCTCTTCTGGGGAGCTGTGATGGTGTCTGTCCATTAATCCTTGAAAAAAAACGAGGTGTCATAAGATTACACAATCGCACTACGTCACATCCCAATGTCGATTAGTCAATTTCTATTAATCGTGCAGCCCTAGTCAGTATTCCTATTTTTCCATGTTGCCTCCATCATGTAATGTGCGGAAAGCAGATCATCCCATTGGCTACAGCCTACTGGTGAATGGGTCTACGAACTGCGCCAAATAAAAAAAGGCCTGGAATGAACCCCCAAGATACACACCAACACAACATAAAAAAACAATCCTGACTTGAATGAGTATATATATTGTGAACTTAAATAATAAACAAACAAGGCGGCCAGCAGCCCGAGGTGATTTTAAAGCGTCTGCCGTTAACTCACAAACATAATGTTAGAGTTAGCTGTCGTCTGACAAGGTGTCATGGAAATGTATTCAAGGCTAGATGGAGCTTATGTGTGCATGGGCCAAGTGGTAAGAGGTTTATGGTATTGGGGATGGGGGTTAAGTAAGAAATGCACTCACCCCTTCTTCTTCTTTGTGAGGGTTGAGCTTGTTGTACACAGCTTCGATCACACTTCGTCTGCCAAAAGCCGGACGCACAGAGAAGGTTCACTTAGTAACATCTCAAACGAACGAATTTCATGAAGGTCAGTTGGTGCTTCAGAGAAACGCCTTAAAATCTGTTTTTTCCCCTCAAGATGGCCGACCAGCTAAAAATCAAGGAATCGCTCAGTACTCGTCTGCTACCTACTTGCTAGCCAGCCCTCCACCGGGTGGAAGGTTAGGGATGTTCTCTGCAGCTATGTTCCTCAGCACAAACACCAGGTCGGGGGTCCCAGTCTCACCGCAATTATTGAGGAGCTCTGCAAATCCAATCCCCGATAAAAAGGAAACTTACTTAGTCTTCTTTAGAAAAGGAAATAAACGTATATGATTGTGTGCTTACCCTCAACACGAGTCTCCAGATATTTGTCCAACTCCTCCTCTTTCTTTACAGCTTCTTCTGAGATTTTGGGAGCGCCGGGTAAACAGACCAGGACCACACTCATGTTGTCTCTGCTCCCCTGCGGCATGACGCACAGTTAACAGTTTAGGTTTAAAGGCAAGCACAACACTGCTTATGGATATGCCATTAATAAAGTATACACTCAACATACTTTGAGGGGCGTCTGGCAGTGGGCCCCTAGAAATTAGTGAAGACGGGATTGGCTTGGAAATCAAATTTTTGAATTTGGAACAAATAATTTAATTTCAAGCTTAATTCATTTGGCTTCGTGTTGTCAGCTGCAAACACTTTTAACATAGCAAGAACGCAGGTCTTTGCTCGTCTCCCTATGTGGTTGCAGTGAAGGCTATGTGCGCTTCGCCTAACTTCCTCGTCTTAGCTTTCGAGTTTGGGAGAACATGTTTGTCTTTTCACCGCATCCCTCACCGCCTGTCTCCTCGTCCTTGTTAAATATTTTTTCAAGGGGTCACTTCAGGGTCCACTCTAGATAGTGTCAACACCTCTGGTTCATACTAAATGCTCTTACTCTGTCCTGTATGCTTTATGGAGGCAAAATGTAAAAAAAACAACGCCACTGCTCCCTAGTGTAGTGGAGGTGCAATTGTTCTGCGTGCAAGAATTAAAAAAAAAAAGTAAAGATATCAAAAACTAACCCACACTGTTTGAGAACCACTTAGGTACAGTATATCGTGTTAGCCATTGATTCGGCTGGAGTGGCAATCTTCGTTGATAATGCTGCTAACAGCCTTGTTAGTGGTTAGATATGTTGAATGAAAACTATCACATAGTTTGAACTAATAAAATCATTTGGTAGTATGTGCTTTGTCCAAAATATTTTACAAAAACGTATGATTAGATAGCATTTTGTCAACATGGTATTTAATAGCTTGTGTCTTTTGATACTTACTTTGTGCAGGCAGGTGTCCACCACAGAGTTACACACTTTCTCCAGGTCCTCGCACACCAGAAGCCGCGAGCGCACAAACTCGCAGAGCTCTTCGTTGGACATGACGTCCCAGATGCCATCGCAAGCAAGTACCACAAACTCGTCGCCCTCGGCCGCCCTCTCCAAAACGCACACCTCGGGCTCTGGGCTCACCAACTGCTCCGTGGGGCCCTTGCCATCCACGCACTTGTAGTCGTAGTCCCCGAGGGCCCTCGAAACAGCCAGTGAGCCATTTACCCTCTGGATCATGACCGAGCCGCCGGCCTTCTGGATGCGCTCCTTCTCTCGGGGGTTGCAGGGTTTGTGGTCCTGAGTGGAGAAGCCCACCTTGGTGTCTCGGCTCAGTACGGCCCGAGAGTCCCCGCAGTTAATGAAATAGAGGTGTGTGGGGCTGAGCAGCACACACACCGCCGTGGAGCCGCTGCGGTCCAGGCCCTGCCGCAGGTCGGCGAAGCTGCGCATGTACTCGTCGATTTTCAGAAAGCCAGAGCGGATGCCGTCTTTCACGCCCTCCACGGAGCCAGAACCAGAGCTGAACTCGGCGCCGCCCGATAAAATGTGCTCCAGCAAGTGACCCGAACAGTAGTTGGCCACGCGAGAACCGGCGTGGCCGTCGTACACTGCGAAGAAAGACCAGTCCGTCAGTCCGTGGGGGAGGCCGACCACGGCTGTGTGGGCGTCTTCCATTTCAACCCGCCATCCCTGCATGGAGCTCAACCCGTAGCGAAGGCCGTTGCCGTCGCCGTGGGCGCTGTGCTTTTCTGTCTTCGGCTTGTCCAGGAATGCACCCATCGCTGCCTAGAGCTGGAGACTAACCAGAGAAGGAAAACACACAAAGTTATGTCAACCAGAGAGGTGACTTGCAGCAGATGCCCCATTGTGTCAAAATCAACTGTTGATGTTCCGTATGAAAGGCACCAGGCCACAAAACCTGGCTTGTTCTACCGTTACAACAATTTGAAACAACTAAGCACACAATGGGAAGGGCTCTCGACTTCTGTACAAATTCAACAACCTGTTAAATGATTGCGTTTTGACTTAGCGTATTTTCCACACTATAAGCACACACGATAATAAGTCGCACCGCCAAAAATAGTCTTTTGATTAAATGTTTTTTTTTTCATTTACAAGGCGCACTAGAATATAAGGCGCAATGGAATTTAAAGTAAGTGCCATATTTGTGCATTGATTCATGAATCAAAATATATATCACTGATCACAATTGGAGAATTGATCCCGGATCACGACAAACCTAGGGATAAGATGACCCACGAAAAGACATTTGGTTTAATTTAATTTAATTTCATCATCACACTATTTTTAGTCACCGTACCATGTTAAGAGAATGGAGAAAACAGTCATCCTGAAAGATATAAACAAACGCAAAGAGAGGAAAACAACTATTTGGTGTATCTGATGATGAATCGGACTTTGAAGCACATTCAATAAATACAATGTACATTGTATGTTGGTATTGTGTTTCACATTGTCAATAAATTATTTTTAGCGTGGCCGGACATATTCAACAAAGTCTGTCACCTACAATGCTTGGTTTGAGCTGAGAAATAGAGAAAGAAAAGGGCATAGTGATTTTTGATGCCTTTTGGTTTCCTATTTGGTACCATAACAAAAACTATTGTGATAATGTTAGAAGACCTAATGCCTTTTCATATGCTTTCTATGTCCCTTGTGGCATGGTGGTTAGGATTCAGTGCCCTCACTGTTGCTATCCAAGTTTGATCCTCGCTGCCACCATGGTTATGTCATTGCACAAATATGGTAATGTACCGCTACACATTTCCAATTTTATCCGACCATAAGGCGCACCGGAATATTAGACACAAGTTCAAAATTCTGGCAAACTTGCAGTTTTCAGGTGCACCGTATAAAATGCGGTATTACCCAATTACCTATTAAAAACAGAGCTTCTATAAATCTTTTTTCCTATTTTTAGGAATGAACGTCAGTATCTTGGCAGAACAAACACTCCTTAAGTGATTGAGAGTTCTTAATAAAAGCGCAACAGACAGAGCCAAAGTCCTGACAATCAAGGCAAAGCTTGTAGAAAGGGAAGGAGAGGTGGAGGATTACTAGACGGCAATTTCTTTGAGTATCTAAGAGTACACACAGCGGCACGTGGGGCGGTTTTTATCCATGTTGGCAAGTAAAGCCTACATCATGCCGGAGCGTCAGCATTGGGTCAAAGTTCTACCTGGCAAGTTGAGACAATAAGGTGATAAAGCAACCCAGCCTCTCACATTTTTTTTAAAATCACACCCAGTATAAACCTAGTTTTTTGTCCTACTTCAACCCCCTATTTCTGCTATATGCCCTGTATTACAACTGCTTCTTTGTTTTGTTTTTTGTAGACTGTCGAGTATTTTGTACTCTATAAACTTTGGATGACTTACATTAATGATTCAATTTTTTTTTGTAGGTCACAAAGAAAAAAATAAAGTATAAGTCAATTTTAATTTTCCTGGCTTTGAATGTAAACTCTCAGAAAATAAAAAAAAATCTTTTTTGGGCTTATTAAAAAGCAGATCTTTGCATGTAAGTATACTGTGTTTTTATAAGACCCGAGAAGATCAATCTGCCTTTACGGATAAGCACTTTGATCATAAAATATTCCCTAATTTCAGTTCAATTGCATCACTGAATTATTAACCGCTTATTAAACTTAATCACATATTTGTTATGTCAGTTTTTTTATATTGAATTCATGCAGAGCAGTGGTCCCCGACCTTTTCTGTACATCAGACTGGTTTGATGTCGGACAATATTCTCCCTGCCCATTAGAAATAACAACAATATTAACAATAATACGATCACAGATGTAGAACACTATATAGATAGCAATGTTTATTGAATTGACATACTTTACACCTGGTATTAAGAATTGACGACGACAAAGCAACATTTTCTGGCACTTTCATTGGATTGCAGGGTTTTTCATAATGCTCGAGAGACATACTGTATTTGTAATGCCTTAGAAACCCGATCTGATGCATAAACATACATGCCCGTGTTATACTTCCCATGTGACACGACCAGGCTGTGCCCAAAAAAGGCTACCACTACGACCGATTCCATTGGAATGTGTGGGGAAAACCTATTAATAAACCGGAGCTGCTTTAGGTTTCACAGCTAGGGCGGGACAGTGGGCCACACCGCCATTGTGGAAAACAAATCCCCTCCAACCAGGCCCACCACTCAGCATCCGGGCCACGTCGGGAACGACGCGAGCGCAAGAAGCTTGTAAGCTCCCGCTGGCGGCGATTTTGTCTAAAAATAAAACAAACACGCAGCCGTTGCCTAGCAACCACCCACCCTGCCTCGCAAACATCCAGGCTTAGCTTCATTCAGCGACACCCCTCATCCACACCACACTCACACACGAGAGAAGCAGCAGCATTGCATCATCCTGGCTTCAGAGCCTGAATGGAGACATGCAGAAGCCCTGTCAAAATAAACACACCACACTACAAAAACACAACACTAGGAACTCTGCAAAGCCACTACTTAACCAGTCAAAGAAAAAAGCGCCCTGTCATCTACTGCACCGTGACCGCGCATCAACCCCAATACCCACCCCCAAATGCAAATTTTTCTGCCAAAAAGCGGTTGACTTAGAAGAAGGAAGTGAAGTGTCGGGGAAGATTACATAACGCTGCAAAGAGCATTGCTCGAAAGGAGAGGCACAGTTAGCAGTGTAGCTTCCGGCCACCAATTACGCTAATTTGTTTGGAGGTATTCCGATGATTTCGCATACAGGAAAGCTACACTACTGTGCACCACGCCTCATCATCTAGGCTGGGTCCTCGTTCCTAGAATTTTATTAAGGTTGGTACTAGGGCTGGACGATTAACCAAAATCTAATGGATAACGCTATGTGACGTATAGCGATAGTGTAACCACTAATTCATAGTTCCAGTTTGTCACATTTCTTGGTTTAACAGGGCCGGCCAATCAGAAGCAGGTTTTAATTACACCATCTAATAAAGCCGGGGCAAAGTTTTCAAGACGTGTGTGCAGGACTCTTATAGGCTGGTGTAAGCTGCCGGTCAGTCATACAGCCCTTGCACAAATGGCCACCAAAACAAACGCCACGGTTCGTAGCTTTAGCGGCTCGTTACATTGAAAGTAAATTCATTAACCAAATCGGACACTGAGGTAAGTCAGAAAACCACAAAGAAAGCTGATCACCAGTGGGCGCTGCCTGGATTTCTATCGAGTCCGAGAATTGACTGAGGCGGCGTTGGAAGGGAAAGCTAAGAGCTGGGCTAACAACTCTTAAGCCCCCACTGCCAAACGTGGCTAGTCACCAACACCAGATCCACCTATGACACATTCGACTTGTAGTTACTACTCGTGGAAAAAAACACTACATTTGTGACTCATGTATTTTAATCATCACAAAGACCTTGCAGAAGTTACCAGATGCAAGCTAACCAGCCTCTCTCTAAATTGTTTTCTTACACTAAAAGGAGTAGCCCTCCAATTCTGTTATACTTTTGTTTAATGACAATGAAGACTATTTGTTCAGCTACAATTTTGTTTTTATTTGTAGATCTACAGTTATTTTGTTACAGTCGTATACTCAGTCTAAGGAAATCATGTCATGTCACTATAAGTTCTCACCCAAAACAAAACAAGCACAGAAATGCACTTTCCTTGTAAAATCAAAAATCGCATCGAAATTGCAATACAGGTCTGGAAAATCGCAATTAGGTTTATTTTTCCCCTAAAATTGTGCAGCCTTAGTTGGTACACCTTTTTCCCGACCAAATTCAAGCCCTTTATAAGAACTTTCAAATCCAATGTTTCAATTTCTACACTACCATTGAAATATAAAATCTGGAGTGAATCATGTATTTTGTAGAGCCACAAATGTTTCTGCAATTTACATATGCAATTTTTAATCTTGGGTCTGCATTTCAAAGCCAAATATCTCAAAAATCTCTTCTCAACTTAGTTGTTAAAAATGGCAGTAATATGTGGCTTACATTTTCAGTTGCAGGGAGGTCTTACCATTACAATTTACCATTGGGTGCGCTACCTTAATTTTTTACATGGCCCACAGTAAAAGTCCATAATTGATATGTTATTCTTGCACTAATAAACATTACATGGTAGGCCTGAGCGACAAAACGATAAGTATGGTGATTCAATTTTTGCCAGGATAAATAATATAATGCTAATTTTTGAGTGAGATGACTAAGACTTGTTACTGGGGTGAAATGAACAAATACTGTACTAGATTTCTCTGCAGAAGAAGACAATGGTAATTTTGAGCACAAAAGAAGCTATCTTTGGGCTAAGTGTTAGCACATAAAACAAACTAATTTTCAGTGCAGACGATGATGATACTACATTCTGTCTTTAGCACGGAGGCTAGTTTTTGAAATGTCAGCTTCGAGCTTGGAAGACAAAATGGACAATCACTTTTTGACTTTAAAGAAAACAATGATGTGTTACGACTAAGAGCCTGGTGCTCGTTTTTTATAATATACTGGTTTCTGGCGCAAAATAGTTTAAACGCGAGCTTTCTGCGCAGAAGACATTTATTGGCCTTAAAGTCGTGTCATTGCCTGTGCTGAAAGCTAACATTCACATTTTCTAAAACTGAAAAAATTGGGTTATTTTCTCACTTCGACGCTAAAAACTAGCATTGTCTTTAACACGGTAGGCTCATGTCTTCTTGAGACTAAAGAATATTGGCATCTTTACCAAAAAGTAGCTTTTTTTAACGCTAAAAACGTATGTTGCCTGCATTTGGCAGCAAGCTACCATCATCCTATTTTATATAGCTTTGGTTTTCATCCAGACCAAAGAATAGCATTGTCTTTCAAAATAGCCTATTCCACAACAAAAAGTATAATTGCCGCTAAAAACAAAATGTTTATTTTGGGTAGGAAGCTAGCATCATGATCATCGTAGAAGATAGATTTTCACATAGAGACTGCTTTGCCCTCATGTAGGTTTTAGATCGGGGGATGGTGTCATAATAGTCTGTGGTTTGCAATAATCTGTGGTCTGTGCAGCCCTTTGAGACTCTTTGTGATTAAGGGCTATACAAATAAACATGACTTGACTAATAAAAGATTAGATAGAAGTAGATACTTTAAACTGAAACTACCAACCCACCACCGGAGAAAATATGGGCGCGAATGCAATGAAAATGAGAGTTCTAGACCAACATTCAGGTGACGAAGAATGTTATAAGGAACGGCCAATCATGTCGCAGGAATAGTGGAATGGCGGCTCGCAGAGTGAAAGCGAAACTGGACTACAAGACGGTCAAAATAAGCGATAAAGAGATGAAGGATAACACCCAGGATACCCAAGTAAAGCATGCTGAAGAGTCGTAGACAACAGAAGCCCCCATATTCATTTGTTTGGAGGCATTTTGACTACTTACAAGTTTTATTTAAGAAAAAAAAAAATGCGGCGACATGCACTGCAAACTTTGCCGACAACACGCGTCAACCAAGACTGAGAACACGACAAAATGATTCTAACATTTTAAACCATATCACCCGCTAGAATACGATTGAGTCCCAAACAATTGCTAGCGGAAGTTCAACAAGCACCGGACCAGTGAGAAACAAACAGCGAGCTAGCAAGGTGCTACCTGCGTATACCTCCAACCAGCTCTTTTTCTGAAAAGGTATTTACTTGTTACTTATTTATGAAATGCAGTGTAATAATTTGTCGAAGCGAGTCATTGTTGTACAGATTGGTTAAAGCAGCATCAGATTTTGTCAACTTTCATTCAGGGGCAAAAATTGGACCCAAAATGTAAAGTCAAAAGGTGTGATGATTATCGATATCGACCGAAAAATATTTTACTGTGATGAAAAATTTTGTCATATCGCCAAGGCCTATTACAAAGTTCCCTTTTTAGTATAGCATCCACCTGTCCTCAGGAGGAGCCAATGATGCTTGATAGAACAATACTGAACAAACTAATGCCCTCTGCAGTTAATCACAGGGGGAGAAGAAATGCAATTGCAAAGCGAAGCCATCAGAGAGCTGTGTCGGAATCATTTTGGGGCATACCTTGTTGATAAACATGGCAAAATGTCAAGCATTTACAATATCTCCATCCGAAATTCCAGCCTTTTTAAATCCTTGAAAACAAGTTAAATATTCAAGCATTTTCAAGGATTTCAAGCACCCGTACGAGCTGCATTTTATACATCTGAATTTCACATATCTGCACCTTTTTCTTTTTAATCATGAGCAAGTTTGTTGTTGGATTTGATAAAAAGAAGGAAAGGAAATTGGGGAAATATACTGAAAAACATCATACCTGATGTCTAAATGTTTTTTGCATTATAACATTTGATGTTTCTCTGGGAAAACGGATCAATTACATTGCATGTTGGGAACAAGTTAAATCCCACTAAGAGCCAAAAGGCTTGGAGCTTTTTAGTTTATCAGACTTGCAAGACCGTACAAAACACAGGAAAAACAAGAAATAAGTTTATGAACAGGCTTCAATTACACTCCCAGTTAATAATACCCACATTACATCTGCTTGGTCATCTGCATGAATGTAATCGTTTGGTTCACCTCTTGCTAACCCATTTGAGTTCCGCTATGTTATCGTCAATGGTTATCGAGACGTCAAGCTGATAAGGCTAGCTACAAAAGGGGGACATTCCGTGGGTTTTACCAAATATAGACACTCTATTTAGGTTTGCTGGTGTTGGTGAGGTGCTCTGTGTAATTCCGACTGCAATGTGGTACTAAATCAGGGTTACTACAGCCTAAGGCAAGTTAAATTCAGACATTCGTCATAGAGCCACTTCTCATTAAACTTACAATTTCCCATGATCCAAAATAAAGGTCTGAAGTTGCTATCTACATAATAGGTATTCTAAGACATGTGTCCTCTGTGAAAGGAATGACTGAAACCACATCATCGTTTAGATACTTCGGTTATTATGGTCACGCGATGTTGCCACATAAGTAAATCTGTGATTTATTAAAAGAGACAATTGATAAATGTTACTAAATATTTTTAGTTAAAACAAATATAAATTGTAGAATTGTGTTCATATTTTTAAGACATTTGAAAATTGGACTTGGACATTTTAAAGCCAATTGAGTCCTTATTTTTATAATAATGAATTAAATGCCTTTAAAGACTTTCCAAGGATCCGCGAGTAGCCTGTAAATTCAGAGAAACCTTGCTACTTGCTGGTTCACAGCTTAGCGGATTTTGGATTGAATTGTCTTTATTGACATTGATATCAACGCATCGTGAATTGTTTTCCAGGCACTTTGTGTGTGTGTGTGTTGGGTGGGCGTGACTGTCTGCGTACACGACTGTGATAGGCTAGTGTATGCTGTCAATCAAACAGCCGGGGTGGGCGGGCCCACAAGTCATGGTCTTCGACCCAAAGCAAACTAGAAAGCACGGCACGCGCTAGCTTTTATTGGTTCGTTACATTGAAAATGAATTAATCAATTAAATCGGCCTCTGAGGACAGTGAATAGAATGCAAAGAAATGGAGATCGCCAGCGGGTGCTGCATGAAGTATTATTGGGTTGGTGAAGCGACTGAGGCGGTGTCGCGAAAAAAACCAATATCAAGGCTGCAGGTCTGGCCTACCGCTACAGCAAGACTAACAATAGTGTAAGTCCCCCCATGCAGAGCCCGTATCTCACCAACACCAGATCCATTACCTATAAAACAGATGACCCTAGGCTACAACTCGAGGAAAACCGCTACATTCTGCACGAATTTATGATAATCATTGCAGAGACCTGGCTGAAGTCGATAAGTGATGCTGTCGTGCACCTTGCCAGACGCTCTCTAAATCGCTTTGATGCACTGAAAGAAGCAGCCTTCCGATTTTGTTGTACTTTTGTATTATGACAATAAACACAACCATTCACCTGCAGTTCTGTGATTTTATTTATAGAACTATAGTTATTTTGTTACAGTTGTACACTTTCAGTTCGCAAGGATGTCATCTCGAGGTTAGTTTGACCCTTTGGGGGCATTGATTAAGGTTTGACGCTACTGCGCGGATTTTTACAAATTGCAGGATAGTTCTGGTGCTTTTTAAAACACGATAGCCGAGGGATCTATGTTTAAAGTAAATAAATAGCCTAAACATGTGACAATTGGGAATGGGATTTGTATTTGTTGTGAACAAGTAATTACCACCATTATTAACCCTCTAGCAACTGTTTATCATGGGCCATTTGCAAACTTCCTGTATTGACACATTTTTGTGTGAAAAACTATTAAGTAAAAACCTCCCTTTACCACTGTGCTACATGGCTCCCATGATTATCAGTTTGACGGCAAAAGGGAGCATGATTTAAGTCGTCTGGTTAACATTTCTTGATATATAAACGAACAAGATGCCCGTGTAACTGCAAACACTGTACTGAATGGCAGTTAAAAAAATCAGATTACATGCCAAAACCCCGCGGTCAACCTGACGTACCGTTTTCCACAAGAGAACCTTGCTTACCACGTGGATATGCACATTTCAGATACCGTGGTTTGTGAAATGGTTAACTGGAAAACAACTTTTATGACGAGATTTAATGCACCTTACGGTACCAGCTGATCAATAAAATGCACCACTGCCAGTATTTAACTTTGCATCGTCAGATAGAGCAAGCCATATTCGACACTTAACACTGATCAATAATTTACACCGACTTATGTGCACTGAACAATAATGTAGATCTGTAAAATAAAAATAAATGTGTGTGTGCACCCTAAGAAGTCCAAAACACCGTATTTATTAAAACAAAAAAAAGTTAAGTTATTAATATTTACGTGTGTATCATGACCGTGTATCATGATATACACATCACACATTGTAGATGTTGCCAATGGCCAGCACAGTCTTATGTCATCGATATCAAAATTCAGATTTAAAATAATTTGAAGCACACAGCAAAATTACAGCAATCGCTATAACGCGGTTAACTTTTCATGTTCTCACAGCTTCAGATTTTCATCACATATTGTGTTCTGCGTTTTGTTTGGTAGAACATTCTTCAACAGCGTAAGAAGTATTGTTAACATTCTGAGTAAATGTGTACAGGTACAGTACACTGTACTTTTATTGGTAGAACGAATGATTCGGCCAGGTGTTGAATATTTCATTGCATACTTGTAAAAAAAAAATAACGGTTAAAACTTTAAATATTTCACGAAGAATAGGTTATTTTTGTAACGTAGCCACCGCGAGGGGTTATTATTAAAGTATTACTGTAATGACAGTGATGCAATTTTTGCAGCATTAGACCTCAGAAACAACAATATGGGTTAAAGTATAAGCAAAGGCTGCTTTTATTTATTTAACATGTTTACTTAAAATGACAGTGTGTAGTGTGACTGCTAGAATTCACTGTATAGTGATGTGCATCCGTAAAATTATTATATTTTAATCATTAAAAATAATTATATTGCAGTTTGGTCGTAGTGTGTATTCTCCCCTGTGCTTTTTGGCACTCGTTTTCAGTTGCACTACAAAATATAGTGACATTTAGTGGTCAAATTTTACCAGTGGTGGGCTGTCAGTGCCTGCAAAGCCTTCTTTGCTGGCACCAAAGTATCTGTATCATGTGATGTTAATCTTACTGTCCATGAATACTTATTAAATAATTTTTAATTGTCTTGTCAGCTTCCTTTTCTTGCTTCTGCTTGGTAGCGCAGCTTCTAGATACATGTTTTCATATATAAGCATTTGTCCAATAATATCTCGGCAATCACTTGTTGCCAGGTTCAAAAATCTACCCGTAGGCCATCACAATCGGTTCTGCAGGCCACGAAGGATAACATAAGAGTGGTTTCGACTGTTTGTGTAGCCAATCAGATTTCGGGTTGACGGACCAGGGCCTTCTAGAAGGTGTGAGGATACGCCATCAGTTTGATTGACTTAAGGGCAGTGACAGAAGTACCACAACGAAAAGGTGAAGTAAAAATCCCCTTTCCACTGCTTCTGTCGAACTGACTTTTTCAGCCCTAAAACGTATGAAAACTTGTGGCAGAAGTACGACTGGGCAGACTCGACTTGCAGCATTTGCTCAGATGGCAAAAGAAAAGAACTTCTTGATGGGACTGAAACATGCGGATAATCTGTACGACAAATTTAAATCTTAAGGAGAACGCATTAAGTGCACAAATAAAAAGGATTTTAGGACATATATTCCTAAATAATTGTGCAATTTTGTTCCTGAAGCTCTAGTAAATGTTTATAGGTATATAATTCTTATCGAGCAGTGTTTCCCATAAAATGTTTAAACCCGGGAGGGTGGGCAGTCCAGAGGAAAATCATGTACATTTTAAATTCAAACGGATCAATCTGATGCATTTTAAAAGCAAAATCAAGAAGCCAGAGCTACGATTAATTTGTGAGCTTCTATTCCAGTCTAGGGATTATGACAAATGCATTATCATTGTAACATGTGAGACGCGCCACGAAATTAACATTCCTTTCTGCTATCGTGACTAATAATAGTGTGATAATGAGACTGCCTTTTCTTGTGTCATCTACAGCACTGGAGGTCCAGTGGATACAATTCGGTGCTCTGACCGCTGCGATCCAAAATTGATTACCGTTTCAACAGCAAAGTTTGCGCTGAGGAACGGTGAAACAAGATTTCATACAAAAAAAAATATAGGGGTGCACGTCATACACTAGGGCAGTGTTTTTCAAGCCTAGGTACCAAGGTAAACTTTTATTTATAAAAATACTTTTATCCGTCGAAAATGTTTGAAAATTAAGTTAAGTCAAATATTTCACTGTACTACCTCATGAGCAGGTAATTAGAATAAGAAAATAATACTTAAAATAAAAAAGAATGATGTCCTTTATGTTTTTATTTTTTACAGTGCAATCTTAAACTGCTTTGTTAAACAAATTATTAAATGTACTGCACTACCTCATGAGCAGATAATTAGTATATTAAAAAAACTCTATACAAATCTACTGCCACCTACTGATATGGATGACTATTACAGTTCCTTGTCTGAAGAAAGCCAAAATACTGAATAATGGCCTGATTTTATGGAAAGATAAAATTGGAAAAATTTCAGTGGCATACTAGACAAGGTCTCACGGCACACTGGAAAAACATTGTACTAGGGTGAGTGACAACCTTAAATACCGTGTATCTAAAAATACTACCACATTTATATATACACACCACAAGTTGATGAGAATCTGGGAGGACCAATAAAACCCTGGTGAAAGAAATCACACTATTATGAAATGTTGCAAATATAAAGAAATATTTTTGTAAGAATAAAGTACAACAAATGAATTTTATGAGAAGTGCCAAGATATGTGCAAGACTCGTGTAGGTTTTAGATCAGGGGATGGTGTAATAATAGTCTGTAATGATAGTCTGTAATAACCTGTGCAGCCCTTTGAGACTCTTTGTAATTGAGGGGATCACAAATAAACATGTTGACTTGAGGTTTTTGAGTTTTTCCTTTCCCTCATGTAAGTTTTAGATCAGGGGATGGTGTAATAATAGTCTGTAATGATAGTCTGTGGTCTGCAATAACCTGTGCAGCCCTTTGAGACTCTTTGTGATTAAAGGTTATACAAATAAACATGATTTGACTTGGTGGCCCACCAGATTCTTCCTACGGTGTGGAAAACACTGTTGAGGGTTGTAGTGATTCAGACGTAGTACTACTCAAAGCCTAGGTGTGAAATACACGGCCCACCACTATTACATACTGTCCCTTTAAGTCTTTTATTATACGTTTTTCCAGAAGCACGACGTCGAATTTCGTTGTAAACAATATTACATTATGACAATAAAGACAACTCAAGTATAGGCCCGTCAAAAGATAATATTCATTCTTGAAAAATACAGTGAGAGGTGGTTGTAAAATGCCCGTTTGCGGGGGCTAATTTGAGCTAACGTGCTAGCCGTTGACAGTTACCAAATAATTATCATTATCTATGATTTTTCACGGAAGAAAATTAGCGTGTTAGCTAACGAATTAGCTCGCTTAGTTTACGTCACTCCCAACACGGAAAAAGAACCTTTTCGAAAGAGCGCCTGCGGCTATTTATGACGTTGACTGATGATTTTTTATTGTTTTTATTATTAGAAGGAGGGGGGGGGGCGCTAACTTCGAAAACTTCACGTTACCTCCGTGTCCATTTTAAATAACAATGGTATTAAAACACACACGTTCGGCTTCGTTTACGAGACGAACATGTTGCTATAACGAACGCGGCGGACTCCTGTTTCCGCGGAAAGGCCTACTTAATACGTGCGCTCTGAATGCTAACGTGTTAGCACGAGCGCACATATACTAGCTAGCGTTAGCATGCGCTACTTACCGTCGATCCCGGATCCGAATCCTCGCTGAAGCCCCGAAAAGCTTCCCCGGGCGATGCTAAAGCTAAGCTAGCTTTCCTTATTTGACCGGGAAGGAGCGTTAAGAGAGGAGGGGGGGTAATAATAATATTTCGAGGTTGGCCTCAGATGAGCGACGTGAAATCCGCTCTCGGTGGTTCCCTGCTTGGATGGCGTTGACTTTCACGCATGTTTGACGCCACTTCAGTCCCCCCCTTTAGCGGTGAATTTAAGAAAATTTCGCATTCAAATAAAAGAAAGGGGGGTAATGTTATACAAGAGTGAGAAATGCGGCACTTTCCTCCATTGATAGACGGCCTCCGGCAGAGCTTTCCGTCCACTTTGGGTGCTGAACGAGAGGAGGTGATATTTTGGTTAAGTGCTCACTGATTGGTGAAAATAATCCTTCGGGCTGAGACGTCAGCTAATTTGCTGGCTTCGGTGTCAATTAGCTAGAGGCGAGGCGCTCATTGGTCTATTGGCTGAGATCTTCAAGGACGCGCTCGTGTTTGTGTGCCTGCGTGCACCGGCTAGGCGGAGTCAAAACAGTTAAATGTTCAATTTACGTAGGATTTCATGTCAATTTGAAATACAAAATATCCGAAGTTTGCAATCCTAATTAATGGGTAGTTTTTGGTGCACCACAACAAAAGTTTTCCCCTTCTTACTAATTTGTTACATTGGTCTTAGTTGCATGTTTACCCCGGAGTTCACTATTGAGATACGCCGCTGCTCACATCTGAGGAGCAGAGTGACGCCTTACACTGAAAAACAACAGCGACCAGATGATGAAGGTGCTGTATCCGGGTCAGATCAGGAGGATTTTCCTGCTACTGGTAACCCTGGAAATCAGTACTATCTGTATTATGAGGGGGATAAAACCCCTTCCCAAAAACTGGCCTCAAGAGAAAAGGGCGCCGGCAGGGTGTACTTGGCCAAGACACAGCACAGGAAGTGATGGCTCTATGACCCTTGCGGTCAAGGCATCCAAGAATTAAAAAATTAAATACTAAAATAAATCCAAAATGTTCATAAAACATAGATAACTTTTTTACCATGGGGAAAATCAGAATTAATGCACAGGCGAAAGACTAAAATATAACATTTTACAACCATTTACTGTACCTTCATGCAGTGCTTCTATGGCTCACATTTTTGTATTTCGCAAACATTTCCTACTTTGACTCAATCGTTGTCATCACTCCTTTCCACTTTTCCTACCCCTTATCACAAACATTTTCTGGGTTGAAAAGGAAAGAAAACCTACAAAATCACATTTAAATGAGATGTGGTCCCTCAAACGCAAGTGGGACGGAGCCGATTGACTGAACAGGAAGAAGAGATCGAGCAGGGCCCAATAACCACCTACTATTGAGGCGTGCAATTGACTCTCCGGTTCTTCTTCTTAGCGTTATTTTGCCAAGGCAAATGCTTGCGACACACTAAAAACGATTCCATGACCCACTTATGGGTCCTGACCCCCAGTTCAGAAACAACGATCTTAAATATTTAATTTGTGATCATGCGGAATTAGTTAGTGTGCTGAGAAATTACCCCATTATTGCCTAGGCAGGGCTCATATCTGAAGGGCGGAGTGATGCTGTACACCGAAAGCAACGGCGACCAGAAGATGGAGGCGCTGTATCTGAGTCAGATCAGGAGGCTTCTCCTGCTACTGGTAACCATGGAACCGAGTACTATCTGTTCCATGTGGGGACGCAAGCCCCTCCCAAAAAAACAGTTTGCAGAGGGATGGGCGCCGCCAGGCTGTACCCGAGGCACAGCGTTGTTCGCCGTGTGAATGTGTAAAAAGGTTTACTTGAAATGTGTCTGCGAAGCTGCACCTTTTTCGCACCGGGGAGGCCCTGATACATAGAAGGGAGCGCTCTCATGATAAAAAAATGGCTCGAGTCATGTTTTTTCTTGGAACAGCTGCACCCTCTGCATTTTTGAACGTTGATCTTTCGCCTGTTTTGTCACATTGACTCATACCTGCAATCGCTTGGTCAGGCCATAACACACATAAGAACAATGTTCAAACTGTTGTCATTGACGTCTGTAATTCGATGCAGAGGATAAAGATAATTGGAGTGAATTTTGTTTTCGATATCCAACTTTGCCTGAGGGGATAAAGAGCTTTAGCATAAATGTTATACAATTGTAGCGAATATGGGTGGTAAATGAATTATTCTCATAAACAATTTATTGACCAATTGAATTAAAGAGCCAAGTATATTCTTTTCAAAACTCGTATCGCTTTTTCGAGCACCACATAAGTTTTTAGAGCATTATGTCAGAAAAACGGATGAAAAACCTTGTTTATTTATCCTGAAGGCTGGGTACACACAATTCTTTTTACCATTTTTGATAGTTCAATATACTGTACTTCAATAAAGACACACACACTCTTTGATTTATGGATCATCTACTGGAGAAGCTGGAATAGGACACAAAACAATAATAAGAAAATAAAATAAAGACAACTTGTAGTCGAGAAGTTAAACTAGCACCATTTGGATAGACAACAAAGTTGGTTTGATTATTACGTTATTGTTTTTGATAGAATTCCCCATTTTTCGTCACACCAAAAGCAATACCTAGCAACAACGAGATGGTCTGCGAAGTTCTGCTTTGATGAAGATGATGGCCCAGTCTTAATGTCCTCGTCTGTAGAGCGATGAGGAATCCTGGTAGGCTCGAGAGCTGGTTGGGACGAGAACCACAAGATGCAGGGGGTTGAAACAGAGGTTGACTGCTTGTGGCTTGAGGCTTTTCTGAGGTTGCTAACTTTGTCTCACCGGTTTGGTCGCTAGCCTGATCAGGCCTGGCTGCTGACTTCTCTGGCTGCCCGTTGAGCAGAGACTTGGTTAGGACCGCCTTGGTCCAGTTCCTCCTGGCCAAAATCAGACTGCCCTTGCGAGGTGAGACGTGTGCCAGTTCTCAGTTCCCGTCTCCTGTGAGGGGCGGACCCCCTGTGGTGGAGTTGTCACGGAAACCTTTGATGCGCATATGCTAGCTAAGGCCCGCCCCTCCCCAACCTCACATTCCACCAGTATCAGTCAGAAAACATATCTACAGTATGTGATTGACTTAAAACAAAATACATGTATTTACTTCACATGTTTTGACATTGTTTGATCATTTTCTGACATTACAAAACACAATTTTGACCAAACGTTGATTACTCTATACCAGTGGTGTCAAACAGGCGGCCCGCAGGCCGGATCAGACCCGCTAAGGGATTGTATCCGTCCCATGAGACAACGCTCAGAGAAGCGCAAGAGAAAAACTAGCTGCAGGTTGAAAGATGTCCACTTTATGTTGCCAAAGCCGAGTGCCTCTCACAAAAACGCTGTACTTGTATTTATCTCTTTCTCTCTCTTTTCCTCCCTTTTTCTCTCACTCTCTCTCTTTCACTCTTTGTGTCTCTCTTTGTGTCTCTCTTTTTTCTTTCTTTGTCTCTTTCTCTCTCTGTGTCCTTTTACCTTCTTTTGCTCTCTTCCTTTTCTCTCTTTCTCATTGTGATTTCTGGATTTTTCTTTTTAGTTTATCTCCGTCACAGTGGAGATGCACCTACGATGAAAATTTCAGACCCCTCCATGATTTCTAAGTGGGAGAAGTAGCAAAATAGCAGGGTGTTCAAATACTTATTGTCCTCACTGTTTATCAAATTGGGTGCCCATTGCGCTAATCTGTAAAAGCTTGAAAAAGGTTGGAGACCCCTGCTATATATCAATAGCACTAGTCGTGCGGGCAAAACTACAGACTTCTTTTTTGGTTACCGTCTCGCAAAGATAAGATTGGCGCAAATACAGCTGGTAAAAGAAGATTAAAGCTTAGAAAAACAGTATCCGCGTGTATAATGATGTCATGTTGGATATCAGCGCCGCGCGTGTGCGTGCGGTCTTATCCGTTGTCATTTTATGTTACTCCCGCCGGATTAGACTTGAGTCTTGTTAATGAAAAACTCATCAGATATCAGAACACGTCCCCAAGGAAGCGAGTGGGGCGATGAGACAGGTCAGATGAAGACCCACTTTTTTTTCCCGCCAGTGCGCATGTAAGTGTGTGCGTGTGTCAGAGACGAGTGGTATTTAATTTTCCGAGATGAGGGATTATCGGTGGCAGAATTTGATCATTCCGCTCTGATCTCGCTGGATGTTCAATCACAGCTTATCCCAAATATTAAACTCTTGTTGTCTTTTGTCCTCCTTTTTTTATCTTGCAAACACACACAAATACACGTTGCATCGGTAAAGTGGCCCGCTGAGTGTGGCGTGTGTGGGTAGACCAAAGGGTGTGTAGCTATTGGGGGGTAGTTCTAAGCTGGTCCGGTTTAAGTACTCGCCGTTCCACCTTATAATGTCAAGCTGGAAACCTAACCCTAAAAATAAAATTCAGCTTCTCATGTGTATTGAATGAAAGGGTTGTGCAGTTTAAGGCAGAGATAGTAGAATATGTTTACAAATTACAAACAAAAGGACCAGCAAAATGAACCTAATATGTAAGCCTCCGTCGCATATACGGTAAGCGACCCCCTTAAACTTCTTTAAGACAGCCACATGCTAAAAGACGTCTTTACCCAAAATACAAAAAAAAATGTGTACCAGAACAGCACTAATTACCTAATTGTGTAGATAAGGATCAATATACTGGTAAAAAAAAGCTACAACTATAACATTTTAGGCATATTCTGTACCTTCAAGCAGACATGTTCTGGTATATTCCAACTATTTCCTTCTTTCTCTTGATCGTTGTTGTCAGTTTTCCACTTTTCCTTCCCACTAACTTTCTTGGGCAGATAAAGGTAATAAAACAAACAAATTCACAATAAAATGAGATATGGTCCCTCTCAAACACAATTGAAACAATACCGATTTACTGAAAAGGAAGAAGATATCGAGCAGGGTATTAACCCCATCCTAGAAATATAACATTTTAGGCATTTTTTGTAACCTCTAGCAGTGCTTCAATGGCAGACATATTGGGGTATTTTGCAACTAGTTCCTTGTTCCACTCGATTGTTGTCACTGTTTTTTCACTTTTCCTTCCCACTAACTTTTTTGGGGGCTCATTATTATGGACAGATAAAGGAAATCAAACAACAAAATCCCAATAAAATGAGATGCGGTCCCTCGAACAACATTGGGACTGCGTCGGTTGAAGGAAGAAGATATCGAGCAGGGCATTATCTTCATCCGAGAAATATAACATTGTAGGCATTCTTTTGTAACTTCAAGCAGAGATATTTTGCAACCATTTCCTTCTTTCACTCGATCGTTATTTTCACTGTTTTCCACTTTTCCTCCCCACTAACTTTCTTGGACCCATTATTACAGATAAAGGAAATAATACAAACAAAATCACAATAAAATGAGATGTGGTACAGGGACATTGCCGATTGACTGAAGAGAAAGAAGATATCGAGGAGGGCTTTATCCCCATCCCAGAAATATAACATTTTAGGCATTTTTTGTAACTTCAAGCAGTGCTTCAATGGCAGAGATATTTTGGTATTTTGCAACGATTTACTTGTTCCACTTGATCGTTATTGTCACTGTTTTCCACCTTTCCTTCCCCTTATCACTAATTTCCAATTATGCTGGGCAGAAAAAAGGAAATAAAACAAACAAAATCACAATAAAATGAGATGTGGTCCCTCAAAAACAGTTGGCACGGCGCCGGTTGACTGAACAGGAAGAAGATATCGAGAAGGGCATTATCCCCATCCCAGAAATATAAAATTTTAGGCATTTTTTTGTAACTTCTAGCAGTGCTTCAATGGCAGACATATTTTGGTATTTTGGAGGAGGAAATAAAACAAACAAAATTCCCCCAAAATGAGATGTGGTCCTTTGAACACAATTCAAACAGGAAGAATGTATTGAGCAGGTTATTATCCCCTTCTTCTGTCTAATTGACCCTCCGTTTATTTCTTCTTCATCGCATTATTCTGCCAGGGAAAAGGCTCGCGAACCATTGAATACTGCTCCGCGACCCACTTTTGGCTCCCGACCCCCCCAGCTGAGAAACACCAGTATCGGGCGGTGGTCTTTTCGGTTGGGCTATCTCCAAAACTGAAGAGTAAATTAAAAAAAAAGTGGTTTGTGTAATCCGGAACGCGCTGGGAAACGTGACACACACCCTGCTGTTAAATGCCCCCGTGACCGGATGAGAGGAGGTTTGGGGAGGATTGCGCTTGGGGGTAAAGAAGGGGCCCTGGGCTGCATCTGCACTCTCATTTTCAGCCCACCGCCAAGACATCTGGGTCACTTCATTACTGAAATCTTCTGCTTGTTCATTCCCAGCTTTGCTAGGGTTTATTGTTACTCACACACATAAGGCATTCGACAGATGACAGGGCCGAAGACATGATAAAGGACTCTTCTCACCCAAGACTCCACCAGTAGTAGGCGCTACAGGTCTCTAAAAACGTTCTTGAGACAGCTCCTTCCCCAGGGGCCATCACCACCCTAAACAAGCATGCATAAAAGCAAAAAATATGTATAGTGCCAGTTGTATTTGTCAAGAACCAGAAGAGGATCAGGACCCATTCGCGTGAAGTTCTCACACAAGCCTTTATTTGTGGGGAGTCATGCACGTTAGGCAGCCGGTCTGGCGTGGAAAGACAGGAAGCCAGAGACCGACGAGATCAATTCCAATTGCCCGAGTTGATATTGGACAGATGGGGTCGATACTGAACAGGACGGGACAGACAAGATAGATAATGAATCAGGATTTCGAAAATAAACAGGAGAAACTAGACGGGAACAAAAACAGGAGAAAATAATAAACAGGACAAAAACAGACGGAAACAAAACTGGAACCCGAAATAAAACAGGACAAAAATAAACGGGAACAATACCGGACTGGAAATCCCAACAGGAAAACAGGACCGAGTCAGAATTTACGTCTTGTGGGGCAGAAGTTCGTTTGACGGACTGACAAGGGAAGCGTGACAGCGCTGAGCTTAGAATAGACAGAAAGCCAATCTGTTAACGAGCCGCAGCTGGCGCCAAACGGGCGGGGCCAATTGTGCGCCATGGCAACCGTGACAGTAATGTTATTATACTTAAGAAATTTGTAGATGATAAATATGAATGCACTATTGTTATGAATAAGTAAGTGAACCCCCTGCCTCAGGATACTCGAAGAGCAAACAATTTAAGTCAGGTGACTCCATGATTTAATGAGGATATCATGCAAATGATAACAGGAAGGGGAAGGAATAAGTAAGCAAGTCCCCTTCCTAAGGAGACTTAAAGAGCGATCGAAACAAATTTTCACCAAACAATGTTAAGTCAGTTTCCGAAATCTAAATAAGAATAGCATGCAAAGGATGACAGAAGGGGGAGGAATAAGTAACAATTTTTACTCCATTATCAACTGTAATACTTTATACACACATGGAAAAAAAGAAATAGTTGCTGTTTGTGACGTCTCTACATTTTCTCCCACACTGCTGAGCTCTTTACCACGGTTAGGTTACCATCTAGCGGTAAATGAATGTCATTACAACAACAAAACAGTTTTTAAATGCTCTATTGAACAAAACGCATAAAGACAAAATAATCCAAATAACAAGAAAAATTAACATGAAACAGATAAGTTACATAAAAATACTAAATTTGTTTACAAATATGACTCGTTTAAATGCCCCCTGGTTGGGAGTAAGCTTTATGGGCAAAAAGAAGGGCGAAAATTTGCAGTATATATATTTTTTAAATATATGATTATCAATTGATAATAAATCTGAATACTCCTTAATGTTTATTCAAATTGTTTATAAAAACCTTAAAACGAATCA
Organism: Urocampus carinirostris; assembly: GCF_059441175.1. Taxonomy (NCBI): domain Eukaryota; kingdom Metazoa; phylum Chordata; class Actinopteri; order Syngnathiformes; family Syngnathidae; genus Urocampus; species Urocampus carinirostris. The sequence goes on along the minus strand of NC_142367.1, from coordinate 20,438,009 downwards.
TTAATGCGTAAAAACGGGCTTTTAAAATGAAAAGCCATGGAAATACAAAAGGGAAAAATGACGTTTTGAAATAAAAAGCGAACTTTTGTTGTTTTTCATAAAACCATGACAATCATGTAAACGTTATTCATAACATTTCAAGTAAAATATATTGGCTTTTTATTTAAAATGGCAATATTAATTAGTTTTTGAGGAATTTTCGTTCTTATCACTTTAATTAATTGTCTATTTTGTGAACTGAATTCCGACCCTCTTGGGTTTCCACACAACAGGATTTTATCAAAACTGTGCTCCAGGTGAGGCTCGAACTCACAACCTCGGCATTGCTGTGCTGATTACTGTCATATAAGTACCGCGCGCTAACCGATTGCGCCACTGGAGCTATACAATTGCAGCCCGTGCCAAGGGAATCTGTGTAATATCTGGCAACCGGATATGCGATGTGGGACTACAAACGAGTGCTAAAAGGCAAAAAGAAGAATACAAACTATGAAGACTTAAAGTGACTAAAACAGTTTTCTCTCACTTTTCTGCCTAACCATTCGCAAAAAAATAAGGTAATTTTTTTTTTAAAAGACTGAATGAAAAAAGGGTAGAAAAGAAGAGAAAAGTGAAACGGGAAAAGGAAAATATGAAAAAAGTCGGACAAAAAAAGAAAAAAAAGGAGTAAAAATGAAAAATAGATTTTAGTACTTGAAATGAGCAAACCACATCCTACAGTGGAGCATTTTCGTACTAGGGACACTGTGTAATATTTGACAACCGGATATGCGAAGTGGGACTACAAATGAGTGCTAGAAGGCAAAAAGAAGAATACAAAATATGATCGTTTTTGCTCACCTTTTTGCCTAGCCTTTCGCAAAAACAGGAAAAATAAGGTAAAAGAAAAAAATGAAAAGACTAAAAGAAAAATGGATAGAAAGAAAAAAGTGAAAAGGGACAAGGAAAATATGAAAAAAGGAGGAAAGTAAAAGGAAAAAAAGGAGTAAAAATGAAAAATAGATTTTAGTACTTGAAATGAGCAAAACACATCTTACAGTGGAATATTTTCATACTATGTTCTTAATGTTTTCAGTGTTTTTTGTGTGAAAAAAAAATGAGCGTAACGAAGAAAATGAAAAAAATAAACGCAAATGTAGCGTCATTAGAGTAGTAAATACATTATTTTACCAAATACCTTATTGGCCAATCAAATTCAAAAGCCGAGTTTATACTTTTCGCAACTTGTCCCGCTTTTTTGGAGCACCACATTCGTTTTTAAATCGTTATATCAAGGAAAAAAACTATGGAAACATTTTTTTTTAACTTGGTTTTTCTAAAGGATGACTACACACAACTTTAAGTAAAATCTTTTCACCGTTTTTGATGGTTCAATCTACCTTGATCAAGAAACATACCCACTATCAGATTTATGGAGTACAGAAAAAACTTAAAGAGGACTCAAAACAAAACAAGAAAATAAAAGAAAGATTGAAGTTATATCCTAATTGGCACCATCAAGGCAGAAAACAACATTGGCTTAGTTATTAAGTTATTGTAATTTGATAAGATCCCCTTCCCTTAACGTCACACAAATAACTGGTACCATGAAATGGGCAGTGGTTCTGGCTCGATGAAGTCTGGAGACCCGGTCGAAACGTGGACCACGGAATGCTGGGTTTTGAAGCCGTCGTTGAGGTCGCTGGCTGTGTTCCACCGGCTCTGAAGCTGGCTCCAGAGTCATCTTTTTGGTCTTTTGTCAGCTCGCTGGCTTGTTTCAAGCTGAATTGCGAGGTGTGGGGGGAGTTATCACAGTGACCTTTGATGTGCAGATGCGAGATAACGCCCCACCAACCTTCACTCACCCAGTATCTACCAGATAATTAAATCAATGTAATTGAAATAAACCACAGTATTCAATTTACGTGTTTGGACATTGTTTGATCAATTTCTGACATTGCACAATGGAATTCTGACCCAACGTTGAATGCGCTACACAAATTTCCTGTATTTTAAAATATGCATGTTTACATGATAGTTCATATATTTTTCCTTGCTATTTCAATCGCTGGTTCGCGCCTCGACCGAGACATACCTAATTGGTATAATGGCGGCGCCCTCTGGCTGCGGCTGCATCGACTCGCTACAACGGGTCAGGTATATCGACATTTCGTTCTGTGTACATTGTTACAAAGAATGACAATATAAAGGAAATTATTATTATTATTATTATTAATATTGTTTTTCAAAATACATGTTTTACCATGCTTAATAATACACACATCCATCTAAGATAAAACAGAAACAGAATTGTTCGGTAAAAACCCTTCGAAAACCCCGTCAGCCATGCTGAGTTCAAGCACCTAAATGAATGTAGGAAATGCTGGATTCTCGCGTGTAAAGCGATATCATCTTCCCTTAAACGTTAACCGTGTTGGGTTTTGTCTTACAACCCCCAAACGAAAATAGTCAAAAGAACAAGAGAAAAACGACCTGTACTTTGAAATGCGTCCACTTGATGTTGCCAAAGCCAGGTGCCATTCCCAAAACAATTGGAGCTGGATTTATCTCTCTTTATCACGCTCTATTTCTTTCCTTTATCTCTTTCACTGCCTCTCTATTTCTCTGTTTTCCTCTTTCATTCCGTTTTTCTCTATTTTTCCTCATTCTGTCTTTGTCTGTCTCTTTTTGTCTATTCCTCTTTCCTTCTTTCTCCCTATCCCGTTCTACTCTCTCACTATCACTTTCTTTCACTCTAACCGCTCTCTCTCTTGCTATCCCTTTGTATCTCTTGCTATCACTTTCTCTCGCTCTATTCTTTTGCTATCCCTTTCGCTCTCTTTATTGCTGCGTTTCTCTTCTCTCTCTAATTCTCTCTTTTTTTTTCTTTCTCTAGTTCCTGTGTATCTCCCTCTTTCTTTCTCTCTCGTTCCATCCCTTTCTTTTCTCTTTCTCTCTTTATATGGAAACATGTTAGCCCGGAGAGGAATGGGCACCACCAGGCTGCACTCTCTCACACTCTTTCCAACACACTCTCTCTCTGACTCTCTTTCTCTATGACTCTCTCTCTATTACTCTATGACTCTCTCCATTACTCTTTCTCTGCCTCTCTACTACTACGTCTCTCTCTCTACCTCTAAAACTCCCTCTTTCTCTCTCTCTACGACTCTACCTCTATGACTCCTTCTCTCTCTCTCTCTACCTCGATGACTCTCTCTACCTCTACGACTCTCTCTACCTCTATGACACCCTCTCTCTACCCCTATGACTCTCTACCTCTATGACACCCTCTCTCTACCCCTATGGCTCTCTACCTCTACAACTCTCTCTCTCTCTCTACCTCTATGACTCTCTACCTCTCACTCTCTCTTTCTCTCTACCCCTATGACTGTCTACCTCTATGACTCTAACCCTCTCTCTCTCTTTCTACCCATTATATGTATTTAATCCTTTCCCAACCAATTTTTCAGCTCTTTCTGAGTTTAACATTAAACTACCACGTAAGAAAAATAGCGGTCATAAGGTAGGAGAAGAAGAAAAACTCGGAAATTCTAGTGTCGATCCAGTGATGGTGATAGGGAGATAGCAAAAGTTCACACTTTTTTTCAACAGCAATCTCATATGAAGAAATGTAACACTTTTCCTCAGCTAAAAAAAACCCCTTCCATGTATGAACAAGTATGTGAGACTTTTGTAATTTCCCACATTTCCGCAAGAAATCCCCCTCAAATGTCATCTGACCTTTGTCAAAATCCAACAGATGAAATAAATCAGCGTCCACTTTAGCTAAAACCACCCGAAGATGTATAGGTTTACATATTTTAATGAGGTTGGCGTGCAAACGAGGACGGAAGGGGGAGGAATAAGTAACTGGAAAAGAAGACTCCCAAATGATTTTCACCAAACACTCATTGACATAGGGAAACTTATAAACACTATAGTTGAATTGTTTGGTGAAAATTGGTTTTAATCGCTCTAAGTCTCCTTGGCTGGAGGGTTCGGTTACTTATTCCTCCCCCTTCTGACATCATTTGCATGATATCCTCATTCAAGTATGTAAACCTATGAATATTTTGGCGGTTTCGTTCAAAGCAGACACGGTTTTTCCATCTTGTGTGATTTTGACCGATACCAACACATATTTGATGGGTGTTTTTAGACAGAAAAGGTTCACATACTATTTGGTACGACCAAAAATCAGGAACACAGCCAGGAAGAAAATGGCAAGAAACGGTGAAGGGAACCTGTTTTATTATGAGCATCATCAGCATATTCACAATTCAATACGTATGACGAGAAAACACAAACATTCTCAATGAAGAGATCACATGAAATTCATGCCTGATGTTTTTCTTTTTTGTGGAACGAGATTATAAATAATAACGGTTGTAAGTTTCTAAAAGATAAAGGGAACAAATTGCCCTTTAAACATATTCGGGAAGCCTCCGATGACGACATGGAATATTTGCAAATGTATTAACTCATTCAGTGCCACGAACATAGTTTCACATCATTTAAGGTTTAAAATAACATGTTACCCCTTGTCCAAAAAATCTCACTGATTGTATTATTTTTTTGTAATTACAGAGACCCCTCACTACTTTTGAAATGAATTGATTTTGTTTTGTCATTGATATCATGACATCGTGCATTGTGTTCAGCGGGAACAGATTCAGGGGGGAGTTCTGTGTTGGGTGGGTGTGACTGTCTTTGAACGCGACCGTGATTGACTGACAGCATTCATCAGCCTAAGAGCCGGGCGCGGCCAGTCAAATCTCTGAATCAAAACAAAGGAAAGTAAGGATAGCGACCGCTAGTTTTTACGCTCGTTACATTGAAAAAAAAATCATTCATTAAAGAAAGTCAGAAGGGCGCAAAGAGTTTGTTATTGGTGGGTGCTCCGTGGATTATTATCGGGTTTCAGAAGCGACTTGGGCGGCATTTGGGATAAGACAAGAGCGGTGCCGCAGGCCTGGCCTACTGCTAACGGCTAGGTTGACACCTCTCCCAAGCCAACACTGCGGACCCTGTATCCTGCCAACGCCAGGTCCATTTGACAGGAAATGGATGACTCGGATTCACGACTGATAGGAAACCACTACATTTAGGATGGTCTTATTTTAATCGTGAAGTTATGTATTCATTCGACGACACTAGATGCTAGCGCGCAGCTAGCCGGCTGCCCTCTAATTTGCTTGCTCACACTAAATGGAGAAGCCCTCCAATTTCGTTAAAACCATTCATTCAACTGCTATTATGTGTTGTGTGTTATAAATTCTAGATCTATATTTGTTATTTTGTTACAGTCGTATACTCTCAGTCGGCTATGACGTCATCTCTAGGTACGTTTAACCCTTGGGGGCTTTTATGAAGGTGTGACACTACTTTGCGGATTTTCACTTTTCGCGATTGTTCTGGTCCCTGTTAACTGCGAAAACCGAAGGATCTCTGTATACGATTTTACTTAATTTTATAGCTAAATTATACTGTTTTTACAAAGAAAAAACTAATAACTTTACCCTTTTTCTGACTTTATAATATTTGTACTTACTTGGAATAAGATTACACTCACATTGCAAAATAACCATTCATATTCTTACCCCATTGTCAGAAAATGTCTCTTATTTTTATGTTTTTGGTAATTATACAATATTTTTATTTTTAGCTACATAATTATTTCACCCCATTGTCAGAAAAAAAATCACTTATTTTAGTTTGTGGGTTCTTTATTTTATTTTAATTTAATTAATTATTTTTTTCTTAACAAAAATTACACTCCTATTGCCAAAAGTAAGTAATATTCTTACCCTATTGCCAGAAACTGATGCTTATTTGGGTTTTTTTCTCATAGTTTTTACAGAAATTCCTAACAAAGATAACTGTCGTTGCAAAAATATGAAAATCTTATCCAATTGTCACAAAATATCTCTTATTTTAGCTTTTTTAAATTTTCCGATATTTCTACTTAAATTTATACCTAATTTACACTCTTTTTTGGAAAAACAAACTATTGCCATGGTCAGAAAACATTGCTTTTTTTTTTTATTTTTACGATTTTTTTTACTTACATTTTTAACTCTATTTTCTCTTCTTGCAGATTACGTAAGAGTTTACTTATTTTGCTGTTTTTTCTTATCTTGGTGGGAAATAATTCTTAAAGGGACAGTGTGTATCATCTGACCACTAGATGCCATTGTGTTAAAAAAACAAAAAGCACATTTGGGTCTTTTGTTCATTTAAGTTTTTTTTTGGGGTTGATTTTTTTTTTTAAGAACAGTAAAATATTATGTTGCTTATCTAAAGTGCGATATTTCTATATTTCATTTTAAACTCAATTGTACTTTTAAATAGGAAAATTTTCTGTTCTAGCCTTAAACGTAAAGGACGTGAAAATCAGTCTTTGGCACTGAAGGAGTTGAATAAAAAAAAATGGAATGGACAAAATATATGTTTTGATGATAAACATATTGAACAAAAACTGATGTGAATGTCTGCAGAGGACCTTTTATGTATTCCCTACTCTGAACTTTTCAATGTTTATTTATTCTGTCTAACTCTTTCCCAAAACGATGGCTATGCTCATTTAACATTTTTACACTAAACGAATTGTGTGTCAAGTAGGGATTTTGAGTACAAAGGGCATTTTAATGAATTCCGGGTTTTAAAAACCCCCCCAAAAAACTAATAGGACTGATAAAAGAAGAAGTCAAAACTGCTTTAAGCCCTCGACGACCTCTCCCCAAAATGAAAACGTACAACTTTGCATTAGGAGTTACCTCAGAAAATGTGGATGGCCGTTCATTTAATAAAAAAACACACACAAATGCACTAAAAAGCTATTTTGACTGTCTCATAAAATACATTTTTTTGAAATACTGGTGAATATATTGTTTAAAAAATGTGTATTTTCCAATTGCAGCTTTGAATTTCTGATATCAGGATTCTTTCCCCCCCAAGTACTTCTGAAATGTCATTATTTGTATTTACTCACCTATTTCAAGTCCAACTCTATTTTATTTCGAGAAAAATGTGAGGTGTGTATTATTTACCGGCTCCTAGTGGTAAAAGACTTAATAAAATAAGTATTTAAAATATAAGAAAAAAAAAAGAACTATCATATAGATATGCATGTTTTTAAATTATCGGTGTTCGAAAATGTGCATTTTTCTAACATGCCACGATTCTCACCTAGATGGTGCTGACATTTACCGCCATCTTGTTTCTACGGGTAGCCAAAAAACCCAGGGCAAAAAGACTAGTGTGGTTCTTTTGAGTTACTTTGTACTCGTAGTTTGTACTCTTCCTTGTGCTTTTAGCACTTGTTTTTGTTTTCAGCCGCTTACCCAATACAACGACCTTTAGTGGTTAAATAATACACACTGTGCCTTTAAAATGTTTGGTATATGTTAATGATGATTTCTGGAGACAGTGACATTTATTCAACTTTTTTTTAGTTGTCAATTTTGAGAATAATTTTAACTGACATTTTTTTTAAATGGTTTTGTTTTCAATTGGTTAATCAATATTTTTTAACAGTTTTATTTTCTCAATAGCAATAAGCAATTGCTTTACTGTACAAGCTGACCACATTTAAAGATTTATTTTGATTTTATGACATTTGTTTGAATGGTTTTGGGTTAAATTAAATACTCTTTTCAACAATTATAGTCAATAAAGTTGAGCAACTGCTGTATCATACAGAAGCTGCAATAAATTGAATACATTTCGAGAAAGGGTCCAATATTTTAAGACACTTGAAACATTTTTTTATATTAAATTTAGCAATCTTCTTGTGCATTTTTTTTGTCAATAACACTAAGCAATCGCTCGACCATACAAGCTTAAGTTATTGGCCACGTTTTGAGAATTTTTTAAAAATACATTCATTTATTTTGATTTGTTTTGCACTCAATTGAATAAGTAATCTTTTCACAATAAAGTTGCAATTACTTTAAAGGATAATTCTAAAATGTAACCTTTTTTTAAAGTGGTTTTGGATGAAATTAACAAATATTTTCAGTTTTGTGAAATAATTTTAAGAAACTGATGTACCACAAAGAACCTGCAATTGACTGCATTTGGAGAATTGTTTAAAGTTTTTAAAATATTTTGGTTTATTTTATTAAACAATAATGTTGAGCAACTGCTGTACCATAAAAGCTGCAATTAATTGACCGCATTCAAAGAGTTGTTTATCATTTTTTTAAAAATGGTTTTGTATGGAATAAGACAATATTTTAATACATTTTTTTATCAACAATGTTGAGGAACTGCTATAGCATAAAACCTGCAATGAATTGATCATAGTAAAGTTGTTTTGCACTTTGCTATTGATGCCAAAAGATAGCAGAGAAAATAAGACTTCGACCCATTTTATTCAATGCTTGCAACTAAATTAGACCTATCATTATGCTCTATTGGCCCTTTGTGGTTCGTTTTTGATAATGGCGGTTAGCAGTCATCAAGAGTGAGGCTGAAAATTAGGTCCCCCACCCCTGCTGTGCAGCAGATTGAAACCGAGCAGTATGGTTTGAATGTCAAATAAAAAGAAATACAATGGCATGTTTGTATTGCATGGCGACTCAAAGCTTGCATGGACCAAAACGGTTCTGATTTTCAGAAAAGATAAAACGCAGAGAGGTGCTTCAATCGTGGATGACGATGGGGCCTCGCATCCTCAAACTGGGGTGCTGGTGCGGGGGCCCCAGGACCAAACCCTGCGGCAGGGGCCCCTGGGAGGCCCTACGCAGAGTGATCTGCTCGCAGGGCTGCCGGCAAGCGTGCCTGAGCTGCGAGCGCGACAGCATCCGCCTCGCCCGCCTGCGGGAGCGCAGCATGCACAGGCATCCATTAATAGAAAACGGATTGTTTCAGGCCTCGATTTAACATCACAACATCGATTCTTCCTCATTATTCAGGGTGTAAGGCATGCTGTGAAATGAATGAAAATGGCTGATGAGGTCTTTTGAAAACGCTTTTCAAGGCACAGCTAAGAACTCCAAATTGGCCAGATATGTTAAATTACGCCTTATAATCTGGTGCGCCGTGTATGGACGCTGCCCTACTTATGAATGAGATGATCGTTCGTAAATTGAATTTGTTTCTTAGTTGCGTCAGTGCTATAATTTCAACGTTTAAGGTTTATATAAGTATGTTTAAGGCTTGTATAAGTAACCTGTATTGTTTTGTTTTTAGGGGCGGCAGTGGCTCAGGTGGTAGAGCGCTCGTCTTGGGATCAAGAGATCGCAGTTCGAATCCCGGCTCCTCCGTGTTACATGTCGAAGTGTCCTTGGGTAAGACACTGAACCCCTTATACCCCCAATAAGCAGGTTAGCGCCTTACATGGCTGCACGGCCGCTATTGGGAAATGTGAAGCACACTGTAAAGCGCTTTGGGAAGTCATTGACTTGAAAAGAGCTATATAAAAATGCAGATCATTTCATTTTGTACTAAAAAGATAAACCTTTCATAAAATAATATTCTCTATAAAGATAAGGTTGAGTTTAACTTACTTTTGGAAGATGCGATTTAAGAGTTAGGCAACATCCTCCTTTGTAGTAAAAAGTGGCCGAAAAAAGCGTTGCGACCATTTTCTCAACCGCATCAAGCTTTCTTATTCCACATTCATTTCAAAGGAAACAGCTCGCCTCTTCTTTACACCAACCATATTGAATGTATGCACCAGATATAAAACAATAAAAACGTCAAAGTTCTTCTTCGGGGTGGATGCTGGGCGACAACTCCCAGCGCCGGTAGTGGCGGAAAGAAGCACAACAGTACTGTTCTCTAATCGGAAAAAGGTGCACACATTACAAAATCTAACTTACAGCAATGTCAGAATATTTTTCGATATCTCGGAAAAAATGTTCATATGTACCGTTGTTCGTAACTCGAATGTTTGTAAGTAGGGGAGCGGCTGTATACTGGAAAGTACAGTGGACAAAATGGTTTTGCTTTGGATTTTATCTTTTTTGTAGATTTATTAATATTTTAATTATATTTCCTGTATTTTTTAGTGTTAATGTGTTCATATAAAAATGGTAAGTGTTATTATTTTTTTCTTCTCTTTTCCCTTTTGTTATTGTATTTTTTCTTTTGTTTCTTTTTTCCCCATTCTTTTTTTTTTTCAAACTTTATTTCCCTCCTTCATAAGTCCTCCCATGCATAATGTTACATAATAATTGGTAATGTGGGGATTAAAGCAACAAAAACAACCTGAATATGAAATGCCCCTATTAGTTTCCGTTTTGTTTCTTTTATTCTTTTAAGTGAGACAAACAAATAAAAACACCAGGGGGATAAGCTGGCTGTCCAATATATTTAAAATATTGTTTGGTTAATATTTTTGCAAATGTTCCTTGCCCTATTAATTTTTCTACCCCAAAAAAACCTAAATGTGTTGTTCTTAATGTTATTAAGCTACCATAAATAGATCTGTTAACCTGTTAAATAAGTAAAACTTAACTTTATCTTTATAGAGCATATTGTTTACTTAAATGTTCATTTTTTTAGTACAGAACATTACATGCTACTTATAAAAGCCGTAAACATATTTATATGTATCTTAAACAAACAAAATTTAGCACTGAAGCAACTTACGGACAAATTCAACTTACGATCGTCTCGTTCGTAAGTAGGGCAGCGTCTGTAGTTAAATAGCAGTCAAAAATACAGTATTTAGAAATGCGCCGAAATGGAAGGAAAATAAGTGCTACGCGGGTAAAAAAAATGTGAGCCCTACATTTGTTAGTGCTGTTGTTAACAGACTCGCGTCGTTCGCGATCGAAACAGCTCTATGAGCCAGCTCCTGGAAGTGAATGACAGGATCCTGCTACCCACCAATCAACAGCTGGTTCCCTACGAGACTCTTTATTTCTATTTTGATTGGTCAAGATGCAAATTGTTTCGGGATTATGTGCTGTTGAGTATAAAAATGTTAAAATTGTTTTGTATTTTATTTTGTTGTATATTTAGAAATACGTTTCTGTAGTGCAGTAGTTAGCACATTAACCTTTCGCATAAAAAGTCCCTGGTGGAAATATATGTTGACTTAGGGAGGGATGGGCGCCATCAGGTTGTACTTGCCCAAGAAAAAACACAGAAAATGGTGCCCCTATGATCCTAGTGGTTCAGGGATCCAACCAACATATTTATAAATATTTTCATTTGTTTCCAGTGTTTTTCAAAGTAACCGTCTAGTTGTCAATTTTACTTTATTTTGCCCCTTTTAAGTAATAAATGGAAACAAAAAGACCTGAAAAGTCATTGGGAGCGGTAGGAGCTAGCTCTTTTTAGTGAGCCGAGCTGAAAAAGCCGGTTCTCTAAAAAGAGTCGGAATTCCCATCTCTTCAACAGACCAATATACTTCCTCAAGGATACAGAAGTCCAAACAAGGATGTGTTTCGTAAATAGAGCGCATGCTTCAAGTCGCGCACACTTGAAAAATTTGGACGACCGAGTGCCAAAATGATCAAACTTGTCTGATACCCGGCGTCGCCATTTTCCTCCCCTGTGCGCGGGGCTTTATGGTGCAGAATACAATAAACACAACACACTTTTGTTTAATAATTTCAATTCTAAGCTTATCGAATATGGTTCCACTTTAGCTCATAAATGTAAGAGTCAAGTTGCTTCGAAAACCCCACTAATTGCAACTCATCCTAAATGCCATGTCTTTGTCCCCCTCACCCGTTTTCACTCTTTCCCTCTCACTCCCATCTCTCTTGGCTGTGCCTCACGGCGTTGCTCCCCACACTGAGAGCGATTGAGAGAGAGGGAGAAAGAGATGGAGGAGAAAACCAAGACGATGCTGTTGTTAGCGAAAGACGGCCTTTTTCTTCGAGCACAACCAATAACACCAATCACAACCTCGTGTGTGCGGACACACAAACACACAAAGTGTTCTGGATCCGTGCGAAGCTGCGGTAGCAGCCGCTAATGCGCTAATGACGTTTCCACTCAGGGCCCCGGGACGTGCGGCTCCGCGTCGGCCTGTCTGCACCAGTTAGCGGCGCTAATTATAGAACCGGCGGAGGCACTCCGAAAATCAGACGTGAGGTCTCGGTAGCTTGACTCAATTAGTCGCCATCTAAATGGGAGAACATTTTTCTCCTGCACATCCACGCGACCGAAAAGTTCCCATTTCCAAGAGGAAAATCACCCCTAGCTAAACTATCGGTGTGAACTCATTTAGCTCTGAGGGGCACATTGTAGAAAAACTCACAGGGGGTGGACTAGTAAATGAAAGCTATAGGAAGTGTGCCTTAGCTAGAGGGCTAGGGGTCTTTGTGGAGGCTCACAATTGAATTGTGATTCAGCAATTTGAGATTTGATTATAAAACAATTATTGAGTTGTTTTTTTTCCTCCTAAATATTTGTTTTCTTTCACCTTTCTCTTGTAGTGTTTACCAACTGTGCAAAAAAAGCAATATTTACATCCTTTTCCACTACAGTTTAGGTAACTCGGGGAAACTCACGCAGACTGGAAAGTGATTTAAAGGTCATTCAGCTTTTTTCCTTTAATAAAATGTTTACCTGAATATGGAGACTTAGTTGTTAGATTTCATATATTATGCAAATGAGCTAAAGCTTCTTTAAACTTCTGCAGTGTCACCCAATAGCTGTTTTTAAAATTTGTATTTGTTACATTGCATTAAACGGTGCATTTGCAAATTTTATTTCAGAGACAAATAGAGAGAAAGAGAGATAATGAGAGAGAAAGAAGGAGAGAGACGAATAGAGGGATAGATAAATATATAGAGAAAGGAGAGAGAGGGAAAAAGAGAAAGGAGAGAGACAGAGAAAGAGAAGAGAGAAAGACAGAGGGAGAGCAAGAGAGAAAGAAGGACAGATACAAAGAGTGATAGAGAGAGAAATAAGGAGACAGAGGGAAAGACAGAAAGCGCAAAGGATGGAGACAAAGAGAGAGAAAGAGAAAGAGAAAGAAAGACAGAGGGAGAGAGGCATAGAGAGGGAGAGAGGCAGAGAGAGGAGAGGGACGAAGAAAAACAGAAAAACAAAGAGAGAGAGACAAAGAGAGAGAGAATCAGAGATAGAAAGAAAGAAGGAGAGAGAGTGAGGGAGAGAGAGAAAGAAAGAGACTTCTTGTAAATAGGGGCCAGAAAAATAAACATGACTTAATTCATGGTTGTCATCTAATACAGCTACAGTGGATGCTTGCTAGTGGCGCCTGGCTTTGGCGACATTCAGCGGACATTTGTAAAACTGCAGGTGATTGTGGCTCATTTTTCTTTTGTTCTTCTCTTAGCATTGTCTCGCAGGCCGTATAAAATGATGTGGTGGGCCATGAGTTTGACACATGTAATCTTAAATTCTAACTTAGTTTTCATTAAGTGTTGACTATATTTGTTCATATTGTTGGAAACTATTTTGGGTAAAAAACCTAAACAGGTAAACAGATCTATTTATGGTAGCTTAATAACATTAAGAACACATTTCGTTTTTTTTGGGGTAGGAAAATTAATAGGGCACGGAACATTTGCAAAAATATTAACCAAACAATATTCTAAATATATTAGAGAGCCCTTTAGCTTATCCCCCTGGGGTTTTTATTGGTTTGTCTCACTTAAAAGAATAAAAGGAAACTAACAGGGGCATTTCAACTAACATTAATCATAGACCTTATTCTTAATATTTAACAACCTTTTCACAACTATTGTACACCCTACGAAGAGGAAAGCAAGTGCAAACACACATTTATGATTTTTTTATAGGTGACTCTTACCCCTTCAAGTTTATCCTCGTCTGTTGATTTTAAAGGTTTGGATCGCTAAATAAATAAATACAGTAGCTTAAAAATCATCATTAAAAACATAGCAGGAGAATTTCCACAAGAAATAACACAATATTTAATCTCTATCTGTTTAATAATTCAGTCAGCATTTAAAACTATTTGTAACCCTGAAAATAGGGAAGTAAGTTTTCTATTTTAAAGAATGTTCTTTCCCCTCCGTATTTAATTTGTTTTATTAGTTTGTCTCTTTTTTTAAAAATGGAGCTTTTCTGCTTTTGGTAAGAAGTGTTTAGGTTTGAAGCTATGCAATTAGCTTGTGCCACAAAAAAAACAGATTTTATTTGAAAATATCATGAATTTTTCTGCTTCGTTTGACCCCTGACCTCCTGCCATGAACCCTCGTAATACAAAAGTGGAACCATATTTGACATGCCGAGAAATTAAATATCTTTAGCATCCTAACAGGAACAGCATTTGGTAACATGAGCAGGATTTAATTTGGTCATCAAAATAGAACCACATTAAGAACTGAGGCATATTCTAACCTGAGAACCTCACCGTGATGATTTCTGGTACATGCAATTTTAGTACCATGCTTGAAGGCACCCCAGCAATAATGATCCTTTCTGTCACTGAGCCGGAAATTTTGTTTGGGTTTGAGGTATTTCTGTTTTAATTCTAAGTATCGTATTTTGCGCACTATAAGGAACACGAGAGCACCCATGCGTTCGAATACACACTAATGCAATGTATGATATGTGCCACTGACTAAAATCACAAAACATTGTATTGTATGGGTATCGGACAAGAGTAGTGGCGGTGAGAACACTGATACATTACCACCAGACCACTAGTCGTACTGATGACACACAAAATGGCATTCGAGCACATCCCATTGTCACTCACATTTGAATAGTGAATTCTGATAACAGTCTCTCCACTTTTTCACCTGTGTATTAATAGGCTCTAGGTTTAATATTTATGCATACGTAAAATAGCTTGTACAGAATTTCATTCTAATTCTTTGCTTACACAATTTAAACTATTAAAATGCACTATGCAAATCAGTGTTCCTGGCACTGTGGATAAAAATAGTGTGATAATGAGATAAGCTCTAATGAAACATTGGTAGAGGATAGATCCGGCCTTAACAAATCCAGCCCGACCCAGGCCCGTGGGTATTAAAGCCTGGCCCAGCCTGACAAATTGTCTTCATTTGAGGGACCGAAGCAAACTCAAATTTTCACATTTAATTTGTGAGGACCCCAGCGCGCAGGCTTGTTCGCGCAAGACAGGGATGGAATCAATTGAACGGATCATCGACATAGAAAAAGAAATAAAAAACACTAACGGGTGGATGATTGACAAAAAAAGAAAAGAAAAATGAAAAAAAAAAGGCAGTGAGAGAAGCCCAGCCCAAACCCGATTGTAGTGATTTAAATTTTAGGCCCAACCAGACCTAAATTTCAGGCCTGGCTCGGGCTTAAAATCTTACCCCTAACTATTAGTTGTCAAATGTAATATGTCAGCAATTCCACCACCACAACCAAAGCTCGATTCCCGTATTATCCAGTGTTTTGCATATTAGGTCAGCGATTTTTATCGATTTGATCAACCCTTAAACAGTGATTGCTTAAATAATGTAGTATATGGTAAAACCTTGGATAGAAACGCATACTAGGAGTTATTATATACATTCTGTTTGTCATCTGTACCTATGGAGATCAATAAATTGTTGGCGCCCTTACATATACGACTTGGGTTAGAATTCAGTTGCATACAATGTATAGCAATTAGGGCCAGCCATGATTAACGATAAGATGAATCATTGCTCAACGACGGTACTATACTATAAAACTTGTGTTTCTCTGTGGAAGTGAATTTCCCTAAAGGGCAAAAAACTAATTATTAAACTATTAACGCCCACCTATGAAATAATGCATGTGTTTCCTATCTTATCCACCGCATTTGTGCAGTACATGAGGCACACCAGGTTATAAAACGCACACGTTTCTGGCCCAATAGGCATTTTTAAATATGACGATTGCTTTTGTCCTTCTTCCCTTGAATAGGACATCACTGCTGTTGTTTTCTTATTATGCCATTTTATTAGCCACAGCAACATTTCTCATTTCAATTGAAGCGTTCAAATGAAGTTTCAGTATCAAATGCAATACGGAATATTTTTTGTGGGATGTGTGTGATGGGGAATAGACGGCAGGAGGGGTCTAGGTCACCTTTCTCTTACCTGGTCTCCCGGGTGACAAGGAAGAAGCTGTCGTCCGGGGCGTCGATCCAGTTGGGGCGCCGCTTCCGGATCATCACGCCTCCGCGACTGCTTCCGCCGCCGCTGCTGCGCCCGTTGTGCTGTCAGGGACAACAATTACTAATTCTAACGAGAATTGACCTAATGATAATAATTACTTTAGATAATAATAGGTATGCTTCATATCAACCCAGAACTATATTCGGAAACCTCAGCTCAAGGTAATTTATATTCATTTATTAATCATCATAATCATCATCGGAACCATATTTGGTAATCCCAGGGGAACCATACTTCATATCTAAATAAAAACCTGAGCATAGCCCTATTCAGCAACCTATATTTCATGGAACTGATCACAAACAAAAGCTGTCTTTCAATGAACAGCAGAGTACCTGTTCTACTCAATACAGTCAAGTATTTTGTGATTATGGTGAACTTTCACCAAGTATGAATAATCAATGACATTTTTTTTCAATACTCAAAATTTTGAGCGGTCATCAGTACTGATAACACATACTGTACAGCAGGGGTCAGTAACATTTTGACCCATAGAGCCATTAAAGAAATTATATTTTGATTTTTTTTGAGAGCCACACCATATAGTTTAAGACAAAATTGTATATAGCTCTGTCTATTCCTACCGCTCACCCAATGAAATTGCACTGGGTGCTTTGCTCGAGCTTCTAGGAAAAAACGTTTCTTTTAGGTTACATTTGTTCAGTGAGTTTTCATCATAACATCAACAGTGAACTTAAAATGTTTAATGAGCTTTCAGATCAAGGTTTATTTAGCGATTTAAAGCCTAAACGGGGTTTGCTGGTGTGACATCCTGACTGTAAAAGGTTTTCTATATACATGACCAAACGCTTTGAAAATCAGTTTTGTCTCGGCCTTGCATGAATGGCAATCGGCTCAGCATGAGCCAAATACCAGAGGTGGCGAACACGCGGCTCTAGAGCCGCATGCGGTTCTTGGCCAATAAGAATGCGGCTCTTTGCCTCATCATATTTTCTATATACTGTGGCTCTTTGCCTTGTTTCATCTTTGTTTGTTTTTCCCTCTTAAAACACACTTGAATCCATCAGAGTTAATAACAAATAATATTTTGAAATTAATTTGTCAAGATTTGTTGTTTTTATGCTGCTACGGACACATAACTGACTGCCAATCATCTGCGTAGGTTACATCTAATGCGGGGAAATTAAGTAAACATTTCATGAGCGTGCAGCCTGTTACTCTGATGGTCAAAATGGCAAAATGCAAAGCGAAACGGAAATAGAGTTGTGTGTGTTATGGGATATAATGTTTTTAATTGTGTGCGTTTGTGTATGTCTGTCTGTCATGGCAGGTCAGTGCGTGGTGTGGCTCTTTGACTCTCAGTTTAAAATTTCGGCTCTTTGTGTCAAACGTGTTTGCCAGCCCTGCTATATACTGTCCTATTTTATCTTCGAGCCATATGTACTCATGAAAAGAGCTATAAATGGCTCGTGAGCCATAGGTTTTGGACCCGTGCTGTAGAGATATCATTAGTGCATAACATCTCATTCTCTATGGAAAAACTGTCTGATATTTACAAATACCCCTTAAATATCAACAGATACATGCTGATTGTTGCATTTATTGAATGCCAATTTACCACGGCCACTGGATAACAGTCAATACTCAGCTACTGTCATGAGTAACTTAAAAATGGTTGGTATCGGCACAGATACCTGGTATCGGCAGATGCCCATCCCTTGCAATAGGGAATCATCTTTCCAAACAACAATCTATAGTTTGGCTGACAGATCATTTTGCTCAATGATAAAGATTTTACTTATTTATTTTAAGAGTTATTATCAATAAAATGAAAATACGGTTAAAACAAGCAACATTATCTTTGAGTGGAACAATTTGATTCGGACGTTAAGCTTTAACGCTATGTTCTAATAACATTAGAACCAAAGCTTTAACAAATGATTAATCTTTCAAACACTTTGATAAGAAAACTATCTCGTCAACTCAGGCTTTGTATAGCCCATCTTGACAATACGAACAATAAAAAAAAAACTAATTCCTGACGTTTACATTTCGCACAGGCAAGTGTGCCTCGAAATTATTTGTAATTTAATTTTGTGCCCTGGCTCCCAAAAGGTTGAAAAAAACCCTGCTATAAATAGGCCTATAATTTTGAAAGATGGAGAATATCTTATTCAATAAACAGACCTCAGAAACACAGGGCAATCTTAGCATAAATATAATTGCAAATACAATTGGAAGCATATGTCAACACGACCATAAACACATTTACCAATCCAAGCACGTAAAAAGAAACAAATCCCTTTCTCACTGCTATATATCGGGCCCTAATAAAGTTATATTGACACAACAGGACATGCAAGCTCACTCACCAGTAATGCGCCACCTGCGGTACCGGGGTTCTCTGCAACACATAGAGATCAGTGACAAACCTGCATCGCACACCTCTGTGACATTTCACATGTAACTAAATTACCAGAGCGCCTGTCCTGCTCAACTCCTCTACTGTGGTGGTGGAAACTGCGTTTTCCCAGCATGCCGTGGGGTCCGTGGGGCAGGGAGGACAGCAGGCGGCGCGGCGGTGGTGTCTGCAGGCCGGCCGTTCGGTGCGAACGCGGTGCCTGGGTTGCCGGACGGGACTCTGCAACACGCAAAGGGGCCTTCTCTGTCACTACGGTAACAGATCCCTCAAGGCGGGACGGACTTACCCAGAAACTGCACCACGCTAGTAAGAGAGCTGCGTTGTGCCGCTCGGATTTTGGGGAGACGTGCGGTCTGACCTTCGGACACCCTTGAGACATCTACGCACACACACACACACATTTTACGCATCAACGGACGATTCAAAGTGAAAACAAATCGGGTGATGATGATGTCACTTACACTCGACACAGATATGAGGGCGTGGTGATGGCGCAACGTTCCATGCGGCAGTGGGAGAGGGGGTGTTTGTGTCTTTGTGGCGATCAATCAATCAGTCGATGGACAATTAACACACACGTGACGCACGAAAGCACACAAGGACTCAAAAGAGATGTTTCAACGTCAAACTTTATTTGGACGTCCGTGACACCGAGGAGGAAGAGGTAGATGGCGATGGAAGAGGTGACCAGAGTCCCTAGATTGATTGGTGGGAATGGAGTGATGATGTCACGGCTGGAGTGGAAGGGGGGGAAGTTTTGCTCCGGCGGCAACGATAGCTTCTCTTTGTATAAAAACTAAACATCTGTTGATGTACAGCTCTTCCTGGAGGCTCCAAAAATAAAAGATGATAGAAACTTAAGAATGATGAGGACAGGCAGTCTTTATTGGGATTGGGGAAGGGAGGGGGATAGATACAAAAACAACCCCAAAAAAACAATAAAAACAAGAAGAGACGGAGGGAAGGTGATGGTGAAGCGGGGGTGTGAGAATGTGTGTGTGTCCGCATTAGGAGGAATTGAAGGCGCTCTTACACTCTGCCTTTATGGCGCCGCAGTTAATGGGGACAAAAGGGCGGCGGGCGGCACGGCGCAGCCTAATGACGTCGCGGCACATGTGGCGTGCCAACTTGGTGAGGCGGGTGGCCTGCAACAGGAAGGCCTGCTTGGTCTTCATGGACGACTTGGGGCTGCCGCTATTACGCATGGGAATGTGGTTGGACTGGCGCGGGGCGTGACCTCGCGACCGAGGTTCCTGCAAGGAATGAGAAATCAGATAAAGATGTAAGCTTTGAGGAACTTTTTTTGCACCTCAAGCTGAATAAGATTTATTCTATTTTAGGGAACTCACGCAAACCTGGATTAACGGCTAAAGTGAAACTACCGTATTTTCGGCGGGAGGGGTATAAAGGCCCGAAACAGCCCAATCCTGACGGATTAACTTGATTTGATTTGAGCGACCGAGCCCAACAGAAACCCCAATTTTCACCTTTTTGGGGGGGAAAGCCTGGCACCCAGGTGCACAGCATGCAGGAACTTGCAAGGGTGATTTTTGCAGTCTCTGACAACAACTTGCAAAAATTAATCATCCCAAGTTGTCAGTGTAGCATGCATGTGGTGCAGATCCTCCACAACGAAAAAGAAACATGGAACACATCATAAATGAATAATTGAAAAAAAAAAAAAAAAAAAAAAAAAAAAACAGTTAAAGAGAGAAAACCATGGCCTGGCCCGACTTCATGATTGAACTTTTATGCCCGAACTCTGCCAGAGTTATCTCTAATTAAAAAATATGTAACAAATATATGACAAAAGACTATTTATAGGGTGGATTTCCTTACAATACGGTGCGCCTTATAGTGTGGCAAATAGGGCATATTCAAAACACAAATTGTTACCTCATAACAATATTTTTAATGGCAGATAAAATGTCTTTATTTTATCATAGTTATAATTATTTAATCAGATTTTCAATATGTTATATTAATTGGAATTGTATCGTATCTTTCAACAATATTTCAATGAGCAAAAGTATATTATATTCTGCTATATTAGATACCTTTGCTAATTGTAAGGATGGTGTTTCTTATGATAAAGAAAAATAAGATTTTAATGTAATTAAATAAGAAAAATAATAATTAGAAAATTATGACATTTGGACAGTAGGATTCTTTGCAGTGCGGTTAAGGTGTTTTGATTTTGTGTTGATGCTTCTTTCTAAATTATATTTAAAAATCTTAAGTACTCCTAGAAGTATCATATTTATTTGTGTATAACGTATTTAGATAGATAGATACTTTATTCATCCCTGCAGGGAAATTCACATTTCAAACAATACAATAATAAAGCTAAAATAAATATAAAAATACATGTAATTTATTTTTGGGGTACACTGACTGATCAGTGGAGAAATATCGCTGACCACTATCACAAAACGTTGGATGCAATGAGAATCACGCCCGGCACGCAGCAAGGAGCACGCAGAATCCTAACCACAGGATCACCAGTGATGGATAACGTACGAAAAGGCATGAAGTTTTATCTCATTATCACACTATTACTGGACACGGTACCTGAGACGAATGTTAGCGAAAGGAGAGAAAAAGAAGATGTCCTGAAAGACAAAGGCAAAAAAAAAAAAAAGATAAGTCCTTTGGTTTTTCTGATGATGAATCTCACTTTAAAGGACTATAACAAATATGTATTAAATATTATCTTGGTATTGTGTTATTTTAGGTTGACAATAAATTAATTCAATTATGGCCACACAAATTCAACAAAGTTCGTCACTCACAATGCTTAAAATAGAAGAATAGAATTAATTGTCATTGTAACATGTAAAATATCGGATAAATTAATTTTGGATATGGTACTGTGAATAAAAATAGAGTGATGAGATAAAATCAAATGCCTTTTCGTATGTCATCTATTTCTCTGGTGGTCCATTGGTTTGGATTCTGCGCTCTCACGACTGCGACCCAGGTTCCATTCTAGTTGCATTCAATTGCAAAGTTTGGCTGAGAAAAGGTGAAACAAAATTTTGATACTGATTTTTATCCAAATTTAGGGGTGCGCGTTATACACGAATAAATATGGTACATTTAAATACACTCATAGGTAGCTCCATTTGAGATCTGAAACAAACCATTGATCTAATTTATAGAGCATTTAGTAACCAAAGCGAAAACAGGTTATTACCTAAATTGAACCCTTACTCAGTCACTTGAATGGAAAGTGTTAAACTAATAGAGGTCCTGACCAGGAGAAGCCTGATAAATAACTTTTCATTCCCAATTAGCTGGACTTAACATTTATATCCTTGCAAACCATTTAAAACTGCAATCTGCTGAAGGTTAGAACGTAGAACATGCGAGAGGTTTGCAGCTCACTGAATAATTCATGTTGTCGCCGCCACAATAAATCACATATAGTAGCTTCAACATGCACAAACGTCCTCGAGAGCGCGCGCTGACAAAGTGACGTGGCAGTGGCGGCAGCAGCTGGCACTCACGTTGGCAACCGGGCTGGGCGACGTCCTCTCTTCGGGGACCTCGGCTCGACTCGGCATCTTGAGGCCGCCGTACTTCTTCCAGTACATCCAGCAGGACACGCACAGGCGGCACTGCATATTGGGGGGCCCCCACGAGTACCACTGGGCTGACTGCATGGCTGCGAGTGCACACACAGATGTGTTAGCGTGGCCGAAAGACCTTTATCGATTGCCGGCAAGGTTCCCGAAGGAGCCCATCTACTCGTGAGCGCTTGATTGATTTCGCCAAACGACGACCGCAAGCTCCATTGGAATAATGACGAATCAATACAGGAGTAGATTTTCGTTCTCGCCCCGTTTTCTGGTGGACTTGGTATGGATAAATGTGTTGATACAAGCCTACTGAACCAATTAATGTATTATGCAGTGTGCTCGGCCTCCTCCGTTAATGAAGGCATTTAGGATTAGATTAGCATTTAGAATTTGGGGATCTGACTAGCAAATATTAATAAATCCAACTAACCAATTACTTGAGTCAACATGCAGCCATCAGTGATTTTGCTTTCAATAATTGACAAGTAGACCAACCAAAGGCATGACAACTTGTCTTATTCTTCTCACAATCCTTTTTTTAGATGTTCATTCAATATGGTTTAACAGAAATCATATACAATGAGTGACAATGGAAGTATATGCTATAAAAATGGTGGGTTTCTCATGTGGTCTGAAACAATATTTTCTCTCTAATACAAATGGAAAGCATGTGGCCATTTTGATCATAAGCACTTGTTACACAATGTTATCAATGTTTCTTTTCTCAATGAAACTTCCAGAAGTGTAGGCAGTCGGAAAAAGGGTTCATAGTCCAACTTTTCTAAAAGCCATTACTAAGCGTACGAACCATTTTGTTCTGACATTTATAGAAGTTTAAAAAAACAAAAGGACAGTATTTTTTAGGGGAGAGGGCAAAGGGTTTAGTGTTTCTGTTCGCGCCACAGTTCCTCGTACAGTTTAAGCTTTTTATCTCATGCAAACTTACTGTAGCAGCTTTCGCAGGCCCTGCCCCCACCGGTCGCATGGAAGGACCCGGGCCCGGCACCGTTTACAGTCGCCATTTTGCCATTGGTCAAAGAAATCTGGTTAGGGTTGGGTTTATTGCTGGCAGAAAAACAAGAGGGGGGATTAGACTTTCGCTGTACATTCAATCAAAAGCGTTCAATTATGCATGAATGTTTCCGTCTTGCGGCGACGACGGGAACACTAATGATCCCCGTCTTAGCGAAAGGGCGACTTACTATGTGGGAATATAAACTTGCTTCAGCTTGCTCTCGGCTTCAGCCGCCTTCAGCCTCTTCTGCAAATGTGCGCATACGTGAAATAATGAGGAAATGTAATAACAGTGATGAAGCGAGGTGCGTCGTTGCAATTAATGCACTGGGGTTTCAGAGGTTGATGTATGTGTTTAATTATGGCAAAGGCAAAAACAAACAAAAAGCGAGACGACTTGAGCCTATTTGAAAACTAAATCCTAGGTCCTTTACAGGATATTTGCTGAACTGGGACCATATTTACAGAATAAATCATTTCATATTCAAACGCCTAAAATATATTTTGTAACCTTGGTAAACAGATAAATCTGACAAAATATCATCACATCTTGGTAACTATGATTTGCAGACAGGCATCATCATCAAAAGACTTGTCTCACCTGTTGCACGTATCTGTCTGTGGTCTTCCACATGTAGTAGTACTCTATTATGCTGGTCAGAGACTTCCAGGGAAGCTTGAGATGAGGAACAAGAAATAAGTGGGGGTGTGGAGGAGGCATGACAGGGAGCAAATTAATGATATTAATTCTCATGTTCTCGCCATCTGGGCCCCCCCCATCATGTATATTCATCAGATGTGTCGTGACCAAAGAGGGCCGAAAGCTACAGGCTTCTAGACCAATATAGCAAAATGGAGCGTGCAGGTGGGGACTCGGGGTATATTGGACATGCATTCATGAATTTCATGAACACATGGTCCCAACACATCACAGTGGAAACACAGGAAATGATCCACTTTGGAACAGATTTTTCTCCATGTGGCACCCATAATAAAAAGGGTTTGGTCCGAACAGCCACCAGATTTTAGAATGGAATGATAAAATCAGGTTTGTTAAAGTGCCACCTTTAATTTAGTCAAACAACAGCGAATATGAGATCAATCTTGATAACATCAATACCCATTGGTGTGGATTACAATACAGACTACTTTGACCGGCTGAGTCGCACAGCAAATTTTAAAACGAGCTCAGAAGATTATAAGCTCGTTTTTACACATCCGCACTTGAAAACCAATTTGCGCGCATCCGGCTTGTCTCCTGAACCCTTTGTACAGTAATAAAAGACTTAACAGCAAAACACAATTAGCCCGACGGGCAAAGCCACTTACGAAGTCTTGTCGGATGTCGTTGAAGTCCTTGCCGTACTTCTCAAGCGCCTCCTCGAACATGGCTGCTTCTGAGGCACTCCACTCCTCCATCTCGTCCCGGCAGAGCACGGGGCCGCCTGCCGGCACCAGCACGCTCAGCGCGCTCGACAGGTCGTAGTTGTGCGCGTGCAGTGTGTCCATTGCGTGGAACTGCGTGAAAGGAAGAAGCCTTTTAGAAATAGCAGGCTACTGTGAAGTTGTGCTGTGGGACTACAGGTGAACCACCTTACAATAATTGGATCCCAAAATACGTGAAACGTGATTGTGATTGGTTTTTGTTGAAGTTGCAGCAAGTCACCTTTTGGAATGGGGTCATTTTGGTGTCATGGCTGCTAGCCGCTAATGTTAGCATTGTAGACACCAGCCTCTAATCCAGGGGTCGGGAACCTTTTTGACCCAAGAAGCCATGAAAGCAAAAATGTTGAAAATGTTTCTTTGAGAGAGCCACACCATATATTATAAGACAAATTTCAACAAACCCGCCAAAGCCGCTCTTCAGACAAAAGCTAATTCTTCAGCACATTTTATTTCACTGTGTGTCATTTGATGATTTGATTAAATCTATGAAATAATAATACCATAGCCCGTGGCCCATATCAATATAAATGTACCACTCAAAATTTGTCTTCCTTCCTCAGTTACTTAAGAGTGTTGAGGCTCATTTTGACCGTCATTTTTGTCCTGAATAAAGGTTTCAATACAAGGTGCAAGCAAAGTTATCTTGTAAAAATATCATAAAATACTGCAAGCCATAAGGATATTGTTGCATTTTCAGGTATTTTCAGTTTGATTTGTGAGTCTTCATCATAAAGTATCTCAACCGAGACTATGAATAGTTTAATGAGCTTCTATTTAAAGGGTTTCTTAGGGACCTCTTGCCACGATAAGGTATGTCGTTGTGACACACTGACTGTAAACTGTTGTCGAGAATAATAATAATAATAATAATAATAATTTCCTTGTATTGTCATTCTGTGTAACAATGTACACAGAACGAAATGTCGATTGCATCTGACCCGATGCAGCCGCAGCCAAGAGAGGGCGCCGCCGACCACTTTTTAAGTCTTAGGAATGACTCGGCCGGGGCGCGAACCGAGAATGTGCTGGACTGAACCGAAAGTCAATTCAGCAGAGCAAAATCTTGTGTCCTGGTCTTATTTTGTCGGGTAGGATTTATGTCTCAACCCATGCTTAATATTTACCAATGCAAGCTTTAATTTTAAAAATTGCACTTCTGTACTGTATTTCACGACCATAAAGCACACATTAAAGTCTCAGATTTTCTTCAAATTGTGCGGCGCGCCCTATCATGCGGTGTGCCCTGTTTGTGATGTAAAGTGGCAGAAGTTGACCAGCTCGGTGGCCTCAGGGTAAGGCGCCCGCCTCGAGATTGGAGGTCACAGATTCAAGCCTTGGCCGTGTCAGAGACCTACAACTTTTTGGGCCAAAATTTTATATTTTGATAAATGTGACTTGTATGCGATCTCCTACCACTTCTATGCATCTCCTGTGTGAAATCGACAAGTGTCCGGCTTATGGAGAAGAGGACACATAATGCCACATGCAATGCAGCCATTGTTTTGGGGAAGTACGCATGGATGCCAACGTCATAGCATAGATAGGAATTTGTAAGTTCTTGTTTTGTTTTGATGCTTTTTTTTCACGTCTACTCTCGTTGAAATGACAATAAAGACAATTGAAAATTGGAAACCTTAATGAACTCTTCTTTAGATAAAGAAGATAATTGTCCAGGCATGTCAAGTGATATGCTTTTAAACTCACCAATGTGATGTCACGTGACGCTGCCGCCGCACTCATGTGTAAACTTGGCTGTCGGACCGAACTGCTACAGTCTAGCGCCCGGGCAAAGGTGCCGACAGCCCTTGCAGCAGGAAAGCAATTTGATATTATAATACGAATCCATAGGACAATCTTTCTCTATTGGCACCAAAATGACATCTTACCGAGCAACCACCAGAAACTGGTCGATTTGTTTGTTAGTGAGCGGACACTCTGGGTCCCACAGTTTCTCCTCCAGTTTGGCCTGGTCCCTGTCGTCAATATGGCCCACTGAAAACACGGAGAACATTTTTTCCATTTCAAAGCACACTTCACTGAATTGCAAAAGCTTTTCCTTTGAAAACAACCCGCAGATTTCCTCAAAAATGAATAAAACAAAAGTTACGCTGACCCTCCGGGAGCATTTCCGGCACGTCGGCCTGGAAGCGGGGCCCCACTCGGATCTCGCCTTTGTCGGCCAAAAGGGTTTTCTGTGTGGGGTCGTACACCAGGGAGTAGAAGAAAGTATCCTATTGGGATGTGGAAAACATGTGGAAACGTGGCTGAGTGTTTTTCGCGGCTGAGATGCTCACACAAATAGTCAACACGATCCAATCCTTCCATGGAACTAAATCTAAACGGGACTAAAAATTTGTTTGGATGTCTAAATTTAATTTAACCCCTTACTGTTCCTTTGACATTCGCCTAAAATCCCAATCAGAGTGGTACCCAAAGTAAATTGAAAGCTGTTCATGAACAATTTTGAGAATACGGACGTTTTTTGGTCTCTTTTGAAAGGTAACACATTGACGTTTTGTCCCAAACAGAAATAATCTCTGCAAGTTCTACTAACATTGAGTAATCCGAGTTGGAACACAAAGAAGTTGAAGGTTTTTATTTTATTTTTGCAATCATATGCCCGCAAAAGAGAGTAAGTAGCATGGGCATCTTAGCTGGAAACAGGCAAGACAATAGCTTGAAGCCCTACCCGGTACAATGTCAAATTTTAATTAAACCTTATCTTCGTATATTTTACTTTGGCTAATTTTTAGAAATTGTAAAAGAGTTGTAAATGTTCATTTTCTCTTCAGAAGTCAATCAATGGTTGTGCACACTTGCGCATAATAATGGCGTGTAAAAATGAATCGCGATTAGTTTTGCACACGTTTACCTTTCTCCTCTGATTTGAATACACACCCTAAATGTGTACATATTTCTGTTGGGAATTAGTTCGCTAACAAATGTGTCATTCCACATTTGAATCGTTCACTATTGTCCAAAGATTTTTGAAGCTGAATTGGTCATGACGTTGTTTTCAAAACAGGTCCTCATAGGTTGGCACAGGCTAAAGAACGTTAAAAAAAAGCTTGCAATTGGCCAAGAGCGGTGTCAATCACAAAGTCAGGGGCTGACAGAAGTATGCAAAATAATTTGATGACTATTTTTTTTAAAGGGGAGTAATGAAGCCAAACAGACGGATGCGTCGAAGCTCGTCAAACATTGCAGGAATGCTTTTAGGTGATTTTTTAAAAATCTATCAGCATTACCGTGTGTTTTGGAGTAAATATTTTACACGGTAGAATTCACTGGACTTTCATGAACTTAACCACATCATATTTGCGGGGAACCGTATCATGAGCTGAATCCCACGAGACGTTATAGGTGAGCAATATCGGCTTCATAGTTTTCAGGTATTTTGTTTCAGACTGAGTGTGATGCTTCTGTGTTGGATAAATTTCAAAGTGGTCATCATATCTTAAATCCCAAGAGTTTAAGCTTTCCAATGATATGTAGCATGACGTATTTCAGTGATTGGTGACATTGTGAAGACACGACTTAATTTACCCACAGGCCTTCGGAACATTAAGGGGTTAAAGGAGTTATTACTCTTCAACAGGTCCAGGAACTATTGCCCTATTACCTTGGTTTTGAACATGACATCTGGACTGATTTAAATAGCGCTTCTCCAACGTGGATGTCTGCCATCCAGGAAATGAAATCCTTGGAGTTTTAGAAAATCAATCTTCAGCTGTCCACTAATTCTGTGGCACTGAACCATTATTTTATAACATCCCTTTTTTTGCTGTTAAGTAAGCCAGGGCATTTCTATTTACTCAGAAGATAATCTGATCTTGATCGTCAAATGGCTACAAGAGGGCACCCAATTCTGGTATCACCCACCGAAGCAATTATCGCCCAGCCCTACTTAAAAGGAAGAAATAACTATGATTTGACCTTTATGCAATCTAAAGCTCATTGTCAATATTCGTTCAAAAGAAAATGCTATAACTTAAAAATGATACCCTTTAAAAGCTACTTATGGTTACTATTTGGCGCAAAGGGCACCCAGTTTGATATGCTTTTCTAATTTGTCATGTTATTACAATAAATATTCATATAATTAGGTTAATTATTGGAAGTAGGGTGAAATAGGCCCAGTCAACCACAAAAATAATCAAAAATTTACAGGAAAATCACAAGGACCCAGCACTGTGAGCTGTTTTTTCTAGAACAGGTCCAAGGGCACATAGGCTGTCCTTAGGGGGCACAATGTAGACCCCTGCTTTAGAATACAGTGTCAATTTTATTTAAAGTACTATATTCCCCTTAAACGCTCTCATAATATTACCATTCTATTTTAATTATGTAAATATGGATTATTTTTCAAATGCATTTGTAAAAATCTTGTAACCCCTTCTTCATTCTCCTACCCCCACAACAACAACAAAGTGGACTTAAATCAAATGTTCTGTGACGTCTTTGCAAGTTTTACACACCTCCTTGTCGAGGTATGAAAGAACCGCTTCAGTCTCATTCAATAATGCCACACTGCACTTCCCCCTAGAGAGACAAGAGGGGGAGTATTTGAAAAGGAAGTGAGCCTCAACTGCATATGTCTGCTGTTAGCAGTATCCAAGGGTACGCAAAGTGCCGTGAAAAAGTATTTGCCCCCTTCCTGATTTCTGTGTTTTTCGCATATTTATCTCTCACAAAAGGTTTCAGAGACAACAAAAGGAAATAAAAGTTCAATTTTGAAAAGTTGATTCCATTTATTAAAGCCCAAAAAAAAATCAACATCTATCAGTCCCTATGTGAAAAAGTGATTGCCCCTGAACCTAATAGAGAGTTGGGCAACTTTTGGCAGCGATAACAGAAATCAAACATTGACGATAATTGGTAAATGAGTCTTTTGGCGCACTCTTCTCTGCAAAAATGTTCAAACCTTCCATATAAGGACAGTTTTCTGGCAAACTGCCCAATTAAGGTCACTCTGGGAAAACTCTCATGGATGCCATTTTTGGCCAGTGTCTTTTTAAAGTGCAGTCATGAACAGTAAATGGTCTGGGGCTGCTTTGCTTCCTTAAGACCAAGACAAGTTGCTGAGGCTGCAGAATAATTAATTGTGGTGTTCACCAGAAGAGCCTGGAGGAGAACGTCCGGTTATCAGTATGTGCCCTCAAACTCAAGTGCTCTTGAATCATGGAGCAAGACAACGATCGAAACAAACCAGCAGGTCCACCTCGGAATGACTCAAAAAAAGGAAAAAATTAAATTAAAAAAATGAACGTATTGGAGTAACCAAGTCAATGTCAGGATTTAAATCCAATTGAGATGATATGGTCTGATCTTAAACGGGCGGTCCATGCTAGAAAACCATTTAATATGGCAGATTTAAAACAAATTAGCAAAGAAAAGTGGGCCAAAATTGCTCCACAGGGTTGTTAAAGATTCAAAACAAATTATCTGAAACATTTGACTCGCCATTAAGTTCAGAGTGGCAATTACTTTTTCACATAGGGCCAGATAGGTTTGATTGTTTTAGTGCCTTAATAAATAGAATCAACATTTCAAAATGCCAATTTATAGTCCCTTGGGTTTTCTCTGTGTGATATTAAAATCTGAAACCTAATAAGTTCTAAGTATGCAAAAAAAACACAGGAACGAGAAAGGTGGCAAGTACTTTTTCGCAGCACTGTAATTAGCTGCACGTGTGCGTACCTGATGTGCGTGGCTGGTAAGCTCTCGTACTGGCGCGAGAGGAAGAGTTCTCTGTGGCGAAGCTGGTGCTTCTGTTTGTCTGTGTGCTCAGTCTCTGGGGGATTCTCCTTCTCCTCTTCCAGCTCCTCTACAATGGCACAAGAGGGGTGAATATAGACGAACAACAAAAGACTAGAAGGAACAAGTAGGGGCTTTTTTTTTCAAGACGAGAACTTCATCAGAGGGAAATCTGGCGCTGGCATCGCAACTTTCAATCAGCTACTTGAGTTGCCATAGAAACGTAATCAGCTACATGAGTTGGTAAGATTCTTGGGGTACTATTTCGGTCAAGTAAGAGTAAATTCTATCGTGACTGTAAAAGCAAAAGGTTTTCAAACGTTAACAGAATTTATTTGTGTAAAACGCACACTTGTGTATAACAGGCACTGCCAATTAATGTTTGAGAAACTGTATAAGATTTTGTTTGACTTTTTCTCAGCTCAAACTAAGCATTGTAATTCAATATGTTGTTGAATACATGCGGCCCTGATTGAAATCATTTATTAACAATCCAAACTACGAACAAAATACCAACATAAAATTGACAATGCATTCATTTAATGTCCTTCAAAATCAGATTCTTCATCAGAGACAACAAGGAAATGTTTCCCTACTGAATACAGTGAATAAGAATATTTTATAATTAGATACGACTATCGAATGACTTTTCAGAGGTCGTCTGTATCAAAGGTGCTCTCGTGGTTAGGATGCAGCAATGTCACCGCCGCGATCCAGGTTAGATTCCCATCAAATGTTTTGTGTTTGTGGTCAGTGATATTCCTTGACTGATCAACCATTGCACAAAAACGAGAATATACTAATTCACACCCAAATGTTAAGTTCTCTTTTAATTAAATGGTAAGTAACAAGTAATTTCTAGCAAGTATGTCCTGTACTATCAGAGAGAGGGAAAGAAAATCAACCCGGCAATTTTCCATCTATGGTAACATTACCAGACGCCTATTTTAAACTGACTAGAAAATTGGCCGTTTACTGTTGTTTTCCATGTTTCTATTCTAAAGAACGACAGAGACGGGGAGTGGAGGTACGAAACATGGTAATTGCCTTTGTCAGCATTATTAATATCTATTTTTCTGAAGCAGGCAATTTGCTACAATTATTTTTCATTTCACACATCTGTATTGGAATGGTGGAGATAAAAGAGATGGCATGATCCAGTCACAGCTTCTTTATCGGAGATGCTTTTATGGAAAAATGTCATTTGGTCTAGTTGTCAAATCAACCTCAGAGCAAATTGAGCGGCTTCACCGGGAGAAGCAGCAGGATGGCATCTGGTGGTTTTAAAAATCCATTAGCGACATAGCCCACAACGACACAAAACGGCGGAAAGGTCCTTTTACATTTGTAGGATCACTCGTAATTTTTGTGTGTGCAAAAGGTTGCATTAGCTCCCTCACTTCATATCCCGTAAAGGGTATTAAAAAAAAAGACAACTGTGTTTTAATAGGTGGGTGCAGCCCCAATAGTTGTCATACTGATGAATAATACGAAATGGGGGAGAATCTTGTTTAGTAATTGCATGCTCATGTGCAAATGTTGTTAATAAGATGGAGAAGGACATTTTTCCGGGTAAAATCATTAGCAAAATAGCACTGCACAATCAGTAGTTTGGTTGCATTTTTTTCTCCACACATAATCATTTATTTAGCATTGGAAAACAACCATTGCAGCGTCTAAAGTGCTGTTCAAGTAATAAAATCAAGCAGTACAAATAAACGCACGCAAACTGTATTGAACTATAAAGTCAAGTCTGTGAGTAAATACTTCAAAAGAATTTGTTTGTAATCCATGCCACCTGAAAATCCTGTTCTTTAGAAGAAATTAAATACTTTTATTTCTTACAGCTGATTTAAGATAAAAAACAAACAAAAACATTTAATTTTGTTTCACAGCTGAAGGAATTACAAGATGGCCTCACCTTTTACCACCATCACCCAGTCAAAGTAGTACTTATTGCCTTATCGGGCTGCAACTAACAATTATTTTCATAATAGATTATTTTGTCAAAAATAATTTCAATTAATCAATGAATCGGATTTCTTGAAGACATTTTTAGTTTTCTCCTCTTTATTCAAATATTGAAGTTATGGACGGATAGAAAAATAGTGAACCCAAAAAACATTCTGTAATATAAAGCAATAAAAAACCTCGGTGTGTCGATTAACTTGACAATAAACAAAAATTCAGTTTTTTCCCTCTGTACTTCTGCAACTTCATGCTTTGCTGCTTAGCTTCATTATGTAAAAGTTTAACACAACAAAGTTGGAACTTCCATGCCAATTTTGTTTGTAATGATGCAATGTTCATTGAAAAAAAAAACAAGATTTTAAAAACGTAAGATAACCTTTTTCTAAAAAACGGTCTTGGCGCGCTCTGCCGGACCAAAGTGGTATTCAACTTTCAGCAGCACAACAGAATTGTGTGCACTCGTATTTGCATTGATTTCACGTACCGTACTTAGTGGCTTATTATTCACGTTATACAACGAATCGAAGCTCTAATTAGTTGCCAACGCTTTTGATATCTAATTTTAATTGATTTTATCAATTACTTGTTGCAGCCCAAATGTCTTACATTTGTTATATACTAACGCTATGAAATTGAGACCAACTGTGAGTCGTTTACTGTTTTTGGTTCATAAGAATTTTTCTCACAATCTGTGGCTCGACAAAAGCATCTCAAAGCTTGTGGACGTAGGATTCAGCCAATGAGTCAAGACTAAACCGTTGTTGGCCAAGAATAGCAGCTGGCAAATAAGTGGCCAACTGTTAGGCAGTTTGTGTTTTGAAGGCCTCTAAGCAACACTTTTGGCCATGTAGCCTGTGTATGAAAGTGCTAGTTATGTGTTCATTTTGTTATTGTTTGCTCAATCAATGTAGCAGAACTTGGCTAGCCATACATTGGCTACAATTTACTCTTATGTGTTTTAGGGTTGTTGTTTTTCTTCCAATCGAAGCAATAATAAAGGGAAAAAAATATATGTATATTCTTGGTTATTTAAAGTTGTCAACTAAAGAAGCACAGGGGGATCAGATTTGCTTCACTTACTTGCATGTTTGTCTGCCAACTGAATGAGGCTGTGCGAGATGTCCCTCCTCCTGTAGAAGCACACCACCTTTGCTTCCACGTTGCCGCTAGCTGTCTGAAAAAAACAACACGGGAGGGGTGCGTTTAAAAATAAGAAAGAGAAAAACTACATCTCACCCTCCTCGCTCAGCGTGGCCATCAGACGACAAGCCTCCTAATTTCCCCCGAGAACCACCCGCCTTTGTGTCCGCATCAAAATGTCGATGACAAGCTGACCGAGAGCGGTAATGGTGGACATTTTACCACGACTGAATGATTGATCGTCTGGCCGGCTGTATAATTAGGCCCCCGCCATTGAAAAAATGTGATAATGTAACAAAACGGACAAATTATTAGAGAATAAATTGTGCAAAAACAAATGATTTGTAACTTCTGGCTAGGGCTGCGCGATTTTTGGGAAAAAAACCCAATTGTGAGTTTTCAGACCAATATTGCAATTTTGATGCGATTTTCGATTTTGTTTTTTGGGGAGTGCCTTGGATCCATGCAATACACTCTTCTCCTATGGGTGGGGTTGGAAATTAGCGGAGGAAAAATAAAAATATTAATAGCATCATGTCATAAACATGTTTAATGAGAAATACCTGGAATATGACAATATTACTTGAAGAAAAAAAATAACCAGTGGGGTCATTTTTCCATCCCACTTATGGATCCAAGGGTTAATACTAGCGAAATGCTCTTACCAATTAACATTCCACACACTATAGAGGAGCAAAGACATGTCTGTACGATGTCACTAGCCACTGGTCCTTTTGGAGGCTCCACTTTTGGAAACGCCTAGACATTCCCTTAGAAAATTTGTAAAATACTCGTATTTAGTTTTTCAAATTGTAATCGACTCTCACCTGGGACAAGGTAGGGCTCCATGCTAATGTTACAGCTGTTTTTTGCCTGCTACAGGCATGTGATTGCAAATAAATTCAGGAGAGTATTAAAACCTTTTATTTCTGTGTGTTCCAATTACATTACTCAACGTTAGTAGCACTTGCAGTGATTATTTCAGTTGGGGGAAAAAAACTTCACCCCGGTATTACCCTTTCAAAGAGACCGAAACCGTCCAGGCTCTCCGAACGGTTTAATATCAGCATTCAATTTACTTTAGGTACATCTTGGATTGGGATTTCAGCTGAATTATATAAAATTGTTAAACCCTCTTCTGGGTAACTTGGTTAGGGTTGCTGTCTATGAATCCTTGTGAAAAAAACGCAGTGTCTTGCCATTATACAATCGCACTACGTCACATGACAATATCGATTTGATTTTGATTAATCATGCAGCCCTACTTCTGGCTCAAATCTTCTAGTGTATCATGCACAATAGTGGTACAACTCATCAGTACGGAGAGTCTTGGTGGACTTTATTTGGCCCTAAATATTTCCAACACTGATTTAAATCATGTCACCTGGAAAATGCATAAAAATTGCCTAAAACATTTCATTAAATACAGACTTCAAAAAGGTTTCAATTTCTAATGTGTATCCAAGCAAGGACATAAAAAAACTACAAAAGAATCCTCTAGATTTACTTGAGTGATTACAAATAACATTATTTTACAAAGCTGCACTACAAAACAACATTTGAAAAAGTGTCATGGCATCATTGGATGAAAATATCTTGAGATGGATATCAGGCCAAAAATCTGATCAGTTTAATGTCTGCCATGCAGACAGATGGAATATTGCTTCTACTCTTCATACATGCTATATGGTCAAATCAAACAAAACATCAACTGTGCAACAAAACAGCCATGACAATTGCTGGAACAAGCACAAGGATTGCAAATGACAGAAGATAGAATTAGGCAGCAGTTCCAATTTTCACATATTTACATTCCAAAAGATATAACACCAATGCTAGAGTGGCGAATCGAGAAGAGCAGGAGATTTTCTGGAGGACTGGCTCATGTAAAGGTGGAGTTTGGGCTGGCTGAATGAGAAAAATAATTTGAACATGAATCTGTCACTAAACTTTTCCGTGCATTAATTCTCTAATCAGCTATTTGCCCAAATTCAGCGCAACCGAGGTGAATAGTACCACCTGGGGGAATTCTCCCCTCTCAAATTTTAAGTTGGTAGGCCCACCACCACTCCTCTTTTCTGTAGCGGTAAAATGAACCCAGACCAGCGCAAATGATATGAGGCCAGTACGATGGAGGGCAGAAAGGTGCCAGGTTGGAGACGAAAAAGCCAGGAAATGAAAAAGAAACGTCTTTCACCATTTGCCTGTCATCTGGGGACACCCGCGAGTGTGCTGTGCTACATCTTTGCAGATCTTAGAAGGTAAATGCCTTACCTGGGTTGCTCCTCACACTAAAATAAGCTCAGAGTGATGGGTTTTCCATCTATTTTTCG
Source organism: Urocampus carinirostris (assembly GCF_059441175.1). NCBI lineage: Eukaryota > Metazoa > Chordata > Actinopteri > Syngnathiformes > Syngnathidae > Urocampus > Urocampus carinirostris. Next base: position 20,402,326 of record NC_142367.1, on the reverse strand, counting down.
AGAAGCGGCCCTTTTGACTCGGCTCACTAAAAAGAAATGACTCTTCAGCTCCCAAACGCCTATTCAAATCGTTTTTTTTTTTTGCTTTTATCCATTTATCAAAACATATTGTGTAACATTATGCACAAAATAACTTTTAGGGGACAAATAAAGCTAAAATAGAAAAAAAACAATAAAAATTAAACAACAGTAGAATAAAATAGAGGCAAAAAGTGAAAATTAGAACAAACAATAATTAATTAAACAAAAAAGATTAAAAGCCTAGAGAAGATTATTTCACTACTTTATCTGTAAACGGTAATTATGGGGCTACACAGACAACTGGCAACAAACAAGCCCATTTATGCAGAGATGCTTTTCTGCGTTTTTTTAAATTTGTCGGTATTATTGCGTGTTGTGGAGTACACAAATAGTTTACAGTTGGGTTCACTACACTCACGGATGTAAGGGGACCATGGTTGCGTACCATTATCATCATAGAATGTAATGGCTGTAAGACGCCATCTTTGGTGATCAACCTCGGCTTTATTATTTTAGGGTACCTTGTTTCAGACTGATCGTGATGTTTCTGTGCTACGTATATTTTTAATAGTCAGCATATCTTGAATCCCAAGAGTCAAAGCTTTCCAATATGTGGCATGACGTATTTCAGTGTCTTGTGACATCGTACAGACAGCGCTTCTGTACGTGTCTGACACGTATTTGCTTCTCATTAACATTAAAGGGTGAATAAAGTTTATCTGATCGTTTTGTTGACGTTTCTATTGTAGCGACTTATAGTCCAGAGTGCCTTAGCTATGGAAAATATATGACAAAAGACCATAATAGGGGTGAAGCCTTATAATCCAGTGCACCTTACAGTGCAGAAAATACCGTAAAAATAGTTTCGTGTAAAGCCTAAAAATGTGTTAGAAAGGCAAATGCATTTTTGATTTGAAATGACCGATACTGTACATAGCTAAATAGGTTTTCATCTCTATCAGAATCTTTAAATAATTTTCCCTTGAATTAAAATAGTCACGTGTTTTCTGTTAACTTATCAACATATACCTAAATGTATTCCCAATAAAAATGCACCATAAGAGCTTGCTGCTGCTCCATTCAATCAAATTAAGCCGTTTTTTGGGATAAAACTCCAGCCCTGTTTGACACAGTCAATATGGCTGTCATACACCACGTACAATTACATGCAAAGAAATAACAACGGCAAAATCAACACTGAAGACACATGGATATAGACAAAAAAACTATAAATATCTAATGTCTCCTTGCCTTAAGTTGGTCTGATCCTTACAACTCAATTACCAATTTGGTTTTAGAAATACATATATTTGGCATTACTCCCAAAATGTTTTTATGACTACATTATTTCCTTATTAATTCACTGATTTAGTTTAGATTTGCATGTTTCCACGGATTGTAAGACAAAAACCTCATTGCTGATACACCTGCTACATAAAATGCAGTTGGATGTTAAAATGCTAGTAATATAAGTTATAACTGTACCCATCAACCAATGGTTCCCAAACTTGGGCAGGCTGGTGCCCCCTTGGCTCCCAAGTGAATTCTGCAAAGGGCGTTTCCTTCTGTTCCACGTCCGTTTCGTCAAAACCAAAATAGGTCCAAACAAGTGATGTACCGCCCTTCTTCGGTGCAAGCTTCGTTTCCTTCTCATTTGTTGACTCTGGGACTATGTTTAAAGAGTCCACCATGACACTCAATGAGCTCACACGGTGGGTGTGGCACAGTGTGATGCTTGCTAACTTTGAATCGCGTTTATTGGCCTGTGCCATTATTAAAACTTGCCTGATTGGTCGGCGCTTTCAAAACTCAAACAGTAACAATTGTGCTTGGTCAAAACTCCATCACTCACTACAAAACCTTGAAAACGACCGCAATGGTTTGCGGTTTCACAACCGCACTACATCAAATCGCAATATCGATTCGATTTCGGTTGATTGTGCAGCCTTAACGTGTGTAAAAATAGTCAAACGTTCAAACTTCTGACTTCAATTCGGACTCCTGGCCCTCTACAGCACTCTTCTTCCTCACTTCCTCTTCGCCCACTTTGGGAACCACTGCCATTAACTAATAAGAAAGCTTTGGTTTCCCCAAAAAGTCAAGTCAGAAATAAAGCATCTTCATTACTACAGCAAATAATTATGAATAGCATGACGATGTACACTGCAACTCAAATATTACAATACATTTGTACTTTGCATCGGGATGTTGCCAAGCAAAAAGAGTGAAAGTCCACTGGAAAAACTATCAGTATTATAAACCAGATGTTTAGAATGAAACCCTGATTTAGCTTTCAGTTTCTTCCAACGAGAATGACACCACGCGCATGAAATGTCAATAAAGACCAATCAAAAAACTATTTTCCCACCCTCAATGTCACTCAGTCAATATTTGATGAGAGCCACAGCGCCTCTTCCTTCAACCACCCTATCACTTACGCCAGGATGTGACCAGTTTAGTTCGCTAAATGAAAACACGATAAAGAGGAATACTCATTCACCCCCCACCCCTGATATAAATGGAGAAACAGATAAAAAAAAAAAGAGAAAAGACCACATCGATACCTTGTTGAGCTCTTCTATTCGCCGGATTAAGTAGGGGTTACTTGAGGAGTTCTCGAAAAAGACATAATCTGCAAGGATAAAACACATAAAAGGCATGAGAAATGGAAACACAGTGATAAAGGAAACGATTTCATTCATCTTTAGTGCCACAAAAAACATTTCAAAAATTTTACTAATCAATGAATATGACAATTTAGTGACACAAAGAATTATATTTCCGTTTGGGTGTAGCTAATATACACTTTTATTTCATGATTTTTAAAATATTTACTAAATATTCACAGTTCACGGATCCCTCAACCACTAGGGTCCTAGGGGCACCACCTGTGGTGTATTTTGGCCAAGTACAGCCTGCCAGTGCCCATCTCTATTCAGGCTGTTTTTTGGGGTAGTTGCTTGCTCCCCCACATCTGTCTATTATGGGTTGAACCATGTTACTTGAACAGTAAGGTCTAACTCCATACTGAAAAGTTGAACGGGGCACTGGTAGACAAAAAAAGACACACACAAATATTCCCATCATAGCAGGAAGTAGTGTGTATACTCCTGCAGCCAAAACATTTACCAGTGTTTAATTTCAATACTAGTAAATGCAAAAAGTCAATTTGTGCAAACAGAGATATGGAATGCTGGAAAGAAAAGCATGAACAATCGCATTTTACAATTCAACCCAGGTGCCCAGTTTTGCAAATTTGCATCATTCCAAAATTTATAATTTAATTCAGGCGGACTCACCGTGCAAAAACCTGTTGAAAATACACCAAAGTTACATCAAAAAGATAACTTTATTTGGTGGAAAATTAAATGCTATAAGATATTTAAATTACTGTTTGGGGATTAATGAGGTAAACACAATAATGACTCTTTGGGGACTAAATTTAGACCGTGATGGATGGGCTAAACTAGGGAAAGACAAGTACCGACACCAGGTCTGGGTGCTGTTACTAGCGTCTTAAGGTATCTGTAACTGACAATAATAGTCAATACCAGTATTAGCTGCGAAAAGGCAAATTTAAAAGTCAAGAACTTTTAATAAAATGAATGGAAATTTTAATTAAATAGATGCAGAAGGAAGAAAACTATTATGCTGGGAGTTAAATATATTACTTTTAAACTATCTGCTTTTTTGCTGAGGAAATGAAATTTGCTGATTGAATAGCACTTGTATGTGCTTTTAGTATTGACTGTTTGCACTCCACAACACGTTGCATTCTCTGGCAGAACGTGAGCCATGATGGATGGCAAGAAGCACTCGAGTGCAAAGCAATTGAGTTGAAACAAACGGTAATATCCACGACAGAAGAATATAACCACCACTTTTACCATAGTGATTCATTTTTGTGGAGTGGGCAAGCTTCTAAACTCGATTTGGAATTTGATTCCTTTTGATGAAGACGGACGACGGCAATGTTTATCTGCAGTCAAACGGAGGGACAACCCTGGCATGCCGGCAGTCCTCAAGTATTCCAAGATTTGCAGCCAACATTTTTTTACAAGGTACGTTTGCTCCAATTTCGAGCAGTTTTATGTTGAGTAGGTACGAGTCACGCCGAAGACACTCAACATACCGTAACAAGTTAGCTAGTGCTAACTAGCTATGTTAATGTCTTATTGTTGCTATTTCTTACGATGCAAATTAGCTTCATTTATTGTGATTAACAGGGAATTCCAAACACCAATCTTCCAAATATCATGTTTATTGAAAACGGTTATGTGCTCTCCAAAAAATCTTATTACGCCAAAACGAACTGCCAAATTAACGGATAAAAAGAGAGACAAAGGTTCAAAAGAGAAAACGTCATTTCGCCAAAGTAAATATTTTTTTTTTACGATGCTCAAAAAAGTTTTCAATACAAGGTTCAAATGCTTTACTGTTCTATAACATTCCCCAAAACATTTGATACGAAGTCGTTTTAGTAACAATTGCGAGAGGGGAACATTTCACGCCGTGCAATTGTTGGCAAAACGAAGCACAGTAATGTCATACCAGCTTCATACCAGCTATGAAGAAAGGGTAAGCATCCAGACTTTTATAGGCTTTTAGATCAGCGTTGGTGTATGAGGATACTCCATTTACAATATAGTGGTATAAATCGTGTGGACTGAAATCAGGCAGACTGGACAATTTGTTTAGATGTGTGAATATGTCAGGAGGAAGACTGTATGGCTCGTTAGCTAGCATTGCCAATGCTATCCTCAGTTTCGCTAAATGGCACTCCACGCTTTTCGACAAGATGAGCCACTTCATCCGACAGCTGCACAATATTTGTTTGACTAGTCATTTCCAATGGTGTTGACTAGTATATCTTTTGTTGTTGTTTACCGTTTACTGGCGTCATTTACAGTTTACTACGTGTTACTACCGTCCGTCATGGTGTCGTTATGTGGGTAGGTCACGTTTGTGCAAAAGGTCAATTGATTTGTGTGTTGACTAAAAAAATCTAGCCAACATCTCTTACTTGAACACTTTGGACATCTGTTTTGGGATAAAAGTAAACATATGCAGTATTTTTTGCAGAGGTAAGGGAATTTTATGTGTGAATAATACAGATATGTGGTTTCAGTATCAATGGATACTCAAGAATTGTGTAGTATGATTAAATGTGCCAAACATGTCTAACTTAGATCCAACTTGATTTTAGATGTCTGTTCTTGCATTAAAGTAAATCTATAATAGGGGAATTTGATGTATGAATGGTATTGTTATGTTGTTTCAGTATCGATGATTAATCAAGATTTGTGTAGTATGAAAAAATCGATCCAAGGGCATAGATATGGTCTTGGCATTGGTGCTGACATAGTGCAGCTTATTATAGCAATTACGTAATATTGGAGGGGACAAAACATTGATTGTTCGATATCGGTGGGGATTGGAACACAGCGCACTTTTTTTAAGAGATCACATAATTTTAGGGACACATCCACGCCAAAACTATGCATTTATCAAAACCCATTTAAAGCCAGAAGTTTCTCTCAGATGCCAGGTCCAGCCAATTTTTACCATTTGACTCATTTTTTGAAGGCCTCCAGAAAATGTATTTCTGTAGCAATATAGACATAGGTCACATCTAAATCTTCGACCATCATCGTATGTTTTTAGATTTTACTATGGTTTGCTAATCAACAGTTGATTATTGCTAAGTTTCTTGAAAAACTATTTTTCAAGAAGATTTCTGAGAAAGACGTATTTTGGTGAATGTATGCGTTTCAGTATGTTCGTATTTGCATTTGGGAGACCTACACCATCTAAACAACGCTTTCAATTATCACAAGGGCACTTTGCTTGCACAATTTCGGTCACCATGGTGATGGCGGACATGCACAAAACGTCATCCCTCTCTGCCCTGAGGAAGACAACAGGATTTTGTCATCTTTTTTTTTTAGAAAGAATAAAGCTTTGAAGAGTTAACTGTCTGCGCCTATATATTCACTTTTCTCGCCACACTGTCCCACTGTACATACTTGCCATATGGGCACACTCTCAATGACTGTATATAGGAAGCAAAACTGGGAAGTAGAGGCTGCCTTGTTGGGTCGACAAACATCCAATCAAAGCCACTCCTGCCATTCAATGGTGATGTTACACACTGAAATTATTCCCAGAGGCCAAAGCCTTTGTAATATACATTCTAATAAAAAAAAATAGTATTTTGTGTTTTGGCACTAGGTGACAATGCTTCTGAAAATGTATTTATAGGTTGTGGCACTGTAGTGCGTGTGCGGCACAGTTCTGAGGTCATGAGATCGAATCTCCAGTGTGGAGTTTGCATGATCTCCCCGTGCTTGCGTGGGTTTCCTCCGGGCACTCCGGTTTCCTCCCACATTCCAAAGACATGCATGTTACGTGAATTGGCGGGTCCAAAATGTCCCAAAGTGTGAATGAGCGAATTGTCTGTCCCTGTGTGCCCAGCGACAGGCTGGCAACCAGTTCAGGGTGTCCGCTGCCCACTGTCCGAAGATAGCTGGGATGGGCACCAGCAACCCCCGCGACCCTACTGAGGATAAGCGGTGCAGATAATGAATGGATGATCAAGAGATCGCAGGTTCGATTCCCGGCTCCTCCGTGTTATATTTCTAAGTGTCCTTGGGCAAGAGACTGAATCCCTAATGCCCCCAATAAGCAGGTAGGTGCCTTGCATGGCTGGCTCCCTATTGGTGTGTGTGTGTGTGTGTGTGTGTGTGAATGGGCAAGTGTGAAGCACATTGTAAAGCGCTTTGGGAGGAAAAGCGCTATATCAATTCAGACCATTTACCATGTCTGTTTTTGGACTTGAGTAAATCTATATCTTTCTTGCAGAGGGAGGGGAATTTGATGAATGGTGCGGAAATGGGGTTTCAGCACCAATGACTTGATAAGATTTTTGTTGTATGAAATGATGTATTCACCTTAAACACAACTTAGTTCTGGTATTATACAAAATCATACATGGACTTGCTCCCTCATATCTTTCAGATTTAATTTCCTCCTATCTTCCGGTCCGGAGCCTTCGTTCTGAAAGCGCTGGTCTACTAGTGATTCCAAGAGCCAAGAAGAGATCCGCAGGTTCGAGAGTGTTCTCCATCCGGGCACCGGTGCTGTGAAATGCTCTTCACCTCTGAGATCTGATCTGCAACCTCAGTGGAAATGTTTAAATCTAAGCTTAAAACACACTTCTACTCTATAGCATATGAATAACCTATATTTTTTGTTAACAATATCTGTATTATTTGTTATTGCATCATCCATTGCAGCCTGGTCATCCTGGAAGGGGGATTACCACATGTGCGGTCCCTTCTCAAGGTTTCTTCATTTTCCTCATGGTAAGGTTTTTGAGTTTTTCCTTGCCCTCATGTAGGTTTTAGACCAGGGGATGGTGTAATAAGTCTGTAATAATAGTCTGTGGTTTGCAATAACCTGTGCAGCCCTTTGAGACTATTTGTGATTTAAGGCAAATAAAAATGACTTGACTTGACTCATGTAAAGCGATAACAGATCAAAATCAGGCCAAAATCCAACGTCCAAAAGACGTCTGGAGAGTGACGTGAACAAGGATGATTGACTTGTCACTTCTTGTGTGAAAGCAGGAATGTCAAACAGTATTTCATCCCAATCGTGCACTGTTCTTTTGAGCCAACAATCGCAACGCAGAAACCAATTCGCTCGGTGATAAACGCCGAAATGGCGACGTCTTCGTGCGTGAGGAAAGGTGTTCCCCAAGGCCTGACGCCATGAAGCGAGACAATCGAAAATTCCGGTGCTAGCAATTAGCACCGGGTAGCCAACGCCAATACACCCGTCTTCATTGAACCGGCGACCGGGGAGCCGCGCCGGTGTCCCACGTTGCTTACACGGGGTGGGAAGGACATAAAAGCCATCTTTGAAGTGTTGCTAACGTTTGCTAATTACGGCACTAAATGGCTGCGTGCCAATGGAGCCAAATACAAAGGCAAGCATATCGTTCACGTAGCGCTTATTATCTCCGAAACTCTATCAAACGCGCGTTTAGAGGATTCAACGAATCAACGCCATTGCGTTTTGAACATTTAAACAAGAAACGTTAAAACCAAAACAATATGTTTACATTGTATGCTAAGGTTAGCTAGCGGCTAGCGGTAGCCAACGCGGAGGCCTGATACCGTTTTGGAGCCCAAATATTTAGAATTCCCTTCCTTCCCGCATCACGTCGAGGTGGGCAAACGCTCGTAGCCGACCTTCGCTCTAGAGCAAAGCCGGGTGTCGGCGCTCGCATTGCCGCGGTCGGTTCAACTCAAACAGGGGTAAGAGGACACAAATACGCGTTTCTGGGTTAATACAAGAAAAAAATCCACATTGACGTACATACCTCCAACCCGGTACATGTTGGCCGCCATTTCTGCCCTCCCGGAGTGTTAGCGTAAAATATCCACTAGGAAAACATAAGAATAAATTAATTAAAACCATATATGGAGAGAAAAAGAAATCTCGGATGTGCACACACAAACACGGGGTAAGATTATTTTGCGTGTGTGATTTTTTTTTTTTAGGGGGGGTTGTTTTTTTTTTTTTTTTTTTTTGTGTCAATGGAACCCCTCCTGCCTGGTATTCACACAGTAGCCCTCACAATACAGTCGCAAACCCAAAAAATAGTGATGACGTCAGAGGTGGCGCGCACGCGCAGTAACGCATATGCGCTCACAAGCAGTACTCGTAGTACAGTAGTATATTTTACTGAAGTAAAAGTACTGTTTCTTCAGCATAATATTACTCAAGTACTTTTCGTGGACAATATCTCTGTATTATTTGTGATTGCAACATCCTTTGCTGTCTGGTAATCCTGAAAGGGGGATGCCACATGTGCGGTCCCTTCTCAAGGTTTCTTCATTTTCCTCATGTTGAGGAGTTTGAGCTTTTCCTTGCCCTCATGTAGGTTTTAGATCAGGGGATGGTGTAATAATAGTCTGTGGTTTGCAATAATCTGTGGTCTTTGCAGCCCTTTGAGCCTCTTTGTGATTAAGGGCTATACAAATAAACATGACTTGACGAGATTAAAATAATCAAAGTAAATTCAAATGCTTTAATAAACAATCAAATAAAAAGAGTATACATCAAATAAAGAAATTAAGCACACGTAGCACCAGGTAGCACCAGGTAGCACATTTAAAGCCCGATCAAGCTAGCCCATGAACTCAAACAAAGGAGACATTGTATATTGTCGCTGGTGTTTGTCACCCTGTTTAAGGGGAATGTGCGTTTGATGTGAGGCCATGTGGAATGAAATAAAAGATAAATTGTGTAAACCTGTTCTATTTCCAAAATAAACAACGCAAACAGTTCTTAGATCTTTCTCCGCTTGCAGTAAATTCAGTGTTGCTCTTTATACATAGCAGTGCAGGGTTTGGGAGATTTCACTGGTTCTACAGATGGCTTTACTCTATAACAGTCTGTCACAATTTGGTTTAATATGCAACAGAGATGTCAAAGTATCAGTTCCTGTTATCTTACGATGTGTGTAATCTCCTCATATGGCTGAAAACTATCTGATTGTTGATATTAGAGTGAAGAAGGCAGAGCAGAACTTTGTAAATCTCTCATTAGTTCGCATGAAAAATAGAGGTAGGACGCTATGCATTGTTCACGAATCGATTTTATCACGATACTAAGGTGCCGATTTGATTTATATCCCTATTCTTGTTAACTGCGATTGTACAAGTTACTGCGTTTCAAAATCATTATTGATTGCGATTAAATTTTCTTTCCTAAAAAAAACAAGCAACAGGCATTTTGCTTTTGATCCGAATATTAAAAAATACTAACAAAATAATCCAAATTACCAGTACAGTACGACTATGATACAAAAACTCTACCGCATAAATACTACAACTTAAACACTGCAAAAATATAAGTACAGTAACAATACAAATATACTTGATAAATGCAACCAAAAATAGCACTATGGAATTATGACAAAAATACTACTGAAATACTAAAATAATACTGCTATGGAAAAACTTAGTCCTACAGAAATACAACCAAAATACCACTACCATAATACTATAATACAAAATTACTTCTACAGAATATTACAAAAGAAATACTCGTAAATACAGCTACAGTAATATTACAAAAATACTAGAGAAATTCTACAGAAATACTTCTTTGCAAATACTATATAATCACTACAGAAATACTCCGTAAATACTGAAACAACTACTAAAATGCTTATATATGACAATACACAAATCAATTCCATGGAGAAAGGTCGATTTTTAAAAATCGCCAAAAATAAAATCAAGTTAAATAACTGAATCAATTTTTTTTTGTCCCACCCCTAATTAAAAACAAAAGCTTGATTAAGGATAAAATTTGACAGTGTATTGTGACAATATTACCCATCTACAATGACGCTGTCATCTGCTACCGGTGACCAGGACGACCTGTATTAGACCCGGAGTGGTCAAAATGAGATCGGTCACACACACAAAAAAAAAACTATCATCATTTTGTTTTCCTGTACAAAAATGATTATACAGCGTACAGAAATCAAATCGTATAAAATACTGTACCGGGAAAACGTATACGCTGACAGGTATGGAACTGTCACTTTGTAGCAAGGTACACCAACCGTGTTGAAGCCAAAAACTCAATTTTTATTACTGAAGGGTTACAAGTTTAATATGCATTTCCAAAATAAAAATTATCATTTTATGACTGTGCTGTTTCGATGTTATTATTACATTATTACCAAGTTTGTAAGGAAGTAGGGTTAACACAGGCTCAATCAATAAAGTAAAATAAATGTTTCTTTGTGACCCCCTTAATCACAAGGAGTCTCAGAGGGCTCCACAGACCACAGATTATTGCGAACCACAGACTATTAGTACACCATCCCCTGATCCAAAACCTACATGAGGGCAAGGGAAATCTCAAAAACCTCAAGTCAAGTCATGTTTATTTGAGATGCCCTTTATCACAAGGAGTCTCAAAGGATTGGACAGACCACAGACGATACCAAACTACAGACTATTATGACACCATCCCCTGATCTAAAACCTACATAACGGCAAGGAAAATCTCAAAAACCTCAAGTCAAGTCATGTTTATTTGTGATGCCCTTAATCACAAGGAGTCTCAAAGGGCTCCACAGACCACAGATTATTGCGAACCACAGACTATTATTACACCATACCCTGATCTAAAACCTACAATGAGGGCAAGGGAAAATGCATGTTCCAATGGCATCAACAGACAATACACAGACATAATAAACATGAGTATAGGTACCGTATTTTCTGGACTATAAGTCACTTTTTTTTTTCATAGTTTGGCTGGGGGTGCGACTTATATCTTTTCCTTCCTTATGCATTTTTTGTCTGGTGCGGCCCTTAATCAGAGGCGTTTATAGTCTGGAAAATATGGTAATAGCAGAATACAGTTTTAAATTTATTTAGGTGTGTATAAAGAAAATATTGGGAGAATTAAATTATAATAATTGGGACATTTTTTTAATGCTAGACAGATGAGGAATCTCTAAACACTTTAAATAAAATTTTCTTGAAAAATTACAATGACCCCATCACTGGTGAGTTATTGTTTATTATTTCTTTCTCTGTGGTGTACTGAGAGGGCTACCTGGTGCCTGTAGGAACTGCATTGGGGTTCCCTGATTTGGATCATACTCATTTGTCATGATTATTGATGCAAGTCACCAGTGCCCGCTCCTTTGGCGCCAACTGCCTCAGACTCTGATTGGCTCCCTGTCCCTATTTATTCCCATTCCTTTCTGTCACCTGTTGTCAGTCTGTCTGCGAACCTCAGTTTACTCTAGGCAAGCTTTTTTGACCCTGACTCCCAACTGTTTTTGCTCCTGTCTGTTCCCCGGCTTCGACCCGTTTTTTGATCCTGACCAGGTCTACTCTTCTCGCCTGGCTTTCGACTTGTTTCCGATCCCGACCACATTTTTTGCTCGCCTGTCCTGGCTACTGACCCGTTTTTTCCGTTCCCGACACCACCATCGCTCGCCACGGAAGTCCCACTTCTTCTTCTTCTCTCTCTCTCTCTCTCTCCCCCTCTTTTCTACCCCTTCCTCCCACTCTCTGTCTCTGTCTCTCTCTGTGTCTTTTTAACTTATTTTGCTCTAACTTCCTTTTTTCATTTTCTCTCTTTTCTCTTTCTCCCTTCCTACCCTTCGTACTTTCTTTTCTCTCCTTCTGTCTTTCTATTTCTCTTTGGATTTCTTTCTTCTGCTCCCTTTCTTTCCCTCTCTCTCACAACTTCTCTTTTTATCTCTTTTGTTTCTCACGCTCTCTCCCTCTCTCTCTCTCTTTGTCCCTCCCTCTCTCCTTTTCCCTCTTTCTCTTATTTCTTTGTCTCTCTTTTTCTTTCTCTTTAATCTACTAGTCCGGCCCCCGACAGAATGTTTGTTCTATCGTGTGGCCCCCGAGTTAAAATGAGTTTGACACCCCTGCCTTAACCACTCAGGTCGCACGAGCACTATTTCCTTGGGTGTGTCTTAGGCAAGTACAGCCTGGTGGCACCCAACACTCTCCAGATATGTAGATAAAAGTGCAATTATGCAGTTTGGTCACAAAAAAACTACAGGCTTATAATTTTATCCGGCTATCCCAAAACTCAAATGACACCCATGCCACACGGCTTTTAAGTCACTCTTTCATGGAGTTGTCAAAGAGATTTGGGATGCGATGTCCCCGGAAGTCATTGGCAATTAGAAAAGATGAGCTTCGGAACGTCATTGACACATTTGAAGAACAGACACGTACTGTAAGTTTTGAACATAAAAACAAGTTAAACCGAAGCTCCAGACAGCAAAGTCAAAGCTGATTTCATATCGTTCATTTTCTTTCATAGGAAGCGGTGCCAATTATTTGTCTTTGTGTCGATAAGATTTAACTCTGATTTTGGAACCGATACTGTGTGTTTTGATGTCAGATTACTGCAAAGTCTGAAGTATTCAAATTAACTTTAATGTCAGGAAAGGTCAATCTTTAATATTGAAGTGTGACAGATTTTGTCTCAGACAGATTTGCCTTCTGGTTTGAATTGTTTTGGAATCTTGAAATGTGTCACTGCATATATAGTCATGATTGTATGTTTTTGTCATGATTACCAATGTGATGCACCTGTGCCCGCTCCTTTTGCGCCAACTGCCTCGGACTCTGATTGGCTCCCGATCAGTACTTGTACCCACTGCTGTCTGTTCCCTTTTGTCAGTCCGTCTGCGAACCTCAGTTAACACTATGCAAGCCTTTTTCGACCCTGACTCCCACCTGTTTTTGCTTCCGTCTGTCCCCCGGCTTTGACCCGTTTTTTTATCCTGACCACGTCTACTCTCCCGACCCGGCTTTCGACCTCTTTTGTCCCTGACCATGTCTACCCTCCTTTGCTGGCTTACGACTCGCTTCCGACCCCGACCACGCTTTTGCTCTCCTGTCCCGGCTGACCCGTTTTCTGTTCCCGACACGCCATCGCTCGCCACGGAAGTTCCACTTCCGCGTTCAGAGCGACCTGCTTCCCGCGCCCTTTCCCTTTCTTCCAATAAAACTTGAGAGAAACCCAACGCAAGTGGGTCCTGTCTCCGTTCTGTTCCTGACAGTTTTTTATTCATCCATTTGTTTGAAATTATTTGACCTTCTGATTTATCCATTTTTTTAGTTATTATTTGGCCTCCACACTGTTTCACTGTTTTTATTTTGCAGTCAGAAGACAGCCTGAATGCTTTAGTACTTGCCAGAACCAGTTTAGATAAAGGGGCCACTGGGACGTAGGATTTTCCATTATCTCTGTACTTAAGGTTTCGTTTTCTTCATGGCTCATCCGCCTAGTAAAAAAGTGATTGTCAGCTATTTTGGTCTTTGCACTTTTGATTTTAAAGCCATTGTTTTGTATCTTGAGCGACAAGGTGGTTGACCGGTTAGCACATCCTCCACATAGATTCTAAAAACTTGCATGGCAGGTGTATTGATGGTTACAAATTGTCCCTAGATATGGATGTGTGTGTGTGAATAGTTGTATGTCTATCTGTGCCTTATTATTCAGATTCAGATTCAGATTCAGATCTACTTTATTGTCATTCTAGTACACGTGTATACAGAACGAAATGTCGATACATCTGACCCGCACAGTTTCCTTGAATGTACAGATATAAATAAAATGTTGTATTGAGTTGGAGTATTGAGTACTAATAATATACTAAATAATTATGGCTATGTATAGTATTTTACAGTAGCGCAAATAGTGCAAGAGGAGCAAGGTGGTTGACCGGTTAGCACGCGATGGCTGGCAATCTGTCCAGGGTAACCCATCCCAAGAGCCCGATTTCAGCTGGGATGGGCTCCGGCACCCCGCAACCCTAGTGAGGTTAAGTGGTTCAAAAATGGGTGGGCGGATGTTCTGTAACTTACTTATGCTCAGAATATTCTGAAATAAAAACCTCAACTGGACTTCTCTATTAAACGTATGACACTCGTTTTTATCTGCCACTAGAGACAACCGCTCCGTAAACTGTTGAAATTTGGAGGCCTGCCTTACTGAGATACAAAGATGGATGTTACTCTGTTTAACCCAGCAAAAAATAAGATGTGGTTGGTTCTGATACACTGCTACCAAATCTAATAAACCTGTCATGGTTGCCATGTCGCCCAATTGGTCACTGCCGTGTGGCGCCAGGTTCTGTCACAGTTGCCACGGCACCCAATTGGCCCCGCCCACTGACACCAGCTGAAACGCGTTGACAGACTGCTACCGGACTACTTAAACGCCGTCTTGCGAGTTGCCTGGGGTCAGAGTGTCTGCGAAACTCCTACTAGACTCTGTGTGATATGCCAAGTCCTGTGAATATGCCTGTGTTTGATCCTGTTTTATTTCGAAACAATCTGTTTGATTTTGACCACTCTTTAGTTGTGATTTCAATCCACTTCCGCGACCATCGATCCCCGGATCGAGTGTGCGCGCATTCCTTCTTTCCCTAATAAACTGTGAGTAACGTTACGCGATTGGGTTCTCATCCCTCTTTCCTGTCCTGGTTCGTGACAAAAGCCAAAGTGACTCGGTCAAAAATCTAGGTGTTATATTTGATCCTAATCTATCGTTTCAGTTACATGTGAAAAAGATTAATAGAAAAGCTTTCATCTTCCCTTGTAATATTGCAAAGATTCGCCCAATACTGTCACAATCAAATGCTGAAATGATAATTCAAGCATTTATTACTTATCAGATTGATTAATGTAATGTATTGCTCTCTGGTCTCCTGATAGATGGCATAAAAAGTTTCCAAAAGTTTGTGACCTTAAGGTTATCTTACTAACACACAAATGTTTGCATGGAGTCCTGCCCCCTCTTATCTCTTGGATTTGATTTCTCCCTGTGCTTCTCCGCTCGGAAAATGCTGTTGTATTTGTGACTCCAAGCACCAAAAAGAAATCTCCAGGCTCGAGTACTCTATCCGTGCCACGGTGCCGTGAAATGTTCTACCTCTGGAGATAAGATCTGTAACCAAAGTGGATGTTTTTAAATCTAGACAACTTTTTAACGATGCACCCGATTTTGATTAGTATTATTTTCATATAATAAAATACTTAACATGAGCTGATTGTTTTGACATCCATCCATCCATTATCTACACCGCTTATCCTCAGTAGGGTCGCGGGGGTGCTGGAGCCCATCCCAGCTATCTTCAGGCAGTGGGCAGGGGACACCCTGAACTGGTTGCCAGCCAGTTGCAGGGCACACAGGGACAGACAATTCGCTCACTCATCCACACCTAGGGACAATTGTGACCGGCCAATTAACCTAACATGCATGTTTTTGGAATGTGGGAGGAAACCGGAGTGCCTGGAGAAAACCCACGCAAGCACGGGGAGAACATGCAAACTCCACACCGGAGGTTCGATCTCATGACCTCAGAACTGTGTCGCACACGCGCTAACCACTGCCCCGCCGTGCTGCCCGCAGATAGGCACTTTAAAATAAAAAAATAAGGGCTCTTTCAACTCAGTTGGGCATACTTAGTGGGAAAATATTCTACTTTCAACATTTTAAGGATACCTCAAACGATGCAACACACCTAGATTAGTATTATTTTTACATAATAAAATACTTAACATTAGCTGATTGTTTTGACTTATTTTTCCAATAAATAATAAAAGAATGGCGATATGTTTAATTGGAATAGAAATCCCACATTGGCATAACCCCGTTAGAGAACCATTGTGCAAGCAACCAATTCATCAAGAAATGCATATATAGCATAAACTGGATGCTGGATCATCAATGAATCTCCCTTTTCAAGGTTTCAAACTGCTTTCTCGCACATGTGTGCGAGACTTGTTTTCAGTGATGGGGATTGGTTCACTCCTGGGTGGAGAGAAAGAGAGAGAGAACGGGAGTCCTCTCCGGGGTTGGGGGAGAGGAGGGCAGAAAAGCAGGGAGCACCAACGCTGATCGACTTCTCTCCAACTCCACTTGGATGCCAACCACGCCCCAGTGGGGTGTTGGGCAGGGCGGCATCGACGCAGATGAGACTCTCCCGACCGGCAGGTGCCACATCTTCCACCATGGACCCGGCCAAGAGTCGCTGAAAGCCCAAAGAGAGCCATGAAGTTCGGGAAGAGCATCTGTGTTTTGAACGTCGGGGGCACCCGCTACGCCTTCACCCGCGACGTGATCCGGGATTTCCCTCTCCGGCGCGTCAGCCGCCTCCACGCGTGCGCCACCGAGAAGGAAGTCCTGGAGCTGTGCGACGACTACGACCGCGAGCGCAACGAGTTTTTCTTCGACCGCCACGCACAAGCTTTCGTCTTTATCATGCTCTACGTGCGCTCCGGGAAATTGCGCTTCGTCCCCGGCGTATGCGAGCTCTCCTTCTACACCGAGATGCTTTACTGGGGGTTAGAGAGCGCGCACTTGGACTCTTGCTGCCAGAAACGTCTGGACGAGCGGCTGTCCGAGATTGGACTCTCGGAGGTGGGGCTATCCCAGTTAGGATGCGCGCGGGAGGAGACCCAAAAGAGCCAGAGTCCGGTAGGAGAACCAGCGGTGGTGATGCCGCGCACCCGACGCGCCAGGTGGATGGAGAGTGCGCGCAGGGCGTTCGAGGAACCCAACTCCTCGCTCGGGGCGCAGCTGCTGGCCACCGTGTCCGTCGTTTTTGTCATAGTGTCCATGGTCATGCTTTGCGCCAGTACGCTTCCCGATTGGGACACTGCCAAGAGGAACACTGTGGAGGAGCACAGGTAAGACGGAAGCCTTTATATTCTGGACGACAATTTCCCATCAACCTCTGACACAATAAGTAATCACCTTCTCTATGCCAACATTTATAATAATAATGATAATACATTCTACTTCAAAGCGCCTTTCAGGATGCCCAAGGTCACTGTACAGCAGGGGTGTCAAACTCATTTTAACTCGGGGGCCACACAATAGAACAAACATTCTGTCGGGGGCCGGACTAGTAGATTAAAGAGAAAGAAAAAGAGAGATAAAGAAATAAGAGAAAGAGGGAAGGAAAGGGAGTGAGGGCGGGTCAAAGAAAGAAAAAGAGAGAGGGAGAGAGCGTGAGAAACAAAAAGATAAAAAGTCGTGAGAGAGGGGGAAAAGAAAGGGAGAGGAAGAAAGAAAGACAGAAGGAGAGAAAAGAGAAAAGAAAGCGCAAGGGTATGAAGAGAGAAAGAGAAAAGGAAAAAAGGAGGTTAGAGCAATAGAGGTTAAAAGACACTGAGAGAGAAAGAGACAAAGAGCAATAAAGGAAGAGGAAAAGAGAGACACAGAGAGTGAAAGAGACAGACGCAGAGTGGGAGAAAAGGGGTGGAAAAGAAAAAGAGAGACAGAGACAGAAATCAATACAAGTACAGTGTCTTTGTTCGAGGCACCTGGCTTTGGCGACATCAAGTTGACATATTTCAACCTGCGGCTTGTTTTTCTCTTGCGCTTCTCTGAGTGTTGTCTCGCGGGCCGGATTCAATCCCTTGGCGGACCTGATCTGGCCCGCGGGCCGCCTGTTTGACACCTGTGCTGTACAGCATACCTGTCAACCTGTACGTTTTTGCCGTACAAAGTACGTATATTATGCATTTTAAGACATGTACGACATACAAGAAAATCTGTACGGAAAAACGCAACTTTGTCAATGATGGGTACTATCCGGTATACATTGACTATCACGAAACGGCAAATCAATCAAGTCTAACGAGTTCGCCGCGGTAGCCTCTATCTCGGTATCGTTTTTTTCGTTGCAAACGAAGCGAGCGGTTTGATGCTACTGTGCGCATGCGTCTGCCGCCTGGGGATTTCCCATCATGCATCATTTCGAGAGAAAAAATGGTGTAAGATTATTTTGTATTTTGTAAGGGAAAATACAACAGTTTGTACAGTGTAAAGTAAGCTATTTTTGTTGTGTATTTCTCAGATTCCTATGCTATGAAATCAACTTGTTTAACCTGTTTATTTATTTCCAATATGCAAGTAATCATCATACACACACACACACACACACACACACACATAGTCACATTTCAAAGATCCATATTTTCAGTCTAATTCCATTGTTTTTAATACGTTTCAATGTTTTTCTATTGTATGAAATGTAATACGCATGCGCGACTCCATCCATTCACTGCTCATGCGTGAACTCGCAATAAACACGCCTACTGACCCGGATGTTGTCGGTTCGGCCTGGGTGGCCAAGCAAGATGGGGGCCGGGCCGGACTCACTACATTTGCGCAGTAGTTTTAAACTTTGTAAATGCCTCGACTTTAATATTTTTGCCAGCAATAAGTTTATATTAATATATTACTCCGACAACAGTCATGGAGCCGTAGAGGTTGACAGGTATGGTACATTACCAGCAGCAATAAAGCAAGAACAAAACAAGCAAGTAATACATAGCAAATAAAAACATAGTAGAGTTAAAAGGGTGGGTTTTGAGCCCAGATGTGACAGTGGACAAGGTGACAAAATTCCCAAGGTCAGACGGCAAGGAGTTCCAGAGCTGGGGGGGCAGAGCGGCTGAAAGCTCTGCTCCTCGTGGAGCTGAGATGGGCAGCGGGTATAGTGAGATGGAGGGAGGAGGATGATCTTATGGTGTGACAATGTGAAGGAGGTCGGAGAGGTAGAGAGGGGCAAGGTTGTTAATGGCCATGGAGGTGTAGAGGTGGATTTTGTAGTTAATTCTATGGTTGATTGGGACCCAGTTAAGTTGCTGAAGGACAGGGGCGATGTGATATAGGGGTCTTGGTGACAAGTTATAGACCAGCTGAAGTTTATAGAGGACCTTTTGAGGTAAACCCTAGAGGGGGGAATTGCAGTAATTGAAGACAATGGCAGTGGTGTGGGGGGTGAGTTAGGGCTGCAGACGGTTGATGGAGCGCAGGTGAAAGTAAGCTGACCGAGTGATGTCATTTTTATTAGAGTTAAAGGAGAGTGTACACATTCGAAGTAAGAATTAGGGATTTGTGCATACCTGTTAACCCCAGCCAATTATTTCCCCTATTTATGATTGCAATTCCCCTTATTAAGCAATAATAAACTATACGAACACAACACCTCTTTAAACACAGCAAGACAGACTATATAGAATAAAAACAATAATCATTTGTCTGAATAAGATGATTTCATTCACCGGATAAACAATACAAGCACTTCTTTCAACATCCTTCTCAGTATTCTCCTTATATTAGCAAAATTTAGTGTGGCCTGTTAAACGTAGCAGATTAAAGAGTAGAGCTGAAATGGGCAAGATCCGTCGAACAATAAAATGAGTTTTATTTTTTGCATAAAAATCGTTAAACAGTGGACACAAGTTGAAATGATCAGACAAACGTATAAAATTCAGGGAAAATGTATTTGTTGACAAGGATCTTTTAAAGTATATGTACCCGCAAACCAATACCAACACAGTGTGTTTGCTGCTTTCTATCAGCTATTTAAAAACACTCATGACTCAAATATGCAAATTAAGCTCACATCAGAAGTAAAAATGAGAATTAAGCCATGACAAGTGATGTTTTTTGTATATGCCTTAATCACATAAAGTCTCACCATAATTCTCACCAAATTATTTTTGGGGAGAGGAAAAAGTACCTCTGCTGTAATTCAATCTGCGGGTGTTGATTTACAGTTTTTTTTTTTTTTACATCTTGTTTGCACCAGAACGGACACAGGACCCAATTGCGTTACGTTTCTCACGATCCGGCGTTCGCAATTGTAAGAGCTAAATATTATATAAACTCTCTGTTGGCAGAATTACTCAAATAAAAGCACCTATTTTGGTTTTAATCTACTTCGTGAAAGCTGCAGCCCTGCTAACGTAGCCATCCTCACCCCAGCTGCCTCCCCGGCGGACTGCAACACCCACTCCGTAGGCGTGGTTTATTATTCGTCACAGAAAACAGGAAAAGGAACACACACACGAGCGCAACTTCACAATAAAAGGATAAGCGTATAAAAGATTAACTAAATTAGACTGATGTTTGAAACGTGACCATATGTATGTGTGTGAGAGATTGTGTTTACATTTAGGAATATAAAAACAGGTTCATTGAAGTCTGAGAAAATGCACATATCTCAACTTTACACTAGGCGCGGGGAAGCAAGTCGCTCTCGTACTCGGATTGTGATCCGAACACAGAAGTGGATCTTCCGTAGCGAGCGATGGCGGTGTCAAGGACGGAAAAACAGGTCGATACAGGTCGGGACAGGAGAGCAAAAACGTGGTCGAGTCAGAAACGGGTCGTAAGCCTGGACGGGATCAAAAACGGGTCGTAACCGGAGACAGACGGGAGCGAAAACGGGACAGTTGGGAGTCAGGAGCGAAAAAGGCTAACCTAGTATACACTGAGGTTCGCAGACGGACTGACAACAAGGGACGGATAGCAGTGGGTTTAAATCAAAAGGAAACTCACAAAACAGCTCTAAAATACAGTTATATGAATACATATTATTAAATATATGCAAAAGGTCCCTGGTTCGAAACTTATATTGGCCTGCAGAGGGATGGGCGCCAGGAGGCTGTACTTGCCCAAGACACACTACAGGAAATGGTGCCCCCACGACCCTAATGGTTAAGGAATCCAACCAACCATTGTTACAGTAAATACATAAACAAGTGCCCGAAGGAAGTATGCTAAAGAGAGTCTTTTAAGTGTCATTTCTGCCTACAATTCCTGTAGATTTATAACCAAGCCTAATATTGTATTGTCATCAGCAAATAGAATATATTTTAACTTTGATGATACATTATATAAGTCATTTGCCACCCCCCAAAAAAATAAAAGTCCTAACACAGACCCTTGAGGGACTCCACCACTAATGCTCATAGGACTTGAAATGCTGTCACTAATCTGTAGGTATAGAGATCTGTTTGAGGGATATGTTTTTACCCAGTGATGAGCATTTTCTCATAATTCTGTACTGGTTATACCAATGGATGGGTGTTTGCAGATTCGAGTTATTGGTATCAGTGAAGAAGTTTTTTTAGATATCAGAACTGGTGAGAGTAGACAATGCCAGTTTAGTCTGCCTTTTACTGACAAATTGATAATCAAGAAACTGCAATCATATTTTAGTAGGTGGAAATACATTTTATGAACTTATAAGATTGGTATCTAGTACAGTATTAAAGCCTATACATGATTCGAGTGTCATTATTGACCTGAAAAATTAAACATTCCTAGTAAAAATAGATCACATCCAGTCACTTGTACAATGGAATCAGGTGCTTGAAATGACCAAACAGCTCCGGTCACATAAAAAAGAAACAAGGTTATATTCCTAAAATGTGATTGTTTGCAACTTTAATTCAAAAAGTTATTCCATAATAAATTCTGTAATAAAAACTAAGGAAAGTAAAAGTTGAATCTTACCTGAACTCCCGCCAAAATCAATGATGTCACTTCCTGTAAATGGTTTTTATGGAATTGTAGTCTTTTTGGGGGGTACAATGGAGCACATTCTAACAGGGTGGATAATGACTCCTGGGACAATTTAGCTAGTAAAAATATAAATTCGTATCATTTAATTGCATTATGAAATACATTTTAGTGTACTCTATTAAATTATTAAATAAAAAAAATAATTCTACACTTTATGGCCTACACCTCTCGAGGAAGTTGCGGACACAAAAATTTAGCATTTGTGTCACCAAAAGAGTATCTTTAATACAAAATAATATTCGAAAAGCATTTTTTTCAGGGTGAAATGATTGCAAACCATTAAAGTGAATCAAGTATAAATATTTTGCTGATTTTAGAGAAAAATCTGAGAAAGACGCGGACATAAAATGTAGCTCCAAACAAACAATCACCCATACAAGAACGAACAAAACATACAAAATAATGTCATGCACAATACAAATGAAAGTGGGAAACAGTTAAAGGGACAGTGTGTATTTTTTGCCCACTTGGTGTTGCTGTATTGTGTAACCGAAAATTAGTGCTACAAAGCACAAGGAAGAAGACAAACTACAGAGATTGAAATGAACCAAAACATACCATTTTGCCTCCATTTTTTTTGCCCAGCCTTTTTGAGGTTTCTGGGTACCCGCAGCAGTAAGACGGCAGGAACTGTCAAATAGAAGTACAAACTTCTTGACCCAGGAGTATTTTCGAATATATTATAATATTAAATTTCAATTTTTGAAGTTTTTTTTAGCTAAATTATACACAGTCGCTTTAAGACAACCAAAATAAACATTCCCTAAACCTGGGCAGACAAATTTTTCATTCTGACACGTTACAAAGTCATTCCTGATAATTAAAACGAGTTGATTATCTTCAAATCGGCCTTATTGATGAGTTTTAATTACTGCAGAAACCCCTCACCATTCTCTTCTCCTGTAAATAATGTCCTTTGTTTTAGCTAATTCGATTTTCCTTGCCATGTAAATAAATTGTAGTTTGTTTATTATCAAACTATGTTAAATTATTTCTTTTTCCATATTCCTCCTCTGGACTGACCAATCAATATTAATGAACTAAAAAATTGGCAAAAAAAGAGAATGGCACAAAATTAATTTATACTTCTATAGAAATAGAGTAAATTTGAAGGACCAAGTTTTAATTAATCAGAATTGATGACATCTTATCATTACCATAATTTCAAAATGGAAGTTTGTATTCTCTAATTTAATGCAACCAAGTTCGCTCAAATTATATCACAAACATTCCTTGTTTGACCCCAAATTTAAGTATCCCAACCTATTTTAATGTAAAAAAAAGTCCATCAGTGAAAAATTGATGAAACATGTAAATTAGTAACATTTTCACGATTTGCAGTTCATTTTGCATGTTTGTACAGATAAAAGCAGTTCATTGATAAGCAAAAAGTCAAGGATACCGAGCAACAGTAAAATCCCATCTTCACAATCTGAAACAAAAGCAATCTGTACTAAGCTGTCCTTGACACGGTTCAGAAAGCGGAGCAACCAATTTCATTGCTCGGCCTCTTCTTATCGGAAGCTCTGATTGGTGGAAAACGAGCAAGTGAAGGATGAGAATGTACCGTATTTCATTTTCCATTTCTATGGTGCCGTCTCCCAGCCTTTCTAGAAAGTAAGTAGGACATAAAAGTGGCCGTGCCGAAAGACTGCAAGAAAAACATGTTATCTAATTTTAGTACATCTCGGGAAATACATCGAGAAAAAACGAAGAATGCTGTGTTCAGTTTAACATTTTTTGATTTTCTTTGTTGTAAACAAATAAACTGATAACATTTTTGTTTTTAATTTTGTACTGTCATGATTACCGATGTGAATCACCTGTGCCCGCTCCTTTGGCGCCAACTGCCTCGGTCTCTGATTAGCTCCCGATCAGTATTTGTACCCACTCCTGTCTGTCCCCTTTTGTCAGTCCGTCTGCGAACCTCAGTCAACACTAGGCAAGCCTTTTTTGACCCTGACTCACACCTGTCCCGTTTTTTGATCCTGTCTGTCCCGCGGCTTCGACCCGTTTTTTGATCCTGACCACGTCTACTCTCCTGCCCCGGCTTTCGACCTCTTTTATCCCTGACCACGACCACTCTCCTTTGCTGGCTTACGACTCGCTTACGACCCCGACCACCTTTTTGCTCTCCTGTCCCGGCTACTGACCCGTTTTTCCGTTCCCGACACCGCCATCGCTCGCCACGGAAGATCCACTTCCGCGTTCAGAGCGACCTGCTTCCCGCGTACAGCAATCACCGGATCGTGGGCGCAACCCTTTCTCTTTCTTCTAATGAAACTTGTGAGAAACGCAACGCAAGTGGGTCCTGTTTCCATTGTGGTCCTGGACTGGTTTGCAGGCTGGGGGCGTCGTTGATGTCATGCACTTTCCGGACATTTTCAACATCTTACCTTATGTTTACTATTATGTGTACAGTAATGCTAATTGTAATTCACCCTGGTCAATCCTGGAAGGGGGATTACCACATGTGAGGTCCTTTCTCAAGGTTTCTCTTTTCTCCTCACACTGAGGTTTTTGAGTTTTCCTTGCCCGCATGCTGGTTTAAGATCAGGTAATTGTGTAATTTTGTAACTGTAATCCTGTGCAGTCCTTTGAGACATTTTTGTGATTAAGGGCTATATAAATAAATTTGACTTGACTTGACTTGACTTGACTCACATGTACAAATACAAAAAGAGCTTTCATAGGATGCCAGTTTGTTGTTTTGACTATTTACCCAGCTGCACTGCATATAAATACGTTGGTCTCCTCGATTGCAGTATTTTGCGACATTTTTACAAAACAACTTGTTTTGAAACCATTATTTAGGACACAAAAGACCGGCCAAACTGAGCCTCATCACTCTTAAGTGGTATATTTATATTGATATGGGACACAGGCTCTCACATAATTATTATTTCTTAGATTTTATCAAATCATCTAATATCCAGGGTTGGGTAGGGTTACTTTAACTTGATTACTTTCAAATACTTTTGGATTACTCCAATACCAAATATGCTAATAAAAGACAAAAGAAACTAAATATGAATAAAATTACTAAATTTTGTGCAGGCTTGGGGAGTAACGGAATACATGGAAGGGCAAAAATGATGTTGGCAAGCTGTTTGGATTTATTTTCATTTTGTTTCTGTCGCATTTTATGTTCGTTTTGCCGGAGATCAAAGAGATCAATGCAAGGAGAGAAAGCTTAGCACGTGTTGTGAGTCATCATTTTATTCATATTTAGTTTCTTTTGTCTTTTATTAGCATATTTGGTATTGGAGTAATCCAAAAGTAATTGAAAGTAATCAAGTTAAAGTAACCCTACCCAACCCTGCTAATATCGCACAGTGAAATAAAATGCCTTGACGAATTAGCTTTGGACTGGAAAGCAGGTTTGGCTGTTTAATTGAATTCTGTCTGAATTGATATGGTGTGGCTCCCTCAAAAAAAATCCAACTATTTTTGCTTATATGGCACTTTGGGTCAAAAATGTTCCTGACCACTGGTATATTTTGTACACACTGGGGGATGTTTTTGTGTGCGTGACTTTGTTATGCCGCTTGGCTTAATTGTGTTTGCCCGTGTGCTTGAGATAATCGTAATTCACTCGTAATTACCTTTGTAATCAATGGTAGTTAAGGAATGTGTCATCCTTCGCCCCCTTTACTTATCCACTTGACATCTGGCGTGTTCAAATCAAAGGTAGGATCAGGCTCAGAAAATCTAGCTCAACCCAGGCTCGTAGGAATGAAAGCTCGACCCAGCCCAAGCCCGACCGATTAACTGGATTTTCAGGACCGAAGCCGAAGCCAACCCGGAATTTCATTTCTTATTGGTCAGGACTCGGGAGGAGGAGAGGTGATTTATGATTACAAATTAAAGCCTGTCTTTGCCACAAAATTGTCAAGAACCAGACCAGGATCAGAACCCAAATGCGTGACGTTACTCACACAAGCCTTTTATTTTACGAGAAATGGGGAGTCATGCACGTTAGGCAGCAGTCTGGCGTGAAATAATAGGAAGCCAGAGGCCGACGAGATCGATACCAATTGCCCGAGTTCATATCGGACGGATGTGGTCGATACCAGACAGGACGGGACAGGACAGACAGGATAGATAATGAAACAGGAATTGAAAATAAACTGGACTAACTAGACGGGAACAAAAACTGGAGAAAATAATAAACAGGACAAAAATAGACAGAAACAAAACTGGAAACCGAAATAAAACAGGACAAAATAAACGAGAACAATACCGGACAGGAAATACCAACAGGAACGGGACAAAGTCGAAACCCTCATCTTGCGTGGCAGAAGTTCGTTGACGGGCTGACAAAGGAAGCGTGAAAGCGCTGAGCTTAGATAGAAAGAAAGCCAATCTGTCAACGAGCCGCAGCTGGAGCCACACGGGCGGGGCCAATTGGGCGCTATGGCAATCGCGACAAAAATTAAAGTTAAACAAGACCGTATAAACACTTGCATTTTTCATCATTCTCTGTCTGCAGCGGTTACATTAACTGACAATTTTTTGAGAGTTGACGGGAACATTTTTAAGGCAGTTTGTAATTTATAGGGTTAAAAATTGAGCCATAAATTAAAGCAGCAAAACTTCCTTAAAAATCTAGAAAGAAAGAGAGGCAGAAAGACAAAGAAGAACAATGACAGGTGGATAATAGACAGAAACAGGAGGGAGTTCATTGAGTTGCAAGAGTTTAGAAGAATAATTGTTGTGATGAAGCGACTTCTGTTTTTTTAACGGACCTTGGTCGCCCGTGGCCAAAATTACTCACGGCTTTGAACCGCTTCGGCGCACTCTGGTGTTAGCGTAGCATAGCTCAGCCAGACCCAAACGTAATGAAAGACATTTTAGGCCTCACCTGGGCCAAAATTCAGGTTGGGCTCATACTCTGGCTTGGACTTACAGCTATTCCCATTTTCTTAAACATACAAAAAAGGAAATAGTACACGTTTTTTGCATTAAATCTACATGTATTTTGTGTGTATATTCCAATTAGAGGTAAGATCGGGCCTACAAAATCCAGCGAAAGGTTGACGAAAGGTGGCCATAGCCTCAGCGGAAAAAAACGAGACTGGCCAACTAAACACACGCAGTGAGCCGCCAGGGTCAGCTGGAGCCATCAACGAGCAGAATTGGCTTTGGGGACAACTGCAAAGCCAGCCAAAAACGAACTAAAGGACATAGAAAAACCGGCGCTCACGCCCGGCTGGCCGATCAAAATACACGTGGTCACCAAGAGCCCACCGGGAGCAGATAAAAACAGGAAAGGCCTCGGTAGCTCTAACATTAATGTGGAGACAGCCAGCCAAAATTATATTAACTGTGACACACACGGGGCGGCACGGCAGCTAAGTGGTTCGAGCGTCCACGGCACAGTTCTGAGTTAATGGGTTCAAATCCAGCTACCAGCAATCCTGTGCAAAGTTTACATATTCTCCCCGTGCTTGTGAGGGTTTCCGCCCACATTGCAAAAACATGCATTCCAGGTTAATTGGTTGGTACAAATTTTCCTTAGGAGCCAGTGAGTTGTCTGTCTCTGTGTGCCCTGCAACTGTCTGGCAACCAGTTCAGGGAGTCCCCTGCCCACAGCCCGAAGATGGCTGGGGTGGGCTCCAGCACCCCCGGGACCCTACTGAGGATAAGCGGTGCAGACAACTGTGACATGCACGGCAAAACACACCCAAAAATGCCATGGCGGATGGTGGACTCACACGCATGGACGCACCAATCACTGTGCATGTTGCACAGAATACATGATGATTGGATAATTAAAAATAAAAGTCAGCGAGAGAGAAGCCCGGCCAAACCTGAACCAATCATAGACATTTTAGGCCCGAATTTTGGGCCCAAGATCTTATCTCTAGTACACATTCTGTGCCTAATTAAAAGAAAAGAACCTTCTGTTTGGGAATACCTTTAAGATCTTACCTATTTTTCAAATCTTGACAATTTCCTCAGCGTTACTTAGGTCCACTTCCTGGCATCACGTAATTAGCAGGCGGACTGATTGCCTGAATGGCGCGGAGTCATAATAATCCGTCTCTCGTTTCCTGTTGACAGGATCGTGGAGGCCGTTTGCATCGGCTGGTTCACGGCGGAGTGCATCGTTCGCTTCCTGGTCGCTCGGAACAAGTGGGACTTCCTGCGTCGGCCGCTCAACATCATCGACGTCGTGGCCATCACGCCTTATTACGTCACCATGGCGATGGCCCGGGCGGGGATGCCGGGCGCCGGGCTGGGGGTAGCTGGTGTTTTCCTCCGCGTTTTACGGATGATGCGCGTCTTCTGGCTTATGAAGCTAGCCCGACACTTCCTGGGCCTGCAGACGCTCGGGCTGACGCTGCGCCGGTGTTACCGGGAGATGGTGATGCTGATGGTGTTTGTCTGCGTCGCCATGGCAATCTACAGCGCCCTGGCGCAGCTCTTGGAGCACGGTTTGGATTTGGGCGCCCGCAACCCGGACTATGCCAGCATCCCCGCCGCCGCCTGGTGGGTCATTATCTCCATGACGACAGTGGGGTACGGGGACGTGTACCCCATTACTGTCGGGGGCCGGGTACTGGGGGGGATGTGCGTGGTGAGCGGGATTGTCCTTCTAGCGCTACCCATCACCTTTATTTACCACAGTTTTGTGCAGTGTTACCACGAACTTAGACTTCGCTCCGCCAGGGATGCTCGTAGCATTTCGACGGAAATGCTCCAGTGAACGTTTCCCAGACACCTCGCCCATTAAAAGAATAACTGTATAAACCCTAAAGGCAGGCTCAATCCAACCAGCGGTGTCCAAACTAGGGCCAGGGGGTCATTTGCGGCCTGTCATACGTTTTCAGGGGCTTACAGCACAGACTTTGCCTTGGTAAAAAGAAGGAGAAAAAATGGATGGTCTAAGAGTAGATGTTGATAAGGCCCTGCTCAATGTCTTCTCACTGTTCAATCGGCGCTTATGAGAGGGACCACATCTCAATTACTTGGGGTTTTATTGGTTTTATTTCCCTTTTATACCCATACAAAATGGGTCCTAAGAAAGTTACAGATAGAGGGAAAAATAAGTGGAAAACGGTGACAACAACAATCAAGTCGAAGAAGGAAACGGTTGCGAAATACAAAAATGGTGTATGAGTGTACCAGTGCCATTGAAGCGCTGCTTTAAGATAATGGTTTAAAAAAATTTAAATTTGAAGCTTTTTACCAGTATATACTTCTTTATTAACTACATAATTAAATAATGCTTCATGTTTAGACACAACCTTGGTTATATTTTGGATTTCTTAGTGTGTGTGTGGCTATTTTATAGAAATTTTAAGGGGTCACTTTTATGCGATGTAGGCTTATATAGTGAGTATATATAGTACTTGAAGTCGTTTTAGTTTTGCTGGTCAATTAGTTTTTTTGTTTTTTTTTAAAGATGTATTTCTTCTACTACGTCTGCTTTAAACTGTACAATCTTTTAATTGGATTGAAAAAGTGGAAATTTGTTTCTTGATTTGGGTCGCAGCTCGTCAAGAGGGTGGAATGGTGCATCCTCAAATCAGGCCAGTTGAGAACCAAGGCATTAAAGGGACATTTTGTATCATTTAGCATAGAAGTGGGCAAATCTTTTGAGTCACGGGCCGCATTGGGTTAAAATATTTGGCAGAGGGGCTGCAGGCCATAGATAAAAATATGATTGATTGTATCGGCGGATAAAAAAAAATCTAATCAGAGTCTCAAATCCTAAACTTGAATAAAAAGGTTAATGCAGGCCTATCCAATTTTTCTCATTGGCATTTATGAATAAAAACATATACAGACATCTACAGTTACGTGCTAGATGCTTTTATATCCCCATTATCTGCATCGATTGTCCTCAGTAGGGTCACGGGGGTGCTGGAGCCCATCCCCAGCTGTCTTCAGGCAGTGGGCAGGGGACACCCTGAACTGGTTGCCAGCCAGTCACAGGGCACACAGAGACAGACAATTCGCTCACTCATTCACACTTAGGGACAATTTGGACCGGCCAATTAACCTGACATGCATATTTTTGGAATCTGGGAGGAAACCGGAGTGCCCGGAGGACACCCACACAAGCACGGGGAGAAGATGCAAACTCCACACAGGAAAGTTCGATCTCTTGACCTCAGAACTGTGCTTCACACGCGCTAACCACTGCCCATGATTTTATATATATTTTCAAAATAATTGATTTCATGACATTGAATTTGAAACAGTATGATAATAAATATAATTATATACGAACACATATTTTTTTTTAAAAAAGCCTGTCAGTGGCCCACAGGCCGTAGTTTGCCAACCCCTGATTTAGAACCACCTGGTGGCAAAAAACACTTCATTCACTGAAAAAACATTTTGAATGATAAGCCAATTTACATGAAAATGAATAATATAACAATGCATTTTTTAAATACTTAATAATGTTCCCTCTGTCTCAAAAATCTTACCAACTTGGTGGTTTTGGGGCAGGGCACCCAGCCCGAGACTCGGAGGGTAGCCATTTTGATCTTTCAACACCCACAGACTACTATCGGATGTTAAACTTGTCCACTGTTCTACCCTTCATTCATAATGTGAGGGGATTCAAGTCCCCTCTTAATCTCATTTTCCACTCAAAAACTATGTTAAACACAAATCCAAATTGGCACCACGCACCCATGTTCACTCTCAGTGGTTTCCAAACCCGACTTCCACATACATTTGGCAAATATATACATCTGTGACATTAAATGGTTGGATGCCAGTTGAAATTGACTGCAAAATTGTCACCTGAATCTTATTGTCCGCACTGTACTGAACTCAAATCTGAATGCCTTCCACGGACCATTCGTTCCCACTCAGGGATTTCCTGAGGGGACTGCCATATCCACTTGACAGCTATATAAGTCTGCGGTACTAAACGGATCCGCGCGAAATCAACTGTGCGAAATCTTAAACTCAATCTTATCCCCCACTTGAAAGCTGTGCTAAACTCAAATCCAAATGCCCGACACTGATGTCCGTTCACTCTCTGTGGTTTCCAAACAGGACTTCTACATTTACTCGCTAGATGTATACCGTAAATTCCGGACTATAAGCCGCTACATTTTCCCCAAATGTTCAGCCCTGCGGCTTATTCAGTGAAGCGGCCAATTTATGTAATTTTTCTAACTGCCACCAGCAGCACACGAGTACAAAAGGTAAAGTTTAGACCGGTGGAATCAATGTGCCGAGGTAGACAGCGTACGAATTGTCAGTCTGACAAAGGTTCTTTCCGATAATGAGGAAGTCGCCCTTGATGGCGGCAGTTATAAGGAGAAAGATGAGGATGGTTAACCGTGAATTTTTTTGGTTTGAACAAATTTATTGACACTAATAACAGCAAACAAACAATGTGAAGTTTGAACATCCCTTCTCGACAATCTTAACAGCAATCAAGCATATTTCGTATTTCGCAATTGCGGTATGGCTTTTTTAACAGATACGCGTGATGTGTTGCGAGCGTGTTATTAGTAGCGCGTTGGTACGTTTTACAGGCAGGGTTTGGGATGAAAATTATATTATTATTATTAAAGCTTTAAAAACTCTCTCGGTGTACCGTCTTTCTTTGTAAATATGTGTAACCATGTATAATATGTATTTGCAACTGTATATTTTTGTAATGTATTTATTTTAGAGACTTATTGTGATATGTTTTCTACGAGCGAATCAAAAAGAAGGGGCGGAGCAAACGCGGGCTGACGGGAAGTGGGGTGAAGCTGAGTTAAATCTGTTTGTTGTTGCAGCGGACAATAGTGGATACCGGTATATATTTTTCCCACCCTTAACTTTGGAAATATACATTTTTTTCATTGGATTACTTTCAACAGGACCCGGACTTTAAAGGTCTGCATTAAATTCTAATTACAGGTATCATTTTCCGTTCATGTAGCCGATTGTGGTGTTTGGATTGTATACTATATTCATAGTCAAACCAAAAAAAAATATTGGAATATAATATTGTGAATGTGCTTAATTGCTGTTGAGATTGTCATGATTGTTTTCTGTTATTAGTGTCAATAAATTTGTTCAAACCAAAAAAAAAAATAAAATAAAAAATAAAAAGTTACCATCGCGGCACCTAGTCAAATTAGGGATAAGCTTTTGACTTTTCTACATGTTTTAATATGGGCGCATGTGGCTTATATACAGGTGCGACTTGTGTAAGGACAAAACCAATAATGCCCGTAAAATATAGTGCGTGCGGCTTATAATCAGGTGCGCTCTACAGTCCGGATTTTACGGTATATACGTCTGTGGCAGTGAACAATTGGATCGCAGTTCAAATGAACTGTGTAAAATCTTCACCTTGATCTTACTTTCTACTCAAAAACTGTGATAAACCCAAATCCAAATTCCCTCCACGGACATCTGTGATCAGTGATTTCCAAACCAGACTTCCACATTGACCTGGCTTATTTAAACTGTATACCTCTGGCATCAAACGGTCGAATGCCAGTAGAAATCGACCGTGCAAAATCTTCACAAGTCTGTTTTGAAAAACGCCTCTTATAACAGGCGCGCACACCCTCAGAAGCACACAAATCATTATTTATTTAAGACCAGACCAATCTGGTTGTCCCCGCGGATGGTTGTTTACACTGCGTTGTCATGGCGACAGTATGTCTTTGTGTGTGCGTACGCTCGGTTGTGTGTCATGGCCTTCAGCCATTCACTTAGTCAGACCTGTGTGCAAGAGTGATGTCTGACCTAGATGCATTTAGCATGTATGGAGGCGAGGACGAGGGGAAGCGGTGCATGCTCACCGACATATTGGGCACTATGGCACAGGGGACTTAGGTTTCTGGTTGTCAAAAGACAAAAAAAATTAAAGAGTAAATAAAATACAAGGTCTTCAGGCCCGCTAACGGATTTAATCCGACCCCGCGGGACAAAACTGAGAGAATCTTGTGAAACAACAACCTGCACTTTAAAATATGTCCACTGGATGTCACCAATCTAAGCGCCACTCCCAAAGCATTTATCGACCAGAGAACATTTGATGAAACATCCCGATGTTATTTTATTGAAGATGAAAGTTGCAGTGGCGCTGTTTTAGGCAAACAATTGCACTCGACTTGATTTAAAAAAAATACACTATTAAAAATATAGTGGACGTTCAAAGAGGATTTAGCTCCTTTCTATAATAGATGTGAATAGATGTTTCCCTTTTTATCTCCCTCTTTCTCTCTCCTTCTCTCTCTCTCTTTCTCTTCCTCCTTGTCTCTCTCTCTCTCGCTTGCTCTTTTTTTCCTCTCTATTTTTCTCTGTCTTTTTTTTGTCTCTCTCTTTCTTACTGTCTCTAGCTTTCTTTCTTTCGGTTTCTTTCTTTCTCTCTCTTTCTTTGTCTGTCTCTCCATCCTTTTTTCCTCTGATGGAAATACTACAGAAATGCTCCAGAAATACTACTATTGAAATACTACAATGGAAATACTACAAAAATACTCCTATGGATATAATACAAAAATACTACAGAAATACGACAGAAATGCTACGAAAATGGTACAAAAAAAATCAAAAATACTGCGATGGAAATACTACAAAAATATGACAGAAATAATACAATGGAAATACTACAAAACTACTACTATGGAAATGCTACAAAATTACGACAGGAATGCTAGAGAAATACTTCTATGAAATGACTATGGAAAAGCTACAAAAACGCTTCAAAAATACTACCATGGAAATACTACAAAATACTATAGAAATACTACAGAAATTCTACAGAAATACTACTATGAAATTACTACAGAAATGCTACAAAATACTACTATGGAAATTATACAAAAATACTACAGAAATACTACTATGTAAATGCTACAAAATACTATAGAAATACTACAGAAATACTACTATGAAATTACTACAGAAACACTACAGAAATACAACTATGGAAATAATAAAAAAAATAATACAGAAATGCTACTATGGAAATGCTACAAAAATACTACTATGGAAATTATTTAAAAAAATACTACAGAAATACTACTATGGAAATGCTACAAAAATACTACAGAAATGATACAGAAATACTACTATGAAATTACTACAGAAACACTACAGAAATACAACTATGGAAATAATAAAAAAATAATACAGAAATCCTACACAAATACTACTATGAAATTACTACAGAGATGCTACAAAAATGCTACTATGGAAATTATAAAAAAAATACTACAGAAATACTACTATGGAAATGCTACAAAAATACTACAGAAATGCTACAGAAATACTACCATGAAATTACTACAGAAATGCTACAAAAATGCTACAATGGAAATTACAAAAAAAATACTACAGGAATACTACAATGGAAATGCTACAAAAATACGACAGAAATACTACTATGAAATTACTACAGAAACACTACAGAAATACTCTTATGGAAATACTGGAAAAATACTACAGAAATGCTACAAAAATACTACTATGAAAATAATACAAAAATCATCCCTTTGAGACTTTGATTAATGGCTATACAAATGAACTTGACTTGACTGATAGTCCGGACCTTGTGATAACGGTTTTTAAGTATCCTTTGAGTCAAAATTAGTTCGACTACCCTGCAATGGAATATGAAGACTAACTTCCCTGTATGCCCACAACCCAAAAAAAAAATGACAAAACAAAACAAAAATCTTCAAGGTTAAAAAAAACGTTTTGAAAAATCTAGATTTGAGTATGTGTGAGACCTATTGAAATGATTCTTCTCTTATAAGAGTTTTTTTGGAAGGGCAATTTCATCTCCACGGCAACCCCATTCAGACACGTTCTTCACGTGTGTTTACGCACAAATTGCCCACACAGAACAAACTATCATTGCCGTACAGGAAAAATGACATCAGCTGCAGACTGACAAAGGTTGTGACATCCCATGAATCAAAGCAGCGGCCTAAAACGAAGCATCATATTGTAGCAAACAAAACAATCCGACACCTCGCAGTCCTCGCACCCACACCCCAGTCTCCAGCCATCAATCATAGATCTAGCTGGAATTCGTCTGTATTCAAGAGTCCATCTTTCATCTCTTCCGCCGTCAATATCCTTTTTGTTTTGTGCTTTTCAAGTAGAATGAATGTGACTGAAGGGTATAATGGGTACTGTATTTTGTTATCGACAGAGAAGTGAATAGTCGTGAAGCAAATGGCATTTGTGATGACGTTTTCGATTTTTGTAACATTAAAAACAATTATCGGAAAATGTGCTGTGTCCCTCCACTTATTGAAAATTGATCCTAGCAGATCGATGCGGCTGTGGTTTTTGTCAGAACGGAATCAGGACCCAAATGTGTAGCTCTAACCACAAGTCTATTGATCCGGTGTTCGGTGGACGCGGGAAGCCGGCCGCTCACGCAATCGGATCGTGATCCGAATACGGAAGTGGATCTTCCGAAGCGGGATATGGCGGTGTCAAGGACGGAAAAACAGGTTGATAGCCAGGACAGGAGAGCAAAAACGTGGTCGGGATCAAAAACGGGTCGTAAGCGGGGACGGTAGAGCAAAAGTGGTCGGGATCAAAAACAAGTCGGAGCCAGAGACAGACATGAGAGAAAACGGGACAGTTGGAAGTCAGGATAGAAAAAGGCTTGCCTAGTATACACTGAGGTTCGCAGACGGACTGACAACAATGGACAGATAGGAGTGGGTTTAAATCAAAATGAAACGGGGAGATCAGGAACGGACGGGTGCAAAAACGGGACAGGCAGGAGTCAGGGTCAAAATGCTTGCCTTTTAACAACAGAGGTTCGCTGCCGGACTGACAACCGGAAAGTGAAAGGACTGGGCTTAAAAAGGGACAGGGAAGCAATCAGGTAGCCTGCAGCGGCTGGCGCCAAATGGGCAGGCACAGGTGATGCTAATCAATAATCATGACAGTTTAATGACAAAAAAAATCGTAGTTTTTAAAGGGACAGTGTGTCTCATTTGGCGCCTTCTAGTGGTAAGAAAGACTTTCATTAAAGAAAAGAACAACATTGGTTCCAATAACAAGCAAAACTACATAAACTATCACATGAACGTGTTTTTTTAAATACTCGTAGTTCAAAACAATTATTTTTTTTCTTTGATTTTTTAAATTTTCCTTTTTTTTTTCTAGTTTTTTTCTTTTCTTACTTTTTCATTTCGTTTTCTTATTTTCTTTTGCCTTTTTTGGCCTTGTTTTCCCCTTTTTGTCATGAACCGGAACAAGACGAGAACCCAAAATGTGTGACGTTTCTCACACATGCCTTTTATTTTATGGGAAATGGGGAGTCATACACGTTAGGCAGCAGTCTGGCGTAGAATGACAGGATTGATATCAAAACTGGAAATTTAAATTAAACAGGACAAACTAGACGGGAACGAAAACTGGAGAGAATAATAAACAGGACAAAAATAAACAGGAACGATACCGTACAGGAAATGCAGGCAGTCAAAACCTACGTCTTGCGGGGCAGAGGTTCGTTGACGAACTGGCCAAGGAAGAGTGAGAGCACTGAGCTTAAATAGAAGGGAAGCCATTTTCTCAACGACCCGCAGCTGACGCCACACGGGCTTTTCTTTGTTATCGTTTCTTTTCTTTTTTCCTCTTTATTCTTATTTTTCTTTCTCTCTCTCTCTTTTTTCTTCTCTTATTTTCTTGATTTTCCCTTTTTTCGCTGTTTTTCACTACTTATTTTTCCTTTCTTTTTCTATTTTTTCCTTACTTTTTTACAAAAAAGTTTCTTTCACCCCCTTTCTTTTCGTTGTTTAATCTATTTTCCTTAGTCTTTCTTTTTTGCCTTTTTGTCTTCCTCGTATTTATTTTACTT
This sequence comes from Urocampus carinirostris, assembly GCF_059441175.1. Taxonomy (NCBI): domain Eukaryota; kingdom Metazoa; phylum Chordata; class Actinopteri; order Syngnathiformes; family Syngnathidae; genus Urocampus; species Urocampus carinirostris. The sequence goes on along the minus strand of NC_142367.1, from coordinate 20,365,527 downwards.
TGTCCTTTCTTTTCCTTCTCCCCGTTTTTTCTTTCTTTGGAAAAAGCTGGGCAATTTCTTTTTCAAAAGTGTTGATCACTTTGAGTGTCTTTCGTTTTTATTCTTCCTCCTTTAGCATTTGTTGCTCCACAAAATACGGCAACATCTAGTGGTCAATAATAATCACTACCGCTCAAAATATAATTTTAGGGGGGTAAAATTATTTTATCAATGAGTTCGGATGACTTTGTTATTTTCATTCAATCCACAGTATTTATTTCAGTTTTTTTCTCGGTTTCTCTCGCATAATAATTGGCCTATCTTGTATTCTTTTTTTCCGAAACTCCTCCAGATGATTCATGTGGCACATTTGGATTCTATTTAATAGCTTTTTTGTATTTATTGTTTTGTGACCTGAGGCAAGGAGAAGTAAAGTGGGTCATTTGCAAAAGAACAATAACTAATTGTATGCTCAGACAGACTCAACAGCACAATTTTCATCCGATGCTTCAAAGGCCGGATCGATTTTTCATTACGTGAGTCATGTGAGGATGCGCATACAGGATTGCCTCAGAAAATTTGAATATTGTGATGAATTTCTTTATTTTCGAGTATGCAATCCATTCTGGATGCACAACAAATGAGTCTTTTATGGTTTTAATATTAATCATTATGGAAAAAATACAAAATATCCCTTCTCAAAACATTAGAATATGATGAAAAAATATAGTAGTTAGCCGTAAGCCATTGACGCTAATAATAAAAGGCTGTCAATATTGAATTGATTTGTAAGGAATCCAAAATGGATGAATATTTTGTTATTTAACTGCATTACGTTATTGCAATATTTTAAAGCAAAACCAAAACATGCCAAGTCCATTATTTTTAAGGTTTAAAACCTAGGGTAACTGAAGGATTTTATACATTTGACTATAAAGGATTTCATACGATTGAATACAAGTTACATTTATTGAGTGCAATGAAGATTTTCACCGAGTAGGCTTGAGTTCAATGACAGGTCACGCCGTTCCGAATGCAGAATATTTTGTCTAGTTCTGTTGATGACAGGACTCGGACGGAGGACGGCAGGCATTGTTTTGAGAAACGCTCAGTGCTGTTTTCAGTTTTCCAGACATCGCGGCGAGGTGGTGGAGCTCACGTTGGGCTTCATTGGCACGCCCATGGGAGGAGCCGTCACAACATCTTGTGGAAAGCGAGGGCCGAGAGGAGAAGCTAGAGAACTGGAAGAGAGGGTTTCCCGGAGACTCCAACGACACTAATTCAACTAATTCAGCCGTATTCGATGGAGTTCAACTAGTTCAATTGTTAATGAAATTAAATCTGCCCCCGTGTGCAAATGTCAGCTTTTCTTGTTCATCTTTTCCATCAAGAAACAAACGCGCATTGTTGGGTGAATGTAGGTTGTGTTTGGTTAATAGAGTCAGATAACTAATTTGAACAATTCTAATATTTAATTCCTAACATAACTTACATGACTGCCTATAAAATAGTGTGTTGATGTTCAATGTCGTTCTGGGAGAATAGTATGCCTTTCTGGTTCAATGAAACTAAAAGTTTGAAATCAGCTTTTTTTCACATCCAGGGTAACCTACGTGACTGTGAAAGATGGCGGTCATATCTAAACTCCTTCTCCTTTTCCTGGGTGGACAGACAAACAAACAAATATATATATGTAGATATATACACTGTACTTACCTAGATCCCAAACGAAAATATTATCATTACCCTTTTTTGGCTCACGGGTGATAAAAAGAAGGCTAAATAGGCAAATATTTACAAAGTAGTGCTTGAAGACTGGCCTAATTTGTAAAGACTGGCTTCATTTGTAAAATTAGTAAACATATACTTATCAGCTACGGTATTCATATGATGTTCAACTTTTATCTTAAAAGACAGCTGACCGCAAATTACAAATTAATTCAACTTTTTTTTGGCTGTCGTATTTATCCGGTGTTTAGCTGGAGGGGAGTCGCCTACTCGTGACGTCATTTTCCCTCGACGCCGGAAGCAGGAAGCTCTTTTCGCCGGTTGATTTTGTTGTGATCAGCGTGTCCGCCCGCTTAGTTACCTCGAACAAAATGTATTATAAATTCAGCGGTATCACACAGAAACTGGCCGGGTCGTCTTCGTCGACGGCTTACGTCCCCCAGGTGAGTCCTAAAGTCGGTGTAAGATTGAAACAAGGACCGTCACGGAAAAGGTGACCTTCATCGTGCAGCACTGGGTTTGCGTCCATGTCTGCATAATAATCCATCTCCGAGGATCATCACGCGCTTTAAACTTGATTCAGAATATACATTAATACTAAATACATTAATGTGGGGTGACTTCACATCATTTATCTTCCGGGTCACCTTTGATTAAATGTTACATAATTTGCATGTTCGGTTGCTAACTTACTTATCTAAGCATTGTGCTGCAAAATGCTTTTCCTTCAACATTTCAATCTTGACAAAAGTCATCGTTTTAATCTTGTCCAGCTTTTGTTGCTAAAGGTTATCTCTGACCAAGTGATTTTTGCGTCGATCCACCGAATATGCCCTTGTCATACGTGCCCTTTTGATAAAGCCTCAATATGACAAAAGATACCCTTTGTTAACTCTATATCACATACTGTACCTAGCAACCGTTATTTCCCAACGAATACTTCACACCAGGAGTGTCAAATTCTGCATATGGAAAGGCCGGATTTAAAATTTACAAGCTGAGGGCTGGACTGATGCTAAATTGATTTATATAGCGCTTTTCAAGTCAATGAAGACCTCCCAAAGCGCTTTACAATGTGCTTCACTTTTACCCATTCACACACCAATAGCAGCCATGCAAGGCACCCACTTGCTTATTGGGGGCATTAGGGATTCAGTGTCTTGCTCAAGGACACTTCAACATATAACACGGAGGAGCCGGGAATCGAACCTGCGATCTCTTGATCCCGAGACGAGCGCTCTCCCTCCTGATTCAATGCCGCCACTAATGTGATTTACACTTACCCATTCATGGCTAGACAATGGCCAAAATACAAAACGGTAATTTAGCCACAAAAAAAATCACCTATGCAAGACCATGGCAACTATAATTCAGATTATCCAAATTCTGTCTCAAGTATGAAAAAGACAAACAATTTCAATTCAACCCCGGTCTTTTGTTGAAGAAAAAAAAGGCTTTAAACTATTACAATTTTAGCGCTCAGTACTATGGATCTTCTATCACATAAACAAAATGAGAATAGACATGCATGCATAATTTCACACATTGCCATCAACACAAAAACAATAATTATCATCAACTGACAATGTCATTATCGTAAGGGACATACCGTTGATGAGTCGATTAGTAGTTGAAAATAAATTACAAACGGTGCATGTAATGTACTGAGTTGAACAACTGAAAAGCTAACAGATACATTATAATATCAGATAAATAAAGAAATAGTGTCTTGTTGCTCTGTCAGTATTCTTTAATTTTCGACGAGCACAAAAGAAAAATTTCTTTGATAAATAAAGCTACATTACATGAACGTTAAATGAAAGACACTGGTATTATTCAGGCACGATCTGTATCCTTTATATTAGCAAAAGTGGTCCATAATCAGTCCAAAGAAAATAAATATGTACACTGTTGTATTACATTACTATAATAAACTGTAACGTTCAATAAAAGAAATACACAACGACTCCTGCAGGGTTACCGTGGTTCCTTGAAAAATCTTAAAATGCATTGAGTTTATGATTCCAAACACAACTAAGACCTAGTTGGCATTAAAATGTCTGAAATCCCATTTTTGAAACTCTTAAAATTGTTACACAAATATATAGTAATATTTATCAACGAACAACCAGGGAGTACAAAGTATTTTTTTCCAAGCACGTGTTTTTATGATGCAACACTCAAATTTGGTCATGAATATAGCAGTGTTTTTTTAATGGTTTACAGTGGACCAAAAAGGTCAATTTTCGTACTTTATGATAAAAATGCTTCATAAATGTGGCATAAAAGTTATTTGTAATTAGGAATTATTTGACAGTTTTGACCGAGGATCTCTGAAGTTCTGTAAACATCAAATGTATTCGTTTTTGTTTTATTTGTATCAATTGTGTTTCCTTTTTGTGTCGACCTGGTATTACATTTGATATACAATATAATACAATACTCAATTAACAAATAAAAGAACCTTAGAAAGTTTTTTTTTTTAATAACTACTTTATCTGGAAATAATAAGCGGGGAGACTAAATAGTAAATGGTCTGCATTTATATAGCGCTTTTCAAGTCAATGAAGACCTCCCAAAGCGCTTTACAATGTCCTTCACACTTACCCATTCACACACACACTCACACACTAATAGGGAGTCAGCCATGCTTATTGGGGGCATTAGGGATCAGGGAATTGAACCTGCGACCTCTTGATCCCAAGACGAGCCCTCTACCTCCTGAGCTAATGCTAATGCCAGTAAACTGCATTATAGTGAGGGATTACTGTACAGCCCCGATAAGAAGGTAGGTCCTCGTGCATTGCTGTATTTTTTGGTTATCTTAGTAAATAGGGACCGGAACCCCGCGAGAAACATATAAATTTATGAGGTATCAGACACTTTCATAAAAGCACCCAATGGTCAAACTTACCTCGAGATGACATCTTTACCGACTGAGAGTACATACCTGCCAAGTACTCCGGTTTTGCCGTAATGAGTACGGTTTTCTTTAACCCACTACGGTGTTACGGTTGGGTCACATAAACTACGGTTTTCCCTTTTAAAAAAATAAAATCGTAAAAACATTCCACCGCAAGATGGAGACAAAGTACCATTTCAAACAACAGCTTTATCAGCACCGCAAGTCGTCTGGCAGTGCTGATATATCACTGCGCGAGGTTTATTTTTAGCTCAATTGTAGCACCATAATTGGCAGCGGGAATAGAGGTCATGGAGTCTACCGGAGAAGTGCAGAAAATTGTGAAACCGAAACGAAAATTACAGTGCTTTCGTGAAGAATATTCCAAAGCTTTCCCTGGAGTAATTATCACATCGAGAAAAGGTGAAAATTACGCCAACTGCACACGGTGTAGACAAGACTTTTCTGTGGGTCATGGAGGTATTAGCGATGTTAAAGACCAAGTGGAAACGAAAAAACACAAATCAAATGCAAATGACAGTAAGTCCAGCGGCAAAATCTTCACTTTTTTTGTCACCCCAACCGATTCTTTGGACGTCATAAATGCTGAAGTGTTATCTACTGAAGCGATCATTGAACATGGTGTTCCAATCGGTATGGCTGACCACATGGGACCGCTATTCAGGAGAATGTTTCCTGATTCTAAGATCGCTAAAAATATACTTGTGGGAGAACGAAACTGCCCTTCAGCGAATAAAAATTTAGTTTGTTTATTGCTTAAATATGTGCTGAAGTCAGTTAAGTGAAATGGAGAATTTCTAAGATGAACAACACCACCCCCCCTGACCTGACCCCTAGCGACTAGGCTTTCTCACTTTCAAAAGTTGGCAGGTATGAGAGTATATGACTATCACAAAATAACAACTGTAGATCTACAAATAAAAACACCAAACAAGAATTGCAGTTAAATGGATGATCTTAATTGTCTTGTTATTTTTCATTGTCATGTTATGCGAGCTGAACGTGAGAACCCAGTATCTTTTACTTGATCAAAGTCGCCGCGATGATTAAAATACAATTGTCCTGAATGTAGTGGTTTCCCACAAGTTGTAGGTCCAGGTCATCCGTTTCATCGATAATTGATCTGGCGTTGGTGAGATACATGTTCGGAAGGGTTAGTTTGTGAGTTACATGGCCTGGCTGCAGTAAGCTGTTCCTGCGGCACTGCTATTGCCTTCTTTCCCAGCGCCGCCTCAGTTACTTCATGAACCTGATCATAATCCACGGAGCACCTTCTGGTGAAGTTCATTTCTTTGCGCTCATCTGACCTTCCAAAGAGTCCGCTTTAATTGATACATTAGTTTTCAATATAACAAGCAGCTAAAAGCTAGCTGTCGCAATTCTTCGCAGTTTGTTTTGGTGACCACATGGACTTGTGCACTCACCCTGCTGTTTGACTGTCTACATACACCAGTATATCACAGTCTCGTGGACAGGCAGTTACTCCCACCCAACACACACACACACAAACTCCCCCGTGATAGAATTTGCTGTCGAATGTCTGCAGCAGAACACAACGCACAATATCAATGGCAATAAAGACAATTTAATCCAAAATCCGCAAAGCATTGAACCAGCATAACCGAAGTGAGAAGTAGCGAGGGGTTACTGTACTCTAATTTCTAAATATATAATAGACCCACATTTCTTGAAAATGAATTACTCCCCCTTCAACCGATGTACCAATAGCAGCAAATTGAAGGGCTCCCTATTAAAAGGTTAAGGGTAGACATGCATGCAGATTGGCTGGAGGTCTACATTCGTTAACACCTAAACCTTTACAGACAGACTGAGGAGATCATTCCTCCCTCACGCCATGAGGGTCTTTAACTCCACCCGGGGGAGTAAAAGCCCACATTAAACCACACCCCCCACATTGCATATTACCGTATTTTTATTACAGTGTGTATTTTATGTAGCACTATCTAAATACTCTATATCAACACGTTACATTGGGTATTCATGTATTATATTCCTCTTACTTTATTATTGTTTTATTTTCAACACAAGGATACTGCTGTAAGTGTGAATTTCCCTACGGGGAGGAATAAAGTATCTATCTATCTTTATATTCCAGATAAGCAGTTTGGAGGAGCCTTGCATGGCTGACACCGCTATCGGTGTGTGTGTGTGTGTGTGAATGAGCAAGTGTGAAGCACATTGTAAAGCACTTTTGGAGGTCTTCAGTGACTTGAAAAGCTCTATATAAATGCTGACCATTTATCATTGACTGTTGTGAAGTTGTTGCGTCTTGGCACTCTGAAATTGGCGCTCTCACACACTGCAATTATCACCCTCAAAGGGCGGTCATATCACAATCTCCTCATTCCAGTAACTCAAATGCAAGATCTTGCCGAGAAATACTCTAAATGGTAAATCAACCAGATGTAAGCTCCTGTTTTCTGGTTCACTATTCTGTAATCAATGATGATAAAGACTATTCTAAATATACTTTGTTGCTGTGAACAAAAAACAGGTGCGCTGTCGGATATTTTTGCGCTGGTCTAATTAGGTCTATTTGAATACATCAGGTCAGAAAGGTGTCAGAAATTGACGTCAAAGTAACCTCGGTCTTTACATTGCCAGAAAAAGGTTAAAACTTTCCACTAACACAATATAAATAATCATATTACAGCGTTACTTCTTTGTACCAGTTCAATTGCTAATGAGCGAATTTACCTAATATAAAAAAATTAAAAACTCATTCCCGACATCCCAAAATTATCAAAGTGAGCCCAAAGTAGCTATAAAACACATCTTCCTGATCACTAAAAACACATTTAAATAGTAACTGAACATAAAAATTACAATAATAAGATAAATAAGGGGATATTAACAAAATGATATGCAAGTTTATTATGAGCACTTACCCAGGAGGCAGCCGCCTTAACGGAAGTTCGAGTGTGGTGACTTACCGGCTGTTGATAATTCGTAAGCACTTACTGTAAACTTAAACTTGAAGTTGGTGTAACGTTCAATGAACATGCACACAAAACATTTTTACAGCCCTTTCTTTGCCTGTAGTAGTTTGCGTGCGCAAACTAGACGATCTGATGGTAGGGGAACAATCGCATAGTGGTCCTGAAAATACTCATTTCCAAGAAAACTTCTGAGGAAAAACAGCTTTTTGTGAAAAGATGCGTTTCAAGCAAACGTTTCTTTTTGGTGCTTTTATTTTTTTTCCCTCCAATTCCTGAACAATGCGTTCCATAACTACAAGAGAGCTTCGCTTGCAAGAACGCTGGAGAACTTTGTAAGAACTTTATAGTGCCTGATGTTTCTGGATATGTAATCATACGATTTTAGACATTGGAAGCAAAGCCATACGAAGTGGGGGCTCCTCAATGTGTGGACAAACATTTGATTAAAGCCGTTCTTGTCATCCAGTGGGGATTTAGCATACTGAAATCATTCCTAGAGGCTTGATACCAAAACCCATAAGGACTAATTTATACTTCTTAATGTAAGGGCCTAAACCTTTAGATTTGTATTGTTTTTCAGATAAACATAAAACACGTACTTTTACGTTTTGGCACTCAGAGACATGCTTCAAAGAACATATTTATGAGTTAAAAGGAAATTTATAACCATTGCGACTTAACGGTTTTCCGACCACTGTGCAGGGTTTTAAGCCGTCTGTCCCGGCAGAGTCCCCATCTATGATCTTCGCCGTGCCCACCAAAGTAGTGTCAGACGCGAGACCCACGGTGGAATACCTGGGGGCCAACAAGGTGCCCGACCTACAGAAAATATTCCAGGTAATTGATTTCTCCTCACGACACGTCTCAGTCCAGTTTTCCCTTCCCTCACAAATCAATCACAAGCACAACTCTTTTCATTATCCGGGTAAACGAACTTTCTCTTTTTTGTCTTCTAAGAAATCCGACGGCATCCCCGTGCATCTGAAGCGCGGCTTCCCCGACCGGCTGCTCTATCGCACCACCATGGCCCTGACCATAGGGGGCGCTCTCTACTGTCTGATGGCGCTTTACATCGCCGCCAATCCCCGGAAAGACTGACCCTCCGTCACAGATCCTCACTTGACACTTTCTCACCACTTTTCCATCCCGGATAGTATGGCGACCGACACACAGGAAACGGCGATGCGAAAATTTCCAAAATAAAAGAATCATCCCCGAGCGTTTTGAACATGAATATTCCGTGGAAACAGAGTTTTTAGAAGGTTGTCACTCTGTGCGACGATCCCAACAATGAGCCTCTTATTTCTCGTCTGTGATTACCCTGGGAATCTGTAACGATGTGTCACACAAAGAAAACAAACTTTATTTTCTACAAAAATATATTTAATTGAATAAATTTCAAGGGAAAACAAGGCAGTCATTGTTTGTTGTCAGCCGTCTGATGCGATTCGAGCGCCTGATTCGGGATGGTTTTACGTAGGGAGTAAACACGTGGTGTGTTATTTAGTGCCTCCTAGTGGTCGTTAAAACGTCATTCATTCACCCAAAAATTTGATTCCAATCGTAGGCAAAAATGCATGAACTCTCATATAGATATGTTTTTAAACGGGTCAAGAAATTTGTAGTTACTTACCATGTTTCACCAAAAGGGAGCTGATATGATTGTCTGGCATCTTGCTGTGGAAAGTACCTAGCATGCCTGTGTAGGCGGCTACGTTGGTCAAGTCAACAACTCATGTACATAGAAAATAAATCATAACGCTCGTTTTAAAACTGATTTTCATGCGTATAACTTTTTAGTTATAGGAAAATAATTTATAAATATAAAAATGGGAAAAAGGAGTTCAAATTAAAAAAACGAACGATTGATTAAGACAATTTATGAATAATTATACAAGTTATAAACATATGCATTGAAATTTTAACAATTTATATGAAACGCTTTGAAAAAAAAAACTATAATTCAAATTCAATGTTAAGAGGATATTTTAAGACTTTATTTTACAAGAAAGCGGTATAATATTTTCTCTTAACAAGGAGAAAGCTAAATAAATAAAATAAAAATAGTACAAAGATATTTTAAAATGAAAAAACACAGTTAAAGGAAGAAATTGATCTAGTGTTGATGTCTAATGAAGTGACCATATACATTATGGTCACTTGCCACATAAAGGGGTAAAATGGTACAACAGTTCTAGAAATTCTGAATTTTCGCAGAACAGTTTTACAAGATTTTTTTTCTTGTACTTACACTTTTGCATCAAAGGAAGTAAGTATGACGATGTGGTGCAGCCCTTATTTTGAAAAACATTGCCTTGAGGGTCTTTAACTCCACCCGGGGGAGTAAAATCCCACATTAAACCCCACCCCCAAATTTGCATATTACCCTATTTTTATCACAGTGTGTATTTTCCATAGCACTATTTAAATACTCCATACCAACACGTTATAGTGGGTATTTTTCAATTCTATATCTTTTATTTTATTGTTTTATTTCTCAACACAAGGATACTGCTGGAAGTGTGAATTTCCCTATGGGGATGAATAAAGTATCTATTAAATATTCCAGCTTTCAGGGACTCTATAGCTGACTAGTTTAGACTCACAGTAGGCATGCCACTCAAAGGGGCATGTCGTTTCTAGTGTTTTAGACATATCTGTGATATAAAAAAGTATGAGAGTCTGGGGCAAAAAAGGAAAAAAAATTGTACAGTTTGGTCACTTTGAGTGCCTACTACCGAAATATTATGACAGAAATACTACAAAAATACTACTAGAAAAAATAACGACTGAAATAAAACAAAAAATACTGCAGAAATGCTACAAAAATACTTCTCTGGAAATACTACAAAAACACTACTGAAATACTACAGAATTGCTACAAAAATACTACTTTGTAAATACTACAAGAATAGTACACTAAATCCTACAGAATGCCTAAGAATACTTATATGGAAATGATACAAAAATGCTACAGTAATGCTAAAAAAACACTACAATTGAAATACCACAAACATACTACAGAAATACTACAAAATACTACAGAAATGCTACTGTGGAAATAATACAAAAATGCCACAGAAGTACTACAAAAGACTACTATGGAAATATTACAAAAATGCCACAGAAATACTACTATGGAAATACTACAAAGACAGTACAAAAATGCAAAAATAAAACTGAAATATTACTTTGGAAATACTACTATGGAAATACTACAGAAATGCTACATGAAGGCCATAAAATACTTCTATGGAAATAATACAAAAATACTACAGAAATGCTACTATGGAAATAATACAAAAATACTACAGAAATGCAACAAAAATACTAGTATGGAAATATTACAAAAATACTAGAGAAATACTACAATGGAAATACTACAAAAATACCACAGAAATCCCACAAAAAATACTACTATGGAAATACTCCAAAAAATACTACGGAAATGCAAAAAAACTATTACAATGGAAATCCCACAAAAATAGTACTATGGAAATACTACAAAAATACTACAGAAATACTACTATGGAAATAATACAAAAATATGACAGTAATACTCCAAAAATACCACTGTGGAAATACTCCTAAAATACTACGGAAATGCTACAAAAAAACTACCATGGAAACACTGTATAAAATACTACAGAAAAGCCATAAAAATACTTCTATGGAAATACTCAAAATACTACAGAGATGCTACTATGGAAATACTACAAACATACTACTATGGAGATAACACAAAAAAAATCAGCCCTTTGAGACTTCTTGTGATTAAGAGCTATACAAATAAACATGACTTGACTAGAATCTTTAAAAATGCTTGAATTTTAATGTGTTTTCAAAGATGGACAAATGCCTGAATTTTGGGTGAAGTGCTTGTAAACCCTTGTTATAGTTTCCCTGTTTCTTAACAAGTCTGCTTAAAAATGACGCTGACACTGCTGTCTGGGTTCACTTCGCCATTGCATTGTTTCTTGCCTCATGATTAATGGCAGCACGCATTAGTTTGTATGGCATATGAAACATCACCCTCTATGAGTTGCGCCCAAGAGGACGGGTGCATAGTACACCTAAACAGGGCACTATAAAATGTGTACTAGAGCAAGGATGCAAAAAAATTAATGTACCGTAAGCTCCATTTTACCCAACACCTACATGGGAAGAAACATGTCTCAAAAACTTATATTTGCGATGTACTCAAGATTTTAAAACGCAGGATCAAAAATTGCACGGTCAAACCGCACATATATTTGCGGGTACGCAAAATAAACGATTTGCACCAGATTTTACTTGTAATGGTACTGGAGAACTTGGAAAATTTGCCTTTACAAATCCTTAATCAGTGCTTGAATTTGGCCACGGTCGATCACACTACACAATACAGAGACATTTAGTGGTCAAATATTACACAGTGTCCCTTTAAGATATAGTCATTTGGCTGCCATGCTCACTGCCCTTATGAGGAGAGGAGGAGGAGAGTTTATTTGGCACTGTGAGTAAAAGAACACAAATGTGATATGTAAATGAAGTACCCCGAAGCCTTTATGTCCGCAAAGATGTATCGGATTCATAATTTTTCGCAATCTGGCCGATTTCCAAAGGCGCTCAAGTGTAAAGCTTGTAAATGAGTCCAATTCTCCACACTAATGACGCCATCTTCTTTCCATTTAAATCCCCTAAAATGGTGTACTTAAAAGGAATGTTATGTAATACTGCTGGATACCCCAAAAACTGAGATTTACAAGACTACAGTCTTTTCAGACTGATAGCAATACCCAAATATTGATAACTTGTACCGATACCATTCCGTCCTTTGGATCGGATCGGCTTAATCTTTAGTAGACACTCGAATAAAGAGAGAAGACATCAATTGAATCTGCAAGTAAAGCAGGGAGAAAAGTCCTCACATAAGAATAGAATAGAATATACCTTTATTGTCATTGTTACAAAATGGGTTGAACATATTGTGACAATGAAATTGGGCGTGGCACTCCAGGTTCACATTTACCAAAGAAAGAAAAAGAGAGATAAAGAAATAAGAGAAAGAGGGAGGGAAAATGAGAAAGGGCGGGACAAAGAGAAAAAGAGAGAGGTAGAGTGCGTGAGAAACAAAAGAGATAAAAAGTCAGGAGAGAGGGTGAAAAGAAGGGAAGAGGAAGAAAGAAATCCAAAGAGAAATAGAAAGATAGAGGGATAGAAAATAGAAAAGAAAGCGCGAAGGGTAGGAAGAGAGAAAGAGAAAAAAGAGAAAAGGAAAAAAGGAAGTTAGAGCAAAAGAAGTTAAAAAGACACAGAGAGAAAGAAACAAAGAGCAACAAAGGAAGAGAAAAAGAGGGACACCGAGAGTGAAAGAGACAGAGAAAAGGGGTGGAAAAGAGAGAGAGAGAGAGAGAGAAAATGAAATGATGAAATGAAATGATTTGCATTTATATAGCGCTTTTCAAGTCAATGACTTCCCAAAGCGCTTTACAATGTGCTCCACATTTCCCAATAGCGGCCTTGTATTGCAGCCATGTAAGACGCTGACCTGCTTATTGGGGGTATTAGGGGTTCAGTGTCTTACCCAAGGACACTTCGACATGTAACACGGACGAGCCGGGATTCGAACTGGGATCCCTTGATCCCAAGACGAGCGCTCTACCTCCTGAGCTACTGCCGCCCTGAACTACAGCGCAGTCAGTGAATATCTTGCATTAAACTCAATAAATGTAACTTGTATTCAGTTGTATAAAATCCTTTATAGTCAAATTTATTAAATCCTTCAAAGGGCTATCAAAAACCTAAATCTCCAACTCAGTGTGTTCTTCATCCTAATACAATCTCATGTTTTAACCTTGACAAATACGTTGAATGAAAAACACAAGAAACAAATTATAATATTTACAGAGAACAGAAAACAATTTTAACCTTTTCATACTCAACACATTTAAAGTCCTCGACACAAAATCCCTGGGAAAAAAACGACTCATTCAGACTGGAGTGAAGGTGTAGGTGTAAACTCCACGGTCCGCCATTGAATACTTGGTATCTGCCTTATACAATTCAGATTGTGTCTTCTAAATCTTTGTTTTAATGATGACTTGGAAGCATCTGGCTAAGATATTCACGTTGATCCTCCAGCAAGGTCTGGCGTCTTTGCTGAATGAGTCCTCGGTAAATATTGCCTGCCTGTTTATCTTATTGTAATTTTCCGCCGCTGATGATAGGTTTCGTTCATTTCCGGTACGTGCGCCATCTTGCATTTGGATTTTCTCATTAGTTGTACGAAGTCAAATAGGAGAGAAGGTGTGCCGCAAAATAAATTGAGGTAATCTAGGTACTATACTGGAGGACATTAAGTACCTGGAAGACAAAAAGTCATGTTTAATCAATACACATCATGTCAGCCTGTAAACTCTCGACTAATATTTCCGTTCACCTGAGCAGCCGAAGAAGAGCTTAATTTAAAAATGATGGCTTTGTTAGGATTTTATAGTGGGACCAAACGCAGGAAGAGGGGCCAGGCACTCAAAAACAGTATTTCATCATAAATACCGTAAATTCCGGACTATAAGCCGCTACTTTTTTCCCCAACGTTCAACCCTGCGGCTTATTCAGTGATGCGGCCAATTTCTGTTAGAATATTGTGGTTTCAAATTACCATATTTTCCGCATTATAAGCACCCTAAAAAATGGTCTTTTGGAATACGTTTTTCAAAAGGCACAGTCTTTAAATATCAGTTATTAAAATCGCAAAACGAAGACTGCAACTTCTTAGCTTGTGCACAAATAATTTAGCGTAGACATATCCTTATCATGCAAATTGCAAAAAGAAAGGCACATGACGCAGCTTTCAGGCTAAAAGCAATCGAGCAATCCGATAAAAAAGGATACAGAGCTATTGCACGTAAACTTTACTTTGCGAGCGTGTTACTAGCGTGTTTTGGAATAAGGGAGCGTGGGACGACGTCTGTAAGACAAAGTTTCTTTCTGACTCTGAGGAAGATGACTTTGATGGCGTCAGTTATAAGGAGGAAGATGAGGATGGTTTACTGTGATTTTTACAAGTACGGTATATTTTTTTAACAGACCCGTTAACTGTTTTGCGAGCGTGTTGCTAGTAGCAAGTTGCTACCTGTCACAGTCACTGTTTGGGATGAAAGTTATATTATTATTATTAAAGCTTTGAAATCTTTCTCGGTGTACCGTCTTTCTTTGTAAATATGTGTAACCATGTATAATATGTATTTGCAACCGTATATTTTTGCAATGTATTTATTTTAGAGGCTTATTCTGATATGTTTTCCACGGGCGAATCAAAAAGAAGGGGAGAAAACAACGGGGGCTGACGGGAAGTGGAGTAAAGGTGAGACGTGTTTTGGGACGCAGCGGACAATAGTGGGTATATATTTTTCCCACCCTTACCTTTGGAAATATACACTTTTTTTCCTTTGATTACTTTCAACGGGACCCGGACTCTGCAGGTCTGCATCAAACCTTAAGTACCGGTATCATTTTCCGTTCATTTTGCCGGCTGTGGTTTTTGGACTGTGTACTTTATATTCAGTTACAATAGCGGGACTTAAAGTCGGGTTTGGGTTACTTTTTTGATTGTGTTACATGTTTTAATGTGGGCGCATGCTCTCACTGTCTTTCTTTTGCTTTTCTCTCTCTCTCTCTCTCTCTCTGCTCTCACTTGCTCTCGCTTTTTGCTCTCTCTCTTTCTCTCACTTTTCACTGTCTCTTGCTTTCCCCGTTTGCTTCCTCTCTCTCTCTCTCTTGCTTTTCTCTCTCTCTTTCCCCTTCTCTCTTTCTCTCTAATCTACTAGTCCGGTCCCCGAGAGAATGTTTGTTCTATTGTGTGGCCCCCAAGTTAAAATGAGTTTGACGCCCCTGCTACAGAGCCTTTGTGGAAATATCTGAAAATGTTTTGCGCAAACTATCACCATCCAACTTCAAGGATCTTGAGCTGTTTTGCAAAGAAGAATGGGTAAATATTTCTGTTTCAAGATGTGCAAAACTTAAAGAGACATACCCCAAAAGACTGTGATCTATAGTATTATTATAATGTTGAATATATTAGTTTTCTTTTCACAATTGAGATTTTTTTTTAGCAATAAGTTTGAAGCCTGAAATATTGCCATATGACAAAAAAAAATTCTCGAGGGGGGCCAATACTTTCGCTAGGCACAGTATCGGGATTACTTCATGTTTGTCGGGTTCTAACCATTGGCAACCATCCTTCACCTTACAAAGGTGTTATTTCACACTCCCCTCCTCTCTCACCCTCCTTTCTAGCCTTCCCCCCTTTCACTTGTTTTCCTGCGATGCTTCATTAGCAGTTGGAGTGTCGTGTTACTGCGGACTGAACATGTTGTCGTGCTGCTTTCCCGGTGTGCCGCAACAAAGGGAGCCATTGTTGCCGTAAACAAGATTGCTCAAGTGGGCAAGATATGATGAAAGATGATGGAGGCTTGCCGCGATGGAGTGTTCCGGATATTGTGCTACTGCGATTTCTCTTAGAACATTGTAAAAACTGTAAAAACTAACCATGACATTTACTTTGTAAAATCTCCACAGAAAAGTAACATAATTACAGGGTTGGGTAGGGTTACTTTAACTGGATTACTTTCAATTACTTTTGGATAACTCCAATACCAAATATGCTAATAATAGACAAAAGAAACTAAATATGAATAAAATGATGACTCACAACACGTGGTAAGCTTTCTCTCCTGGCTTTGATCTCTTTGATCTCCGGCAAACCTACCATAAAATGCGAGAGAAACAAAATGAAAATAAATCCAAACAGCTTGCCAACATCATTTTTGCCGTTCCATGTATTCCGTTACTTCCCAAGCCTGCACAAAATTTAGTCATTTTATTCATATTTAGTTTCTTTTGTCTTTTATTAGTATATTTGGTATCGGAGTAATCCAAAAGTAATTGAAAGTAATCCAGTTAAAGTAACCCTACCCAACCCTGGTTATGTTCAACCTCTGTAAACTACTTAACACTAATATATTTTGTTATATCTACAACAACAAAAACGTGATTTCATCCCAAAGTATTTGTGAAAACTAGGAATATTGGTAAAAAATACTGAAAAATACTGTAAAGGGATTTTGTTAATTTGACAAGCAAATTTGGTAAAAACTACTGTTGTAGTTTCGAAAAATATAAAACAATCTGTAAGTAATTTAGCAGTTTTTGTTGTAATTTCATTTGTAGAAACTCTGAAGGTTTTTTTTACAGTTTTACCAATAGTTTTCAGTTCCGGATGTAAAGGTTTTTATGGAAACTGATTTTGTATTATGTATCTGCTATTCATTTAAAATGATCAATTCTCTGGGTTCGGTTAGATGAGGTCTGTGTGAAGCAAATTTATTTTTAAGAATCCCAAGCATGTGAATTCAAACCTCAGTACACATTGAAGTCAGTGAAGCATGGGGGTGCAAGTATCATGGTCCAGGCATGTTTCTCCTACTCTGGTGTTGGGCCTATTATTGCATACCAGGGATCATGGATCACTTTGTGTATGGCAAGATAATTGAAGTTATGTTGTCCCTATCCCTTGAAATGGGACAATGACCCCAAACACACCAGTAGACGGGGAAAATCTTGGTTCCAAAGCAATAAAATGAATGTAAAGGAGTGGCCATCCCAATCCCAGGATCTCAATCCAATCGAGAACTTTTGGGGTGATCTCAAAAAGGCTGTTTGTAAAGCAAAACCAAGAAGTGTAAATGAACTGTGGAATGTTGTAAAGCAGGGGTGGCCGATCCGGTCTACAAGAGCTGCATCTCCTGGATGTTTTGGAGGTTTCTCTTCTCACTCTCAGGTGATGCAAATCTTCAGCTTGTTACAGAGATGTGTGGGAGCTTGAAAATGACTTAGGTGATTTGAATTTTTTGTGTTGGAGCAGAGAAATTCCCAAAACATGCAGGACACGTGGCTCTCGAGGACCGGTTTGGCCACCCCTGTTGTAAAGCAATCATGGAGTGAAAAAATAACTGGAAGGTGCCATTAGTTCAGGGGTGTCAAACTCATTTTAACTCGGGGGCCACACGATAGAACAAACATTCTGTCGGGGGCCGGACTAGTAGAATAAAGAGAAAGAAAAAGAGAGATAAAGAAATAAGAGAAAGAGGGAGGGAAAAGGAGAGAGGGCGGGACAAAGAAAGAAAAAGAGCGAGAGGGAGGGAGCGTGAGAAACAAAAGATAAGAAAAGAAAGGGAGAGAGAAAAGAAGAGAAAGAAATCCAAAGAGAAATAGAAAGACAGAAGGAGAGAAAAGAAAAAAGAAAGCGCGAAGGGTATGAAGAGAGAAAGAGAAAGGAAAGAAAAGTAAAAAAAAAGGAAGTTAGAGCAAAAGAGGTTAAAAGACACAGAGAGAGAAAGAGACAAAGAGCAACAAAGGAAGAGGAAAAGAGAGACACAGAGAGTGAAAGGGACAGAGACAGAGTGGGAGAAAAGGGGTGGAAAAGAAAGAAAGAAAGAAAGAAAGAAAGAAAGAAAGAAAGAAAGAAAGAAAGAAAGAAAGAAAGAAAGAAAGAAAGAAAGAAAGAAAGAAAGAAAGAAAGAAAGAAAGAAAGAGAAATAAATACAAGTACAGTGTCTTTGTGAGAGGCACCTGGCTTTGGCAACATCAAGTTGACATATTTCAACCTGCAGCTTGTTTTTCTCTTGCGCTTCTCTGAGTGTTGTCTCGCGGGCCGGATTCAATCCCTCAGCGGGCCTGATCTGGCCCGCGGGCCGCCTGTTTGACACCTATGCATTAGTTGGTTATAATAAAGTTTGTTTTTGGGTTTGTACAGTCAACAGCAGACACTGCATTTTTTTAACACACCCCTTTGAACTGTTTTCCCAATTTTGCAGCCTATGGAGCATGCCTATTATGAATACTGGGTCTTGTTTTTTGAGAGTCTACTGGACCTACTGGTAACTTGTCTAGCACGTAACAAGAAAAATATACTTAAAAAAACAGAAATATTCTGTTTTTTCACATTGCTCTGATATTATTCTGAACAGTAATCCAGCACTAGGACCGGTTGAGGTGTAGCGTGCGCCTGTCCTCTTGGGAGCCACCCATAGTGAGCGATCATGCTTCATAGGACAATGCCATTCAAACTAATGCGAGCTGGCGTTAATCGCGAGGAAAGAAGAAATGCAAAGCCACCAGAGAGCGGTGTCAGCGTCATTTTCGAGTAGACTTGTGTGAAACATTTCAAGCATTTATAAGCACTTCACCCAAAAATACAGCAATTTTCAATCTTGAAAAGGCAAGCATTTTCAAGGATTTCAAGCAACCGTACCAACCCCGCGAAGGCCATCTAGGGCAAGAAGAAATCAAGGCCAGGCGAAGCGGTGACAAATCGGCCCCCCGGAACTTAATGAATAAATAAAACGTGCAAGGAAGCACCGGAGACGTTTGGCCACAAATTCATCAGCCATAAGGGTTACACTTTTATGATGTGGCCTCCTTCCCAATGTCAAGTCATGTTTATTTGTATAGCCCTTAATCACAAGAAGTCTCAAAACGCTGTTTTTGTGTTATTTCCATAGTAGTATTTTTGTTGCATTTCTTTAGTATGTTTGTAGTATTTCCATAGAAGTATTTTTATGGGATTTCTGTAGTATTTTTATAGTAGTATTTTTGTAGCATTTCCGTAGTAGTTTTGGAGTAATTCCACTGTGGTATTTTTGTAGTATTTCTGTCATATTTTTGTATTATTTCCATAGTAGTATTTCTGTAGTATTTTTGTAGTATTTCCACATTCGTATTTTTGTGGCTTTTCTGCGGTATTTTTGTAGTATTTCCATAGTAGCATTTCATTATTATATTTGTAATATTTCCATATTAGTATTTCTGTAGCATTTCTGTAGTATTTTTGTATTATTTCCATAGAAGTATTTTATGGCATTTATGTAGCATTTGTCGTATTTTTTTCGCATTTCTGTAGTATTTCCGTAGTATTATTTCTGTAGTATTTCCATTTTAATATTTCAGTTTTATTTATGTGGTATTTCTGTCGTGTTTTTGTAGTATTTCCGTAGTATTTTTGTATTATTTCCTTAGTAGTATTGCTGAAAAAAGTTAGTAATATTTCTGTAATATTTCCCTATTTCTGTCGTTTTTTGGTAGTATTTCCAAAGTACGGTAGTATTTATGTAGCATTTCTGTAGTATTTTTGTATTATTTCCATAGAAGTATTTTTTACGGCCTTTATGTAGCATTTCTGTAGTATTTCTGTACTATTTTTGTAGTATTGTAATAATAGTATTTCTGTAGCATTTCTGTAGTATTTTGTAGCATTTTTGTATTTTTGAATTGTTTCCACAGAATTATTTTTATGGCGTTTCTGTAGGATTTTGTGTAGTATTCTTATAGTATTTCCATAGTAGTATTTTTTTGGCATTTCTGTAGTATTTCTGCAGGATTCTTTTTTGTATTTCAGTCGTTACTTTTTGTGGTAATATTTTTGTGGTAATATTTTTGTAGTATTTCTGTCATAATATTTCGGTTGTAGTATTTTTTTTAATAGTATTACTGTAGTGATATTTTTGTAGTATTTCTGTCATATTATTTCCATAGTGGTACTTTTTTTTCATAGTATTAATATACCGGTATTTTTATCGAATTACTTTTGAAGTATTACAATAGTATTAGTTCTGTGTTTTTGTGTTCGAATTTTTTATTATAGTATCTCTGTCATCATACTGCTGTAGTAGTATGTTTTTAATTTCTAATAGTCTCCCACTTTTGACACCTCAAATTCTATTAAGGTCACGTAGACCGAGTGGAAACAATTATTAGCCTGGAGAGGGATGGGCGCGACCAGGATGTACTTGCCCATGACACCCCACAGGAAATGGTGCCCCTGCGACCCTGTTGGTTAAGGGACTGGGGAATTACTGCAGTGGTATTGTTGATGTATTTCTCTCGTAGTATTTTCAAACTATTTCCATATATAATAGAATATTTCATAAATAAAGTGTTTTACTTTGTAGACATGGACTATCCCCGTATATAGTTTAAGCTAGTCATCTCCATGAATTTCCTTTTAAAACCCTGGCCAGCAAGAGATGTACCTCTTTTTTGCACCTGCAGGGGGCAATGACGCTTCACATGCCAACACCACGCGATCCCCTTTAATATTTTCCTTTTTCTTCGTTTAACATGGCGAGAATTTCCAGCACCGCCCAAAATTCAAGCTTTTTAATGACCTTGAAAACAACATATTCCTATTGAACCATTTTCCCGGATTTTAAGCACCCGTACGAACCCTGAGAGCGATATGGGCCTCCTTTTTTTCAGGTGAGGCTGTTTCCCGGGTTACTCGGGTTGCGATGTACTCCTGAAAATACATGAGAGGGGGGCACGAGTTCTGGTGGGTATACTGAAGCGCGGCAAGGATTTCTAGGATGTTTCCCGCTGTATCATCTAATGCCAACGAAAACCAGTGTCGCAAAGCACAGTGGATCAGCAAGATCCCAGACAAGCATGGCGGTGACCTCTAGGTAGGGATTCCACAATGTAAAATATGGATTTTTCCACCTGTGAATTTTCATAGAATTAACAAACGCCAGTTGAATTTGTCCAGCGGGGGTATCAAACTCGCGGCTCGCGAACCATTTGCGGCCCTCAAGACGTTTAGAGCTCCCCCCTCCATATAGGAGAACTGTTAGTGCTAACTATGCGAAGTCGATATGGATGCTAATTAGTCAGGCAAGGATTAATATCCACATGCCAATGTTTGAGATAATTGGCTCCTGGTCATTGTATTATAAAATTCAACAAATTACGTCATTCAAATAATCTTTTTTTGTGAATTATTCTTATTTAAATCAAAATGTGGAATCAGGAGCTGCTGTGGTAGGAAAGGAGATAGTTACGGCTGATGAACTGAAGCTTAAAAGAAAATTTACTACTTTCTATATGTAATCTTTGGTGAGTTTCTTCCTTTAAAAAAAAGGATACGGCCCAAAGGTAAGATCTTAGGACACAGCCCGACCCAACCGGGCCCGGATTTCGGACCGGGTCGGGCCTACAATGTCAATCATTACATTTGAGCCAGGCCGGGTCGGCCAAGAATATCAATCATTATGTTTGAGTTGTGCCGGGTCGCGCCCATAATGTCAATCATTACTTTTTGGGTCGGGCCAGGCCTAGAATGTCAATCATTACGTTTGGGCCGGGCCGGGTAATGCCTATAATGTAAATTATAAGTTTTCAGTCGTGCAGGGTCATGCCTATAATGTCAATTATAACGTTTGGGTCGTGCCGGGTTGTGCCTATAATGTCAATCATAACGTTTGGGCCGGGCCGGGTCGGCCAAGAATGTCAATCATTACGTTTGGGTCGTACCAGTTTAATTTGTCCAGCGGGGGTATCAAACTCGCGGCTCGCGATCCATTTGCGGCCCTCGAAACGTGGAACAAGGAGCTGCTGGGGTGGTTAAGGAGATAGTCACTGCTGATGAACTGAAGCTTAAAAGAAAATTCGATACTTTTTACATGTAACCTTTGGTGAGACTCTGTCTTTGAAAACCTGAGGTAAGATCTTAAGACTGAGCCCGACCCAGATTTCAGGCCAGGTTGGGTCTTGAATGTCAATCATAACGTTTGGGTCAGGCCAGGTCGTGCCTATGTTGTCAATCATTACTTTTGGGTCGTGCCAGGTCGTGTCTATAATGTCAATCATAACGTTTGGGTCGGGCCGGGCCTAGAATGTCAATCATTACGTTTGGGTCAGGCTGGGTCTTGCCCATATATTACATTTGGGTCGTGCCTATAATGTAAATTTTAGCATTTGGGCCGGGTCAGGTCAGGCCTAGAACGTCAATCATTATGTTTGAGTCAGGCCGGCTTGTGCCTATATTGTCAATCATAACGTTCGGGCTGGGCCGGGCTGAGAATGTCAATCATAACGTTTGACTTTTCTTTAAAAATATAAGTATTTTTTTGCTGAGGGACGGGAATTGTATGTACTATCGTAATAAAGTACTCAGTATTTTGATATCATTTTTAGAATCACTCTGTAAAATGTGATATCGAGCATCCATAGTGAGAAGGGAGTTGGCAGGGAATTAACGGCACTTTAAAAATAAAAGAACTGCATTTCTCACAGCACCTTTATTTTTATATATATTTTTTCCCCATCACTTTGCTAAAAGGTGCTAATAAGCGACAAGTGTGCTCATTTCAGGTTGCCTCTTTCCTGGCATTTAAAAAAAAAATTAAATTAAAAAGATCACATTTATTGGTAAAACAATTTTTAGCAATAAATTGCCACTCAAAGTACTGTGTAAATTCAGTGTACCATAACACAATCAACTATTTCCCTTTATCCCCACCCGACAATCCAACACACACACACACACTCAATGGTTGAAATATATTAAAAGAAAACTAAATAAATAGGAACAAACAATTATGGTAAGGCACAGACCAACCATGTGAGGAAAAACGACATGAGGGAGTCTTATCCCCACTAAAAGGGATGGCAGGATTCTCAGCCATTTAAACACACCCTACCAGTGTAAAAATGAGAAAACCCTGAAAACCAAAAAAAAAATGAAATTATAACAACTGCAGCACAAAACATTAAAACAAGAATTTAAAGGTTGCTACAGTAATTTTTCTTATAAGTTGATAAAAACTAAATAAAAATGATTGATTAAAAACCAGATTTAGAAAATGATCAATTTTAAACTCCCGCTTTTTAAAACCGAGCGTGCATATTTTTGTCTTGGGAGTGCGCGCGCCCCCTCTTGCGGTACACGATAGTATTACCGCATCCAGTTTCGCCCAGGAAATGCACAATATCGTGGAACTGTTATGCTTTTGTTATCATAACAATTAAGCCCAAATTGAAAACAGCGTGAAACGTTCAGGGTTTGTTCTAGAAGTCAGGAGCTTTCATTTGAGATGTGGAGCCATTTTCAGTTTGACCTCTGCGGTGGGATAGAGGTCACAACCTCCGTAATATGACATTTCTTTGCATTAAATAAGAAATATCTGCTAATCAACACCTAAATTAAATTTGTTTCCATAAACCCGGGCACGACAAATTATATTTAATACCTAATTGTCTCTTAGTCATCTCTGGGGGCCAGGTAGAGGTCATGGACCTCTGAAAGTTCTACTTTCTATGCATAAAATTAAAAAGGTTTATATCTGAGGATGTAAATATGATAACAACGTGGGTTTGGTGTGTATATTAATGTTTCCGACCAGGAGAAACTCAAAAATATTCAAAATATTACTCTTACAGGTCATCCCTGGGGTTACCTGGGGCCAATGATTTCCATCATCATGCATTTTCATGCATACAATCAGATGAGGGTATCATGGGAAGTAAGTGTGATAGAAACGTAAACAAAATCGTATGTCTATGATTCTGTGGATGAGAAACCACTTTTTAATATTGATACCATTCTAAAAGGACAACTTTATGGAGGCTGGGAGGTCGAGGTCAGGAAATCACCCCATGTTTTGATAAATCAACAAAACTCTTGGATTTTAAGAAACAATACCGTATAAATGCGAAGAAAAAATTTCTTTAACTATTTAGAAACTTAAACAACAATCCGAAAGTTTCTATGCAGTGTAAACAGTTGAACAGGTTACGTAAAGTATATAGATTTGTTACGCCTGCGAAACTTCAGGGAATGTTGTCCAAAGTGGCTGCCGTCCAGCATCGGAGTCAACCCATCCCCATATTGGTGGACTGGGCAAACATGGCTGAGGAACCAAATTAGGGTTCCAAGGAGCCCATTACATTGCTCTTTTTATGTGTTGCCTCAAGGCATCCCATGCAGGTGGAATGTTTTCCAGTGCTCTTGATCGCTGGGTGAAAATATGCTTCCTAGCCTCATTAACATCTCGACATGCACTTGTTCTGTCATGGAGAAGCACGACAAAACGTTCCAGTGAAGATAAAGACTGGTCACTCAACTCTTGTGGCATCTGTGACCTACAGGCAGTCTTTTAACCACGACCACAGAATGAAGATGCTGTGTCAAAGCCGGTGAAAGGATGAAATGCCAGAAGTGTTGAACAAGTGGTGGGACCCGATGCAGCAGCCACCTTGAGAACAGCTATATTTGAGAAATTGCTACCAGCTCCAAAGGCAATCCACATTTCCTGAAAGACTTTTATTGCTAAGATGACTACATCAGTCAACAGTTCTTCTTGGCTCCCTTGTTGGCCACATCTGCCACAAGTGAGTTTCTGGTTCCTCGTGAAGGATTTTATACGATTAAATACAATTTACATTTATCGAGTGCAATTAAGATTTTCACTGAGTGGGCTTCAGGTCACACTGTTCCAAATTCAGAATGTTTTGGCTGGGAAATTTTGACAACAGGACTCTGACGGGTACGCCAGGCGATGTTTGGAGAACAAGGCCCTGATGACGTAGAAACTGCTGTTATTAGTTTTTTAGACATCGGGACGCTCTTCTCTGAGATGGTGGGGCCACGTGGGGGCTTTCATTGGCACGCCCATGGGAGGAGTCGGCACACCAGCTTGCGGAAAAAACGTGGGCAGAGGAAGAAAGAGAGAAGATCGAGAGAGGAAGCTTGACAGAGACTCGAGCAACACTAATTCGGCCATATATTCGATAGAGTTCACGTAAATTGTTTAAGAAATTAAATCTGCCCCCGTGTGGAAATGTACATTTTTCCTTCAAGAAACGAGCGCGCAATGTTAGGAGAATGCAGGTTGTGTTTGGTTAAAGGAGTCAGATAACTAATTCGAACAATTTAGTAAATGGAACATTTTAATATTTAATTCCTAACAGTGCATGGAGCCGGGAGACTGATATCACATCCCACAGGAGAACAAAAGACAGAGTTCTCGTTTGTGGCATACACTTTTTTTCTCAGGATTCCGGTAACCCAATAAACACACAATGGTTAAAATACGATAAAAAACTAAATAAATAGGTAAAAACATGAAGTGTAAGGGAAATTATGGTTTAAATGTGCCTTTTATACTCTTATACTGTTGTACTCTTCATTTTTAAAATATGCTCTTTTAAGTGTGTGGTTTTACGATTTCGCAACCACCTTCAAGGTCAGTAGAATAAGTTCTCAGGCACCAAGGGATGTGCCTCTGATTCAAAAGCTAAATCTTGAAGGCCACTATGAGGCCTGCTAGCTGGTTCATGAAGATGGCCTCGACTCCCACATTCCACAGAGACGCATTGTGTTTACAAAGTTTCACTATCCCTATTGCTCATTTATTATACTCGCACGCCATCTAGCAATCAACTTTACACACTGCATTTAAATATGCGATTCCTGCCTAAACCAATCAGTGTTCATGTAATTTCATTTAAACCAATCAGATATGTAGTTTCCTTCTTGTGTTTTCCAATAAATGAGCGTCCTGAAAAAGGAGAAGTGTGTTCTTCCTTGAGCCGATCCTGGGCTATCGAAACCTAACTTTCCGACTAAAGATTGTGCTCTTTTCTTCTTTCTTTTACTTTAAGTTTTAACCTTGACAGCAAGGCACAGACAAACCATGTGAGGAAAAGGACCTGAGGGAGTCTTATCGCCATCGATGAGACGGCAGCAGATGACTTAGGATTTCCAGCCATTGAACCCCACCCTACCAGTGTGAAAATGAGGAAATACGGAAAACACAAAATAAAAATTGAAAACAACTGCGGCACAAAACATAAAAAAGTGAAATTAAAAGTCAAATATGTTACAGTTAATTTTCCAAGTGTTCAAAATGCCTCTGTTCAGAATGTTCATTGTCTGACACAAGTAATGGGAAACCCATTTCTGGAGACAGGGAAAGATCTACTGGTCCTGGAGACTCGAGTCATCTCAGATGCCTCTGTGGCAAAGACTTTCAAGATGGCTGACGCCTTAGACCAGGAACAGTACGAAAAATTCAAGGAGGAACTCCCGATTATATGTCCCACCTTCATTATAGACGCACTTTCGAAAAACAAGCCGCCTGGCAACAATGCTGATAATAAGATCTTAGTGACAGTTTTAAGTACGTATTTCTCAAAGGTGACACCTGGTGGTCAGGAGGACCTCATAGAACCGTACTCACACTCGGAACTTTCATACTACATCCGCTTTTCCTATGGGCAGAGCGTGTCCGTGAGTGAGCGGTGACCACCCATCGCCCCCTTCTGGCGAAGTCCGTTACTTGCACTTGTAAGTGAGCTGCTTGCGATGGAAGTAAATCCACACGGGGGCCGCTACGAGGCCCGAAAGGTAGCCCAACATGGCGCCCAGGCTGCAAGAGATTGGCCAAACCTGAGTGGAAGAAAAAGACAATGAAAACTGATATGATCATGAAAGCCTTCGACGAGATATTTGAAAGAAACGGATTCAGAAGTGGACCTGGTCTTAATCTAGAATCGTGGATAAGATCATATTTAGGTAATATCAGTTTACTCGTTCAATGCCAGACGTTTCTCTAAATTTCGGCCATTTTGACTCATATTTGAAGGCCTGCAGAAAATGTAGTTCTATAGCCTTAAAGGCATAGGATATAACATGAATGAATGAATGAAAACTTTATTTCAAACATTAAAAACAATGCGTCAACAACAAAATAATGTCACATAACATGTTCGAAAAGGGGTAGTCAGAAGCAGAAGCTTATTTTCCCTTCCCTATTAAATACATTTTACAAATCCTCTTCTCCTCTTGTGTCTAATATAACAAAATTTCACAGATATACTTATTACATAGGTCAGATATCAATAACTATAATAATTACAATAACCACATATTTTATACACTAATCTTCGTAATACCCATCCCTCAACGTCATAATGCCACTAGTTACCAAATATCACTGCGGCATCAGTGATAATAATAACAACAAAAATAAACATAATATTTATAATAACAGTTATTAAATAATAATAGCAACAATAACAACAAGTTAACCATAGTTTCCAATCTCACTCATATCCCATTTTCTTCATCCCTGTATTTCGCCAGTAATGTTTTTTTTCTTATTAAAATTTGAACACATGAAGAGTTGGTCATTGTTGGATCTCATCTTGTAAATTATTCCAAAGTTTGACTCCACACACAGACACACACATACTTTTCCTGGTGGTTCTCACCTTTAGGATTTTGAATTGACTACAGCCCCAAGTTATGATTTCCCTCTTTCCGAATGAATAATTTTTGGATGTTTTCTGGCACCACGTTTTTGTTGACCTTAAATAACAGTTGTGAAGTGAATTTTTTTATTAAATCATCCAATTTTAATGATTTGGACTGCATGATCCTGATATCTTACCCTGTGTATGGTTCTTATTGCAGGTTTTTGAAGGATAAAATGGGGCTGTAGTGAACTTTTGTAATTATTGCCCCAGACTTCTGCACAATATGTTGAGTATGGCAGAACTAGAGAACAATAAATAAATTAAATATTGAAATGCTTTTAGATACCTTAGTTTGTACGTGTCTGATGTGTGTTTTCCAACTTAATTTATTGTCTATTATGACCCCTAAAAACCTCATTTCTGATGCAATGTCTCTTAAAGCGCCATCCATTTTTACATCTAAATCTTGATTTGCCTTGCGATTACCAAAGAATATTACTTTGGTTTTATTTAAAGATAATTTATTCATATCCATCCATACTTTTAGGTTGATTAATTCACGATTAATGCAGGTTACCAAATCAATATCGTTATCATTTGAATAGAAAATGTTAGTGTCGTCTGCAAATATTAGTTTACATATTCAACATAGCTTGAAACCTCATTTTTCATTGGAAACATTAAGTATATTTCTAGCATTTGCCATCATTTACTAACAACAACAGTAGAATATTTTTAAGTTTCTGATGAAAAAAAGTCGTTTATGAAATGATCCATTTCAAGCAGAACTTTCATTTCCGTGCTTTTCTTTTTATGCGTTTGTGATACCTCCAGTATCCAAACAACACTTTCCATAAACACAAGAGTATGTGCTTGTAAAATAACAATGTATTGCAGAACATGTCAATGCTTGATGTGTCCGGTGAGGTGATCACACAAAGGACGAAATGTCATCGTTGCCACCTTTTGTTTTTAGAAAGAAAAAAAAAACTATCCGTACTTATCGCTTTTCTCACACGCTGCTTCACCTACACACTTCAATCGATGAATATGGGAAGCAACACTAGGAAGTAGGGGCTTCCTCGATGTGTGGACAAAGATCTGATCAAAGGCATACCTACCATTTAATGTTATGTTAAGTCAAGTTATGTTTATTTGTATAGCCCTTAATCACAAAGAGTCTCAAAGGGCTGCACGACGGTGATTTATCATACTGAAATCATTCCCAGAGGCTTGATACTTACTGATGAGGTGCGCCAAACCCTATAATAGTTCCAATAAACATAAAAACTTAAATATTTTTATGCTTTGGCAGTCAGGGACAATGCTTCTGAATTATTATTTAAACGTTATGGCCCTGAATGAGGTAACAGATAGATATTTCCATTTTTTTTTACTTTTTTGCACCATCTGTTGACTGAAAACGACATGACAGATGCCCTCGTAAAAATATTTCTGGCCACATGAGCATTTATCTAGCGGGAACACACCTGCCAAGGTGAATTCCAGTCCAGAGGAATCCCGAGGGCTCCCAGCCATGTGCCCAACGCCGTTAAAATCACGATGATCTGCAGGCAAGTGTCCCAAACTGACATTGCCCTGCAAAGAAGAATAACAAGTCACTTGAATAGATATAGTTCCCTAGACCAGGTTTTTAACCAGTATGTCGTGAGGCTTTGTCTAGTGCACTTGTGTCAAACAGGCAGCCCACGGGCCAGATCAGGCCCGCTAAGGGATTGATTCCGGCCCGCGAGACAACACTCAGAGAAGCGCAAGAGAAAAACAAGCTGCAGGTTGAAATATGTCAACTTGATGTTGCCAAAGACAGGTGCCTTGCACAAAGACACTGTACTTGTATTTCTCTCTCTGTCTCTCTCTCTCACCCCTTTCTTCCCACTCTCTGTCTCTTTCACTCCCTGTGTCTCTCTTTTTCTCTTCCATTTTTGATCTTTGTCTCTTTCTCTCTCTGTGTCTTTTTAACTTCATTTGCTCCAACTTCTTTTTTTTCCTTTTTCTCTTTCTCTCTTCCTACCCTTTGCGCTTTCTTTTCTCTTTTCTCTCCTTCTGTCTTTCTATTTCTTTCTTCCTCTCCCTTTCTTTTCCCCCTCTTTCACGAACTTGTATCTTTTGTTTCTCGCGCTCTCTCACTCTCTCTTTTCTTTCTTTGTCCTGCCCTCTCTCCTATTCCCTCCCTCTTTCTCTTATTTCTTTATCTATCTCTCTCTCTAACTTCCTTTTTTCCTTTTCTCTCCTTCTCTCTTCATACCCTTCGCGCTTTCTTTTCTCTCCTTCTGTCTTTCCATTTCTCCTTTGATTTCTTTCTTCCTCGCCCTTTGTTTTCCCCCTCTCTCACGACTTTTTATCTTTTGTGTCCCACGCTCTCTCCCTCTCTCTCTCTTTTTCTTTCTTTGTCCCGCCTTCTCTCCTTTTCCCTTCCTCTTTCTCTTATTTCTTTCTCTCTTTCTCTTTAATCTACTAGTCTGGCCCCTGACAGAATGTTTGTTCTATTGTGTGGCCCCCGAGTTAAAATGAGTTTGACAGCCCTGTTCTAGTGTGTCGCAGGAAATTGTCCAATCTCATGTTTGGTGAAAAAAGCATGACATTTATCGAAATTGATGCTTTCTTCCCGTGATCCGCAAACATTCATCCATACCAGTAGTTGGCAGCAGATGACGTTTTGTTTATACAGTATACCGGTATCAATACAATTCCATTGGCAGATACTTTTTGCTCATTTTGAGAAAATACAAGTTTTATAGAAAAACAGGAGAAAAATACCGATAGTACAACTATAAAAATATAGTATAATCAAAAATGACAGCAAAAATAAACCAAACTGAATGATCTGTATTACTTCCCGAGCCACCGTGACCACAAATGAAGTGAAAAACTTTTGTGTTTGTCTTGTTTCTTCTATTTGTGTATCTATCGAGCGCAGTGCCTCTCATGTGAGAGGAAAAGGGAGAAAGAGAGAGAAAACAAATGAGAGAAAGAATGGGAAAGAGAGCGAGAAAGGAATCGATAGAGCGAGGTAGAAATTGAGAAAGAGAGAGACAGAGAAATAGAGAGAAAACAAGAGAGAAACAGTGAGAAAAAGAGTAGAGAAAGCCACAGTAAGAGAAGTAGAGACTAAGAGAGAAAAAGAGAAAAAATAGAGAGTTACAGGATGAGCGAGACAAAAAGAGGGATAAAGTGAGAAAACTGAAAGAGAGATAGAAAGAGAAAAGATGGAAAGATGAAAAAGAGAAATAATAAAGAAGAAAAAAAGCAAGACACAAAGAGAAAACAGAGAAAGAAAAATATACAAAGAGGAGAGAGACACATAGAGAAAAAGAAAAATAGAGAAAAAGAGAATAGACAGAGAGATAGAGAAACAAAGAGAAATTGTTAGAGAGCGAGAATTTGAGGAGAGAGATATATAGAGAAAAAAAATAACAATTGAGAGAGGGAAAGAGTGAAAAGGTGAGAGAAAGAAGAGAAAGAGACAGAAAGAGAAGTTGAGACTAAGAGAAAAAAATAGAGTTACAGAAGGAGAGAGAGAAAAGAGACAAAGAAAGGGTTAAAGTGAGAGAGCAGAGAAAGACATAGAAATATGAAAAAGAGAGAGAATAAAGAGAAAAGAAAAGCAAGATACAGAGAGGAAAAAAAAGTACAAAGAGAAGGAGAGATGCAGAGAGAGAGAGGGAAAAGAGAGAGTAGAAAACACAGCCAAAAGAGAAAGGGAGAGAAAAAGAACAAAGGAGAGACAGAAACACAACTACAGTTCTCATGTGAGCGGCCTGGCCTGGCTTTGGCGACATCCAACGGACATATTTAAAACTGCAGCTCGTTTTTTCTCTTGCACTTCTCTCAACGGCATCTCCTGGGCCGGATTCAATCTGCTGGCAACAAAGTATGGTATCCCTGACTTGACCAGATGGATGTTTCGAAATGTTCTGCTGCCCTCTAGTGGCAAATACAAAATTCGTCTTTTTCCACTACCACAAAGCTATTAAACATTCAACTAAAAAGTGACTGAAAAAGATCATAAAAGTCCTTTTTCACCCGTGCCGGCTGAAAACTCGGATCCAAGCTTGAACGTTTGGTCCAAGCACACAGAGGCATCGGACGGTGGTGAGCGAGGACAACAGCACGGCGAGAGAAAACGTCTCCAAAGCCGATCTGAAAGAAACATATTTTGTGTCAAATTAAAGAGAAACTTGCGTTACTTCTTAAATTAAAATACTCGGAGTCATTCTAAGCCGTGAGATTATTCGAATACCCGGAATCGAAAGTATACGATCCAGAGGGTTCCCGAAGATCCTGGGATTGAACTTACTTTTGGAAGATGAGCTTCAAGAGTTCCGCCTCCGTGGTAGAAAGTGGCTGAAAATAAGCGATCCGACCATTTTCTCAACCGCATCAACTTTCTTATTCCACTTTCATTTCAAAAGAAACGGCTAGTTCGTGTGTAAACATAATATACTGTATCTCCAGCGCGCTAAGACCGTTGACATTTTTATTGTTTAATATCTCGTGCATCCATTCAATATGCTTGATGTAAAGTGTAAAGAAGAGGCGGGCTATTTCATTTGAAATGAAAGTGGAATAAGAAAGATTGATGCGGTTGAGAAAATGGTTGCAACACTTTTTTTCTGCCACTTTTTACCACGGAGGAGGAAGTCGCCTAACTCTTGAAGCACATCTTCCAAAAGTAAGTTAAACTCAACTTTGTTCATCTTTATAGAGCATATTATTTTATGAAATGTTTATTTTTTAGTGCAAAACATTACAGGGACCTTATACAAGCCTTAAACATACTTACGTATGCGTGAATCCTGGAGTGCTCTTCTGGTTTTATATTTATTGTGCGGTAATCATTTTGAATATGTATTTGTTTCATGTTCTAGAGCTGATTTTCTAAAAAATATATACTTTTGCGGGGCTTGGAACGGATTGGCGCATTTACATTCAAAATGCGTCTCTACTTACAAATGTTTCAGGTTACAAAGCTACTCCCAGATCAAATTACATTTGTAAGTAGAGTATTCATTGACGGAATGATTCAAATCACAGGTGTCAAAATGGCGGCCCGCGGGCCAGATCAGGCCCGCTAATGGATTGAATCTGGCCCGCGATACAACACTCAAAGAAGCGCAAGAGAAAAACGAGCTGCAGGTTGAAATATGTCAACTTGATGTTGCCAAAGCCAGGTGCCTCGAACAAAGACACTGTGCATGTATTTCTCTCTCTCTCTGTCTCTCTCTCTCTTTCTAACTTATTTTGCTCTAACTTCCTTTTTTCCTTTTCTCTTTCTCTCTTCCTACCCTTCACACTTTCTTTTCTCTTTTCTATCCTTCTGTCTTTCTATTTGGATTTCTTTACTCCTCTCCTTTTTTTCCCCCTCTCTCATGACTTTTTATCTCTTTTGTTTCATACGCTCTCTCTCTTTTTCCTTCTTTGCCCTGCCCTCTCTCCTTTTCCCTCCCTCTTTCTCTTATTTGTTTATCCCTCTTTTTCTTTCTCTTTAATCTACTAGTCCGGCCCCCGACAGAATGTTTGTTCTATCGTGTGGCCCCCGAGTTAAAATGAGTTTGACACCCCTCTGATTTAAATGATGACTTTAAATATGTCCCCCTTAAAATCGGCGTCCAAATAAAAAGCCACAATCGAACAATACTCACTCGATCATAGGAGCTCCATAGAGAACGATCAAGATGTGGAAGAACAAGCAGGACAGGAAGAAGTACAAACAGGAACGGAACAATCTAGAAAACTGCACAAAGAAATAGAAGAAAAGTGAATTATGTACAGAATTTTCTGCACTACAAGGCTCGCTGGATTATAAGGCGCACACCCCCAAAAATAATCTTCTTTAATATCATGTTCATACATCAGGCATACCGTACTATAAGGTACATAAAACAGAGACTACAGTGAGTGCTACCGTGTATAATCGTTGGGCTGTATATGACGTGCAACGATTAATCAGTCGATATATTTTGCTGATTAAATCACAAAACTTTGTCTGAAATGGGAATCAAACTCGCGGCAGTGAGGTCTCTTTACCACTAACGGTACAGATGACATAAGAAAAGGCATTAAAGCTTATCTCATTATCCAATAGCTTTACTCACAGTGCCAGAAACACTGATTTGCAGATTGCAGTTTGCTCTGCATTCTGATTAAAAAGTTTCTCTACATTCTCACCAGAGCGTCAGAATTTTGTTTAAAGGACTTCTGCAGTGTGTTTGACGCACAGGTGAAGAATAGAGAGACAGTCTAACCCACGGGTGTCAAACAGGCGGCCCGCGGGCCAAATCAGGCCCGCTAAAAGATTGAATCCGGCCCGCGAGACAACACTCAGAGAAGCGCAAGAGAAAAACAAGCTGCAGGTTGAAATATGTCAACTTGATGTTGCCAAAAGCCAGGTGCCTCTCACAAAGACACTGTACTTGTATTTATTTCTCTATCTCTTCCACCTCTTTTCTTCCACTCTCTGTGTCTGTCTTTTACTCTTCCTTTGTTGCTCTTCGTCTCTTGTGTCTTTTTAACTTCTTTTGCTCTAACTTCATTTTTTCCTTTTCTCTCTTTTCTCTTTTCTCTCCTTCTGTCTTTCCATTTCTCTTTGGATTTCTTTCTTTCTCTTCCCCCTCTCTCACGACTTCTCTTTTTATCTCTTTTGTTTCTCACACTCTCTCTCTCTTTCTTTCTTTTTCCCGCCCTCTCTCCTTCTCTTATTTCTTTATTTCTCTTTGGATTTCTTTCTTTCTCTTCCCCCTCTCTCACGACTTCTCTTTTTATCTCTTTTGTTTCTCACACTCTCTCTCTCTTTCTTTCTTTGTCCCGCCCTCTCTCCTTCTCTTATTTCTTTATCTCTCTTTTTCTTTCTCTTCAATCTACTAGTCCGGCCCCCGACAGAATGTTTGTTCTATCGTGTGGCCCCCGAGTTAAAATGAGTTTGACACCCCTGTAATAAGGGTTCTGAAAATACCCCAGACTTGAACTCAATTTGACGGATATACATTGTCCGATCGTATGTTTGACAGAGGAGATACCATGTTCATGAAGGTGCTGTGAAGCTAGGACCATAACTTTGCCTTAAAGTGATTTTGAACATGAAGCCAGGATCTTAACTTGGCCTTTGGCCTTGATGCTAAGTCCTTAGCTTGGCTTTTTGTGTACTTTCTATGAAGTCACTATCTTTGATTTTTGCATTTCGGAGATGGAATATGAGCTTGCTCTGTCCACTCCACGCATCGGCCCGGTATTGCAGTACCTCCGGGAACGGTGCATTCGCAATGATCGCAGCAAGGCTTTAGGGCTAGGACCTTAGCTTGGCCTTTTGGCTGAGAGTAAGTGTCTCGGCTCCTAAGCTTTGTAGCGTATTATGAACTGACCGATAACGGATAATGGATAATGAATAACGAAGATAGATCAATAACCCTTAAAAACCCCAAACCCCCGTATGTTTGACCTTATATCCGAGCGTATTCTTCTTGGTCGGCGGCGAGATGCCGAGCATCCAGAAGAGGAGCGCACTGGCTGCAGCGACGGCTCCGGACACCGAGTAGATCCACAGCAGGTGGGTGTCGTACACGGAGAAGCCCGGGACGATCACTGCCGGTACGACGGTCGCCATAAGCATCGAGGCGGCTATGATGGCGTGGGTGCTCACCATGGCTCGGATCTCGTGGTCCCACATAGTTTTTGAAGACGTAAAAAGTCTATTTAGGAACTTAAACGTGGAGGAAAAACCAGGAACCTGCAGACGGGAAATGATTTTCAGTAGTAGTGCATCACTTCCGTAAATATGGGGTGCGTGTGCGTCCACTAGCCAATCAAAAGTGAGAACCGTGCGACCAATTGGATCAGTACATGTAAACCGGAAAAACATATTAATGTGTTAGCCATTTTTGTAGTTTTGTTCCGATTCAGTTCGTCCACTTTGTGAACGAGAAACTACAATACCCACCATGCACTGTAAAATTGAGTGACCAAGTAACGCGCACAACTTTGTGCTAAAATTAATATATATTTAGAAATATATTGCAATTGTATTATTCATTTTTTTGCTATTTAGTAACATGTTTAACCAGTTACACGTCAAATTTCGTTTTTACGTGGTTATCTATTACAATAAGGAATTCTATTCTATGCCACAATGCATTAGCGTCGTGTTTCGAAGTGTTTCAACCCCACTTTTTAATTCTTTTTCCAAGTAATTAGTTTTCTGATGTTGTTTAAATCTTTAAATATAATAAACAACCACAATGTACAAGTTAGCTAAAATAAAGTTTTGCTTTCTAAAGATTTCCTTCTTGTGTTGAGTTTAACCTGTCCTAATTATTTATTAGTATTTTTATCTTATTCTATGTACGTCTGCAGCACTCATTGTTTCCTCAAAGTGATTCTTGCAAAGAAAACAAAGAACAGGTAAACTGGAAGCGAATGTATTTCCATTGTCAATTATTATCCTCGTTTTTTATTGCCCTTCACTTTATGTTTTATTATGAAGGACCGAATGTGCCATCATTCAAAACATCATAACGTGTTCGCCATTTTTGTAGTTTTGTTCCAATTCATGTCCTCCACTTAGTGAACGAGAAACTACAGTACCCACCATGCACTGTACGATTGATGAGTACAGCGAATATTAAAATAATGAAAACAGCCTCAAAGCGAACATTCAATAAATAAAAACGGCCTTCTAAAATGGCGAAATATTTTTAGTGAAATGTTATCATGATTTTTTTTTTACATAATTGTCGTGGTTATTAAATTAAATGCATTTCAAATAGATTTCAAAACGTCTTTTGCCCAATGCCATTTTGTTTTTTTTTAACCTTGTTTTGCCAAATTCTGTTCTGCCGAAGACTGTTTTGACACATTACGTTTTAATTACCGGTATATCAATAATAAATGAATTATGGCCCTCCATATTTGTTATTATTATAGAAATAATAGTCTCATCTCGTCTCATTAGCTACACCGCTTATCCTCAGTAGGGTCGCGGGGGGCTGGAACCCATCCCAGCAATCATCGGGCAGTGGGCAGGGGACACCCTGAACTGGTTGCCGGCCAATCGCAGGGCACACGGGGACAGACAACTCACTCGCTCATTCACACCTAAGGCCAATTTGGACCGGCCAATTCACCTGAAATGTATGTTTTTGGAATGTGGGAGGAAACCGGAGTGCCCGGAGGAAACCCACGCAAGCACGGGGAGAACATACAAACTCCGTACAGGAAGTCTGGAGCTGGATTTGAACCCACGCAGGAGGTTCCCAAGACATGAACTGTGCTGCACATGCGCTCTGCCCATAGAAATAATCATTTAAGTTAAAAGGGTAAATCCACAAAATAATATATATCTACAACTAAATTAGCATCTACATTAATGTTGTCGTTTCTTTCGTCATTAACCCAAGAACTGATTTTTATACATTTTCTGAAATACGTAAACTAAGAAATAAAACAAATTTTCAATCGGATTTAGATATTTTTATCGAACACTTGAATGACACAGGTGGCAACCAATCAAATACCCCAAAGTCTTCGCACCTCGTCCTTGACGTCATCATGAACAGGAAGTTTACAAACATAGCCTTTTAGCTAACTAGCTAACGTCGAAAAAGACAAAGCCTACGGCAACGAGTGTTTTGTTTTCATCTATTTAAAGTAAAACCACCACATACAGGGAGAAAATATGGTCTGCGAAAAATGTAAGTTCACAACGAACTGTGAAATATATTCAAATGTTAACTAAATGTCTGAATTTCCGAACGGCCTGCTGTTTTAACACGCCTATGGTCTCTCAAAATGTCGATTGTTTTACGCAATAGATTCACAATGCAGGTCTTTATTAATGTCACCCTGTGTGATTTGATTTCCCTTTGATTGTGTTTAAGGCGAGAAAAAACTTGGCAGAGTCATCACCCCTGACACATGGAAGGACGGAGCACGAAACACGATAGGTAAAATGGATCTATAGAATAAAATTGTCTTGATTGTCATTGATAACAACAAAGTGACAATGAAAACAGCGAGATTAGACGCGGCAGTCTACGATAAACATGTATTTATTTTGCCGATCCATTGTAACACTGAAATATCGGACCACTAGATGTCGCCGTATTGCCTACTGCAACCGAAAGCAAACACATTACAACAAACCACAACGCAAACTATGGAGAATCATTCCGTAATTAAATTCATCATTGATCAATTAGCTAACCAAATTTGTGCCTGCATAACAATCAAGCTTTACAAATCGGACGCATACAATATGTACCCTTTGCACGTGACGTCACAGTAACTTCTCTGGCAGAATGAGAGCCATGACGGACGTAGGAAGCACCTGAGTGCACGGCAGTTGAATAGGCAGTTGAGTTGAAACAAATACCATTAATTACAACAGAAGAACATAACCACCACTTTTTTACCACAGGGATTAATTCCTGTGCGGTGGGCAAGCTTCTAAGCCCGGTTTGGAATATAATCTCTTTTGATGATACCAGACGACGGAAATTTTGTATCTGCAGTCAAACGCTGGAACTGGTGTTTTGCCGTGTCACAACTAAGGCATTCCACTCAAGTATTCCAGTAGGTACAAGTCACGTCAAAGACATTCAATATAATAAGTTAGCTAGTGCTAACTAGCTATGTTAGCCTTACCGTTGCTATTTCTTACTGCGTATATGAGCTGTTTTTATTGCGATTAACCAGAGTTTCTAAACAGAAACGTTTTGAAAATCATATGTATTGAAAGCTGTTCTGTGCTCTACCATAAAAGCTTATTACACAGAAATGAACTGCAAAATTACCAACGGATTAAAAGAGAGACTACGTTGTGCCATTATAAATATTTTCAACATGCTCAAAATACTCTGGGCTTTTCTGTTTTATTACATTCCCCCCACAAATAGATATGGAGTAAATTTAGTATTATTTGTGCAAGGTGGGACATTTCACGCAGGGAGTGTATTTTTTAGCACAAAACCAATAAGAACTGGTAAGCTTACAGACTTTTATAAGCTTTTAGATCAGCACTGGTGCATGGGGACACTCCATATACTGCATAGTGGTACACATAGTGTGTACTGAAGTAAGGCAGACTGGACAATTTGTTTAGATGTGTGAATATGTCAGGAGGAAGATCGTATGGCTCGTTAGTTAGCATTGCTAATGCTATCAACAGTTTCGCTAAATAGCCCTTTGTGTGCTTTTCGACAAGGTGAGCCACGTCATCCGACAGCTGCACAGTATTCGTTTGCCTAGTCATTGCCAATGGTGTTGAAAAGTATAGCCGTTTTTGTTGTTGTTTAGTATTTACTGGCCTCGTCCACTTTTATTAAGGGTTACCGCCGTCCGTCATGGTGTCGTCACGTAGTTAGGTCACATGTGTGCAAAGGGTCATTACTTGCGCACCAGTTTTGAGTCATGTTTTTTTTTAATTCATTCAATGCCAGATGTGTTTCGCAAATTGGTAGAGCTAGAGAAAGCCAATTTTTGCTGTTGTAACTCATTTGTGATGCCTTCAATATTTAAACAATGATTTCCATAAACAGAAAGACACTTTGCTTGCAAAATAACTATCTATTAAAAGAACACAGACTTTATGCATAAACGCAAAAAAAAATTCAGTGCCGCCCACACTCTCAGTCGCTGGATAGAGGAAGCAAAGTAACACTAGGAAGTGGGGGTCTTCTCAATGTGTGGTCAAAACAATTCTGCCATCTAGTGGTGATATATCATACTGAAATCATTCCCAGAGGCTTGATACTTACTGATCAGCAGGGCCAAAGCCTTTAGAATATTTTTTAGGATTTGTTTTTCAAAAATAAAAAAATATCTTCATTTTGGCACTCAGCAACAATGCTTCTGCAAACCTATTTATACGTTATGGCATCAAAAAAAGCAACCTAATGTGAATTCTGTTTTTCACACGAGGTTCATGAGTTCATACAGTTTACGTGGAGTGAAAGGTTTACTAACAGAGTTCGACTAAAAATCTTAGGATTTATGAATTACTTTCATACAAGACTTTTAACACAAAGTGCATTACAGGTTATAATCACCCCAAATCCCAGACTCAAATCCCTTGAATCGAATACCTTGTACGATATCAGTGAAGGTATTGTTTAACAAAAAAAAAAAAAACAGAAAAAATACTAAGTCTAAGGAATATTTATGAGGGATACATGCATTAAAAACCAAGGATTTAATCGGCGAACTGGATCCAAAAGGTCTGCACGATTAACCGAAATCTTATGCCCATTGCAATGTGACTCAGTGCGATTGTGTAATCGTATGACGCCTCGTTTTTTTTGAGGATTTATGGACAGCAACCCTAACTAAGCTCGCCAGAAGAGGGTGCTGTTTTCTTAAATTTAACCCCTCAACGATCCTGTAAAATTCACATAAAATCCCAATCCAAGACGTACCCAAAGTAAACTCAAATCTGTTGTTGAACCGTTTGGATCAGGGGTGTCAAATAGGCGGCCCACGGGAAGGATCAGGTCCGCTTAGGGATTGCATCCGGCCCACGGGACAGCCCTGAGTGAAGCACAAGAGAAAAACGAGCTGCAGGTTGAAATATGTCCACTTGATGTTGCCAGGTGCCTCTCAGAAATGCTGTACTTTTATTTCTTCTCTCTCTCGGTCTCTCTCTCTAGGTTCCTGTCTCTCTCTGTCTCTCTGTCGGTCTCTCTCTGTCTCTCTCTCTCTTTCTTTCTTCGTCTCTCTGTCTCTCTTGGTCTCTCTGTCTCTCTGTCTCTCTTGGTCTCTCG
Source organism: Urocampus carinirostris (assembly GCF_059441175.1). Classification (NCBI taxonomy): domain Eukaryota; kingdom Metazoa; phylum Chordata; class Actinopteri; order Syngnathiformes; family Syngnathidae; genus Urocampus; species Urocampus carinirostris. The sequence continues at coordinate 20,325,091 of NC_142367.1, read as the reverse complement.
GTCTCTCTCTCTCTCTCTCTCGGTCTCTCTCTCTCTCTCTCTCTCTCTCGGTCTCTCTCTCTTTCTCTCTCTCTCTCTCTCTCTCTCTCTCTCTCTCTCTCTCTCTCTCTCTCTCTCGGTCTCTTTCTCGGTCTCTCTCTCTCTCTCTCTCTCTCTCGGTGTCTCTGTCTCTGTCCCTCTCTCTGTCTCTTTTGAAGAGAAACACTCTCAAGGTTTGTCCCTAACTGAAATAATCACTGCAAGTGCTCCTAACATTTAGTCATCTAATTTAGAACACACAGAAATAGTAGGTTTTCATTATCGCCTGAATTTTTGGCTTTTTTTTTTTTGCAATCACGTGCAAGATTAGTGTAGCGTGGGCATCTTAGCTCTAAAACAGCTGGAAAAAATGTTCACCACCTGAAAAACTAAGCATGAGTATTTTATACGATTTCTGAGGATATGTCCAGGGGTGACTGCTGACATCATACAGACAAGTCTTTACTTTTCAATAGCCGTATGGCCCTGTCACTAGTCTGAACCCTTGGATGCATAAGTGGGATAAAACATGACCCCCAAGGGTTGATATTTCTTCAAAATAAAAAAGAAACAGTTGTCATGTTCCAGGTACTCCTCATAATACATGTTTATGATGTGATGCCTTTAGTATTTTTATTTTTTTTTCCCCGACTAATCACCTACTCCAGTCATGGAAGAATGTAGGTCATGCATCCAAAAGTTAATAACAAAACTAGCACAGAAAATGCATCATTCTTTTAAAATCGAAAATCTAATCGAAATTGCAAAACTGTTCTGAAAACTAGCAATTAGGTTTTTTCTCGCAAAATCGTGCAGCTCGATTTTCCACGCACCAAAAAGAAAAGCATTGTTTTCCTTCCATGCACAGCGTGACACACACGACACTTCATTCTCCTCACATGCTCCTTGTTCTTTGGAGGGCTGGGAGATACAGTCTTCAAATTATAGTCTTGATTTCTGATCAATAAATAGACAATGGCAGTGACTGTCAAAACCGGTTTGGGGATTTGCTTTATCTAGGTTATGAAATATGGCACAAATTATTGGAAATAATTTGTGGGGTTTGCTTCTAAAAAAAGGAAGTTATCTTATTTCGCATAGGATGTCTATTCTTGCAGCAATCTTAAGAACTGTACGGTGCCCAAAGTTTTGAGTATCCAACGACGTTTGATCATTTTGGCACTCGGTCGCAAAAATTCTGCTCCTGTGCGGGGCAAATGGGAAAAAGGCGAACTGCATTTTTTCCATAACGCATGCACTCTAAACATAAAACACCAGAACGACGTCTGAAAACATTTCAGATGCCCTTCTGGAAGATAAATTAGTCAGTAATTGGGAAAAATTATGCCTGCCTTTAGACGTGGGGGAATAAGCCCACCACAACAACTACTTCGTTTTCCTTTTTCTCCCTTTTTGTGTTTTGCCGCGGACCCGAAAGACGCATCCTTACCCCCAAGACCATTCCCGCTTTTAAAAGACATTCCTTCTTTTCGCTCCCTGTTGGATTATCGGACTAAGTACGCCTTCGTTCCATCATGACGACGTTTTTTCTTTTATTTTTCTTTCCTTTTTATGTCTTTCCTTTTGGTTGTGCGTTTTGATGTTAAAACCACCGACAGAATTGACTTAAATATATTTCCTGGATTACAGAATTGAACATTTGAATTCCACCCCAGTCAAAGAACTCAGGCCTATGGGCTGGGTGGAATGACTGATGGACAGTTCCTGAATGTACCCAGGTCTCATCACAGAGACTATGACTCTTCAGCAGAAAGTCTGTTAACATAAAGTTTGTGATCGTGATTCAAACATTCATGACTGTGTATGAATTATGACGAATGATGAAACATGTTTACAAAATTTGTCCTGTTTAAGACATTTAGGCGTACAAGCTTACTCTGCTTTAATTATCCGGCCCCTATTGGCCTTTAGAAACCATTTCACCCCTGAACAGACCAGGAAATTATCAGCTTTCCTCCGAATCATGCCCCCTGGGGTGTATTTTCTTGCCTGCCTGTCAGACAACAAAAGGGGATCACTAGGTCATAGCCTTAAGAGAGCGCTTCAATGGCACACGGATCCACCCTGCAAGTCCAATCGACCCCACTGGACCCCACCGCTATAACCCCGATGAGACCTGAATTTTGAGGATCCCAAAGAACATCTCGAGGATTATTTTAATTTTCAACTTCATGCTGTTTGGTTTATGGGTGGTTTAACTCTAGAGGAATTGCCTGTGGGAATGACTATCCTATATTAATCCTATAAAAATAGAGATCCCGTTCCTTTAAGTAGTAGTAACTTTACTTTGGACTACCTTATCCGACACATTATATTGGCTAACCTATTTTTCCTCTCTTTTTTCTTTCTTTTCTTTTACACATGATAAGGTTGATTTCTTCAGACTCCGAACGCAATCTTCTTTTTTTCCTTGATTTCATTTTGATTTCATGTTAAATAAACCCCCGTGTTAATGTTCAATTCTGGATTTTGCATCGATATGCTGCCCTAAATCCAGTCCATTTACCATTTAGATAACTTCGCAGGATCACAGTCTTTTCCTTGAGTTAACTGAAAGCTTGTGTTAACGAAATCAAGTTGCAAAATAATATGCTAAGTATCTTGGCTGGTCACAAGATCCTAAACACGTGATCCTCTCTACTGGAGGGCATCTTTTAACTCATTCAATGCCAGGCGTTTCTCTCAAATGGGAAATACGGGTTGTTAGGAAATAAATCTTAAAATGTACCGTTTACCAAATTGTTCGAACTAGTTATCTGACTCTATTAACCAAACACAACCTGCATTCTCCTAACAATGCACGCTCGTTTCTTGATGGAAATATGAACAAGACACCGGCATTTCCACACGGGGGCAGATCTAATTTCTTAAATAATTTAGCTAAGTGAACTCCATCGAATATATGGCCGAATTAGTGTCGCTCGAGTCTCTGTCAAGTCTCCTCTCTCGATCTTCTGCCTTTCTTCCCCTGCCCACGTTTTTTCCGCAAGCTGGTGTGCCGGATCCTCCCATGGGCGTGCCAATGGAAGCCCCCACGTGGGGTCACCCCCTCGCCTCGATGTCTGGAGAAACTCAAAACAGGAGAGCATTTCTATGTCATCAGGGCCTTGTTCTCCAAACATTGCCTGCCGTCCCCCCGTCAGAGTCCTGTTATCAAAATTCAGCGTGACCTGAAAGCCCACTCAGGGAAAATCTTCATTGCACTTGATAAATGTAACTTGTATTTAATCTTATAAAATCCTTTATAGTAAAATGTATAAAATCCTTCAGGGTGTAAGCCAATTTTTGCCATTTTGACTCATTTTTGAAAGAATACTGAAGGTTTAGCTCTATAGCTAAAAAAAGCATCAACCCTCATCTCTAATTGGAAAAAAATACGTTTCTGGCTTTTACCATTGTTTAGTAGACAACTGTTGAACATTGCTAACTATCTTGAAAATACTTGTTTTCAAGAAAACCTCTGAGAAAAACAGCTTTTTGTATTTCAAACTGTACTTACACTTGGCTTTCATTTTTTTTGAATTTGTGATACCCCTTATATCCAAACAATACTTTCCATAAACACAAGGGTACTTTGCTTGCAAAATAACATTTTATCACAAGACCTCTGAACCAATGCATGAGCGTCGCGTGAACTTTGCAAAACTTTTCAGCGCTTGATGTTTCCTGTGACATGATCACACGGTTTCGGTCAGCATGGCTATTACGTTCCTGTGAACTTACACAAAACATCATCCCCAAGTATGAATAAGGGACTTTGTCATCAGTTGTAGAAAATAAAAAGCTCTCTTGAACCGTCTGTCTGTCCTTTTCCATATATTCATTTTTCTCAACACTTTTGCACCTACTTGGGGGCTGCTGCCTACACACTCTCAATTGCTGGATACAGGAAGCAAAACTAGGACGTGGATGATGCTCTTATCATAGCCACTCCTGCCATCTGATGGTGATTGTTTTAAACTGAAAATAATTCCCAAAGGCTTGATACTTGATACTTACTGATGACCTGCACCAACCCTGTGTAATTTAATAGTTTTTTAAAATAAAGCCCAAAACGACCATTTTTAATTTTGCCACTCAGGGGCAATGCTTCTCAAAACGTATTTATACATTTGGCACTGAATAAGTCTAATTGAGGGTCTGGTGTCAAGTGGACACTCTGCCAATGGCGCTGATTCCAATGGCATTTCTTGTCTTATTTTAGAAAAATGTTGCACATCATTTCATTGCACTTTTGTTCTGATGCATTTAGGGTAGTCTCCAAACACTACCTTCTAAATATTTTCCTGTTTATCCTAACATTCTTCTTTTAAGTATTTATTACATCTTTTTCCTGGGGTGCCCCGTCTAATCTGCTTGTAAATAATGTTCATTATCTCGTTATCAATGACAATAAAGACAATTTTAATTATAATGGCGCTTCGTTGGAAGGCTAATTCCGTCCTTTTTTTTGTTTCAGAGAGCGGCGGGCGCAAGCGCAATGAAAACAAACTGCTGACTTCAAAGAAAGCCAGGTGAGCTCCACATATGAGATGCTTCTCTAAATGATGATCTCGTCGATTAAGCAAGCTAGTGAGGAATCATTTAGCATTTTTTTTTCCAGAAGTACTCATAGAAAATGTGCATTTGACAAGGCGAATGTAATTTTCTAATCTGATAATACACTGTATTATTCACATGACTCGTAGCGTGAAGTATTAAAAACTGGCAAAATGGTCTTCTGATAAGAATCGCAGGCCAAGATTTTGGCTTGACCTTTTGAGCGGTTGCGGTTTAAAGTTCACATGGGCACAGTACGGAATTCTTGTTGAAATAAATCCTTTATTAACCCCTTAACGTTTCTGTACAATTCGCCTAAAATTACAATCCAAGACTTACCCAAAGTAAATTGAATACTGTTTTCTTAACCGTTTGGAGAATAGGGACGATTTTGGTCTCTTTTGAAAGGTAAGACTCTGGAGTCTCGTCCCAAACTGAAATAATCACTGCAAGTTTGAGTAATTACATTGAGTAATATGAGTTGGAACACACAGAATTAAAAGCCTTTTATTATCGCCTGAATTTCTTTTTGGCAATTAAATGCCTGCAGATTAGTGTAGCATGGGCATTTTAGCTGTTAAACCGGCGAGACATTGTTTCAAGCCTTACCTGGTACCTTGTGAAATTTGATCACACACTGAAAATTTAAACATCGTATTTGACACTTTTTTCTGAAAGTAGGTTCAGGCGTTTCCAAAAGTGCCCATTTGGAGACGAACGTTTTACCTTTGCAAATTTGTATTTTACTTTGGCCAACATTTTAGACATTGTGAAAGAGTGGTAAATGTTTTGACTTTCTCCCGGAAGTCAAATCAATGATTCTACAACTGAAATATTTTTTTTCTTTCTTCATTATGGTGCAACTCATACTCCAAGCAACTTATAGTCCAGAAAATACAGTAATATAGAAAAGCCGATTGTTAATCATTCATTCCAAATGGCCGATAAACACACATTTTCCCGTTTTTGTCTTTTAGGTTCGATCCGTACAGCAAGACGGGCTTCACCACGTGTCGCATCTGCAAGAGTTCCGTCCATCAGTCAGGCTCGCACTACTGCCAAGGCTGCGCTTACAAAAAAGGTCGGTATGTCCTACTGTGGACGTCATTCACTCATATCTGCCTGTGGGAAAGTAGATTTTGGGTGGAATGCATCATGCATGCCCTTAGTTGCAAGTTGGTTTGAATAACAACTGACATCATCAAAATACAGCATCCCTCTTTTTTTCCTTCGCGTGGAAGAAAAATGGTAACCAGTAAGGATTGGCATAGTAGTAATCGCTTTTGATGGATTGTGTGGAGCTAATTGGTCATTAGCTAGGGTTTTTTCCATTTTTTTTGTGGGATTTTTCAACGCGGCGATATAATATAATAAATAAAAAAGACATTACATATCGAGATTTTGGAAAGAGTCAGTACGGGGCGCAAAGGAGATTTCTTTTTTTCCCTTAAAGTGAAAGATTAGATGGATTTTTAGCTCAAACCAGCAGGATTCAATTAAAAAAAGAGTACTTCTCACTGTAAAAGTTGCAGTCATCGTGTTTGAGTTTTCATGAAAAATGCATGTAATGCAATAGTATTGTGATTTTGTTAGCAAGGGCAACAAAATATGGCACTTGTTTCTTAAATCACCAATTTATTATCATTCTTTTAATATAAACTGTCCTTTCAGTGAAGAAAAGTATTTAGTCAACCACCATTCGTGCATGTTTTCCCACTTCAAAATATAAGAAAAGCCTGTGATTGTCATCATAGGTACATATACCTCAAGAACATTAAAGATTTAATTTGCAGTCCACTATTACGGTCGTAAACATCTACATATGTATGCTAAGCTTTAGGGCAGGGGTGAGTAAACTACAGCCCACGGGCCCCATTAGGCTTTATAATTCGTCTCCCTGAACAAAGAGTTGAAATGTACTACAAATAAAAATATATATACTGTCATGGTTACGACGTGAGATTGTATTAGGATGAAGAAAAGAACACTGATTAAGGAAAGCCGGTGCTTCCAGAAACGTCTCAGGGAGGAATCACGCTCTGTCTATGGCTAGAAGCTCATTTATTGGAAACACAAGAATGAAACAACACACTGATTGGTGTAAACGAAATTACATGAACACAGGAAACAAATCTGCCCGGTTTAGACAGGAATCACATGTTTGAATACAGTGTACATACGCTCCCCTACTTACGACCATTCGACTTAAGAACATTTTTTTTCGGGATGTCGAATATCATCCGGACATCGCTGTAAGTTAGATTTTGTATTGTGTGCACTTTTTTTCCGAGTACCGGACATTACTGTAGTGCTTCTTTCTGCCGCTACCGGCCTATGGTGGCGCTGTGAGAGGTCACCCAGCATCCACCCTGAAGAAGAAATCCTCTTCCTAGTCCGTGTGCAAACATACTGTACTGAATCTCCAACGCGCAAAAAACTGACATTTTTAGTGTTTAATATCTCGTGCATCCATTCAATACGGTTGGTGTAAAGAAAAGGTGAGCCGTTTCTTTTAAAACAAAAGTGGAATAAGAAAGCTTGATGCGGTTGAGAATAAGACTAGAGAATTATTACAACTGAAATATTATGACAGAAATACTACAAAAATGCAACTACATATACACTACAAACAAATGTACTATGGAAATACGACAGAAATATTACAAAATACTTCTATGGAATATATCTCTACAGTAATACTACAATACAAATGCTAGCCAGTCGCAGGGCACATAGAGACAACACCTAGGGACAATATGGACCGGCCAATTCACCTGACATACATGTTTTTGGGATGTGGGAGGAAACCGGAGTGCCCAGAGTAAACCCACGTAAGCACGGGCAGAACATGCAAACTCCGCACGGGGACCCTGAACCTCTGCACCGCGGGGCTGCGCGCTAACCACCTAGCCGCCGTGCCACCCTTTTAAAACCAATCTAATGAAACTGAAACTAATTCAAAACAAATGTAGTCAACTCATGTTTATTTGTTTGGCCCTTAAACACAAAGAGTCTCAAAGGGCTGCACAGACCACAGATTATTTCAAACTACAGTCAATTATGACACCATCCCCTGATCTAAAGCCTACATGAAGGCACGGGAAAACTCAAAAATAAAGCAATATAATATGTAGATGTCTGCATGTAAATATTTTCATAATGATGATAAATGAAAAGGTCTCCAGCATTGGCCCCCTGGCCAATTTCTTCTTCTTATTCCACTTCTAATGACTTCTTAATCAAACTTCTACCACAAGGTCGCTCGGGTTCACCGTACCGCAGGGGGATAAGTCTCGCGACAAACCGGGCATTGTCCGAGCCCTAAACCCCAACGATCAGTCCACAAAACAAGACCTTGGGCCTGCTCACGAGCTCTCCCGTTTGATCTCCTCAGGAATCTGCGCCATGTGCGGGAAAAAGGTTCTGGACACCACCAACTACAAGCAGACGTCGGTGTGACCGGTTTAGTGTAAACCGGTGTGAGTGTCACTCCAGTTGCATTTAGAGGGCAGTTCAGCCTTTTTTGGACTGTGTTTAGGTGATTTTTTTTTTTGGGTCATAAAATATTCAGTGTAAAAGGAAAAAGCAGAGAAACTATTTTGTTTGAATCCATCTCGAAATCCTTGGAAATGCTTGAATTTTATCGGTGTGTTTTCAAGGTTTGAAATGCTTGACATTGTTGCCGTGTTTCTTGGTAGTCTGACTCTACAAACCAGGGGGGATTTATAATGGAATGGTTTAAAACTAACAACATAACAGTGTTAGAATGGCCGAGCCAAACTCAAGACTTAAATCTTATAGAGTAGGGGTGTCAAACAGGTGGCCCGCAGGCTGGTTCAGGCTCTCTAAGGGATTGAATCCAGCCGGCGAGACAACGCACAGAGAAGCGCAAGAGAAAAACGAGCTGCAGGTTGAAATATGTCCACTTGATGTTGTCAAAGCCGGGTGCCTCTCACAAAGGCTGTACTTGTATTTCTTTGTCTCTCTCTCCCTCCCTTTTCCTCTCACTATCTCTCTTTCACTCTCTCTTTCTTTTTCTCTGTCTCTTTCTTTGTCTCTGTGTCTTTTTACCTTCTTTTACTCTCTCTTGCTTTCCCCTTCTCTCTTTCTCCCCTTCTCTGTTTGTATTTCTCTTTGGATTTTTTTCTCTCTCTTTGCCCCTCTCTCTTTTTATCTTTATCTCTTTCTATTTATTTCTCTTTCCCCATCTCTCACTATTTCTATTTTTATCCCTTTCTATTTCTCTTTGGATTTTTATTCTTTCTCTCTCCCTCTCTGACTATTTATATTTTTATCTTTCTATTTCTTTCTCTTTCCCCCTCTCTAGCTATTTCTATTTTTATCTCTTTCTATTCCTCTTTGGAATTATTTATTTCTCTCTCTTTCCCCCTCTCTCACTATTTCTATTTTTAATTATTTCTCTCTCTCTGTCTCTCAACCTCTCTCGGTCTTTCTCCCTCTCTCTTGGTCTCTCTTTCTCTCCCTCGTTTTCTCTTAATTCATTCTCTCTTTTTAATCTATTAGTCCGGCCCCCGAGAGATTGTTTGTTCTATTGTGTGGCCCCCGAGTTAAAATGAGTTTGACACCCCTGCTATAAACCAAGCATTAAATGACGGAAAGTAAAACAAGTCTCTTTAGAAATGATGCTGACATGCTTGCCCTATGAAGTAGCGGTAATATCTAAAAAAAATCCAGCCCGACCCGGCACACAAGTTTTAAAGCCCCAATGGATAATATTTCACCACTAGATGGCACTGTGTGGTGTGCTGCAAGCTGGTGTAAAAAATAACATTGGTATGATAGTTCGTGTATTCTTGTCTAGTATTGAATGTTTTTAATTTTTACCGAATGTTAGTCAAAATGAGTGGGCGGTGTGTATTGTTTGACCACTAGATGTCGCCGTATTGTGTCAGCCGATAACGAGTGCTGAAAAGCACAAGGAACAATACAAACTAGGGGGACTGGTAGTGGCCAAAATACACCCTTTTACTTGTCATATTTTTTTGCTTCGCCTTTTCGAGGTTTTTGGGTTCCTGTAGAAGCAAGATGGCAGACAATTATGTCAGCTCCCTCTGGATGGGACTCGTGTTATGTGAAATAAAAGCCAATTATTAAAAAAATGCTTGTTTTTGTGATGTTTTATGTATTTTGACTTAGTTCATGAGTCGATATTGTTTTTTGACTTAAGATTTACAGGAGGTGCTAAAGTTTACACACTCTGTTCCAAGTGTTATTTTATCCAGTGTTTCTAAACCGGTGGGTCGGGACCAAAAAGCGGGTCAAAAACCAGTTTTCAACGTGACTTTCCTTGGCAAATATAATGCAAAGACGACAAAAACGTAGGGTCAGTTACACTCCTTAACAGTAGATGGCGATAATGCTCTGCTCAATCTACCTGTCCAGTCAATGTACAGGTTTCAAGGGGACCATACCTCCTTTTATTGTAGTTTTCTGGGTTTTGTTTCCTTTTTCTGCACATAATAATGGGTTCGCTTATATGCGATGTAGGCTTATATGCGGGTATATATGGTAAGTTTTTTGGTTGTGGTGTTTATTTTGTTTTGTTTTTTAAGGAGTTTACTATCTCAGCTTTAAAGCACACAATCCTTTCATTTGATACATTTGAGAAGTGGAATTTATTTCTTGATTTGGGTCGCAGCTTGGGTGTAACAATGGGTTCTCAAGTCAGACCAGTTGAGAACCATGGATTCAAACCAGGGGTGTCAAACTCATTTGAGCTTGGGGCCACACAGTAGAACAAAAACTCACTGTGCTGTTGGACTAGTAGATGAAAGAGAGAGAGAGAATAATAAATAAATAATGAAAGAAAGGAAGAGAGAGAGAGTAAAAGAAAGAAAAAAAGAGGGAGAGTAAAAAAGAAAAGGGGGGGGGAGAGGAGAGAATAAAAAGAAGGGAGAAAATGAAGGGGAGGTAGAGAATGAAAGAGATAGGAAAGAAAGAAGGAAAAAGAGGGAGAAAAAGTAAAAGGGAGAGAGAGAAAATGAAAGAGGTAGAGAAATAATAAGAAAAAAGAGCAAAAGCGAGAATAGAAGGAAAAGAAGAGAGAGAGAGAGTAAAAAAGGAGAGAATGAAAAAGAGAAGGAGAGAAAATAGAGGGGAGGATGAAAAAGACAGGAAGGGAGACAGAGAAAGGAAGAGAGAGAGAAAGAGGAAGAAATAGAAAATAAAGAGGAAGGGAGAGAAAGGGGAAGAGTGAAAGAAAGAGGAAGAGAGAGAGAAAGAGAGAAAAAAGGAGAGAGGAAAGAGGGAGAAAATGAAAGAGGTTGAGATTGAAAGAATAAGAAAAAAGAGGACAAAGGAGAAAGAAAGACTGAAAGGAAGAGAGAGAGATTAAAAATTAAGTTCATCATTGTTTTCAGTTGGGAAAGAAATCTCCTATTTGGGGGGGATATCGCTAGCAGGCGCTAACGCTCATTTTCACGTATAAATCCAGAGTCGGTTGTGATAAGATTTCTACATTTTATTTTGGTAAATAATCATCAAAGTACACGCTTTACAGATTAAAAACGATTTAAAAAAAAGAAAAAAAAAACTCCGATCAAGTCGGCAATAATAGTCGCTATTGTACAAATGCTCCGTGTTACAAAAATAGCGTCGATCAATCACGGAATTACAACTCTTTCATCGTGAGAAAGCCAAAAAAATTCAAACAGTACGATTTAGCCAAGCACCAACAGAATTCACGTCATCCAAAAGAAACAATTTGACATTAGAAGGAATACATAGAATCATTTTTATATGAAATAATAGGAGGGAAAATAAAGGCACAGTGGTGTCACAAATCATCAAAGCTGCGGCGTTGAGATTTTTCAAGCTTTGGTCGTGTTTTTTGGAGTTTTTCCTGTTGCCTCGGGGTTCCTCAGGGCTTGGTGAGGGACAGGAACTCCTCCCGGGTTTTGGGGTCGTTCAGGTAGACCCCCAACATGGAGCTGGTCACCGTGCGGCTGTTCATCTTCTGCACGCCGCGCATGACCATGCACATGTGTCTGCGTTAAGGCGGGGAGAGGGATGTTAGAGGGTTCGTGCGGGTGCTTGAAATCCTCAAACGCTTTTTAAAAGGGTCGATATGCGCTTGTGAATGTTTGAAATCGTCGCCTAGTTTCTCTGACGCTGCTCTCTGCCGGCTTCGCTTTACCAACGCGTTCGTTCTCCCTTCGTGGTTAACGGCAGCTGGCATTAGTTTGTATGTCCTGTGAAGCATTATCGCCCCCTACACGACAGTGCGTGCTACAGCTAATTGGGATACTATGAAATGTGTATTTGTGCAAGGATTAGGTATCAATTATGTACATTTAATAAGTACAATGCAAAAAATGAAGGTAGCAATTCCCAGTGGTACACTAATGGGAAGAACTTCCTGCAACTGAAAACATAAACTAGATAATACTGTGATATTTACCCAACATATATATATATATATATATATATATATATATATATATATATATAAATATAAAAGCTTCAAATTTGCCTATGTAAATTTAAGATATATGTGTGACTCTCACTGGATTTCTTCCTTAAATGTTACTGGATACAATAGAAAATAGGCTTTGAAAGTCTTTAAAGGGACAGTGTGTATGTTTGAGTGCGTCCTAGTAGTGAAAAAAATATATATGTTTAAAAGAAAACAATATTGATGTGAATCATAAGGAGATATGATAAATTATCAGATAACTGTGCATTTTTAAATACAGGAGAAATGTGTATTTGTTTGACTTAAGGATTATCTATAGGGAGCTGGCATATTTGTCAGCTATCTTGCCACTAAAGGTTCCCCTCAAAAAACACTGTTTTTTTCGCCTTTTTCTTTTTTATTCCTCACTTGTTCTTCTCCTTTTTTTCTTTCTGTCTTTGCTTTTTTCTTCTTATCCCCTTTTTTCTTATTTTGTCTTCCTTTTTTCTTTGATTTTCTAAATTTTCTTTCAACTTTAATCTTCTAGTTTTTTCTCTCTTCTTTATTCCGTCTGTTATTCTTGCTTTTCTCTTGTTTCCATATTTTCTCTTCATCTTTCTCTTTTTCACTTTTTTTTCTTTTCTGTTTTTCCTTTTCTTTCATTTTCTGTGTTTCTTTTTTTTAGTTTTCTTTTTTCTCTTTTTCCCTTTTACGCAAAGCAGGGCGAAAAATAAGAAGGATAAACGATGCACTTTGGTCACTTTTAGCCTCCGTAGTCCGTACTTGTTAGCACTCTTTTTTGATGGTCTTGGTCAAATATTACACACTGTCCCTTTAAAAATTGCTTGAATTTGGCCATGAAGAGGTATACCAACCCTGAATAGTATGCAAGCTTGTTTTGGGTGGGGTATTTTTCCGTGTGTACTTACGCAGCTTCAATCACCACGGCAACGCCTCTGGGCTGCAGGGCGTCGGCTAACCCAACAGCAATCTGCTTAGTGAGACGCTCTTGGACTAAGAGAAAAGGACCACATATACACAAAGTTAGTTTTTTTACATTATTGCTGGTTCAGCGAATCGTCTTTATTGTCATTGATAACAACATATCATGCATTGTGTTCAGAGCGGACAACACACAGCGAATGCTATCACGGGGGCAACTAAGGGAGCGCTCTGTATGTCGGGTGTGTGTGACTGCAATAGGCTAATGTATGCTGTCAGTCAAACAGCAGGGCGGGCGCACATGTCAAAATGGCTACCGAAAACAAACTAGGAAGCGTGACAACAGCTAGCTTTTAGCGGCTTGTTACATTGAAAAGAATTTGAGAAAAGTCAGAAGAGCGCAAATAAATGGTCATCACCAGCGGGTGCTTTGGGGATTGTTATCGGTAAGCGACCGAGGTGGCGTCGGGAGAGGCAATAGAGAGGCTGCAGGTCTGGTCTACTGCTACAGCTAGGCTAACAACTCTTAAACCACCAAGCTTGTATCTCAACAAGGCTAGAACCATTACCTATGGAACAGATGACTTGAAGCTTCAACTCGTGGGAAACCGCTACATTTGTGACTCTTATTTTGAACATTACAGAGACCTGGCTCAACCTAGGGATACCCGATGTTAGCATGCAGCTAGCCAGACGATCTCTATTTTGCTTTCTTGTACTGAAAGAAGAACCCCTCCGATTTCATTGTACTTTTGTTTAATGCTAATAAAGACCACATATTCAACTGCAATTCTGTTTTATGCATTTTCATTTGTAGATCTATAGTTGTTATTTTGCTCAACTTGTATACTGTCAGTCGACAAGGACGTCATCTCGAGGTAAGTTTGACCGCTACTTTGCGGATTTTCACTTTTTGCAAGGGATTACTATACTTGCGCATTTACTGTATTTTCTGGACTATAAGGCACACTCAAAAACCGCAAATTGGCCAGAAATTCGAACGTGCGTCTTATAATCAGGTGCGCCTTATATATGAAGGCAGAGTATCTGATTTTGTTTATTTTGTGTGGGGTTTTTTTTCTCAAGTTTTCAAAATAAAATAAGAAAACATTTCACGTTTTATCCATATTTCCTCATGTATACGGAAACAAAATTTCCTTAAATTTTCCCCATAATTCCTCATTCCTTATTTTACTGTAATTTTCCTAAAAAATACATCATCAAATGATATAAAATATAAAATGTTTTCTCTCTATCTTTGTATTTTCAGAGAAAATAAGATGAAGATGATCTACTGTCATTTGTGACGGGACCTCAAATGTCACACATAATGTAGCGTGTAACGTCACTGGTTTCCGATTCTTTACGGCGAATTATCGCTTCACACCCCAGGGCGCACAGTCGTCTTTTGTCCTGAGTTGCTCTGCTTGCGGTTTGCCCAAAGTCAACTTACGACCGAGCGCTGAATTCCAGTGGCAAACGCTTCAACTATGTCGGTTTGGGGTAATCGGCGTGAATGGGTCGATCGGAGAAAAAGACTGAGAGAGAGAGAAAGAGAGAGAGAGACTGTAGGACACAGGGAGAGAGAATAAGACAGACTGTAAGAGATAAAGAGAGAAAGGCAAAGAGCTAGAGAGGGAGATATAGAGAGAGATGTAAAAAAGAGTGTGAAAGTATAAGAAAAAGAAAAAGACTAAGAAAAAAAGAAGGAAAGAGTGGGAGAGAAAATAAGAAAAAAAAGAGACACAGAGAGAAAAAAACGAGGAGCATAGAGAGAAAGAGAGACAAAAAAGTGACAGAGAAAGAAGGGGAAAACAGTGAGTGAGAGGGAAAGAAAGAGTGAGAGAGAGAAAGAGAGCTAGAGAGAGGAGGAGAAAAAAAGAAAGGAAGGGAGAGGGAAATAAAGAGAGACTAAGGAACACACAGAGCGAGAATAATACAGAAATAAGAGATAAAGAGAAAAAGGCAAAGAGCTAGAGAGGGAGATTAGAGAAAGAACATAAAAAAGAGAGAGAGTGAAAGAAAGAGAAAAGAGTAAGAAAAAAGAAGGGAAAGGGTGAGAGAAATTAAGAAAAAAAGACACTGAGAGAAAAGACTGAGGAACACACAGAGAGAGAGACAAAAAAGTGACAGAGAGAAAGAAAGGAAGAAAAGGAGTGAGTGAGAGGGAAAGAATGTGTGAGAGAGAGAAAGAGAATGAAAGAAAGGAAGTGAGAGAGGGAAATAAAAAGAGACTGAGGAAAACAAAGAGAATAAGGCAGAAATAAGAGATAAAGAGAGAAGGACAGAGTGCTAGAGAGGGAGAAATAACGTAAAAAGGAGTTTTAGAGTGAAAGAAAGATGGAGAGAAAGAACGTAAAAGGAGAGTGAAACAAATAGAAAAAGAGTGAGAGAGAGAAGAGAGAAAGAATGAGGAACACAGAGAATAAGACAGACGTTAAGAGATAAAGACAGAAAAACAATGTAAAAAAAGAGTTTGAGAGTGAAACAAAGTGAAAGAGAGAGAGAAAGAAAGAGGGGGAGAAAAAAGAGAAAAAGACTGAGGAACACAGACAGTAAGAGAGAGAAAGAAAGAGAGAAGTGAAGAAAGAAAGATTGAGAGAGGAAGAAAGTGAAAGATAAAGAAAGGGAGAAAGAAAGCTAGGGATAGAGAGAAAGAACAAGAGTGAGAAAGAAAGAATAAAGAGAGAAAGAAAGGAGAGAACAACAGAAAGAAAGAGAAAAAAAGGGATGGAAAACAAACTCAATAGATAGAGAAGAAAAAAAGGGGCGAGAGTGACCAAAATTCTACAGCTACAGCTACTTAATGAGTGGTGCCTGGCTTTGGCAACATTAAGCGGACATACTTAAAACTGCCGCCCTTTTTTTAATCTTGTGCTTCTCTCAGCATTGTCTCGCTTGTTGGGCCTGATCCGGCACGTGGGCCGCATCTTTGACAACCCCGACCTAATTCCCCCCAGCTGTATTCAATATGTTCAAACGAGGTGAAAAATGCTCATTTGACGTACTTGACATCTCTAAAGATATAATGATATATAATATATATATATATATATATATATATATATATATATATATATATACTGTATATATATACTGTATATGTGAAATAATGATATTGATATGGAAGTTTTACAAATATGAGTACTGCATCTCACCTTGAAGCCTTCGACTGTAGATCTCCACAATCCTGCAAACAAAAGTACTTTACTTTTAGGAAGTAAAACATTGTTGCAAATTCTTTAGCCCCCCCTTTTTTTTCTAAAAGAAAACTACTTTTAAGGATTACTTTTTGAGCCGTATTCAGCGACTTTGAATATTGCCCCACGCTGTACTTGCCCAAGACACACCACGGGAAGGGCTCCCCCTGCTGCCCAGGCGGTTAAGGGATCCATGAACCCAGGAATGATAGTTGCAGTTTTTTTTGTTTTATGAGGATTGTTTTTTTTTTGCATCGTGAGAGTAATAATAAAAAAGCAAAATTGTTTTAAATGATATCATAATTTAGCTCGTTTTCTTCGATTTTTAACTCATTGAAACCAATTCCCAGTGCCACCAAATGTATTTTCTATAAAAACTACAAAAATTGTAACAAGTAATGAAATCAACTGCAACTTTTATTTTGAAATATGAACTCTCATTATACATTCTGGAATATGATTTTTAATGTTTAGCAAAACTTACCTTTAATTTCTTAACAAATTATATTTCTGTATGAAAAGTCTAGTGGCAATTTAGTCCTGTAATTTATTTTCCTGGTTGTAGAAAGGCCACTAGGGGGATTTTGATACTGCTATTGGCCGCGATCATTTAAAGAGACAGTGTGTGTTATTTAGTGCCTCCTGGTGGTAAAACAGGATTTAAATTATTAGCAAAAATACATGAGCTGTTATACAAACAAGGAATTTTAAAAGAAAATTGTCGGTCGAGACATTTGCACTTATCTGTCTTTTCATAAAATAGCCACTAGAGGGCGTTTGATTTAGCTATTGGCAAAGGTAGTTTATAATGAGGTTGGTATCGGCACTAATGCTGGTTTCGGAATTTTTTTAGTGTACTTGATTTTGAAGATTTTTCTAATAATTATTATATGCATTGTATTTCTTTAGTATTTCTGTTATAACATTTCTGTGGTCGTATTTTTGTAGTATTTCTGTCTTAATAATTTCTGTAATGTTTTTGTTTTGTTTTGTTTTATAATATTACTGTTGTAGTATTTCGAAAGGAATATTTTTGTATTATTTCTGTAGTATTTTTGTAGTATTTTCATAGTAGTTTTTATGTAGTGTTTCTTGATTATTTTTTGTAATATTAATGTACCGGGGTAGTTGTATTTTAGTAGCATTTCTGTCATCATATTTCTGTAGTAGTATTTATGTTTTATGATATTATTGTAGTGGTATTTCTGTAATAGTGTTTTCAAAGTATTTCTGTACTGTTTGTGCATTATTTTTGTAGTAGTGTTCATGTAGTATTTCTTTATTATTTTTGTAATTTAACTTTTGTTGATTTTAGTAGTATTTCTTTTGTAATATTTCTGTAGTAGTATTTGTGTTTTATAATTTTACTGTAGGGCTATATTTGTAGTATTTCTGTAAAATTATTTTTATAGTATTTCCATAGCAGTATTATTGTAGTATTTCAGTAGTATCTGTATGTTATTTTGATAATAGTACTTAAGTCGCATTTCCTTAGCATTTTTGTAATATTACTGTTGTTGTATTTTAGTAATATTTCTGTCGTAACATTTCTGTAGTTATATTTATGTTTTATAATATTACTGTAGTGGTACTTCTGTAAAAGTGTTTTTGGAGTATTTACATAGTAGTATTTATATAGGAACTATTTAGTATTTTTGTAATACCACTGTAGTTTTATTTTACTTGTTTTGGAAGTGTTTTGATTGCAATATGTTTGCATTATTTTTGTAGTATTTTCATAATAGTATTAATGTAGTATTTCTGTAGTATTTTTGTAATAACACTGTAGTGGTATTTTTGTCTTTACTTGATTATTAATAGTATTCATAGACACACAAATGGATTATGGTGACAAAGCACCTACACCTACAAAAAACACTTTTTATTAGTAGTACTTTATTTACTATTCTATATATTGTCATTATATCATATATTATTAGGGGGGCCGATACCCGTGACTGAAAAGTCAGCAATCTATTTATTTTCGAATGCCCTTGACTTCTAAGATGACGCTCTACACCCAAAAACAACGGCGACAAGTTGATGAAGGTGCTGTATCAGGAAACTAGTACTCTCTGTTTCATGCGGGGGAACAAACCCCTACCCAGAGAAAAGCACTGGAGGGGGATGGGCGCTACCAGGCTGTACTTGCCAAAAACAACGGCGACCAGTTGATGAAGGTGTTGTTTTTTAGTAAGATCAAAACTCTTTTCTTACTGGTAACTAGGAAACTAGTACTCTCTGTTTCATGCGGGGGAACAAACCCCTACCCAGAGAAAAGCACTGGAGGGGGATGGGCGCCGCCAGGCTGTACTTGCCAAAAACAACGGCAACCAGTTGATGAAGTTACTGTATCTGATGAAGATCAAATCACTTCTCCTGCTACTGGTAACTAGGAAACCAATACTCTACGTTTCGTGTGGGGGAACAAACCCACCCAGAGAAAAGCACTGGAGGGGGATGGGCGCCGCCAGGCTGTACTTGCCAAAAACAACGGCAACCAGTTGATGAAGTTACTGTATCTGATGAAGATCAAATCACTTTTCCTGCTACTGGTAACTAGGAAACCAGTACTCTACGTTTCATGTGGGGAAACAAACCCCTACCCAGAGAAAAGCACTGGAGGGGGATGGGCGCCGCCAGGCTGTACTTGCCAAAGACAAACCTACAACCCAGGTAGTCAAGGGGATTCGTGAACTGTGATATTTCTATTGATTATTCAAATAATCTTTTGCAGCCATTTTCCTCCGGTTTCCCAAAGTTCTTTCGAAATCCGGTTATAAGGACGCCAGGGAGAGGGAACGCTCTCACGTGAGTTTGGAATTTCCGACTTACAGTTTGAGAGTCTTAAGCTCAACGCAGTGAAAAACAACTACACAAAAACCTAGTTTTAATTACCTTGCTAGCTTGCTCAGTCCCACCACCTTCTTATTGGGAATATACCCGATGTGGACCTACAAAAAAAGGGAAAAAAGACAGTGTCTGCTGACTTAAGTAACAAAACAAGGTGTTTTTTTGTATTGAGAACACCAAAAAAATCCTACTTTTCCAAAAAAGGGCACCAGGTGATGCTCGCACAGTGAGAACATGTCGATTCCTTTCACGATCACCATCTCGTCGTGGTCCTCGTCGAAAATCGCGTCGTTCAGCACGTCTGCCGGTAAAAAAAAAAAAAGGATTTTGTCATTACAACAAGCAAAAGCTGATAGACGATTGGATTTGGCTGCTCGGAGTGGCCGGTGGTTGGAGGCCGTGGTTGGAGGCCGTGGTACCCGATTAGGCCACCTGAGACCCGAGGGACACAGACCACACTAAAGCAGTAGTTTAGCGATTTTTGGGGTATTTATTGGGGTTGCCTTGACACAAAACCTAGCTCAAAACACAGAAAATGAGTATTTTTGTAGGATAATTTTTGTAGTACAGTTTTTTTGTAATTGAAAATTGCATCATTCCAAACACATTACTGTAGTATTTTTCTAGTATTTCTCTTGTACTATTTTTGTAGTATAACTGTAGTCTTTTTGTCGTATTTAATCATAGTATTTTTGTTGTATTACTGTAGTTGTGTTTTTTTTTTTTTTACTAATTCTGTTGTCGGATTTTGTTGTAATTCTGTAGTATTATCATAGAAGTAATTTTGTGGTATTTGTCTGGTGGTATTTCTGTAGTACAGTTGTTTTGTAATTGATAATGGCATCATTCCAAACATATTACTGTAGTATTTTTAGTATTTCTCTCGTAGTATTTTTGTAGTATAGCTGTCGTCTTTTTGGTGTATTTAATCATAGTATTTTTGTTATATTTCTGTAATATTACTGTAGTTGTAATTTGATTTTTTTTTAACAATTCTGTTCTAGTATTTAGTTGTAATTCTGTAGTATTATCGTAGAAGTAATTTTGTGGTATTTCTCTGGTCGTATTTCTGCAGTAGTATTTTTTTGTACTGTTACTGTAGATATATTTCTGGAGTATAGTTTTTTTCTAATTGATAATAGCAACATTCCAAACACATTACTGTAGTATTTTTGTAGTGTTTCTGTTGTAGTGTTTCTGTTGTAGTGTTTTTGTAGTATTACTGTAGTTGTTTTTTTTCGTATTTCTGTAGTAATATCTTTGTAGTATTACTGTTGAGATATTTCTGTAGTATACATTTTTTGTAATTGAAAATGGCATAATTCCAAACACATAACTGTAGTAATGTTGTAGTAGTATTTTTGTAGTATTACTGTAGTTGTTTTTGTGGCATTTCTGTAGTAATATTTTTGTAGTATTACTGTAGAGATATTTAATAGTTTAGGGTTTTTTATAGTTGAAAATGGCAACATTCCAAACATATTACTGTAGTATTTTTGTTGTATTTGTGTCATGGATTTTTTTTTTTTTTAGTATTAATGTTATAGTTGTTTTTAGTATTTCTGTAGTAATATATTTGTAGTATTACTGTAGAGATATTTATGTGGTATAGGTGTTTTTTAGTTGAAAATGGTATCATTCCAAACATTACTGTCGTATTTTTGTTGTATTTCTGTCATAGTATTTTTTCAGTATTACTGTAGTTTTTTAAAATATTTTTTCTGTGGTAATATTTTGCAGTATTACTGTAGAGGTATTTTTGTAGTATATTGTATTTGAAATGATGATATTTTTTTCTTTTCAGAATATAAAGCAAAAGTATTTATTAGACCCTTGTTTCCAAGCGCTAAATTTGGTTTTGGTATTCATTTTGTAGTATTTCTGTAGTACTTTTTTTGTAGAAGACGGACAAGGAAGAGAAAGAGGGCATATTTATTTCCTGTTATATATATTGTCCAGGTATTTTACCATTTTGGTTTCAATTGAAAAGCCCGCGGGCCGCAGTTTGCCCACCCTTGATTCAAGGCATTCAAAACCATCCGGATGGTTCTCGATTTTTCGCGTTAAAGGTTTGATGAGGCGTGGATCGATTGGTCGTGCCTGGATGTCAGGGGCGATAATGGATTCACGTAATTGTCAGGCATATGGACGATTCCCCGAAATAGGAATGGGAAACAGAGACAGACAGATACCAATCTTGATCACAAGTTTTCGATTATCGCTAAAAACTTCATTCTACAGAAGCAATGGGTGAATTTTTTTGTGTTTTATTAGGAGAAATGCAATATTTTCTGCGTGTATCGCGGCAATACTAAGTATAATACACAACACTGAATTGATTGCAAGAACTAAGAAAGAAGCTTAAAGAATTGTTGGTGTATTTTATTTTCGGAAAATAAAATAAACTTACACAAAGTATCTGTGTTTTCGTTTTACATAGTCTGTTTTGCTGTGAGGTTGATTGCCGCTTTATAAGGAAATTTATTATGTGGAAGATAACGTACTCTTGTAGTATTTCTGCTGAAGAATTTTTGTAGTATGATTTTTGTAGTCATTTATTTAGTATTTTCATAGACTTTTGAAGCATTATTGTAGCATTTGTGCAGCAGCATTTTGTAGTATTTCTGCAGTGATTTCGTACTATGATTTTCATAGTATTTTTTGTAGTATTTGCCAACATCATTTTTGCCGTTCCATGTGTTCCGTTACTCCCCAAGCCTGCACAAAATTTTGGAGTTTGATTCATATTTAGTTTATTTTGTCTTTTATTAGCATATTTGATATTGGAGTAATCCAAAAGTAATTGAGAGTAATCCAGTTAAAGTAACCCTACCCAACCCTGTTCACAACAAATACAAAGACGGAATGGTTTAAGTTGTATTACATTCCCAACCAGGGTTGGGTAGGGTTACTTTAACTGGATTACTTTCAATTACTTTTGGATTACTCCAATACCAAATATGCTAATAAAAGACAAAATACCCTAAATATGAATAAAATGACTAAATTTTGTGCAGGCTTGGGGAGTAACAGAATACATGGAACGGCAAAAGTGATGTTGGCAAGCTGTTTGGATTTATTTTCATTTTGTTTCTGTCGCATTTTATGTTCGTTTTGCCGGAATCCAAAGAGATCAAAGCCAGGAGAGAAAGCTTACCACGTGTTGTGAGTCATCATTTTATTCATATTTGGTTTATTTTGTCTTTAATTAGCACATTTGGTATTGGAGTAATCCAAAAGTCATTGAAAGTAATCCAGTTAAAGTAACCCTACCCAACCCTGTTTCCAACAAATGCAAGACGAAGTGGTTTTGGTTATATGTTCGCCATTACATTCCCGAAAAGTGATATAAAAGTGAGATAAAAGTGGTTATAGTAGCTAGGGGATGCAAATCTGGGCAGGGATGCATTTCTCGGCGGTCCACCTGAGTAGTCTGGACCAGAGGCAAACTAAGTTTCGCTGTGAGTAAATAGGTGCGTGTCAAAAAAACGGCGCTCACCGTCTACGGTCTCGTGGTAGCCTTTGGTGAAGAACTGCATGGCCTTGGCGGCGCGCAAGGGCGTGCGCAGGAGCCCCTGGCGGTCCACGTCCTCGCCGATCTCCCGGAGGATGCTGGTGTAGGCGCTCTGCAGGGCGGGCAGCCGACTCTGGTCTTCAACCTCTTTGCGGGAACCCTCGTGGAGCTTCCGGTGCACCGCCACCACCGCGGCCGCCTTGGTGACGCTCAGGTCGTGGAAACCGTTGGTGCAGTGGAAGTCCTCCGCGGCGACCTCGCCGGCGTTCCCGTTGCAGTGACCGTTCATGATGAAGGATGAGAGTGATGCGTTCGAGTGTTGCGCTCCTGCCTCCCCGGTTGTCGCTCCTTTTAAAGCGGGCGATTTTCTAGGGCAGGTCGCCATCGACGCCCCCCTCCTCCTCGTCTCTTCGTCATCGATCTGTATGGATTATGGACGCTCCCCACTTCCCAAGAACGCGCGCGGTTCTCATGACTCCTCGTGCAAACGTGCAAATCTTTTATTGATGTATTGCGATTTCCACGCGTTTCAAGCGCCACGGAAAACGGTTTCCGTCCATTTCAAGGAAAGAAAAAAAGGATGAAAAAGGGGAAAATTGACCGTGGGTCATTGGTGACATTTAGACGTAATTGACACAAGTTATCGCATCCAATTCAACCTCAACCGATAAAGAATTGCAATTTCTCTTATTGAGCAATAAAAGACGCGGCACCTATTTACTCACAGTTGATATAAACAAAGCTCATTCGTGTACACGAGTTTATGTACCGAGTAAACAACACAAACAACTCTTCCGGAAACTTTCTTAGTTCTTTACTTTGGAAATGAAACAAAAAATACGACTGCTAAAATACTACAAGAACACTACTACTACTACTACTACTACTACGATAAAATAGTACAAATAGTACATAAATACTACTACAGTAATACTTCAATAACACATCAACAAAATGCTACTGATATTCTGCAAAAATCCTACTAGAAAAATCCTACTGCTGAATTACTACAAAAATACTACAGGAATACTAAAGTAAATCCTACTAGGAAATAGGACAAAAAGAATGAATCCTACAAAAATACTTCTGCTGAAATACTACAAGAACACTACTACTACTACTACTAAAGAATAGTACAAAAATACTACTACAGTAATACTTCAATATACATCAACGAAATACCACATAATGCTCCTGATACTCTGCAAAACTCTTACTATAAAAATCTTACTGCTGAAATACTACAATAATACACCAGAAATACTAGGATACATCCTTCTAGTAAATAGTACAAAAACAACAAATCCTACAGAAATACTACTACAAAAATTCTACTGCTAAAATAATACAAGAACACAAAAAAATACTACTGCTGAAATACTACAAGAACACTACTACTACTACTACTTCTTCTACTACTACTACTACTACAAATAGTACAAAAATACTACTACAGTAATACTTAAAAAATACATCAACAAAATACCACACAAGGCTACTGATATTCTGCCAAAATCCCACTCGAAAATTCCTACTGCTGAAATACGACAAGAATACTTACAGAAATACTCAAATAAATCCTATTGGGAAACAGTACAAAAAGATTAAATCCAACAAAAATACTACCTCAGAAATACTACAAAAATACTACTACTACTGCTATAAAATAGTACAAAAAGTACCAATCATACAGAAATACTGCTACAGTAGTACTTCAAACATACAACGACAAAAGTACCACAAAATCCTTCTGAAATTCTGCAAAAATCCTACTACAAAAATTCTACTGCAGAAATACAAGAACTCTAAGTAATACCAAAAATAATTCTACTAGGAAATAGTACAAATAGTACAAATGCTACAAAAATCATACTACAAAAATACTACTGCAGAAATACCTCAATAATAATACTGAAATACTACAAAATTCATACAGTAGAAATAGTACCAAAAAAAAATCGTTGAAAATCTTACTACGGAAATATACACCGACACTAATACTACAAAATGTTAAAGAAATTCTGTAAAATCATACTTCAAAAATATTACCGGTGAAATACTAAAAGAATACTACAGAAATACTGCAAAAATCCTACTAATTAAATACGAAAATTATTTTATAGAAATACTACGAAAATAGAAATAGTGCAAAGCCCACAAAAATACTACTACAGTAATACGTCAAAAATACAATGACAGTAATGCCACAATATGATTCTAAATATCCTACTACAAAAGTCGTACTGCAGAAATACCACAATAACACTACAGAAATACTACAAAATTTATGCTGTAAAAAAAGTATAGTATTCTTTGAAAATCTTACGACAGAAATACAACTACAGTAAACCTACAAAATGTTACAGAAATACTGCATGGATACTACAAAAATCTTACTATAGAAATAAGGCAAAAATACTACAGAAATACTACAAAAATACTACAGACATACTGCAAAACCCCTACTACAGAAATACTGCAAAAATCGGAATAAGTAAATACCCCATAAATACTACAAAAATCCCACTACAGAAATACTGCAAAAAATCCTATTAAGGAAATACTGCATAAAGACTACAGACATACTCCAAATATCTATACAAATAGGACAACAATTCTACAAAAATCCTACTACAGTACTCCTTCAAAAATTAAATCCCGGAAATACCACTAAATACTAAGACATACTACAAAACTCCTACTTCAGAAATGCTGCAAGAAATTATACTAAGGAAATACTACTAAATACTACAGACATACTACAAAACTCCTACTTCAGAAATGCTGCAAGAAATCATACTAAGGAAATACTGCATAAATACTCCAAAAATCCTACTATGGAAAGAATGCAAAAATAGTACCTGCCAAAACACCCCAAGAATACTACAGACATACTACAAAAATCCTACTGTGGAAATAGTACAACAACTTGACAAAAATCTTACTACAGAACCACTTCAAAAATACAATGACTGTAATACTACGAAATTCTACTGAAATGCTGCAAAAATCCTTCTCCTACTACGACTTCCCGTAAAAAATATGCACGTTATATTGATGTATTGCGATTTTCATGCATTTCAAGAAATGAAAAATGATGAAAAAGGGATAATGGACCATTAATCATCAGTGACATTTCATGGGTGTCACAAAACGAGTGCTCCCTTTATCTATAATCGCAATTCAAAAACTGAAAAGCAGAACGCGGCACCTATCTACTCACAGCAAGATGAACTACGTAGTACAAAGACGAACACCATTTTTGTAAACACGATTTTTTATCAAGTAAACAACACAAAAAATTCTTTCAGCGTCTTTCCTAGTTCCTTCCCCACTTAAAGTAAATGTAATGCTGCTTATTACACTGTATGTACCAGTATAATTTAAAGGGACAGTGTGTGATATTTAGTGCCTCCTAGTGGTACAGAGCACTAAGCAAAATACGTGAAATCTCATAACAGTGTGAACTTTTATTAAAAAATGAATCATAAGTCAGGGAATTCGTTTTTCTTTTACATTTTAGAATCCCAAAGGTCACCGCCATGTTTGTTTGGCATCTTGCTGCTACGCTGTGCTCTTGGCACTGGTATTTGTCCACATTACAAAATGCAGTGCTATTTAGTGGTCAAATATTATAAATATTACAAAAATCCTTTTATGGAAATACTGCATGAACACTAAAAAAATCCCACTATAGAAAGAATGCAAAAATACTCCTACAGAAATACTACAACACTACTACAGACATAGTACAAAAATCTTACGATATGACTAGAAGAAATACTACAAAGATTGCAACTGAAATACTATGAAAATACTACAGCAGAAATACTACAAGAATACTCCATAAATACTACAATAGTCCCACAGAAATACTACAAAAATCCCACTATAGAAAGAACGCAAAAATAGTACAAAGGAATAACATAACAATACTACAGACATAGTACAAAAATCTTCCTATAGAAATACTACAAAAATACAACTACAGAAATATGACTAGAACCCTAAAATATACTATTACAGAAATACTAAAGAACACTTGAGAATTACTACAAAAATCGCATCAGAAATGCTACAAAAATACTACTGCAGAAATACTAAAAGACTACTCCGGAAATACTACAAAAATCCCACAGAAATACTAAAAAAAAATCCTACTATAAAAAGAAC
This sequence comes from Urocampus carinirostris, assembly GCF_059441175.1. Classification (NCBI taxonomy): domain Eukaryota; kingdom Metazoa; phylum Chordata; class Actinopteri; order Syngnathiformes; family Syngnathidae; genus Urocampus; species Urocampus carinirostris. The sequence continues at coordinate 20,298,417 of NC_142367.1, read as the reverse complement.
GGAAAAATAGTACTACAGAAGTATTACAACAATACTACAGACATAGTACAAAAATCTTAATATAGAAATACTACAAAAAATACCACTGCAGAAATACTAAAGAACAATAGAAAAATACTACAAAAATACACTGCAAAAATACTACAAAAACAATCCAGAAATACTACAAAAATCCCACAGAAATACTAGAAAAATCTTACTATAGAAAGAACGCAAAAATTCTACTACAGAAATACCAAAACAATACTACAGACATAGTACAAAAATCTTAATAGAGAAATACTACAAAAATACACTGAAGAAATACTACAAGAATACTCCAGAACTACTACAAAAATCCCACTGAAATACTAGAAGAATCCTACTATAGAAAGAACGCAAAGATTCTACCACAGAAATACCACAACAATACTACAGACATAGTACAAAAATCTTAATATGGAAATACTACAAAAATACTACTGCAGAAATACTACAAAAATACACTGCAGAAATACCACAAAAACACTCCAGAAATACTACAAAAGTCCCACAGAAGTACTAGAAAAATCCTACTATAGAAAGAACTCAAAAATTCTACGACAGAAATACCACAACAATACTACACACATTGTACAAAGATTTTGCTATAAAAATACTACATAAATACGACTCCATAAATACTAAAGAACAATCGAGAAATACTACAAATGGTGTAAAAATAGTCTGAAATAATAGTCTGTGCAATAACCTGTGCAGCCCTTTGAGACTCTTTGTGATTAAGGGCTATACAAATAAAAATGACTTGACTTGACAAAAATACACTACAGAATTACTACAAGAATACTCCATAAATACTACAAAAATCCCACAGAATTACTAGAAAAATCCTACTATAGAAAGAACCCAAAAATACTACTACAGAAATACCACAACAATACTACAGACATAGAACAAAAATCTTAATATACAAATACTACAAAAACACTACTGCAGAAACACTACAAGAATACTCCAGGAATACTACAAAAATCCCACAGAAATACTAGAAAAATCTTACTATAGAAAGAACGCAAAAATTATTCGACAGAAATACCACAACAATACAACAGACATAGAACAAAAATCTTAATATACAAATACTACAAAAACATTACTGCAGAAATATCACAAGAATACTCCAGAAATACTACAAAAAGCCCACAGAAATACTAGAAAAATCCTACTATAGAAAGAACCCAAAAATACTACTAGAGAAATACCACAACAATACTACAGACATAGTACAAAAATTTTAATATAGAAATACGACAAAAACACTACTGCAGAAATACCACAAGAATACTCCAGAAATACTACAAAAATCCCACAGAAATACTAGAAAAATCCTACTATGGAAAGAACCCAAAAATACTACTAGAGAAATACCACAACAATACTACAGACATAGTACAAAAATCTTAATATAGAAATACTACAAAAACACTACTGCAGAAATACCACTAGAATACTCCAGAAATACTACAAAAATCCCACAGAAATACTAGAAAAATCTTACTATAGAAAGAACCCAAAAATACTACTACAGAAATACCACAACAATACTACAGACATGTACAAAAATCTTAATATAGAAATACTACAAAAATACTACTGCAGAAATATCACAAGAATACTCCAGAAATACTACAAAAAGCCCACAGAAATACTAGAAAAATCTTACTAGAGAAAGAACCCAAAAATACTACTACAGAAATACCACAACAATACTACAGACATAGTACAAAAATCTTAATAAAGAAATACTACAAAAACACTACTGCAGAAATACCACAAGAATACTCCAGAAATACTACAAAAATCCCACAGAAATACTAGAAAAAATCCTACTATAGAAAGAATCCAAAAATACTACTACAGAAATACCACAACAGTACTACAGACATAGTACAAAAATCTTAATATAGAAATACTACAAAAATACTACTGCAGAAATACTAAAGAACAACAGAGAATCACTACAAATGGTGTAATAATAGTCTGAAATAATAGTCTGTGCAATAACCTGTGCAGCCCTTTGAGACTCTTTGTGACTTGACTTGACAAAAATACACTGCAGAAATACCACAAAAATACTCCAGAAATACTACCTTGAAAAAACATCTCCTGGATGCAACTGGGACGCATCATCAGTGATGTATCCTGAGTCCATTGAGTGTTTCGGGTCTCGCAACATCAGACACTCTCGTTGATGTTGATCAGGCCCCAACTTGCGTCCCAGTAGCAGTCCACGGATCTGCCTGGTGGCTTTTTCTTCAGCTTCACTCCCGGATTTTATGGCTTTCTTCTCGGCTGCCCCTGTCACACCCAACCGTCCTAGGACTTTGGAGTAGGATCGTCCAGCAAAACCCCTGCAGCCGACCTCGATTGGCTCAAAGAAAACTTTCCAGCCCTCCACCAGCTCCTGGTACTTTCCTTTCATTGGCTTCCTCAATGCCCTCTTCCCACGGGACTGTAAGCTCCAGCAGGATCAGGTGTTTCGAAGTCTCGGAGGTGATTATCATGTCTGGTCGGAGCGATGTCGCTGATATCTGCCGGGGGAACCTTAGTTGTTTCCCAAGGTTGACATGCAACTGCCAATCAGAGGCAATGTGGAGGAGTCCTGATGTTGTCTCTGCACAAGCCAGTGTTCTCGTTTGCCCGCGTCCTAGACGCATCATTTTTGCTGAGGACCCATAGTGTCCAATCAACGTGCGTCCCCGGGACGCAACTTTTTTGACGCAAAATTGACATTATTACCCGATTACCGTAAAATCCGGACTACAGAGTGCACCTGATCATAAGCCGCACCCACCACTTTTTAAGTGATTTTCCACTTTTGTACTTACACAAGCCGCACCTGTGTATAAGCCGCGTGCGCCCGCATTAAAACTTGTGACACGATCACAAGTTTAACCCAGACCAGACTGTAAGTTCCACGATTGTGATTTTTTTGGAGAATTATTGTTCTATATTCTTTATCATTTATCCATTATCCGTCAAATCATAATACATTACAAGGCCAAAAACCGAGACGCTTGCTCCCAGCCATGAGACTGAGTCAAAGTTTTAGCCTTCTAGCCTACTACCGACACAATCCAAGAGTCAATAGTATAAAACCACAGTCGGCATCATGAATGGAAAATGATACCCGTAATTAACGTATGATGCAGACTTGTAAAGTCCGGGTCCCGTTGAAAGTAATCCAAGGAAACAAAATGTATATTTCCAAAGTTAAGGGTGGGAAAAATATATATCCACTATTGTCCGCTGTGACAACAGACAGATCTACCGGTAACTCAGCTTTACTCCACTTGCCATCAGCCCGCGTTTGCTCCGCCCCTTCTTTTTGATTCGCCCGTAGAACACATAACAAAATAAATCTCTAAAATGAATACATTACAAAAATATACAGTTGCAAATACATATTATACATGGTTACACATATTTACGAAGAAAGACGGTACACTGAGAGAGTTTTCAAAGCTTTAATAATAATAATATAACTTTCATCCCAAACCGTGACTTTGAAAGGTACCAACACGCTAGTAGCATCACGCTCGCTATGTATCAAACGTGCCTGATAAGAAAAAGCATCCCATGATTGTGAAATTCACAATAGATCGTCCTCAACTTCCTCCTCATAACTATCGCCATCAAGGGCGTCTTCCTCATTATCGGAATGTACCTTTATTTAACAGACAATGTATGCATAAACTTAGAGGTTGCAGTCTTTCTTGGCGCACATATTCTACTGGTCTTAATCATACCTTTTAAACTCCAGCGCCGCTGGTGGCCGTTAGGAAAATTACATAAATTGGCCACTTCACTGAATAAGCCGCAGGGCTGAACATTTGGGAAAAAAGCAGCGGCTTCCGGTTCCGGTTTCCAACATGGCGGCGCGTGTTTACGTTGCGGCTGATTGTTACCCGGTTATCCTACTACTTACAACTGTCCTCCTGCTTTCCTTTTTGGATACATGCGTGGCCAATAAGACCTACAGTCGGGAGGAGCTCATCCGACTAGGTGGGTGTCTAAATTTCGACTTTTCGGGCACTTTTTATACCACCCACGACATCCCAAATGAGCTCCAAAGGGACTCGGGTTCGCCCTGCTTTCCCGCTCCACCGAAGAAAAAGAAGAAAAATCGGAGACGAAGACGGCGAAAAGATAGAAAACAGAAGCGAGGATGTCGTGCAGGGAAGCGTGTGAAGTTGATGGAGCAACGACATGAAGATCTGTCTAATCCAACCATCATTTCTTCGTCGATTCTACGAGTAAACCGACAACCGAAGCCCAACGCACACAACCGGCATCTCGTGACGATCTCTACAAAGGCTACAGCTAAGTCAAATGATTCAAAGCTAAAATTTGGTCTTTTGAATGTTAGATCGCTCGCTCCTAAAGCTTTACTTGTAGATAATATTATTCGTGATTATAAACTTAACTGTATTGGTCTCTGTGAAACGTGGTTACGCCCGGATGAGTATTTAGCTCTAAATTATGCGTCTCCCCCAGATTACGAGAGCAGCCATATAGCACGCACGTTGAAAAAGGGTGGCGGTGTCGCGCTAATCTCTGAAAAATCGCTTAAATTTAATCCACGTACCTCTAATAATTACAAAACGTTTGAGGCTCTTGTGATGCGGTCCCCCCTATTGTCAATTGACGTAATAACTATCTATCGCGCACCAGGACCATACACAACTTTCTTAGACGAATTCGCCGAACTTCTGTCTGAACTAGTAACCTACGCAGACAAAATTATTATTATGGGGGACTTTAACATTCATATGAACTCTCCACTCAGTTCACTCACTGTTGCGTTTCAGTCTATAATTGATGCTTTTGGTTTTAATCAACTGGTTGATTTGCCAACCCATAAAGATGGAAACACGCTCGACTTGGTTCTGACTCGAGGAGTTTCAACCTCAAACATGGCGGTGCTATCGTGTACTACAGTTATCTCGGATCATTATTTAGTTACATTTGAGGTGCTAGCTAAATGTAGTACCAAAAAAACTGAAGGATTCACCGGACGCAATATAAGCACAGGCACAGTTTCTGAGCTCTCCGATATTCTTCCAGGAGCAGTTGCGTCCTTTCCTTCCTACATAGGCTCCATCGAACCACTCCTAAATGAATTTAACGCTACCCTGGCCAATGCCCTGGATTTAGTTGCGCCCATCCGGCATAAATTACGACCTAAAAGACGCACACCTTGGTTTAATGATGAAACTAGATCCCTTAAACGAGAATGCAGGAAATCTGAAAGAAAATGGCGCGCTACCAAGCTTGAAGTTTTCCATCAAATCTGGTGTGATAGTTTGTTGAAGTATAAAGCGGCCCTGGCCTCTGCAAAATCAGCCTACCTTTCGAAAGTGATTGCGTCACAAAAGAACAATCCCAAGGCCCTTTTTGACACTGTAGCATCACTTACAAGGCAACAGACTATCCCAGATAGCTCCACCCATTCTGCTCACGACATAATGGTCTTCTTTACTAAGAAGATCCAGAGCATACAGGAAGAAATTGCTAAAGACAATATTAATTCAACACATACTAAAGCACTCAAATCCCTAGATGCACGACATGGTGGCTGTCCAGGGACTTGGTCCCGTTTTAGTGAACTGTCACTCGAAAATCTTAAACAGATGGTGAATACTGCCAAACCGACGACTTGCCAGTTCGACCCACTTCCAGGTTCACTTATTAAAGGTCTCTTTGGCGTTCTTGCACCTTCAGTTCTAAATATTTTAAACATATCACTCGCCTCTGGTGTAGTTCCAGCTGCTTTTAAGTCCGCTGTCATTAAACCCACACTGAAACGACCCAACCTAGATCCAGAAAACTTATGTAATTATAGACCTGTGTCAAACCTACCGTTTCTTTCTAAAATACTTGAAAAAGTAGTGGCACAGCAGCTGAATGATTTCATGTCCGATAACAATCTCTTTGAATCGATGCAATCAGGATTCAGGGCTAACCACTCTACTGAGACAGCTCTGATAAAGGTAACCAATGATCTCCTACGGGCAATGGACTCGGGCGCATCATCACTTTTGCTGCTGCTGGACATTAGTGCTGCATTTGACACAGTGGACCATATTATCTTGCTAGAACGGTTGGAAAAATGGATTGGTCTCTCAGGAAACGTCCTATTATGGTTCAGATCTTACCTCTCAGATAGGACACACTGCGTTAAATATGGCGAATTGACATGAAATGAAATGAAATGATCTGCATTTATATAGCGCTTTTCAAGTCAATGACTTCCCAAAGCGCTTTACATTGTGCTTCACATTTCCCAATAGCGGCCGTGATCTGTGCAGCCTTGTAAGGCGCTAACCTGCTTATTGGGGGTATTGGGGTTTCAGTGTCTTACCCAAGGACACTTCGACATGTAACACGGACAAGCCGGGATTCGAACTGGGATCCCTTAATCCTAAAACGATCGCTCTACCTCCTGAGCTACTGCCGCCCCAATCTGAGCCATTTAGTGTAACTTGTGGTGTTCCGCAGGGTTCGGTGCTTGGCCCCCTTCTCTTCAGCATCTATATGCTTCCACTAGGTGATATTATTCGCAAGTATAACATCAGTTTCCATTGTTACGCAGATGACACTCAACTCTATCTCCCGATGGAGAAATCTACCACACTAAACTGTGGAACTTTGGAGGCCTGCCTCACTGAGATAAAAGAGTGGATGTCACTCAATTTCCTGCGTCTTAACCCTGAAAAGACTGAAATGTTAGTAATTGGTCCTTCTAAGTCCCGTGACTTATTCTCTAAAACCGCAGTGAACTTGGACAATTGCCACATCACACAGAGTGACTCACTTAAAAATTTAGGTGTCATTTTCGACCCTGATCTGTCCTTTCAAACACATGTGAAGAAAATTACTAGAACCGCTTTCTTCCATCTCCGTAACATTGCTAAAATTCGTCCTATACTTTCTCAGTCGGATGCGGAAATCATAATTCATGCGTTTGTTACCTCCCGTCTCGACTACTGTAATGCACTACTTTCCGGTCTTCCGATGACCAGACTCAAGAGTCTTCAGCTGGTACAAAATGCTGCAGCGAGGCTTTTAACAAGGACAAAAAAGTATGATCACATCACCCCAATTTTGGCTAACCTGCATTGGCTCCCTGTTAGCCTAAGATGCGATTTTAAGGTTCTCCTACTACTATACAAAATCATACATGGACTTTCCCCCTCGTATCTTTCAGATCTGATCTGCCCTTATGTCCCGGCCCGAAGCCTTCGTTCCGAGAGCGCCGGTCTCCTGGTGATCCCAAGAGCCAAGAAGTGTTCCGCTGGTTCGAGAGCGTTCTCCATCCGGGCACCGGTGTTGTGGAATGCTCTTCCCCCTGATATCCGATCTGCAACCTCGGTGGAAATGTTTAAATCTAGGCTTAAAACTCACTTCTACTCTATAGCATACGAGAAACCTAATCTTCTTATATGTAATAACTTGTGAAGCCCTTAGAGACTAATTGTGATTAAGGGCTATACAAATAAAAATGACTTGACTTGACTTGACTTATAGTCCGGAATTTACGGTACTTTTTTTTTGACAAAGATTTATCGCACTCCAAACTTTTCGTCAGGCAGATCCGCCATTGTTGTTTTGGTCTCGCGTTTCTAGATTTCATCTGCACGCCGATCTCGGCAAACGAGATTTCGTTGCTTCGAGATGACGTCATTGTTGTGGTGCTTGTCGTCGAGTGAAGGTTAAGTAAGCCTCCGAAAAAACAGTATTAGGTAAGAATCAACACAAAGTTGGTCATTTATCAGTGTCAGTAATAAGTCGAAACATAATGCAGAGATTGCGCGATTGCGCACGCGCGCAGCTTAGAGGGAACATTGGGCAGGAGGGTGTCTCGCTCTTTCCCCACACATGAAGGTTTGCTGGGCTTGGTAGGGCTTTAATCAGGCATGCTTAAGGACTGTACTTCCCAAATTCATTCAATTCGTGGACTGAGCAATTAGGAAAAAAAAAACACTGGACCGTGTGTACAGTAAGATCAAACATCTGGTTGGATCCGGCCATCTCTGTCTGTCCCTCACCCACTCATACACCCTCCTCCGGAGGAAAAAAAAAGCCTATGCAACAAGGACAGTACAAACATCTTCTTTGTACCTTTATCTCTTTGTTTTCGTTGTCCTCGCTGTAAAATGTGGAACTGGAGTGCCACGTCCAATTTCGTGGTCACAATATATTCAACCCATGTTGTAACAATGACAATAAAGGTATATTCTCTTCTATTATATTCTAAACGGCCTGCACAAGGAACCGGACACGTCGGAAGTCTGCTTGCATGATGTACAAAAATACTACTGAAATACTAGAAAGAAATCTACCTAAAGTACTAGTTGTAGAAATAAGACAAGAACAGTACAGAAATAGTTGTCAAGTCTTGTTTATTTGTATAGTACTTAAAATCTGACTATGGAAACACCACAAAACTTCTACGACAAATTCTGTAAAAAAATACAACACAAAACTACTGCAAGAAATGTACAAAATACTACAGAAATGCTACAAAAATAATACTATACAAATACTGCAAAAAAACGTCTGCAGAAATACTACAAGAACACTACAAAGCGGCATCTGCAGAAATACTACAAGAATACCACAGAAATACAACAAAAATATTACGTAAATGGTACCAAACTTTTACAAAAATACAATGAAGGTAATACTACAAAATACTACAAAAATGCTAAAAAAATAATCATTCTACAAAATATCACAGCCAAAAAAACTACAGAAATACTATATAAATCCTACCACATAAATACTACCGCAAATACTAAATAAATACTATTACAAACACACAACAAGAATACTACAGAAATACTACAAAAATTCTATCGAAATACTACTACAAAAATACGACAATACAACAGAAATACTACAAAAATCCTATTTTGAAAAGACTGCTGCAAAAACACTACAAGAATACAACAGATATACTACAAAAATCCTACTCCTACAATTCTCCTCATGAAAATCTGTTATTGATGTATTGCAGTTTTCTTGCGTTTCAAGGAAAAAAAAAGATAAAAAGGGAAAATGTGGCACCTATTTAGTCACAGCAAGACTATGGAGAATAAAAACAAAGATCATTTGTGTAGAAAAGTTTGTTTACCAAGTAAACAATACAAAGAATTCTTTCAGTATCTTTCTTAGTTCCTTCCCCACTTGCAGTATGTGTTGCCTATTGTACTTAGTAGTATATATCTTTTTTTCTGCACAAAAATCTAAATCGTAAAAAAATGTAAAAATAAAAAAGAAAGTTTAAAAGGTATGTTATCCTGTACTACAAAAATACTTCTGCAGTAATACTACAAGAATATTACAAAAATAGTCAAGTCTTGTTTTATTTGTATAGTACTTAAAACTCTATTGTGGTACAAAAAAGTTCAAAAATCTACAAAAATACTACTGCATAAATACTGCAGGAATACAACAGAAACAGTATATAAATGCTTCTACGGAAATAATACAAAAAATCCACAAAAATCCTACTAAAGAAATACTTCAAAAATACTACTGCAGAAATACTACAAATTACTAAAGAAATGCTACAAAAATCCTACTACAAAAATACCACTGCGGGAATACTACCAAAAAAGAAAAATACTAATGCAGAAATACTACATGAATAGAAAGAATTAGTATAAAAATCCTATGACGGAAATAATACAAAAATTCCACAAAAATCCTACTACAAAAATACTTCAAAAATACAACCGAATTCTACTACAGAAATATTACAAAATACTACAGTAACGCTACGAAAATACCAGTGCTGGTACGGTCGGTCCGTACTGTCAGAACCCGAACAGACAGTGGACCAAAACGCATAACGTTTTTACACAGTGAGGTCATGCGTGGGTACACAAACGCCAGCGATTCGGCGATCGCTGGGCAGAAAAAGTGGGACAGAGAGCAGGATACCGGACAGGACAGGAGGGATCAATACCAGGTACAGGATACCCGAGCAGGATACCGGACAGGACGGGACAGACGGGATCGATACAGGATACACGAGCAGGATACAGGACGGGACAGACTGGATCGATACCAAATACAGGATACACAAGCATGATACAGGACGGGACAGACGGGATCGATACCGGATACAGGATACCAGACAGGATGGGACAGATGGGATCAATACCGAATACAGGATGCACGAGCAGGATACCGGACAGGACGGGACAGACGGGATCGATACCGGATACTAGATACACGAGCAGATTACCGACCAGAGTCAAAATGCTTGCCTTGCAAGTGCAGAGGTTGGTTGACGGACTCACCAGGAAATAATGAGAGCACTGAGTCTAAATAGGAAGGGAGCCAATCAGGCAACGAGCAGCAGCTGGTACCAAACGAGCGGGCACAGGTGAGGGCAATGGGCAATCGTGACATCAATTCTCCTTTACCTGTTTTAGTAAGTTCAATAAAGGCTTTAGTGGTCAAATCCAAGATGGCCAATAGTTCAGTTTATCACATTTTTTTCATCATTTACTCATTCACTACTATTGACTATTAAAAACGTGGAAAATATGTTCTGAATTTGGTGCCATTGATGGCTTTAGACTTCAATTCTCCTTTTTCTATTTTAGTTAGTTAAATTAAAGGCTTTGGTGGTTTAATCCAATATGTTATTTTAGCTTATTGCATTGTTTTCGTTATTAACCCATTCACTACTATTGATGATTAAAAACGTGGAAAATATGTTCTGAAATTGGTGACATTGACAACTTTAGACTTTAATTATGCCTTTTCTCTTTAAGTAAGCTTTAGTGCTTAAATCCATTACGTTCATTATTTCAGTTTATCACATTCTTTACCCACATTTACTCATTCACTACTAATAACAATTAAATACGCTGAACATATGTTCTGAATTTGGTGTCATTGCCAAACTTAGACTTCAATTCTCCTTTTTTCATTTTAATAAGCCAAATAAAGGCTTTAAGTGGTTAAATACAATATGTTAATTATTTCAGTTCATCACATTGTTAACTCCCTGGGATTGGCTGGCAACCAGTTCAGGGTGTCCCCTGCCTACTGCCCGATGATTGCTGGGATGGGCTCCAGCACCCCCGCGACCCTACTGAGGATAAGTGGTGTAGCTGATGAGATGAGATGAGACATTGTTAACTCATTCACTACTAATGGAGATGAAAATTGTCGAGAATATGTTCGGTTTTGAGTTTTGGTGCACTTGGCAGCTTTTGACGTCAACTCTCAGCCCTCCACTCAAGTAGGCTGGCTATGAAGGAACTGACCTTGGGTGGGATGGACGCCACCAGGCTCTACTTGCTCAAGACACACCACAGGAAATGGTGCCCCTATGACCCTAGTGGTTAAGGGTACCAAGCACCAGGATATTTAGTTTTTTCCTCCCACATTCCAAAAAGATGCATGTCCGGTCCAAATTGTCCCTAGGTGGGAATGAGCGAGTGAGTTGTCTGTCACTATGTGCCCTGTGACTGGTTGGCAACCAGTTCAGGGTGTCCCCTGCTCACTGCCCGAAGATAGCTGGGATAGGCTCCAGATCCCCCGCGACCCTACTGAGGATAAGCGGTGCAGATAATGGATGGATGGTCAGTGTCTGATACATGTTTGAACTTCTTTTGTCAGTGCAATCGATCAAATTGGTACATGCAGCACATTTTGGAAGTCTTTGAAAATAAAAATAAAAAATAACAGCAACATAGTTCTATTACATAAAGAACGATTTCACGCAAACCCCATTCATGTGATCGAAAAAAACTCAGCTAACTTTCTCAGAAGCATTCATGCGTTCTCTTTCCTTTGATGCCCATTTTCTCTGTAAGGGGCCATTACCTTTTTTTCCCCATAATAACATAATACCGTTTTCTTGAGATTGTTAACCGGCATTACCCATGAAAGGGGAGTTTGTTCCCAATAACTCTTATCACATCTGCATGTGATCTTCTTTCACGGTCGAAGGAGAGATTTTGTAACAGAAAAGACATGATGATGAGGACCCTTGATGATCGACGTAATTGTGCTTGTAAATATTATGAAAAAAAATAATTCTAGGTTGCGTGGGGGAGTGGGTGGGGGGGTCTACACATTGGACGCAGCACATGATGCCTTTACCGTTGAAGATGGCGATAAAACACACTATAGCTTCTGGATGACCTATATTTCATGTTGACAATATCTGTGTATTGTTAATGCAGTCTGGTTATCCTTTTTATTGTTTAATTTATATTATACTATCATTATTTTACCTTTTATTTTGGATTTGATCGTCTGTTAATGCAACAATCGTTGCAGCCAGATTTTTGAGTTTTCCCTTGCCGTCATGTAGGTTTTAGATCAGGGGATGGCGTAATAATAGTGTGTAGTTTGTAATAGTCTGTGGTCTGTGCAACCATTTGGGACTTCGATTAAGGGCTATAACAAAAAATATGACTTAACCAGACTGTCACGGTTGCCATGGCGCCCAATTGGCCCCGCCCGTGTGGCGCCAGCTAGAGCTCATTTACAGATTGGCCTTCCGTCTACTTGAGCTCAGTGCTCTCATTCTTCCTTTGTCAGTTCGTCAACGAACATCTGCCCCGCAAGACGTGGGTCCTGACTCAGTCCTGTTTTCCTGTTGGTATTTCTTGTCCGGTATTGTTCCCGTTTATTTTGTCCTGTTTAATAGCGGTTTCCAGTTTCGTTCCCCTCTATTTTTGTCCTGTTTATTATTCTCTCCAGTTTTGGTCCCCGTCTAGTTTGTCCTGATTAATTTTGATATCCTGTTTCATCATCAATCCTGTCTGTCCCGTCCTGTCCGACCCCATATGTCCGATATCTGCTCGGGCAATTGGAATTGATCTCGTCAGTCTCTGGCTCCCTGTCTTTCCACGCCAGACCGTGCGTGACTCCCCATTTCCCGTAAAATAAAAGGCTTGTGTGAGAAACGTCACGCATTTGGGTCCTGATTCTGGTTCCTGACACAGACTTAACATCCAGTGGTGGCCGTTCTGTTTACACCTATGCCTTCATTCCAGGTTGAATTAGTGATGTGCTCGATTGACATGTTTTTTAGGGATTCTTTTTTTTTGCTTCTTTAACATTCACATATTTATTACAAACATATTATCACAAGGTTGAGTAAACAGTACATTCAAATTGTTCAATACATTGAAACACCAAGAGAGAAAACGGGAAAATAAAACATGCTAAATGAAATTTATCTTATTTTGTTTCTTAAAAAATACCAATTGGGTCACAACCAGACTCTTTTCCCAATCAATTGAACATATTTCATCCGAAAAGACATGACACATGGAACAGATACATTATCCTTTTTACACAGTCCTTTACTTTGATAACAATTGTTGGAGAGGCTAGATTTTTCCTATCCACAGACGGTCTACAGATTTTTTGAGATCCCACGTCACTTGGATATTTGAATAACATGCAAATCCCAGGAGAGATTGCTCTGACTTTTGCATACTCACGAGGAAAAATAGGAACATTTGATGTTTCAATGAATTCTATATAAGAGTATTTTTACTGATCCCAAGAGCCAAGAAGAAATCCGAGAGCGCTCTCCATTCAGGCCCCGGTGCTGTGGAATGCTCTGCCCACTGAGATTTGATCTGCAACCTTAGTGGAAATGTTTAAATCTAGGCTTCAAACACACTTCTATTCTATAGCTTATGAATGACCCAGATTTCGCGTTGACACTGTGTATTGCACCATCAATTGGAGCCTGGTCATCCTGGAAGGGGGATTACCTCATGTGCGGTCCCTTCTCAAGGTTTCTTTATTTTCCTCATGTTGAGGTTTTTGAGTTGTTCCTTGCCCTCATGTAGTTTTTAGATCAGGGGATGATAATATCAGTAATAATAGTCTGTAGTTTGCAATAATCTGTGGTCTGTGCAGTCATTTGAGACTCCTTGTGATTAAGGGCGTCATAAATAATGATAATTTGACTTGACTTGAGGTTTTTGAGTTTTTCCTTGCCCTCATGTTGGTTTTAGATCAGGGGATGGTGTCATAATAGTCTGTGGCATGTGCAGCCCTACAAGACTCCTTGCAATTAAGGGCCAAACAAATAAACATGACTTGACTGGTCCAAACCTATTAAATCATTGAGAAACCATAATAATATTGTAGTCAAACCACTGTTTTTTACAAGTAGTAGCCTGAATCTATCCAACCCTCAATAACAATTTTATGGCTATAAAACTTTTATTGCAGCTACAGCAGTAACATACATAAAGGCAACAATTAAATCAATATTAACGGCAGTTTTAGGTAAATTATCTTTTGTGATGTGTGTTGAGCAAGTACAGCAAGTACAGCCTGGTGGCGCCCATCCCACCCCAGGCCAACAAACCTCAGACTGGGGACCTTTTGCGTGTTAGGTGAGTGTGCTAACTACGACACTACTGAAACACACAACAATACTAAAACACTAAATATCCTGGTGGTTGGTACCCTTAACCACTAGGGTCATTAAGACACCATTACCTGTGGTGTGTCTTCAGCAAGTACAGCCTGGTGGCGCCCATTCCACCCCACGTCAACAAACCTCTAACTGGGGACCTTTCGCGTGTTAGGTGAGTGTGCTAACGACGACACTACTGAAACACACAACAATACTAAAAAACTAAATATCCTGGTGGTTGGTACCCTTAACCACTAAGGTCATTGGGGCACCATTTCCTGTGGTGTGTCTTCAGCAAGTACAGCCTGGTGGCGCCCATTCCACCCCACGTCAACAAACCTCTAACTGGGGACCTTTTGCGTGTTAGGTGAGTGTGCTAACGACGACACTACTGAAACACACAATAATACTACAAAAATAAATATCCTGGTGGTTGGTACCCTTAACCACTAGGGTCATTGGGGCACCATTTCCTGAGGTGTGTCTTCAACAAGTACAGCCTGGTGGCGCCCATCCCACCCCAGGCCAACAAACCTCAAACTGGGGACCTTTCGCGTGCTAGGTGAGTGTGCTAACCACAACACTACAGAAACACACAACAATACTAAAAAACTAAATATCCTGGTGGTTGGTACCCTTGACCACTAGGGTCATTAGGATACCATTACCTGTGGTGTGTCTTCATCAAGTACAGCCTGGTGGCGCCCACCCGACCCCAGGCCAACAATCCTCGAACAGGGGACCTTTCGCGTGTTAGGTGAGTGTGCCAACCACTGCACTACGGAAACACTTTTAAACACAAGAAACACAATTTCTTTTTAAGAAAAACAAGTAAAAAAACACCCAAAAAACAATGTTAACGAAAAGGAATAGGGAGAAGCATATGCTTATTTAATCCTACCCACTCGATTTCCTTAAAAATTGCGTCTTACAGTTATCCACGTATTGAAAACACCTCACGAATGTAAATATTTACACAGGTTTTGTGAATGCATAGTCACTTTATTATCATAATATCAAATATGGCAATAGGTTGAAAATCCCTTGGACGGGCACTGCCATTGTAAGCCTCTGAAGAGACCCCCTGTCGGCCCAGTACCAATAATTTACCCATCCGGCCCCTGTAACCACGCTTTTCCTACAACGCGGCCCCCCTGTTTTAAAGATTCCAAGTTGTTTATCTCTCGAATCCAATGGATTAGCGCTTAATTGGGTGCCACCTCAAAGCGACACAAGCGATGACACGCCTTGGATAGAAACGCCGATCGTCTCATGACATCTGCCGTCCGGATGTTTCCAAGAAAAGATAAGAAAAAAACCCAATCCCGTCATGACACATTCACATGTGTGGTCAGCCCGTCATGAATATACATTGATTTTCTTAAGCAAATAGCGCGAGTGACAATTCTGGCTACTGTATCCGCTATGACGTCCGCCCCCGTGCATTATTTGCACCTACACAGACGATTTTTGGCGCTTTTTGTTGCCACAATCAAAAACTGTGTCCCCTTGTTTTGGGGTTGTGTTATTTTAATGGCCAGGCTTCCGTATCTATCTATCTATCTATCTATCTATCTATCTATCTATCTATCTATCCAGCCAATACACATAACTCTCTCTCTCTCTCTCTCTCTCTCTCTCTCTGTCTCTCTCTCTCTTTCTCTCTCACTTTATCTTTCCATCTAACTATCCACTTACCCACGTGTCTGTCTGTCCGTCCCATCTGATGTTATCAAATGTAATGTAATGTAATCTAATCTAATCTAATTCCAGAGTGTCCAAACGTTTCAAAAAGCGGCCCAAATTTGGTAAACTGAAAATGGGTGAGTGCCGACTATTCAGCCTGGCAACTGTCTTCAATAAATGAACCCTCGGTGAAAGATTTACAGTGCTTCATGATCCGCGGCGGACCTCATAGTTCGTCTTTGTAGCATTTTCGTTTGACCCGGAGGGCTTGACAAAAAAGCTGCTGCTGTTTCGTTAAAACATCTTCCAACTGCTTCACCTTTTCACAGCATTCGTTTCCAGTTAGCTTTTTGCAGTCAGCATGTTTCGTCTGGCAGTGCGTCTTGATTTTATACATTTAAAACAGCCACAGTCTCAGGGCAAAATAGATACAGTTGTTTCGGATTTCTGTGAAAAAATACTCCAATTATAACGTGTCTTGGTAGCGGCGGTCCTCAAAGTCAACTTTCCTTTTTTTTTACAGTCAAGGTGGGCTAAATTGTTCACAAGGTCAAGATAGCTAAAGGGCTACTAGCATCATCTGGTAACATTTTATAGTTTATTTTATTCTGTGGTGAACATTACTGGCGGGCCACATATTATTCATTTCATTGGACATACGTGATCTAATCTATCTTCTAAACTTCTTTATGAATCCTGATTTGTGTGTGAGTGTGTGTGTGTTCATATGTGGTTTATAGTCTCTGAAACATCTGAGCAGATTTTCGTGAAAATGTACACAGTAGTACCCCCCAAAAAAACCCTGAATGGCGAGTAATGGGCATCGCAAGGCTGTACTCGCCCATGATACACCACGGGAAGTGGTGCCTCTACGGCCCAGGTGGATCCGTGAACCGTGAACGCAAAATAAGATCTAAAAAATAGAAAAAGATTAAGAATTAAAATGAAAATAAATCAATATATGGGTAATAAACTAGTCGAAAATCCACGATACAGTGTGTACTATTCAGTAACTCTTAGTGGTAAAAAAATAAATAAATCAGGATTTAAATAATAAGCAAAAACACATGAATATTGTGTAAATGTCCATTTATTTAAATACTGCTAAGGGTACCAGAAAAAAAAAGATAACATCGAGTCTCTGTAGTTTGTATTCTTACTTAGGATTTTTAGCACTCGTTTCCGATTGCATGACAAAATATAGGGACGTCTCATGGTCGAATCATACACACTGTCCCTTTAAATCTCTAACCATCTTTCTGGGGGCCCCAAACCTCGTTTTTTTCCTAATATTTACACCCCTTTAACCGATAATCCAGTGAAATAAATGATTCAAAATAAAACTTTTAAAAAAGTGTACAAAAAAAAAAGGCAGCAAGGCTTTAAATCTAAAGCGTGATTTGAGAACAATTACTGGAAATCACATTTAGTGAGATCACTAACGCGCAACCAATCCATGATCCGGCTAAGCTAGCTAGCGATTAGTTACGCTAACCGGAACGAGCGCTCCTTGTTTACTGTAGCCCACGCAAAAGCAAGTCTCCCACTGTAGTCGTCGATGCTTAAAGGGACACTGTGTAATATTTGACCACCAGATGTCGCTGTTTCGCGTAGTACAACTGAAAAGAAGTGCTAAAAAGCACGAGGAAGATTACTCACGACGGAGCCCAAAAGGCAACGTTTTTCTTCTAATTTTTAAGGACAGAAAAAAAGAAAAAGAAAAAGGGAAAAAAGCCAGAAAAGGGAAAATAAAAGTAATAAAAAGTGAAAAGAAGAAAAAAGGAAAAGAAGACAGGAAGACAAGAAAAAAAGCAAAAATAATAGAACAAAGGAAAGAAAAAAGAATGGAATAAAGAAAAGAGAGAGGAAACAAATAAAGAAAACAGTAAAAAAAGAAAGCAGAACAGACAAAGATGTAAAAAAAAAAAAAAAAGAAAGATAAAAGAGGGAGGGCAACAAAGAAAGAAAAAAGGGAAAAAGAGAAAGGAAAATAGCAAAAAGAAATGAAAGGAAAATAAAAAAGAAATAATGTATATGAAGAGAAAATGAAAGAAAAGAAACAAGAGAGAAGAAAAAAGGAACACAGCAAGAATAAATAAAAAGATAGAGAAATTAAAAAAAGGAAAAAACAAAAAAGTGAGACAAAAAGAACAGCAATAAGACAAAGAAGACAAAAGGGAAAAAAGAAAGAAAGAAAAACAAAAATAAAAGAAAGGTAAAAAGAATAGAACAAAGAAAAGAAGACACTAAGGAATTAAAAGAAAAAGAAAGAAAAACTAGGGGAACAAAGAAAGAAAAGAGGACAAATAAAAAGACAGGAAAACGGAAAGAAAAAAGAAAAAGGAAGAGAAAACGAAAGAAGAGAAACAAAAGAGAAATAAAAAGGGTAAGAGCAAAAAATAAGTAAAAGAATGAAATGAAACAAAAATTAAAAACGAACTAAAAAGATGGGGAAAAAAGACCAGAATCTTAAAAAAAAACAAAGAAAGAAAGGAATTTGTGTTTTCAGGATACCCATAGAACCAAGATGGCAGACTATCACGACAGCTCACCGATATCAGCCTTTTCAGAAGAATCGTCACTCGCCACAGATCATAGTTCGAGAACCATTATTGGCAAGAACATTCAGGGTGAGCTCGCTAACATGCAACCAATCTATGATCCGGTTAAGCTAGCTAGCGATTTGCGACGCTAGCTGGAATTAGCGATACTGTAAAAGTAACTCTCCCACCGTAGTTAGTAATGCTTCTTTTTTTTAGCGCAACTCGACGCAGAAATAGCATTGATCTGGAGTGAAAATACAAAGTATCGGTACCAGGTATCGATAATGATATCGGAACTCTTCACGTAGCCGTAAAACACTAAAAAAACACACTGGTACCTCTCCTTATAAATGTCTCTATGTACAAAAGTTTCAGGTTACAAAGTACTTGACGGGAAAATAATATTGCTTCTAGTTACAAACGTGTTTCAGGATACAAATTCAAGAATATAGTACAGTACGCGCTGCCATTTGCCGCTTCCAAAGTTCTGAATGCCAGCATGCTCTTCGGGTCCCTGTCCCGCTCTGTAAACAGTCAGCTGTATGGTATTGCCACAAAGAGCTGTCATTCACAATGAACCCCACAAAAAACATGCAAAAAAGAAGAGGAAGAGACTTTTTCTGACCATCGAAACAAAGCAAGAGATAATAGAAAGGTGTGAAAATGCACACTGCAGTGCAGGCATAATCCCATTCCCCAATTTGAAGACATTTTGGCAAAGTGTCGAAAAGTCGGGCTATTGCTCATTATTATTGTCAAAAGCCGGCAGAAGCAGACGTCGTTGGATCAGTTTTTCAAGAAATGCGAGGCAAAAAGGTAAATTAATACTTTTATTATTTCCTTTATTCTTTGTTTTTTTTTACATTACATGTCGCTCGTTTTATGTTTATTTTGCGGTAATTTCATTTACATGTAAATTTGTATCATGTTCTGATGTTCTTTTATGATTCATTGAGAAAAATGTACTTTTGCGGGGTTTGAAACGGATTAGCGCATTTACATTCAAAATGCGTCTCTACTTACGAATGTTTCAGGTTACAAAGTTACTCGGAGAATGAATTAAATTTGTAAGTGATGGTATGTACTTGAAATAACATTTCGCGTAAACTCGCTAACGCGCAACCAATCCATGTTTGAGTTAAGCTAGCTCGCACTTTGCTACGCTAACTGGAATTAGCCCTTCTTGTTTCCGGCCATAGTTCGCAATGCTTCACAAATGTAGTAGAATTCAAGGGAAAAATGTAGTTATCTCTTAATTAGGATTAATATTGGTACCGATATCACTCGTAATGTGAGTAGATACCAGAGCCTTGTAAGTGCTTAAAATTGTTGCTATGTTTTTCTGCAGTCTTACTCAAAAAAGGTTTCAGATCATCGAACCAATTTCAATATAACGGGTGCTTGAAATCATTGAAAATGCTTGAATTTAAAACTTGTGTTTTCAAAGTTTGAAAAAAGTGTTTGAATTCTGGCTGAAGTGCTTGTAAGTCCTTGAAATTGTTGCCGTGTTTCTCGGCAGTCTGACTCAATGAAGGTTTTCAGATCATCAAATCAATTCGAATATCGCGATAGAGACCCATGGACTATTTATTTTTTATTTTTTACAAGAAGATTAAAAAAATATTTTTGGTGATGGATTTATAAGGTATAGTTGAAATACATAAAACCACTCACACCCAAAAATTATTATGTTCTCACAGGAAAATTAGCAAATTAGCCGATGTCACTTCCGGTTTCGGACTCACCAGCAGTGGCGGGAGATTCCAACATGGCGGTGCAACCCAAACAGAACCTGTCCATGGACAGCGTGTCAGAATCCGGTTTCTTAAACTTTTACTTCTCTATGCCGGAGAAACCGGACACGACTTTTCGTGTGTTCGACCGCAGCGACTACTACACGGTTCACGGGAAAGATGCGGCATTTGCTGCGAAAGAAGTTTTCAAGACAAACGGTGTCATCAAGTACTTGGGCTCTGGTAAGGTTAGCGTAAGCTAGCTAAATGCTAACAGGCTAATTTTGCTGCTTTTTCGACATCGCAAATGCATTTAAAGGGTTCCTGCGGATCCTTGAAAAGTCTTGAAATACATTGAATTCTTTATTCTAAAAATAAGGCCTTAATTGACATAATAAAAATGTTGTCACTCTTAAGAGTGCAATGGAAACATTTCAAGTCTAATAAATGTGATTTACAAAATCATTAAACATTTATTTAAAAATTCCTCTAATTCGTGTGGTGCTTTTTTCTTTTGTCTTTTTTGGTCGACTTGGTCTGAAATATGATTTAAAAACGGTATTGTTCTTTATTTGTTTTGTACGATAAGCCTAAAATAATAACATATTTGGTTAAAGTGGTTGGAAAATAGTATTTTACATATTTGCATGTGTAAAGCATATCTTAAATTATTTTTGTTTATAGACAAACATTTGGATTGTTTTTATAGTATAATATTTTGCTGTTTTGTGTACTGTCTTTCTTTCTGTCTAAAACTTCATTATTTAAATAGAGGAAATTAAAAATGTCTTTAAGCTATTTGATTCATCGAAAAAAATATTGGACCGAATCATCAATCATGAAAATAATCGTGCAGCCCTACAAACAAGTAAAAACGATGAAATGCATAAATTGACTTAGCTTTAAGTACACAACTAAAGATATAATTCAATATTTTGATTCAGTTAACTATGAACCAACCACTCAATCATGATCTTTTAAAAATGTGTTTTCTCTTTAATGATCAAATGAGGCGACAAGATTAAAATATGACATCGTCCTAGTCTTATTCAGATGCATATTTTTGATTTGGTTTGAACATTTTTTTTGACATTAACAGCAAATAAACAATGTGAGGTTTGAACAAATTTTCTCGACACTTTTAACAGCAGTTAACCAATGTGTAAAGGGCAATATTATTGTGCAAGGGCATAGCTCTGTCTTCTCAAGTGGGATTCCATCCCACCCTCCCAAACAACTTCCTCCAGTCCTCTGCCCGGGATGCTCAGGTGGGTCCTCTCCCTTCTTGCTTCTACCCTTCACAACCACCCGAATAACCAGGCCGTTGCTGCCCGGACCCCCACAGTGGAGCTCCAGTTCCCTCCTCCGGGTGGGTGGAGAGGATTCTTCTTTATGGCTGCGTCCTAGGCTTGCCGCTCGCAGATTGTATGGTACCTGCAGCCACGAGGGGGATCTGCCTGCACCTCCTTACCAGCAGGTTTCTGGAGGTCCAGATGGTGTCTTTGATGGCGGCGAGAGTGAGCCAGTCCTTGACAAAGTCGTTCTGTGACCTTTTCGACCGACTCACCCCGTAAAGCACGTACTGTGCGTCAGGGACCTCCCCTGCTGGCAAGTCTGGGAATTTTCCTAGGTGGCCGGCCATTGCCCACAGGTCCTCGGCAGCGCTGCACTCACAAAAAAGGTGCCTCACCAACTCCTGGGCGCCACAGCCAGGTCGAGGGCAGGTCGAAATCGCTGACATTCCTCGGTGGTTCATTACTGCTCTGACTGAGAGAACCTCATGAGCCACCATCCATGACAGGTCCCGTTGTCTGTTTGGGAGGGCAAGATGATTCACGTTGCTCCAAACCGTTGTAGGCTCGCCAAACGCAAGCCCCCGCACAGGACTCACTGTTGCTCGCTATATGCCCACCTTTCTAACAGGAAGAGATCCGCAGGTTCGAGAGCGTTCTCCATTCTGGCCCAGGTGCTGTGTAATGCTCTTCCCTCTGAGATTCGCTCTGCAACCTTAGTGAAACTGTTTAAATCTAGTCTTAAAACACACTTCTATTCTATAGCATATGAATACCCTATTTTTTATGTTGACAATATAAGGGGATGGTGTCATAATAGTCTGTAGTTTGCAATGGTCTTTGAGACTCTTTGTGATTAAGGGCTATACAAATAAACATGACTTGACTCAAAGGAATTTAAAGTCTTGAATTTAACCCTGGCATTGGTGCTATTCCTGCAAAATAGTAGAAACATTGAATTCATTTTGACTTGTTTCTGGTTTACAGGGAATCGCAAATTGGAGAGTGTGGTTCTGAGCAAGCTCAACTTTGAGGCTTTTGTGAAGGACTTGCTCCTGGTTCGGCAGTACCGCGTCGAGGTGTATCGGAATCACAGTAAAAGCAGTAAGGAGCACGACTGGAAAATTGAGTTCAAGGTTTGTGGATCAAAACATCCTGCTCAATGCAGACATTGTGGAAGTCAATAATCTTTTTAGTGTGTCAGTGCCTGGTTTTGCTGTGACAAATTCGTTTTCCCCACAGGATATATGCTATCTCTTGATGCCTGACAATTCTCATGAGCATATTATACCGAGATGTTTTATTTATTTACAAACCTGTTGTTTTATTTTCGAGATTTTTTTCTATGAGCCCTCAGGTTTCTGACCACCGCATTCTGAAAATGTATACCTACTGTTACCACAGAGTCACAAACACAGCCCAGGAAATCATTGACTGCTCTCTGTCCAGTCTGGTATAATTTTGATGGTTTTTTTCTACTTATTTTTGGATTTTTTTCCCCGCAAAATGCCATTGCACTTCTTTTCCGTTGCATTATTGTTCGGATGCACATTCAACTTTGGGGATTGACCAATATGGGTTTTCAGGGCTGATACCGATTATTTGTGTTAAGAAGGAGGTTGATAATCAATATTTGGAGCCTATGTTTGTTTGCTGTAAAAGCTTAAGATTAAAATTTGTTAATAATTAAAAAGAAAACAAAGTATATTTTTTTTATAAATTTAAATACAACTTTTGCAGTCATTTACATTATATAAATTATGACAAATATTTCACCTAAACCAAAAACTAACCATGCAGGAATCAAAATTAGGCTCAGCAGCAACTATATAGGTACACTAAACTTGGGTAGCTCCCTGAATTTTATTTTTACAATAAATATTCTAAAATGTAAATACAACCAACATGACTTAAATAAACTCAAAACAACAGAGCTCACGAATTAAAGTATGGACACTCCTGCTTAAGAACCAGTGCCTGGTGACATCGTACAGACACGCATTTGATTATCAAAAGTCCGGCGGCCCACCGGTCGTTTGAATGATTATAGGTTAAGTAATTGTATATTATTAAAACTCTCTGTGTACTAACATTCTTTGTAAATAACTCATATTTCAATGTGGGCACATGCGGCTTACAGTCAGGTGCAGCTTATGTATGTACAAAATATTGCTTTCTTTAAACGAACTAGGTGCGCCTTATAGTCCGAATTTTATGGTAAGTATCTTTGCCTAACAGTCCATTTTATGTTTCTCTGGTGAGGGATGGGCACCACCAGGCTGTACTTGTCAAAAACACCACAGAAAAGGTGCCCCTACGACCCTAGTGGTTAAGGGATCTCGTAATCTCGTTATAAACAATGTTCATTACGTAATCAATGACAAAGACAATTAAAATTAATCTGTTTTAGATATTGCAAAGTGAAGTTCTCTTGTAGCAGGAGAAAGATAGAAACCTTGATTAGCTATGTCCCTCCGAACCCCCAGAAGTCCTAATAAATGGGACTGCAACGTGGGAACGGCATCGACGGAATACAAAAAATGCTTATTTTACAGGGATACAACACTTATTTCACGGGAAATTGACAGAGAGATTGGTGCTGCGTCTTCTGTCATGCGGACCCCGAGTCTGTAGAGGAGCTAACTTGAAGGACAAAGTTCTCAATTTACCGGTTGATCTGCCTTCTTACCCTTTACTACGGTCATGAACTGATGGGCATGACCAAAAGAAAATGCCGGATACAAGCGTCTGAAAAGAGTTTGCTCCGCAGGGTGGTTGGGCTTTTTCTAGATGAAAAGCTTGGTCATCTGGGATGGACTCTGTGTAGAGTCTCTGCTGTTCCGCATTGAGAAAAGCCAGCTGAGGTGGCTCTAGCATCTGATAAGGATGTCTCCTGGGCGCCTCACCCAGGAGCTGTTCCCACCGGCCGGGGGCCCCAGAGACGACCCAGGACATGCTGGAGAGACTACGTCTCTAGGCTGGCCTGGGAGCGCCTTGGGAACCCATCGATAGGGTGGCTGGAGATAGGGAGGTCTGGGATTCCCTGCTGAGGCTGCTGCCCTGCGACCTGAACACCGGAAGATGATGCATGGACCTATTTTTGAACCTTTGCTCCTGTGAATTGTTATGGCTTTATGCAATTTCCTTGCTTTAATCGTCTCTTTATTTGTAATAATAAACCTGATCATTGATTGGCTATGGCCATGCAATTTAGCAAGGGTAGTTATTTCTTAAAAATCGCTAGATTATTAAGAATCAGTCTTAGGCATGCCTAAGACTGTTAACTTGTCACACGCACGAACGCTGCAAAGTTTTTGCACGCGGAATACTTTTTTGAGGATGTTGTATAGTGGGGAAATGCTCTTAAAAGAAAACATTTTTATTCCAGACTATAAAGTGAAAATGCCTCGAGGTCCACTGTACGTTGTGAAAAAACCCCAAAGCAGATCTATTAACGCATTTATTGACATTTGAGAATGCTTATTAAGACGTTTTCCTCTGACCCATCACCTGCTATCAACAAAAATCAACCCCAAAGTACCCCCATGCTTTCATTGCGAATGTGACATGGCCAAACCAAGAAAATAAATAGGCATGTCTTTAATATCACCTGTAAGGCTGCAACTAACAGCTATTTTAATGGTCGACCTGTCACCAACTATTAAAACAATTCGTCAAATTATTAGAGTATTCTTTGATTTGCACAATAATTAGTTAAAAATCTAAAACCAAATAGGTGCAGGGCTCGGTCAGTAAAGACGTAATTCTTATAAAAAACTTTTTAAGGGACTGGCAAATAACTAATAAAATAAACCAAGCCTAGGCTCATTAGCAGCAGGAGTATGGCAAATAAAACAAATTAGTGCATTTTGTGACGTTCATTCAGTGTTCAATTGTAAAGTGTAACATACGAACTAATGGACTCTCAAAAGTCTGAAATCAGTTTTTTTTTTTAAAAACTGACACTTTTTGTTTTTAACATTTTACAGCTGATGTTTATTTAACTGCATGCATTTAATTTCAAATAACTTTGTGAAACACAGTCGCTCAAGCTAGCGCAAGCTTTTATAGCAAAACATACACATATAAAATATACAATGCATGTCGTCGTATCAGCTTGAGTGTGAATCATACTCAGGCGAGTCTGACTTTTTCAACTGTCCAACCTCTTCTTTAAATGTTTGTGTGTCACCGATTTAGCGCTACGACACGCAAGTTCTGCTTTGCAAGCATTGCAGGTAGTCTTTTTAATGGCCGTATCCAGGCTAAAATGCTCCCAAACTTTAGAGATTTTGTTGGTACATGTAGTTGGTGCCGCCATTTCTGTTGTGTATGGTCATGCCTCTGTTGGAAAAATCAATGAATTTCTTTTTCAATTTTTTTCTAGTTTTGTCGACAGTGTTGGCTAATTGTTGCAGCTCTAATCTGCTTCTTTTAGGCCTCTCCAGGAAACCTCACTCAGTTTGAGGACATCCTCTTTGGCAGCGGTAACGGCGCACAGAGCTCTGCCGGCGTTGTCGCCGTTCGTGTCGCCTCTGGTGTGGTCGGTGTTGGCTATGTGGACGCCGGGCAACGTACTATGGGCGTTTGCGAGTTTCCCGACAATGAAGTTTTTTCCAACCTGGAGTCGTTGCTCGTCCAAGTGGGCCCTAAAGAGTGTCTCCTCACTCAGGGGGACTGCAGCGCAGATGGCAACAAGCTTAGGGAGGTTTGTACATCTTACTTTTTTCCCGTCCCCTTAGGAGTGCTTTTGTGTCTATGCCTAAACTTGGAAATGTGCTTTATCCCATGGATTTTAAACAAAAAATAAAGGAACTACTACCAGGGTTTGTACGGGTGCTTAATATTCTCAAAAAATGCTTGAATTTTATTTTTGTTTTTTTTTAAGGATTGAAAAGTGCTTTTAAACTCTGATTAAAAATGATGCCAACAATGCTCTTGTGGCTACGTTTTGGCATTTAATTTCTTCTGCCTTTGTGATTAACTGCATTAGTTTTATGGCATTCTCCTATAAAGCATCATGCCCCTCCTAATTGTTATGCTAAATAGGACATTCTACACCTAAACAGGACACTATGAAATGTGTATTAGTGCAAGGATAAGGTGTCAATTATGGACATTTATTATGGAGATTGCAAAAATATGAAGTTGGTGTTTCCCATTGGTATATTGTAATTGGAAGAACCTCTTGCAACCGAAAATATAGGCTACATATTACTTTCATTTTTACACAACACCTATATGGGGAGAGATTTGTCTCTAAAAATAAAAATATATGTGATAACTCGATCTAAAATCATTTTAATAAATGCACACGCAAGAATCGTAATCGCATATGTAACTTGCAGACGTATTTGTGGCTCTGCAAAATACATAATTCACACTGGATTTTTTTCATGTTGTTCATGTACTGTAGAAATTTCTTCAAAAGTTCTTGAATCTGGCCATGAAAAAGTTGGCCGAACCCTGCACTATGGTCCAGAGATAAAATCAAACCGGAACAAAAAAAACAACAACCACTTTTCTAAATAGTGTTGAATGCGTGCCATTGTAGAGTAATTGTGAGTGACATAAATGTTAAATGTTTTTAAAGAATCCATACATTTTCCATCATTATTTATATTATTATTAAACCTTAGTTTTGTTATTCGTCACTTCTTTATCCTCAGTTTTGTTTAAAGCACAAATCGTTTCCCCCAATTTTCCATAGTGACCATGATCTTTCCATTTGATGGGGCTGTAGGCCTAAGCTCAACCACGCTTGTATTCTTGGAAAGGTTCATCCCGGTTCAGTTGTTTCTTTTAACAGCACACGGATCATGTGTTGTTTGTTGTAAAGATAAAAACCTGAATGCAAGTATTGTATAGTCTGCTTATTGAAGGTGAATGACTGCTGTGTGTTAAAATTCACCCTCAGCAACGCGCTTTTGGTTGCGCCCTCTGCTCAGGTCGTGCAGCGTGGCGGTGTGTTGGTCTCGGACCGGAAACGGGCCGAATTCAACACCAAGGACGTGGTCCAGGACCTCAACAGGTTGCTGAGAGCCAAACGGGGGGAGACGGTGGCCAGCAACACCCTCCCGGAACTCGAAAAGCAGGCCAGTGATCTCAGTCCCACCTGTAAGTTAGGTTAATAAGTGTAATGAGCTTATTTTTTTTGTTTTTATCTGTAGGTGGCCATGTCCTGCTTGTCTGCAGCAGTTCGCTACCTGGAACTTCTTTCTGACGAGTCCAACTTCAACTCCTTTAGCTTGACTTCACTCGAACTGGGTCAATACATGAGGCTGGACAATGCTGCTGTGAGGGCACTTAACCTCTTTCAGGTGGGCTGCATCATTCACTTATGTCATTTTTGATGCATTTATTTTTTATTATTTTGATGACATCGGCGTTTTTGCAGGGTGCACCTGACGACACCAGCGGGGTTCACTCGTTGGCCGGTCTGTTGAACAAGTGTCGCACACCTCAGGGCCAGCGGCTGATCAACCAGTGGATTAAACAGCCACTTGTGGACAAAACCAAAATAGAGGAAAGGTACAATATTTATCCGTGTATAACAAACATTTTTATTAATCTGAAAAATAACTCATTGCATGCAACCACATTTTTCTGCCCACAAGACACCTATGTTCTATTTTAGTCATACTATCCAAGTCAATTACGCGGACGTTTCACAATAAATACGGTAATTCGGGATGGCCCATATGAGTTAAGCGTTGCTTTTATGCGCGATTACCAATATCTAGAATTAGTTAATGATGTTGCCGTGGACAATCCATGTCTCGCTGCGTGTCTAACTTAAGTATTTGGACGATGAATAAAAGTTGAAAGAAGCTGTTCAGTTGAGGACTTTTATTATAAAGTTACTACATGAAAATTAAACAAAGTTCACCCTGGGCCTGTGAATAGGTAAAAATCATTGCTCAAACAAGTATCAAAAATGGTTCGTCTCGGTTTTACAGGAAAGGCATGGTAAGGAAGTCAGGTCTTTACAAGAGACCTTTTGTTAAGACTAGACCCAGCTGGATTTTGAAGGTTGATTAGCAGATTCAAAGCCGGATTTACAAGAACATCCTACAGAAACACTGCTGGGAAAGCCCCGAAGAAAATGAAGGATACATTGAAACAAACGAAAACGGCAAGTAAACTATTCTAATATGTGGAATAACATAATCTGCAGTTATAACAAATAAATGATGTGTATGATTATTTATATACTGATGTGATGATTAAATAATATACAACTGGCATACTCATGCAATTATGATTAAAGATTCAGTGACTCATTTTAACATGGTAACTCGGGCTGCCAAAAGGAAGCATTCTGCATTTCACACCTATTTCAAGTTCAAAGTTGCCGATCATGCTGAAATCCATGGAAATTGAGCAGTATTGTTAGAGAATTGAAAGAGACATCTTAAAAGATGGATAAAACCAAAAAGCATGACTACGGATTTTCTAAAAGCTGAATAAAACCAAAAACCACGGCAAAGGATGTCCTGAAAGATGGATAAAACAAAAAAATACATCAAAGACGCATGGTAAGGGAAACAACTCTGGTGTATCTGCTGTTGAATTGGACTTTAAATAAATATTGTAATTTTTGTA
Organism: Urocampus carinirostris; assembly: GCF_059441175.1. Classification (NCBI taxonomy): domain Eukaryota; kingdom Metazoa; phylum Chordata; class Actinopteri; order Syngnathiformes; family Syngnathidae; genus Urocampus; species Urocampus carinirostris. The sequence continues at coordinate 20,269,097 of NC_142367.1, read as the reverse complement.
TCTATTTTGTTTATAGTTTCACAGATGCCTTAATCACCAGGGTTGTCAGAGCATTACTTCCTATGGTGTGTCAGCCTGGTGGCCCCCATCCCCCTCGTCAATAAATGTTTTTAATCATGGTTACTCAACACGTTTGTCCCTTGCATGATTATTTTGAGCCGAGGAAATTTGAAACAAAATTTTAGACCTATTTTTAGCAAAAAGTTAACAGGTGCTGATTGACTGTTTCCATTACCCTTGTGTGCATCAGTTCCAAGAATCAAACAATGTGAATTTCTGAGAGTGTAGCGCCACGCAGACGCAGGGACAGATTAGATACCATTAAAAAAGAACCATTCAAAATGCTTTTTTTGTTTTAAGAAATGAGTGCAATTTAGTTGTCCTTCCAAGGAATGCAGGATATAAGCATGCACAACAGTAGCGTGTAACTTGAGCACGAGGTTGTTTTGCTTCTTGTCTCTTACCCAATAGGTTTTATTTGGTGAATTTAATATTACCCAACAGCCTTTTGATTCTTATCTATTTTGTGTTTTTATGGTGGTGGGTGAGGGAGTGTGGTGTGTGTTGATTTTTTTTTGGGATACAAACTGAGTACATAACGGTAGGATATCTGCTGACGTGCAGGTTGGACCTAGTGGAGAGTTTGGTGTGCGATTCGGAGCTGAGGCAGACATGCCAAGAGGACCTTTTGCGGCGCTTTCCCGACCTACAGCGACTCGCCAAGAAGTTCCATCGCCGACACGCAACCTTGCAGGACTGCTATCGCGTGCACCAAGCAGTCGGAATGATTCCTGCGCTTGTCACTACTCTGGAAAGATATTCGGGTGCCAAACACTTAATGTTCTTTACATGGCGATATTGTGTCGCTTTTATTTTTTTCTGCAATATAATTTTTTTTTTTGTTCAAAGAAATCGATATGATTCCTGATGGAGGAAAAACAACAACTCTACATTATTTTCCAAAAAGTGGAGATTTGACAAATAATAGTAATAAAAAATGAGTTTCGTCCCCATAGGAAAATTTGTCCAGGGGCGGGTGGTACAGTCAGTGTTGTCGCAGCAGAGCGTGTGCCAAATGACCTATTTACAGTCTCTCTTCAAGGTACTAACCAAGTTGGACCCTGCTCAGCTTCCTGAGATGAGTCTTTCTTGGCGTGGTATGCCCGTAAACAGGTCATAAATAATGCCCTCATAGTCCATAGCAGGCGATTTTAGGTTCAGAGCTTTGGTGGTGTTGAGCAGCCTAACTGTTTGGCTGGTTAATGTTTTTCATTTCACTTAAAGTGATATAACGTGTACAATTCAATTATGATAACATTTTATTTAAAATATTTTGTTAAAGGCTTTATTTTAAAAGGCTTTTATCTATTAAATGTTTATTTTGAGGCAGTTTTTTTTTAAATTTAATGTTTTATGCCCATTGTTATTCATCGAATATGAATTATGTCAGTCTTTGGCTTCCATCATAACATGTTTTCATCCGTAATCCACCGGAGCCTCCAAAGACTTCACCGCTAGCCAGTCGAGAGGGGAGGGGGGTGATAGCGGTGCAAGGACTTGAATGGACTAACCTTTTCAAGGCAGTGGAATATTTCCTTTTTTTCGTCGTTCATATTTATGTTGTTTTACTTTTTTAAATATTTTAGCGTTTTTCATTATATTCAGGCCTATTCTGTCGTTGAATAAGAAAAAGAGTTATAAAAAAGCTATAATTTTTGGGGGTGTGGTGCTTGAGCACCCTCATAAACAGGCCAGTTATTCCCTTAGTCCATAATCTACTGATGCTACAATAAATTAAAGAACCATAGAGTTGTTACATTAAAAACATCGTGCGAACGTGGTAAAGCGTTTTTGGTTAAATGTGTCTGAGCTTCTGAAACGTTCTAACACAGGATAGCCATATGGCTTTATTTGACATCATCATGGAAAGGATGATTTGTGTGTGATCGTATTTTTGATCCACAATCAAATCAAAAAGACCGATCATTAACAGTGCACAGCAGCTACCGAGCAATATATTTTTTTTAAAGTTGTCTTATTGAGGCCATGTGGTTCATACACATAAAGTACATAGGATAAAAGATTCTCTCTCTGATATCATGTACTGTACACAAATACGGCTTTATATGGTATATGAAGCCATATTAGTGGACAGTATATGGTACATTAAAAATATTTTCATGCACAATTGTTTTTTCTGCACAGCTTTAGTTCCTTTCCAACCTGTGATATTTATTTATTTCTATTTTATATATATTTTTTTAAATTCTCCTAGGCAACCATGAGGTCTTGCTGGGAGCGGTCTTCATTTCCCCCCTTAGGGACCTGCAGGTGGACTTCAGCAAGTACCAGGAGATGATCGAGACCACCTTAGACATGAACCAGGTGTGGCTCTCTTAACACTTTCAGCATTGTTCAATAAGAAATGTTTAGGATTCGCTTGGATCACTACAATAGGTGTTTCAAAGCAATATTTTCGGTCATAAAAGATGTGAGTGCTGTGGATTAAAGAGTCGATCTCAGTGTAGCTTGAACAAAGCTAGTATTTGATCAAAAAGACGAGACAAGATAAAAATGGTAATTCATCCCTTCGAATGGTTAGTTGGATTAAAACCCGATAAAAAACTATCAGTACACTTTTGTAGTATTTGATAAGGGTCATTTAATGCTACTTTTCTGTACTTAAAAGTGAATTTGTGTCTATACTTTCGACAGGACACTCTTTTTGTCTGGTCTTAACCTACTACAGTGGCTTGCGAAACTATTTGGCCCCCTTGAACTTTGTGACCTTTTGCCACATTTTAGACTTCAAACATCAAGATATAAAACTAATTTCTTGTGAAGCATCAACAGTTGGTGGGAAACAATCATGAAGTGGAACACACTTGATTGGATATTTTAAAGTTTTTTTAACATATAAAAAACAAAAAAAATTGGGTGTGCAAAATTATTCAGCCCCTTTACTTTCTGTGCAGCAAACTCTGTCCAGAAGTTCAGTGAGGATCTCTAAATGTTGATCTAAATGACTAATGATGATAAATGGAATACACATGTGTGCAATCAAGTCTCTGTAGAAATGCACCTCCACTGCGATAGACTCAGAGGTCTGTTTAAAGCGCAGAGAGCATCATGAAAAACGAGGAACACACTGAGATACTGTTGTGGAGAAGTTTAAAGCTGGATATGGATACAAAAAGATATTCCAAGCTTTAAACATCCCAAGGAGCACTGTGCAAGTAATAATATTGAAATGGAAGGAGAATCAGACCACTGCAAATGCACACCCACTTTTTCGTTTTTTATTTGTTAAAAAAGTTTAAAATATCCAATAAAGTGTGTTCCACTTCATGATTGTGTCCCACTTATTGTTGATTCTTCACAAGAAATTACAGTTTTATATCTTAATGTTTTAAATCTGAAATGTGGCAAAAGGTCACAAGATTCAAGGGGGCCAAATAGTTTCGCAAGCCACTGTATATTAAATTAGAACTTTACTGACTCAATTTGAATCAACATCAAAATGTTCGTAACGTAAATTGTATTAATTCTTTAGACTTTTATTGAATCAATTTAGATTCCTGGTAATGTTTAAAATTCAATTAAAAAACTTAATAGATCGTTTTTGTGGGCCAGAAATGTAGAAAATCCCTTATCTGCTACCTGAAGACTTTGTGGGTAGGCTATTTGTCACAATAGTACCGGCATGTCTGACCCTTTTTCTCATGAAAGGCTTTTTCAGTTCAAGTCTTCCCCAAGTTGTGTGAAACGCGCATTATTTAATACTACCACCATTTCTGGCCACCCGATTTCAAGCATCCGGCTCAGCTTCTGCAGTAATGAAATTAAATCTCAACAATCCTTTTTGCATATTCATCAATGCATTTTTTTTAATCAGCATATTATTTAATTTGCCTTGTAGATTGAACATCACGAGTTCCTGGTGAAAGCCTCATTTGATCCAGTGCTGAGTGACCTGCGGGAGAAGATGGATGCCCTTGAGAAGAGCATGCAGGCTGTGCTCACCGCCGCTGCCAGAGATCTTGGTGAGCACGCATTTAGAGTGTAAGCACGGGTCAGAGAAAGTCAACAAGCCATTAACTTCAAAATGCTTGTGGTCAAGTGCTCAACCAGCGCACACGTTTTATGACTTGCTTTGATGGCAGCGTGGAAATTTGTGTGATCATGGTTTTGAAGCGCTGATTTTTGTCGTAGCTCTACAGTGTTTTAGTAGTGTTTTATATTTTAGCAGTATTTTAGTCGCAGCCCTTTGAGACTCTTTGTGATTAAGGGCTATACAAATAAAAATGACTTGACTAGTATTTCCCGATTGGAATTTTCATAGTATTTCCATAGTTGTACTTTGTAGTATTACTGTAATGGTATTTTTTTCAGTATTCTGTCATATTTCTGTAGTATTATTATTTTTCATTATTTCTTTCGTAATATGTTTGTATTAAAGTGTAGGCGAAGAGGGTAAGGTGCGAATGAATGACGTCAGTTGGGCGACAAATGTCGCGAGAGTGCCTCTGCACTGGATTTGGGACTTACTTTTGTGAATAAATGGGGTTGACCCACAACTCCACATTTCACCCACCCTCAATTACTTTTGAGCCAAAACAAACAAAGTTTGTAGGAAGTACTGTAATAAGACAAATATAGTCAATCAACTTTTTTGGCAAAAAGGTATGACTTTTATGAATGCACCACTATTTGGAATGGCCTGGTCATGTGACTCCACCAGAGATTATTTGCACCAAAGGCTTGGGAAGAATGGTGATTACTCCATGATTTCCGATTCCCGTTCAGCTGATCTTGCGAATGACAAGTAGCATTTGTTCATGTAAACATCCTGCATTGACTGAGTTTTTCCAAAATATCCCGTTTTATTTTTTGATTTTAGGGTCATTTATATGTGTTGCCTTAGACTACACAGACACGCTATTATTTTTGAGTATACAGTAAATATAAATTGGGCTTCAGGTCCTAACTTTTCTCAAATTTTTGATTTGGAACCTATTATCTTAGAGAATCCAAAGTAGTGTCAATAGGGTAAAAATAGTCTTAGGAAAGGTAAAATTCACAAGAAAGCGCTTGTAGACTGGTCTAACTTTTAAGTGAATCATAAAATAGTGCAATGACATAAATTTCATCGGTAACAACTTGATCCCCGGTGCCAATGGGCATTTTATACAGTACTGTGACCAGACACCTGCTCTTCATTCGCTACATCTCGCTGATAAGTTTGTTTCCTGCTCCTTTTGTCATGCCGCCTAAACCATGCATCTTTCCAAACCTTTGTTCGCTCTCTCGCTCTCTTGCTGTCTCTGTCAGTAAAGCTTTAATCAAGGTGCGCCAAAAACGTGAACAAATTTAAAATAGGTACTGTTTACCTCTTTCTCTGTTTCTGTCGGAAAGTCCACTGTAATGAAGGTGCGCCCAAAAACATAGACTAATTTAAAAATACTGCCCCCCCCCCCTGCCCCAAAATTTTAAATGTGCAAGAGTAATTTGCTAATTTTCACTTTTTACAGGTGGTACTGGTCCACATTAAATGCAAAAACTGAGGGACTTCTGTAGTTTGACATTTGTTATTAGTAGAGAAATAACAGACACTCAGCAGAAATATTCCATCCCAATTCCTCTATTTTTCATATTGATAGCGGATGACACGCAATACCAGCTATACACTAAGGGTGACATATAGATCAAGATTCTGTCATGTGATAATTGTACTTGAAAGAATATGTAAGAAACAATTATTATGGTGCCGCTTCTAAACAATATGCTACACTGTTGAGACAGGCGGTGTCTCTGCTTGTACTTTTTTTAGGAAATAAAAGCTTGTGACATTTAGGGCCTTGCGGTGATTACTTTTTAGGGTTGGAGCCTGGCAAGACTGTGAAACTGGAGTCGAGCGGCGTGCTAGGCTTTTACCTGCGCGTCACCTGCAAGGAGGAAAAGAATCTGAGGAACAACAAAAAGTTCACCACACTAGACGTGCAGAAGAACGGCGTGCGCTTCACTAACAGGTTGGTGTATGCGTATTCTGGTACACTTGGTTCAGTGCCTGCCTTGCCCGGTTTGACCCAGCATATGTGTGTCCTCAGCAAGTTGAGCAGCCTCAATGAGGACTACAAGCGCAGCAGGGAGGAGTATGAGGAGGCACAAAATGCCATTGTCAAAGAGATCATCAACATCGCCTCAGGTGCGAAATCCAAAGCACGCGCTGGTTATGTCCATGCAGCTGACATTTTTTCGATAGGACTGGTGGCGATTAAGTGCATGCTCTACTCCAGAATGTTGTGCAACTTTTTTCACTGTTAGATATTTTTAATTGCCATTTACCACATTTTCTGGACATTAAGGCGCACCAGAAAACCCCAAATTGAAGTTAACAGTAATTTGAACATTTACCTTATATTTGGGATTCATATATTTAAATCCATTAAAATTCTTTAATTTTTATGTTGCACTTTCAAGGTGGAAAAGTGGTTGACTTTTGGATGAAGTGCCTGTAAATGCTTAAATTTGTTGCCATTTTTCTCATCAAGTCTCCTTAAAAATGATGCAGACACTGCGCTTTGGTGGCCTTTCTTTGGCAATGAATTTCTTCTTCCCTTGTGATTAACTGCAGCTGGCATTAGTGTGTATGGCATTGTCCTATGAAGTGTCATGGCCCCCCTAGGGGGTTCGCTCAAAAGGAAAGGTGCATGATACTATGAAGGGTGTCTAAGTGCAAGGATTGGGTATCAAGTATGGACATTCATTATGGGCAATGAGAAAGGAAAAAAGTGTTTCCTTTTGGTAAATTGTAATGGAAAAAAATTCCTGCAACTGAAAATTTAACCTACTTATTACTGTCATTTTTACCCAACATTTATATGGGGAGAGTTTTGTTTCAAAAAGAAATAGATTTGCGATTTACTCAAGATCTAAAAAAATCATGTCTTGATTAATTCATATGCAAGAGTCAAAATCGCATATGTAAATTGCAGATATATTTGTGGCTGTGTTAAATACATGATTCACACTGGATTTCTTTTAATGGGATTGGAGGAATTGGAATATCGGTTTTGAAAGTCCTTAAAATGTGCTTTAATTTTGCCATGAAAAAGGTGTGCGAACACAGTAAGCTCCGGTGCACTTTATATATGGAAGAAATAAGAAGTGCTTTACCACATTTGTTTATAGTGCTGGATCCTATACACTAGACCACCAGGAATGCAGAAAAAGGATTTAGGTCTTATCTCATTATCACACAAATTTTAGTCACAGTTCCAGATATGGTAGAGAAATGTGGCCCCCAACCTTTACCACGATTCGGTTCAATGTCTGACCGTATTCCGGCGGCCCGGCCTGATAACATCAACAATTTAGTATCATGACTAAAAATAGTGCAATGATGGGATCAAACCCAATGCCTTTTCACGTGTCGTTCTAAGTAGTCCAGTGGATAGGATCCGGCACGCTCCCAGGCGCGATCAGGGTTCGATTCCTGTTGCTTACAATGTTATGCAATTTTGGATAGTGATATATTCAGACTGATCAACCAATGCATGAATGCTTTACTTTTCTCTTTTTGGTGCAACGTTACACCCTACTGTAGATTTAGTTCCATGTGCCTTATAGTCTCGTCCGGCATATATGAAAAAAAATGTTAAAGACTAAACTAGCATGACAGCAGGAATTTTTTTTAATTATTATTATTATTTTTTAAATTTAGGCTACGTGGACCCTCTGCAAACACTTGGCGACGTGGTGGCGCTGTTAGATGCGGTAGTCAGCTTTGCCACGGCATCCGTCTCAGCCCCAGTGCCATACGTGCGCCCCCGCCTGCTGTCCGACGGCACTCGCCGCCTGCAACTGCGGCAGGCGCGTCATCCGTGCATGGAGGCGGACGCCGACACGTGCTTCATACCCAACGATGTCCAGTTCGTGCAGGGAGAGAAAAACTTTTATATTATAACAGGTGAGCTTGGAGTTATTGGTGTAAATCATATGTTGGCGATAGGGTCGCAACTTGGAATAGAGCAAATCAATTAAAGCGTTGGCAACGACTTGGATCATCAATTTATCCAGCTTTCAGCACATCTATTTAATGCAAATACGAGTGGTGCTTGTAGTATCCCTTTGGTCCTTCAGGGGGCGCCCTGAGACCGTATTTTGATGAACCAGGTAATTTAGAGCCAAATCCAATTTTATTTATACACCACTTTTCAGATACCCAAATTCAACTAAATGCGCTGTGTAACAGCATTTAATTTACAGTCAGATGAAGACATTGCAATTATGAGTAGATTAAATCATATTCGATTAAAAAAATAAACTCATACCATATAGGGTTCATTATATTGTACATAGATTTGGGTAAATACATATTAGAGCAAAATAGAATAGCATATTCGATTACAGAAGAAAGGTATTAGAATTGCGCATAACCCTGTTATAAAAAACATACTTTTTATAAAACTAACATGTAAAAATGAGAAGATCTAGTGAAACTTCAATCCCTATTATTAATATACAAAGCAAGTAAGCAACAAATATTCTAGAGTTGTTTCTGTACAGAGCAGACACTCATCACCTCAGAGGAATCCATAACTTTCAAGGTCCAATATTCTCGCACAACATTGAAAAGCCATTGACCATCCCAATTTTTTTTTAATTTCTGGAACGATTTAGATGATGACCTTAAAAAAGTGCTTTATTTACATAAAAAATTACATATTTTGAATGAATATACTAAAGAAGATGGATATAGATCAAGAGTTTCTTTGAGTGTTATGTTATACGAGTCACTAGCAATACTATTGTAAGTTTGATATGTCATTTTTCCCCCTAATTTTCCTTTGTGGGGTCAAATTCTGTTTTTTTTTTTGTTTTGAGTTTAAATACATCTTCCCTGCAAATAAATCAAATGGCTTTAAGCCTACTCTCTTTGAGCACATGTTTAAGTACTGTGTTATCGTAATAAATAGAAAGCCATAAACATACATCCGATGAAGTAACCGCATTCCCCACAAATGTTGCCTCTTTTTTTTTTTTTGCACTTCATAAAATGTATCTTCCATATTTGTTGGTGTATAGCATCACTGTATGCATTTTTCTTTATTGTTAAGCTGTTTTAAAAAAATATTTTCTATTATAGAATATTTTGTTCTTTGTGCGCCGATTTTCTCGGTTTAAAACTTCAATTTTCGAACAAATAGGAAAGTAAAAATGTGTTTAAAAAAAAAACGGATTCATCAATTATTTGCCCCAATCATTGATAATTAAAATAACCTTTTCTGTACCATGGACCAGTTCATTGATAATAATAATTTCATGTGCAGCATTAAACATATTTGTACCTTTTTAAACATAACAATTATAACATGTATAATACTAACGACTTCATAAAAATAATCAGCGTCATGTGGAACATTTGAATAACATCACACTCGCATTTTTTCATTTTCCCAACTGCTTACCCTAAGGAGGGTCATTGGGGTGCTGGGCCCATCCCATGCATGTTTTTGGAACTGGGATTGCCCAAGGACACACAACGAGTTGGCCAGTAGCTGGAATGAAATCCAGGGCCTCTCAACTGTGAGGTGGCTTGCTAACCGCAATAAACTCTGATTGCCATCGTAACGTTTAAAGCAAAACGTCATGTCTATCCTCGTGCCAAGTAATTGAGATGACAAACTCACCAAATGAATTAACCCAGTGAAAAGCTTTTTGGTGTTATGTGGTCTCAGTGTGGTTTCTTTGGTATAAATGTACCCTGTGACTCCATTTCCCAAAGTTTTTCATAGTCAAGTCATGTTTATTTGTATAGCCCTTAATCACAAAGAGTCTCAAAGGGCTGCACAGACCATAGATTATTGCAAACCACAGAGTATTATGACACCATCCCCTGATCTAAAACCTACATGAGGGCAAGAAAAAACTCAAAAACCTCAACATGAGGAAAATAAGGAAACCTTGAGAAGGGACCGCACATGAGTTAAACCCCCTTCCAGGATGACCAGGCTGCAATGGATCTTGCAATAACAAATAATACATAGATATTGTCAGCGGCAAGTTGGTTTTGCACAGTGCTCCTCAATTATTTTCTGTGTTGAATATTTTTTACATGGGGTAACTTTAGGGCCTGCTACACTTTCTGTCTATACTTCATACTAAATGCTTATACTCTGTGCTAAATGTACTGAGTGGAAGCTAAATATAAATACTACTATGCTACTGCCCTCTAGTGTAGTGGAGGTTTAATTGCACTTTAGTCAAAAAGAAGTTCCACGAACGCGCCCACACACCCCCTTCAATTGGAAATGTAGCAGTGTCCGTTAAACAATGGGTTTAAAAAAAAAAAAAAAAAAAAGAAGAAGGAACTTATTTTCCTTTCTGTGCGTCTGGGTACGGGTCCGCGGCCTGGTGGTTACAAACCACTGGTATAAAACAAAACACATTTCTAATTTTTCCATATAAAATTGGATTGATTTTTTTTTTTTTTCCCTCAAAAGTACAGTAGACACTTGGAATAAGGTGACCCGAGCTTACAATGTTTTCATGGAACTGAGTGGGCATTTTTCACACAGTATGACGTTAACAACAAATTGTTTCATGCTGCTAAAAACATAAAAAAATTGAAATTTGGTGCGTATGGCGAGTTACGTTTCCAAGATGCCTGACTGCTAGTGGTTGACGTCATATAAAATACTGGTTTGCATCAGGGAATCATGAAAAAGGCTGAACTCCTTCCCACAATGCCTTTCTCGTTATTCTGTTCTGAACACAGTATTGTGTGCTTCGTCAAGTCTTAAAAAAAGGCAATTAAAGCAACCAAGTGTTCTAAATCTATGGCCTTTCTCTCAAGTGGAAAGTTTAAATCGTTTTTTGTTAATATAAATATCTGAATTTTTACCTTTAAATGTATGTTTATAAACGTATTAAATCATATGTATGTTTATTACACAATAGTAATTACTTAATACTTTTTTCATCCGAAGTTCCAGGGTTTGGGAACACATAAATTATTTACCCTAGGTTTTTATTACCCTAACAATCCTTACCTCAAAACAGATTTATGTCTTATCCTAGGGGTCTATAGTATTTCCATAGTTAATGGATATTTGAGTCTAAATTGTCCTCAAGTGATTGCGAGTGTGAATGGTCGTTTGTGTCTTTCTGAGATTGGCTGGCAACTAGGTCAGGTTGTGCCCCGCCTGATGCCCCAAGACAGTCGAGATTAGCTTGTGACCCCACCTCGTGAGGATAAACGGCTGGAAAGGATGGATACATTTCTATTATTTGACTATGAGACACTTCATTGTTTTACTGTAATGCTTTCTGCTGAATTTTGTGGTGTTTAGTAATGAACATTTGTTTGATCGACAAACACTTGTCTCATAACATTATTTCTTATTATATTTATTTTGATTTATTAGTTGGTGCTATTTCAGTTAGTCATATTTCACTTTGTTTTAAGATAAATGAGAGCAGAGTTGATTGGATATCTACACCGCACAACTGGGGAATAAAATGTATCGACACATTTCATTTCATATTCACACTCTTGATTTGTTTTTAAATGTTAGATTCCATCACTTTTCCAAATGGGGTTACTACTATTGAAATGATTGGTCAAATCATCAGATAACTATAGATTCTCCCCCCCCCCCACACACACACATTTAGCATAAAGTTGGTTTAATTATGTGGCAAATGATGATCAACAAAAGAAAAAAATGGGACAGTGAAAAATATATAATTTATTGAACGTATTTCGGATTCGTACTAAAATAAATATGTATCTAAAACCAATTAGGCACAGTGCTCGGTCAGTAGAGACAAATCCATAAATAAACCTCCGTCAGTTTTTTTAGGGACAGGCAGATAATTAACACATTAAACTCTAATAAACATGTATCCCCGTGATCCAAAAACGGGCTCAATAGCAGCAGTAAAACAGTAAATAAAACGTGCAATTTGATAAGTCAAATGTTTCTAACTACTGATGATTATGGTTTTTTGTGTGAGCTACATGCATTTGATTTCAAATTTGTCAGGCACAAGCTCGTTTATCGTGGAATATACGCGGATAAAATTTACAATGCATGTCTCAAAACCGCATCGGCTTGAATGTTACTTGAATTTTACTGAGCCAAGTCACTGTTTCTTTCAACTATTTGAACCTAAACTTAAAACACAGTTCTATTCTATGGCATATGAAGAACCTATATTTGATGTTGACAATATCTGTGTATTATTTGCCCTCATGTAGGTTTTACATCAGGAGAGGGTGTCATAAAAGTCTGGTTTGCAATCATTTGTGGTCTGTGCTGCCCTTTGGGACTCTTTGTGATTAAGGGCTATAGAAATAAACATAACTTGACTTAACAGTCAGACCTGCTTTTTCTTTAAATATTCAGGCATCACTGAAGTGCTGTCGTAAAACATAAGGTCTGCTACGCTAAATTTGCAAGTACTCCTTTTATTTGTTGATACCAGGTTAAATGCTCCCAAACTTCAGAAGTTGGTGTTGTCGCCATCATCTTTTTATGTTACTGCTCGAGACAGAGACTCTATTCAGAGTTAGAAACACTCAGCAGAGATTATATTCATGCCTCACGCTGTCGGTAAAACATGTCTAGCGACAATATCAGACAACGGAATTGTCGACTATATTATTGATTTTTGCCCCGACCACCTCGATTAATTGTTGCGGCGTTAATTCCAAACAAAAACAAACTTGAAAATAACATGCACCCGAAATGATTGCTGAATTTTTTTATTAAAATCAAATATTTGGTCGTTTCCTTTCAGGACCAAACATGGGCGGAAAGTCTACGTTCATCCGACAGGTCGGCGTGATCGCTTTGATGGCGCAAATCGGCTGTTTCGTGCCGTGCGAGGAGGCGGAGCTCAGCGTGACTGACGGCATCCTGGCCAGGGTGGGGGCGGGAGACAGCCAGGTGAAAGGAGTCTCCACATTTATGTCCGAGATGCTGGAGACGGCGGCCATCTTGCGGTAGGTTACCTATCAACGACGCCCGGACCTGATCTTGACTAGGGCTGCAACGATTAGTCGAGGTTGTTGGGAAAAATCAATAATAGTTGACAATTCTATTGTCCCCAGACATGTTTTCCAACAGAGAGTTATATCATATAATTTTGATTGATGATTTGCTCATACGCAATAGAGTCCCTGCTTTGAGCAGTACCGTAAATATATAAAAATGGCAGTGTAAAATTCAAGTACCAGTACCAAAACTTCTGAAGTTCGGACAATTTTAGCCTGAATAAGGCTAATAAAGACTACTTACAAAATTTGTAAAGCGGACCTTGCTTGATAGAGGTAGCTTGTTGACGCAAACATTTGAAGGGCACGTTGGACCGTAGAATGAAACTCGTCTCTGTAAGATATGAGTTATGTTTAAGCCAGTACGGTTTTGATGACATGCATTGTAAATTTTATCCGCGGCTCACGGTTCACGGTTTCCTCCACCGCCAGGATTGTAGGGGCACCACTTCCTGTGGTGTCTTGGGCAAGTACAGCACCGAGGCCAATTTTCAAAACAAAGTGCAGGCAAAGTTCTTTTGTAAGAATGTCACAAAATTCTGCAAACAAGGATCTAAAGTGTTTACCACTTCGATGCCTACGGCGCTGGTGGAGAGATGGTAGAGAGTGCATTTGCTGTGTGTACAGATTTCTGCTCATCCCTACTGCTCACCCAATCAATTTTCTCCGGGTGCCTTGCCCGGGTTTTGTGGTGTTTACCGTTTGTTTTGTGGGTTTTCATCGTAAAGTTTGTCAACAGTGAACACACATTGTTTAATAAGCTTCCATATAAAGGATTCTTTAGCAACGTACGGACAAAATGTGGTCTGTTTGTGTAACGGCATGGCTGTAAACTAGTACAAACTGCTCGTTATACAATTGACTTAACCAGTTGTAAGTCCAGTGATGTCCTGGCTTCTAACAGTCTTCACATGTACCAATATAGTAAATATTTCCGTGAATTAAGTTTAATCTCCGAGCCAGTTGTACTAATGAAATGAGCCCTAGATTCTCAATCCCTGATGTACACTGTCATTGGACAGTGTACAGAAGCAGAAAAACAAAGTTTATTCAGCTTTTTTCATAATCTAAAGACATCAATGTTACTCCAACACAGGCTTGATTACTCAACCCTGCTCCATAATGTTCAAAGACTGGAGCTAAAAAAAAAAATCATGAAAGATGATCAAGAAACATTCACTCACATGGACTGAACAAAAACTGTAACATGAGTACGAGATCATGAAATATAATGCGGGCACACTAGATGCAATTGAACGAAATTTAGATGAGGAGAAAGACTGTGATTGACAAACGTATTTGAATTAAATGCATTCAGCCCAAACAACAAACATCAGTTGTTGAAACCTTTTGATTTCAAACTGTTCTAGTTCTTTAGTTACAGACTTTGCAGTTGACCTTGGAGAGTACGTCATAAAATGCACTTTTGTTCTGTTTACTGACCTGCTACTGAGCCTGTTCTTGGTTTACTAGGTTTTAATGCATTGTTTATGTGCTTGTCACTAGAAATATAGGTTTATTTATGATTTATGTTTACTGTCTTTTATTCCATTTTTGTTGAATCTGCAGTATGTTCGATAAAGATGTATATTTCATTGGACCCATTACCCTTGGGTTAGTTATCATTTTCTACATCAACTTCATTTGACTAGCCGACTGTTAAAATAATCGCTAGCCGCAGCCCTAATCTTGACGCGGATGTCGGTTCCTGCAGCTCGGCTACGGAGAAGTCGCTGGTCATTGTGGACGAGCTCGGCCGCGGAACTTCCACCTACGACGGCTTCGGCCTGGCTTGGGCCATCAGCGAGCACATCGCAGCCGAGATCGGCTGCTTCTGTCTGTTTGCGACGCATTTCCACGAGCTGACGGCGATGGCGGCGCAGCAGCCTACTGTGCACAACCTGCACGTGACAGCCTTGACGTCTCACGACACGCTCACCATGCTTTACAGAGTCAAGCCAGGTTGGTCTACAGCACACTTCCTATTCTTAGTGGTTTGGAATAGGGCTGCAACAACAAATCGATGAAATGGATTAATAAAAACGTTGGCAATGACTTAGATGATCAATTCGTTCGCTGTTGTCTCTTAGCATGTCTGTTCAATGCAAATACGAGCTTGTAGTACCTCATTTGTCTGGCAGAGGGCGTCCTGAGAACATATTTTGACGCGCCGGGTCATTTAGAGCCAAATCCTAATTTATTTACATTTCACCTTTCAGATACTGAAGTTAACCTAAATGTGCTGTATGAAAACATTCAATGTACATTAATATGCAGTCATTGCAGTTATGAGTAGATTAAGACATATTCGACCAAAAAGCTTCATATAATATCTATATATCTATCTATCTACCATGGTCATATCCCTCAAGAGGGGTGACCAACAGCTAGACAAACACATACAAGAACAAAGAAAATAAAGGGGAAAAAAATAGCAGAAAAACACGCACAAAAATGTTTGGACCATGGCCAACCCAATTGCCCAAACACCCAAACATATATAATCATATAATAATATAATATCATATAATATACAGTTCATTATTTTTGTCTTACTTGAGTTATTGTATGGAGATTTTGGGAAGTACATATGAGTAATATGGAATCGCATATTCGGTGAATGAAGAAAGCTATAATGATTATGCATAATCCTGGGTATAGAGAACAACTTCTATGTTCACTATTCTCGCACAACATCAAAAAGCCACAAATATTCGATGAAGTAATCGCATTCCTAACGTTAGCAGCTCGCTAATTGGCCACGGATGCTAGAATTAGTGGTAAGCAACACCAATTTGGACACTTAACTTTTAGCTGATATTTTCCTAAAGTGAGCCGATAGTTTTGCTGATGTGGTTGATGTCATTAGTAGCTCGCTTATCTGACTGGCTGCTAGCATGAATGGTTCTAAACACCAACACAGATATTGACTTATTAGTAAATTTTCCTAGCATTAGCAGCTAGCTTTGTCCATGGCCTGATAGTGTTAACTCAAGTCAACTCAATTTTATTTATGAAGCCCTTTAAAACAAGCACAGCTGACGACAAAGTGATGTACACAAATAAAAAAACAAAGTTAACAAAAAAAATAACTTAAATATACCATAAAATAATTAAAAAGTATAGAAGATAATAACAGGAGCAACGTCTTTTTCTGGGTCAAAAGCCAAGCGATAAAAATGCATATTAAGACTGTCAAAAATGGACAGTTTGAACCCAGTTTGAAGTGCAAGGGCAAATTGTTAGCTTTGTTAGCATTAACGGCTATTTTATCAGACTCTGTTGCTAGCTTTAGCGGTAAGAAACCCCAACGCGAACATTTACTGTTAGGAAGCTTTTTCCTAGCATAAGCAGCTTGCTTTTACGAAAGCAGTTGCCAGTTATTGGCTGCTAGCTTATCTGACTTTGTTCCTAGAGTTACACAGATGCTGATTTTTCAACAGATGTTGATTCGGATTTTTTTTCGTTTTGTGTCCTTTATATATAACTATAATTCTTTTTACTTGTTTTTTTTTTAATTTAGGGGGAAAATATCTTGTATCAAAAATGTAAGTGTAAATTGTCTGCATTGTATAGCGCTTTCCAAGTCAATAAAGATTTCCCAAAGTGCTTTACAATGTGCTTTACACTTAGATATTCACACACACTCGGATACCGATAGCAGCATTAGCCATGCAAGGCTTATCGGGGGAATTAGGGGTTCAGTGTCTTGCCCAAAGACACGGAGGAGCCGGGAATCAAACCTGCAACCTCTTTTCTTACCACTAGGAGGCACTCAATAAAATAAAATGAAAATACATCAAGTCATTTTTATTTTAGTCTAAATCACCCATCTTTACTGCTTTGGGTATGAAAATAATGAAAGCAGATAGTTGGTTGTTTTAAAATCTGTTCCAGCTCATAACTTTGGTATCTTTTAGCGCTCAGGTTATGTGTTTTGAGGGCGCACATGCCCGAATGAGTTGCGCGTGATCAAGCACGACGAAGCGTTCATCACTGGGCTCTTTTGTTTCCGGGGGCCCCCTCCGAGCGAATCGATGCTCCACATGTGCTAACGAAGGAATTCACACTCGCCAAAGTTAGAAGTCGCCAAAGGCCGCTTAGGGATTTCAGGAGAATAATTGGCCTCTGTCACGGGCTTGACTTAACATTAGACCTACGAAAAACATGGAATTTCCAAGACATGCTATTTGATTATTTCAATCTTAGAACCAGCTAGCTAAGTTCACAATACCATTTCTTATTCTTGTTCTTTTTTTGATATTTTTTCTTGAAAAATTGTCTGGTATATTTTCTGTCTTCCAGTCATCAGCAGAGTAACTAATAGTCTTCCCTTATCCAGCAGATTGCTAGATTTCATAATCAACCCGCTCCTGTAAAATTCGCCTAAGATCTCAATCCAATACGTACCCAAAGTAAATTGAATGCTGTTCTTTAACCGTTCGTAGGTAACACACTGACGTTTTGTCTGACTGCAAGTGTTTCTTACATTGAGTCATCTGAGTTGTCTGGATTTTTGTTTTTGCAATTAAATGCCTGCAGATAAGTAGCATTGGCATCTTTGCTGGAAAACAGGTGCGTTCATAGCTTGAAGCCTTACCTAGAACCTTCTCTAATTTGATCACTAGCTGAAAAACTAAACATTGTAATTTACACATTTTTTCTGGGTGGGTCAAAGTGTTTCGAAAAGTGGCAATTTGGAGACAACCAGTTTACAGCATTGAAACCAATGCAAGTGTGTATTATACTTTGGCAACATTTTATCACTATTGTGCATTCTTGCGTGTGATAATGGTGCGTAAAAATGAGTCACAAGTGGCTTTACGCATGTTTAGTTTGGGGTCTAACTTGAAAACATGCTGTACATCTGCGTATCTTATCAGAATTTTATTGGATAACCAATTTGTCATTCATGATTTGAATCGGCTAAAGGAGGCAATGTCCGTTTTATCAATACAGGCCTCTTTAGGCTAAAGCGGGTGGTGGACTGTGAAAATAAATGCCCACAATTGGCTGAGAGTGGTGTCATTGAAAAAGTCAGAGGCTATCTACCAATTGGAAATCATTTTAGGAGTCAGTTTATTTGCAAACGGGAACTATGGGGCGAAACAGACAGATTGCAAAAAGGTACGTCCAACGATGCAGAAATGCTTTTAGGCGTTTTTTTTTGTTTTGGTTTTGGTCTATGGGCATTATCTATGTTTTGGAGTAAATATTTTACACCGTTGGATTCCCTGGACTGTCGTGAATGTAACCAGATCACTTTTGTGGAGAGTAGTGTCATCAGCTGACCATAAGAGCATGCTGCTTTTGAGCTATACCGACTTTGTAGTTATCGGCTATCTTGTTTCGGAATGATAGTGATGTTTTTGTGATGAGTACCTTTTGAATGGTCAGCATATCTTGAATCCCAAGGCTTTATGCTTCCCAATTATATTTGGCATGACGTATTGACATCGTACAAACATGTATTTCTCTTTCTCAACAGTCATGAGATGAAGTAGTGCAGATAAATCATTTTGGGAATTCACTTTGTTTGGTGGGGAAACGTAAGCTAGTATTTTCTCCCTAAAATGTTAACATTCTTTCATTTTAATTTATGATGTTTTAATAGAAAAATATTTTGAATATGTGGTAAGATAATTTATTCCTCTGGCAGATATTTTCTGTTTTGAGTATTTGTTTTTTAATTCATAAAAAACATATTTAAGGCTTAGTTTTTCTTGATATACTTGAAGGCACAGTGTATCATTTGACCAGATGATGGTGTAGTGCAAATCATAGAGTGCAGGGTTTGTACTGGTGCTTCAAATCCTTGAAAATGCTTCAATTGTAATATTGTGTTTTTCAAGGATTGTAAAATGAGCTTTTGGGTGCTTTTTTGGGTATGACCACAAAAATTCTGAAAATAGTGAAATTCCAGCCCAGAATGATCCTCAGTAGGGTCGCGGGGGTGGTGGAGCCCATCCCAGCAATCATCGGGCAGTAGGCAGGGGACACCCTCAACTGGTTGCCAGCCAATCGCAGGGCACACAGGGACAGACAACTTGCTCGCTCATTCACACCTAGGGACAATTTGGACCAGCCAATTAACCTGAAATGCATGTTTTTGGAATGTGGGAGGAAACCGGAGTGCCCGGAGGAAACCCACGCAAGCACGGGGAGAACATACAAACTCCGCACAGGAAGTCCGGTAGCTGGATTTGAACCCACACAGGAGGTTCCCAAGACCTTATCATGCCTCGATTTATTTTTTTTCCCCAATGAGGCAGAGATAGTTTTTATTGGATTTTCTCGAATGTTGCTAAATTAAACTATTATGTGGGTGCATTTCCTTCCAGGCGTGTGTGACCAGAGTTTTGGCATCCACGTGGCGGAGTTGGCCTGTTTCCCACCGTCTGTGGTCGCCTTGGCAAAAGAGAAGGCAGAGGAACTGGAGGAGTTCCAGGAACCGGCTTCGTCGACCAAGGACGGCGAGCCTGATGCCAAGAAACGGCGCACGGACAAACAGGTAGGCTTGGTTTTGACATTATTTTAAAGAAATCAAAAGGATTTTTTTTTAAATAGGGATGAAAAGTGGTCCATTTTAAAGGAAATGTGTAAAATGTGGATTTTTGTTTCTCTCTGACACAATCTCCTGGCCTAAATCATGTTTGCAGCCTTAGTTAGATCATTCGTGATGCACGTGCAAGTACAGATGCTCCCCTACTTACGAACATTCGACTTACGCAAAACGGTAGATGCGAACAATTTTCTCGGGATGTCGAAAAATATCAGGACATTGCTGTAAGTTACATTTTGTTTTCCGATTAGAGGACCGTACTGTAGTGGTTCTTCCCGCCGCGTGGCGATGTGAGAGATCACCCAGCATCCACCCCAAAGAAGAAATCCGTGTCCTCTTCCAAGTTCATGTGTAAACATTCTATACCGTATCTCCAGCGCGCTAAGAACTTTGACGTTTTTATTGTTTAATATCTCGTTCATCCATTCAATATGTTTTTTGCAAAGAGGCGAGCTGTTTCTTTTGAAACAAAAGTGGAATAAGAAAGCTTGATGCGTCGAGAAAATGGTCGCAACACTTTTTTTCGGCCACTTTTTACCACGGAGGAGCAAGTCGCCTAACTCTTGAAGCTCATCTTCCAAAATTAAGTTAAACTTCACTTAATTTATCTTTATAGAGCATATTATTTTATGAAATGTTTAATTTTTCGTACAAAATACAATACAATACAGGTTGCTTATACAAGCCTTAAACATACTTATATAAACCTTAAACATACCAATTATAGCACTGAAGCAACTTGCGAACCTATCTTGTTCGTTAGTAGGGCAGGGTCTGTAGTTGGTTCCAGCTCTACTAATCATTCCAGCCTTTATTATTAAAAATAAGGCCTTAATTTCCATTAGTATGTCTGAAATCCAATTTTCAAAAGTCTTCAAAATGTGAACACATGAAAAATATTTATATTTGTTTGAACAAATGATTTAATAACATTTATTAATAGTCTTTTTTTTTCATGATTTAGCAATTTATTTTTATGGCAACATGGCGTGACCACAATAACGGAACTTCAGACGCTGCCCTACTTACGAACGAGATAGGTTCCCGATGGTCGCTATATTTCGTATGTTTGAGGTTTATATACGTATTTTCAAGGCTTGTATAAGTAACCTGGATCGTTTTTTACTTTAAAAAAAAAAATAATTATAAAATAACATGTTCTATAAAGATAAATATAGTTGTTTTTAACTTAATTTTGGAAGATGCACTTCAAGAGGTCCTCCTCCGTGGTAAAAAGTGGCCGAAAAAGAGATCCAACTATTTTCTCAACCGCATCAAGCTTTCTTATTCCAGTTTCATTTCAAAATAAACTGCTTGCCTCTTCGTTTCACTTTGCACCAACCATATTGATGGATGCACGAGATATTAAACAATAAAAATGTCAAAGTTCTTAGCGCGCTGCAGATACAGTATAGAATGTTTACACACAAACTAGGAAGAGGAAGCCGGATTTCTTCTTCAGGGTGGAGGCTGGGTGAACTCTCACAGCGCCACACGCCGGTAGAGGTGGAAAGAAGCACTACAGTAATGTCCTCTACTCTGAAAAGGTGCACACAATACAAAATTTCACAGCATTGTCAAAGTATTTTTCGAATTTTTTTTTCGTAACTCGATTGTTCGTAAGTAGGGGAGCGTCTGTATTAAAACGGGGATGAGGTTTCAGTCGGGCCTTCCAGAGCAGAAGGATGTCTTAGGTCTACCCACGATACACATAGCAACTTGGGAGAGAGATGTTTACTTTAGACTTTGGGAGAATGTACATTTAATGAGAAGTGACTGTCAGACTAATGTTTTTTGCCATGGCTACAAGCTGTGCCTGGTAATGTGTATGAGGCACTAGTGCAAGAAATATTTGTGGGGGTTTTTTTTGTTTCAATTGTGTTTATTTTTCCCTCGACTTGGTCTTAAATTTGATTTCAAAGGGCATTAAAAGAAGTCTTGTAAAAAGTCTTGAATTTAACCTGCCTTAAGCTTTAGGAACCCTGTCATCAGTCGTTTCTTAAAGCGCGGTTCCCACTCTCGATTCCCAGGTCGGAGAAGGCTTAATCCGAGATTTCCTAGAAGAAGCCAAATCGCTTCCCCTGGCCACCATGACTGAAGAGGAGGCGCAGAGAGCGTTGAGGCGAATGAAGGAAGCTCTGCTCGCCCAGAAAAACACGTACGTTTCTGAACTGCTGGCCCGCTCGCTTACTGTCGTCGCGTCGTGATTTTCTCCTTGCCACGCCAGCTTAGAAGGAAAAAAAAACGCAACTTTTTGGAGCCAAAACATCAGACTACGTAACACACAGATATTTTCTGCACTCCTTTTTTTTTTTTTTTACCGAACGAAACTCATCTTAAGTTTGCTTCAGGAGAATGCCGTTTGAGTAACTCTTACCAGAAATTTGAAAGAAAATCAACAAAACTAAAAGAAGGCTGAAGGCAAAACAAACTTAAACTTTGAGAGCTTTCAGAGAAATTTGAAGAAAAATTTAACTCACCTTTACCGTAAAAAAAAAAAAAACTGCACTTACAGAAATCTAAGAGACAAAATAACTAAGTAAACTTAAACTTCAATTTTAAGCAAGGTTAAAGAAAATCTTAAAGCTTTCTGAAAAACTTTTGAGTAAGAAAAACTAAACCTAAACTTTGGACAACTTAAAGCCCCAATGTGTAATATTTGACCACTAGATGGCACTGTGTCGTCCGGTATGAGCAGGGGCCAGCGATAGATGGCAAAGCGTGGCAGCAAGATTCCAGACAAACATGGCGCCAACTTAAATCCGGTGTAAAAGTACAAATGTCTCGACCTACGATTAAAAAATAAATAAATAAATAAATAAATGAAAATTGTTATATCAGTGCATGTATTTTTGCTTGGTATTCAAATGAATGTATATTTTTGTTACTGGATGAAAGTTATGCTGTACCACTAGGAGGCACTTAATATTAAACACTGTCCCTTTAAAGAAAAAAACTGTAAGAAACCCTTAACACTAAGTGCGCTTGAAGAGAAACTTAAACTTAAAGAAAAAAAAGCTTCATTAAATACACCTAAAAAAATAGTGAAAAACTTCAAGTAAATGTTAACTTGAGGAAAGCTTGAAGACAGTTTAAAAGTAATGAAGCCTGAAGAAAAATATAACTTAAAACAAATGTAAAGAAAGCTAAAGGAAAAGAAAGTAAAAGTTGACATAGAGAAAGCCTAAAGTAAACCCAAAGAAAAACTATACTAAACTTAAAGAAAACACAGTTAAAAGACTTAACTTAAAGAAAGTTTAAAGGGACCGTGTGTAATATTTAGTGCCTCCTAGTGGTACAAAAAACAATCTATTTGAATACTCAGCAAAAATACATGGACTATCGTAACAATGTTCATTTCTATATATGAAAAACAGGGTGAGAAATTCGTAATTCTTTAACAGTGAAATCCCCACTTCAGTGGGCGCCATGTTTGTCTGGCATCCTGCTGCCACGCCGTGCCCTGTTCGAACCAGAAAACAGTGCCATCTAGTGGTCGAATATTACACATTGTTTTGTTTTTTTTGTTTTTTAAAAGCTTGCGTGAAATTGAAAGACAATCCAACTTAAAGAACGACTAATTTAAAGACTTAAACTTTAAAGAAGAAAAATTAAACTCAAACAAAACCTGACATGAATTTAAAGAACGTTTTAAGGAGATTGTAGTTAAGAAAAACTCAATTTAAAGAAAGATTAAAGAAAGGTAGTTACCTAAGGAACTTAAACAACTCGATTAAAGTCTGTTGTTTCAAATACTGTTTTTCCCAAAAAGGTTTTTGTTATTCACACACACACCATTGCGGTTTTTTTTCTGTGAACAAAAAAGAGAAGGTTATCTTTTTTCGGTGTCTTCCTTCGCCCCGGTGTTTTCCCCCCCCACAGAAAGTAGATCCGTTTGGGACGGAACGAGCAACTTCTTGTGGTTGTCAATAAAGCTTTTTGTTTCCTCGAAGGTCTTCCGACACTCGCGAGTCATTCCCATGTATTCGAGTCGGCATTCCAAGTGCGTCAACCGAAACGCCTTTTATCGCTCGATTCCCGTCCGTATCCCGTCCTGTACTCGAAGCGCTTCCCGCCTTCCTTTTCTATACGCCTTGTCCTCGCTCGAGGTCAAAAATCCATGAACTGTCGTTAGAAAAAATCACAAGGGGAGGAATTTTCTTTCTTTTACACAGTTCAATTCCCATTTAAATCGGCGTGTTGTTTGTCTGGCATCTTGCTGCTGTGCTGTGCTCAACAAAGTGCCATCTCGTGGTCGAGTGTTACACACTGAGGCTTTAAAACGGTAACCTCATATTCGATTGGTCTGGTGAATTGATTTCAATCTATTTAAAAAAAAAAATAATAAATCAAATTATAGTAAATATATATTATGCAAATAAAAAAATTGGATAGGTCTCCAGGACTGGCCCTTTGGCCATATTTTGGCCTGTGACACAGTTTTCCCACCCCTGAGTTAAGGTACTAATAATTTTCCTTAAATCGCAATGCCCCAACACAGGTCCGCGAGCTACCCGGGTGATCTCGGGGGGGCTACCTGATGATCACTGACTCCGGTGGTCCTCGTTTTAAGGAACGGCCATCTTTGTAGTTTTTTAAAACGGCGTATATGGAAACGGCATTAAAAACGTTGGACTTATTATAACTGATTTATTCTAACACTGAAATGAAATAAATAGCATTTAGGGCAGGCGTGTCAAACATACCACGTCAAGGGTTTTAATCTGGCCTGCCAGGTAACGCTGAGAGAAGCGCAAGAGAAAAATGAGCTGCAGCTTTGAGTCCACTAGATGTCGCCAAAGCCTGGAGCTGGGTTTATTTCGTTATTTTTCTTTATCCGTCTCCCTTTCTTTATCCAGCCCTTTTTCACCTTTACTTTCTTCCTTTGTTCTAGTTTCTCCTTCTTTCTCTTTTTTTTTATTTGTTCTCTCCTCCTCTTTTTATTTTTTTTCCTCTCTCCTTGTCCTCTTTAATCTTTCCCCTTTTTTCTCCAAGTCAAGTCATTTTGTTTTCAATCTCTCTCTTCCTCCCTTTATGTTCTTTCTCCCTGCCCCCTCTTTTTTCTTCAATCTTTCCCCTTCTCTTTTTCTCTGTCCCTTGCATTTTTTTCTCCCTTTCTCTCTCTCTCTCTCTCGTTCCTTCACCCTTTCTTTCTCTCTATTTCTTCATTTTTCTATTTCTTTCTTTCAAGCTCTCTTCCTCCATCTATTTTCTCTTTCTCCCTGCCCTGTCCTTTTCAATTTTTCCCTTTCTCTTTTTTCTCCCTTTAACCCTATATTTCTTCCCCTTTTTTTCTTTTTCTTCATCTTTCCCTCATTTTTTTGCCGTTTCTTTCTCACATTCTCCTTCTTTTAGATTTTCTTGCCTACTCTTATTTTGTCGCTCTTCTCTGGCTTTTTACGCCCTTCTTTCTCCTTCACCCTTCTCTCTATGTAACTTGTTTCATCTCTCCCTCTCTTTCTCTCTTTCACCCTTTCTCTCTATTTTTTTTTCAATCTACTCATCCAGCCCCATTAGTTTTTACTATCACGTGGCCTGGAAACTCAATTGAGTTTGAGGTCCAGTTTGAAACCAATTGACTCCAAGATAAGAAAAGGCTGAACCAATTGAATGCTACAAGACACCCTCAGATCTAATAAAATTTTATTTTCTTAGAAATGGCCAGTTTCCTTTTTCCGTCTTTTTGCCTTCCGAAGAAAAAAAAAAAAACCTAACGCCCCCCTCCCCCTATCCAACCCCCGCCCCTCCCTTAAAATTAAAAAAAACAAAAATAAAACAACTAGCATCTACATAATGGTTATTGAATACTTCACAATATATTAAGTCTAGATGTTTATGGTACATGCATAAGATTCGGGGCTGCATGAGGAGCCACAGTCACCACGATACAATTGGGGGTGGGGGGGCTGCAGATCCGCTCGTAGCGTTCCAGTTTTTGAAAAATAAAATAAAAAGACCCTCTCCACAAAAAAAAAACAGGACTGCATTAAAATGTACACACACAAAAAAACAACACACGTTTGTACAAAGTGGGCTAAGTTGCCCCACCTGTCAATCCATCCGAAACGAGAGAGGGTCCTTTAGCGTTTAAAACCGGATTCTCTTTCACAGAAAGAACTCTGGTCCTGGCTCGACGGGGAGCGTCTACAGCCCGGGAGGGGAGGGGGACGAGAACCGAAGAATTAAAAATGGCCGTAGTTTACGAACCGGAAGGCGCACCCTAGAAACGGCTACGAGGTTTTGTGGTATCGCTGGGCATAACAGTAAAACATTGGCTGCAAAGAGAACCGAACCCGGGTTTCGGGAGGCGAGAGCGATTACACCTAAGCCCTAGATTAGCAGTGGTACGGATGACGTGTGAAAAGGCAGGATTTTATATCGTTATGACACTATTTTAACAGTACTTGAAATTAATGTTAGGGAATGGAGAAAACTGAAGGACAGCCTGAAATATATAGATTTAAAAAGAACAAAGTCCAATTCATCATCAGATAGAACAGAGTTGTTTTCGTTTTCATACGTTCATTCACTAACATTCATTTCTGGCACCAGTATAAAAAAGTAGTGTGATAATGAGATCAAATCAAATGCCTTTTCTTATGTCATCTCATTATCACACTATATTCAGGGTACCAGAGACTAATATTAGAGAATGGCGTCCTAAAAGATATCAATAAAGTCCGGTTTATCGTCAGATTAACCCCAAACAGTTGTTTCCCTTGTCGTGCTTCTTTGCATCTGAATCTTTCAGGACGACTGTTTTCTCTACTCTTTAACATTGGTTTCTGGCACCATGGGTAAAAATAGTGTGAATATGAGACAAATTAAATTTTGTACGTCAACTCATGATCACGCTGTTTTTCTCATGGTGCCCGAAACCAATGTCAGAGAATGGAAAAAACTGAAATTAGTCATCGGATACACTAAAGTTTTGTTTCCCTCGTCGTGCTTTTGGTTTTCTCCAGTCTCTGGCGTTTGTTTCTGGCACTATGAGTAAAACTAGTATGAAAGTGAGATCAAACGAAGGCCTTTTCAACTCAATAGTTTGTTAATGTTCGAGTCGATATATCACCAAAAATATTTGTACCAATTGGAATTATGTATTTTCAGCACGTACTATTGTACAATATTAGTATTTGAAAAAGATCAATTCGTTAGTGCTGTCAATAAATAAACCTATTTTCTTTTTTTAATTCAACTTTTAATTTACACAAAACTTCTGAAAAAAAATATCATTTTTAAATAATTCATTGTAACAATCATTCATAAACTTCGAAGAGCCGTCCCGCGAGTGACGCATCGCTAACTTGTATGTCACCTGTTTCACTAATGGTAAGCAGGAATGGGCAAAATGATACAAATATCGATACTAAGCAAGTACTTAAATTGGATCGATACATCACTCCCATTCATTTCCTCTCTTTGTAGATATCACTCCCAGTGCCCTCGGCTACTTTAAATTTTCAAGTGTGTGACTGACAGGCACACGTTAGGCGCCTCTCCCTACCAGGCCTAATGCTGCATCCTGCCTGTCAGTCAGAAAAAAGGGCATATAATCAGTAAATATTGGTATTTACTTAGATTGATACCATAATTCCCAGTGTTGCCTACCCTTAGAGGTTAGGTTTTCGCACTCTCACTGCTGCAACCCGGGTTTGATTCCCATTGCCGACACGTTTCGTGATTTTTGGTCAGCGTCATTTTTCGACAATTTACTGTAGTTTTAATTCCATTTGCCATATATATATATATATATATATATATATATAAGCAAAAACTACTTTCTGAGGGTGCGCCTTAAAGTCCATAAAATCTGGCTGATAATAAAATAAAAGACATTCAAATACAGTTAATTTTTGCTCCGAAATACAAAACTACATGATAAAGCGTTGAATTAAAATCCGCTGAGCAGAATTTTTTTTGTCCTTTTTCCCCTTTTGTTAAAAAAGCAAGAGTATGAGAGGCCGGTTGAAAAGTCAATCATACATGCTCTCACATCAAACATCATAGTCTCACACATGGACAGCTAAACTCTCATAGAAAGTCATACCCACGCACAAACACTACTATACTCGCATACACACTCTACACAATACTATCTCACAAATGTGACAATACTATAACATATACTACGATACTCTCTCAGAAACTACGAGTTTGAAAGAGTAGTAGTGTGTGCGTGTGAGAGTATAGTAGTCTGTGGGATAGTAGCGTGTGTATGAGTGTATAGTAGTGTTTGAGCATGGCTATGACTGAGTATACTTGTGCATGTGATGCTACATGTGAGAGCAAGTATAATTGACTTCCCATACAGAAGTACATCATACTTTTACACATGCGCAGCTAAACCCATGCACAAATACTACTATACTCTCGCATACACACTACTACACTTTTCACACATAACTATAAGATCTCACTTGTTCATTTACTCATACACACAGTACGATACTTTTCAACATACCCTCACACATTCAATGTGTGGGAGAGCAGAGCAGTGCATGATTAAAATGATTATGTGAGAGTATGATGTCAAACGGCTACGAATAATTTCACACATTCATAGCCATGCACAATACTCACATATTCCTATACTCTTATTACACAACTGTACTATCTCACTTATTACTATACACTCATACACACCGTACCCTTTAAAATATAGTATTATATTACGCATGTAGGAGAGTATAGAAATTGTTATGTATGGGTATGGCTGTGCATATGCGAGAGTATGTGACATGTGAGAGCAAGAATGATTTACTTCTCATACAGAAGTACTTCATACTTTTACACATGCGCAGCTAAACCCATGCACATACTACTATACTCTCTCATACACACTACGCTTCTTACACGTAACTATACTATCTCACTTGTTAATTTACACTCATACAAACAGTACAATACTTTCTAACATACTCTCACACATTCAATGTGTGGGAAAGCAGAGTAGTGTACGAGATTAAAGTAATGATTGTGTGAGTTTGTACTTCTCAAATGGCCTCTATTACAGAAAAAAATCTCTTACACAGTCATAACCATGCACAAATACTACTATACTTCTCACGCATACCTAAACTCTTATACACACACACACACACTACACAACCTTACTTATTACTATACACTCATACACACTGTACTATACTCATATTCTCTCACAAATAGAGTATAAGATTATAGAAATGGTTGTGTATGGGTATGGCTGTGCAATATGTGAGAGTATTTTACATGTGAGAGCAAGTATGATTCATTTCTCCAACGGCCTCTCATACAGAAGTGCTCCGCACACACAACATAAACACACACAAGCGAGGAATGCTTTTTTTCTCCTTTTTTTTTTGAGGGGGTTGGGAAGTCTTTTCCTCTGCCGCCCCCTAGTGGAACTCGCCACTCTTAGCGTCTATTGCGAGGCTTTGTGGGGGGTTCTCAGGCGTTTCCATGTGCGACGCATGAATGCGCGTGAGGTATGATGTCGCCCGCCAGTCTGGCGTGCCATTTTTTTTTCTTCTTCTTCAATTATGCTGCAGCGTGTTGGACTCGATGGGCGGCGCCGAATCGTAGAGCGTGTCCGTGTCGTGCGTGGGCTCCCCCGCTAGCGTGCACGGGTTGGACAACGTTCCGGCACCGCAGTCGCAGAAAAACCTGGAGAGAGGGGGAAAACCAGAGGATTCTAGCAACCTGGAATTAAAATCGGGTCCTGATTGGGAGTTTTATGACTTTCCCCACATTGACCTTTCCCAGTGAAATCCATTAAGTGTCCTATTGTCCCAGGGCGGAGTTAATCGGGAATCTGTGATGACATTATGGAGTGGCAAGCTAGCTCCTTTTCCGATAGCCGTGATAACAATCCGTTGAGCCGATTTCATATTTTATGACGTGATCCGCACAATAAAACCCTCATCTCGATTTTGAGCGCTAAATTAGTTTGGCAAAATGTAAGCTATTTCACGCGTCCTTCAAAAGATCCATGGGCAATAGGCGCCTTGCATGTGTGTGTAAATAGGTAAGTGTGAAGCACATTGTAAATATATATTGCTATAGTAGTGCAGACCATTTACCATTCGACATTTTCTCTATTAAAGGGACAGGATGTAATATTTATTGCCTTATAGTGGTACAAAAGTTTCATTCGGTAAAAGAAAAACGACATTGAATATTGGGGGAAAAATGTATCAAACATCATCCAATTGAATTTTAGAAAGAAGAATCATAGGTCAAAAGGAATTTGTACTTTTATTTGGAAATTCCTACCAAGAGGTGACCATGTTTTTCTGCCATCTTGCTGCTTTGCTGTGCTCTCTGGCACTGGTTTTTGTTCTCGCTAGACAATAGTGTATTCTAAAGGTCGAATGCCCGATTTCATTGTCACAATATGTTAACTCATTTTGTAACAATGACAATAAAGCTCTATTCTGTTCTAAATATTACAAAATTGGCCTTAAAATCTGTGTTAACAATGCTAAACTGAGTTCAAAGAGCCTTTTGTTTTTTCCCCACCCTCACCACGTTTATCTGCTTTAAAGAGATGGAAGGCTGGGGTGATTTCAGCCCACGATACGGTAAGGCAGGGTTCTTACAGTGCTTAATCCTTGAATATGCTGAAATATTAACGCAAGGATCGTAAAGTGCTTGAATTTTGGGTGAATGGCTTGTAAATGTTTAAAATGTAGCTATATTTCGCAACATGTTATTCTGAAATGACTGGTTTCCCCCCCATTGCTTCATCCCTCGTGATTAACTGCAGCTGGAATGAGTTTGTACAGCATTATCCTATGAGATGTCGTTATGCTCAAAATGTCAGGGTCATGCTAAACCTTAAAAGGGCGCTGTGGAAATTGTATTAGTCCAAGGATGAAGAATCAATTCTGGACGTTTATTAGTGAATGAAGTGGTAAATTGTAATAGAAAGCACTTCCTGTACCTGGAAATGTTAGGGAAAAATTACAATGATATGTAACTCTTATAAATGGGAAGAGATTTGTCTCAAAAAACAAGTACCTTTGAGTTTTTCCTCAAGATCTAAAAAATAGAAGGTCTTAATAACTGGACACAAAATTTAAACTTTCATATGTACAGCGCAGTTAAATTTGTGGCTCTGCAAATGACATGATTTTACACCAGATATCTTGTTAATGATAATGATGATATTGGCCTTAAATGTCCTTAAAAAGTGCTTGGATTTGGCTGTGAATTTGAGACAAGCTCCTGTTAATATCTATGAGTCATCTGAGGCCTTCCCCACTTTTGTACATTTTACTTTCTGCAATAAAAATATAAAAGTCATCGAGTAGTCTATTGAGCCACACGGTCAAGAAACATGGCAACAATTCCAAGCATTAACAAGCAACCCACCCAAAACTCAAGCACTTCATCAACCTTGTAAACGATACATTACAATTCAATCCAAGCATTTCAGGATTTACAAACCCTGTTGATCAGAAATTGTTATGACATTCTTGCATCTTTTTAACCCCCCCCAACTCAAACGTTGCAGTTGGGTGTAGCCAGAATCGAACCAAGGCCGCCGCGGTGAGAGCATCTAATCCTATCTACTGGACTACCAATGGATATAAACGACACATGAATAGGCAGTAGGTTTTTATCTCAGTATCCCTTTTTATTCACAGTACCAGGGACCAATGTTAATTTTGTTGGGCGTTTCACATGCGGCATGTGAAAAGCACTATACATTTCACAGAATATGGGTATATAGTCTTCATATATATATACAGTGGAACCACGGTTCTTGACCATAATCCATTCCAGAAGCCTGGTCGGGAACCGATTTGGTCGATCACCAGAGATCAATTTTCTAATTAAAAATAATGTAACATTGTTTTAATCCTTTCCAACACCTTGAATGTTTAGCATGAATGATCAACGTGATCATAAAGCTAACACATGCTAATCATAGGTTCGCGTTATCGTAATCTTCCGTACGAAAGATTACGCTAACATGAACGTGTAAAAATAAAAAATCAGGTCGTTTGCAAGTCATTTAGCACCACAAGTAGCTAAGCACAGCATTGGAAAGGGGGCTCCGTTCCAACACCCTGAATGTTTACCTCGAATCATAAAGCTAACCCAGGCCAATCGTACGTTTGCGTTAGCGTAATCTTCCATACGAAAGATTACGCTAACATGAACGTGTAAAAATAAAGGATAAAGAAAATAATTACGAATAGGATTTCTTACCCCGTTCCTCGATATCAAAAGCAAAAAAAGAGGCACGTGTGCACGTTGTTACAATGTATGTGTTTCACCCGGTGCGGTTAGAAGGGGGCACCAACTGTCAATGTAAACACTGAAGTTTCCGGTAAAGCTGAGTGACATACTTCAGTGTTTACATTGACAGTTGGTGCCCCCTTCTAACCGCACCGGGTGAAACACATACATTGTAACACACGTGATAAAAGTTGGTCACGAGGGGTGGGGGCCATCTACACCCGCACCGTAGTGTACGCACTCGCACATTACTGGCGTTTGAAGACAGATTTTTTTGACCGAACAGCGAAGCAAGGATTTCTCAAAATGTTTGGCCAAGCACTGATTTGTGCGAACTGAAAAGCGTTCGCGAACCGAGGTTCCACTGTATATATATATATATATATATATATTCGCATTGAAAAAATTAACTACCTTCTTGCCCTCCTCTATAACGATAACCCCAACCTGATTCCCAAAACTATAAATAATTATAAAAAAAAAACAATGAACACTAAAGGTTATGTCATGCGCTACCAAGTATTGGAGAAAAAAAATAGAAACGATTGGATTATTACTTAAACTATTCCCTCCCCAATAAACTAAATATAATTCCCAACCTAACAATAAATGAAAAACAACCCTTTAGCCTCTTCCCAACATGATTACCAGCATAGCAACATTAAAACAGCGCCAAAATAATGAAAAGATATTGGCCAACTCAACCTAGCAATAATAATAAAAACACCCCAAAAATGCATCACCAATATCTCATCAGCTGCACCGCTTATCCTTAGTCGGGTCGCTGGAGCCCATCCCAGCAATCATCGGGCAGTAGGCAGGGGACACCCTGAACTGGTTGCCAGCCAATCGTAGGGCACACGGGGACAGACAACTCACTCGCTCAACACCTAGGGACAATTTGGACCGGCCAATTCACCTGAAATGCGTGTTTTTGGAATGTGGGAGGAAACTGGAGTGCCCCAGAGGAAACCCACCCAAGCACGGGGAGAACATACAAACTCCGCACAAGAAGTCTGGAGCTGGATTTGAACCCACGCAGGAGGTTCCCATGACATGAACTGTGCCACACATGCGCTAACCACTGCGACGCCATGCTGCCCCCATGCTACGAGTGTGCGGCACAGTTCTGAGGTCATGGGTTCAGATCCAGCTACCAACCTTCCTGTGCGGAGTTTGCAAATTCTCCCTGTGCTTGCGTGGGTTTCCTCCAGGCACTCTGGTTTCCTCCCACATTCCAAAAACATGCATGTCAGGTTAATTGACCGGTCAAAAATTGTCCCTTGGTGTGAGCGAGCGAATTGTCTGTCCACGTGTCCCCTGCGACTGGCTGGCAACCAGTTCAGGGTGTCCACTGCCCGAAGATGGCTGGGATGGGCTCCAGCACCCCTACTGAGAATAAGCGGTGCAGATAATGGATGGCTGGACGGCATCATCAATATATCATTGTCAAAATAAAATAGCTGCCATTTAACACACACCAATAACACCAACATGAACTCCCCAAAAATAAAGACAAAAATAATTTCCTACCTAGTTTTGGAAAAAACAACAACAACAACAAAAAAAAAACTGATTCTATAATAAAAAAGTCCTATCCAGCATTAAAAAAACAATAACCAACATGATCCCGAACCTATCAATAATAGGTACAAAAAGACACCTATAACCCAACATGACTACCATTCCCAACCTACTAATTCAATAGCCTTAACTCCCTAAGAATGATAAATACACTAGACGATTTTCGAGGCGATTGAGAGAATTGGTGCTGGATCTGGAAGTTGTTACCGGCAGCATCTAGTATTAAACCGTAGGCATGTATTCAAAATGCATGAGGCCCATTCATTTCAAATGGTCACCAAGGTATCTAGGGAAATTTTCAGAGCGGGTCTCTGTTTCACTTGAAATTTGACCAAGGGAGAGTGGTGGATGCCAACGAGTGGATGGCTTATTTTTATGTAAGTGTTAGCATTTAGCCGTTAACATCTACTGACTAATAAGTTATGCTAACACAATTTGTTCATATTTTTATTGTTAGAATGTAGCAGTTAGCATCATTTGTTCACATTTACCTGTTATTATGACTCGTTATCTCATTGCCGACAGTGTTTACAGCTAGCATGAGCCGAACACTGCTATGGTGCTTACGGCATCGGTGGCAACGCGTACGCATGGTATCAGCCCATCCCAGCTAATAATCGGGCCGGCTATGCCAGCGCAACTCATTGCCGACAGTGTTTACAAAATCATCTTAGCTGTAAACACTGTCGGCGATGAGTTATTAGCTGGGGCGGGTGGATGCAATGCTAACTAGCAGCGCATGTAGCAACCCATAGTTATATTTAATGTGGGTCAGTTTCCTTTACATGCCACCCCTGGTTACCCACTGAAATGAATGGGCCCCATCCATGGTAAGTGGTAAATTTTCAAACCCTATTCATGCCTATGGGACAAAAAAATCTTATATTTTGGGGTCCTGCGTTGTAACGCTAACCAAAATTGCTAACCCAAGACATAGCACACAATTCCTGATGGGGCTGGAATTTACTCACAGCACTAGTGGCAATGAGTTGTGCTGTTGATTTGTGAGTATAAAACATTGAATACCTTTCCAAACTAGCATTGAAAAAAAGAAAATCTACCTTTAACTTATCTAACTTCTAAGAACCCCTTCCCAACGGATCAGATACTATTACAGAAATAGAATAATAAATGTTAGTTAAATTTAAAAGGGTCTTTAGGCAAGACACCGAACCGCTAATGCCCCCCACTGCTAGTGGTGAGTGAAGCTCATTGTAGAGTGCTTTGGGAGGTTTTTAGTGAAAAGCACGATATAAATGAGTGTTGCAATTAACGATTATTTTAATGATTGATGAATATGACTTTATAAATCACATTTTTGATTTCTTCTATAATTGAATTTAAGTTTTGGACGCATAATACAAAATTTAAATAAACAAGTATTTGACAATCAATTTAATAAAATAATTCATAGAAATGTAGGCTATCGAACTGCAAACACAAAATACACATTCCTTATTACTTAATCCAAAAATTATATTTCACTTACACTCATCATATAACGAATGTAGAAAGTGCAATAAATCAATTTTTAAAGTTTAGCTCAATTTATATTCACCCCCAAAAATGTCAACCTTAGTGTAATATGCTTAAAAGGCTGCCCCTTGTGTTGAGGTAAAGTCATTATTTATTCCCTTCTCTATTTTTGCAGCAGGTTCTGTTCCCTTGTTTACTTTCAAGTGTTTGACTGTTTCGTGCCAATTGTTTGTAATGATGCAATGTTCAATAAATGATTGGGGATGATACTTTTTGTTAAAACGGTTTTTAGGCGCCCTCTGCCGGACCAAAGTGGTACTACAATTTCACAACGAGGGTCAATGCACTTATTTGCATGGATTAACGTTTTTAGTGGGTCATAAATTACACGAAAAATTGATGAGGTAATGAGTCGCCAACACTTTCAACCAACGATTCGTTGTTGCAGCCCTTATATAAACACACAATTTACCATTTCTGACTCTTTCACTGCCCTTAAAAAATAATACAGTAGCGCATAAGCGTCCCTTACCTATCATGTCGTATAAACTCCACGTCATGTCCCTGGTGGCACTTCTTGATGCAGTTGACGCAGATGGCGTTCCTGTCTGTGGTGTTGCACGTGTGACACCTGAGCACGCAAAAACGGCGTCACGCACGATTGCTCACAAACGACGGGGCACTCTAGGAACTCGCTCACCGGTAGAAGTCGTGCATGGGGTAGCTGGTGTAGCTGGAGATCTTGTACAGGCACTGTCCTCGACTCACCGCTTTCTCGATGGCGTCCTGGTTGTTGTTGATCTTGTTGTCTTGGAGAGGAAAGTCACAAAATATCAACAATGGACGAGTATCGGTACTCTAATTTAAGCAGTTTAACCACTGTATTCCTTGTGTTGCTGCGTTGCAGTGACTAACAAGTGTCGTTTTTAACCAGCTGTTTTTGTGTTTATCAAAACTTTGAAAACTCAAGTACTGTCTTCTTGTTGTCTTGTTTCAAAGTCAGCACTTATGGCTAGCAGCTAACACAGCGATACCTCTAGTTATGAATGTCCCTACATAGAAAAGTTCCAGGTTGCAAAGTACCTGAATGGGAAAATATTGCCTCAAGTTACAAAGGCGTTTCAGGGTGTGAAGTCAAAAATGCAGTACGCTATTCGCCGCTCCCAGAGTTTCCCCAACGTTATTAAACTGTATCACTTTAAATCTACCTGGCAACCCAGTGCGAATACAGCATGCTCCCAGCATGCTCTTCGTGTTACAGTTCAGAGAGAACAAGAAGTTGTTCCGGCAAGATTAAGTGGAGGAGGATGCAGCCATCATTCGATCGGCCCAAATTGAAGACATTTTAGCCAAATTTCATGCGGTCCCGGAATCACCCGCAAAACGTGTTGACGAGTCAGGCTACAGGCTGCTTCCAAATTTCCGACAGATTTTCAGAAGCAGTCATTGGATCCATTTTTTCAAGAAACGAGGCAAAAAGGTAATTTAATTCTGAAATTAATTTTTCCTTTATGATTGTATTTTTTACATTATATGCCACTTTTATGTTTATTGTGCAGTAATGTTATTTTAATATGTTTTTGTTTCATGTTCTGATGCTCTTATGATTCAGTAAAAAAGTATACGGCAGTTTAGCGGAACTTGGAACGGATTAGCGCTTTTACATTCAAAATGAGTCTCTACTCATGAAATTTACAGATTACGGAGTTACTTCCAGGACGAATTCTACTAGTAAGTGGAGGTACCACAGTAGTACGGAAATAATGGTACTTGCTATGGTAGGCAATGCAAGTATTTGTTGCCCTCTAGTGGTCTGCTAGAAAAATGACAAATACATACATTGTTGGGTTATCAAAAAGGTACGTGTGTATTATTTGGCTACTATATGTCGTTGTATTGTGTCATGCAACCCAAAAAAATGGTGCCTAAGGATAGAAACGACAGAGTAACCCAAAAACAATTTCTAATTTTGTTGCCCAGCCGGTTCTGATTGTAGCGATGGAAACCCAATTAAAAAAATGCAAAAACCTGTTTATACAATACGTTGTGTACTTTTGCTTGTTCAAATAATACATTATCCCTTTAAGATCATCCTTGAAAATTAATTTATTTGGAGAGGAAAGGGAATATTTTGTACTAATGCTATATACATAGAGGAAAACATCAACAATTCTTATTTTTTCAAATAAAGAAGTTATGTTGGATTTTGAGAATGAGAAAAAAATAGATATTTTAATAGTACTACAATTTCTTTGAGTTAACAAGAAAGGTCCTCAACTAAGGACCTGCTAAAACATCCCTATAGGGGTTACTTAAGCTCCTCCAAAAATGATTAACTAATGACTTGCACTATATTCCATCCACATTTGCCCTAAAACAACCCCATATTTTTTTTTTTTTTTTGGGGGAGGAGAGTGAGTCGTTTGAAAATATGATGAAAATGTTAAGCAAATGTGTACAATATTATCCTCTAAATATTCAGTTTATTTTTGATACAATAAAAATATATGGCGACTTTTTTTAAAACTCACTTTGACTAAAACAAAATACACAATTTTGTTGTTTTCAAATTCAAATCAATTTCTATAAGGTTTGTTTAAATTTTACAGACAAGTTCAATCATGGGAAATAATTGAGCCCTGCCAAACACCGAAAATCAGATTAGAGTGGAAGAAGAGAGCTTTCCTCGTAGAGTATTTAAGATAGACTTAAATTAAAAGTGTTTTTTAGATAATGTTATCGCTTTATAAAAACCTGCACGCCAATGCTGCAGTTACTTCAAGTGTCCAGCAAGTGGCATTCATGGACGGAAAATAATAGTGTTTGAACGATATGCATTGGTCACGATTCATATCGATACACAGGTACCGATTCGATTTATATCACGATTTTCGATAGTTGCGGTCCTACGAGTATTGCGATCCGATATAATTGATGCTAGCGGTTTAATTTCCCCCCCACAAATACTAAAAGAATACTACTATGGTAATAAATCATTCTACAGAAATACCACTACAGTAATATTGCTTGAATCCTTTAACCACATTTCCTGTGGTGTGTCTTGGGCAAGTACATCCCTTTCCAGGCCAACAATTGTTTCCGCCCGGTCTCGAACCGAAGACCTTTTGCATGTTAGGCGAAGTTGCTAATCACGGCACTATGGAATAACTAATAAAAAAATACAGAAATACTACTAGATAAATATTGAAATGAAATGATCTGCATTTATATAGCGCTTTTCAAGTCAATGACTTCCCAAAGCGCTTTACATTGTGCTTCACATTTCCCAATAGCGGCCGTGATCTGTGCAGCCATGTAAGGCGATAACCTGCTTATTGGGGGTTCAGTGTCTTACCCGAGGACACTTCGACATGTAACACGGACAAGCCGGGATTCGAACTGGGATCCCTTAATCCTAAGACGATCGCTCTACCTCCTGAGCTACTGCCGCCCCATATTACAACGGAAATACTACTACAGTAAAACAATAAGATACTACAGACATACTATGAATTTCAACAATATGAATACAAAAAAATAAAAATCAAACGAAAATACTAAAAAAAATCACTACAGATTTAAAACATAAAATAATTCCACTATGAAAATACAACAAAATGACTATTTTGTACTTCTGGAGGAATACTACAAGATACTACTAAAATACAACTGCAGAAAGAATACAAAAATGAATACAACTAAATATCAAATGTAGTGCTTATAACGGGACCTATTGTATTATTTTCTTTAATTGAGAGCGTTTCAAAACCAATTTGATGAATCTAATCGATCTAGAAATATCAAAAAGGGCACAGTGGTTGAAAAGGCCTGCCACGTGGACCACGTTCACACTGACTTTTTACACATTAGCCTTTAAATGTGGTTGTTGTCAATGGTTAGTTAAGCTTTGTACTGTACAGTAACGTGATCTATTGCATTTCTTTAGCCTTTGATGACCTCAGAACGGATTCATCCCGTTTCCGTTCGTTTCAATGGGAAAAAGTGTTTTCGAGCGATTTACAAGTAGAAGTTCGTCCGTACATCCCACGCATTAACGCAGGCGCTAGAGCGACGCCGAACAACAAAGGGCATCTTTTTCGGCAAGCCTCCGTACCTTTCATGGTGACGTTGACGCCGGAGGCCAGAAAAAGCCCCCCGAAGCGGTTGTTGAAGATCTGGTTCCCTTCCAGGGTGGCGGTGGCGTGGTTGGTGATCTCGATCCCCGCCGCGAAGCCGTCGAAGATGCGGTTCTTTCGCAGGACGGGGTGACTGTTGGTGCTGATCAGCACGCCCGCCTGCGCGTTGCGGAAGATGTCGTTCTCCTCCAGCAGGCCTGGACACACACCCCACCCCCCAAAATGAATCGAGGGGCGCGCGACATCACCCCGGCGGCGGCGTACCTCTGCCGCCGTTGAAGATGCAGATGCCGCCGTCTCGCCCGTCGTGGATCTTGTTGCGCCTCAGCGTGGGGTTGCTGTCCGTCTTGATCCACACGCCCGCCATGGCGTTGTCGAAGATCTCGTTGTCCTCGATGAAACCCAGACCTGGCCGATCGCACGGCGAAACACGGATCAGACGTGTTTTCCCCCTCTTGGCGTGCGCTCACGACCGACGTGGCACCCACCTGAGTTGTAGACCAAAATGCCGCCGTTCTGCCCGCCCCAGATCTTGTTGCGCCGGATCTTGGGGTTGCTGCCCGTCCTGGCCCACGCAAAGGAAACCCAAATCTACCTGCGGTACTTCTTTCGTTTTCGGCGAGTGCGTCAAACGTTACCTTATCTGTACGCCCGAGTACATGTGATTGTAGATGTCGTTGTCTTCCAGCACGCCGTGGCCGTTGTCGTAGAAATACACGCCCACCTGCCGCAGAACCGATGGCGACACCGTGAAACCAAGACCTAATACGGCCTAAAATATAGTGTTTATAATTATGGCTTGTTTTTTGCATGAATGTTATTTTTTGTATCTCGTTTCTGGACTATGCCTGGTATGTTTGATTTTTATGTTTATTTGATATTCCCCGTGTAAATATTTATATATTGTTGCTTTTATTTTTTATTTTATTTCTCAATTATGCTTTGTCGTCAAGTTTGACTTTCGTTCTTATATTCATTTATAAATGTGTTTATGCATATATATCTATAATTTGTAGTTTTTATTACAATATTCCTTGTTGTTTATTTTTATTTAATTTCTGAATTATATTCTGAAATTCGATTTGACTCTGTTGTTTTGTTTCAGTAGTTATTCATTATTTTACTATTTTTCCCATGCATTTTATTTCTGAATTAGTATGTGTTAGTATCTTTTTTTCCTATATTTCATTTCAAATATTTAATTTTTATAAATTGATTGTTTTCAAATGTCTTATGGTAAATGCTGTGTGCTTTTCAAGTCATTGAAGTCCTCCCAAAGCCCTTTACAATGTGCTTTCCACTCACCCATTCACACACACACTCACGAACCCATAGTGGCGACAGCCATGCAAGGCCCCGATCTGCTTATTGAGACCATTAGGGGTTCAGTGTCTCTTTGGGTTTATATTTGCATAATCTTTTTTTTATTTCAGTATGTATTCCTTATTATTTATCTATTACGTATGTTCTGACACATGATTTTACTATACAGGTATACATTCAAATAATTGATTTTATATAATGTCGTTTATATTTGATTTTGTTATTTTATTTTGCATGTATTTAGTTTCCGCATCATATTTTCCATTTGTTTTCAAATATTTATATATAAATGTTTGACTATTTTCACAAGGATTCAGATATACATTTATGTAAACTTTTTATTTCAATATATATTTCTTATTTGCGTTTCATTTCTGAATTCTATTCTGACATTAGAATTTACTTTTATATTTTCAAATTGTTTTATGTTTACCTATGTATATTGTTGTCTTGTTTGTTTTGCTTTTTAAACAATTTTTTTTTTCAAAATATATTTCATTTCGCAGATTACGCTTCAGTGTATAGTAAGATCATGTTTCCATAGTACAATGGTTAGCACAGACGCCCATCACGCAAAAGGGCCCCAGTTTGAGACCAGGTGAAATCGTGTTACCCTGGAGAGGGATGGGTGCCACCAGGCTGTAATGGCACCCCTACAAGTTTGTGTGGTTAAGGGATTCAACCAAACATTTCAAATAATAACAAAACTAAATTTCAAATTATATTTTGATATCGGCTTCCATTTTCTAGTTTTGTGCGCATTTTTGGTTTCTCTTGAGCGTTTTTAACCAAGCTTCCTTGAGTGTGTTTGCGGGACCTGTTTGCCACTGTGGATGCGGTTCTTGCGCAGGACGGGCGTGCTGCCGGTGGTCACCCAGACGCCGGCCAACGTGTTGCTGTACACCTCGTTCTCCTCGATCACACCTTGGCCCTTCTCGTGCTGCCGACAGGACGTCGCCCGGCGTTAGGAAACGACGCCAGACGCGGCTCGAAAAAAACCCCCGGTACTCACCACGTAGATCCCGCCGTGCTGGCCGTCGTGGATCTTGTTGTGGCGCACGATGGGGCAACTGTTGGTCCTGATCTGGATCCCCGCCAGGGCGTTGCCGTAGATGTCGTTGCTCTCGATCAAGCCGCGCCCGTCGCCGAATATGTACACGCCTCCCTGGTTGCCGTTAAAAATGGCGTTGCCTCTGTAACGGCACGGCAGCGATTTTTAGAGTCCGTGGAAGACGACCAAGGCCTCTGCTCGGACACCTTTTTTTACATGTCCTAAAACTCAAGCACTTTCTAAGTCAACCTCCAGTACCAT
Organism: Urocampus carinirostris; assembly: GCF_059441175.1. NCBI lineage: Eukaryota > Metazoa > Chordata > Actinopteri > Syngnathiformes > Syngnathidae > Urocampus > Urocampus carinirostris. Next base: position 20,227,410 of record NC_142367.1, on the reverse strand, counting down.
GAAATGAAGAAACCCGCTGTGAATCGTAGATTTCGCGTACCCCGGATCTATCTGCGATTTGCATGTGTGGTTTTTAATATTTCGTGTGCATTTATCAAAGACATCTGATTTTTAAATCTCGAGTAAAGCTCTATTCTATCTGTGGCTAGGGGGGGTGGGGGGGGGGATCTCAATCTCGCCCCCCGGGAGCCAATTGCGGCACTCAGGGTGGTAGTTTGAGGCCCCTGCCTTATAATAAAAGTTAAAAGGAATTATTTGACTGCTAAATGTTGCTGTATTAGGTCAGGTGGCCAAAAGCGAGTGTTAAAACGCATCGGTGTGTGTGTGAATGGGTATGTGTGAAGCACATTGTAAAGTGCTTTGACAGGTCTTTAGTGACATGAAAAACGCTATATAAATGCAGACTACAAGGAAGAATACTAACTACGGAGACTAAAAGTGGTCAAAAAAAGAACACTTTCGGCTCAGCCTTTCCTAACGTTTTGGGGCCACCCGTAGAAGCAAGATGGTGAACAATTATGACAGCTATCCCTCTGTGAAGCTCATGTTAAGTCAAATAAATAGAAATTTCTTGAATATTTTAAAAAAATCCACCTTCATATGATATTTAATCTATTTTATCCAGGAATTCAATGCTCCTGTTGTCCTTGGGTCAGAATGAGCCACCACTTTATTGTTAAAAACGTACTTTTTCAATTTTAGATGTTTTGACTTTGCTAAGATTGGTCCAAAAACGAAAACAACTGAAATGCCGTTTTTAATTCACATTTGCATGTAAACTGTATAAAAAGTACAAAGATGTCCTTTAAAATGAGGATATCAGGAGGGGTAATCCTTTTGCCCCCCAATGAATTCCATTTTTTTACCAAAAGGGGCACCAAACAATAGAAATAGTTCCTTTAAGTAAAACCCTAGTGGATTATGGATCCCTCGATTCCAAATTAATTTGAATTCTCAATGTTTTTTTTTAATCTCATTTTGTTTAGGGAATTTTTAAAAATCAATGTTCTAAAACAGAGGCCCAACCTCACCCAGGGGCTCTGGTGGCCCCTAAGTCAATTGAAACCCCTGATCTTAAGTGTTTAAAATTAGTTATTTGCATTTAATCTTGTGCGTTTTTTTAATTTTTTTTAGTTCAAGTTATTATGTTGTCTGAAATGACAGTGTAAAGTTGTTTCTGCTTGTGGTCACTGTGGCGCAAGGGGTAAATACCTCAAATTTATTTTGGTCTAGTTTTGCTGTAATTTTTTTTTTTTTACTTTTGCTGTATTTTAACCTGTTTAAGTTTTACAAATTGTTTTTATAAAAAAAAAACTGAAAGCACTTAAATTGAGCAAGCATCATCTCCCAGTGGAATGATTAAAACTAGCATAAATATGTGCATGATTGTCACTATGTTGGATACATCTTATTATTTTTCTGCAATGTGATCTTAAATAGCTTCATCAAATAAAATGTTCTGTACTACCTCATGAACAGTATATACACAGAAAAACGAAAGATACTGAACAATGGCATGCTTCTTTGCAAAGGTAAAATGGAGCCATTTCCTGTGGCACACTAGACAAGCTATCTCGGCACACTAGTGCGCCCCAGCCCATTGGTTGAAAACCACTGTAATACAAGTAAGTTCTAAGGTCTAAAGTTAAGGGGTTAAGCAGACTCGTGACCCATGGCAACAATTTCAAGCATTTACAAGGCCTTAACCCAAAACTCAAGCACTTTCAAACCTTGAAAACATTACTAGTCAAGCATTCTCAAGGAATTTCAAGCACCCGTGCGAATTCTGGCTTACCGTATCGTGGGGTCACTGTTGGACGTGATCCACACGCCGGCGAAATTGTTGGCGTAGATTTTGTTCTCGATGAACTGGCCTCGGCCCTTTTCGTGCACGTAGATGCCGCCCGTTTGGCCGTGATGGATCTCGCAGCGCACCACGGTGGGATTGGCGTACGCTTTCACCTCGAAGCCGGCGATGCGGTTCCGGTGGATGTTGCAGTTCTCGAAATAGCCCTGGAAAGGGAGACGTTTGATGCGGTCTTTGCACACCGGAACAATTCTTACTACAAACTCTGTATACATCTTTTTAGAATCAACACATGAATTATAAATACAATAACCAATTGTCTTATTTTGCCAAAGACGCTTTAGTAGTAGACAGCCTGTTTGTGCCCCACTCCTTAAATACAGCAATCTAGTAATAACATGACAAACCTTGTTATTCCAGGAATGTGTTTCAAATTGGTAGCCCATTGCACTAATGAGGAAAACATAAGTATTTGTCAGCCTCAAAAAGATTGGTGACCTACGTAGGTTGGTAATTCATCAATATGGTCTAGAGCAGGCGTCTCCAACATGGTGCCCGTGTGTAGCTCTCTAAATCGCTTCCCTACACTGAAAGGCCTCAAATTTCTTGTACTTCAGAATACAGACGCTTGCAATACAGGTCCAAAAATAATCGCAATTTTCGTGCAGACCCAGTGCTCACGTTAAACATTCCATGTAAAAATTGAGATTGCAAGCCTTCTGAATCACCCAGATGTGTTTTCATACCCTTAATACGTTCCGAGATACTCAATGTCAAAATGTGCCAAAGACTTCTGTAACACCCCGTTAATCAAAATGGTAGCGTAGACCTTCGCCCCAATCAGTAAGGTTGGTGACCCCCGGTCAAGAGATAATTTCGTTTTGTTAGCGGTGTTCTTTTGATAAACCATTCAAGTTTACCAGGAAAAACGTGTAGAAAAGCCGAGCTAATCTAGTAACAGCGTTAGTAACCTATAACATGGTAACAAAATAGTAACTACATAGTAATAACCTTTGTTATTTCAGGACTGAAATGTATATCAACATGGTAGCCCGTCAGAATAAAAAGTTTCTCAGCTTCTAAGAAGTTGGTGGCAATATGATCTGTAGAATTTTTTATTTTTGTATCCGTTTAACAGTTCTTCACATTAGTTTACTAGCAAAAACTCCAACAAAAGCTGAGCTAATCTAGTAACAGGTTGTAATAACTTAATAATGACATGGTAATAACAAAATGCTAATCCTTTGCACTAATTAGTGACAAAGTAGTAGCGCTCAGCTTAAAAAAAGTCAGTAATCCCTGGCAAAAAACGTCTTCATCAATATGGCGTGGTGACAATTTAACAGTCCTATTCATTTTCTACTTAAGCAGGTCAGTCAATCATGTTTACCAGCAAGGACTTAAACAAAAGCTGAGCTAATTAAGTCACATGTTGGAAAATTGGCTAAATATAGCAAGCAAATCACCAGAGTTGGCAACACTTCTGCTGCTAAGCAGTCGAAGACTTTTGTTTACCATGCCGTGGTCGAACGTGAAGACGCCCACGTCCCTCCCGTGGTGGATGTGGTTGCGTCTGATGATGGGGTTCCCGTGGTTCTTGACCCAGATGCCCGCCAACGCGTTGTTGCTTATCTCGTTGTCTTCGTAGATGCCCTGAAACCGCGCGCGTGTTAGTGGTCAGTGTTTCCCATACCACATCAAGTCTTCGAGGGGTCACCTTGGCCGAATTGGTCCCGCCAGGGTCTCATTAACGATTATTAGTAAAAAAATATAATCGGGTTTTAAAATGCATATAATTGCGATATTAAAATAGATGAGGTATCTCATTTTAAAAAGATCGCAAACTGCATGGTGTGCTTCCTTTCACCCTTGTTTGTCCTCCCCGTAGAGGGGGAGGGGTGATAGGAGGCAGCAGAATAAGAACAGGTCAAGAGATAAAAATACAAGTAAGCAGAAAAAAAAGATCCTAATTTGGACTAATTTTATTGATATTAACGGCTGTAGAGCATGGTGTGTTCCTAAATGCTTTATCAGCCTACACTGGTTAAATGTTGAATTGTAAATAATTAAAGGTTCTTGTATTTAATAGTTTATTTAATAGCATTGAAGAGTTAATGTTTTAAATTTTTATCTTGTGTAGTTTGCTTTCAGGGATCTTTGTTGCTTGACTTGAAGGTTGCTTGGTATAAAAAAAAAGTTAAAATTAATTAAACGTTAACTGCAGAGTGAAAAAAGGAAGGCTAGAACATAATAGTGTATCATATTTTTTTTCTCTAAATTCTAAAAAGAGACATAATTCCCATTACTAATGATCCACTTGATATGCTTTCCCCATATTTCTTGATTTCAAATGAACAATTTTGGTGCATGAAAAAAAAACCCTTGTAGTCTTACACAGTCATTCTTGCTTTAAGTAAATAGATGCCGCATTGTTTTTCACTTAATAAGGGGATTGCAATCATTAATAAGGGGAGTAACTGGCTGAGGTTGACAGGTATGAAATAACCTCCTGTAAACCATCAAAGAAGAACCGGCATCCTGTCATAGTGCAATGACAAAAGCAGCAGTACTCATATTCTATAATGCCATTATCAAATCACTAGTACTAGTACATTTATTAAATCAAAAACACATTTTAGGCAGCACGGCGGCGCAGTGGTTAGCGCGTGTGTGGCACAGTTCTGAGGCTATGAGATCGAACCTCCTGTGTGGAGTTTGCATGTTCTCCCCGTGCTTGCATGGGTTTCCTCCGGGCACTCCGGTTTCCTCCCACATTCCAAAAACATGCATTTCAGGTTAATTGGCCGCTTCAAATTGTCCCTAGGTGTGAATGAGCGAGTGAGTTGTCTGTCTATGTGCCCTGCAATTGACTGGCAACCAGTTCAGGGTGTCCCTTGCGCACTGCCCGAAGATAGCTGAGATGGGCTCCAGCACCCCCGCGACCCTACTGAGGATAAGCGGTGCAGATAATGGATGGAAAAACCCATTTTGGTAATTTGGTCTGTTTACTTGCTGTTAGGCATGTGCCCCCGGACTCACTAAGACTGTTCACCAATCATGTTCTCTAAAATTCTATGGGAAACACCAGCGGTGCTCACTTTTCTCATTTTCCATTCCCTTACCTGTGCGTGATCCGTGATGTACAGGCCCACGTTTTCACAGTCGCTGATGTTACAGTGCTTGATGGTCGGGCAGGCCCCCTGGCCGCTCACGCACACGGCAGAACCCACTGAAACGCAGTAGGGTGACATTTTGTCCTGCGAAACGATATCAAACCCGTCGCTCTGTCTGTGGCGTAGCTTACCCGTGCACGTTGAGCGTATGATGCAATGATCGATGTTGGGACTGCAGTTGACTGTGATCTCCAGACAGTGGTGTGCGTTGTGGTGCTGGGCAGACTTATCGTCGGGGTTAAACTGAAGGAAAAAAAAACAGATTTTATGAATAATGCTCTAAACTTCTCATCTCATCTCCTTTCCTCACCTTTATGGTCATGTAGCCGACGTAAGCGTCCTCCGAGCCTTCCATGAAGACAAACGTGGAATCCCTGGTGTTTTCTATCACCACCTTGTCTGCCACTTTACCTGGCGCTAAGGGCAATGGACGACAAGCCGACATTTACCGTTTACACTCTGCTTGCAAGGGAAGTAAATTCCCCCCATTTATGAGAGGATGATATATCTCTTGGCAACCCAAAATTTGTATAATAAACAAAAATAGGACTGCAATGTAGAATAGGGCCGCACGATTAACCAAAATCTAATCGATATCGCGATGTGACGCAGTGCGAAAGGGAAACTGCAAAATAATGCGTTCTTTTCAAGGATTCATAGTTCCAGTTTGTTATTTGAGCGATGGTGTTTGGCCAACAAGAATTCTCACATTTCGTGGTTTAACAGCGCTGACAAATCAGAAGCAGGTTTCATGGCACCAGCCAATAAAGGCGAGGCAAAGTTTGCAAGATGTGTACGCGCGACCGATAGGCTGGTGCAAGCGCTAAGTTAAGCAGTCGGGTGCACAATTGGCCACCAAACCAAATGCCACGGCTCATGGCTCTAGTGACTCCACACATTGAAAATTAAATCGGATTCTGAGGAGTCAGAAAAGCGCACATAGAAGCTAATCACCAGCGGGTGCAGCCTGGATTTTTTTTATCGCGTAGGGAATTGACTGAGGCGGCGTCGGGAAAAAACGCTAACAGCTAGGCTAACAACTCTTAAGCCACCACTGCCGAACGTGGCTTGTGACCAACGCCAGATCCATTACCCATTAAACGGACGACTTGAAGCTACTACTCATGAAAAACTACTATTTTGTGTGACTGTATTTTAATAGTCACAAAAAGCTTGCAGAAGTCACGGTTACCCGATGCTAGCATATAGATTGCCCACCGCTCCCTAAATTGCTTTCTTACACTGAAAAGAGTAGCCCTCCAATTTAGTTGTACCTTTGTATAATGACAATAAAGAATACTTATTCAGCAGCAATTCCGTTTTAATTTGCAGATCTATAGTTATTTTGTGACAGTTGTATATTCTCCGTCTCTAAGGAAATCATGTCATGTTGTCACTATTTCACCAAAAACAAGCACAGAAATGCACTTTTCTTGTAAAATCGTATTGATCTGAAAAATCGCAATTAGGTTTTCTTCCAAAATCGTGCAGCCCTACTGTAGAATATAAAAACATAAAATACAAGACAATGTGTAAAGACATTTTATGAATTGCATTTATTGGAAGAGCCTAAACATTTGTTATTCTACATTTTCTAAAAATATGATTTTAGATATGCTTGTTTACAGCGGGAATGTAGTTAATACTGAGATTTTGTACATGTTTATAATCTGTAAATTTAGCGTATACCGCATTTATAACATGCGTTTTTTTTTCCTTGCCACTCAAAGCCGTGAACAGAGTTCGACCTGTGTTGCATCCAACTGCAAAGTTTGAACTGAGAAAAATAAAACAATTAGGGGTGCGCCTTATACACAAGTGTGCGTTATACACTAATGAATACATGATGTTTTCCATTTTGGAGACCATTTTATTAATCTACCGAATTTCACACAGTAAAAAAAATCTAGAACTGTAACAAACAATATATTGAAAAAAAATGTGGAACATTTGCATTAGTCAAACACTTTTTGTTGGATGGTCTTATGTTACGTTTACTGAACGTTAACATAAAATTATAATGTATAAACAGAAACAACGTTTGTGAAAAGCCAAATTACTCTGCTTATGCCTCGGCTGTTCCTGTGGCCACCTACCTGCGCCTATCATGGTAATGGGAGACTCGATGTAGATCCACTCGTCTGTGTAGATACCCGAGTGGACGAAAATGAGGCCTTCGAAGTGGGCCTCCTGGACGCCGCCCAGCGCATCTTCGATGGTGTCGTAATACTGTACCAAAAACCCAAAACATGAGTGAAATGAAAAGCGCTTGTTGCAAAAAAATAAAATCAAAATACACTCACCAACATGTTCTCTCTGCCCTTGTACCTGCCCGGATTGCTGTAGAAGTGCTCGGCGAAGCCCGGCTTTACATGGGCACCCTTGTACTGAAACACAACAACACAAGTTCTAAGAAAAACCTCAAAACATAAAAACTAGGGCTGGGGGAAAATGTCACGTTAACCATTTGCGTTACAATTTTCAATTGAAGGTGTGACGATACACAACAGAACAATTACAATTCTGCCCGTGTCAAGCCGCGCTGTTTTACCAAGTGAAGAAGAGTCACTTTTGTTTTCTGCAGCTAACGTTGAGTAGCAAAGTAGCGATGGAAAAGAGAAAGGAAAAACGTTTAGGTGGACCGTTTCGCTTTAAAACATTGCCCGATGGAATATTGACGAGGCGAAAGGGACAATGTATGCTTTGCAAAGCTGAATTGAATAACCATCGGAGCACTTCTTCCCTTGAAAGCTAAGCACCCTGGTACAGTGGGACAGTGGACCTCCTCAAACAACTTTGAATCAGTTTGGTGCAAGAGACAAGTGTTCTACAATGTTTACATATGTTTATGGAAGATTTCTCTTTGACACCACAAGATTTATGTACTTTCCCTTGACTTGGTATGCATTTTTGTTTACGACAGCTTTACAGCAAATTTACGGTTCAACAGTGTTGACATAAAGTACTTGAATATCTTTGTTATGACAGCCATCTTTGGCATTACAGTCTGTATGCATGTTTACTGTACATGGTATAGGCCTATACCATTTGGCATAATAAATGTCATCTTTTCTATGCATATTTTTCATATATATACTGCCATTTGTCATATAAATCAATTGCGATTAATCGCGATATATTTATTTCAATACTGAGATGGATTAGTTAATTTATTGTAATCGATTCCCAGCCAAAATAAAAACAAAACAAAAATGAGGCCTAAAACAAACAAAACGGCCTGTTCCCAGAAATCGCGTAAGGCCGTTGCACAATTGACATGAGAGAACACATGACATAAAGCGCAACACCATATTGCATGCTCCTCTTGAATTTATTACATATGCCTTGACGTGCCGACGAGGGACCGTTTAACTGTCGGGCCCCAAGGGTTGTTATGCGGCATTCTCGACGCAACAAATAAAGCAGTGGCTCTCGAATCATTGTATTGAAAGGCACTCGAAGGGCTACTTGTTATTTACAGATGAGTCGAATTCATGCTAAATAAAATAAATTATCCGTTTTTATTATTTGGCCTATTGCTCATTCAATAAATGATTTTACTTAGTTTTTATTTTTAAAATATTTGACTAAAAAAAGTAATCAACCCATAGTCCTAACCTATTATACTAAATTATCAAATACGTTAACAAGAGATTATCGTTTCTATATTTTTAGTTGTTTTTCTATTTAAGTAAACCACTAATAAGTTAAATAAGTTGATACGTATTTACTCGTTTTTTTACCAGGTTTTAAAATATAGTAAAACAATGCTTAACAAATGCTTTGACTAAAAAAATAAGTTCAATATTTAATAAACCAGGAAAATATTATCCTTGACATTTACAAAACTCTCAGATATCTTTTCCAGTTCAAGGATATGTTTTGCTTATAGATTTTTATCTTTAATTTACTTTAGCTTCCTTTTTTCTAAGACTTTTTTTCTTAGGTTTTTTTTGTTAAAAACATAAGACAATATGAAAATATTAAATATGAAAATGTTTTATTTTCCTAAATAAATCATTTTAATTATAGTAAAGATAAGCAAATACAAGAAATAACGAGCCAAATAATTGACAAATTGTAGGGGATTTCTTTGTGTGCTGCTGTGTCGAAGATTACCGACTACTTGGCTGCAAAAAATATTGCAATGGAAAGTAGCTAAAAAACAGAAAACTACTGTATTTTCCGCCCAATAAGGCACACCTAAAAGCCCTCAAATTTTTTAAAAAGCTGACCAGGCGCCTTATAATACGAAGATTATATATGGATCAATATGGATTCGCAACAGGTCTGGCAACTATGGTAAGCAGCCGCCAACTCCATTTCCCCCCACAGAAGTAGTGCGTGGTGCAGTCTGGGATCGATATATACAATATTTTTGGGGGGTGCGACTTAATCCAGCGCGCCTTATAGTGCAGAAAATACAGTACACTGAACTAAAATGAAAAAGAAAAACAGTGCTAACTCTAACCTAAATGTGATTGTATTATATCCCACTTACAATAATTTAAGCATTATTCCTTGCAACGTTCATTATCAATTTTGTTTTTGTCTTGTGCATTAGGGGTCTCGAACGTGATGCCCCGTAAGGAGAACACAGTAAGTAGCTCAACAGTGCAGGGTCATTGTGATTTTTTAGTAAATTGATTTTTTTCAGTGGTTGACTGAATCTATTTAACTCAATTTCCCAAAAATTTACCTAGGGTCCTAATAGCTTAAGGCAAGTAATGTAAAGACTTTATAATACCTTTCGAAACGAAATTAAAGATCAAGACGACAAAAAACACAATTGAAACATAAAAAACACAAAAGAAAAAAACACAAATATCTCTTGCACACAATCGTGCCTCGTACAGATTACCTGGCACAGTTTTTAGCCATGGCGAGAAACGTTATCATTAAATTTAAACTTAAAACATTGTCCAAAGTAGAAGTCACTGTCCCAAGTCCCTATGTGCATTGTGGGTAGACAGACCAATGACATGCGTCTGCGCTTGAAAGGCCTGACAGAAACCCCATCACCGTTTTGATAGTTCTGTTATTGAGGTCAGACGATGTTGCCACATAAGTGAACCGGTGAATTATTAAAAACGATAATTGATAAATGTTACTTAATCTTTTGAGTTCAAACAAATATAAATCTTATTCATGTGTTCACATTTTAAAGACTTTCTAAAATTGGATTATAGACATTTACGGCCTTATTTTTAAAATAATGAATTCAATGCCTTTCAATATTTTTCAAGGATCCACAGAAACCCTGCAACCTGGTAATAACATAGTAACAACATAGTAATAACATGTGAAGCTGTTATTTTCGAGAAGAATATCGAACTGGGTGGCCTTTCAAAACCTTTACAAGATCCGTGTATGGTGTGGCTACATAGTAACCAATAACCACTTACCAGCTGTTGAAAACTCTCCTTCCAGGGGTTGGGGTTTTCGTGCTCTTCGGGGCTGACCTGGTAAAAGCGTCCCGGCTCGGGGTGCATCATGGGACGCGTGTACTCAAACACCTCCATATAGAGACGTTTCCTGGGGAGGCGGGGGAGTCAGCTTCCTGCATCTCAACAATTTGGGGTGCCTTCTCACCATAATATGGGGTCGTTGGCGAGCTGGCTGAAGCGTTTGCACACGCACGCCGCTCGGCATAAATCCTGCTCCAACAAGTAGGAAAATATTTTCAGGACCACCTCGTCTGGAAGTTTCTGCTGAAGGTATTGTTCTGCTGGCGCTGCTGAAAACAACCACATGAATATATCAGAGGAGAGGCGTGAAATGGGGCAGCGATTAATAACTATTCTGGTAGTCGACTAGTCACAGACGATTTCAACGATTAGTTGAATAATCAGCTTTTATTCTTTTCCTAAATTTAGCATGAAGTTGAATTTATCATGTGGCACAAGATGAACGCAAATAAAATCAGTACAGTGGTGCCAGCACTTATGGCTAGCAGCTTACGCAGCGATACCTTTACTTATGAATGTCCCTACATAGAAAAGTTTCAAGTTACAAAATACCTGAATGGGAAAATATTGCCTCTAGTTACAAAGGCGTTTCAGGACACAAAGTCAAAAATACAGTACACTATGCGCTGCGATTAGCCACTCCCAGAGTTTCCCGAATGTAAACAAACTGGCTTTTGCTTAAAATCTGCCTGGCACCCCAGTGCACTTGGGTGCTCCCAGCATGCTCTTCGTGTCACCGTCACAGCTCCGGTGAGATACCAGGGAGGAGGACGCAGACATTATTAAATCAGCCCAAATGAAAGACATTTTAGAAAAAATCCATGAAGTCTTGAAAATTGTGCAAAGGAATCCCCCAGAAAAAGTGTTGACAAGTCGGGCTATCAAAACGTCTGTCTCTTGCATTTTTGACAGATCGTCAAAAGCAGTCATTGGATCCGTTTTTCAAGAAACGCGAGGCAAAAAAGGTAAATGAATATTTTCATTATTTTTATTTCCTCTTTGTATTTTTTATATAATGTGTCTCTCTATCTACGTTTACTGTGCGGTGATCTAATTTTACCATGAATTTGCTTCATGTTCTGATGCTCTTTTATAATTTAAATAAAACATATATGTATATACTGTACTTTTGCAGGACTTAAAACAGATTTGTGCATTTACATATAGAATGTGTCTCTGCTGATGAAGATTTCAGGTGACGAAGCTACTCAGAAAGGATTCAATTCATAAGTAAAGGTACCACTGTACAATGGAAAATACATATTTTATCGAACATACTCCAGATTAAGCAAGGTCTACTTAAAAAATGCTCCCTTTAGACGTTTTGGTCTGCATAGTTGATATTGATGCCGCCCTTTCCGAGTGTTTACGTTACCAGATAAAGACGCTAATGCACATGCGTGACTCTGAGCAGATTATATTCATGTAAAGATAGCTCTCTCTGTTGGAAAAACGTGCTTGGCGACAAGAGTCGACAATAAATTTCTATTCAACTATTCTTATCATCAATTTTTGCAGAGAATGTCGACTAATTGTTGCAGCTCCAGTGTGAAATCGACCGAATACAATACAAACCTGGCGAGTCGTGGCTTTTCGTGGACACGCGAGCCCGCTTGGCCCGATGGCCAAAGGCCTCTGTGGAGGACGTGGATGCCCCCTGCAGAAAAAGCAAAGGTTATCACGCAGAGCCACACACACACAAGCGTACGCTGCAATGAATCAAGATCATACCTCCATCAATCCCTTGCTGGGGCAGGTTGAGGCGGCAGCAGAGGCTGCGGCGCTCCTCTTGGGGAGCAACGTCTTGCGTCTGAGTTGATAGGGACTGTTCTGAGCTCCTGGACCGGACTCCTCAATCGCCATCTCTGCTGCTGCGGCTGCTGCTGCAGGAGCCTCCTCATCTGCACGCACGCACACATCATCAATATATTTATAGCACCCACACACATTGCCTGGAACAAAAGGTGCGGTGCAGAAACTCAACTGCAGCGGTCGATCATGTCAAAACGAGCTTTCTGTCAAAGGGGATTTTATAATGACAAATGTTGATCGTGCACACATGCGATCGTGATGCAGACCCCCCCAAACGAAGCCTTACGTTTTGTAGAAACGGGACGCGAGGCTAAAAGGCTCCTAAAGCCAAGTGCGTAGCAGGCAAATCCGCGGTGTAAACAAACGCAGCTAGTAGCTAGCAGCGCAGAACAAGGAAGAAGGGGTAAAGGAGACTTGAAAACTCCATAAAATGCTCACTATATAATCACGGAGAAACACATCAATGTCGTCGCCCCCGATGACGGCCGCTTCGTTGTTTTTGTTCCGCCCCAAAGATGGCAGTGCTGCCGCAGATTTACACCCCTCGGTATCGTTAGTGACAGCTGGGAATGCGGCGGCGAGAAAAAAAGAACTCCACGGCGATATTATCCAGGGAAGGACCAGTTATTTGTCCGGTCAAGCCGAGCAATATCGTCGGTGAAACGTCGGTCGTCTTGCTGCTACGCATTATGTTTAGTGGCAACCCCCCTCGACCCCCCTGCCGTTCCTCCAACCTTCCGCTAGCTAGCAGCCTAGCCGCGATACAGTCAAGCCAAACAAAGCGCGGCCTGGCCTAGGCTAAGCACAGCCGAGCCTCGGTGTTTCCTAATTGAACCAAGCGGCCTGGAGTGAGGGGTTTCGGTGTGGAGTCCACTCCAGGGGGGAGGGGTGTTTCGGCTTACCTCCGTCTCCAATGTTCCGTTCGGGCTGCACCGGGCGCGGCCTCGATACTCGCCTGGGTCTCCGGTTGGTGGCCCTGACGGAGTTCATCTGGGGAGTTGGTCGCTCGGTTCGGAACACGGAGCCGTCCTTCCAGCCGAGCTGCCGTCTAAAATTATCCCCCCACCCCACCCCCTCGGGCCCCGCCGCGCTAGCGCCCGGGCAGCCTGTCTCGACTGCGACAGAGAACCGGCAGGCGTTCGGGGTGCTATCGGCCGTTTTTCTCCGCCGTGTTCCTGCTTCCACCCCCCGTAACGCCGCTACAGTCAGCTCCGTCTCCGTCGGTGGCAGGAGGAGCCATTAACTCACACGGGAAACAATCGCGAGAGAAAAAAAGAGAAGCGCTTGTCTTTTTCGACCAATCGTAGCGGGGTTTTCATAGTCACCCTCCAATTGGGTGACACTTAACAAAGCGGCTTCATTTCCCCTATCTGTGTTTTAGAAGAACCAGCCGGCGCATTGATAAATAACCGGGGGGACAGTTACACATTAAACGTCATTGTTTTCTTCTTAAATAACACGCAAAATACTTTATTTAAATTTTAATAGACCTTGTGACGCAGAAAGTGGTATAACTCATTTATCTTAGCGAGATAGCATACTGCGTCATACTACTGACTTCAAAATCGATAATTCAATTTCCGGTCTTTTTCAGTGACTTTTTTTCACGAGTTTATTTAAATATTTTTAATACAACCAACGATTAATGATTTTTATTTGAAAAACCTGTTAATTTGTTTAAGTTGGACTAAAACAAAACAAAAAACATAATCGTGACGTCATCGCGTAGAGAAAGTAATAATACGTCGGATATGTGTTAGCCAATTTTGTTTTATTTTGGTCCAATAATTGACTCAAAAACTGTTCACACGTTTATTTTTCATGGCCACTATTGCGTTGAGAGTTTATTTGTTTTTCGTACATTGTGTTACAGATCTTCGATTAAATTGCAAACTGCTCGTATTCGTTTTGACCACTTGGGGTCGACATTTAGCCGCTTTTTATAATTATTATTATTTTTATTCACCTTAGCGCAATTATTAACATAAAATCATAATAAATATTAGACTATTTTCAAATTTAAATTATGTTAAATAGATGTTTGAAAAAGTAAATACCTAATACATTTTCACTGAAACAGAATATGTTTAAACTTCTCTCACAGTAACCATAGGATTCTAACCGTGATCTATAGCATTGATGTGAATATATAAGTTTTTACCGCATTTTATTCGTTTTTATTTTTATAATTGCAAAATTATATGAACTGTATAAAAAAATGTACTGGAGAAAAATAAAATATACTGATACGTAGTGTAAACGACCCTAAATTTACTGCAAGTGGGGAAAGAACTAAGAAAGATGCGGAAATAATTGTTTGTGTTGTCCATTTGGTTAATTAAATAAACATGTATTCAAAAATGGTCTTTGTTTTCATTCGACTATCATGCTATGAGTAAATAGGTGCCACGTTATGTTTATGATCACTTAATAAGGGGAATTGAATTCATTAACAAGGGGAGTAATACGATGAGGTTTGCAGGTCCTGTATAATGTAGTTCAACTGAAAAAGATGACACAATGTCTGTTATCCACTTACATGTGTTTTCATTGTAATTTCCACCTTACTTACGAAGAAAATACTTCATTTGAATTAGAAATATAATTAGAAACATAGAGATTGACTATTTGTTTTCTTATTTTCATAGCAATAACCGAAAAAGACATTGGCTGTCAAACATTTTCATGTAAAGCTCTTTTGGATTGGAAACGTTTTGTAATTTGTTATATCAATTATTTTGACATTTACTGACTCAACAGACCAAGTTTGGTTAGAATTAGCCCTTTTTAGGGTTCGTATGAGTGCTTGAAATAATTAAAATGCTCGAATTTGAAAGTTGTGTTTTCAAGGTTTAAAAAAGTGCTTGAATTTTGGCTGGGGTGCTTGCAAGTGCTTGGAATTCTTTCCATGTTTCTCGGAAATCTGCTTAACTCCTTGCCGTTCCAACTTTTGATAAAGAAATACGTGTCTGTACGGTGAAACCAGTTCACCACGCATTAAATCGGGAAAAATAAAACGAGTTTGCTTAAAATGATGCCACCAATGCTTTGTGGGGGTTTGGTTTGCCAATGCATGTTTTCTTGTCTCGTGATTAACGGCAGCTGGCATAAGTTTTAATAGTGTTGTCATGCAAAGCGTCATTGGCCCCCTTTGCGCCCCACTCCCTACAAGTGTGACGTAGCCAAGCTGCGCACGCATTGTTGAGTCAGTAACCTATCAAAAAAAGCACAAATTATGTGTAAGAAGCCAGATAGCAACTTCATTTTATGGCTCCAAGTCAACAACAACAGCAAAAACCATCTATTCATCAACACCGCACATAAGATATCGTAAAAAAATGTTTACCCCCTTCCCAATTTCTGTGTTTTTTGCATATTTGTCACTCATAAAGGTTTCAGATCATCAAACCAATTTTTATATCACACTGAGTGAGACAACCGGGGAAACACAAAATACAATTTTGAAATGTTGATTCTATTTATTAAGGCTGAAAGTTGTGTTTTCAAGGTTTGAAAAAGTGCTTACATTTTGGCTAAACATCGACTACTCCAAAAGTGAGACAACGGCTTATCCAAGAGGTTACAAAAGAACCTTAAAAAACTGGAACTGCAGGCCTCGATAAAGTCAGTGTTCATGACACCACGAAAAGAAAGACACTGGCCAAAAATGGAATCCATAGGAGAATTCTCAGGCAAATACCACTGCTGTCACAAAAGAACACAAACAGTTGTCTCACATTTGCCAAAAAGCATCTTGATTATCCTCAAGATTTTTGGATATTCTGTGGACTGATGAGTCAAAAATTGAACTTTTTGGAAGGTTAGCTGCCCATGTTGTTGTAAAAATGGCACATTCATCCATCCATCCATTATCTGCTCTGCTTATCCTAAGTAGGGTCGTGGGGGTGCTGGAGCCCACCCCAGCTATCTTCAAGTAGTAGGCAGGGGACACCCTGAACTGGTTGCCAGCCAGTTCCAGGACACACAGAGACAGACAACTCACTTACTCAGTCACACCTAGGGACAATTTGGACCGAAATGGCACATCATTTGACAAAAAAAAACATGATGCCCAACAGTAAAACATGATTGTAGCAGTGTGACGGTCTGGGGCTGCTTTGCTGCCTCAGGACCAGGACAACCTACTGTGGTTGACGAAATAATGAATTCTGATGTTTACCAGAAGATCCTGAAGGAGAACGTCCAGCCACCACTTTGTGCCCTTAAACTTAAGAACTCTTGGGTCATGCAGCAAGACACAATCCAAAACAAACCATCAAGCCCACCCCTGAATGGCTCTATGAAAACAAAAGTTCTGGAGAGGCCAGGTCAAATTCCGGATTTAAATCCAGTTGAGATGCTGTGGTGTGAGTTTAAATGGGCAGTTTATGATGGATAGAAAACCCTCCATTATATCAGATTTGGCACAATTTTGCAAAGAAGAATGGGCCAAAACTCCTCCACAGCATACTAAAAGGCTCCTTACCAATTATCATAAATGTTTGATTTCACTTTTTAATATAAATAACAAGAAACAGATACGGCAGCAAAAGTATTAAAATAGGGCACAGATACTCAGTTTTATTTACACTTTCTATGCCCCTTTCTTGTGAATCATAGCTGCTGGTTTAATATTTGGGTTAGGATTTCTCCAATTTTCTTTTTCAAGAAACAACAGGGCTATGGATGTCATGATAACTGACTAGATTCACCTGTGCCCCCTCAAATGGCGCCAGCCGCTGCGGGCTACCTGATTGGTTCCCTGTCCCTTTTTAAACCCAGACCCTGACTCCCGCCTGTCCCGTTTTTGCACCCGTTTTTCCACTTGTCCGTTCCTGATCTCCCTGTTTGTCTCCTGCTCCTACCTGTTTTTTTGATTCTGACCACGTTTGCTCTACCGTCCCGTCTTACGACTCGTTTTTGATCCCGACCACGTTTTTGCTCTCCTGTGCCGGTTATCGACCTGTTTTTCTGGAAGATCCCCTTCCGTATTCGGATCAAGATCCGATTGTGTGAGCGGCTTGCTTCCCGCGTCCAGCGAGCACTGGATCGCGGGCGCAGCCTTTCCTCTTTCCGTCAATAAAACTTGTGGTTAAGGTTACGCAATTGGGTCCTAATTCTGTTCTGGTCGTAAGAATGGATGGGTTCACAATGGATTTCTTCTTTTAACGGTACTAGAGGAATTCGAAAATCGGCTTTTAACCTCCTTAAAACATATATGTGTGTATACTTGTTTATTTATTACATTATCATTGTTATTATTTCATGAATTACAATATATGTTGCCTTGAAACCGTTCACTTGCAGTGGCTTATGTTTACTGAGTCGATCATCCACATTAGCTTACTAGCACCACGTTGTCGCCATTTACTGTTATTTAAATGGAGAAATGTGCATTTTAATTAGCTTATTATTGTGCAGACTCACGCCAGTCAAATAAACTTTGCTATTTTCGGAGTCCTTTAGTTTCGGGACATGCCAGCTCTTTAACTGCGCCTATCTTACTGGCCACAAGATAGCGTCATTGCAACGCACTTTCTTTTAAACTCTCATTTACTGCGCCAACATTTTGTCTATAAGCACTTACTTGTAAATGGTTTAATACTTTTAAAGTTATTTTTCTCTTTAAAGTATATTGTTACGTTTATCCTGGAGTGCCACGTCGAATGTTGTTAATGAACAATATATACTAAGTTATAATAATCAGTGATAATAATGACGTATTTAATTTAATTCTATTCTATGGATTTATTTTGATTTGTTTCATTGTTACCTCAAAATGTACCTTCTGATTTGTTGGGTTTGTAAAATTCCTGCAAAATTACACATATCTTAATGATCTGTATACATTTTATCCCGTAATTGTTATTTTGCATTTATATGATTTTATGTATATGCACAGTTAAGGTATTCTTTTGAACATTTTTCCTTAAATACCTCCTGTCGATAATCCTAATTTCATTTTATCATTTAACAATTCACATAAATTATATACAGTAACTGTCTCCATGCCACTATCTGTTTATTGAAGTCAATTTAAATAGCACTTTTCCAAAAATGTTAAGTAATTGAAAAAGATCGGGGAGGAAAACATGATTTTGTTTTAAAAATGGTTTCTGTAGGACAAGCGTGACACAAACACTTTTAACGTTTTTCAATGCAGCATAAAAATGTGTAGGGTTATTATATTACATTTCAACTAGGGGTGTGACTATGAGACGAGAGGGAAAATCAGCTGGTATGAGTTCATTGGTCTCAAGTGACGGGTAAAACTGCCGCTCCCTTACTGATATCAGGTTGTAAAAAGACAGGATACAGGTTGTCGCCTCGAACGCAGCAAAGTCATATATTGTGATGTGAAGTCGTAACTTTCAGGCTTGATTTCCTGCCTGAAGGAGTTAGCTCCAATGCAAAACTCTGGGGCATCTCTCCTCCACCTGTTTTCCTCTCTCCCCAATGTCCCCTGAGTTAGAGCCGAGCTGTGTGGGCTTAAGCTACGCCTCTTTTAAAGGGGCAGTGTCACAAGCCAGGGGGGTGTCGGTTTTAAACAAACCGGCTGGAAATTTTTGTTCCACATGTTATTTGTGTATCCCATGTGGCTTATTAGAAAGGCCAAACGGGTCCTTTTATGCTATTTTTTCTGAAAAGGTTTTTTCTTCTTGTCTCTCTTTCATAAAGGGCAGGTCTGCACAGAGCCCAATAATAGTTGTCTTATGCACAGATTGTCCCACCTCAGCTATGCATGCCTGCAGGTCATCCAATGTGATCCTGGTCCTCTTGGTTGCTTCTCTGATTAGTTTTCTCCTTGTTTTGGTAGGTCTTTGTAGGTTTGCAGAGGTTTTATGGTTTTTCAATCTTGATATCATTAATAGCACAGTGTTCCTGGAGATGTGTAAATGTTTGTCGGTTTGTCATCTTTAGTTTTTTTAGGTCAACATTGGATCACTCAGAAGACATCTGGCAGCTTCTGAAGTCAAGTGGCTGAGCTAAGAGAACAGGGGTACAATATTTTTGCTTCACCAGTTCTTTTGTTGTCAATATAATATAAAATGTAAATGTAATGAATCAGTGGTGCACTCTAAAAAATATTAAAGTAATTAGGTTCCACTTCGCGATTGTGTCTCACATGTTGTTGATTTTAAGAAAATATTTTCAGTTTTATAACTTTAAGTTTGAATATGTGGCAATACGACAAAAGGTTCTTGGGGACCAATACTTTCGCTAAGCACTGTAGATACATACAGCGTTGTCAAGACCAGAACGGAGACAGGACCCACTTGCGTACGTTTCTCTCAGTTTTATTGGGAAGAAGGGAAAGGATTGCACACACGATCGGGTGATCGCTGGCAGCGGGAAGCAGGTCGCTCTGAACGCGGAAGTGGCGAGCGATGGCGGTGTCGGGAGCGGAAAAAACGAGTCAGTAGCCGGGACAGGAAAGCAAAAACATGGTCGGGATCAGCAATGAGTCGAAAACCAGGAGAGGAGAGTGGACGTGCTCATTATTAAAAAACAGTTTGAAGCCGGGAAACAGACAGGAGCAAAAACAGGAGTGAATCAAGGTCGAAAAGCTTGCCTAGAGTAAACTGAGGTTCGTAGACGGACTGACAACAAGTTACAGATAGACGAGGGTTTAAATAGTGACTGGGAGCCAATCGGATTCCGAGGCAGTTGGCGCCAAAGGAGCGGGCACAGGTGAAGCATCTCGGTATTCATGACAAGCGTGTGTTGCATGCATTATAGGTTCCTAATAGGATTTTTTTTTTTTTGCGTCTTCAAACAAATGTGTCTTTGTCTTTTTCGGGCCAATAAGGTTCTTTCAACAGTTGGACCAAATCCGAAAAGACAAACTGGCATCTCAAAGCCCTACTAGCCTCGACAAGGTTCGCCTTGCACGAGTGGGCCTGCAACCATGCAAACATCCTATGCTCCTTGCATCAAGAAGCTCGGTCCTAAAGCATTGACAAGTTGCTAGGCCAAGATAAGGCAGGGACTGAAGTGCCACAAGAGCTTTGAATAACAACATTTGGGGGTGGGGGTGAGGAGCGCAGGGGGCTCAAATAAAAAGGAATAAGCTAGCAGCTCCCGTCCACTCTTCTGGCAGCAAAGAGAAGACACAGGAATAAACCATGCCTAAGCCGGCCCCTGCAGGTATGCAGACGCGCAGAATTTGGATGCTTTTCGGGAACTTATTAACTTTGAATATTCAGGATGCTGTGGGAAAATTATCTATTTTTGGTCACCACATTCGTAATAACATCTGAGAGTACTTTTTTAAAGGCAGGGTAGAAAATTTACTGGTGCCCGGGTATTTATTAGGGTTTTCTAAACATTTTTATTGTCTGGATACGTTTCCGTGAGTTATTTCAACAAAAAACTTGAAAGTAATTTAATCGGAGTAAAGTCGAGACGGTCGTGCTACCCAACAGCGCGCTATTAGAATAAATATTGGACTTTTATTGAATTTAATCCGAACAGAATCCTAAATTGAATGTTGATGACATCCTGGCATTTACTGTTAGTAGTAACAAATATTGTGTGATAAGCTTACAACAGTGTCTGAAAGTCATGACAAAACTCAGAAAAGTTGCCTGCCCAGCCATAAAGTTGCCTGCCCCATTTTTCACAACTTGAAATACAATAAGACAACTATTCGCAAAAAAAAAAACATTGTTGTAAAGTATTAAGGATTAATAACCAGAATATATAACAAAACAACACTTTAAAATTAAGTTTATTATAAATCTACTTATAACATTCATTGCATGGATATGACATCACTGTTTTCCATCTGCCATCAGTACGAACCTGTATTAAATCTTCATTCATGCAATGTTTGCGTTGCCACGTGAACTGCTCTTTCCACGATGCTTTTAATGTACGTTTACGTTTCGTAGCGTCATCAATTTTGTTAGCTTCTTTTGAGGCTGAGGTTTTGGCTTGATTCCTATCCACTTCTCCATTTTTTCTTGTGTTCTCTGTGCGTCTACTTTGGAAAATGATATGCAAATATACGACCTTATAACTCTCGGGGAAGTCCGGAAGCACGAAGTTAGTCGATACAGGCTTCTGATTGGCTGCCGAGTATGCATATGCAAACGAACCGAAATTCCGAAATTTCCAAACCGAACGAAGATTTCGAAACCGGAATGAAGCAAACGTTTGATTTGAAAGAAAAATCTTTCGTTTTTTTTTTCTTACTTGAAAAAGATGTCGGCCACCCGGGCGGAGACGTTTTGTAAGTTGTACGGCCGACGTAAAAGATGCACTTTTGTTATTTCAGACACTGCATACAAATATACAATATTTTGCATTTTAAGTAGAACAGTAATTTGTATTAAAAGGAGAATCCTACTGAATGAGGCCAATTATAAAAGATGGGGAGTAATGATACCATGTGATTGTGCCGGGGCGATACCAGATCATATATATATATATATATATATATATATATATATATATATATATATATATATATATATACGCACAGTCTTCATTTTACCTCAGAAAAGTGATGGGTCCCAGGGACTCGCATGCTCAAAAATCTATGGGTCCCAACAGAGCTCTATGGGTCCCCAAAAGTTAGTGTCATCGAGGCTGAAATTGTAAATCGGCGACAAATATATAATATAAATCTATATATTAATTCAGTTTTAATCATCACAGTTTATTGGTAATAAAAATCAGTTATCACTTCAAGATTTCAGTTCACAACAATATTGTACATTATACAAAACATGATTGCTGAAATAATTATATTAATCTATATTTTCATTCAGTTTTAATCAGCACAGTTAATTGGTAATACAAATCAGTTATCACTTCAAGATTTTTCAGTTCACAACAATATTGTACATTATACAAAATAATATTGCCTAAATAATTATATTAATCTATATTTTCATTTAGTTTTAATCATCACAGTTAATTGGCAATACAAAGCAGTTATCACTTCAGATTTTTCAGTTCATATATTCTTCGTGGTTTGCTGTCCCGCCACAGTTGTAATGCCTTCTCTAGGTCCATTACATCATCATCCTCCTCATAGCGTAACCAGCAATATAATTTAGTCCATTTTGGTAGAAAAGTCCTTTTCTTGCTAGGAGTATTCCTTTGTTTATTTTCTTTCGTCAAATCGTTCGCTTCAACACACGTGTTTTCCTTGCTTCCGCGATCTTCCGAAGAATTTCTCCGCCGTTTTTTCGTGCCAGAATTATTGCCGTTGTTATCACTTTCTGGATTATGTTTCGATTTATTACTGACACTGAAGAAATTACCAATGTTGTGTGGATTTTCACCTTCTCTCGATGACAACCACCACAACAATGACGTAATCTCGAAGTAACGAGATCTCGTTTGCCGAGATCGGCGTGCAGACGAAAACTCGAACCGCGAGACCAAAACCAGGTCGGATCTGCCTGACGAAAAGTTTGGAGTGTGGTAAATCTTTGTTAAAAAAAAAAAGTAATTTTTATATTTTTTACGCGCACCCTTTACACGCAAATAAATGAGTTATATTTTTATTTTTTTAAACACGTTTCTAATAGTGATATCAAGTCTTTTAGAGGAAAAACACCCCTTATTTTTCTAGACGTGTCATCTGTTGTCCTTCGCCTCCCTGCTACAGCAGGCTCATTGACCCAAGGAGCCTCTAAATCATCCAATATATGAAATTGTCATGTGTTATATGATGATGGTCTTACAGGCCAAGGTTGCGCGAAAGCTATAGAGCGCCCCCTTCCTTCTTACATCCAATCCAGTAGATCACAGAGGTAATACTGGTAGATCGCGGAAGAGTTTATTTAATGCACTGTTTGCTAGGATACGCTGCCATCTTGTGGTAGAAAGCGGCATGTGAGCATGAACATCGCTGCCCATGCTGCAGTAACAAATTGGAGAACTCCGAATGTTGTCGATGAAAAGTGTAATTTATTACGAGTGAAAATGTTTTTCTATTTTTGACAAATGATTTAAGAAGTGTTTAATGATTAGGAGTTCAAATGAAATGTAATGCTTACCTTGTTGGCCTCGATAGGGATGGGTGTCACCAGGCTGTATTTGCCCAAGACACACCACAGGAAATGGTGCCCCTACGACCCTAGTGGTTAAGGGATACAACCAACCCTATTAAAATGTTTGACAATGCCTTACATAATGTGAATTAATTTACTACTTAAGTATGTGTTGGAGATTCGATTACCGTAATAACCGCAAATGTAAGTATTGTGTTTTGCTACATTTATCTATCTGCAGTACAGTGTTACTTATTTCTCACAAGTGTATCATTGGACAAAAATATTGGCAACAAATGAAAAGACTCACTTTAACTAAACCATGGAGTTGCCACTCATTACAATTCGAGTATTGTATTACTGTCAGGACCAGAACGGAAACAGAACCCACTTGCGTGACGTTTACCACAAGTTTTATTGAAAGAGAGAGGAAGGGCTGTGCCCACAAGTCGCTCTCGTACTCGGATTGTGATCCGAACACGGAAGTGGATCTTCCCTAGCGAGCGATGGCGGTGTCGGGGCAGAAAACTAGTCGGTAGCTGGGACTGGGAGAGCAAGACGTGGTTTGAAACGAGTCGTAAGCCGGGACGGGAGAGCAGATGTGGTCGGGATCAAAAACGGATCGTAAGTCGGGAAGGGAGAGCAGACGTGGTCGAGATCAAAACAGGTTGTAGCGGGAGACAAACAGGAGCAAAAAACGGGACAGGCGTGAGTCAGGGTCGAAAAAGGCTTGCCTAGTATACACGGAGATTCGCAGATGGACTGACCACAGGGGATTGACAGGACTGGGTTCAAATACTGACAGGGAGCCAATCAGAACCCGCGGCAGTTGGCACCAAAAGAGCGGGCACAGCTGAGTCACATCAGTAATCATGACAATTAAATATTATTTATTATGATTATATATATTTGTTTTATTTTGGCAAGCCTTGAAAAGTATTGCGAGCTTTCAATTCTACTAATACGGACGCTTTGTGGCTCTTGAATCTCAATTTTTCTAGGCGGGAAGATCGTTCTGACTTGGCCATTTTTTCCGTAGCTCACACGCAGAAAAAGTGTGAATACCCCAGATTACAGTCCCCCCACATCCGTCGCCGCTATGCTAATGAGCTTTACACATTATTCCGATACATTTCTTTCGTCCTGAAAAATGTTCTCTGGAAATATAACCATATACCCGTGCAGAGCCAAATTCCACTGGCAAGCCCGCCAAGGCTCAACAGCCAATTTTTTTATTCGCTAAGCTAGCTAATTAGCATGAAAATGGTATCCTGTTTCAGTTTCAGTGTGGGTTTTTTTTTTATAAACCATCCGTCAAGTCTTCCTTCCATTCGCAGCTAGCTTCGACCCTCAAGGCGCAGCCCAAAATAATCCCCAGTAACCCGTGACCTTTTCCTCCCCCCTTCCTCATCCTCTTAAGTTGATAGAGTTTCACGCATGCTAGCGTATTAGCTACTGTAACACTCGCACGCTCGCTGTACGGGATCAAAACCGGGATGTAAAATATCCTTCTCAGCCTCCAGTCGAGCGCAACAGGCTTCTCGATACACGTAATAGATTATTAAAGGGATGTTGTGTAACATTCGGCACAGGGATGGGAAAACTATCGCCTGTGGGCCACATACGGCCCTCCAAGCTTTTTAATCTGACCCGCTAAACCAAAACAATAAAAATATTTTGACAATGTATATCAGGGGTGTTAAACTTATTTTAACTCGGGGGCCACACGATAGAACAAACATTCTGTCGGGGGCCGGACTAGTAGATTAAAGAGAAAGAAAGAGAGATAAAGAAATAAGAGAAAGAGGGAGGGAAAAGAAGAGAGAGGGCAGGACAAAGAAAAAGGGAGAGGGAGAGAGCGTGAGAAACAAAAGAGATAAAAAGAGAAGTTGTGAGAGAGGGGGAAAGAAAGGGAGAGGAAGAAAGAAATCCAAAGAGAAACAGAAAGACAGAAGGAGAGAAAAGAGAAAAGAAAATGCGAAGGGTAGGAAGAGAGGAGAGAAAAGAGAAAAGAAAGTGCGAAGGGTAGGAAGAGAGAAAGAGAAAAGGAAAAAAAATGAAGTTAGAGCAAAAGAAGTTCAAAAGACACAGAGAGAGGAAGAGACAAAGAACAACAAAGGAAGAGAAAAAGAGAGATAAAGAAATAAGAGAGAGGGAGAGAGTGTGATAAACAAAATTGATAAAAAGAGAAGTCTTGAGAGAGGGGGGGAAAGAAAGGGAGAGGAAGAGAAATAGAAAGACAGAAGGAGAGAAAAGAGAAAAGAAAGTGCGAAGGGTAGGAAGAGATAAAGAGTAAAGAGAGAAAAGAAAGCGCAAAGGGTAGGAAGAGAGAAAGAGAAAAGGAAAAAATGAAGTTAGAGCAAAAGAAGTTCAAAAGACATAGATAGAGAGAAAGAGACAAAGAGCAACAAAGGAAGAGAAAAAGAAAGACACAGACCGTGAGAGAGACAGAGACAGAGAGTGGGAGAGAGAGAGAGAGAGAGAGAGAGAGAGAGAGAGAGAGAGAGAGAAATAAATACAAGTACAGTGTCTTTGTTCGCGGCACCTTTCTTTGGCAACATCAAGTTGACATATTTCAACCTGCAGCTTGTTTTTCTCTTGCGTTTCTCTGAGTGTTGTCTCGCGGGCCGGATACAATCCCTTAGCGGGCCTGATCTGGCCCGCGGGCCGCCTGTCTGACACCTGTGATGTATATGATGGTGAAAGATGAATCACAGCTCACGGATAACTTAACTGCCAGGGTCGTCGTGGCACCACTTCATTTGGTGTGTCTTGGGCACCTATCCCTTTCCAGGCGTTTTTGCTCCCCCACATGAAACAGGTAGTACTGGTTTCCTAGGTTATCAGAAGCAGGAGTCACTTCCTGATCTCACTCAGATACAGCACCTTCATCATATATTTACTGTTGGTTTTAACTTACGTCGTCATCCTGCTCTTTCGAGATAAGCCAGTGGTCTGCCAAAATGTCCTACTCTTTAGTGCCGTCCTATCTTGGAGGGGCTTAATAACATACATTTTGTTTTTTTTCATTTTTAAATATAACCAGCAACACTGAAACTCAAAATAGTTGCAAACAGAATACATGCAATGCGTGATTACCGTAGGTAAGTCATGGAAAGCTACCAATGAAAACCAAAGGTTTTGTCAATTTTTCTCAGATCTTAACTGCCTTTTCAAAGACACTCATCTCCGTTTTTGTGTTTGCATTGCATGCCAATTCCATTCAGGCGAAAATAAAAAATGGCAAAAAATGGAGATAAGCCTTTTTAGAATGGCAGCAATCATAAGTATTTATCAATAAACAAAATTATATATTTTTTGTACCATTTTGTATAAAAACCATTTCATTAGATTGATTTTGAAACACTCAGAATTAAAACAAAGCCATATTTGAGGCCCCTGAATTTGATAATACGGATCGAAAAACTCAAAATGCAATTTTTTTGAATTAAATTTGATAAATATCTTTATCAATAAAAATAAAAAATCGATAAAAACAGCAAGGAAAAAATATAGCCGGCTATTTGAATGATGACGACATTTGGTACAATAGTTACACCAAATCAACACATTTTCATCATTAGTACTTTATAAAAAATAATAATTTCATTTATTTCATTTTTTAACATTTCCGCAATTTGCCCATCCCTGTTTGAACTTATTTCTGATTTTTGTGTTTTTAATGAAATAAAATAAGAAAAATCCACAAAATTATATGCAAGATTTGTGCTTCATTTGAGGTGTCCTTAAAACGTTGAAAGTAGATGATTTTCTTTTTTAATTATGTGTTGTCAATGCCCAACTGAGTTTAAAGAGCCTTTACATTTTTTCCCACTGCAACTATCTGTTTTTTATCTTACTTTTAGCACCTCTGTTAGGGGAGTTTTAAGAAGAAAAGGGAGAAGAGGAGAGAGGAGAGTGATGTCATGCTTGTCCCTGTAATTTTTGTCAGTGTAGCCTGAAAATGTTGAAAGTAAGAAAAGGCCTTTTTGAAATACGGACCAAACACTAACCCAAACACCAAAAAAAGAGTTCATTAATATTGGAGGAATGAACAGACTGTGGCTGTGATCATACCTTTTAGCCAGGAGATGGCAGTAGAGAGTCACTAAATTTCAAGTTGTGAACACCACTTTTTATTTATCTTGCCGTTTTTCTTTTGTAGTGCAATGTTAAATACTCTCATCGACCATAATACTATTTAACATATATCCCCGTACGTACTCCATTATGAGCAGATAATTGGAATATAAATAGAAAAATATCTTACTCTGCTGCCACCTACTGTTATGGATGAATGTTATAGCTACTCTGCAGATCAATGACAGGCTCGTTTTGTAAAGTTAAAATTGAGAGTTTTCCTGCGGTATGCTAGCCACGATCTCATGGCACACTGGTTGAAAAGACCTGTACCAAACGATAAAGCCATCTAGTGGTCAAATATCACATAGTGTTCATGAACAGTGCACAACACAAATGTGGCTGTACTTCACCATGAAATGAAATGAAATGATGAAATGAAATGATCTGCATTTATATAGCGCTTTTCAAGTCAATGACTTCCCAAAGCGCTTTACAATGTGCTTCACATTCCCCAATAGAGGCCGTGATCTGTGCAGCCATGTAAGGCGCTAACCTGCTTATTGGGGGTATTGGGGGTTCAGTGTCTTACCCAAGGACACTTCGACATGTAACACGGACAAGCCGGGATTCGAACTGGGATCCCTTAATCCTAAAACGATCGCTCTACCTCCTGAGCTACTGCCGCCACCAAGTAGCGTTTGAAATCTTGACCGGAACCCGGCACTGTGTATTAATCTATATTTAGATAATTAAGAAGATCATTTTAAGTGAAATTCATTTTCTCACATTAGGCCGCGCAATGTCAAATTGCATTAGCGCCTTCATTTGTTCAGTCCACAAACTGCGCCGGCAGCCGTGCCTTAAATGGGCCCTGTTTCAAAACGCGGCATAAATAGAAAGGCAATTAACTTCTTTTTCATAATTTCCCTCAACTATCAGCAGGTCCCCTCTACACTCGGCGTGTCGCGATACGCTACGATGCATTCGAGCGTCAGGGGAGATGCGACCCCACTGCGGAAGAATAAAAAAATAATCTAGGGAAACATACAATAAAATGATAAATGATAATATTTTGAAATTGTTTCAATATCTTTTCAAAAAGATATTTTTAAAATGGAAGAAATGGATAGGAGAACATAAAAAGTAATACTACATCAATGCATATGATGCGGAGGGGGTAAACCAGTGTATGATGTTGGGCTTCTCTGCTGATGAAAGGTTTTATGGCACATCAACTCACCCCTTGTTGTGCTGTGGGCTTTAATGTTCGGTGTCAGGTTGGGAAGAGCGAAGGGGACTGAATGTGTTCTTGACTCTAGCCACCTCCCACTAGGGGGGTATGGCTTAGATAGATAGATAGAGAGATAGATAGATAGATAGATAGATAGATAGATGGATAAAAAATTAGCATGGGAAAAATATAATAAAATGAAAAAATATTAGAATAAATAAAATATAAAATACATAGGAAATTTATCTATAATTTATTTTCTTGACTCATTGAGGTGTTAACAAGCTCAAAGAGAGAAAAAAAAAACATTTATAGGAGTAAAAGTAAAACAATAATATTATTTTTATGTAGAATTTTTTTTTTCCTGTTACGGTAAATCTTTTTCTGGTTGGGATGTATTTTTTCCAATTTTCTTTTTTATTTCACTTATGTTTTGGGATACGTTGTCTATTGTTAAAGAGTTCCAGAAAAACCATGTAGAAAAAAAAAGAGTACAATGAGAAAGTATGGTGAATAAGTATAAATAAAACAAGGAATTTCTTTTCAAATATGTTTTTGTTTGTTGGCAGATAATTATTTACATTTTAATATTCCCCGGAGATATATACCTTTTTATTTCACTATTTTAGGAGGTTTTTAAGATGCCACTGGGGGTAGGAGAGTAATTTCACGCGCGTGCCCACAGTTTTTGTTTATTCCAGGATGAAAATAGTGAGATTAAGAAAAGGACTGTTTTAAATACAAAATGGCAACCAATCTCCCAAAAAGATAAAAAGTTATCCGAGCATGTCTAAGAATTTCACATACTTGCACGCGCAACAAAAGGAGCTCGACAGCGGCTGCGATGATGATTTCAGCCAGAAGATAGCGCCAGCAAGTAGAACATTTTGAAGTTACGCACATCTCTTTAAAAACACGATGACCTCAGGAAAATATAACGTTTTATATCATCTACGACAAATCAAAATTTAATATTTAAAAAATGGTCGCATTTAATGGGATAACATTGTCACCATAGCAACAAGATCGCCGGTATTCTATGCTGGCAGATGACATTCATTAAATTTGATGTTCAAATGTGTTGAAAATGGACAAAAGTATTCACAAGAACAAAAGGGGAAAAAAAATCACTCGGAGAAGAATATAAAACCTTTGAAAAAAATATCTAGTCTAAGTAGAAGAGACCTTAAGGGTCGTCTGTGACAAAAATTGGGCATGAATGGTTGGAACATTTGCATATTATTCAGAAAGGGCACATTAAAATAGAACTTGGCCTCTGTGCTTTGGAACAAAAGAGCACTTTATATTTGTTTAAATCACATTCTGAATTTTGGATACACGAATATTTAATTGAAAGCAGAACGAAAAGGGATCATTACGTTGTTATTACATGGCGCAGACTTTGTAGCTAGCTAATATAAATGTAGCACGTAGACAAACATGAGTTCACTAAAATCTGAATTAAAACACAGCTTTAAAGCGCCAGTGTGTAATATTTGACCGTTAGATGGCACTGTACTGTCTACTGGAAACAAAAACCCAAAAGCGCAGTGTAGCAGCAAGATGCATGGCGGTCCTTGAAGACTGAAATCTGAGAAGAATGAAAATGGCAAACAACCACTTTTGTCCTAAATGAGGGATTGCCTAAAAATGAAAAAAAAATGTAAACTGGAGTGGAAAAACAGGAAGCGGCTCTAACAGAAGCTGATATGAGAGGCCTGACAGCATACACTGGTTTACCCCCTCTGCATCACGTGTGTTGATATCAGTAATTCTTAACTATCGTTCGCCATTCACATCCATCCCTAGCACTCACTCTTGCATCCAATAGATTAACCGATTCACCCCATCCATCCAACGTAGCTGGGATAGGCTCCAGGACCCCCGCGACCCTACTGAAGATAAGCAGTGCAGATAATAGATGGATGGAAGAATTTGTTTCCAATCCTAACACCAAAGCATGCAACCCATAGAAAACATTCTTTACTCGAACATAAAAAGCAGCTGCTTCAGCACTCACAGGACTGTAAATTATGGGGGTGGTCCGAATTAGGGATGAGCAATACTGAGAATTTTGGTAACGATCCGATACTAGGTAATCACGGGGTAGCATCGGCCGATATCGATACAATACGGGTAATTAATGATATTAATATTATAATCATTGAATAATTGAGCACTTTATTTCAATCAATTATAATTATGATCAGTGTTGAGCACCTAATTAAAAAATAGGCTGGACTTAGTAACCCTATGGACATATAAATTGTTTAAATATGAGAAACAATCTTATATTTTTCGCGACTTAGCCCTCATCGCCTTTTCTTTCGGCACATGAGTAAATACTATATAGTAGTCACTATTTTGAATGGCAACACGATCCGAAAAGAAGTAAACAACTCGTAGGAGACCGGAGACCGTTTTTTTTTATAACACTGTTATTAAATTATGATAACTGCAGCACAAATATTGAAAGCAATATAGGTTTTTTTTTACATTTTTATGAAATGACGATATTGCAAACGTAACCAGTATGAACAAAAAAAGACTTCCATTATAACTGTTCCAGAACAAAAGTCACGAGTGTCAATCCCCAAAAAAGGAGCGTTAAAGGTAAAATACAAATAAAATAATGCCATCATGACAATTAAAGTACCTTGCTTTGAACCTCTGCTGGTTCGAGAGCGTTCTCCATCCGGGCACCGGTGCTGTGGAATGCTCTTCCCCCTGAGATTCGATCTGCAACCTCAGTGGAAATGTTTAAATCTAAACTTAAAACTCACTTCTACTCCATTGCATACGAATAACCTACTCCTCTTGTCGGTTGAAAATAGTTTGTGTAATATAGTGTAACAATCTGTGAAGCCCTTTGAGACTCTTCGTGATTTAGGGCTATACAAATAAAAATGACTTGACTTGACTTGACTTGCTTTGCACAGCTTTTGAAAATAATCAGAAAATGTAAACAACACTATAAAACAATGAAACCAATACTATATTAAAAAAACAGTATAAAAAGATAAAATACTTCTACTAAACAACAGATTCAGAACAAACCTTAATATAACAAAGTCAGCATGGCAACTAAAATAGCCTCCATTGCACAATATTTTCAAACTAAAGTCAGAAAATGCAAGTAGTGTAAACAATACTGCATAAAAAAACCTTTAACAGTATAAAATACAATACTTTTATTAAACAACTGTTTCGGAATAAAAGTCAAGAGCGGCAATGTAAGTAAATCCCCAATACTGTATAACTATGTCAACAGGACAACTACCATATCTTCCATTGCAGAATTTTTTTGGGATGCCTAATCTTAAAACCTACTAACAATAATAACATGCTAGTAAAAATGGGAAGAGAGTATAGTTCCTAGGACAATAATATAGATCCCATCCAAGTACAGATTTACCTCAGTTACTGCTGTTAATGTGTACCGAAACCCTTCGTGAAACGTGAACCTCCACAAAATAGCGTCTCACCCTAAAAAAAGGCGATAATTTCCTTACCGACTGAGAGTACTCAACTGTAACAAAATAACAAATAAAACCAGAACACAGATTTTTTTTTTCGTCATTCAAAAGTAGAATCAAATTGGAAGGCTATTCCTTTCGGTACAAGAAAGCGATTTAGAGAGTAGCCGGCAAGCTGCACGCTACCATCAGGTACCCTGGGGTTAAGCCAGGCCTCTCTAAGGTCTCTGTGATGATTGAAATACCAATTTAGCGGTTTCCCACGAGTTGTAGCCCCAAGTCATCCATTTCAAGGGTAATGGTAAGATACAGGCTAGGCAGAGGTGGGCTTTAGAAGAGTTGTTAGCCAAGCCGTAAGTATTGTATTCTCTCAAGTGCCGACTCAGTCACTTCCCGAACTTGATTAACAATCCACGGAGCACCCGCTGGTGATGACCATCTCTTGTCACTCATCTGACTTCCCTCAGAGTCCTATTTAATTGATGATTTCATTCCAATGTAACAAGCTGCTAAAGCTACTAGCGTTCGCCGTGCTTCTCAGTCTCTTTGGGGTGCCCACATGCTGCTTGACTGACAGCATACACCAGCCTATCACAGTCGCTCGCAAACACTCAGACACACCCACTTAACACCCTTGTGATAGCATTTGCTGTGTGTTGTTTGCTCAGAACACAGCGCACGATCCGTTTTATAACACCCACAATAGAGATGAATGAAATTCAAGCAGTGAACCAGCGATTTCCGAAGCGGCGAGGGTTCTCGGTATCGATGATATCGATAATGGGATCGATCCGGCCACCCTCAGCCGGAATTCCCTGCTGTCAATTTGCGGGCGCAAAGGCGTAAAGTTAACCGCTAGCCATGCGGAACGCGTGCAAGCTATTTCAAGCGACGCTCCAAAAAGTGAGCCGATCGTCTTTAGGGGATGTCACGAGACACCATCTTTGGCCTTCACGTCTTGGTGCCCTGACCCCCTCAAAGGCCGCTTTGGTATTTTGTTTCCAATTCCGGCTCACTTAAGCTCAGACTATTACGCTTTTAATGCTCGAAAAGAATAGCGGACAAAATCCTCCTGTCACCAATTCGGGAAGATCCGTCGTGTCGGAGGTTAAGACGCTATAAAAAGTCAACATTTTATAGTTTATCTACTGGATTTGCAAGAGGTTTAGCGTGACAGTGTTCATCTGTGTGGAATGGGTTATTTCAGACCGGGGTGGGGAAGTATTTGGAAACGGGGGCCACATGGGGGTCAAAAATTTGGCCATAGGGCCGACCCTGGAGACCGATACCATTTTTCGTTCATTATGATATGTAGTTTTGCTTCTACTATTACTTAATTTTGTTACTATATATAGATTCTTTAACGATATAATAATATGATCAAATATTAGAATTTTTTGCTTGTTCTACTTGTTTTAAGTAAAATATTAATAAAAAAATCTGAAAAATTAAACATTCTCCAATATAAAGATGAAAGATGATTTAGTAAAAAAATACTCGATTTTGCTTATTTTAATAATTATTCCATCCTAAAAATATTTGTAATTTATTGTACTAGCATAAAATAATAATGACAAACTGGCAGATAATTTTGCGTATTTGAAAGAAATATTTTTCCTGTTTGACCATATTTATCAAATTATTTTTTTGTACATATTCTAGGACTACAATATTTTTCACATTTTCTTACAGTAAAATAAGAACAATTTTAACATTCTATAAAACCACCTTTACAATTTTTTCTTTATTTTATTAGTAAAAAAATACATTATATAGTATAATAGTTTCTAGTACAACCATATTTCTAACGCATTCTTACAGTAAAACCAAAATATAATTTCGATTTTTTTTCTCTTTTTTCATGATTTAATTAGAATAAAAAAATCATGAACAATTGGGAGAAAATGTTGCTTTTTTCCAAGAACCATTTTTCTTATTTTCTTTTATGCTTTTTCAAATAATTTTGCATATTTTTGATATATTTTATTAGTAGTAAATAAACTCAACTGAGTGACAAAAGATTTGCTTATTTAAAGGATAATTAGTTTTTTTTATATGTCTCGGTATAAATGTGAGGACAACTACATTTTGATCAAATGTTTAAAATTAAATATTGAAAATGAGCCATTTTTATTGTTTTTAAATCTATTTTCCATATATTTTTTGAAGGAAGATAATTCTGCTCATTTAAATAATAAGTTTCTTATTTTGGGGGTATATTTACTGTTATAACCATATTTTTAACCATTTTTTTTTACAATAAAATAAGAAAAATCCTTTCTTTTCGAGCAAACTCACCAATTTTGAAAGCTTAGCCGTGATTGGTTGTTAACAGTGATGTCATCTTTACGCGACTACCGGGTAGCATAATGGCTGCCGCCTGATAGAAATTAAATATTGTGCCGCTTAGTTTATATTCCACTTCTCCATATTAATCAGAGTGTTTACAGTAGTTATAAAAAAATACAATTTCTCAGTCGGGAGACTTTATTTAGTCAAGCCGTCATCTAGTGGCACTTATAGCCAATTACAAAATATTTTAGTGCGAGACGTTTAAAACATTCTCCCCTATTCCCAGTTGAGCATCCAGGTGGAATGCCGCCGCCGTTTAATATGAAAGCTCTTAAAAAATTGAATTGCAGAGCTGCCTTGTGCTAATTCGATAACGTTAGCTCGAATGAATTAGCGCATGCTAATGGCGGTTTGTGTTTTTCCCTCCCGCAGCAGCAGCAGCCCCAGCGGAGGTGCACGGTAAGTCAGCTGCACGACTCCGTTTGACCTTTCTGCACGCCTTTCATTATCACGTCGGCTCGATTATAGCTGGCGTGTTTTCACTTTTGCACTTTTGTCACTCGGCCCGCGTCGGTGGCCTTTGACCGTGTTAATCGACTGCAACCGATGTTGTTTATTGGCCGGCCCCTGTGTTTTTTTCTGCACTCCTATTCAAAATCTGTCATATTTTAAAGTGTCAGTGTGCATGATTTAATGCCCCCTAGTGGTAGAAACGTCATTGATTAAAGAAAAAAACAATAAGCACTCCTATTCAGATATTGTCTTATTTTAAAGGGTCAGTGTGTGGTATTTAATGCCTCCTTGTGGTTAAAAAACGTAATTAATCAAAGAGAAAACAATATTTATTTAAACAATAAGCACTCCATTCAGATATTGTCATATTTTCAAGGGTGAGTGTGCATTATTTAATGCCTCCTAGTGGTAAAAACCTGTCATTAATTAAAGGAAAAAACAATATTTATTCAGACAACAAGCACACCTATTTAGATATTAAATTGTCATATTTCAAAGGGTCAGTGGGTGATATTTAATGCCTCCTAGTGGTAAAAAATGTCATTAAGGGGAAAAACAATATTTGTTTAAACAATAAGCACTCCTATTCTGATATTGTCATATTTTAAAGGGTCAGTGTGCATTATTTAGTGCCTCCTAGTGGTAAAAAAAACGTCATTAATTAAAGGAAAAAACAATATTCAAACAATAAGCACTCCTTTCTGGATATTGTCATATTTTAAAGGGTCTGTGTGCATTATTTAAAGCCTCCTAGTGGTAAAAAACCCATCATTTTAAAGGAAAAAACAATATTTATTCAAACAACAAGCACCCCTATTCAGATATTATATTTTCATAGTTTAAAGGGTCAGTGCGTGATATTTAATGCCTCCTAGTGGTAAAAAATGTCATTGATTGAAAGGAAAAAACAATATTTATTTAAACAATAAGCACTCCTTTTTAAATATTGTCATATTTTAAAGGGCCAGTGTGTGGTATTTAATGCCTCCTGGTTAAAAAACGTAATTAATAAAAATAACTGCTATATTAATTCAAACAATAAGCACCATTATTTAGTGTGCATTATTCAATGCTTCCTAGTGGTAATAAGACGTCATTAAAGAAAAAAACAATATTTATTTAAAAAAATAAGCACTCCTATTCAGATATCATATTTTAGAGGGTCGGTGTGCAATTTTAATGCCTAGTGGTAAAAAAAACGTCATTAATTAAAGAAAAAACAATATTTTTCTAAACAATAAGCACTCCTAGTAAGATACTGTCATATTCTAAAGGGTCAGTGTGCGATATTTAATAACTCCCAGTGGTAAAAAACGTCATTAAGTAAAAAAAAAATAAAGAAAAACGAACCATTACATTTATATGCATTTTTTAATGCAGTAATACCTTCTCTCTTCTCGCATTGTGTTCTGCATTCTGATTGTCCAAACAGCCGCTCTACCCATTTTCTGCCTGTGTCTGCTTGTGCCTGAATAAAGATGCGGGCTAAGTGGTACACGAACGTAAAACCGCTTGACCAACCTGCGCGTGAATATTTTTCAATATCCATTCCCTCTAAAATTCAACTAAAAGGTGTGTGATCATTTCTATCACTCACAAATTTTGTCTTCTCCAAATGCTAACAGGATGGAAGAATATCTAAATATCATAGAGATAGAGAGATTGAGAGATAGATATTTTTTTCATTCCCGTGGGGAAATTCACACTTCCAGCAGTATCCTTGTGCTGAAAAATAAAATAATGAAATAAAAGATATAGAATACAAAAATACCCAATATAACGTGTTGATAGAGTATTTAAATAGTGCTACGGAAAATAAACACTGTAATGACAATAGGGTAATATGCAAATGTAGGTTTGGGGTTTTAATGTGGGCTTTTACTCCCCCGGGTGGAATTAAAGAGCCTCATGGCATGAGGAAGAAATGATCTCAGTCTGTCCGTGGAACAAGACTGTGACAGCAGTCTTTCAGCTTATTAAATATCATAGTAAGCGACTGCTGAGGGGGGAACTCTTGGGAGTACCTTTAAGAAGTTGAGGAAGGTCTCGGGATGAGGAGGGGGACTGCCGAGGAGAGAAAAACTTGGGGATATCATAGTAAAGGAAGTCTATGCCTTTTGGTAATTTTGAGTCTCCGTAGTTCAATTACCCCTTATGTATTTTAACACCCTTTTCAGTTGCACCATACAGCAACATCTAGCGGTGAAATAATACACACTGCCCCTTTAAATACGTGGTAATTATGCTAGCCTGGTAGGCTCGGTGATAAACATGGTGTTAAGCCTTAAAGTGACACTTGGAAAGCTGTGTTTTTTGTTCTTGTTATACACGTGTTCCTCTTCGAACTCCATTTACTCAGCTGCCCAAATGTCTTAACTTGCGTTTCTCGCATTATGCACGGCTTTGCAAAAAAAATCGGCTAATTTTAGCCCCACAGGAGGCAATGGAGGGGGCCATTTTTTTTCCCTCCTCAGCGCGAGAGGTATTTACATTTGAGATGCTCCGAGTGCGGCAAAAGCATTCCGACTTATCGAGTCGCGGTAATTATTTGAATAATAGCGATAATATGTTGAGTGAATTAGAGTGGAGAGGAAAAGGCAAAGGTCGATTGCTCCCTTTGCCGTTGGTGGGGGATAATAGAGCCACCGTGGCACTTTGGTTTGTTTGCGTTTCTTGGGCCGTTTCAGTTATTATCCTACTGGGCGTGATCACATTCAATTTGCATTGTTTACTTATTTTCTTTTACATTTTTGCATTCCAAAAGAATGAAACAAAGATGGCATGCAAGGAATACAATGAAGGCTGAAATCTAATTCCTATTCCCATTTTGTTGACACCTCTTTTAAAAAAATTCCTCAGATTTCGATCATTCTTAATGGCATTTTCTAAAAATGAAGGATCACAGCAGCATGGGTGTTATTCGTTTTAGGCAGAAAGAATGAAAAAAAACAAAAAAAGGGCCGCCGATGACACAAATTTGCTCTTTCAGCCCTCCCCTTTGAGCAACTGTCGACTGGGGATAACGGATCTTGGTTAAATTCAGTTCAGCCAAAATGGCCTTCCTCAGTGGCCTGAATTGCAAAAAAAACAAAAACAAAAAAGAAAAACACCCAAGAATTCGCTTTGCATCAGCTCTCAGCAACATAAACCAGAGATAATGGATCATGACTACAACTTTGCAATTCATTTTAGGCAAGCAAGAACGGCACACTTCTCGACTAAAGAGTCTTCCGTTAGTTCCCGCGTGTAGCAATATTTTAACAGGGAGAATGGATGGCAAAATATTTTCCAAACCATGAGCAGTTTTGGCCGCAATCCATTATCCCCAAGTAACTATTACTGAGAACAGTTGCCGACGAAGCGTGCTTTTTTTTTTCCCGATTCGGGCTGCTGACACATGCTCTCGCGGCCCGTTTAAAATTGCACTGTTTTCTCCGCCATCCACTAGCATCAGTAGATTATCGTTAAGAGCAGGGGCCAAAAGAGCAAATGTGTTCTTTCCGCCTAAAAAGAACTGCACCTGTGCGGCTGCAATCCACTATCCTTGGTCGCCTAGTGCAGAGTGCATGTAGATTTCTAAAAATCGCTGAACTTCTTGTCCATGAATTAAGGATTACACTAATACTCAAATGATACAATTCTTTTGAGTCTATATTACATGGCCAATTAAATTTAGATTTCTACAATAGCAAATCATTCCCTATATATATATTCAACACTTACAAAATATTCAGCCTTCATTTGTAAATTCTCCCAAAATTGTGATGTGTCATTTTCCTTCATTAACACAATTTATGTTTCAGCAGAACAGAAAAGAACCATCATTTCT
Organism: Urocampus carinirostris; assembly: GCF_059441175.1. Classification (NCBI taxonomy): domain Eukaryota; kingdom Metazoa; phylum Chordata; class Actinopteri; order Syngnathiformes; family Syngnathidae; genus Urocampus; species Urocampus carinirostris. The sequence goes on along the minus strand of NC_142367.1, from coordinate 20,188,717 downwards.
ATTTTTAACCATTACCTTTTTACACAGCCACCCTAACAAGAATCAGTTGGCATGCACCTGCTGGGGAAAAGAAAATATTGACACATTTTCTCACAGCTTTTTAAAATTCTGGCCACATACAGGCACGTCGTCGAATTCCTATTTTGGTTTCCTGTGTACGTTCCGCCCGCAGAAGGAGTTATATGCCGTATATGAGTGTTCCTAACGCCTGCCCGAATAATCCCCTCAATGTATTCACGTAGAAGCGAATCCATGCGCCTCGCCGTGTGGAAATGAGGATTCTCTCAGCACTATATGCGCCGGCGATCTCTTGTTTGCCACGATAGAATTCCTCGAATCCCCGATCGAAATACGTGTCCTGGAGATTTGAGCGTGTTTCTGCAGCGGCGTGTGCACTTTGATTCGATTGCAGGCCGCCTCATGGAGGGGTCGTCGTACTCGTTTTGGCTTGGGGGCCACATAGAAGACACTCTCACAGGGGCCGGATTAGTAGATCAGGGAAAGAGAGAGAGACAGTAAAGAAAAGAGAGGGAGAAAGGAAAGAAAGACAGTAAAGAAAATAGAGAGAATGGAAAGAAAGACAGTAAAGAAAAACAGTGAAGAAGCAGACAGGAAAGACCGAAAGAGATAATGAAATGAAACACGGGAAAAAAAGAGACAGAGAAATGAAAAAAGGGAGAGAGAGAGGGAAGAAAAAAAGGAAGAGAGAGAGGTAAAGGAAAGAAAGACAGTAAAGAAAAGAGAGTGAGAGAAGAAAGACAGTAAAGAAAGACAGGAAAGAAAAGAGGGAGAATAGAAAGAAAGACAGGAAAGAAAAGAGAGGGAGAATGGAAAGAAAGGGAGAATGGAAAGAAAGACAGTAAAGAAAGAGAGAATGGAAGGAAAGACGGTAAAGAAATAGAGAGAATGGAAAAAAAGATAGTAAAGAAACAGACAGGAAAGACCGAAAGAGATAATGGGAGGAAAGACAGGGAAAAAAAGAGACAGAGAAAGGGAAAAAAGGAAGAGAGAGAGGGAAGAAAAAAAAATAAGAGAGAGGGAAAGGAAAGAAAAAAGGAAGAGAGAGAAGGGAAAGGAAAGAAAGAAGGAAAGAAAGAAAAAGAGAAAGAAAGAAAAATGGAAAGTGTGAGAGAAAGAAAACAAGAGAAAAGGAAAGAGAGAGAGAGAGCGAGAAAGAGAAATACAGCTCTCGTAGCCTTGCGAGTGGCACTTGGCTTTGGCGGCATCAAGTGGACATCTTTAAAACTGCAGCTCATTTTTCTCTTTGTCCTTGAATCATGTTGCAGAAGATCCAAAATCGTATGGAACTACACAGTGATACCTCAGTACTCGACCCTAATCAGTGTTAGACCACCGAATTGTTCAGGACCTGAAACATTTTTTCCCATTCGAAGTAATGGTATTTATTTTGATACGTTCCTACGCATTACAAATGACCTAAAATATTCATAAAGGGTGTACCTCATTATTTGAATGTGTGGAAAGATTAAAATATGAAAGATTTTCAAACTTTGAAACCATTCACTGTACTTTCCCTCTTTTCCTTCTTGACGCTCCCTTTATTGGGATCAAATATTATGTCATGATATGTCAGACAGACCCAAATGCAGGACACAAGGAGACGGGGATGTGATCAAACCCCAATAGGGGGCATTTATACAATAAATGAAAAATTAACTAATAATAAGGGAGAGTGAAGCCAAGACTGCCGAGGGGGGAACACTTGGGAGGGGATCGGTAGTCTTAAAAAGATTTGGTATTACCTTTAAGAAGTTGGCTGGTGAAGGTCGTGGGATGAGGAGTGGAGACTTGGGAGAGAAACTTGGGAAGGCGGTTGAAAAGGAGGTTTGGGTCTACCTTTGAGAAGATGGCTGGTTAAGAAGGTCTTGGGATGAAGAGGGCACTGCAGAGGAGTGAAGATTTAGGAGAGAAACTTGGTAAGGTGGTTCTGTTGTGGTAGAGGTGTTGAAAAGGGGGTTTGGGAGTACCTTTAAGAAGATGGCCGGTGAGGAAAGTCTCGGGATGAGGAGGAGAGAACCTCGAGAAGGTGGTATTGTGGTGGTGAAGGTCTTGAAAAGGACGTTTGGTAGTACTTTTAAGAAGTCAAGTCATGTCACATTTATTGATAACGCCCTTAATCACAAAAATGTCTCGAAGGACTGCACAGGATTACAATTACAAAATTACCTGATCTTAAACCAGCCGAGGGAGAAGATGGCTGGTGAGGAAGGTTTCGGGATGAAGAGGGGAGACTTAGGAGAGAACCTCAAGAAGGTGGTCTTGTGGTGGCGAAGGTCTTGAAAAGAAGGTTTGGGAGTACCATTAAGAAGATGGCTGGTGAGGAAGGTTTCGGGAGGAGAGACTTGGAAGAGAACCTCGAGAAGGTGGTCTTGTGGTGGCGAAGGTCTTGAAAAGAAGGTTTGGGAGTACCTTTAAGAAGATGGCTCGTGAGGAAAGTCTCGGAATGAGGAGGAGAGACTTAGGAGAGAACCTCGAGAAGGTGGTCTTGTGGTGGCGAAGGTCTTGAAAAGAAGGTTTGGGAGTACCTTTAAGAAGATGGCTCGTGAGGAAAGTCTCGGAATGAGGAGGAGAGACTTAGGAGAGAACCTCGAGAAGGTGGTCTTGTGGTGGCGAAGGTCTTGAGAAGAAGGTTTGGGAGTATCTTTAAGAAGATGGCTGGTGAGCAAACTCTTGGAGCGTGATGGGAAGAGAAGTTCTTGAGCAGGATACGTAAAATGAATCAGCAAAGTGAAATGGGAGGCTGGAGTATTTATAGTCGGGGTTGGCTAATTGGATAATTGGGAGGACCTGGACAGGAGAGTGAGACACGGAAATGGGGTAATGCTGCCATCTTTTGGAGAAGAGCCGGACTGCATGCGCGGAAACATGACATATTGTCAACAAAAAAATGCAATAAAACACCCATACATTTATAACGCGGCCAGACGATCTATCTCGAAAAGATGCTAACAGACAAAGCTAGCCTCGTCAAGATGGCCACTAATCTCACTTCGGCAACACGTTCGACTGTGTCCACGTTGAGTTACGACTTCTCGTGCGAATATCGAAGGAAAAACTACTTCAATTTTTCGCCTGATCACGATATTTTTCCAATACAGAGTCGAGTACCAAGGTATCACTGTACATATATGTATTTGTGTGTAAACTGTTGTGCAGCATACGTGCTTTTGCTTCCTCCTCGTTTCGTTCTTCACTCCTGCTTCTCGCTTTGTCTGCAGCAGATTCCGACTCTAGCTGGGAGGGTAAGAAAAGAAAATATTTTTGTCCAGTGTTTTTCAAACTTTTTAGAGCCAAAGTACAAATTACTGGTCTACAAAATTACATGTTTGAATATTAATTAAATTATTATTAATTTATTATGAATTAATTCAATAATAATTCCCATTCTTTTTGTTTTATGTTGCTTAGGTTCACATTATTTGTGGGTACCATGGTTTGGGATTAAATAGAGGATTTTACTATATTTTTGTCATTCCAAATTCCTTAATACATTATCCCTTGTTTATCGCGGTTAATTGGGAACATATTAAGCAAAATTCCGATAAATTCCCCAGCTCGCAGCAATAGTCTACCAGGGATAAAGGATCACGGCGGCAAGAGTGCTTTTATTATATATTATTATGCAGAAAGAATGTGAATATATATCTGCCTTGAATGACACAAATTTGCGTTCTCGGCCTTCACTTTGAGAAACTCTTCACTGGGGATAATGGATCGTTGTTAATTTTAGTTCATTTTAAGTGGGCCAAAAGGGTAAGTTTCAGTGGCCCAATTTGCAAAAAATAAATAAATAAATTAAAATGCTTTGCCAGACCAATATCTCAGCAATAGAAACCAGGGATAATGGATCATGACCACAACTGTGGATTTCATTTTAGGCAAGCAAGAACGTAACGCTTCTCAACCAAAGTGTCTCCTGGCGGGTCCCTCTCGCAGAAATATGAGATCGGGGAGAATGGATGGCAGATATTTACCAAACCAAGGCCACAAAGTAAAAAACTTGAAATGAAAACGAGCAGTTTTGGCCGCGATCCATTATCCCAGGGTCAACTATGGCTGAGAGCAGTTGCCGTCGGAGCGTGCTCTTTTTCCCGGTTCGGGCTGCTCCCGCATACCGTCGTGGCCTGCTTGAAATGAATTGCACTGTTGTGGCCGCGATCCATTGTAATCAGTGAATTTTTGTTAAGAGCGAGGGCCAAAAGAGCAAATGTGTTCTTCCCGTCTAAAACGAACCGCAATTCATTGTCCTTGGTTGACGGCAGAGTGCATGTAGATTTCCACATATCGCGGAGGTTATGGTCCACTTAACCGTGATAAAATGGGGATTTTAAGTTTTTCTATATATTTAAAGGAGCAAAAATGGTTCACGGCACATGGGTTGAAAAACACTGGGCTACTGCAATGATTGTTTTTAAATGTTACTCTTTCCCTATGTAAAGGCGTAATCAGGGCTGGCCCACACCTCAAGGGGACCCTAAGTAAATATTTCAAAGTAACTTTCAATATGGAGTCTGGAACAACATTTGGAGTGGGGGCCACATCTTGGAGACCAATCCAATTTTTGCATTAATGAATAAATTACACAAGTAAATCAACCTAACATTAGCTCCTTGTCTTAAGCACTAAATCTGATATTTAGATTTGTCGTGTTACTCTGTGTTTTCGTAGTAATTCTGCAGTTGGATTTTGGTAGTATTTCTATAGAATGTTTAGAGTACTACTATAGTTTTATTTTTGTAGTATTCTTGCAGTAGAATTTCTGACAGTATTTCCATGGTAGAATTTTGGTGGTATTTCTGGAGTTTTTTGTAGTATTTTTTTTCTTTTTGTTCTATTTCCCCCCACCCTTCCTTTAAGTCATTTTGTGCACACTTTTACATAATATTTGGTCGTGTGGGGATTAAAGAAGCAAAAACAACCTGAAGAGCCGTTTGGGACCCGGAAGAGAGTTTTCTTAAGTGAGCCGAGCAGAAGAAGCCGGTTCTCGAAAAACTCTACGGACTTTACTTTTCAACTTCGTTCGACATTGACTTCAAAATACCGCATTTAGAAAACGGCATCAGGGGAACCTGTGTATTTTTACCTTCATGCACTGTAACTTTGACTTAATTCGCTTCTTAATTAACAATTTCGAGCCCTGATTTTTGTGCGCTGGCTAGATTTTCTCGTGCGCTGAGAATGTGCAGGCAGTGCACAATTGCGCACGCGCGCAGCTTAGAGGGAACGTTGATCGGGACTGTACCAAGACACATTTTTTGCGTCTCCATTTATACAGGATCCTTCTTGCTTGTTCTGTAATTTCAATAATAAGCTTTCATTACTGAACAATAACAGCGCGGGGTATCATTTGATACCCCGGCTTTGCCCTCAATTGAACATTACGGTCCTATTAATAAACTCCCCGGGAAGCCGAGCCCTCCAGAGAATCGCTCCCCGGACGTCAGACGAGTCGGTTTAATAGTAGCCTGTCCCGTCCGAGATCCAAATGCCTAAGAGACGTTACATAAAGTAGATTTGCTGCCGTGAGTTGCGATAAGTCAGGCATCTCGAACACTCTCTGTTCAGGTTTTACAAGCGAAATCTAAGAACTGGCTTTTGCCGCTTCAAGGGATCTGTGGCCAACCTACTTAGGGAAGTAAAGCAATTCTTGAAGGTTGTTTTCACAAAGAAATATGAAAATCCGGTAACTCCTAAATTGCCATCGACGGCTTTATACGCCAGGTCTCTAGCTCATTGACCATGAATGGAATTTGAGACACGCGGCGAATTATTCTTAGCGAAACGGCAGGAAAGCTGAATGACAGTAGCATTTGGTTAGCTACCCGATCCAGTCTCTGTGCGACAACTGCAGACTGCGATTTTTTTGTTTCGCTTGAATTAGATTTAGATGTTCTTGCGTCACTCCACGTAGGAGGGTTTCCTCTCATCTTGTGCTATGTTGGTTTGATCTCCATCGGGGTAATTGCAACAGCCGTCGGTTCCTCCGTCCCTTCGGGTAGACGCTCGGAAGATCTTACATACCAAGGTTGTTTAAAGCCTTTCCCGCGAGGCTAAAGCCTAAGTACGTGGGTTGAGAGGTGAAATTATTCTTAACCACAGTTGAGCTAATAAGGCAGGAAGCAACTGCCAAGTACTTTAAGCTCACATTAAAACACACAGCAGGCGGTATTACCGATTCCCCGTGCAGACCAACAACCGCTAGTAATGCTACAGGGGTTTCTATGGAACAATTACGGTCCTGCTGAAGTATTCAAGGTCATTTCAAATACAGTGGAACCTCGGTTCTCGACCATAATCCGTTCCAGAACCCTGTTCGAGAACCGATTTGTTCAATCACCCAAATCATTTTTCCCAATAAAAATAATGTAAATCGTTTTAATCCGTTTACCATGAATGTTTAACTTAAACATGAAGCTAACCCAGGCAAATCGTACGTTCGCGTTAGCCTAATCTTCTGTACGAAAGATTACGCTAACATGAACGTGTAAAAATGAAAAAATCAGGTCGTTTAGAAGTCATTTAGCACCACAAGTGGCTAGCGCTTGATTGGAAAGGGGGCTCCGTTCCCACACCCTGAATTTTGGGCTCAGTTTCAACACCCTGAATGTTCAACGTAATCATAAAGCTAACCCAGGCTAATCGTACGTTCGCGTTATCGTAATCTTCCGTAGGAAAGATTACGCCAATACGAACGTGTAAAAAAAAAAAAAGATAAAGAAAAGAATTATGAATAGGATTTATTACCTTTGTGGTGGTCAGCAGAAGGCGTATGCTGTATTCCCTAGCAAGATCGGAAACTCACACACCTCTTTCATATTTAGCTATTATGTCTTTCTTAAAGGCAATAGTTGTACGAACAACTTTTATTTTTTCACCTGTCCTGCTTGCACAGACCTTCTTCGGAGGCATAGTTAGGGGCTAAAACACTCCGTTCACCGATATTAAAAGCGAAAGCAAAAAGAGGCAAGTGCGCACGTGATAACAGTTGGTCACGAGGGGTGGGGGCGATCTACACCCGTACGCCGCTCAGCATCGCATTCTAGCGTACGCACTCACGCATTACCGGCGTTCGAACTCCGAATTTTTGACCGAACAGCGAAGCAAGAATTACTCGAAATCATTGGTCGAACTCCGATTTGTTCGAACTGAGAGGCGTTCGAAAACCGAGGTTCCTCTGTACCAGATTTTTCGGGAGCGCTTGATTATGGAAAAATCTGTTTTCAAAACTAAATGACCTGGGTTCATTCATGAATGGTTACCGTAAACTACCGTTCTCATGAATAGGGTCACTCGACAATTTTGTGTTTTCTATGAAAAAGTCAAAATTGTATTTATTAAATGAGCTGTTCAATGTCTTTGTTGGTATACCCATTTAAATCTCTTCCTTTCACCAGTCTCAAATATGGCATTTTCTTTCCTGCTCTACCTTGGTGGCCAGCATCTCAGATTCATCTCTTCTCTGTAGATGTTGACACTGGTGTTTTGTGGATATTACTTAACCAAGCTGCTAGTTGAGGACGTCTAACTAGACTAGGTGTCAAACTAGAGACTAAGTCAGGAGTCTCTAACCTTTTTCAGCTGCCTTTTGTTACTAATTAGCGCAAACGGCACCCAGTTTAATATGAATTTCTAAAATAACATTTTATCATAGTATTACTATGTTGTCTCTATGTTTTTCTCAGGTTAATTATTGGAAGTAGGGTTAAACTGACTCAGAGAACCACTAAAAAAATCATTTTATGAGGAAAATCGCAATGACTCCGCACAGATAGGATATTTTCAAAACAGACCCGCGAGTACCACGTAGTTGTCCTCTTGCTTGGTTGCGAAACAGGGCCTCCCACTTCCCTTTTCTACTCTGGTGGGAGCCTTTTTTTGATATTCTCTGAAGGGAGTAGTACGTACCATTGTAGGAGATCTTCAGTTTTTTGTCACTTTCTCGCATGAAATAGCCATCATTTTTATATAGACTGTCGGGTTTCACATGAAAGTTCTCTTTTTATGAACATTCTAAAAGTGTAAACAAATGTGATGAGACTAGCTCAAAGGAAGGTTAATTATTTGGATTCTCTAACCAGATAAACCGTTTCCAGCTGTGCTAGCATCATTGCACTAAAATGAAAATGAACTTGCCTGATTTCTTTGTGTTCTGACCCACAAAAGCAGTAATTCCCTTTGTTTTTCGGCAGGGGGTAGGGTGATGAAGGCCCTGTCACCATGTGATGCATTCACTCATAAAATCTCGCACTTATCCTTAGCGCCGGTATAACTGCAAATTGTTTTTTTCCCAGCTAAGGTGAAGGCAGTAGGGGAGGGTAAGCTCGGATTTGTGTTAAGATGTCACTGCATGCACATGTCTTTTATTTCATTTATTTTAAGCGTCTACGTCCGATGTTGCATCCGAGGTGATGTCTACACGTGGGTTTGTGAATGCATACCCGTTTTCTCTTTTTGTTGTCGGAACAATAAAGTGTGTACTTGTGAAACGTGTTGTGGTTCGTTTCAAGACTATCATTGTTCAACGTTAAACCTGCCTGCTACCACACCAGGTTGTCATTTGTGTCCATGTTAGAGGTAAGATCTGGCCTAAATAACTCAGCCCGACCCGACCCGAGTCGCGGGTGTCTAAACCCGAACCCACCCGAACCCGCCCAAACACGACAGATTAAATTGATTTCATAAAAGAGCCAGAAAAAAACCCAAAGCTTTACTTCAGCTGTGCATACCTCAGTGGCAAATCACCCAGCTTGGGGTTTACTTGGGGCCGAGTCCCTCAAATCAAGGGAGTGCAGTGGCAAAATGAGCATCTCGGCGACGTGCGGCGAACAGAAGCGAAACTGAACAAAATGACACGAAAAAAGAAAATCAAATTATGCAGTTTACAAGCAGCAAATAGTGAAAGATTTGGCCAAAAATCAGAAATAAAACTTGTAAGCTATTGGCCAGAAGCAAAAATGTCTGACGTGAGGGAGGTGGAAGCCGTGCGTATTTTACTTCAACACCGAAGCAGGAAAACTTCTTTGGATATAGTGATTTTGAGTTAAAATGATAGTTTGGTAAGCATTTTCTTTATCTAAATAATTACTTGAGTAAAAGTAGGTGCATGCTGTGTAGATCATCATCGGAGGAGGAAAAAAACCAGCGAGAGAGAAGCCATTTTAAGCCCAAATTTCTGGCCGGGTGATGTCGGGTCCGGGCCCAAGATCTTACCTCCATAATGGATCCTATCTCCACAGGTGTTTTTATATCCACAGAGAAATATAGGAATATAGTTAATTCCAAACAAATGTACATTTAAATTGAAGCAATTTTTACACACTAAAACCAGTAGTGTGTATGTAAGACACTGAGAATGACAAGATCAAGGTTGTACGTTTTTTTTAAAGGTTGCCTCTTAAAGGACATATACTCGACTTAAACCTAAGCTAAATCAGAATATATATATTAGTTCCCAGATCGGAATATATGCTACGGCACATGTTGCATTGTGAAATTTACGAAAAAGGATTCTGTGCCATAAATTTTAAACTATGTCCCTTTTTCGTACCGCATCGAAATCAAACAAAATTTCGTTTGATTCTGACTGACTTTGAAAACAAGCGCTCACTTATTCGATAAATGTAGCATTTTTATCTTATGCTATGCCTAAAATTAGCTTAAAATTTGATGAGAAGTGTCCTCTTGTATGCCAAAAAATGTCATTGTCTTCTTTTCAAAATCGAGAAAAATGTGACTTATACTCTGGCACAACTTATAGATGTACTTTTATATTTGATTATGTATATTTGGCATTGTGCAATTTATCAAAAAAATCAGGTAATTATATATATATATATATATATATATATATATATATATATTAATAAACATGTGACCTATAATCCAGTAGTCAGGACTGGTACAAGCAGGGGACCCAAATGTGTAACGTTTCACACAATGCTTTATTAAGGGAAAGGGGAAGTCAGGGCGAGAAGAAAAAGACAGCAATCTGGTGCTAACTGGGCAGGAGGAGCGGGAAGCTCTTGCGAATGAAGCGTGGTCAGAGATCAGAACAAGTCGAGCAGTTGGGACGGGAGAAGGAGCGTGGTTGGAGTTCGGAACAAGTCGGGTAGCCGGGATGAGGGGGAAGCCAGGGATCGGGGATCGATACAGGAAACAGAATCAGGCAGGATACGGGTAGCCAGGACAGGAGAAAGGAGCTTGGATCGGGGATCGATACAGGTAACAGAATGTGGATACGGGTAGCCAAGACAGGAGAACGGAGCTTGGATCGGCGATCGATACAGGTAACAGAATGTGGATACGGATAGCCAGGACAGGAGACTGAAGCTTGGATCGGGGATCAATAAAGGAAACAGAATCTGGATACGGGTAGCCAGGACAGGAGAACGAAGCTTGGATCGGGGATCAATACAGGAAACAAAATCAGGATACAGGTAGCCAGGTCAGGGGAACGGAGCTTGGATCGGGGATCGATACAGGTAACAGAATCTGGATACGGGTAGCCAGGACAGCAGAATGAAGCTTGGATCGGGGATCAATACAGGAAACAGAATCTGGATACAGGTAGCCAGGACAGGAGAACAAAGCTTGGATCGGGGATCAATACAGGAATCAAAACGGAAGCGAGAGTCAAAAGTGCTTGCCTTGCATGTGCTGAGGTTCGCAGACGGACTGACCAGGAGTGAACGAGAATGATGTGTTTAAATAGGAGGAGGACTAATCAGGGAACGGGTGGCAGCTGGGGCTGAACGAGGGAGCGCAGGTGAGGGCAATTGGCAAATCATGACAGGTAAAACATTTATGAGTATTTTTATACTTAATTATGTATATTTGGCCTCGTGCAATTTACCCCAAAATCAGTTTTTTTTATATTAAGAAAAATGTACCCTATAATCTAGTAGAACATGTAAACCTATCTTTCTGCTTAATCATGTATATTTGGCAGAGTGTGATTTACAGCAATTTATAGCCCGTAAATATCGGTAACAACGTTTATTGATTATAACTGGATATATATTTACCGCACAGATACTTATGTTGTTTACATTTATTCTAAATACACATTATAAGTACTGTAAAGGCTTCCTGCAAGCCTTCTCAAAGAAAAACATGTAAAATAGAAAAACAAATGAGGAAGCTGCATAAACCAGAAAACTAAGGAAGAGAAAACAAAATTAAAAAAAGAAATCTGTATATTCACTCAGAACTGACCCTGTTCAGTTCGTTAAACCGAGAAGACAAAAATAAGAAATGCTTTGAGTGTCATTCTGTGTTCTCTAACTATTGTGCTTCGAATCTTTTCTGTGATTTTCCTTGTCGTACGATATCCATTCCAAACTTGCTGCCGTCTTGATTGTTGCACACCATCGGGTCATTGTCACTGTCGGTGCTGTCTCCATGCCCAGTCTACAATGATTCCCTACATAGAATCCCTAGAAAGATAAAATATATATATTTATATATATTTTTAATTTCAGAAGCGACAGAGCTTACTGGGCTCTTCCTGGAGAAACCACCAGATCAAGTCACCGCTGTTACAGGTAAGACCTGCAAACTTCGTTCCGCGTTGACACAACTAACCGCTGTTTTCCGGTAACAGGACAGGATTTGATCCTCATCGCCAAGGTCGATTCTAGCACCCTGCTAAAGAAACCCATGATGAAATGGCTGAAGGGGAAGTGGCTGGACCTGAGCAGCAAGGCTGGGAAACACATGCAGTTCAAGGAGACCTATGATCGGAATACAAAGGTACTGGGATCGGTTTTTGGGGTATTTCTGTGATTCAACAATATTTGAAGAAAAGTAATGAATACAGTTACTAGTAATTGCGTTCCCGTATGTACCCACATTAAAGCTGACCCTCTAAAATTGCTCAAAATGTTCACATAATAAGATTTCCTCAATTCCTGAGTAATATAAGAGACAATAAACAATAAAAAGGACCAAAATTCTGTGTTTTAACCGTAAATTCTGAACGTTTGCCACATTGATTTTGCTGCCTTTGTATAAGCTATGTGGATATAAACACCCCTCTTCCATGAAATTTTTAGGGTTGTGTTGCTGCTGGCTTAAGGGTTCAATTAGACGTAAGATCGGGTTGAAAAAAAAAAACAGCCCGACTCGGGCTTGTGGGTATCAAAACCCAAACCAGCCCAAGCTTGACCAATCAACTTGAATAGAGGGACAGAAGATCAAACCCATTATTTCCCATTTTATCATTGAAGACTTGGGAGAAGGAGCCCTTTTCGGCCCAGCCCGAACCCTAACGTAATGATTGAAATATTATGCACAATGTGACCCATATATCACGTCGAAATCTGGTCTGGGCTTGAAATTTTACCTCTAGGTTGAATTTTACTTCTTAATCTTCTTCTAAACTTTTGAATGACCGATATTTCATGTTGACAATATCTATGTATTATTTGTTATTGCTACATCCATTGCAACCAAGTCATCCTTTTGATTTGATTTTAATTTTATATTATACTTTAATTATTTTATATTTTATTTGTAACTTTATTGTTTGTTAATGCAACATCCGTTGCAGCCTGGTCATCCTGGAAGGGGGATAACCTCATGTGCGGTCCCTTCTCAGGGTTTCTTCATTTTCCTAATTTTGAGGTTTTTGAGTTTTTCCTTGCCCTCATGTAGGTTTTAGATCAGGGGATGGTGTCATAATAGTATGTGGTTTGCAATAATCTGTGGTATGTGCAGCCTGTTGAGACTCCTTGTGATTAAGGGTGTCACAAATAAACATGACTTGACTTGAGGTTTTTGAGTTTTTCCTTGCCCTCATGTAGGTTTTAGATCAGGGGATGGTGTCATAATAGTCCGTGGTTTGCAATAATCTGGTCTGTGCAGCCGTTTGAGACTCCTTGTGATCAAGGGTGTCACAAATAAACATGACTTGACTTAAATTGATTTCTAGAGTGGAGCAGAAATGGTTACGGAAAAGAGGACTTTAAGATCCATTATCTCCTTTTAAAAAGCAGTAACGGATCATGTTTTAACGGCAGTTGAGTTACGAAATGTTATTAATAAAGCGTTACAGCACTCGTAACTAAGAAATCACGCTCCAGGAACGCGTTCTTTGTATCGCGTTCTCCCATCGCTGCCGTCCAAGAATTATAATACCCCTCTAACATTTTTCTCCACGAAAAGATTTACATGTATGAGATGATCATCACCAAAGTGGTCCCCGCAGACGCCGGCGGCTACAGGTGCGAGGTGACGTCCAAAGACAAATGTGACAGTTCCAGCTTTGAGATCTCCGTAGAGGGTGAGTGAAATCCGAGTTGGGTCGCATTCCCCGTACGTTGCTGTTCCGGATTGATCTGACCCCAAATTTGCCGTCTCGGCAACTTCTCCCCTTTCAGCCGCCCAGCAGGACGAGCACGTGGACATTTTGTCTACCTTCAAGAGGGCGTAAGTGCAGTTTCCAGTCAAGTTATCATAAATCAGGGGTGTCAAAGTCAAACAGATGGAAGGGCCAAAAATATCGAATGTTGATGTTTTGAATGTGAGGCTAATAGTCTTGCGCAGGCCACAGACTGGTACCAGGCCTCAAGTAGTTTGTCCCCGGGCCGCACAGAAAGACAAATAAGTCCCATTATTTTTTACCGATTGTGTCACAACCAGAACGGAGACAGGACCCACTTGCGTTGCGTTTCTCACAAGTTTTATTATTAGAAAGAGAAAGAGTTGCACACACGATCCCGTGATCACTGGTCGCGGGAAGCAGGTCGCTCTGAACGTGGAAGTGGGACTTCCGTGGCGAGCGATGGCGGTGTCGAGAACGGAAAAAAACAGGTCAGTAGCTGGGATAGAAAAGCAAAAAAGCGTGGTCGGGATCGGAAACAAGTCGAAAGCCAGGAGAGGAGAGTAGACGTGGTCGAGATCAAAAACGGATCGTTATTCGGGACGTGGTCCAGATCAAAACCGGTCGTAATTCGGAACGAGAGAGCAGATGTGGTCGAGATCAAAACAGATTGTAACGGGAGACAAACAGGAGCAAAAAACGGGACAGGCTAAAAATGGCTTGCAGACGGACTGACAAAAGGGGACTGACCGGACAGAGTTTAAAGAATGACAGGGAGCCAATCTTTCAACAAGCTGCAGCTGGCGCCACACGAGCGGGGCAAATTGGGCGCCATGGCAACCGTGACATAATTTTTTTAATTCAAAATTGTAAAAATCAGTTGAAAAATGAGAATTTTCACGTTATTTGTTTGCCCTTTACTGTTGTTCAGTGAATGATAGAAAATCACAATCAGTCATTTCTTCTTTAAAGAGATTTTAGCCCACTTTTGCTAAGATATGAAATATAGGATAGTTATGGTGCTACAATTTTTTTTCTTTGTTTGGTTAGCACTTTACCACTAGGGTATAGAGGTACAATTTCCTGGGGTCTGCCTTGGGCAAGTATAGCCTGGTGGCACCCATCCCTCTTGCGGGTCTCAAACCGGGGACCTTTGGCGTGTTAAGCGAATGTGCAAACGACTGCTCGACGGAAATACGCCTAAATGGTACTGATTTTTTTCATTTATCTATCCATCCATTAGCTGCATCGTTTATCTTCACTAGGGTCACGGGGTGCTGGAGCCCACCCCACTATCTTCGGGCAGTGGGTAGGGATAGAATTCTTCCCAATAAAACTGAGATACGTTACGCAAGGGGGTCCAGTTTCCTATCTGGTCTTGACACATAGCGTGATTTCAATTGAGTAGTTTTCACGAAAATATGTGTCACGTATGGTCATGTCTGAGCAACAGGCCCAGTTCCCAAATTTCCGATTTTTTTTCAAAAATGGCCGATTCCAATTAAACCGAACCCATCTCTGCAGGGATGCCGGCGAAGACGACGGCGACCTGGATTTCAGCGCTCTTCTCAAAGCTGCCAAGAAGTGAGAAGATCTTTGCTTACGCTAGCAAGCACATCCTCACACTGTATAATTGTTTCATTATAACGCCCCTGTCCCGTTCCTCTGACTGACAGGAGGAAACCCGACAAGGTGGAGGAGGAGGTGGACGTATGGGAATTGCTAAAAAGCGCCCACCCGAGCGAATATGAGAAAATCGCTTTCAAGTACGGCATCACCGACCTGAGGGGCATGCTGAAACGTCTGAAAAAAATGAAGGTGCAGCCCAAGCCCAGCGAGGGTGAGTCAGGTGGAGACTGCGCCAGATCATCCGGAGTGGGCGCAATCACATTCAAGGACACGCAGAGGAGAAAGTCAGAGGAATTGAATCCCTCCCCCATTTTTTCTCCCCCCCCCCAGCATTCCTTACCAAGCTGGAATCTTGCTACACGGTGGACAAAGGCAAGAAAATCGTTCTTAAGTGCGAGGTGATGGATCCCAACGCCCAGGTCAAATGGTTGAAGAACGGCCAAGAGCTCAAACCCTCTGCCAAGTACATACATAAAAGAACACGCAAACTCAATCATGTTGCATGCCTTTTTTTATTAGCTTCCTTTTTTTCTCCTTCCGATTTTACTGTTTGTCTGAAAGGTATAGCAGGAAAGACAGTATACTCAGTGTAATGACGGTGTCGTTTGCCAACGAAACGGCTCGATGAGCTGGCTCTTTGAAGTGAACGACGAGAGCCGACTTCCTTCGAATCTTTCTAATTTTCTCTACCTTTTCCTCTATTTTATTTTCGATGTCTCTCTTTTTCTAATTTCTTCTCTCCTTCTCTCTGTCTCTTTGTTTCTCTCTGTCTCTCTTTCTCTCGTGTTTGCTCTCCCTAACTTTGAGAGAGAGCTTTCTTTCTCTGTCTACCTTTCTCTCACTTTCTTTCTCTTTCCCTCTCTTTTTTGTCTCTCTTTCCCTCTTATTTTCTTTCCTCTCTTTCTTTCTCTGGCTCTCTCTGGTTACTCTCTATGTCTGTTTCTCTGTCTTTGTTACTCTCTCCTTCTCTCCATGTCTACCTCTCCCCCTCTTTTTCTTGCTTTTCCCCCCCCTCTCTCTCTCTCTCTCTCACTTTATTTCCATTTTTATTTCTCTGTCCCTCCTTTAGTCTCTTTCATTTTCTCTATTTCCTTCTACCTTTCTTTTCTCTCTCTCTGTTTCTTTCTCTCTCTTTCCCTCTTTTTTTCTGTCTCTTGCGCTCCTTCTCTTCAAATCGCTCTTTCTTTTGCTTTATTCCTCTCTTTATCTTAACATCTCACTATTTTTCTCTCACTCTCTTTTTTTACTCATTCTGTTTTGCTTTTTTTCTTTCTTTTTATCTTTCTTTATCTTTTAGTCTTTCTTTTTGCTGCTATTACTTTCTCTCTCTCTTTCTTTCATCTTTATCTCTCTTTTGAAGGTGCCCGTGTTTGGCATAAGTGGCGTCACCTTTGTGTTTTTGTTGAATATACAATTTCAAAAACTTTAAACCAGGTAAAAGTTATATCGAAACATAGGCTATTTACTACATTAGGGTACCACATTTTCAAAATGAATTAATTTCATGCAGAACAAATACCATAAAACATACTTACATCATGTTCTTTTCCAGATACTTGATGGAGACCAACGGGAACATCAGAACGCTCACCATCAACAAGACCACCCTGGCTGATGACGCCGAATATGAGTGCGTGATCGGTGAAGACAAGTCTTTAACTGAGGTTTTTGTCAAAGGTACGTCAACTTTCCCCCCTCCTTTAAAACAAAAACATGTAAAACATTTAAAAACGGATTGGAAACTCTTCTTTTTATCCAGAACCGCCCGTGACCATCACCAAGCTGATGGATGACTACCATGTAGTAGTAGGGGAGAGAGTGGAGTTCGAAATTGAGGTGTCGGAGGAGGGTGCTCACGTCATGTGGTCAGTATTGCTTCGATCTTTGTTTGGAGGAAGAGAAAATATACATTTTGAGTATTAAAACAAAAACAGTATCCTGAAAGTTGACTTGGATTAATGCTAGTTGTAGTTTGGGTAGATCACTAAGAGGTAGGGAAGTATGGAGCATTATCATATTTTAGACCAAAATAATAATTACAAGTGCATATTCTTTAACCTCACACAATGACTGCAGAACAATAAAAAAATCTCTTGAAAAAAAACACAGATTAAACTACTCAAGAATCCCTAAAATAAAGCAAATTATACCAAAGACAAAATAACAGAAAATGGAAGGTAAACCCTTTGAACTTTAAGTGACATTTAAAAAAATATTGTTTAATATTTACGTTAAAAAACTTATTTAGATAATCATTTAATATTACTGATACGACTTTAACGTTCAACAAAGAAATAGTAAAATACCTGCAATTTTTAGTTTCATTCATATGTTAGATAACTCGGTTTAAAGTAAACATTTGTAAATACATAAATACTTTTCTACTTTCAACAACACAATTTTGTAATTGGTGATAAAATAAAATACTGTAATCCCTTGTTCATTGCTATTAACTGGGACCAGAACTTCCTGATATATGTAAACATCAGTGAAGTATTCTTCAGGGGTAATGGATCACGCCCGCAGAGGTGCTATTCATTTTAGGCGGACAGAACAAAAAAAAAGCCACATCTGTACGCATGACATAAATGTGTTCATCGGCCCATGCTCTCAGTAATAGTCGACTGGGGATATTGGATCACAGCCCAAACAGTGCAGTTCATTTTGTGCGTGGAACAATGGCACACTTCAGTGGCCCTAACTGAAAAAAAAAAAAAAAAAAAAAAAAAAAAAAAAAAAACGTTTCCTAGTCCCTGCTCGCAGCAATAGTCAACTGGTGGATAAGGGCTCACGGTCATAACAGTGTTTTTCATTGTAGGCAGGCCAGAATGGCGCACCTCCAGCCCTTGCATTCTGCCTGTCCCATGCTCATAGCGTTATAAGATTGGGGACAATGGATCATGGCTGCACGAATGCAGTGTATTTTAGGCTGAAATGAGGCCAAAAATAGAGCCGCAAAAAAAAACGAGTCCTCTGCCTGTCCAGGCTTGCAGCAATATGCGATCAGGGATAATGGATCGTGGCCACACGAGTGGACTGTGCAGCAGAAAAAGCTCTGACGGCTCAAACTGGAAAAAATGTTACATTGTGTGATTGGGGATAATGGTTAATATTCAACTTCCGATGCACTGAGGCCGCGAAGTAGCAAAGGCTTCCAGTAATAAGTGTAAAATATTCGTAGTCTCCATTTTAGGTAATAGTCTTAGCGATTACATACAATTGCATTATTGTTCTTGAATATCAATTTAAATATGGCTGCAAATGGGGGCTGGAAAATAAAATTGTATTTACATATCCGGGTGTCGTGAATTTTCCAGGTTTTATGGAGAGGAGGAAATCGCAAAAGACTCCTCGAAGTACCGCTTCAAAAAAGACGGGAAGAAACACACCCTTATCATCCAGGAAGCCACATTGGATGACATCGGAATGTACCACGCCTGGACGAACGGGGGTCACACCAAGGGAGAACTGGAGGTGGAAGGTATCGAACCCGAATGTGCTGAAAATCTAGCGGTTTCCGATACCATTTGCGATCCCGTCCAGAAAAACAACTGGAGGTGCTGCAGGATATCGCCGATCTGACGGTGAAGGCCAGCGACCAAGCTATGTTCAAGTGCGAGGTTTCCGACGAAAAGGTCACTGGAAAGTGGTACAAGGACGGGGTGGAAGTCATGCCCAGTGAACGCATCAAAATGACCCACGTCGGAAGGTATGGATCACCCCTAAAGAATAGTCTTTCCCCGTATAGTTTTAGGACAAGGCGCATTGAACCCTAGTAGCGGTAGTAAGAAAACTGAAACTTTACCACTGGAACACCAGTAAGAGTTCATCCCATTATTACACAACTTTTACCAGGTTCCACAACGCTGATTTGCATAGTTCATTCTAAAGTTAAACCGTATCCCCACCTCTCGTCTTGATGTGTATGCATGACGTAAAAAATCTTGTATTTTGTAGAAATACATTGTTTTCTCTATTCTCAAACACACTTGTTCTCAACTGGTTTTGACTTCAGGACCTACCCCAATGACAAACTCGGACACAAATCGAGAAAAAATTCCACTTCTCAACATTATCTAATTAAAGGATTGTCAAAGAAGAGGCGGATTAATATATTTATCTTCTTTTTTTTCAAAAAGCGAAATGACCAGCAAAACCAAAACGACTTCAAGTACCATATACTTGCATGTAAGCCCACATACTACCATATAAGCGACAACATTAAAACTAATTTAATATCGACGTATACGAAAATTATAATAAAGTGTGTACCTAAACATTAATACATTATCACGTCTGGCGCGGTTGCCATGGCGCCCAGTTGGTCCCAGCCAGGTGGCGACGAATTCTGGCGCGGTTGCCTCGGCGCCCAGTTGGCCCCGCCCATGAACACCGACTGATACGCATTTGACTGAGTGCTTCTTAGAGTACTGAAACGCGTTCCTTTGAACTCTGCTTTGCTGGAGCGTTTGTTATGCTTGTTAAACTTTGTGAACCTTCTGTGAGATTTCTGCAAGTTCTGTTTGACTCTGAAAAAAGCCTAGTCTGTGAATCTGCCCGTATTTGATCCTGTTTTGTTTTTTGGTCTGATCCGTTTGTTTTTGGACATTCTTTTCTTTTGAGTGGATTTATAATTCACTCCTGCGACAATCGATTCCTGGATCGATTGTGCGCCCTCCTCCTCTTCCCCCAATAAATTGCGAGTACGTCTACGCGAATGGGTCCTTTCCTGTTTCCTGCTAGGTGACATACATATCTAGTTATGTAATTAATAAAGATTAATGTACTGGTAAAAAGCTAAAAATATAACATTTTAAACTAATTTAATTCTACGTTCTAAAAGCGCTTCAAATGCAGCCATTCGACTCAGACTTTTCCTTCCTGTTATCAGCAACTTTCTTTGGACCCATTATTATTGTGGACAGTAAATGGATATAAAACCAACACATTCCAAATAGAATAAGACGGGGTCCCTCTCAAACACGCTAATTGATTGAACAGAAGAAGAGATCAAACAGGGCGGTATCGCCATCTACCGTTAACGAGTAATTAACTCTCCCATTTTTCTTCTTCCTGGCATTATTTTGCCAAGGAAAAGACCTGCAACCCACTGACAATTGATCCGTGATCCGCTTTTGGGTCCCAACCCACAGGTTGAGAAACACTTCTATTACTTTCGTTGGTGAAGAAGTGGAGAGACTGTTTCATCTATCAGAATGCACTATGCAAATTAGTGTCATCATGAAAATAGTGTGATGATGAGATGAGAACGAATGCCTGTATCACTGGTGGTCTGAGGGTAAAGTGTCGGCGCTCTCACCATCACTACTCGGGTTCGATTCCCGTCGCATATAATGTTTAGCAATTCATGTCAGCGATGTTTATCGATTTGATCAATCATTGTGCAATCATTGCTCAAATATGGCCTTATAGCAGGGGTGTCAAACTCATTTTAACTCGGGGGCCACACGATAGAACAAACATTCTGTTGGGGGCCAAACTAGTACATTAAAGAGAAAGAAAAAGAGATAAAGAAATAAGAGAAAGAGGGAAGGAAAAAGAGAGAGGGCGGGACAAAGAAAGAAAAAGAGAGAGAGGGAGAGAGCGTGAGAAACAAAAGATAAAAAGTCATGAGAGTGGGGGAAAAGAAAGAGAGAGGAAGAAAGAAATCCAAAGAGAAATGGAAAGACAGAAGGAGAGAAAAGAGAAAAGAAAGTGCGAAGAGTATGAAGAGAGAAAGAGAAAAGAGAGAAAAGAAAAAAAAGGAAGTTAGAGCAAAAGAGGTTAAAAGTCACAGAGAGAGAAAGAACAACAAAGGAAGAAAAAGAGAGACACAGAGAGTGACAGAGACAGAGTGGGAGGAAAGGGGTGGAAAGAGAGAGAGAGAGAGAGAAATAAATACAAGTACAGTGTCTTTGTGAGAGGCACCAGGCTTTGGCAACATCAAGTTGACTCTCGCGGGCCGGATTCAATCCCTTAGCGGGCTTGATCTGCCCCGTGGGCCGCCTGTTTAACACCTGTGCCTTATAGTATGGAAAAAAAAGAAAAAAATTGTGAATCTTCCCTCTACTATTGCCTCCTTCCAGATTTCACCGTCTGATCATTGACGACGTGAAACCGGGGGATGCCGGAGACTACACTTTCGTCCCTGATGGATACGCTCTGTCGCTTTCGGCCAAACTCAACTTCCTGGGTGAGGGAAACATCACCCAAATGTTTGCCATTGGCAGACAGCATTAAAGACTGTCTTTTTCTCTCCTCGGTGCAGAAATCAAGATCGACTACGTGCCCAGACAGGGTAAATCAACTTTAGAATCCTCTCTCTCTCTCTCTCTCTCTCTCTCTCAGGCATTAAACCTCACTCTAGAGCGCTCTTTAAGATCCTCCAAAGATCCACCTGGACACCACCGGTAACATGGTGTCCCAGAACACCATCATCCTGGTGGCCGGCAACAAGATGAGACTGGACGTGGAGATCACGGGAGAACCGGCGCCGACAGTGGTCTGGTGCAAAGCTGATCAGGTTAGTTCGATTAGTCAGGTCTGATCAGTCTAAAGGTTTAACTTGGGATGGGACCGGTCGATCAGGGAAGCACCCTGCCACCAAAACTGCTAGTACTACAAGATTAGTACTGCACATTGCTGAGTCTTCAAGGTTGTATGATAAGACCATTGCTCTGATGTACACTGATATGAAAGAATACATTCAGCAAGACAAGTCAATAGTTAAAGCACGTCTAGAGCTTTTAACTCCAAAGTTGAATCAACCCCAGTGTCAACTCCAGGGTTATAACAGTTCAAGCGCTTTAACTCGAGAGTTAACTCTTTAAAGCTTGAATCTTGAGTTATCACCAGATGAACTGGAATACTCGTGATAGTGACAACATACTCAGTGACCTATTTTGATCATCTAACAGTATCGATACTGGTTTTGTGAGTACGCTCATAAATTTTTAAAGTTATTAGAATTTCTTATAGGCAAAACTGATTCATATAGTGTGGAGGTAAGATAGGGCCTAAAAAAATCCAGCCACACGCCTTCAGGTATTAAAGCCAGACCCAGCCCAAGCACGACCAACTCACTTGATTTGAGTGAGGGCCTGAAGCAAACCCGAAATTTTATATTTTATTGGTGAGGACTCAAAGGCGGAGGTGCAGTTTTGGTTGACTCAGACTTTCGGGTCGAGATCCAGCTCAAGGTCTTACCTCTAATATATTGTAATCCCTCGTTTATTGTGTTTAAAAATAGCCAAACAGATTTTTAACATGAGGCCACAGCTCGCAGCAATATTCAACCGGGGATAATGGAGTGTGGCGGCACCTGTGCTGCTCAATTTTGGGGTAAGGCACAGAAAAGAAAACCTGCCAAGCATGACAAAAATTTGCTGTCTCGGCCTCTGCTTTTAGCGATGGTCAACTTGGGATAATAGATCGCGACAAAAACAGTGCAGTTTGTTTTAGGTGGGCATACATTATATTATATATACCGGAGCCATATCCGCCTAGTGGGAGGTGGCTAGAGTCAGAAACACGTTCATATTTCTGACTCTTTCTGGGAGAATGATACAGAGGAGGGGATTCCCAGCCCCCTCACTCAACCCAACTGATGCGTTGGGAGTCATTAGGTGACCAAACCCCACAATTCCAACCCCTAATGTCGAGCGCCAAGCAGGGAGGCAATGGGTACCAATGTTGTAACTCTTAGGTATGACTCGGCCGAGGCTTGAACCAGCAACCTCCCAGTCTCAGGGCGGGCGCCTTACCCCCAAGGCCACCGAGATGGCATACATAATACATGTTAAATGTATCAATATTACTGGTATTGGCGAACAATGAAAAAAATACCTTCAAAGTATACTTTGCATTTATTTTTAAGCTATGAGGCTTCAAATTTGGAGATAAAAGATTGGAGCTGCTTTAACTCCAGAGTTAAATCAAGTCAAACGAAGTTTACACAGTATTTATAACCGTTTGTAATTCCAGTTTTTGTGATCTTATTCTATCTCATGGTTAGTTCCAGTCATCCATTCATTATCTGCACTGCTTATCCTCAGTAGGGTCCCGGCGGTGCTGGAGCCCATCCCAGCTATCTTAGGGCAGTGGGCAAGGGACACCCTGAACCGGTTGCCATCCAGTCGCAGGGCACACAGAGGCAGACAATTCATTCGCTCGCTCTTTCACACCCAGGGACAATTTCGACCGGCCATTTAATATGACATGCATGTTTTTGGAATGTTAGAGTACATGCAAACTCCGCACAGGAAGGCTGGTAGCTGGACTTTAAACAAAGCCTCAGAACTGTGTCGCAGTTGGACGAACCGCTCAACCGCCCTTTATAACCCTGAAAAATCCCGAATCCATTTTTGTTTTGTTTTTAACTGTTATTACATTTCTTAACGCATAGTTATGGTAGATATTGACAGATATTGAAAGTTTGGGTTGCTCTGACTCTTTCATGGACAAAATAACAAAATGGTACATGGTAACTGGTCTGAATTTATATAGAGCTTTTCAAGTCACTAAAGACCTCCCAGAACCCTTTACAATGCGCTCCATACTTACTCATTCACACACACACCGATAGCGGTGTCAGCCATGCTTATCAGGGGCATTAGGGGTTCAGTGTCTTGCCAAAGGACAAGGCGGCCTGCATGATACTCGGTCAAAAAAGGGTTAAGGGCGAGTAAATCCGCATCCTGCCAACTCAAAGTGCATCTGCCCTGGAGCGCCCGTGGCTAACTACCCTGAAGTAGCTCCGGGACAAACAGCAACACTCCCACTAACCCCACAAACCCTATTTTTCTCTCTAGACCAACAGAAAGTCGATAACAATAGCCTCTATTGCGCGGCTGGAAGATACAATTTTTTTCGATCTACTGGAATGACGGCAAGTTTTTCCCCGTGCTAGCCCATCACCGAGACTTCGGGGCGAGTGAGGGTGGAAAACAGGAAAGATCTGAGCTGCTTCGTCATCGAGGGAGCCGAGCGAGAGGACGAGGGGAACTACACCATCGTGGTCACCAATCCTGCCGGAGAAGACAAGGCTGTGCTCAATATCAAGGTGGTCGGTAAGAAAACGCCTTCATTGCCATCATTTGCCTTCGGAAAATCCTTTAAACTTTTAAAACCTGTATGAAAATCTGTTCAATTAACGAAACATTGGATTAAAATGTAAACAATTTCACAAAGTTGGCTAATATTTTACTGGCACAACTAATTAGGACTTTTTTTTTTTTTTTTTTTTAAATAATTTGATTAATATGTTTGATTTTGATATTGACAAAAAATATGTTTATTTTTGCAGTAAGTTCAGTAATTAATTTAAATTGAAAGGTGTAATTTTATTTTTGCGATCCAGATTTTTATTCTATTTAAAACGATTGACCTGCAACTATAATCAGTAACAACGTCAATCCAGTTTTCTGATTTGATTTTTATATTAATATACAATATTGCAGCAAATGTAAGAAATCATGGAATTTTAATGGCCTTATTTTGATTTGATTCTAAATATGTTTTTAATGTTATAAAATAAATGTTCATGTATGATTTTGTGTGATAGTTTTAAAAATTCTAATTCGAAGGCACAATTTTGTTTTTGCATTTTGGATTCTTTATTAAAATATTTATTTAGTTTTGATCATTGAACTACTATAATACGGTACATGTAAAAAAAATAAACCGGACAAATCAATAACTAATTATTTATATAATGCCTAAAAACCTATGTAATTTCTTTCTACATTTCAGATTTTTCTAAATATTTTTTTTGTTTTAATTCTTCAACTACAATCATAAATGTTAGAGAAATAAACTGAATAGCTTGATCATGTCCTTCCTCCAGATAAATCAATTTGTAAATTGACATATCTGATTACTATATTGATATCAAAAGTAGGTAATAAAAACTTTATATTTAATAATAGCCATTCATTCATTCATTCAATATCTGCATCGCTTATCCTCAGTAGGGTCGCGGGAGTGCTGGAGCCCATCCCAGCTGTCTTCAAGCAGTGGGCAGGGGACACCCTGAACTGGTTGCCAGCCAGTCGCAGGGCTATTTTATAATATATCATATGTATATGATAATCTTTATATTTATGTAATTTGAATAAATCAAACTAAACTCTGGGTAGTCCAAATGAAACCACTACAAGAAATACTACTAAAATAAAACATATCAAAAGTTGAACTATTTTGCTGTTTAGCGACATTTTTGGAAACCATTACAATGATTACAATATTCAGATTTTCTGCAATAAAATGTAAAAATGTGAAAATTATCTGAATATTTCGTATAAATGCTTTTTTTCCCCAACCCATTAGCATCGGTACATAAAGAAAAATACAAACCCTGTAAAAAAATTACAATATGTAATTTGTTGTTACTGTCACGAACCAGAACGGGAAACAGGGAGCGGAACCCAATTGCGTAACGTTACTAACAGTTTATTGGGGAGAAGAGGAATGAGCACACACTCAATCTGGGGATCGTTGGTCGCAGAAGGAGATTGATCGGAACGAGGAAGTGGACAAAATCAAACAGATCGGGGCGAGAACAAAACGGGAGCCAAAACACAGGCAAAAACGGAGATTAACAGGGCTTGGCAAAAAGAGAGCAAAAAACACAGGCCAAACGGGGATTCACAGGGCTTGACTTATCACAACAGAGTTTAGCAGGAGTTTCGCAGACGCTCCGACCCCAGGCGACTCACAAGACAGTGTTTAAGTAGTCAGGGAGCAATCTGTCAACGCGTTTTAGCTGGTGTCCATGAGCGGGGCCAATTGAGCGCCGTGGCAACCGTGACAGTTACTTTATCTGTCCCTGTCAGGAACACCGATATATCAAATAAGGCTGATATCAGCAACAGTATCAATAATATTCCATTCTCAACCTTTACTAATATTTTTAATAACAATCCACTCTAGTCGATGAACATTCAACAGGATTTAGTCAAACTAAGATGTAACAAATTTGCCCCGCCTCCTCCCAAAAGTACTCAACAAACCAATCCGATTTCAATCATTCAACGTCCTAAACTTTATGTTGAAAATTTCAGACGTTCCCGATGCTCCTGAACACGTCAAGTGTATGTCGGTGGGCGAAGACTGCGCCACCATTACCTGGGAGCCTCCAAAATTCGATGGCGGTGCGCCCATCAAGGGTAAGTATTAGATTACAATTGCCTTTATCAGTGGGAACAACATAGAGAACATCTTTTGCAGCCAGATAAAACAAAGCACTCCATGATAAACATTTAATAGAAGTCTTAAAGAGACAGTATGTATTGTGTGACCATTAGATGTCACTGGATTGTGTTGAGCAACTGAAAATGAGTGCTAAAAAGCATAAGAAATCATTTTTTAATTTTTCGTTAAAAAACTTTGCCCAGCCTTTCACAAGGTTTTTGTTTTTCGGGTAGCCGTAACAGCAAGATGCCTGACAATTATATAGGATCCCTCTCGGTGAGCTTCATGTTATGTTTATATTACACTGTCAGAATCAATAACAGAGCGTCACTTAACAGATAGACATTGCGTTGTCAAAGTTCAAACTTTAAAGAGTTAACACTTACAGACTCTAAAGTTCTTTTAACTCTTTAGTTAACTCTTTAAAGCTTTTTTACTCAGGTTAATTCTACTTTGAAGTCGAACCTCTTAACATGAATTAACTCTTGAGTTAACTCTAGAGTTAAAGCTTCAAAGCACTTTTAACCCTGGATTTGACACTGCAGTTCATTTAACTTTGGAGTCAAAAGCTCAAGAGTTTCTTTAACTCTTGAGTTAACTCTGGAGTTAAAGCAGCACTAATGTTATAACTCCATCTTTTAAGCCTTATTTTTAAGAAAGTAAATGCCTATAATATTTTGCTGGTACACTGTCCCTTTAGGGAAAAAACAAGATAAAAAAAAAAACACGTTTTCTTTTCATAATATTGATTCTCAAAACTATCAATTTATTATCTTAATCTGAATATTAATAGGCATTTTTGAGATTTTCTTTGTATGTTGTTGTTTCTAGCAATCTATTGTATAATTTTCAAACAATGTTCTGATATTTACAAAATATCTGAATTGTTTCTTACTTATGTTTATAACTATTGATCGACAACTACCAATCGAATATATTTAAGGATTTAAGGAACTAGTACCAGTACTCAGCCTACTATTTACAGTTTATTCATAATTTTCTGCCCCATAAACAAGCTTGTGGTTTAATGTGGGCTTTTACTCCCCCGGGTGGAGTTAAAGAGCCTCATGGTATTGTTCCCAAGAGGAAAGTTGAAGAGACCAGGATCCTGGAGAATTTGGAAAATTGGTTTTGAAAGTGCTTAAAATGTGCTTGAATTAGGTCATTAAAAAAGATGTATGAACCCTCTTCTTCACATGTTAAATCTGACAGGTTACCTGATGGAGAGGAAGAAGAAAGGTTCTACCAGATGGACCAAACTCAACTTCGAAGTGTATGAGTCGACCACGTACGAGGCCAAGAGGATGATTGAAGGCGTCCTGTACGAGATGAGAGTATTCGCCGTCAACAGTATCGGCCTTTCCCAGCCCAGTCTCAACTCCAAGCCTTTCATGCCGATCGGTAGGTTTTAGCGTTAACTTAGGGTAGGATATCGAGATCATACAAATATTTTATCCCTGCAGTCCAAATGATTAAAATTAGATGATTTAGTAAAATTTTTCACTGCACAGCTGCTATTTAAGGTCAACAAAACATAGAGCCAGAAAACATCCATAAATTATTCCTTCGGAAAGAGGGCAATTATAATTTAATGGGTGGTGGTAAATTCACAATCCCAAAGGTGAGAACCACCAGGAAAAGTATGTGTGTGTCTGTGTGTGGAGTCAAACAATTTACAAGACGAGATCAAACAATGTCCAACTATTCACTTGTTCAAATTTTAATACAAAAAAACATTACTGGCGGAATACAGAGATGAAGAAAATTGGTATGAGTGATATGAGAGATTGGGAATAGTGCGTGCTAGAACTATGGTTAACTTTGTGTTATTGTTGCTATTATAATATCACAACTGTTATTATTAATATTATCACAATTGTTGTTATATCATTGGTGTATTTAATAGGGAAGATGAAAGGGTAGGGAATATAAGCATTTTGCTTCTTACTACCTATTTTGTTGTTGAGTTATTGTTTTTGTTTTGTTTTTATTTTAATGTTCGAATAAAGTTTTCATTTATTCATTCAATTCAGTTTTTCTCAATTGTATTTTTTTTTACGATTTTCAGCCCCCACAAGCGAACCAACACGCCTGACGGTGACCGATGTGTCGGATAGCACTTGCACCCTGAAGTGGCTTGCCCCGGAGAGAATCGGAGCCGGGGGCCTGGACGGCTACGTTATTGAGTACTGCAAAGAAGGAGGTCCTATTCAAGACACAAACCAAATTCTTTTGGGATTTTAACTCATACTTTACTACTGCTACTGACGTGTCAAGCAATTATTCATTCACCCGCCTGACAATGCCATCGACGGATATACATTATCATCCACTTACGAAATTAATTCGTTCCCAGATTGAGCTTGGATTTAGAATTTTTCACATCTCGGACGAATTTTCCCTATTAGAAATATCTGAAAAACAATCCAATTATTTTTTTTCATGTAGTAGTATCAAGATATCTATCTCTTTGTCACGTGCGCAAGGGATGGGACAACTTAAGATCAGTCGTGTGGCTCAGCATGTGTACAGGCAGTTGAGAATATGACTGGCTTCTGAATTTTAAACAGTATAGTACAGACAATTTTGTTTTCCGAATGTATTTTTCGCACTCCTGCGTATGCGTTAGTGCCGATTTAATTAATATTGGATGTTGAGCTAGTTGATTGAGATTGACAACTGTGTACCCAGTCCGCTCTTAATCGTAGAACAATGCGTTATTTTCCTGTTTTAGACATTTTCGTGCTGATTTTTTCCAAATGTAAGAAATTATGAGAATGAGTTCGTTTTCATGGCTGTTTACGCCTGCAGCTTAAAATCCAACGCGGCCTGCACAGAAACAAAATGGAGTTTCTTTCTTAAATTTACCCCTGCAGCTTTAAATCAGGTGCGTTCTGTAGTTTGGAAAGGGGGATGACACATGTGCGGTCCCTTCTCAAGGTTTCTTCATTTTCCTCATGTTGAGGTTTTTGAGTTTTTCCTTGCCCTCATGTTGGTTCCAGATCAGGGGATGGTGTAATAATAGTCTGCGTAATAACCTGTGAAGCCCTTCGAGACTCTTTGTGATTAAGGGCTATACAAATAAAAATGACTTGACTTGACAGTAATTGAACATAAAAACACAGTAATAGGATAAACAATATTATACTAATGCACTAAAATGCGAGATTATTATGAGCACTTACATTGGAGGAAGTCTGCATCTGCTAAATGAGGTATATTCATGTTGGTGGAGGAGTGAGGGAGCACAAGAGGCAATTGATGATATAATGCACGTACGGTACACATAAAATTTAAGTGAGTGTAACTTATAATGAACTTTTTGACCGCACTATTTTTTAATTGCTTTTTTTCTCCTTTTGCTGTTTTTACTGTTCCAGTTTTTACTTTTCTTTACTTTCTTTTGCCCTGGACTTGCAATCCTTTCACTTAATTAAGGTCTTTTGAAGAAAAACCTGTCAAGAGTTTTGTCTCTCCCTCATTTTGTAAATGTTAGGGAAATGCTTTAAGAGTGTGGTATCAAGTCTGCGTGGGCAGAAACCCACAAGCTAACAGATACGAGCTCATGCTAGCGGTGGGTGGGCGTGAACTTCTGGCCCTCTAGTGGTAACATCTGGAAATTCTCGTGACTTGTATTTTCTTTTTTTGGACGAGATTATTGCTCGAAATACACCTTATATCCCAATTTTCCCTTAACAAGAGTAGCTCGTATGTAGAGGGGAAAACTGTATACCTCATAGTTCCATTTTACAGTAATTGAGTTAAAATCATTTTAGCCTTTCACCTGTAGAAAACGGATAACTTCTAAATTAAAAGATCAGATCCGAAGTCCAATCTTTTTTCTTCAGATACGGAGTGGGTGACGGCCAACACGGACCTGTGTGAGAAGCAGAGTTACGTGGTGCGAGGCTTACCCGTCGGTGAGAAAATCAACTTCAGGGTGGTAGCAGTGAACATCGCAGGCCGCAGTCCACCCGCCATCATGTCACAGCCCGTCACCATCCGCGAGATTATGGGTGAGATGCAATTTTGGTTCTAGATGAGGATACCGGGTTTTAGTTACGGTTGCAAACACAAAAAAATCTGCAATCACTAACTTACGTACTGTAAGGATATAATTATATTTTTTATGTAAATTACCGCTCTGCAGAGAAAAACTTGATTAGTTTTAGGTATTTTATATGGGTATTATTTAGTTGAATCTGAAAGCAAGAAAATGAAAAAAAAAACACTATTAAATGATATAATTATTACTTAAAATGGTGCTTGAAAGGGAACACATCTCATCTTATTGTGATCTAACGCATTTTCTTGCCTTTTTTTCTTGCCAATGATAATGGGTATCAAGAAAGATGGTGATAAGGAAGAGTGGAAAACAATAAGATTGAGTGGGAGAAAGAAATTATTGCGAAATACTAAAATTGTGTACGAGTGTCGGCCATCGATACTTTGCTTAAAGGAACAGTACATTAAATTATTTAAAATATTTGTTTTTATTAGTGGTGTATTCATCTTTATCCACTCATTTAATGAAAAGATCTGCATTTATATAGCGTTTTTCAAGTCAATGAAGACTTCCCAAAGTGCTTTACAATGTGCTTCACATTTCCCAATAGCGGCCGTGCAGCCATGTAAGGCGCTAACCTGCTTATTGGGGGCATTAGGGGTTCAGTGTCTTACCCGAGGACACTTCGACATGTAACACGGAGGAGCCGGGATTCGAACCTGCGATCTCTTGATCCCCAGACGAGCGCTCTACCTCCTGTGCTAGTGCCGCCCAATCTAAACAATTAGCGTTGTTTAGGTTTATTAATATTTGGGGTTGGTATTTTTTAGTATGTGGCTATTTTAAAGCAGTTTTACGGGGTGGCTTATATGCAATGTAGGCTTAAATGCGAGTTGATATGCTAACTTATCTGCTAATGGGATTTTTCTGTGTAGATTGCATTAAATTAGCAGTTAGCTAAATTTGTCAACTCATCAAGAGCCGAATTAACCATTTTAATCCAGTCTGATTTTCAATAAAATAGTCATTGTAAAATCCTTTATTTACAATGGTTTGATGTCATTGTATAATATTGTGAATGTTATTTTATAATCTGCAAATGTAATCAAATATTCAATCACAGAGCATCCCAAGATCCGCCTTCCTCGACACCTGAGGACAAAGTACATCAAGAGAGTGGGAGAAAAGATCAACCTGACAATTCCCTTCCAGGTTTGGAAAATAAAGAGTTTTATATGACTTCTATGCTATTCTATGCTAACTAGTTAGGCAGGGCTCAAAATTGGGAACAATTCACTGGCAAATGCAGCCAATAATTCCATTGTATGCTGGGTAAAAAAAGCAGAATTGCTTGCAAAACACGACTTCTGTCTACTTCTGTCTGTGGTGTGTTTTAAATGCAGTATTCGAAAGTAAGTATTCTTGACTGGCCCTTCGCATGAATCAGTGCAAAATACAGAGACTATCAATACATTTTACTAATCACATACTGTATTTGGTCTCTCAATTCTTATCGTTAGGTTTTTAGGGGTGGACTCATGTGGGGGGAGAAGCAGGCAGTTTTGCAGGGGTGCTCAAACTAAGAAGGGTATTCAATAACACAAGCTGGAACACAGTAACAAACAAACAAGGGACAAAAACAAAATCAAAACTGACAAACCACAGATAAAGACCTAAATGGGAAATGCAATGAAGAATATAACAAACAAGAGGGCACTAAACTACTAACAAAATGTCCTAACAAGAAACCAGAAATAAAAGAAAACAGGCCTGGCATGACGAGGAAATGCAATGAACAAAGTTACAAACAAAAACAAGTGGGCGCAGACAATTACCAAAATGTCCAAACCAGAAATAGAAGACAAAAACCAAATCAGAGGTACCAATGACAGTGGGAATTAAATTGACCCAACGACGTGTACTGTCCATAATGTCTTTATAAAGACTTAAGTTAATTAGGGACACGTGTGTCCAATCACTACATTAGGGAAAAAAACACTGGACCGTGTGTACAGTAAGATCAAACATCTAGTTGGATCCGCCCATCTCTGTCTGTCCCTCACCCCCTCATAAACCCCCCCGCCCCCCCTACGGAGGAAAACAAAGCCTATACAAACAATTTCAGTACAAACATCTTCTTTGTTCCTTTATCTCTTTGTTTTCCTTATATCCTCACTGTAAAATGTGGACTGGAGTGCCACGTCCAATTTTGTTGTCACAATATATCCCATGTGGTAACAATGACAATAAAGGTCTATTCTATTCTATTAATTTTTTACTTATTACTGATTCGCTTACCTTCTTATTAATTCTTAATATGATTACTTTTTCATCTTTACATCTTAATTACGGTAGAAAAAAAGATATTGGAGAGTCTAGAATTGTTTTCATCTTGTGGAAAACCCAATGTGGCCCGACTTTACCTGGACTCTAACTCTGGCGGGCACCAAGTAAATTAGGTTTGAGAAGTGGCCTTAGAATGTGAGATTGAAGAACCATAAGAACCATGTTTTGCATGACAGGGTAAACCACGTCCTGTTGCAAGCTGGCTGAAGGACGGGAAACCCATCGACCCCAAGAGCATCAACTGCCGCACCTCCAACGAGGACACCA